>NC_045764.1:133412603-134662603 GCF_008692025.1 Phocoena sinus
TCTTTCCTAGTGCGCAAGGAGAGGGGATTAAGAGCGCTGCTTAAAGGAGCTCCAGAGACAGGCGCGAGCCGTGGCTAACAGCACAGACACCAGAGACAGGAAGGCTGCTGCTGCCGCCACCAAGAAGCCTGTGTGCGAGCACAGGTCACTATCCACAGCCCCCTTCCGGGGAGCCTGTGCAGCCCGCCACTGCCAGGGTCCCGTGATCCAGGGACAACTTCCCTGGGAGAACGCACGGTGCGCCTCAGGCTGGTACAATGTCATGCCGGCCTCTGCTGCCGCAGGCTCGCCCCGCACTCCGTACCCCTCCCTCCCCCCGGCCTGAGTGAGCCAGAGCCCGCGAATCAGCTGCTCCTTTAACCCCGTCCTGTCTGAACAAAGAACACACGCACTCTGGCAACCTACACGCACAGACGGGGCCAAATCCAAAGCTGAGCCCCGGGAGCTGTGAGAACTAAGGAGAGAAAGGGAAATCTCTCCCAGCAGCCTCAGGAGCAGTGGACTAAATCTCCACAATCAACTTGATGTACCCTGCATCTGTGGAATAACTGAATAGACAACGAATCATCCCAAATAGAGGAGGTGGACATTGAGAGCAAGATTTATTATTTTTTCCACTTTTCCACTTTTTGTGAGTGTGTATGTGTATGCTTCTGTGTGAGATTTTGTCTGTATAGCTTTGATTTCACCATTTGTCCTAGGGTTCTATCTGTCCGTTTTTTGTTTTTTTTTTACTTTTCAAAAAAATTTTTTCTTCATAATTATTTTTTATTTTAATAACTTTATTTTATTGTACTTTATTTTATTTTCTTTTATCCTCTTCCTTTCTTTCTTTCATCCTTCCTTCCTTCCTTTCTTCCTGCTTTTTCTACCTTTTATTCTGAGCCGTGTGGACGAAATGCTCTTGGCACTGCAGCCAGGAGTCAGTGCTGTGCCTCTGAGGTGGGACAGCCAACTTCAGGACACTGGTCCACAAGAGACCTCCCAGCTCCACATAATATCAAACGGCAAAAATCTCCCAGAGATCTCCATCTCAACAGCAACACCCAGCTTCACTCAACGACCAGCAAGCTAGAGTGGTAGACACCCTATGCCAAACAACTAGCAAGACAGGAACACAACCCCACCGATTAGCAGAGAGGCTGCCTAAAATCATAATAAGGCCACAGACACCCCAAAACACACCACCAGACGTGAACCTGCCCACCAGAAAGACAAGATCCAGCCTCATCCACCAGAACACAGGCACTAGTCCCCTGCACCAGGAAGCCTACACAACCCACTGAAACAACCTTAGCCACTGGGGACAGACACCAAAAACAACGGGAACTACAAACCTGCAGCCTGCAAAAAGGAGACCCCAAACACAAAAAGATAAGCAAAATGAGAAGACAAAAAAAGACACAGCAGATGAAGGAGCAAGATAAAAACCCCCCAGACCTAAAAAATGAAGAGGAAATAGGTAGTCTACCTGAAAAAGAATTAAGAAATATGATAATAAAAAGATGATCCAAAATCTTGGAAATAGAATAGAGAAAATGCAAGAAACATTTAACAAGGACCTAGAAGAACTAAAGATGAAACGAGCAATGATGAACAATACAATAAATGAAATTTAAAATACTCTACAAGGGAACAATAGCAGAATAAATGAGGCAGAAGAACAGATAAGTGACCAGGAAGGTAAAATAGTGGAAATAACTACTGCAGAGCAGAATAAAGAAAAAAGAATGAAAAGAACTGAGGACAGTCTCAGAGACCTCTGGGACAACATTAAACAAACCAACATTTGAATTATAGGGGTCCCAGAAGAAGAAGAGCAAAAGAAAGGGACTGAGAAAATACTTGAAGAGATAATAGTTGAAAACTTCCCTAATATGGGAAAGGAAATAGTTAATCAAGTCCAGGAAGCACAGAGAATCACATACAGGATAAATTCAAGGAGAAACACGCCAAGACACATATTAATCAAATTGTCAAAAATTAAATACAAAGAAAACATATTAAAACCAGCAAGGGAAAAACAACAAATAACATACAAGGGAATCCCCATAAGGTTAACAACAGATCTTTCAGCAGAAATTCTGCAAGCCAGAAAGGACTGGCAGGACATATTTAAAGTGATGAAGGAGAAAAACCTACAACCAAGATTACTCTACCCAGCAAGGATCTCATTCAGATTTCATGGAGAAATGAAAACCTTTACAGATAAGCAAAAGGTGAGAGAGTTCAGCACCACCAAACCAGCTTTACAACCAATGCTAAAGGATCTTCTCTAGGCAAGAAACACGAGAAAGAGAAGACCTACAATAACAAACCGAAAATAATTAAGAAAATGGGAATAGGAACATACATATTGATAATTACCTTAAATGTAAATGGACTAACTGCTCCCACCAAAAGACACACATTGACTGAATGGATACAAAAACAAGACCTGTATATATGCTGTCTACAAGAGACCCACTTCAGAACTAGAGACACATACAGACTAAAAGTGAGGGGATGGAAAAAAATATTCCATGCAAATGGAAACCAAAAGAAAGCTGGAGTAGCAATTCTCATATCAGTCAAAATAGACTTTAAAGACTATTAGAAACAAAAAGGACACTACATAATGATCAAGGGATCAATCCAAGAAGAGATAACAATTGAAAACATTTATGTACCCAACATAGGAGCACCCTAATAAATAAGGCAAATACTAACAGCCATAAAAGGGGAAATTGACAGTGACACATTCATAGTAGGGCACTTTAACACCCCACTTTCACCAATGGACAGATCATCCAAAATGAAAATAAATAAGGAAACACAAGCTTTAAATGATACATTAAACAAAATGGACTTAACTGATATTTATAGGACATTCCATGCAAAAACAACAGAATACACATTTTTCTCAAGTGCTCGTGGAACATTCTCCAGGATAGATCATATCTTGGGTCACAAGTCAAGCCTTGGTAAATTTAAGAAAATTGAAATTGTATCAAGTATCTTTTCCAACAACAATGCTATGAGACTAGATATCTCTCTCAGGAAAAAATCTGTAAAAAATACAAACACATGGAGGCTAAACAATACACTACTTAATAACGAAGTGATCACTGAAGAAATCAAAGAGGAAATCAGAAAAAACCTAGAAACAAATGACAATGGAGACACGACGACCCAAAACCTATGGGTGCAAAAGCAGTTCTAAGAGAGAAGTTTACAGCAACACAATCTTACCTTAAAAAACAGGAAACATCTCGAATAAACAACCACACTTGCACCTAATGCAATTAGAGAAAGAAAAAAAACTCCAAAGTTAGCAGAAGGAAAGAAATCATAAAAATCAGATCAGAAATAAATGAAAAAGAAATGAAGGAAACGATAGCAAAGATCAATAAAACTAAAAGCTGGTTCTTGGAGAATATAAACAAAATTGATAAACCATTAGCCAAACTCATCAAGAAAAAAAGGAAGAAGACTCAAATCAATAGAATTAGAAATGAAAAAGGAGAAGTAACAACTAACACTGCAGAAATACAAAAGATCATGAGAGATTACTATAAGCAACTCTATGCCAATAAAATGGACAACCTGGAAGAAATGGACAAATTCTTAGAAATGCATAACCTGCCGAGACTGAACCAGGGAGAAATAGAAAATATGGGCAGACCAATCACAAGCACTGAAATTGAAACTGTGATTAAAAATCTTCCAACAAACAAAAGCCCAGGACCAGATGGCTTCACAGGCGAATTCTATCAAACAATTAGAGAAGAGCTAACACCTATCCTTCTCAAACTCTTCCAAAATATACCAGAGGGAGGAACACTCCCAAATTCCTTCTACAAGGCCACCATCACCCTGATACCAAAACCAGACAGGGATGTCACATAGAAAAAAAACTACAGGCCAATATCACTTACGAACATAGATGCAAAAATCCTCAACAAAATACTAGCAAACAGAATCCAACAGTACATTAAATGGATCATACAACATTATCAAGTTGGGTTTATTGCAGGAATGCAACGACTCTTCAATACATGCAAATCAATCAATGTGATACACCATATTAACAAATTGAAGGAGAAAAACCATATGGTCATCTCAATAGATGCAGAGAAAACTTTTGACAAAATTCAACACCCATTTATGATAAAAACCCTCCAGAAAGTAGGCATAGAGGGAACTTTCCTCAACATAATAAAGGCCATATATGACAAACCCACAGCCAACATCGTCCTCAATGGTGAAAAACTGAAAGCATTTCCACTAAGATCAGGAACAAGACAAGGTTGCCCACTATCACCACTCTTATTCAACATAGATTTGGAAGTTTTAGCCACAGCAATCAGAGAAGAAAAGGAAATAAAAGGAATCCAAATCGGAAAAGAAGAAGTAAAGCTGTCCCTTTTTGCAGATGACATGATACTATACATAGAGAATCCTAAAGATGCTACTAGAAAACTACTAGCGCTAATCAATGAGTTTGGTAAAGTAGCAGGATACAAAATTAATGCACATAAATCTCTGGCATTCCTATACATTAATGATGAAAAATCTGAAAGTGAAATCAAGAAAACCCTCCCATTTACCACTGCAACAAAAAGAATAAAATATCTAGGAATAAAGCTACCCAAGGAGACAAAAAACCTGTATGCAGAAAATTATAAGACACTGATGAAAGAAATTAAAGATGATACAAATAGAGAGATATACCATGTTCTTGGATGGGAAGAATCAACATTGTGAAAATGACTCTACTACCCAAAGCAATCTACAGATTCAGTGCAATCCCTTTCAAACTACCACTGGCGTTTTTCACAGAACTAGAACAAAAAATTTCACAATTTGTATGGAAACACAAAAGACCCCGAACAGCCAAAGCAATCGTGAGAATGAAAAACGGAACTGGAGGAATCAGGCTCCCTGACTTCAGATTATACTACAAAGCTACAGTAATCAAGACAGTATGGTACTGGCACAAAAACAGAAATATAGATCAATGGAACAGGATAGAAAGCCCAGAGATAAACCCATGCACATATGGTAACCTTATCTTTGATAAAGGAGGCAGGAATGTACCATGGAGAAAGGACAGCCTCTTCAATAAGTGGTGCTGGGAAAACTGGACAGCTACATGTAAAAGTATGAGATTAGATCACTCCCTAACACCATACACAAAATAAGCTCAAAATGGATTAAAGACCTAAATGTAAGGCCAGAAACTATCAAACTCTTAGAGGAAATCATAGGCAGAACACTCTACGACATAAATCACAGCAAAATACTTTTTGACCCACCTCCTAGAGAAATGGAAATAAAAACAAAAATAAACAAATGGGACCTAATGAAACTTCAAAGCTTTTGCACAGCAAAGGAAACCATAAACAATACCAAAAGACAACCCTCAGAATGGGAGAAAATATTTGCAAATGAAGCAACTGACAAAGGATTAATCTCCAAAATTTACAAGCAGCTCATGCAGCTCAATAACAAAAAAACAAACAACCCAATCCAAAAATGGGCAGAAGACCTAAATAGACATTTCTCCAAAGTAGATATACAGACTGCCAACAAACACATGAAAGAATGCTCAACATCATTAATCATTAGAGAAATGCAAATCAAAACTACAATGAAATATCATCTCATACCAGTCAGAATGGCCATCATTAAAAAATCTAGAAACAATAAATGCTGGAGAGGGTGTGGAGAAAAGGAAACACTCTTTCACTGCTGGTGGGAATGTGAACTGGTACAGCCACTATGGAGAACGGTATGGAGGTTCCTTAAAAACTACAAATAGAACTACCATATGACCCAGCAATCCCACTACTGGGCATATACCCTGAGAAAACCAAAATTCAAAAAGAGTCATGTACCAAAATGTTCGTTGCAGCTCTATTTACAAGAGCCAGGAGATGGGAACAACCTAAGTGTCCATCATCAGATGAATGGATAAAGAAGATGTGGCACATATATACAATGGAATATTACTCAACCATAAAAAGAAATGAAATTGAGCTATTTGTAATGAGGTGGATGGACCTAGAGTCTGTCATACAGAGTGAAGTAAGTCAGAAAGAGAAAGACAAATACCGTATGCTAACACATATATATGGAAGTTAAGAAAAACAAAATGTCATGAAGAACCTAGGGCTAAGATGGTAATAAAGACACAGACCTACTAGAGAATGGACTTGAGGATATAGGGAGGGAGAAGGGTAAGCTGTGACAAAGTCAGAGAGTGGCATGGACATATATACACTCCCAAACTTAAAATAGATAGCTAGTGGGAAGCAGCCTCACAGCACAGGGAGATCAGCTCAGTGCTTTTGGACCACCTAGAGGGGTGGGATAGGGAGGGTGGGAGGGAGGGAGACACAAGAGGGAAGAGATATGGAAACAAATGTATATGTATAACTGATTCACTTTGTTATACAGCAGAAAGTAACACACCATTGTAAAGCAATTATACTGCAATAAAGATGTAAAAAAATAAAAAAGGGAAGGTCTTATAACCTTGAGAAATAATCTAGTACATCCCATATTTATTTGACAACAGAGCCCCTTTTTTTCTCATATAGTGTAGTTTAAATTCTTGAGGAGAGCTTTAATTGTTAGGCTTTAGCCATTATGGACCTATTGCCCCACATTCTCAAGATTACTTATTTTCAATGAAACAAACGAGCATAAGCCCAATATTGGCCATTCTTATTCATGTAGTTCTAAACCCTAATCTTTAAATAAATGTACGGTTTTTGCTTACGCACAGCTCTGACTTAAAACATTTTAATAGGTTTTATGCTGGTGACCATGTAATGATATTATTTTATGAAAAGAATAGCAAATATACTTGTGACTATATATTTGAGAATATGACTATTGACAATTATGCACCACTCTTTCAGTTGGTAGATACTTCTTAATATTAAATGCATTTATTTTTGATAGTCTCAAAGTCCCATTCTGTTTATTAGAATTAGTTTATTCACTTGGAACATTGAACCTCATGAATTTGATGGACAGCAAGCTGGATTACCTCCCTATGTTACATTAGGATATTTGATTGGTTCTCCTGTTAGTTTCTTGTAGAGTAAGAGTAAAAATTCATTTTAAACACTACAACCTATACTATTAAATCCAATAAACTACCCAAATTTCAAGTCCCTGCAGCCCATCAACATTTCCATTGAATGAGAACTCCTTATTTATCTGAACCAATTGATTGTACTTTGATTTTTTAATGATAGTCTGCTTATATTTCTAAATCTTTAGGATGAAATCTGCTTTAGAAAATGAAGGTTTCAATGATGAATTGAGTCTGAATCAGCATGACTGAAATTAAAAAACAAAGCCAGTGTGGTCAGTGGGAAGAGCATTGAGTTAGGTGTTACTTTCTGTTAATTGTGTGACCTCTAATTAATTGTGTGAGCTCAGGCAAGTGGCTTCATCTCTCTGCCTATTTTTCCCATAGGAGATGATGAAATTAGATTAAAAGTTGATCATATGTCATGTCACAAAACAAGTCTCAAGATATTTAAGAGACTGATATTATGCTAAGTATCTCTGCCTGCCATAATGGAATAAAACTAGGAAATAACAACATAAGGGGAACTGGAAATTTCACCAAAAAAATGTGGAACTTCAACAGCACACTCTTGAGCAACCACTGGGTCAAAGGGGAAATTAAAAAGGAAATTAGACAATACCTCAGGGCAAATAAAAATGAAATTACAACATATCAAAATTCATACACTAAGAAATTCATAATGTTAAGTGCATACATTAAGAAAAAGAAAGATCTCAAACAACCTAATTTTACACCTCAAAGAATTAGAGAACTAATTGAGCTCAAAATTAGAAGGAAGGAAGTAAAGAGCAGAAATAAAATAGAAAATTTTTAAAAATAGGAAACAAACGAGTTGGTTTTTTGAAAAGATGAAAAACTTTACAAACTCTTAAGCTGGACTAAGAAAGAAAGAAAATTCAAATAAAAAATCAGAAATGAAAGAAGAGACATTATAACTGATGACACAGAAATAAAAAGGATCACAAGAGACTACTATGAACAATTATCCACCAGCAAACTGGATAACCTAGAAGAAATGAATAAATTCCTGGTAATATAGGACCTAGCAAAATTAATCATGAAGAAATAAAGCCTAAACAGACCCATAACTACTACGGAGACTGACTCAGTAATAGAAAATCTCCCAAAGAAAGTCCAGGATCAGACGGCTTCCCTGGTAAATTCTACCAAACATGTGAAGAGGAATTAGTGCCAATCATCTCAAACTCCTCCCAAAAATTGGAAAGGGGAGAACCCTTCCAAATTCATCTTATGAGGCCAGCATTACCCTAATAACAAAGCTAGATGAAAACTTTATAAGAAATGAGAACTATAGGCCTATATCTCTGGTGAATATACATGCAAAAATCCTCAACAAAATACTAGCAAAGTTAATCCAACAGCACATTAAAAGGATCTTACGCCATAACCAAGTGGGATTTATCTGTGAGTTGCAAGGATGATTCAATATATGAAGATCTAAATTAATGTGATATATCACATCATAAGAATAAAGGATAAAAATTGCATGATTGGGAGTGGCCAAGATGGCAGAGTAGAGGACCCTAAGCTCACCTACTCTCATGAGCACACCAAAATAATCTGCACGACAACCATCACTGAAAAAGACTGAAACCTATCAGAAAAGATCCTCTACAACTAAACACATAAAGACAGAGCCATAACGAGACTGGTAGGAGAGGTAGACTTGTGATAGAATCAAATCCCATACCCCCCAGGGTGGGCAAACCACAAACTGGAAAATAATTTTATTACAGAGGTTTTCCCACAGGAGTGAGAGTTCTGAGCCCCACGTCAGGTGCCCTAGCCCAGGGGCCCAGCAGAGCATTTGGCTTCGAAGGCCAGCAGGGCTTGATTGCAGGAAGTCACAGGATTAGGGGAAATAGAGGCTTCACTCTTAAAGGGAGCACACAAAATCTCATGCACACTGACCAAGGACAAAAGCAGTAATTGATAGGCAGCTGGGCCAGACCTACCTGCTGGTCTTGGAGCATCTCCTGGGGAGGCAAAGAGCAGGTGTCGCCCAGTCTGGGGACATAGACACTGGTGGCGGATATATCATTGAGCATTCATCTACATGGTCTGTCCTGGAGGCTGACATTTTGGCACCAAGGACCTGGTCCCACCCAACAGCCTGGAGGACTGCAGTGCTGGGATCCTCAGGTCAAACAAACTGAGCAGGGACAGAGACCCACCCATCAGAAGACAGGCCTGCCTAAAGATTTCCTGAGCTCACAGCCACCACTAGACATGCCCCTAAGACATGCGCCCTGCACACCAGAGAACTGAGATTCAGCTCTACCCACCAGGGGAGCAGGCACCGGCCCCTCCCATCAGGAAGCCTGCACATACCTCTAGACAAGCCTCACCCACCAGGGGGCAGGCACCAGAAGCAAGAAAACTACAGTGCCTCAGCCTGCAGATCAAGTCTGCAAATGCAGGCCAGACACCACCCAGGGACCACCTGGCCCCTGGTCCTTGGGTGACAAGAGGGGAGTGCACTGCTGGGACACATAGGACATTCTCCTACAGAGGGCCACTTCTCCAAGGTCAAGAAATGTAACCAGTCTACCACATACATAAAAATACAAATAGCAATTTAGACAAAATGAGGTGACAGAGGACTATGTATCACACGAAGGAACAAGATGAAACCCCAGAAGAACTAAGTGACATAGAGACAGGTAATCTACCTGAGAAAGACTTCAGAGTAATGACTGTAAAGATGATCAAAGAACACGGGAGGAAAATGGATGCACAGAGCTAGAAATGAGAACTTTTTTAACAAAGAATTTAAAAATATAAAGGACAACCAAACAATTAAAGAATAACTGAAATGAAAAATACACTAGAAGGACTCAAGAGTCGACTAAGGGAGGCAGAAGAAAGGATCATTAACTGGAAGACAGAGTAGTGGACATCACTGCTGCCAAACAGAAAAAAAAAGGAATGAAAATAAATGAGAGTTTAAGAGACTACTGGGACAACATCAAGTATGCCAATATTTGCATTATAGGAGTCCCAGAAGAAGAGAGAGAGAAAGGGCCTGAGAAAATATTTGAAGAGATAATAGCTGAAAAATAGCTGAAAAATTCCCTAACCTGGGGAAGGAAATAGTCACCCAAGTCCAGGAAGCACAGAGAGTTCAATGCAGAATTAAGCCACAGAAGAATACACCACAACACATTGTAATCAAAATGTCAAAAGTTAAAGATAAAGGGTGTGGAGCAAAGGGAACCCTCCTACATTGTTGGTGGGAATAATAAATTGGTGCAACTACTATGGAGAACAGTATGGAGGTTCCTTAAGAAACTAAAAATAGAGTTACCACATGATCCAACAATCCCACTCCTAGGCATACATCCAGAAAAGATGAAAACAAATTAGAGAAAGATACATGAGTCCCAATGTTTATTATAGCACTATTTACAATAGCCAAAACATGGAAGCAACCTAAATGTCCATTGACAGAGGAATGGATAAAGAAGATGTGGTATATATATACAATGGAATATTACTTGGCCATAAAAAAGAACAAAATAATGCCATTTGCAGCAACATGTGTGGACATGGAGATTATCATACTAAGTGAAATAAGTCAGAGAAAGACAAACATCATATCACTTATATGTGGAATCTAATAAAAAAATGACACAGATAAACCTATTTACAAAACAGAAACAGACTCACAGATCTCAAAATTAAACTTATGGTTACCATAGGAGAAACATGTGGGGAAGTGATAAATTAGGAGCTGGGATTAACATATACACAGTACTATATATAAATAGATAACTAATAAGGCCCCTACTGTACAGAACAGGGAACTCTACTCAATATTCTGTAATAACCTATATGGGAAAAGAATCTGAAAAAGAATGGAGATTATATATACACACACACACACACATATATACACACACACACACACACACACACATACACACACCTGATTCACTTTGCTATACACCTGAAACTAACACATTGTAAGTCAACTATACTCCAATAAAAATTTTTTTAAAAGATAAAGAGAATATTAAAAGCAACAAGGGAAAAGCAACAAATATATTCCTTAGGGAATTTCCCTAAGGCCATCAGCTGATTTTTCAGCAGAAACTCTGCAGGCCAGAAGGGAATGGCGTGATATACTTAAAATGATGAAAGAGAAAAACCTACAACCAAGAATACTCTGCCCAGCAAGGCTCTCATTCAGATTTGATGGAGAAATCAAAAAACTTTACAGACAAGCAAAAGCTAAAAGATTTCAGCGCCACCAAACCAGCTTACAACAAATGCTAAAAGAACTTCTCTAGGTGGAAAAGGAAAGGCCACAACTGGAAACAAGAAAATTACAAAATGGGAAAAGCTCACTGGTAAAGGCAAACATACAATAAAGGTGGGAACGGGCTTCCCTGGTGGCGCAAGTGGTTGAGAGTCTTCTTGCCGATGCAGGGGACATGGGTTCGTGCCCCGGTCCGGAAGATCCCACATGCCGCGGAGCGGCTGGGCCTGTGAGCCATGGCCGCTGAGCCTGTGTGTCCGGAGCCCGTGCTCCGCAACACGAGAGGCCAGAACAGTGAATGGCCCGCGTACCGCAAAAAAAAAAAAAAAAAAAGGTGGGAAATCAGCCATGCCACAGCTAATAGGGAGGTTAAAAGACAAAAGGAGTAAAATCATTTGTATCCACAATCAGCAGTTAAGGGATACATAAAACAATTAGATGTAAAATGTAATATCAAAAACAGTAACCGTGAGGGAGGAGAGCACAAATGCAGAGTCTATAAAATATACTTGAAATTAAGAGAAAGCAACTGAAAACAAGCATGTATAAATACAGACTCCTAAACAAAACCTCATGGTAACTGCAAAATGAAAATCTGTAAAAGATATACACACTAAAAAGAAAAAGAATCCAAACATAACACTAAAGATAGTCATCAAATCACAAGAGAGACAGAGCAAAAGAAGAAAGGTGAAAAAGAGACCTACAAAAACAAATTCAAAACAAAATGGGTGGAGACAAGATGATGGAGTAGAAGGACGTGAGCTCACCTCTTCTCACAAAAACAACAAAATCATAACTAACTGCTGAAAAAAAAAAAAAACCCACTGGAACCTACCCAAAAAGACAGCCTACATCCAAAGACAAAGAAGAAGCCACAGTGAGACAGGAGGGGTGCAATAGTGATAAAAACAAATCCCATACCTGCCAGGTGGGCAACCCACAAACTGGAAATAATTATATCACAGAGGAGACCCACAGGAGTGAAAGTATTTTTTTTTTTTTGGCAGTACGCGGACCTCTCACTATTGTGGCCTCTCCTGTTGCGGAGCACAGGCTCCGGACGTGCAGGCTCAGCGCCACGGCTCACGGGCCCAGCCCGCTCCACGGCATGTGGGATCTTCCCGGACAGGGCACGAACCTGTGTCCCCTGCATCGGCAGGCGGACTCTCAACCACTGCGCCACCAGGGAAGCCCGGGAGTGAAATTTTTTAGCCCCCACGTCAGGCTCCCCAGGCTGGAGGTCTGGCAATGGGAGGAGGAGCCCCCAGAGCATCTGGTTTTGAAGAGCTGCAGGCTTTGTTCTCAGGAATTCCACAGGACTGAGGGAAACAGAAATTCCCCTCTTGGAGGGTGCATACACGTCTTGTGCACACAAGCACCCAGGGTAAAGAGCAGTGACCTCATAGGAGACAAGGCCAGACTTAACTGTTGGTATTGGAGAGTCCTCCTGTGGAGACGCAGGCTGGCTGTGGCTCACTGAGGGGACAAAGACACTGGCAGTGGTAGTTCTGAGGAGTAGCATTGGTGTGAGCCCTCCTGGAGGCCGTCATTTTCTCACCAAGACCTGGCCCCACCAATAGCCTGTAGGCTCCAGTGCTGGGATGCCTCAGGCCAATAACCAACAGGGCAGAAACACAGCCCAACCCATCAGCAGACTGGATGCCTAAGTATTCCTGAGCCCAAAGCTTCCCACTAAACCCACCTCTTGACATGGTCCTGCGGACCAGAGGGACAAGACCCAGCTCCACACACCAGTGGGCAGGGACCAGTCCCTACCACCAGGAAGCCTGCACAAGCCTCTTAGGCCAGCCTCATCCACCAGGAGGCAGACAGCAGAAGCAAGAAGAATTACAACCCTGCAGCCTGCAGGATGGAAACCACAATCACAAAAACATTACACAGAATGAGATGCCAGAGGAATACGTCCCAGACAAAGGAACAAGAAGAAACCCAAGAAGAACAACTAAATGAAGTGAAGATAGGCAATCTACCCAAAATAGAATTCAGAGTAATGACAGTAAAGATGATCCAAGATCTCAGAAAAAGAATGGAGGCACACACTGAGAAGATACAAGAAGTGTTTAACAAAGACCTAGACAACTAAAGAACAAACAGAAAGAAGTGAGCAATACAATAACAGAACTGAAAAATATACTAGACAGAATCAATAGCAGAATAAATGAGGCAGAAGAACAGATAAGTGAACCGTAAGGCAGCATGATGGAAATCACTGCCATGGAATAGAATGAAAAGAAATGAGGGCAGTCTAAGAGGCCTCTGGGATGAAATTAAACACACCAACATTCACATTATAAGGGTCCCAGATGGAGAAGAGAGAGAAAGGACCTGGGAAAATATTTGAAGAGATAATAGATGAAAACTTCCCTAACATGGGAAAGGAAGCAGACACCCAAGTCCAGGAAGTGCAGAGAGTCCCAGGCAGGATAAAGCCAAGGAGGAACATGCCAAGATACATAGTAATCAAACTGACAAAAGTTAAAGACAAAGTATCGAAAGCAACAAGGGAAAAGCAACAAATAACATACAAGGGATTTGCCATAAGGTTATCATCTGATTTTTCAGCAGAAACTCTACAGGCCAGAAGGGAGTGGCATGATATATTTAAACTGATGAAAGGGAAGAACCTACAACCAAGAATACTCTACCCAGCAGAGCTCTCATTAAGATTAAATGGAGAAATCAGAAGATTTACAGACAAGCAGAAGCTAAGAGAATTCAGCATCACCAGACCAGCTTTGCAACAAATGCTAAAGGAACTTCTCTAGGCAGAAAAAAATAAAAGGCCACAACTAGAAACAAGAAAATTATGAATGGAAAAGCTTGCCAGTAAAGGTAGGAAATCATCCGCACACAAATATGATATCAAAACTAGCAATCATGAGGAGAGTACAAATGCAGGATATTGGAAATGCTTTTGAAATTAAAAGACCAGCAACTTAAAATAGTCTTGTTTATATATAGACTACCATATCAAAACCTCATAGTAACCACAAACCAAAAACCTACAATAGATACACACACACAAAGAAAAAAGGAATCCAAACACAACACTAAAATAAGTTATCAAATGACAAGAGAAGAGAACAAAAGAGGAAGGGGAGAAAAAAGACCCTACGAAAACAAATACATAACAATTAACAAAATGGAAATAAAAAACATATATATCAATAATTACCTTAAATGTAAACAGATTAAATGCTTCAACCAAAATACATACACTGCCCAAATGGAATCAAAAAATAAGACCTGTGTATATACTGGCTGTAAGAGACCCACTTCAGATCTAGGGACACATACAGACTGAAAGTGAGGGGGGTGGCAAAAGGTATTCCATGTAAACAGAAATCAAAAGAAAGCTAGAGTAGCAATACTCATATCAGACAAAATAGACTTTAAAGATGGTTACAGAGACAAAGAAGGACACTACATAACGATCAAGGGTTAATCCAAGATGAAGATGTAACAATTGTAATATATATATTCCCACCATAGAAGCACCTTAATATATATGTCAAAAACTAACATCCATAAAATGAGAAATCCACAGTAAACACAATAATAGTGGGGGACTTTAACACCCCACTTTTACCAATGGATAGATCATCCAGACAGAAAATCAATAAGGAAACCCTGGCCTTAAATGACATATTAGACCAGATGGACTAAATAGACATTTATAGAGCATTCCACCCAAAAGCAGCAGAATACACATTGAAGTACACACGGAACACTCTCCAGGATTGATCACATGCTGGGCCATAAAGTGAGGCTTGGTAAATTTAAGAAAACTGAAATCATATCAAGCACCTTTTCTGACCATCTTTTCTATGAGATTAGAAATTAACCACAAGAAAAAACTATAAAAAGCAAACATGTGGAGGCTAAACAAAATGCTACTAAACAGCCAATGGATCACTGAAGAAAGCAAAGAGGAAATTTCAAAATACCTAGAGACAAATGAAAATGAAAGCGTGATGATCCAAAACCTATGGTATGCAACAAAAGCAATTCTAAGAGGAAAGTTTATAGCAATACAATCTTACCTCAGGGAACAAGAAAAATCTCAAATAAACAACCTGACCTTATACCTAAAGCAACTAGAGAAAAAAGAACAAACAAAACTCAAAGTTAGTAGGATGAAAGAATCATAAAGATCAGAGCAAAAATAAATGAAATAGAGACGAAGAAACAATAGCAAAGATCAATGAAACTAAAAGCTGGTTCTTTGAGAAGATAAACAGAATTGATAACCTTTAGCCAAACTCATCAAGAAAAAAAGGGAGAGGGCCCAAATCAATAAAATTAGAAATGAAAATGGAGAAGTTACAGCCAACACCACAGAAACACAAAGGATCGTAAGAGACGACTACAAGCAACTATATGCCAACAAAATGGACAACCTAGAAGAAATGGACAAATTCTTAGAATGGTACAATCTCCCAAGACTAAACCAGGAAGAAATAGAAAATATGAACACAAAAATTACCAGTGCTTAAATTGAATTAGTAATTTAAAAACTTACAACAAGCAGAAGTCCAGGACTAGATAGCTTCATAGTTGAATTCTATCAAACAATTAGGAAGAGTTAACACATATCCTTCTGAAACTACTCCAAAAAATTGCAGAGGAAGGAACACCTCTGAACTCATTCTTTGATGCCACCATCACCCTGATACAGAGCCAAAGATATCACACACATGAAAGGAAAATTACAGGCCAAAATCACTCATAAACATAGATGCAAAATTCCTCAACAAAACACTAGCAAACCTATTCCAACAATACATTAAAAGGATCATACACTATGAGCAAGTGGGATTTATCCCAGGGATGCAAGGATTTTTCAATATCTTCAAATCAATCAGTGTGATATACCACATCAACAAATTGAAGGATAAAAGCCTTATGATCATCTCAAAAGATGCATAAAAAGCTTTTGATAAAATTCAGCATCCATTTTGGATAAACACTCTTCAGAAAGTGGGCAGAGACGAAACCTACCTCAATATAATAAAGGTGACATATGACAAACCCACAGCTAACATCACACTCAACAGCAAAAAGCTGAAAGCATTTCCTCTAAGATCATGAACAAGACAGGGATGTCCACTCTTGCCACTTTCATTCAGCATAGTTATGGCAGGCCTAGCCATGGCAATCAGAGAAGAAAAAGGAAAAGAATCCAAATTGGAAAAGAAGAAAAACTGTCAGTTTGCAGATAACATGATGCTATACATAGAAAATCCTAAAGATGCTACCAGAAAACTACTAGAACTCATCAATGAATTTGGTAATGTTGTAGGATACAAAATTAACACACAGAAATCTGTTGCATTCCTATACACTAACAATGAAAGAAGAGAAAGAGAAATTAAAGAAACAATCCCATTTACCATCACATCAAAAAGAATAAAATACTTAGGAATAAACTTACCTAAGGAGGCAAAAACCTGTACTCCCAAAACTACAAGATACTGATGAAAGAAAGTGAAGATGACACAAATATATGGAATGATATACCATGTTGTTGGATTGGAAGAATCAATATTGTTAAAATGACCATACTACCCAAGGCAATCTACAGATTCAATGCAATCCCTATCAAATTGCCAATGGCATTTTTCACAGAACTAGAAAAAAATTTTTTATATTTGTATGAAAACACAAAAGGACCTGAATAGCTAAACAATCTTGAGAAGGAAGAACGGAGCTGAAGGAATAATGCTCCTAGACTTCAGACTACATTACAAAAACACAGTAAGTAAAACAGTGTGGTATTGGCACAAAAACAGACACATAGATCAGTGGCACAGAACAGAGAGCCCAGAAATAAACTCACCTACTTATGGTCAATTAATCTATGGCAAAGGAGACAAGAATATACAAAGGACAGAGATAGGCGCGAGCCATGGCTAACAGCACGGACCACAGATACGGGCATGAGACGCTAAGGCTGCTGCTGCTGCCACCAAGAAGCCAGTGTTCGAGCACAGGTCACTATCCACACCTCCCTTCTGGAGAGCCAGTGCAGCCTGCCACTGCCAGGGTGCCAGGATCCAGGGACAAATTTCCCAGGAGAACGCACAGTGCACCTCAGGCTGGTGCAACGTCACACTGGGCTTGGCTGTCACAGGCTCGCCCCGCATCCGCACCCCTCCCTCCGCCCAGGTTGAGTGAGCCAGAGCCCCCGAGTCACTTGCTCCTTTAAACCCGTCCTGTCTTAGTGAAGAACAGACACCCTCTGGCGACCTACATGCAGAGGTGGGGACAAATCCAAAGCTGAACCCCGGGAGCTGTGCGAACAAAGAAGAGAAAGGGAAATCTCTCCCAGCAGCCTCAGGAGCAGCAGATTAAATCTCCACAATCAACTTGATGTGCCCTACATCTGTGGAATACATGAATAGACAATAATTCATCCCAAATTGAGGAGGTGGACTTTGAGAGGAAGATGTATTATTATTTTTTTTTTTAAACATCTTTATTGGGGTATAATTGCTTTACAATGGTGTGTTAGTTTCTGCTTTATAACAAAGTGAATCAGCTATACATATACATATGTTCCCATATGTCTTCCCTCTTGCGTCTCCCTCCCTCCCACTCTCCCCATCCCACCCTTCCAGGCTGTCACAAAAGCACGGAGCTAATATCCCTGTGCCTTGCGGCTGCTTCCCCCCAGCTATCTACCTTACTACGTTTGTTAGTGTGTATATGTCCATGACTCTCTCTCGCCCTGTCAAAACTCACCCTTCCCCCTCCCCATATCCTTAAGTCCGTTCTGCAGTAGGTCTGCGTCTTTATTCCTGTCTTACCCCTAGGTTCTTCATGACCTTTTTTTCCCTTAAATTCCATATATATGTGTTAGCATACGGTATTTGTCTTTTTCTTTCTGACTTACTTCACTCTGTATGACAGACTCTAGGTCTATCCATCTCATTACAAATAGCTCAATTTCATTTCTTTTTAAGGCTGAGTAATATTCCATTGTGTATATGTGCCACATCTTCTTTATCCATTCATCCGATGATGGGCGCTTAGGTTGTTTCCATGTCCTGGCTATTGTAAATAGAGCTGCAATGAACATTATGGTACATGACTCTTTTTGAATTTTGGTTTTCTCAGGGTATATGCCCAGTAGTGGGATTGCTGGGTCATATGGTAATTCTATTTGTAGTTTTTTAAGGAACCTCCATACTGTTCTCCACATTGGCTGAACCAATTCACATTCCCACCAGCAGTGCAAGAGTGTCCCCTTTTCTCCACACCCTCTCCAGCATTTATTGTTTCTAGATTTTTTGATGATGGCCATTCTGACTGGTGTGAGATGATATCTCATTGTAGTTTTGATTTGCATTTCTCTAATGATTAATGATGTTGAGCATTCTTTCATGTGTTTGTTGGCATTCTGTATATCTTCTTTGGAGAAATGTCTATTTAGGTCTTCTGCCCATTTTTGGATGGGGTTGTTTGTTTTTTTGTTATTGAGCTGCATGAGCTGCTTGTAAATTTTGGAGATTAATCCTTTGTCAGTTGCTTCATTTGCAAATGTTTTCTCCCATTCTGAGGGTTGTCTTTTGGTCTTGGTTATGGTTTCCTTTGCTGTGCAAAAGCTTTGAAGTTTCATTAGGTCCCATTTGTTTATTTTTGTTTTTATTTCCATTACTCTAGGAGGTGGGTCAGAAAGGATCTTGCTGTGATTTATGTCATAGAGTGTTCTTCCTATGTTTTCTTCTAAGAGTTTGATAGTTTCTGGCCTTACATTTAGGTCTTTAATCCATTTTGAGCTTATTTTTGTGTATGGTGTTAGGGAGTGATCTAATCTCATACTTTTACATGTACCTGTCCAGTTTTCCCAGCACCATTTATTGAAGAGGCTGTCCTTTCTCCACTGTACATTCCTGCCTCCTTTATCAAAGATAAGGTGTCCATATGTGCGTGGGTTTATCTCTGGGCTTTCTATCCTGTTCCACTGATCTATCTTTCTGTTTTTGTGCCAGTACCATACTGTCTTGATTACTGTTGCTTTGTAATATAGTCTAAAGTCAGGGAGCCTTATTCCTCCAGCTCCTTTTTTCGTTCTCAAGATTGCTTTGGCTATTCGGGGTCTTTTGTGTTTCCATACAAATTGCGAAATTTTTTGTTCTAGTTCTGTGAAAAATGCCAGTGGTAGTTTGATAGGGATTGCATTGAATCTGTAGATTGCTTTGGGTAGTAGAGTCATTTTCACAATGTTGATTCTTCCCGTCCAAGAACATGGTATATCTCTCCATCTATTTGTATCATCTTTAATTTCTTTCATCAGTGTCTTATAATTTTCTGCATACAGGTCTTTCGTATCCTTAGGTAGGTTTATTCCTAGATATTTTATTCTTTTTGTTGCAATGGTAAATGGGAGTGTTTTCTTGATTTCACTTTCAGATTTTTCATCATTAGTATATAGGAATGCCAGAGATTTCTGTGCATTAATTTTGTATCCTGCTACTTTACCAAATTCATTGATTAGCTCTAGTAGTTTTCTGGTAGCATCTTTAGGATTCTCTATGTATAGTATCATGTCATCTGCAAACAGTGACAGCTTTACTTCTTCTTTTCCGATTTGGATTCCTTTTATTTCCTTTTCTTCTCTGATTGCTGTGGCTAAAACTTCCAAAACTATGTTGAATAAGAGTGGTGAGAGTGGGCAACCTTGTCTTGTTCCTGATCTTAGTGGAAATGCTTTCAGTTTTTCACCATTGAGGATGATGTTTGCTGTGGGCTTGTCATATATGGCTTTTATTATGTTTAGGAAAGTTCCCTCTATGCCTACTTTCTGGAGGGTTTTTTATCATAAATGGGTGTTGAATTTTGTCGAAAGCTTTCTCTGCATCTATTGAGATGATCATATGGTTTTTCTCCTTCAATTTGTTAATATGGTTTATCACCATATTTGATTGATAGATTTGCGTATATTGAAGAATCCTTGCATTCCTGGAATAAACCCCACTTGATCATGGTGTATGATCCTTTTAATGTGCTGTTGGATTCTGTTTGCTAGTATTTTGTTGAGGATTTTTGCATCTATGTTCATCAGTGATATTGGCCTGTAGTTTTCTTTCTTTGTGACATCCTTGTCTGGTTTTGGTATCAAGGTGATGGTGGCTTCGTAGAAGGAATTTGGGAGTGTTCCTCCCTCTGCTATATTTTGGAAGAGTTTGAGAAGGATAGGTGTTAGCTCTTCTCTAAACGTTTGATAGAATTCACCTGTGAAGCCATCTGGTCCTGGGCTTTTGTTTGTTGGAAGGTTTTTAATCACAGTTTCAATTTCAGTGCTTGTGATTGGTCTGTTCATATTTTCTCTTTCTTCCTGATTCAGTCTTGGCAGGTTGTGCATTTCTAAGAATTTGTCCATTTCTTCCAGATTGTCCATTTTATTGGCATAGAGTTGCTTGTAGTAATCTCTCATGATTTTTTTTATTTCTGCAGTGTCAGTTGTTACTTCTCCTTTTTCATTTCTAATACTATTGATTTGAGTCTTCTCCCTTTTTTTCTTGATGAGTCTGGCTAGTGGTTTATCTATTTTGTTTATCTTCTCAAAGAACCAGCTTTTAGTTTTATTGATCTTTGCTATTGTTTCCTTCATTTCTTTTTCATTTATTTCTGGTCTAATTTTTATGATTTCTTTCCTTCTGCTAGCTTTGGGGTTTTTTTTGTTCTTCTTTCTCTAATTGCTTGAGGTGCAAGGTTAGGTTGTTTATTCGAGATGTTTCCTGCTTCTTAAGGTGGGCTTGTATTGCTATAAACTTCCCCCTTTGAACTGCTTTTGCTGCATCCCATAGGTTTTGGGTCGTTGTGTCTCCATTGTCATTTGTTTCTAGGTATTTTTTTATTTCCCCTTTGATTTCTTCAGTGATCACTTCATTATTAAGTAGTGTATTGTTTAGCCTCCATGTGTTTGTATTTTTTACAGATCTTTTCCTGTAATTGATATGTAGTCTCATGGCGTTGTGGTCAGAAAAGATACTTGATACAATTTCAGTTTTCTTAAATTTACCAAGGCTTGATTTGTGACCCAAGATATGATCTATCCTGGAGAATGTTCCATGAGCACTTGAGAAAAATGTGTATTCTGTTGTTTTTGGATGGAGTGTCCTATAAATATCAATTAAGTCCATCTTGTTTAATGTATCATTTAAAGCTTGTGTTTCCTTATTTATTTTCATTTTGGATGATCTGTCCATGGGTGAAAGTGGGGTGTTAAAGTCCCCTACTATGAATGTGTTACTGTTGATCTCCCATTTTATGGTTGTTAGTATTTGCCTTATGTATTGAGGTGCTCCTATGTTGGGTGCATAAATATTTACAATTGTTATATCTTCTTCTTGGATCGATCCCTTGATCATTATGTAGTGTCCTTCTTTGTCCCTTTTAATAGTCCTTATTTTAAAGTCTATTTTGTCTGATATGAGAATTGCTACTCCAGCTTTCTTTTGGTTTCCATTTGCATGGAATATCTTTTTCCATCCCTTACTTTCAGTCTGTATGTGTCTCTAGTTCTGAAGTGGGTCTCTTGTAGACAGCATATATAAGGGTCTTGTTTGTGTATCCATTCAGCCAATCTGTGTCTCTTGGTGGGAGCATTTAGTCCATTTACATTTAAGGTAATTATCGATATGTATGTTCCTATTTCCATTTTATATATTGTTTTCGGTTCGCTACTATAGGTCATTTCCTTCTCTTGTGTTTCGTGTCTAGAGAAGTTCCTTTAGCATTTGTTGTAAAGCTGGTTTGGTGGTGCTGAACTCTCTCAGCTTTTGCTTGTCTGTAAAGGTTTTAATTTCTCCATCAAATGTGAATGAGATCCTTGCTGGGTAGAGTAGTCTTGGTTGCAGGCTATTCTCCTTCATCACTTTCAGTATGTCCTGCCACTCCCTTCTGGCTTGTAGGGTTTCTGCTGAGAGATCAGCTGTTAACCTTATGGGGATTCCCTTGTGTGTTATTTGTTGTTTTTCCCTTGCTGCTTTTAATATGCTTTCTTTGTATTTAATTTTTGACAGTTTGATTAATATGTGTCTTGGCGTGTTTCTCCTTGTATTTATCCTGTATGGGACCCTCTGTGCTTCCTGGACTTGATTAACTATTTCCTTTCCCATATTAGGGAAGTTTTCAACTATAATCTCTTCAAATATTTTCTCAGTCCCTTTCTTTCTTTCTTCTTCTTCTGGAACCCCTATAATTCGAATGTTGGTGCGTTTCATGTTGTCCCAGAGGTCTCTGAGACTGTCCTCAGTTCTTTTCATTCTTTTTTCTTTATTCTGCTCTGCAGTAGTTATTTCCACTACTTTATCTTCCAGGTCACTTATCCGTTCTTCTGCCTCAGTTATTCTGCTATTGATCCTATCTAGAGTGATTTTAATTTCATTTATTGCATTGTTCATCATTGCTTGTTTCATCTTTGTTTCTTCTAGGTCCTTGTTAACTGTTTCTTGCATTTTGTCCATTCTACTTCCAAGATTTCGGATCATCCTTACTATCATTATTCTGAATTCTTTTTCAGGTAGATTGCCTATTTCCTCTTCATTTGTTAGGTCTGGTGGGTTTTTATCTTGCTCCTTCATCTGCTGTGTGTTTTTCTGTCTTCTCATTTTGCTTATCTTACTGTGTTTGGGGTCTCCTTTTTGCAGGCTGCACTTTCGTAGTTCCCGTTGTTTTTGATGTCTGTCTCCAGTGGCTAGGGTTGTTTCAGTGGGTTGTGTAGGCTTCCTGGTGGAGGGGACTAGTGCTTGTGTTGTGCTGGATGAGGCTGGATCTTGTCTCTCTAGTGGGCAGGTTCACGTCTGGTGGTGTGTTTTGGGGTGTCTGTGGCCTTATTATGATTTTAGGCAGCCTCTCTGCTAATGGGTGGGGTTGTGTTCCTGTTTTGCTAGTTGTTTGGCATAGGTTGTCCAGCACTGTGGCTTGCTGGTCGTTGAGTGAAGCTGGGTGCTGGTGTTAAGATGGAGGTCTCTGGGATATTTCCACCGTTTAATATTATGTGGAGCTGGGAGGTCTCTTGTTGACCAGTGTCCTGAAGTTGGCTCTCCTACCTCAGAGGCAGAGCCCTGACTCCTGGCTGGAGCACCAAGAGCCTTTCATCCACACAGCTCAGAATAAAAGGGAGAAAAAGTAGGGAGAATTAGTAGAAGTATGAGTAAAGAAAGAAGGAAAGGAGGAAAGGAAGGAAGGAAGAAAGAAGCAAAGAAGGAAAGAAAGGAGGGAGGGAGGGAGGGAGGGAGGAAGGAAGGAAGGAGGGAAAGAAGGAAAAAAGACAGAAAGAAAGATGATACAGTAAAAATAAAATAAAGTATAATATAGTTATGGAATTAAAAAATATTTAGAAAAAAAAAAGGGACGGGGCTTCCCTGGTGGCGCAGTGGTTGGGAGTCCGCCGATGCAGGGGACATGGGTTCGTGTCCCGGTCCGGGAAGATCCCACATGCCGCGGCAGCGGCTGGGCCCGTGAGCCATGGCCGCTGAGCCTGCGCGTCTGGAGCCTGTGCTCCGCAACGGGAGAGGCCACAGCAGTGAGAGGCCCGCGTATCGCAAAAAAAAAAAAAAAAAAAAAAAAAGGGACGGATAGAACCTTAGGACAAATGTTGGAAGCAAAGCTATACAGAGAAAATCTTACACAGAAGCATACACATACACCTTCACAAAAAGAGGTAAAGGGGGAAAAATCATAAATCCTGCTCCCTGAGACCACCTCCTCAATTTGGGGTGATTCGTTGTCTAAAGGAGGGAGGGAAGGAAGGAAAGAAAGAAAGAACGAAGGTAAAGTATAATAAAGTTATTACAATTAAACTTAATTATTAAGAAAAAGAATTTTTAAAAAAAAGTCATGGACGGATAGAGCCCTAGGACAAATGGTGGAAGCAAGAGTATACAGACAAGATCTCACACAGAAGCATATACGTACACATTCACAAAAAGAGGAAAAGGGAAAAAAATCATAGATCTCGCTCCTAAATTCCACCTCTTCAATTTGGGATCATTCCTTGTCTATTCAGGTATTCCACAGATGCAGGGTATATCAAGTTGATTGTGGAGCTTTAATCCGCTGCTTCTGTGGCTGCTGGGAGAGATTTCCCTTTCTCTTCTTTGTTCTCACAGCTCACAGGAGCTCAGCTTTGGATTTGGCCCTGCCTCTGCTTGTAGGTCGCTGGAGGGCGTCTGTTTTTTCGCTCAGACAGGACGGGGTTAAAGGAGCCGCTGATTCGGGGCCTCCGGCTCACTCAGGCCGGGGGTTGGGGGATGGGGGAAGGAGGGGCACTGCGTGCGGGGCGGGCCTGCGGCGGCAGAGGCAGAGTGACGTTGCGGCAGAGGCCGGCGTGACGTTGCACCAGCCTGAGGCCCGCCGTGCGTACTCCCGGGGAAGCTGTCCCCGGATCCCGGGAACCTGGCAGTGGCGGCCTGCACAGGCTCCGCGGAAGAGGGGTGTGGAGAGTGACCTGTGCTCGCACACAGGCCCCTTGGTGGCGGCAGCAGCAGCCTTAGCGTCTCCCGCCCGTCTCTGGGGTCCGCGGTTTTAGCCGCGGCTCGCGCCCGTCTCTGGGGTTTGCGCTTTCAAGATATATTATTTTATCCCCTTTTCCTCTTTTTGTTAGTGTGTATGTGTATGCTTCTGAGATTTTGTCTCTATAGCTTTGCTTTCACCATTTGTCCTATGGTTCTATCCCTCTGTATTTTTCTTACTTTAAAAAAATTTTTTTCTTAATAATTACTTTTTATTTTAATAACTATTTTAATTTATCTTCTTTTATATTATTTTATTTTACTCTCTTTCTTTCTACTTCTTCTCCCTTTAATTCTGAGCTGTGTGGATGAAAGGATCTTGGTGCTGCAGCCAGTAGTAAGTGCTGTGCCTCTGAGGTAGGAGAGCCAACTTCAGGACACTGATCCACAAGTGACTTCCCAGGTGCACATAATATCAAACAGTGAAATTCTCCCAGAGATCTCCATCTCGCCACGAGCACCCAGCTTAACTCAACCACCAGCAAGCTACAGTGCTGAACACCCTATGCCAAACAACTAGCAAGATAGGAACACAAACCCATTCATTAGCAGTCAGGCTACCTAAAATCATAATAAGTCCACAGACACCCCAAAACACACCACCAGACGTGGACCTGCCCACCAGAAGGACAAGATCCAGCCTCATCCACCAGAAAGCCTACACAACCCACTGAACCAACTTTAGCCACTGGGGACAGACACCAAAAACAATGGGAACTACGAACCTGAAACTTGCAAAAAGGAGACCCCAAACACAGTAAGATAAGAAAAATAAGAAGATAGAAAAAGACACAGCAAATGAAGGAGCAAGATTAAAACCCATTACACCTAACAAATGAAGAGGAAATAGGCAGTCTACCTGAAAAAGAATTCAGAATAATGATAGTAAAGATGATCCAAAATCTTGAAAACAGAATAGAGGAAATGCAAGAAACATTTAACAAGGACCTAGAAGAAATAAAGAATAAACAAGCAATGATGAGCAACACAATAAATGAAATTAAAAATACTCTAGATGGGATCAATAGCAGAATAACTGAGGCAGAAGAACGGATAAGTGACCTGGAAGATAAAATAGGGGAAAAAACTGCTGCAGAGAATAAAAAAGAAAAAGAATGAAAAGAACTGAGGACAGTCTCAGAGAGCTCTGGGACAACATTAAACGCACCAACATTCGAATTAAAGGGGTTCTGGAAGAAGAAGAAAAAAAGAAATGGACTGAGAAAATATTTGAAGAGATTATAGTTGAAAACTTCCCTAATATGGGAAAGGAAATAGTTAATCAAGTCCAGGAAGCAAAGAGAATCCCATACAGGATGAATCCAATGAGAAACATGCCAAGACACATATTAACCAAACTCTCAAAAATTAAATACAAAGAAAACATATTAGAAGCAGCAAGGGAAAAACAACAAATAACACACAAGGGAATTTCCATAAGGTTGACAGCTGATCTTTCAGCAGATATTCTGCAAGCCGGAAGGGACTGGCAGGACATATTTAAAGTGATGAAGGAGAAAAACCTACAACCAAGATTACGCTAATCAGCAAGGATCTCATTCAGATTTGATGGAGAAATAAAAAACTTTACAGACAAGCAAAAGCTGATAGAGTTCAGCACCACTAAACCAGCTTTACAACAAATGCTAAAGGAACTTCCCTAGGCAAGAAACACTAGAGAAGGAAAAGACCTACAGTAACAAACCCAAAACAATTAAGAAAATGGGAATGGGAACATACATATCGATAATTACCTTAAATGTAAATGGACTAAATGCTCCCTCAAAAGACACAGACTGGCTGAATGGATTCAAAAATGAGACCCATATATATGCTGTCTACAAGAGACAAACTTCAGACATGGAGACACATACAGACTAAAAGTGAGAGGATAGAAAAAGTTATTCCATGCAAATGGAAACCAAAATAAAGCTATAGTAGCAATTCTCATATCAGACAAAATAGACTTTAAAATAAAGACTATTAGGAGAGACAAAGAAGGACACTACAGAATGATCAAGGGATTGATCCAAGAAGAAGATACAACAATTGTAAATATTTATGCACCCAACATAGGAGCACCTCAATACATAAGGCAAATACTAACAGCCATAAAAGGGGAAATCGACAGTAACACATTCATAACAGGGGAATTCAACACCGCACTTTCACCAATGGACAGATCATCCAAAATGAAAATAAATAAGGAAACACAAGCTTTAAATGATACATTAAACAAGATAAACTTAATTGATATTTATAGGACATTCCATCCAAAAACAACAGAATACACATTTTTCTCAAGTGCTCATGGAACATTCTCCAGGATAGATCATATCTTGGGTCACAAATCTACCTTTGGTAAATTTAAGAAAATTGAAATTGTATCAAGTATCTTTTCCGACCACAGCACCATCAGACTAGATACCAATTACAGGATAAGATCTGTAAAAAACACAAACACATGGAGGCTAAACAATACACTACTTAATAATGAAGTGATCACTGAAGAAATCAAAGAGGAAATAAAAAAGTACCTAGAAACAAATGACAATGCAGACACGATGACCCAAAACGTATGGGATACAGCAAACGCAGTTCTAAGAGGGAAGTTTATAGCAATAAAATCCTACCTTAAGAAACAGGAAACATCTCGAATAAACAACCTAACTGCACCTAAAACAATTAGAGAAAGAAGAATAAAAAAACCCCAAAGTTAGCAGAAGGAAAGAAATCATAAAAATCAGATCGGAAGTAAATGAAAAAGAAATGAAGGAAACAGTAGCAAAGATCAATAAATCCAAAAGCTGGTTCTTTGAGAAGATAAACCAAATTGATAAACCATTAGCCAGACACATCAAGAAAAAAGGGAGAAGACTCAAATCAATAGAATTAGAAATGAAAAAGGAGAAGTAACAACTAACACTGCAGAAATACAAAAGATCACGAGAGATTAGTACAAGCAACTCTATGCCAATAAAATGGACAAATTGTTAGAAATGCACAACCTGCCAAGACTGAACCACGAAGAAATAGAAAATATGAACAGTCCAATCACCAGCACTGAAATTGAAACTGTGATTAAAAATCTTCCAACAAACAGAAGCCCAGGACCACATGGCTTCACAGGCGAATTCTATCAAACATTTAGAGAAGAGCTAACACTTATCCTTCTCAAACTCTTCCAAAATATACCAGAGGGAGGAACACTCCCAAACTCATTCTACGAGGCCACCATCACCCTGATACCAAAACTAGACAAGGATGTCACAAAGAAAGAAAACTACAGGCCAATATCACTGATGAACATAGATGCAAAAATCCTCAACAAAATACTAGCAAACAGAATCCAACAGCACATTGAAAGGATTATACACCATGATCAAATGGGGTTTATTCCAGGAATGCAAGGATTTTTCAATATATGCAAAACAATAAACGTGATACACTATAATAACAAATTGAAGGAGAAAAACCATATGATTATCTCAATAGATGCAGAGAAAGCTTTTGACAAAATTCAACACCAATTTATGATTAAAAAACCCTGCAGAAAGCAGTCATAGAGGGAACCTTCCTCAACATAATAAATGCCATATATGACAAACCCACAGCCAACATTGTCCTCAATGGTGAAAAACTGAAAGCATTTCCACTAAGATCAGGAACAGGACAAGGTTGCCCACCCTCGCCACTCTTATTCAACATAGTTTTGGAAGTTTTAGCCACAGCAATCAGAGAAGAAAAGGAAGTAAAAGGAATCCAAATTGGAAGAGAAGAAGTAAAGCTGTCACTGTTTGCAGATGACATGATACTATACATAGAGAATCCTAAAGATGCTACCAGAAAACTACTAGAGATAATCAATGAATTTGGTAAAGTAACAGGATACAAAATTAATGCACAGAAATCTCTGGCATTCCTATATACTAATGATGAAAAATCTGAAAGTGAAATCAAGAAAACACTCCCATTTACCATTGCAACAAAAAGAATAAAATATCTAGGAATAAACCTACCTAAGGAGACAAAACACCTGTATGCAGAAAATTATAAGACACTGATGAAAGAAATTAAAGATGATACAAATAGATGGAGAGATATACCATGTTCTTGGATGGAAAGAATCAACATTGTGAAAATGACTCTACTACCCAAAGCAATCTACAGATTCAATGCAATCCCTATCAAACTACCACTGGCATTTTTCACAGAACTAGAACAAAAAATTTCACAATTTGTATGGAAACACAAAGACCCCGAATAGCCAAAGCAATCTTGAGAACGAAAAACGGAACTGGAGGAATCAGGCTCCCTGACTTCAGATTACACTACAAAGCTACAGTCATGAAGACAGTATGGTACTGGCACAAAAACAGAAATATAGATCAATGGAACAGGATAGAAAGCCCACAGATAAACCCATGCACATATGGTCAACTTTTCTTTGACAAAGGAGGCAGGGATGTACAGCGGAGAAAGGACAGCCTCTTCAATACATGGAGCTGAGACATCTGGACAGGTACATGTAGAAGTATGAGATTAGATCACTCCCTAACACCATACACAAAAATAAGCTCAAAATGGATTAAAGACCTAAATGTACACTATCAAACTCTTAGAGGAAAACATAGGCAGAACACTCTATGACATAAACCCAGCAAGATACTTTCTGACCCACCTCCTAGAGAAATGGAAATAAAAACAAAAATAAACAAATGGGACCTAATGAAACTTAAAAGCTTTTGCACAGTAAAGGAAACTATAAACAAGACCAAAAGACAACCCTCAGAATGGGAGAAAATATTTGCAAATGAAGCAACTGACAAAGAATTAATCTCCAAACTTTATAAGCAGCTCATGCAGCTGAATAACAAAAAAACAAACAACCCAATCCAAAAATGGGCAGAAGACCTAAACAGACATTTCTCCAAAGAAGATATACAGAATGCCAATAAACACATGAAAGGATGCTCAACGTCATTAATCATTAGGGAAATGCAAATCAAAACTACAATGAGATATTATCTCACACCAGTCAGAATGGCCATCATCAAAAAATCTAGAAA
Source organism: Phocoena sinus (assembly GCF_008692025.1). Classification (NCBI taxonomy): domain Eukaryota; kingdom Metazoa; phylum Chordata; class Mammalia; order Artiodactyla; family Phocoenidae; genus Phocoena; species Phocoena sinus. The sequence continues at coordinate 133,442,592 of NC_045764.1, forward strand.
CAATAAATGCTGGAGAGGGTGTGGAGAAAAGGGAACACTCTTGCACTGCTGGTGGGAATGTGAGTTGGTTCAGCCACTATGGAGAATAGTATGGAGGTTCCTTAAAAAACTACAAATAGAACTACCATATGACCCAGGAATCCCACTACTGGGCATATACCCTGAAAAAACCATAATTCAAAAAGAGTTATGTACCAAAATGTTCATTGCAGCTGTATTTACAATAGCCAGGAGATGGAAACAACCTAAGTGCCCATCATCAGATGAGTGGATAAAGAAGATGTGGCACATATATACATTGGAATATTACTCAGTCATAAAAAGAAATGAATTTGAGTTATTTGTAGTGAGGTGGATGGACCCAGAGTCTGTCATACAGAGTGAAGTAAGCCAGAAGGAGAAAGACAAATACCATATGCTAACACATATATACGGAATTTAAGAAAAAAAAATGTCATGAAGAACCTAGGGGTAAGATGTGAATAAAGATACAGACCTACTAGAGAATGGACTTGAGGTTATGGGGAGGGGGAAGGGTAAGCTGTGACAAAGTGAGAGAGTGGCATGTACATATATACACTATCAAACGTAAAATAGATAGCTAGTGGGAAGCAGCCACATAGCACAGGGAGATCAGCCTGGTGCTTTGTGACCACCTGGGTGGGTGGGATAGGGAGGTTTGGAGGCTGGGAGATGCAAAAGGGAGGAGATACAGGAACATATGTATATGTATAACTGATTCACTTTGTTATAAAGCAGAAACTAACACACCATTGTAAAGCAATTATACTCCAATAAAGATTAAAAAAGATTTTAATAAAACAAGAAAAATTTAAAAATATATATATAATGGAGAAAAGACAGTCTCTTCAATAAGTGGTGCTGGGAAAACAGGACAGCTACATGTAAAAGAATGAAATTAGACCATTTGCTAACACCATACACACACACACACACACACACACACACATGCACACACACACACAAACTCAAAATGGATTACAGACCTAAATATAAGGCCAGATACTATAAAACTCCTAGAGGAAAACATAGGCAGAACACTCTTTAAGATAAATTGCCCTAATATATTTTTGGGTCTGTCTCCTAGCATAATGGAAATAAAAACAAAAATAAACAAATGGGACCTAATTAAGCTCAAAAGGTTTTGCACAGCAAAGAACACCATAAACAACATGAAAAGACAACCCACAGAGTGAGAGAAAATATTTGCAAACAATCCTACCAATAGAGGATCAATTTCCAAAATATACGAACAGCTTATACAGCATAATATTGAAAAACAAACAACCCAATCAAAAAATGATTTTTTTCGGGCAGAAGACCTAAATAGACATTTCTCTAAAGAAGACATACATAATAGCCAACAGGCACGTGTTAGGATGCTCAACATTGCTAATTATTAGAGAATTGCAAATCAAAACTACGAGGTATTACTTCACACTGGTCAGAATGCCATAATTTAACAGTCTACAAACAATAAACGTTGAAGAGGGTGTGGAGAAAAAGGAACCCCCCTACGCTGTTGGTAGGCACATAAATTGATGCAGCCACTATGGAGAACAGTATGGAGGTTCCTTAAAAGCTAAAAAGAGAGTTGCATTATGATCCAGCAATCCCACTCCTGGGCATATATCCATACAAAACTGTAGTTCAAAAAGATACATGCACCCCAATGTTCATATCAGCACTATTTACTATAGCTAAGACATAGAAGCAACACAAACGTCCATTGACAGATGAATGGATAAAGATGTTGTACATATATACAATGGAATATTAATCAGCCATAAAAAAAGAATGAAATAATGCTATTTGCACCAACATGGATAGACCTAGAGATTATCATATTAAGTGAAGTCAGAGAAAGAAAGACAGATATATGATTATCACTTATATGTGCAATCAGAAAAACGATACAAATGAACTACTTTACAAAACAGAAAGGGACTCACAAACATAGAAAACAAACTTATTGTCACCAAAGGGGATGGGGGGTAGATAAATTGAGTTTAAGGTTAACATACACATTCTACTGTAATAAAATAGGTAAACCACAAGGACCTACTATATAGCACAGAGAACTATATTTGGTATCTTGTAAAAACTTATAATGGAAAAGAATCAGAAAAATAATATACATATATGTCATATATATAACTGAATCACTTTGCTGTACACATGAAACTAACACTGAATTGCTTTGCTGTACACTTGAAACACAACTCTGTAAATTAACTATGCTTCAATTTAAAATTTTTTTCAAAATTGCATGATTGTCTAAATAGATGCCAAAAAAACCCCATTTCATCAAATTCAACATCCATTCATGATAAAAACGTTCAATAAACTAAGAATAGAAGGTAAATACCTCAGTATTATAAAGGCCATAAATGAAAAGCACACAGATAACATACTCAATTGTGAATAACTACAAGTTTTTTTCTCTAAAAATCAGAACAAGGCAAGGATGTCCACTCTCACCACTTCTACTTAACATGGTACTGGAAGTTCTAGCCAGAGTAATTAGACAAGATATAAAAAGCATCCAAATGGGAAAGGAAGAAGTAAAATTATCCCTGTTTACACACAATATGGTCTTGTATGTAGAAAAGTCCAAGATTCCATTAAAAATAATTATAATGAATGAATTCAGTAAAGTTGCAGGATACAAAAGTCAACATACAAAAATCAGTTGCATTTCTATTTACTAACACTGAACTATCTGAAAAGGAAATTAGGAACACAACCCTATTTACAATAGTACCAAAAAAGAAAATACTTAGGGATAAACTAAGGAGGTAAAATATTTATATACTGAAAACTAAAAACCTGATGACAGAAATTTAGAAATAAACAAATGGAAAAACATCCCATTTTCATGAACTGGAAGACTTAATATTGTTAAAATGTTCATACTCCCCAAAGCAATCTACAGATTCTAGGCAATCCCTATCAAAATTCCAAAGACTTTTTTTTTTTTTTACAGAAATAGAAAAAGCAACTCTACAATTCATATGAAACCACAAATACACAAATCAAGTCTAAGAAAGAACAAAACTAGGAGGTATCACACTTTAATTTCAAGACATCTTACAAAGATACAGTAATCAACACAGTCTGGTACAATCAACAATACTGCAATTTTAAAAACTGTGGTACTGGCATAAAAAGACATATAAACCAAATGGAACAGAATAGGGAGCCCACAAATAAATCCATGCATACATGGTCAACCAATTTTCAGTAAGGGTACAAAAAATACACAATAGGGAAAGGATAGTCTCTTCAACTACTTGGTGGTGGGAAAACTGGAGAGCCACTTATAACAGAATGAAGTTGGACCTGTATCTTACACCATACATAAAAATCAACTCTAAGCAGGTTAAAGACTTAAACAAAAAACCTGAAAATGTAAAAGTCCTAGAAGAAAACATAGAGGAAAATCTTTATGAGCTTGGTATTGGTAATGATTTCATGGATATGACACCAAAAGCACGTGGAACAAAAACAAAAATAAATAAGTGGGACTGCATCAAACTAAAATGTTTCTGTACAGCAAAAGCAACAATCTACAGAGGGACAAGGCAACCTACAGAATAAGACAAAATACTTCTAAACCGTATATCTGATGAGATGTTAATCTCCAAAGTAGGTAAATAACTCATACAACTCAATAAACAAAAAACCTAATAACCCAATTTTAAAAATGGAGAGGGATTGGTTCAAGATGGCAGGGTAGAAGGACGTGCTTTCACTCTCTCTTGTGAGAACACCAGAATCACAACTAACTGCTGAACAGTCATCCACAGAGAGACACTAGAACTCACAAGAAAAGAATCCCCACATCCAAAGACAAAGGAGAAGCTATAATGAGATGGTGGAGGGGGTGGTGCACAATCACAATAAAATCAAATCCCATAACCACTGGATGGGTGACTCACAAACAGGAGAACACTTACACCACAGAAGTCCACCCACTGGAGTGAAGGTTCTGAGCCCCACGTCAGGCTTCCTGACCTGTGGGTCTGGCAATGGGAGGAGGAATTCCTAAAGAATCAGACTTTGAAGGCTAGTGGGATTTGATTGCAGGACTTCAACAGGACTGGGGGAAACAGAGACTCCACTCTCGGAGGGCACACACAAAGTAGCGTGCTCATCAGGACACAGGGGAAGGAGCAGTGACCCCATAGGAGACTGAACCAGAACCACCTGGTAGTGGTAGAGGGGCTCCTGCAGAGGTGGGGGGTGGCTGTGGCTCACCGTGAGGACAAGGACAATGGCAGCAGAAGTTCTAGGAAGTACTCCTTGGCATGAACCCTCCCAGAGTCCACCATTAGCCCCACCAAAGAGCCCAGGTAGGCTCCAGTGTTGGGTTGCCTTAGGCCAAACATCAACAGGGAGGGAACCCAGCCCCACCCATCAGCAGACAACAGATTAAAGTTTTATTGAGCTCTGCCCACCAGAGCAACACCCAGCTACACCCACCACCAGTCCCTCCCATCAGGAAGCTTGCACAAGCCTCTCAGATAGCCTCATCCACCAGAGGGCAGACAGCAGAAGCAAGAAGTACAATCCTGCAGCCTGTGGAACGAAAACCACATTCACAGAAAGAGAGACAAAATGAAAAGGGAGAGGACTGTGTACCAGATGAAGGAACAAGATAAAACCCCAGAAAAAAACCAACTAAATGAAGTGGAGATAGGCAACTTTCCAGAAAAAGAATTCAGAAAAATGATATTGAAGACGATCCAGGACCTCAGAAAAAGAATGGAGGCAAAGATCAAGAAGATGCAAGAATTGTTTAACAAAGACCTAGAAGAATTAAGAACAAACACCTAGAACAATAAAAGAACAAACAGAGATGAACAATACAATAACTGAAATGAAAGATACACTAGAAGGAATCAATAGCAGAATAACTGAGGGAGAAGAACGGATAAGTGACCTGTAAGACAGAATGGTGAATTCTCTGCCACAGAACAGAATGAAGAAAAAAGAATGAAAAGAAATGAAGACAGCCTAAGAGACCTCTGGGACAACATTAAATGCAACAACATTCATATTACAGGGGTCCCAGAAGGAGAAGAGAGAGAAAGGACCCGAGAAAATATGTGAAGAGATTATAGTCAAAAACTTCCCTAACACGGGAAAGGAAATAGCCACCCAAGTCCAGGAAGCACAGAGAGTCCCAGGCAGGATAAACCCAAGGAGAAACACACTAAGACATACAGTAATCAAATTGACAAAGTTTAAAGACAAAGAAAAATTACTGAAAGCAACAAGGGAAAAACGACAAATAACATACAAGAGAACTCCCATAAGGTTAAGAGTTGATTTCTCAGCAGAAACCCTACAAGCCAGAAGGGAGTGGCATGACATGTTTAAATTGATGAAAGGGAAGAACCTACAACCAAGATTACTCTACCTGGCAAGGATCTCATTCACATTCAACACAGAAATCAAAACTTTACAGACAAGCAAGAGCTAAGAGAATTCAGCACCACCAAACCAGCTCTACAGCAAATGCTAAAGGAACTTCTCTAAGTGGGAAACACAAGAGAAGAAAAGGACCTACAAAAACAAATCCATAACAATTAAGAAAATGGTAATAGGAACATATATATCAATAATTACCTTAAACATGAATGGATTAAATGCTCCAACCAAAAGACACAGGCTCCCTGAATGGACACAAAAACAAGACCCATATATATGCTGTCTGCAAGAGACCCACTTCAGACCTAGGGACACATACAAATTGAAAGTGAGGGGATGGAAAAAGATATTCCACGCAAATGGAAATTTGAAAAACAAGCTGGAGTAGCAATACTCAGATAAAATAGACTTTAAAATAAAGAATGTTACAAGAGACAAGGAAGGACACTACATAATGATCAACGGATCACTCCAAGAAGAAGATATAACACTTATAAATATATATGCACCCAACAGTGGAGCACCTCAATACATAAGGCAACTGCTAACACCTATCAAAGAGGAAATAGACAGTAACACAATAATAGGGGGGACTTTAACATCTTACTTACACCAATGGATAGATCATCCAAACAGAAAATTAATAAGGAAACACAAGCTTTAAATGACACAATAGACCAGACAGATTTAACTGACATTTATAGGACATTCCATCCCAAAACAGCAGATTACACTTTCTTCTCAAGTGCACATAGAACATTCGCCAGGATAGATCACATCTTGAGTCACAAATCAAGCCTCACTAAATTTAAGAAAATTGAAATCATATCAAGCATCTTTTCTGAGCACAACACTATGAGATTAGAAATGAATTACAGGAGAAAAAAACGTAAAAAACACAAACACATGGAAGCTAAACAATACGTTACTAAATAACCAAGAGATCACTGAAGAAATCAAAGAGGAAATGAAAAATACCTAGAGACAAATGAAAACAAAAACACGATGACCCAAAACCTATGGGATGAAGCAAAAGCAGTTCTAAGAGGGAAGTTTATAGCAATACAAGCCTACCTCAAGAAACAAGAAAAATCTCAAATAAACAATCTAACATTACACCTAAAGAAGCTAGAGAAAGAAGAACAAACAAAACCCAAAGTTAGTAGAAGGAAAGAAATCATAAAGATCAGAGCAGAAATAAATGAAACAGAAACAAAGAAAACAATAGCAAAGATCAGTAAAACTAAAAGCTTGTTCTTTGAGAAGATAAACAAAATTGATAAACCATTAGCCAGACTCAACAACAAAAAGAGGGAGAGGACTCAAATCAATAAAATGAGAAATGAAAAAGGAGAAGTTACAACAGACACCGCAGAAATACAAAGCATCCTAAGAGACTACTACAAGCAACTCTATGCCAATAAAATGGACAACCTGGAAGAAATGGACAAATTCTTAGACAGGTATAAACTTCCAAGACTGAACCAGGAAGATATAGAAAATATGAAGAGACCAATCACAAGTAATAAAATTGAAACTGTGATTAAAAATCTTCCAACTGGGCTTCCCTGGTGGCGCAGTGGTTGAGATCCTGCCTGACAATGCAGGGGACACGGGTTAGTGCCCCGGTCCGGGAAGATCCCACATGCCACGGAGCGGCTAGGCCTGTGAGCAATGGCAGCTGAGCCTGCACGTCTGGAGCCTGTGCTCCGCAATGGGAGAGGCCACAACAGTGAGAGGCCCACGTACCACACACAAAAAAAATCTTCCAACAAACAAAAGTCCAGGACCAGATAGATGGCTTCACAGGTGAATTGTATCAAACTTTTAGAGAAGAGCTAACGCCCATCCTTCTCAAACTCTTCCAAAAAATTGCAGAGGAAGGAACACCCCAAACGCATCCCATGAGGCCACCATCACCCTGATACCAAAACCAGACAAAGATACTACAAGAAAAAGAAAATTATAGACCAATATCACTGATGAATATAGATGCAAAAATCCTCAAAAAAATACTAGCAAACAGAATCCAACAACACATTAAAAGGATCACAGGGGGACCTTGAAGATGGCGGAAGAGTAAGACGCGATCACCTTCCTCCCCACAGATACACCAGAAATACATCTACACGTGGAACAACTCCCACAGAACACCTACTGAAGGCTGGCAGAAGACCTCAGACCTCCCAAAAGGCAAGAAACTCCCCACGTATCAGGGTAGGGCAAAAGAAAAAAAGAAAAAACAGAGACAAAAGAATAGGGACGGCACCTGCACCAGTGCGAGGGAGCTGTGAAGGAGGAAACGTTTCCAAACACTAAGAAGCCCCTTCGCCAGCGGAGACTAAGGGAGGCGGAGGGCGGAGCTTTGGCGCCACGGAGGAGAGCACAGCAACAGGGGTGCCGAGGGCAAAACGGGGAGATTCCCACACAGAGGATCGGTGCTGACCGGCACTCACCAGCCCGAGAGGCTTGTCTGCTCACCCACCGCGGCGGGCGGGGCTGCGAGATGAGGCTCGGGTTTCGGTCAGAGCGCAGGGAGAGGACTGGGGTTGGTGGCTTCAACATAGCCTGAAGGGGTTAGTGCACCACGGCTAGCTAGGAGGGAGTCCGGGGAAAAGTCTGCACCTGCCGAAGAGGCAAGAGACTTTTTCTTCCCTCTTTGTTTCCTGGTGCGCGAAGAGAGGGGTTTAAGAGCACTACTTAAAGGAACACCAGAGACGGGCGCGAGCCGCGGCTAAAAGTACGAACCCCAGAGACGTGCGCGAGCCGTGGCTAAAAGCATGGACCCCAGAGACGGGCGGAAGACGCTAAGGCTGCTGCTGCCGCCACCAAGGGGCCTATGTGCGAGCACAGGTCACTATCCACACCCCTCTTCCGCGGAGCCTGTGCAGCCCGCCACTGCCAGGTTCCCGGGACGCAGGGAAAACTTCGCCGGAAGAATGCACGGTGGGCCTCAGACTGGTGCAACGTCACGCCAGCCTCTGCATGCAACAGGCCCGACCCGCACGCAGGGCCCCTCCCTCCCCCTGGCCTGAGTGCGCCAGAGCCGACGAAAGAGCGGCTACTTTAACCCTGTCCTGTCTGAGCAAAAAACAGACGCCCTCCAGCGACCTACAAGCAGAGGCAGGGCCAAATCCAAAGCCCAGTCCCTGTGAGCTGTGAGAACAAACAAAAGAAAGGGAAATCTCTCCCAGCAGCCTCAGAAACACTGGATTAAAGCTCCACAATCAACTTATGCACCCTGCATCTGTGGAATACATGAATAGACAACCAATTATCCCAAATTGAGGAGACGTGGGGATGAAAGGCTCTTGGTGCTCCAGCCAGGAGTCAGGGCTCTGCCTCTGAGTGGGACAGCCAACTTCAGGACACTGGTCGACAAGAGACCTCCCAGCTCCACATAATATCAAATGGCGAAAATCTCCCAGAGACCTCCATCTTAACACCAGCACCCAGCTTCACTCAACGACCAGCAAACTACAGTGCTGGACAACCTATGCCAAACAACTAGCAAGACAGGAACACAACCCCACCCATTAGCAGAGAGGCTGCCTAAAATCATAATAAGGCCACAGACACCCCAAAACACACCACCAGACGTGAACCTGCCCACTAGAGAGACAAGATCCAGCCTCATCCACCACAACACAGGCACTAGTCCCCTCCACCAGGAAGCCTACACAACCCATTGAACCAACCTTAGCCACGGGAGACAGACATCAAAAACAGCGGGAACTACGAACCTGCAGCCTGCAAAAAGGAGACCCCAAACACAGTAAGATAAGCAAAATGAGAAGACAGAAAAACACACAGTAGATGAAGGAGCAAGATAAAAATGCACCAGACCTAACAAATGAAGAGGAAATAGGCAGTCTGCCTGAAAAAGAATTCAGAATAATGCTAGTAAGGATGATCCAAAATCTTGGAAATAGAATGGACTAAATGCAAGAAACAGTTAACAAGGACCTAGAAGAAATAAAGATGAAACAAGCAACGATGAATAAATAAATGAAATTAAAAGTACTCTAGATGGGATCAATAGCAGAATAACTGAGGCAGAAGAACAGATAAGTGACCTGGAAGATAAAATAGTGAAAATAACTACTGCAGAGCAGAATAAAGAAAAAAGAATGAAAAGAACGGAGGACAGTCTCAGAGACCTCTGGGACAACATTAAACGCACCAACATTCGAATTATAGGGGTTCCAGAAGAAGAAGAGAAAAAGAAAGGGACTGAGAAAATATATGAAGAGATTATAGTTGAAAACTTCCCTAAAATGGAAAAGGAAATAGTTAATCAAGTCCAGGAAGCACAGAGAGTCCCATACAGGATAAATCCAAGGAGAAAAACGCCAAGACACATATTAATCAAACTGTCAAAAATTAAATACTAAGAAAGCATATTAAAAGCAGCAAGGGAAAAACAACAAATAAAACACAAGGGAATCCCCATAAGGCTAACAGCTGATCTTTCAGCAGAAACCCTACAAGCCAGAAGGGAGTGGCAGGACATACAGAAAGTGATGAAGGAGAAAAACCTGCAACCAAGACTACTCTACCCAGCAAGGATCTCATTCAGATTTGATGGAGAAATTAAAACCTTTACAGACAAGCAAAAGCTGAGACAGTTCAGCACCACCAAACCAGCTTTACAACAAATGCTCAAGGAACTTCTCTAGACAAGAAACACAAGAGAAAGAAAACACCTATAATAACGAACCCAAAACAATTTAGAAAATTGAATAGGAACATACATATCAATAATTACCTTAAATGTAAACGGGCTAAATGCTCCCACCAAAAGACACAGATTGCCTGAAAGGATACAAAAACAAGACCCTTATATATGCTGTCTACAAGAGACCCACTTCAGACCTAGAGACACATACAGACTGAAAGTAAGGGGATGGAAAAAGATATTCCATGCAAATGGAAACCAAAAGAAAGCTGGAGTAGCAATTCTCATATCAAACAAAATAGACCTTAAAATAAGGACTAGTAAAAGAGACAAAGAAGGACACTACATAATGATCAAGAGATCGATCCAAGAAGAAGATATAACAATTGTAAATATTTATGCACCCAACATAGGAGCACCTCAATACATAAAGCAAATACTAACAGCCATAAAAGGGGAAATCAACAGTAACACATTCATAGTAGGGGACTTTAACACCCCACTTTCACCAATGGACAGATCATCCAAAATGAAAATAAATAAGGAAGCACAAGCTTTAAATCATACATTAAACAAGATGGACTTAATTGATATTTATAGGACACTCCATCCAAAAACAACAGAATACACATTTTTCTCAAGTACTCATGGAACATTCTCCAGGATAGATCATATCTTGGGTCACAAATCAAGCCTTGGTAAATTTAAGAAAATTGAAATTGTATCAAGTATCTTTTCTGACCACAATGCCATGAGACTAGATATCAATTACAGGAAAAGATCTGTAAAAAATACAAACACCTGAAGGCTAAACAATACACTACTTAATACGAAGTGATCACTGAAGAAATCAAAGAGGAAATAAAAAAAACACCTAGAAACAAATGACAATGGAGACACGACGACCCAAAACCTATGGGATGCAGCAAAAGCAGTTCTAAGGGGGAAGTTTATAGCAATACAAGCCCACCTTAAGAAGCAGGAAACATCTCGAATAAACAACCTGACCTTGCACCTCAAGCAATTAGAGAAAGAACAAAAAAACCCCAAAGCTAGCAGAAGGAAAGAAATCATAAAAATCAGATCAGAAATAAATGAAAAAGAAATGAAGGAAATGATATCAAAGATCAATAAAACTAAAAGCTGGTTCTTTGAGAAGAAAAACAAAATAGATAAACCATTAGCCAGTCTCATCAAGAAAAAAAGGGAGAAGACTCAAATCAATAGAATTAGAAATGAAAAAGGAGAAGTAACAACTGACACTGCAGAAATACAAAAGATCATGAGAGATTACTACAAGCAACTCTATGCCAATAAAATGGACAATCTGGAAGAAATGGACAAATTCTCTAGAAATGCAAAACCTGCCAAGACTGAATCAGGAAGAAATAGAAAATATGAACACACCAATCACCAGCACTGAAATTGAAACTGTGATTAAAAATCTTCCAACAAACAAAAGCCCAGGACCTGATGTCTTCACAGGCGAATTCTATCAAACATTTAGAGAAGAGCTAACACCTATCCTTCTAAACTCTTCCAAAATATAGCAGAGGGAGGAACACTCCCAAATTCCTTCCACGAGGTCACCATCACCTTGATACCAAAACCAGACAAGGATGTCACAAAGAAAGAAAACTACAGGCCAATATCACTGATGAACATAGATGCAAAAATCCTCAACAAAATACTAGCAAACAGAATCCAACAGCACATTGAAAGGATCATACACCATGATCAAGTGGGGTTTATTCCAGGAATGCAAGGATTCTTCACTATACGCAAATCTATCAATGTGATAAACCATATTAACAAATTGAAGGAGAAAAACCATATGATCATCTCAATAGATGCAGAGAAAGCTTTTGACAAAATTCAACACCCATTTATGATAAAAACTCTCCAGAAAGTAGGCATAGAGGGAACTTTCCTAAACATAATAAAGGCCATATATGACAAGCCCACAGCCAACATCATCCACAATGGTGAAAAACTGAAAGCATTTCCACTAAGATCAGGAACAAGAAAAGGTTGCCCACTCTCACCACTCTTATTCAACATAGTTTTGGAAGTTTTAGCCAGAGCAATCAGAGAAAAAAAGGAAATAAAAGGAATCCAAATCGGAAAAGAAGAAGTAAAGCTGTCACTGTTTGCAGATGACATGATACTATACATAGAGAATCCTAACGATGCTACCAGAAAACTACTAGAGCTAATCAATGAATTTGGTAAAGTAGCAGGATACAAAATTAATGCACAGAAATCTCTGGCATTCCTATATACTAATGATGAAAAATCTGAAAGTGAAATCAAGAAAACACTCCCATTTACCATTGCAACAAAAAGAATAAAATATCTAGGAATAAACCTACCTAAGGAGACAGAACACCTGTATGCAGAAAATTAAAAGACACTGATGAAAGAAATTAAAGATGATACAAATAGATGGAGAGATATACCATGTTCTTGGATTGGAAGAAGCAATATTGTGAAAATGACTCTACTACCCAAAGCAATCTACAGATGCAATGCAATCCCTATCAAACTACCACTGGCATTTTTCACAGAACTAGAACAAAAAATTTCACAATTTGTATGGAAACACTAAAGACCCCGAATAGCCAAAGAAATCTTGAGAACGAAAAACGGAGCTGGAGGAATCAGGCTCCCTGTCTTCCAACTATACTACAAAGTTACAGTAATCAAGATAGTATGGTACTGGCACAAAAACAGAAAGATAGATCAATGGAACAGGATAGAAAGCCCAGAGATAAACCCAAGCACATATGGACACTTTATCTTTAATAAAGGTGGCAGGAACGTACAGTGGAGAAAGGACAGCCTCTTCAATAAGTGGTGTTGGGAAAACTGGACAGATACATGTAAAAGTATGAGATTAGATCACTCCCTAACACCATACACAAAAATAAGCTCAATATGGATTAAAGACCTAAATGTAAGGCCAGAAACTACCAAACTCGTAGAGGAAAACGTAGGCAGAATACTCTATGACATAAATCACAGCAAGATCCTTTCTGACCCACCTCCTAGAATAATGGAAATAAAAACAAAAATAAACAAATGGGACCTAATGAAACTTAAAAGCTTTTGCACAGCAAAGGAAACCATAAACAATACCAAAAGACAACCCTCAGAATGGGAGAAAATATTTGCAAATGAAGCAACTGACAAAGGATTAATCTCCAAAATTTACAAGCAGCTCATGCAGCTGAATAACAAAAAAGCAAACAAACTAATCCAAAAATGGGCAGAAGACCTATATAGACATTTCTCCAAAGAAGATATACAGACTGCCAACAAACACATGAAAGAATGCTCAACATCATTAATCATTAGAGAAATGCAAATCAAAACTACAATGAGATATCTCACACCAGTCAGAATGGCCATGATCAAAAAATCTAGAAACAATAAATGCTGGAGAGGGTGTGGAGAAAAGGGAACACTCTTGCACTGCTGGTGGGAATGTGAATTGGTTCAGCCACTATGGAGAACAGTATGGAGGTTCCTTAAAAACCTACAACTAGAACTACCATATGACACAGCAATCCCACTACTGGGCATATATCCTGAGAAAACCATAATTCAAAAAGAGTTATGTACCAAAATGTTCATTGCAGCTCTATTTACAATAGCCAGGAGATGGGAACAACCTTCGTGTCCATCGTCAGATGAATGGATAAAGAAGATGTGGCACATATATACAATGGAATATTACTCAGCCATAAAAAGAAACGAAATTGAGCTATTTGTAATGAGGTGGATAGACCTAGAGTCTGTCATACAGAGTGAAGTAAGTCAGAAAGAGAAAGACAAATACCGTATGCTAACACATATATATGGAATTTAAGGGAAAAGATGTCATGAAGAACCTAGGGGTAAGACAGGAATAAAGACACAGACCTACTGGAGAACGGACTTGAGGATATGGGGAGGGGGAAGGGTGAGCTGTGACAGGGTGAGAGAGAGTCATGGACATATACACACTAACAAACGTAAGGTAGATAGCTAGTGGGAAGCATCCGCATGTCACAGGGATATCGGCTTGGTGTTTTGTGACCGCCCAGAGGGGTGTGATAGGGAGGGCGGGAGGGAGGGCGGTAGACGCATGAGGGCAGTGATATGGGAACATATGTATATGTATAACTGATTCACTTTGTTATAAAGCAGAAACTAACACACCATTGTAAAGCAATTATACCCCAATAAAGATGTTAAAGAAAAAGAAGTAATATGTAAAAAAAGAAAAAAAAGAAAAGGATCACAGACCATGATCAAGTGGGATTTATCCCACTTGATCAAGTGGGATGCAAAGATTCTTCAATATATGCAAATCAGTCAATGTGATACACTGTATTAACAAATTGAAGAGTAAACACCATATGATCATCTCAATAGATGCAGAAAAATCATTTGACAAAATTCAACACCTATTTATGATAAAAACTCTCCAGAAATTGGGCATAGAGGGAACCTACCTTAACATAATAAAGGCCATATATGACAAAACCAAAGCAAACATCATTCTCAATGATGTAAAACTAAATGCATTTCCTCTAAGATCAGGAACAAAACAAGGAGGCCCACTCTTGCCACTATTATTCAACACAGTTTTGGAAGTCCCAGCCACGGCAATTAGAGAAGAAAAATAAAAGGAATACAAATTGGAAAAGAAGAAGTAAAACTGTCACTATTTGCAGATGACAAGATAATATACATAGAGAATCCTAAAGATGCCACCAGAAAACTACAAGAGCTAATCAATGAATTTGGTAAAGTTGCAGGATAGAAAATTAATGCCCAGAAATCTCTTGCATTCCTATACATTAATGATGAAAAATCTGAAAGAGAAATTAAGGAAACACTCCCATTTACCACTGCAACAAAAAGAATAAAATACATAGGAATAAACCTACCTAGGGGAACAAAAGACCTGTATGCAGAAAACTATAAGACACTGATGAAAGAAATTAAAGATGATACAAACAGATGGAGAGATATACCATGTTCTTGGATTGGAAGAATCAATATTGTGACAATGACTCTACTACCCAAAGCAATCTACAGGTTCAATGCAATCCCCATCAAATTACCAATGGCATTTTTTTACAGAACTAGAACATAAAAATCTTAAAATTTGTATGGAGACACAAAAGACCCCGAATAGCCAAAGCAGTCTTGATGGGAAAAAACGGAGCTGGAGGAATCAGACTCCCTGACTTCAGACTATACTACAAAGCTACAGTAATCAATACAGTATGGTACTGGCACAAAAACAGAAATATAGATCAATGGAACAGCATAGAAAGCCCAGAGATAAACCCATGCACCTATGCTCAACTAATCTATGACAAAGGAGGCAAGGATATACAATGGAGAAAAGACAGTCTCTTCAATAAGTGGTTCTGGGAAAACTGGACAGCTACATGTAAAAGAATGAAATTAGAAAACTCCCTAACACCATACACAAAAATAAACTCAAAATGGATTAGAGACCTAAATGTAAGACTGGACACTATAGAACTCTTAGAGGAAAACACAGGAAGAACACTCTTTGACATAAATCACAGCAAGATCTTTTTTGATCCACCTCCTAGAGTAATGGAAATAAAAACAAAAATAAACAAATGACACCTAATGAAACTTAAAATCTTTTGCAAAGCAAAGGAAACTACAAACAAGATGAAAAGAGAACCCTCAGAATGGGAGAAAATATTTGCAAACGAATCAACAGACAAAGGATTAATCTCCAAAATATATGAAACAGCTCATACAGCTTAATATTAAAAAAAAAAACCCCAATCCAAAAATGGGCAGAAGACTTAAAAGACATTTCTCCAAAGAAGACATACAGATGGCCAAGAAACACATGAAAAGCCACTCAACATCACAAATTATTAGAGAAATGCAAATCGAAACTACAACGAGGTATCACCTCACACTGGTTAGAATGGGCATCATCAGAAAATCTACAAACAACAAATGCTGGAGAGGGTGTGGAGAAAAAGGAACCCTCTTGCACTGTTGGTGAGAATGTAAATTGATACAGGCACATGGA
Source organism: Phocoena sinus (assembly GCF_008692025.1). NCBI lineage: Eukaryota > Metazoa > Chordata > Mammalia > Artiodactyla > Phocoenidae > Phocoena > Phocoena sinus. The sequence goes on from NC_045764.1 coordinate 133,458,806, forward strand.
GAACAGTATGGAGGTTCCTTAAAAAACTAAAGATAGAATTACCATATGACCCAGCAATCCCACTACTGGGCATATACCCAGAGAAAGCCATAATTCAAAAAGACACATGCACCCCAATGTTCACTGCAGCACTATTTACCATAGCCAGGTCATGGAAATAACCTAAATGTGCATCAACAAATGAATGGTTAAAGAAGATATGGTACATATATACAATGGAATATTACTCAGCCTTAAAAAGGAACGAAATTGGGTCATATGTAGAGCCGTGGATGGATCTAGAGACTGTCATACAGAGTGAAGTAAGTCAGAAAGAGAAAAACAAATATCGTATATTAACGAATATATGTGGAACCTAGAAAAATTGTACAGGTGAACTGGTTTGCAGGGCAGAAATTGAGACACTGATGTAGAGAACAAACGTATGGACACCAAGGGGGGAAAGTGGCGGGGGTGGTAGTGGTGTGATGAATTGGGAGATTGGGATTGACATGTATACACTAATATGTATAAAATAGATAACTAGTCAGCACCTGCTGTATAAGAAAAATAAAATTCAAAATCCAAAAAAAGAAATAAAATGGAATGAGGCCTTAAATAGATATGTCTCCAAAGAAGATGACCAACATGTATATGAAAAAATGCTCTTCATCACTTATTTGGGAAATTCAAATCAAAACCAAATGAGAGGGGTGCAGGTTGGGAAGATGGCGGAAGAGTAAGACGCAGAGATCACCTTCCTCTCTACAGATACACCAGAAATACATCTATACGTGGAACAACTCCTACAGAACACCTACTGAATGCTGGCAGAAGACCTCAGACCTCCCAAAAGGCAAGAAACTCTGCACGTACCTGGGTAGGGCAAAAGAAAAAACAGAGACAAAAGAATAGGGATGGCACCTGCACCAGTGGGCGGGAGCTATGAAGGAGGAAAGGTTTCCACACACTAGGAAGCCCCTTTGCGGGCTGAGACTCCGGGAGGAGAAGCGGGGAGCTTCGGAGACGCGGAGGAGAGCACAGCAACAGGGCTGTGGAGGGCAAAGCGGGGAGATTCCCGCACAGAGGATCGGTGCCGACCGGCACTCACCAGCCCGAGAGGCTTGTCTGCTCACCCGCCAGGGCGGGCGGGGCTGCGAGCTGAGGCTCGGGCTTCGGTCAGAGCGCAGGGAGAGGACTGGGGTTGGGTGTTTAAACACAGCCTGAAAGGGTTGGTGCGCCACGGCTAGCCAGGAGGGAGTCCGGGGAAAAGTCTGGACCTGCCTAAGAGGCAAGAGACGTTTTCTTCCCTCTTTGTTTCCTGGTGCGCGAGGAGAGGGGTTTAAGAGCGCTGCTTAAAGGAACTCCAGAGACGGGTGTGAGCCGCGGCTAAAAGCACGAACCCAGAGACGGGCGGGAGACTCTTAGCCTGCTGCTGCCACCACCAAGGGGCCTGTGTGCGACCACAGGCCACTATCCACACCCCTCTTCCGGGGAGCCTGTGCAGCCCGCCACTGCCAGGGTCCCGGGATCCAGGGACAACTTACCCAGGAGAACGAACGGCTGGCCTCAGGCTGGAGCGACGTCACGCTGGCCTCTGCCGCCGCAGGCCCGCCCCACACGCCGTGCCCCTCCCTGCCCCTTGGCCTGAGCGCGCCAGAGCCCTCGAATCAGCGGCTCCTTTAACCCCGTCCTGTCTGAGCGAAGAACAGCCACCCTCCCAGAGGCAGGGCCAAATCCAAAGCTGAGCCCCTGTGAGCTGTGAGAACAAAGAAGAGAAAGGGAAATCTCTCCCAGCAGCCTCAGAAGCAGCGGCTTAAAGCTCCACAATCAACTTGATGTACCCTGCATCTGTGGAATTCATGAATAGGCAACGAATCATCCCCAATTGAGGATGTGGACTTCGAGAGCAAGAAGCAAACAAGCTTTGCTTCCACCATTTGTTCTAAGGTTCTATCAGTCCATTGTTGTTTTTTTTTAATTTTTTTTCTTAATAATTAATTTTAATTTAATTTAAATTTTAAATTTAAATTAAATTTAATTTAATTTAAATTTTTTTCTTAATAATTAATTTTAATAACTTTATTATACTTTTCGTTCTTTCTTTCTTTCTTTTTCTTCCTTTCCACCTTTCCTTCCTTCCCTCCTTTAGACAATGAATCATCCCAAATTGAGGAGGTGTATTTGAGAGCAAGATTTATGATTTTTTTTCCCCTTTATCTCTTTTTGTGAGGGTGTATGTGTATGCTTCTGTGTAAGATTTGGTCTGTATAGCTTTGCTTCCACCATTTGTCCTAAGGTTCTATCCATCCCTTTCTTTTTCTTTTTCTAAATAATTATTTTTTAATTCAATAACTTTATTATACTTTATTTTACTGTATCTTCTTTCTTTCTGTCTTTTTTCCTTCCTTCCCTCCTCCCTCCTTCCCTCCTTTCTTTCTTTCTTGGCTTCTTTCCTTTTCTTCTTTCTTTCTTTCTTTCCTTCTTCCTTCCTTCCATCCTTTCTTTCTTCCTACTTCTACTAATTCTCTCTACTATTTCTCCCTTTTATTCTGAGCCGTGTGGATGAAAGGCTCTTGGTGCTCCAGCCAGGAGTCAGGGCTCTGCCTCTGAGGTGGGAGAGCCAACTTCAGGACACTGGACAGCAAGAGACCTCCCAGCTCCACATAATATCAAACGGCGAAAATCTCCCAGAGATCTCCATCTTAACACCAGCACCAAGCTTCACTCAATGAGCAGCAAGCTACAGTGCTGGACAACCGATGCCAAACAACTAGCAAAACAGGAACACAACCCCACCCATTAGCAGAGAGGCTGCCTAAAATCATAATAAGGCCACAGACACCCCAAAACACACCACCAGACGTGAACCTGCCCACTAGAGAGACAAGATCCAGCCTCATCCACCACAACACAGGCTCTAGTCCCCTCCACCAGGAAGCCTACACAACCCACTGAACCAACCTTAGCCACGGGAGACAGACATCAAAAACAGCGGGAACTACGAACCTGCAGCCTGCAAAAAGGAGACCCCAAACACAGTAAGATAAGCAAAATGTAAAGACAGAAAAAAACACAGCAGATGAAGGAGCAAGATAAAAACCCACCAGACCTAACAAATGAAGAGGAAATAGGCAGTCTACCTGAAAAAGAATTCAGAATAATGCTAGTAAGGATGATCCAAAATCTTGGAAATAGAATGGACAAAATGCAAGAAACAGTTAACAAGGCCCTAGAAGAAATAAAGATGAAACAAGCAATGATGAACAACACAATAAATTAAATGAAAAATACTCTAGAAGGGATCAATAGCAGAATAACTGAGGCAGAAGAACGGATAAGTGACCTGGAAGATAAAATAGTGAAAATAACTACTGCAGAGCAGAATAAAGAAAAAAGAATGAAAAGAACTAAGGACAGTTTCAGAGACCTCTGGGACAACATTAAACGCACCAGCATTCGAATTATAGGGGTTCCAGAAGAAGAAGAGAAAAAGAAAGGGACTGAGAAAATATTTGAAGAGATTATAGTTGAAAACTTCCCTAATATGGGAAAGGAAATAGTTAATCAAGTCCAGGAAGCACAGAGAGTCCCATACAGGGTAAATCCAAGGAGAAATACGCCAAGACACATATTAAACAAACTGTCAAAAATTAAATACCAAGAAAACATATTAAAAGCAGCAAGGGGAAAACAACAAATAACAAACAAGGGAATTTCCATAAGGTTAGCAGCTGATCTCTCAGCAGAAACTCTGCAAGCCAGAAGGGAGTGGCAGGACATACTGAAAGTGAGGAAGGAGAAAAACCAGTAACCAAGATTACTCTACCAAGCAAGGATCTCATTCAGATTTGATGGAGAAATTAAAACCTTTACAGACGAGCAAAAGCTGAGAGAGTTCAGCACCACCAAACCAGCTTTACAACAAATGCTCAAGGAACTTCTCTAGACAAGAAACACAAGAGAAGGAAAGGACCTATAATAACGAACCCAAAACAATTTAGAAAATGGGAATAGGAACATACATATTGATAATTACCTTAAATGTAAATGGACTAAATGCTCCCACCAAAAGAAACACACTGGCTGAACGGATACAAAAACAAGACCCATATATATGCTGTCTACAAGAGACCCACTTCAGACCTAGAGACACATAAAGACTGAAAGTAAGGGGATGGAAAAAGATATTCCATGCAAATGGAAACCAAAAGAAAGCTGGAGTAGCAATTCTCATATCAGACAAAATAGACTTTAAAATAAAGACTATTACAAGAGACAAAGAAGGACACTACATAATGATCAAGGGATCAATCCAAGAAGAAGATATAACAATTGTAAATATTTATGCACCCAACATAGGAGCACCTCAATACATAAGGGAAAAAGTAACAGCCAGAAAAAGGGAAATCGACAGTAACACATTCATAGTAGGGGACTTTAACACCCCACTTTCACCAATGGACAGATCATCCCAAATGAAAATAAATGAGGAAACACAAGCTTTAAATAATACATTAAACAAGATGGACTTAATTGATATTTACAGGACACTGCATCTAAAAACAACAGAATACACGTTTTTCTCAAGTGCTCATAGAACATTCTCCAGGAAAGATCATATCTTTGGTCACAAATCAAGCCTTGGTAAATTTAAGAAAAGTGAAATTGTATCAGGTATCTTTTCTGACCACAACGCCATGCGACTAGATATCAATTACAGGAAAAGATCTGTAAAAAATACAAACACATGGAGGATAAACAATACACTACTTAATAACGAAGTGATCACTGAAGAAATCAAAGAGGAAATCAAAAAATACCTAGAAACAAATGACAATGGAGACACGACGACCCAAAACCTATGGGATGCAGCAAAAGCAGTTCTAACATGGAAGTTTATAGCAATACAATCCTACCTTAAGAAACAGGAAACATCTCGAATAAACAACGTAACCTTGCACCTAAAGCAATTAGAGAAAGAAGAACAAAAAAACCCCAAAGTTAGCAGAAGGAAAAATTCATAAAAATCAGATCAGAAATAAATGAAAAAGAAATGAAGGAAACGATACCAAAGATCAATAAAACTAAAAGCTGCTTCTTTGAGAAGATAAACAAAATTGATAAACCATTAGCCAGACTCATCAAGAAAAAAAGGGAGAAGACTCAAATCAATAGAATTAGAAATGAAAAAGGAGAAGTAACAACTGACACTGCAGAAATACAAAAGATCATGAGAGGTTACTACAAGCAACTCTATGCCAATAAAATGGACAACCTGGAAGAAATGGACAAATTCTTAGAAAGGCACAACCTGCCAAGACTGAATCAGGAAGAAATAGAAAATATGAACAGACCAATCACAAGCACTGAAATTGAAACTGTGATTAAAAACCTTCCAATAAACAAAAGCCCAGGACTAGATGGCTTCAAGGGGAATTCTATCAAACATTTAGAGAAGAGCTAACATTTAGAGAAGAGCTAACACCTATCCTTCTCAAACTCTTCCAAAATATAGCAGAGGGAGGAACACTCCCAAATTCCTTCCACGAGGCCACCATCACCTTGATACCAAAACCAGACAAGGATGTCAAAAAGAAAGAAAACTATAGACCAATATCACTGATGAACATGGATGCAAAAATCCTCAACAAAATACTAGCAAACAGAATCCAACAGCACATTGAAAGGATCATACACCATGATCAAGTGGGGTTTATTCCAGGAATGCAAGGATTCTTCACTATATGCAAATCTATCAATGTGATAAACCATATTAACAAATTGAAGGAGAAAAACCATATGATCATCTCAATAGATGCAGAGAAAGCTTTTGACAAAATTCAACACCCATTTATGATAAAAACCCTGCAGAAAGTAGGCATAGAGGGAACTTTCCTCAACATAATAAAGGTCATATATGACAATCCCACACAGCAAACATCATGCTCAATGGTGAAAAACTGAAAGCATTTCCACTAAGATCGGGAACAAGAAAAGGTTGCCCACTCTCACCACTCTTATTCAACATAGTTTTAGAAGTTTTAGCCAGAGCAATCAGAGAAAAAAAGGAAACAAAAGGAATCCAAATCGGAAAAGAAGAAGTAAAGCTGTCACTGTTTGCAGATGACATGATAGTATACATAGAGAATCCTAAAGATGCTACCAGAAAACTACTAGAGATAATCAATGAATTTGGTAAAGTAGCAGGATACAAAATTAATGCACAGAAATCTCTGGCATTCCTATATACTAATGATGAAAAATCTGAAAGTGAAATCAAGAAAACACTCCCATGAACCATTGCAACAAAAAGAATAAAATATCTAGGAATAAAGCTACCTAAGGAGACAAAACAACTGTATGCAGAAAATTATAAGACACTGATGAAAGAAATTAAAGATGATACAAATAGATGGAGAGATATACCATGTTCTTGGATTGGAAGAATCAACATTGTGAAAATGACTCTACTACCCAAAGCAATCTACAAATTCAATGCAATCCCTATCAAACTACCACTGGCATTTTTCACAGAACTAGAACAAAAGATTTCACAATTTGTATGGAAACACTAAAGACCCCGAATAGCCAAAGACATCTTGAGAACGAAAAACGGAACTGGAGGAATCAGGCTCCCTGACTTCCGACTATACTACAAAGCTACAGTAATGAAGACAGTATGGTACTGGCACAAAAACAGAAAGATAGGTCAATGGAACAGGATAGAAAGCCCAGAGATAAGTTGTTCATATGTGCGTGGGTTTATCTTTGATAAAGGAGGCAGGAATGTACAGTGGAGAAAGGACAGCCTCTTCAATAAGTGGTGCTGGGAAAACTGAACAGCTACATGTAAAAGTATGAGATTAGATCACTCCCTAACACCATACACAAAAATAAGCTCAAAATGGATTAAAGACCTAAATGTAAGGCCAGACACTATCAAACTCATAGAGGAAAACATAGGAAGAACACTCTATGACATAAATCACAGCAAGATCCTTTTTGACCCACCTCCTAGAGAAATGGAAATAAAAACAAAAATAAACAAATGGGACCTAATGAAACTTAAAAGCTTTTGCACAGCAAAGGAAACCATAATCAATACCAAAAGACAACCCTCAGAATGGGAGAAAATATTTGCAATTGAAGCATCTGACAAAGGAGTAATTTCCAAAATTTACAAGCAGCTCATGCAGGTCAATAACAAAAAAACAAACAACCCAATCCAAAACTGCACAGAAGACCTAAATAGACATTTCTCCAGAGAAGATATACAGACTGCCAACAAACACATGAAAGAATGCTCAACATCATTAATCATTAGAGAAATACAAATCAAAACTACAATGAGATATCATCTCACACCAGTCAGAATGGCCATCATCAAAAAATCTAGAAACAATAAATGCTGGAGAGGGTGTGGAGAAAAGGGAACACTCTTGCACTGCTGGTGGGAATGTGAATTGGTCCAGCCACTATGGAGAACAGTATGGAGGTTCCTTAAAAAACTACAAATAGAACTACCATATGACCCAGCAATCCCACTACTGGGCATATACCCTGAGAAAACCAAAATTCAAAGAGTCGTGTACCAAAATGTTCATTGCAGCTCTATTTACAATAGCCCGGAGATGGAAACAACCTATGTGCCCATCATCGGATGAATGGATAAAGAAGATGTGACACATATATACAATGGAATATTACTCAGCCATAAAAAGAAACAAAATTGAGCTATTTGTAATGAGGTGGATAGACCTAGAGTCTATCATACAGAGTGAAGTAAGTCAGAAAGAGAAAGACAAATACCATATGCTAACACATATATATGGAATTTAAGAAAAAAATGTCATGAAAAACCTAGGGGTAAGACAGGAATAAAGACACTGACCTACTGGAGAACGGACTTGAGGATATGGGGAGGGGGAAGGGTGAGCTGTGACAGGGCGAGAGAGAGGCATGGACATATATACACTAACAAACGTAAGCTAGATAGCTAGTGGGAAGCAGCTGCATGGCACAGGGATATTGGCTCGGTGCTTTGTGACCACCTGGAGGTGTGGAATTGGGATGGTGGGAAGGAGGGAGACGCAAGAGGGAAGAGATATGGGAACATATGTATATGTATAACTGATTCACTTTGTTATGAAGCAGAAACTAACACACCATTGTAAAGCAATTATACCCCGATAAAGATGTTAAAAAAAAAAAACCAAATGAGATATCACCTCTTACTTGTTACGAAGGCTATTATAAAAAAACAAAGACAGGTGTTAGCATGGATGTGTACAAATAGGGGCACTTGCACACGGTTGGTGGGAATGCAAAATGGTGCAGCCTCTATAGAAAGGAGTATGAAAGTTGCTCAAAAACGTTAAAAATAGAACTATTATATTATCCAGCAATCTCACTTCTGGATATATATCCAAAAGAATTGAAATCAGGATCTTGAAGAGATATTAGTAGTCCCATGTTCATTGCTGCACTATTCCCAATAGCTAAGTGCAGAAACAACCCAAATTTCTGTTGACAGATGACTGGATAAAGAAAACGTGGTATATACATACAATGAAATATTATTCAGCCTTAAAACTGAAGAAAATTCTGCAATATGTGACAACATGGATGGACCTTGAGGACATTAGCCTAAGTAAAATAAGCCCAACAAAGACAAGCACTGCATTATTCCACTTATATGAAGTATCTAAAATAGTTCAAATTCATAAAATCAAAGACTAGAATGGTGGTTTCTAGAGGATAGGGAGGGGAGGGAGATGAGGTGTTATTAGTTAACAGGCATGACATTTCAGTTAAATAAGATGAATAAGCTCAAGAGATCTGTAGAACACTGTACCTATAGTCCACAATATTGCACTTACATTTAAGAAGGTAGATCAAGTGTCCTTATATTTTTTAACTCAGACAATTTGAAAACTATTTATTTAGTCTATGTGTACCATACTTTTCAAAAAAAAATCAAAATCTCATGCAGATTCCCAATATGTATGTAGATAAAAGCAGGGGTTTTTTTTCTTTTCCATTATGGTTTATTAGAGGATATTGAATATAGTCCCCTGTGCTATATACAGTTTGTTTTATATATAGTATTTTGTATCTGCTAATCCCAAACTTCTCATTTATCTCTCCCCCACCTCCTTTCCCCTTTGGTAACAATAAGTTTGTTTCTACGTCTGTGAGTCTGTTTCTGTTTTATAAATAAGTTCATTTGTGTCATATTTTAGATTCCACATATAAGTGATAGCATATGCTGTCTTTCTCTTTCTAACTTACTTCACTTAGTATAACAACCTTTAAGTCCATCCATGTTGCTGCAAATGGCATTATTTCATCTTTTTTTTAAGGCTGAATTGTATTCCATTGTGTATATATACCATATCTTTTTTATCCATTCATCTGTTGATGGGCATTTAGGTTGCTTCCACGTCTTGGCTATAGTAAATAGTGCTGCTAGAAACACTGGGGTGCATGTATCTTTTCAAATTAGAGTTTTTTTCCAGATATATGCCCAGGAGTGGGATTGCTGGATCATATGGTATCTCTAACTTTTAGTTTTTTAAGGAACTCCATACTGTTTTCCATAGTGGCTGCACCAATGTATATTCCTACCAACCGTGTAGGAGGGTTCCCTTTTCTCCACACACTCTCCAGCATTTATCTGTAGACTTTTTAATGATGGCCATTCTGACCACTGTGAGGTGGTACCTCATTGATTTACATTTCTCTAACAATTAGAGGTGTTGAGCATTTTTCATGTGCCTGTTGGCCATGTGTATGTCTTCTTTGGAGAAATGTCTATTTAGGTCTTCTGCCCATTTTTTGATTTTTTGTTGTTGTTGTTGTTACTGAGTTGTATGAGCTGTTTGTATATTTTGGAAATTAATCCCTTGTCAGTCGCATCATTTGCAAATATGTTCTCCCAGTCTGTAGGTTGTCTTTTCATTTTTCTTATGGTTTCCTTTGCTGTGCAAAAGCTTATAAGTTTGATTAGGTCCCATTTGTTTATTTTTGCTTTTATTTCTATTGCCTTGGGAGACTGACCGAGGAAAACATTGGTATGATTTATGTCAGAGATTTATGCTTTGCCTAGGAGTTTTATGGTGTCCTGTCTATTTAATTATTTATAATAATTATTTAAGCCATTTTGAGGGGTTTTTGTGTGTGTAATATGTGAGGGTGCGTTTTAACTTCATTGATTTACATGAGGCTGTCAGCTTTCCCAATACCACTTGCTGAAGAAAGTCTCCACAAAAAAGCAATATTTTAGGGGTATACATTTTGTTAGCCTAAATTGATAAAATTATTCCAATAAGAAAAAATTTGAAATCTAGGATTACTGAATATAGTTATAATCTTATATCGGCCTTATCAGTTATTTTGTGTTTGGTTGGGGAAAAAAAGATTCACAGCTCACCTTCAATCTTTTTTTTTTTTTTTTTTTTTTACGGTACGCGGGCCTCTCACTGTTGTGGCCTCTCCCGTTGCGGAGCACAGGCTCCGGACGCCCAGGCTCAGCGGCCATGGCTCACGGGCCCAGCCGCTCCGCGGCATGTGGGATCTTCCCGGACCGGGGCACAAACCCGCGTCCCCTGCATCGGCAGGCGGACTCTCAACCACTGCGCCACCAGGGAAGCCCTCACCTTCAATCTTAATACTCGTCAATACAAACCAGAAGCATGAAAAAGAAAAAGAAAATCTTTTCAAAGTTAAATCACTAACAACATCTAACAATGGTATCCATTCTTATAAATATTCATCTCAGACAAAAATCACCTAATAGAACACAAAAACATTTATAGTATGGTACCTTGCAAAACATAGAAGTGTAGGCAGACACCAACTGGATAGTCCTGAGCTGCATCTTGTTCCAGGCCTGAATTTAAAAGAAAAAAAAAATCATATTCATGAGAACTAACATTGGTGGCGTCCTATGTATATCAGGTGCACCGTATGAGTTCCATTCTTCAGGAACCTAGAGTCTAAAAGTGGCCTAACCTGCCACACGGTACAGGACAATTTGCAATGCATTAATCTGGAGCTGTTGATAATCCAAACAGCATCAGATTCTGCCTATCAAACCCTTTCTTTTCCTCTTAAACTAGTGAATGAGGATGGCAAAGGGAAACTTTAAACTTCAAAAAGCCTGTTTTGAGCACGGCAGAAATATCATTTATGTTAAATATATTAATTAAAAAGGAATTATGACTGTAGATATATTACTATATATGTACATGTATTGGTGATATATATATTACATTTTCATTCTTTACAATAAAATTTTAATACCTTAAGGTAGCGTTCCTGGACCAGGTTCGTCTTGCCCCATGCCCGAAGTCAAAATGCCAAAAGGGTTTTAATTTGCAAGGCAGCCAAGCAAGAAGACAGAGAAACAAGTTCCTGACGCGCCTTCCTGAAAGCCACGGGCCAGGGGTATTTATGCGATCAAGCAGCAGGGCGGTCTGAGGTGTGTAAGCGGGAGGGGCGTGGGGAAAGGTGATTGGAAAAAGGGGCGGTAATCGTGGTTCTGCGCAGCCGTAACTAGCTACAGGCTTCTGTCCGTTCAAACGTGGAAGTGCTTACCATCATCCGGGGGTGGAGTTTTCGGCCCTCTGGAGTCAAAAGGGTCACAGAGAGGACACTTGCGCATGCCCAGTGGAGGGTTTGGTAGTCCCATCCAGTCTTAACCGGCTGAGCTCTGACTAGACACAGCTGACGGCCAAGCTCCTGGAAGACAACCCAGGCGAACATCTTATTGTTTAGGCTATAAGCAGCTTGGAGGACATGCAAGTCTTAAAAACCTTGATTAGTGAAGTCAGGTGAAATGGATTTGACTAATGATAACGCACAGCTTCCCTAGTTTAACTTGTCTAGTTGTTAAAGTATCACTTATTTAAATTCTCTGGAATACTCTCGCTTTGCTAGTGAAAGCTGTTCCTCATCCTGAACAACCCTTTCTGGAGAAGCTCTTATCTGATCTTCTTACAGGATTGACCACTGTTATCCATTCCTTCTATGAAGCATAGTAATGGATGCCCATAGCATGTTCACACTCACAGCTGGTAACCTCCTACTGTCTACTAACATTGTCTTTCCAACCCTACAAGACTGTCAAGGGCTCGTCTGGTTTCTCACCTCTGACTAGCAGTTCTCTATCCAAAGACCAGATTCTCAGGCTCTTACTCTACATCCAGAATCTGCAAATGTCCCAGATTAACAGAAGCTGCTGATCAACGGCTCTCCTCTCAGTGATTCTACCCTCTTCAAAATGTAGACCTGTCTAGTTGGGATGCATGGGCATCAGCAGCCCCCTTAGGCATTTTAACAGAATTTTTAAATTGATTAATAATTTGTGTGGCATTTCTAGTCATTCTCAGTGAGAGCATTCATCCGCTGCACAACATCTTACGCAGAGGCCGAAGTCCCACACCTGGATTTGAAGCCCCAGGGCAGGAGCTGTGTCCAACCACGTAGCTTTTGTGTATCCAGTTTCCATTTCAGGACTCTAAAAAGTTCTTTTCTGCTCAGAAAGTTAGTGCTCCTCAAGATTTGACCAACACAGACCCAGATTAATCTTTCTTTCCCTCCTTTTACCTTCAGATAATTTCTTACAAAAATGTTAAAACATAACATTTAATGATTCTGCTTTAAATGTGCCATTCAGCAATGATTTGTTAAATCCACTTGATTTTAATGGGGTGTGTAGATTCACTTGGAGTTGACCAGAATTCATTTTGGTGGAGAGATGCATCCTCTCCCTCTGTCTTCTGAAGGAGCCACTCTGAGTAGAAACAGAGAGGTCCAGTCTTTGCAGCTCAGGCCAGGAGAGATGCAGTTTCATTCTGAGGGGCTTCAGCTGGTAACTCTGGCCACTTGTGTATTAAGAGCCAGCGAGCCCAGCTGTGTGGGGCATGTCAAGATGCCAAACATCTGACTCTGTAGAAGGTATCTTATCGTCCTTAGTGAACCTTCTCGGCAACTGGCCTTCCTCTGAGGTCGTGGCAACACGAGGTTAGGCAAAGCCAGGCAGATTTCCCCCAATCAAAGCCCAGATAGAATTGAGGACTTGTAAAGACGTCTGATGGGCTTGCTCGTTGGCTGAAGATCAATTTGATCTAGACCTTGAGGAAACCAGAGTGTATGTTGATTTCCATTAAGAAAAGTGAGGAGAAGTGCTTACAGAAATGCTACCACCTCCCTCCAGATCCACATCCTGCTCCCTCCCTGCCCTCCACCTCCTCTGCTCACCTAGCAATCATCTGAAAGGAAGATCCTCCTGAGCTGACAGGGTCCATTAGAGAAAAGAAAATTGTCCTCTCTCCATACATTACCCCTCTATTTGAAAAGCAAAGCCCACTGTCACCTCGCTGCAGAGTCACGCCGCTATTTTCAGTGTGTGTCCTTCTGCTTCTGCATGATGAGTCAGGATTCTTTTTTAAAACACTTGGCATTCCTCAGAAAAATATATACACATTTAATGTTGCTACTATTCCAATCCCCAAGTAAAGATTTGCTCCTTTTCTTAGCTGCTCTCAGCCCCACAGAGCTGTTTGGGCTGCACCCCTCAAGACCTCCCATGCTACTGCTCATTTCCAAAGCAACAGCTAAAGCAGATGCAAGGGAGATGCACTGGTGCTCATAAATTCAAGGAGCTGAAATAGCAACAGCTGTGGCAATTGCAGGACTTTAGCAGGTAATCAAGTAACTAAGAGCCGAAAGAGGGAGTTGACAATTCTACCAGGGACTGGGACAGAGGGCATCAAGAACTTGAGCTTCAAGGAGAATTCTCCCTAGTTATCAACGAAAATGTAATCCTGTGATTTTACCCGCATAAGCGCAGCAGACTTTCCTGCTCTTGATTCCAATCCCTGAACAGTAGGTATATCTTTTCTCATCTCATAATATTTGACTTTCTTAGATCTATTTATCCTATATTATATACTGAGGTTCACCTGTGCATTTTGAGTTAAATTCATCATTGGTTTAATACCGTCTTTCAGTAGACTTATATACTTATGATAAGATGGGCATTTTCAGGGAGGAGTATTGGGCTGATTTAGACTGAAGCTCGAGAGTAGCATTTCTTCTGAAATATTCTGAAGTCTAAAGGGCAATGATTCTCATACAAAGGGTAACTAGGCTTTCTTGCTCACCTTTGAAGGTTAGAAGAACACCCAGGGACCAGGGAGGCGTATGAGGCATTGAAAGGAGAAGGGATACTGTGCCTTGTTCTCTTTTGTTATTAGAAATAACTATGAAAAACTTTCCCAGAGGACAGAACCAGGCTCTAAGTTCAGTGTAGTGGCTAAAAGCACAGACTCGAGCCAGTCTGCCTGGTTCAAATCCCAACTCTACCACTTCTAGGCTCTGTGACCTTCAACAAGTTTCTTAACTATTCAATGTCCCAGTTTCTGCATTTGTGTAATAATGCTAGCAAATGATTTTATGAGAATTAAATGATTTACTACACAGAAAGTGTACACCTAGCACATAGTAAGCTCAGTAAAAGTTATCTTATTATATAAATCATGTACCTCTTCAATATTAAGCACTTGTTCAACAGTTGGAACACTAGAAAATAACAATAACACTATCGAGTAAAATATCTCCTTGATATTTTAAAAATATTTTTGTATTTGTGAGCTCTGTTGGTTGCAAGTTCAACTTAAACCAGCCTAAGGGGACAAAAAATTAATTTATTGGCTCTTGTACCTAGGAAGTTTAAGCAGTATATATGGCGTCAGAAATGGTTGGATCCAAGGTCTCTGTCTCTCTCCACCTCTAGGCTGAGTTCACATGATGTCTTCCACATGATAGGAAGTTGGCCACCACTAGCCCCTTACTTACACCCTCCTGGCCTATCATCTCCAGCAGAAACAGTCTCCCCTGATGCTCAAGCATTAGTCCCAGGAAGGACTGTGATTGGTTCAGCCTACAACCAGTCACTATGGAGGCAGGGATGGTGTTATCCGGCCAGAATCAAGTGCCTTCCCCTGTAAAGCTAGGGGTGAGGCGTAGGGAGGTTGAGGTTGGGGGACAAGGAAGGCAAGACTGGCAGCAACAGCTCCAACCAAACCTTACCACACCCAAGGAATTGATCCCCTGTGCGAAAGAGTTGTCCTGCTGTCAGAGAGAAGTGGCCCCAGGGACTGATATGCAGTCGAGAGTAATAGATGCCCATCTGAAGCTACCTGGGAAATGGGCTGGGTTAACAGGAGCCTACCTTGCACATTTCATAAGACAAAGATCCATTATAAATATATAAAGATCAAATTACATCTTTAATTTTTAATCAATAAATAATAATTTATTGATTGTCTTTTAATCATGGTTATCTTTTAACCATGGATAGAGACAAGATCTTCATTCTTTTTATATAGTGATGGCAAATACATTAAACAGGTTTTATATCTCATGCAACCTGGGAAAATAGGTTATGAATTCCTAGAATGTTGTGTTGAGAGATTCCGAGGTTGCATCCTTGCTCAGACAAAACAATACCAGTCATGGGTATGGTTTGGGGAGTGGTGGTCCATATGACAGGTGATAACTGCCTGTATGATGCCAGTCTAAGAACCCTTATCCACAAACTGAGGACGTTATAGATGGAGAGATTTTTCAGTTAGAGCTATGTGTCAGAGCCGAGCTTCCAAACAATGCTAGAATTAATTCAAATGGCCATTAACACCCAGCATGGCAGGTTAGGCACTTAAGTGAGCAGCTTTACAACACCACAAATGGGTGTTGGAAGGCTGACTCATCTCCGTTAAGAAGGAAGAAAATGCCGATTTACCTCTTTCAAAGCCCCCTAGAGCAGCATCTCACAACCCTTGTCTTGAGATGCTTTACTGTAACACAACAAATAAATAAGGACAAGAAGGTAACTTAACCTTTTCTTCCTCATTTTAACATTCTTATAGTTGAATACTTCAAATGAGACAGCATATGTAGTACTTCACTAGTCATAGTAAGCGTTCACCAGTCATAGCTATTTTCATGATTATTTTCACAACTTTTCTTCCTTTTAAAGCATATGTTTTATCACTAAATAAAGAGTGAGAGATCTGTGTGGCCAAACTCTTATTTTAAAGATTTTCTCAGGAGATTTCAGAGAAGATCTTCCTGTATTACCATGTTTTTTATTTTCTGTATTCTATGGTATTTTGACATATTGGGGGCCTTGTGATCACACCTGGGGAGAGACTGCCCTCCCAGAGTTAGCTAATTCTTAGAGATAACAAACACCTTGTTTGTGAGCACAACTTTCAGGTACAAACCAACAAATCCAAAGACCATGTCCCAGCCACCTCCTTTATCAAATGCTTTATGAAACACCAAGCCAATATTTTCCCTGCCCTAAATCACCCCTGGGACAGGGACTGGACAACTAGAGACCACCCTCATAGCCCAGAGCCTGCCCAAATTATTCAAACTGTCCAATCCTAAGCTTGATCAAATTTGCCTACCCTGCCTCGGCCATTCCTTCCTGCAGAAACCACAGTAGAGGCCCTGGGCCATGCTTTTCCGTCACTCCTGCTTCCTGAATGACTTGGGTGCTTCCCCATGTGGCCCTGCATGGCACAGCACGCCCCTTCCTCTTGGGAACTGTAAGTAATGAACCCTTCTTTCAAAGTCAGTTGTCTCTGTCATCTTCTTATACCTGATTAAACAAATCCAAGGTACATTTTAGGGCACTCCCATAACCACAAACAATAGGGTTGAAGAATAATATGTGAAAGAAAAAAATACTCTCAAAATTGAAGTGGTAGTAAAAATGTGGGAAGAGGAAAACCTTTGAACACCATATGTTAATATCATTTATTACTCATTTTCTTTCTCTAGTTGCATTTGAAAAGAAGCTACTACATCTAAGTATATACATATTGGAACTACGGAATTGCTATAGAAATAAATATC
Source organism: Phocoena sinus (assembly GCF_008692025.1). Classification (NCBI taxonomy): domain Eukaryota; kingdom Metazoa; phylum Chordata; class Mammalia; order Artiodactyla; family Phocoenidae; genus Phocoena; species Phocoena sinus. The sequence continues at coordinate 133,475,720 of NC_045764.1, forward strand.
CATTTGCTGTGGGGGACTTGCCAGAGTTTTAATGAAATTATGGACAGAATTAACTTTAGCAGAAATTATCTCCAATATAATCTTTAGCGATCCAGCAGTTAATTTAATCTCATCAAAACATGTTCAACTTGGACCAAATTTTTCTCCCTTTTTTGTATTTTCTTTTATTTTCAAGAAACTTTTAAGTAATTTTCCTTGATTTTACTGCCAAATTTTAAAACACCAAGCCCCTGGGTTAGAGGTAACATGCCCATGCGTAAAATTAAACATCAAAGGAAAAGCCAAATTATAATGGCTTTTTGGAATAAAGGATGAAGAGGGCAGCTGTGGAAGGAAAAGGTGGGCCTGGAAGAAATTGCAGTGCACACACACAAGGGAGCAGCATCCGCAGTGACCATTGCAAAGACAAGATGGAAAGCACAGCTACCGGCGTGTACTCTGCACAGAGATGCTGTGTACTGAAAGGAGGGAGAAATGATTTATAGACCAAGAACGACTTGGACAGAATTATCCATTTTGGGAGGAATCATTTGTGCTGAAGCAGTGAAGACGTTCTGGAGAACTATTTGAGGAGGCAGATGTTTAGATAATAGGTTGCTGCTTTGCATTCCTATAACACCTTCCATCTCAGAGCTGCAGAGTGTAACACAAACATTAACTAATAAATTGAGCCTCGTGGCACCTCTGCGTGATCGATGAACATAACAGCCGTTTTTACAGAGCGGGAAAGGCAACACCCGGCTCAAAAGTGCTGAAGTTGTTCACCCAAGGGCACGAAGGGGAGAAAATGGCAACCTCTTTCACAGTGAGTGTCAATTCTCCCCACACTCTCCACAAGGCACTTTTTCTCACGTGGCGGGTCAGCAACTTCAAGAGCATGTTGTCTTCTGTGGGGCACTTGGTGGTCATGAAGGGGGCACAACATCTACCCCAGTTTCCAGTGATTTGCTTCAGGAGCTATCTCTTTAACTGGGAGATGATTTGAAAATCATACGTCTTGGATCAAAGCCTTAACTTCTTTGTCTCTGGTTTACCCAGGAATTTATTTGTGTGCTAATGCTGGTCTCTTTCCTGGAATGACAGTGGCCTTTAGCTCTAGAGTTACCTGTTCATGTGGCTTAATCCGATTATGCAAAGGACCTAAAATATTACAAGAATATCAAACAACCCCAACACGTCTGTGAAGGCATTCATGGAATTATTTTTACTGTCATTTAATTTCTGCAAAGCCCATAAAATTGTCATTGACCAGAGCACATGAAATCAGTCCTTCTGATCTTCCAGGGAATTGTGTCTTGTGACAGCAAAGAAAACTATTTCTTAATCATTTGAGCCCCTGCTTGACTGAAAATGGGCAGGATGGAACGGTTTTGTGACAACAGAAGAAGACTTGTGGCTATAGATTTAGTTAAGATTCTCACTTGAAACCATCAACAAAATGAAAAGGCAACCTACAGAATGGGAGAATTTATTTGCAAATCATATATCTGATAAGGGGTTAATATTCAAAATATATAGAGAATGCATACAACTCAAAAGCCAAAAACCAATCTGATTTGAAAATGGGCAGAGGACCTGAATAGACATTTTTCCAAAGAAGACATACAGATGGCCAATAGACACATAAAAAGATGCTCAACATCATTAATCGTTAGAGAAATGCAAGTCAAAACCACAATGAGATATCACCTCACGCCTGTTAGAATGACTATTATGAAAAAGACACTCGGCTCACCAAGTGTTGATGAGAATGTGAAGAAAACATACCCTTGTGCACTATTGGTGGGAATGTAAATTGATACAGCCACTATGGAAAACAGTATGAAAATTCCTAAAAACAAATTAAAGTAGAACTACTATATGATCCAGCAATTTAATTTCTGGGTATATATCCAAATAATCAAAGTCAGGATCTAGAATCAATACCTGCACTCACATGTTCATTGCAGCATTATTTACAATAGCCAAGACATGGAAACAACCTAAGTGTCCATCAACAGATGAATGGATAAAGAAGATGTGATATGTCTATATCTTTGTTTATATATATGTATATATATCATATTTATGTATAGGTATATCTATACACACATATACATATATACACATATATACATCTATATATATACGTGTGTGTGTGTGTGTATATATGTATATAATGGAATATTATTCAGCCATGAGAAAGAAAGAAATCCTGCCATTTGTGACATCGATGGACTTTAACAGCGTTGTGCTAAGTGAAATAAGACATACAGAGAAAGGTAAATACTACATGGTATTGCTTATATGTGGAATCTAAAAAATAAAAAGTCAAACTCATAAAAGCAGAGTAGAAGAGTGGTTGTCAGGGGCTGGGGGCAGGGGGACTAGGGAGAGATAAAAGGGTACAAACTTTCAGCTGCAAGATGAATAAGGTCTGAGGATCTAATGTGAAACATGGTGACTACAGTTGATAACACTATTGTATCACTGAAATTTGTTAAGAGATTAGAACCTTCTCACCAAAAAATAGAAAAATACAAAGATAAATATTTGAGGTATGGATGTGTTAATTAACTTGATGGGGGAAATCCTTTCAAAGTGAACGTGTATGTCATATTCATGATGGATGTACACTTTAACTACCTTACAATTTTATATATCAATTATACCTCAATAAAGCTGAAATAAATTTAAAAAAGATTCTCACTCACTTGGTTAAAAAAATTGAATTCCTATTTGACTTCAGCTTCAAGTGTTACTTTACAATATGAGAGAAACGGAATCTTTTCTTTTTGTCTATCACTAAAACTGCAAACTACAGACATTAACACAGGGTAACTTAAGCAGAAAAATAATTTACTAGAAGGATTTTATTGCAGAATTAACAGGAGGGCTGGAGAAACCAGGAAAAGGGGCCGGAACTAAAGGAGGCAAGACACAACCGAGCTGTCCTCATTTGGTTTGGGATGCAGCCCCGGCAGTGCCACCCTGTCACTCACCGCCCCTCCACTCAACTCCATGGTAGATCTGGCGGAACCTGCATCTTTGGGTCCCTCCCTCAAGATTTAAAGTCCTGGGTGTGAACATTCTACTGGATACTTTCCAGTTGGTCTATTCCCCGACTACCAGAGAGCAGGTGAGGAGAAAACCTGCTAGCCTTCAGCTTTCGTCTTGAGATCCCTCCAGAGTAGAGGGGGTTTCAGCTGCTAAGGCCTAACACTGCAAGTGCTACCCAACTTATCACATTCTTGTCTGCTTAGGAAATTCTACCACCACACTGTGTAACTCATTCTCTCTCTCTATCACACACACACATATATACGTATACATCTTATACAGCATATATATGTATCACTTTTTAAAAAAAGAAAACTTGATAATCTCATTTTTATTGTTGTAAAATATCTATAACATGAAGTTTACCATTTTAGCCATTTTTAAGTGTAAAATTTAGTGGCATTAAGCACATTCACAAAGTTGTGTAACCATCACACATTATCAAGCTAATTTCAGTCAAGTGTTTTCCTCTGGTGAATGTGGTCAAGAAAGGACTAGAGGTAGTTCTGTGGGAACCAGGATAGAAAGGGATCCATTACAAGCAAAGTTGCCCGGGTGTCCTTTTCATGCCACATTGTAGCAGCTGACAAAGGCCATTGATGCAACAGCACAGCTTTCATTACCACTGTGGTTTGTTAGCACGTGGCTGCTGGTTTGTGTTGAAAAGTAGACTGTCCCAAACCCCTGGGTTCAAGTGTGGCCAGCTAACTTAGCAGTGAGTCCCTCCCTAGCCCCCATGAATTGTTTCATAAATAATGTCCCATTACAAAGTTAGGAAGTTGAATAAATTCCTCTTGTGAATCAACTCCTAATAAATGAAATTGTCTTCAGTGTAAACGCCCCCCCCAAAAAAATTGGAATTGTCTTGATAACTAAGAAATCATTTACTTTATTTGCTAATGTTATCTGTGAATGCCTTCTAGACACATTCATCACACTTAGCATCATCTAAGAAGAGAACCTTTCTCTGACCCCCACACTTGTCCCAATTCTAAAATCACTGACTTTGGATGAGCCCCTCCCCCTGTGTCCCCAGGCAGGCGAGAAGTTGCCTTCACTGCAAATAACATAACACGGGACCAGCGCTATTGACGACAGCCATGCAACTGATTCCATTGTTGCTAACCTTTTGGAATTTAAAAAGCGAAGTAATTTACATCCCTGCCATTAGTAATGTCCTCGAGGTTATTATGGTTATTGTTTACCTTTCCTGTCCGCATTTGGCAAGTTATCTGCCCAGTAACTAGATCTTACGATCCATCAGTTTTCATATAAGTATGTTAAACGGAGAAATTGGGACTGATGTGGTAGGGGGGCGGGAGACTGTCTCAAAGAACCCCGATTCAGTGAAGTTTGAATAAGGCGAAAGAGGAAGTGAAGAATTAGACAAAAAGGCTGAAAAGTTTTCATCGATTGTGCCCTGCTTCACAGAATGGGTGGGGGGATGAGAGTCGATGGTCACCCATATGATCTCCAATATATAATCAGCTACCCTGGAAGATGGTAAGAACTCAGGGCCTGATAAATTCCAGTCTTGCATGTACTGGAAAGGGAGAGTGTGCCTGCAGGTTGTGAGTTTGGTGCCATGGCTTCCTCGTTGTTCCAGGTTGGTAATTGGCCCGTAACACTGATTTGAGGGTGGGCTCTAATCCAAGGATTACACAGAATCCTTCCCCCTGGGGGAAGCACCTGCCATTCGGAAGCAAAGATTCCACTTTCTCCTTCAAGCTCATTGTTTTATGACACCACCATCTCCCTGCATTCTCTTCCCATTTCCTGCTCTGTGGAGGAAATGGCAATTTGAGGGAGTGGAATTGACAGTTTTAGGGAGCTTTGAAATGAGATCTTTTATGCCTTCTTACTATCTGTTTTTCCTCTACATGGTGAATGGCTAGCAAACAAAATTACAGAGGGCTTGAGTCACAGATTAACTTGATTTCTGGTGCTGGTATCTCCCCAATATTGTCTTCTTTCTACATCTTTGCCCAGGAACGTACAGAATTACAACTTGCTGAGTTGCCATGCCAGCCCCTATACATTATCTGTTAAAGTTTCCAGACCCACAGAGCCTAATTTGATTGTAGGGATTTTAATTAACGACTTGTATGTTTTGTATAATAACACATTTTAAAAACTAATGAATTATAAACAGAAAAAGGCAGTTAATTAGTTTTGATTAAAAGATAATTTACTTATTTAGATAATGCTCCTTCAATTTATGTTGCTCAAACAACTGGGTCTTATTTCAACCTAAATCTTTACCATGAAAAGACTGGTACCCACTTCCAGAACAGGCTGCAACGCCGGGGGCCTCTGATGGGAAGCTCATCATTAGGAAAATCTAGTAGAGTTGGCCTTGCCACATTGGTGTCTGCTTGCTTGTTGTCTAAGGATGCTATCAACGATTAGTGAATAATGAACTGTATCAAGAAAGAAGAGCATTTGAATTTTAATACGGCTTTTGAGGGAAACATTAGGGATTTTTCTGTTTGCACTTGATTGCCAAACATTTGCTTGTTAAACAAGTTATTACACAAAAAGCACTTAAGAGAGTGCCTGGCACTTTGTAAGCACTCAATGAATTCTCATCATCATTGTTTGCATGTTTATGACGATTCTAGCATAAAAGGCTTGAGCATCTTGGCCTCCTTACCATGCTGGGCTTGTGTGCTCTCACCATACTGTTACGTCTTCCCCTTGAATTTCTCTGCTGTGAACTCTTGACTCAAACGTTCCATGTGCCCTCTCACCTTTAAGTTTGGACAGTTTTTAAAAGATTTTTTTTCAAAGAAATTTAGGAGGCAGAAGAATTTCATAACATTTTGGGTTGCCATCTTATTTGGTGGTTAAGGTGAATATAACTTCGGTTATATAAGTCACTGTTAGAGGAATCTTCACTAACCTGCAGAAATAAGAAGTTGCATCATCACGTCTTTAGCTCCTGGAGTTTTTTTCCTAGTGACCTTCAGGATGCTGGCATCTGTCCCAAAAATGGTTTAGGATGGTAATAACTGGAGGGTAAGCGATGCCTTGGTGGAAGCAGACACAACCAACGATGGCAACTCACTCAGTGTCCTCTTGTGCCACAAATGGGAAGACCCACCTAAACAAAGACCCCCATGACTTGTGTTTTTCTGGGGTAGAATCCTCTACTCTGACACCGGCTATGCAGCCTATCATCTTGCCCCAGAAATCTCCACCCCCTCCTCTGAAAGAGGAGTGGATTCTCAGCCCCTTCCTCTGACTTGCAACTTGAGTAATGCCTTGGCGGTTCAGTGGTCTTTGTCAGTGTTTCCTCTTCTTGGGTGTTGCAAGATCTGGAGGAAGATAGTGATGGGCCCCAGACATTGATGAATGGGGCCGCTCCAATCCCGGACCAGGCTCTCCACCTAAGGGAGCTGCAGCTAATGTAAACAGGTACGCAACTTTCTTCTTAAACGGAGCAGCCTAATTTCATCTCAAAGAATGTTTCTGCCATGGCTATGACCATGGTCTTTCCCTTCTGATAGAACAGGCCCCACCACGTGACCCTCTTTTGCCCCTTAGATTTGCTGCCTCTTTAGATAAACTACTTAGCTGTCCATGGTTGTCTTCTTTTCCGTTCCTGGGTGGGTGGATCTTACTCTAATGTACCACTTGAGAGTAAACTGTTGGATCCCCTTGGAGTAGTCATGGTGGAGGGGGCAGTGGAAGGATGCAAGAAGGTGATTCTTAATTCATCCCATCACCAGGGCTAGAAGGAAAAATAACTCTACTGGCCTCCAGTGTCGGGAAGGAGGAAAGATTTGTGAACAGTGGGACACTCTGGTTAGAGAACTATGCCCACAACCAACAGGTACTTGATAAATCTTCCCACTTGAAGTTTAACTACCTTCCTGGCATCTGACTGCTTTTTAGCACATCCAGAAAGTGGAATAGGAAAAAACGAAAAGAAGGATAACGTGATTTTCACTGACTTTTAAAAACAGTAGGATATTTATTTTATCAAAGACTTTTGATGCACATTAGTGGTTAAATTGTGGAAATAAACATCATGCATTTTAAATGTTTTCTATTCTTGTGTTCATCTTCATCTTTGACTTGCGTCAGTTGATAGAATGACCGTCACCACCGTTAGGGAACATGAGCCCATAGAAAAGTGACAGAGGTGTCCCTTCCTCATAAAGACTGGATGCATGAGAAACATCATTTTTTATAACATATGTTCAATCTGTGTTATGATCTATGTCTCAGAAGTTACCAGAAAGTGTTTATTCATCATGTACGATTTTGGCCCTTGGAAACTTACAAGGAGACACTTACCCCAAACTGCACTGTTCTCGGATCTTGCAAGTCACCTGACGGTATTGGTGCGTATGTTGTGTCCTGTAATGCTACCTGCAAATTATGCAGAAGAACAAAGCAAAACAACTGCAAAGGGAGGCTCAAAATGCCACCCCAGCTCTGCCTCTCTGTTCAGCCTCCCACTCTTGTTAATAGATTGCTTCTATAGGCCCCAGCCCAGCCTGGTCCTTGCCCCCAACCTTAGCCACATCCACATGGGGGAAGGCAATCCCCCCCATCCCAAGCCTGCGTGTGATGGAGAATTAGCCAGATGAGAAGTTGCAACTCAGCCTGTCAGAATGTCCTCTTCAAGATCTGCTCCCCATGGGAACCAACTGGAGCCAGAGTCTAGGCGTCAGCTTCCTAAGTCCGTATCATCTCAGAGCCAAGCAGAAAAAGGCCTGGTAGCCCCACTGAGAGATGGTGTGGCAGATGAGTCATTCTGTCCCTTAATTAACATAACAGCTGCAAGCAATCTCTCCCCATCCCCATAATCTTACCAACAACATTGGCCGGTTCTATGTGCTTGTTGGCCACGTGTACTGTGTGTTTCAAATAATTGATAACATACAGGATTTTTGTGCCCAGACACAGAGCATGCTTTATTCTGCATCTTCATTAAAAAAGAAATTTTAAAACGTTGTATGTGTCAGATGTTCTGCAAATGCAGAAGCATCTTCCGATATTGAACTGTATCCAAGAATTTTTATTTGTTTTTATCACATCATCATAATAAAGATTCATGGAAAGTGTGGGGCATGGTGGCTTAGAATTTTTCTGGTTTCTCCTAATTTGTTTACTTTTTAAAAGCAAGCTGTAAATATTCGTGGTAATGATGTGCTGAGTGGAACTACATTCCGATGTCAGCCTCAGAGGGATTATACTAATCCAGAGGCCAGAAACGAGTTGAATTTCTAACTATACTATTCTTGGTTGAAGTTTTGAAGGAAAGTTTTTAAGGGTAGTGTGTGGTTTAAATTGCATATTTTCTCTGAAGTTTTATTCTAAGTATTTGGAAATGCAAAAGTATGTATGTGATACGTGTAACATCATCACTTATACATAATATATAGAACGCAGATAACTATACAAGACAGTTCACGGAATTGTACCTGGCATGTAATAGGTATTGAATAAATATCCGAAAACGGATAAACTAAGAAAATATGCAGTACCTAACAGGGTCATATCTGATTCCTGTGGCCAAGTGATGCAGGGATCTGTGAAAAAAAACCCCACAAAATGTGGCCGGATATGGCCTTGGGAAGCAGACAGCACTGTACAATATGGTGAAAATATGTTTTTTTCACTTGAGAAATTCTTATAAATCAAGTGAAATCAGCCACATAAGTATTTCTTGTATGAGCTTTAACTTTTCTTCTATAAATTCTAAGTGGGCCAGGACTCAAGTCACTCAGGGCATTGCCATGATGATTGGGTGTAGCCTGAGAGGTTGCCTGGCGGTTGTTGAATTCAACCCGAAGAGCCTCTTCAGCATCCTCCTCCAGCCTAAATGGCAGGGAGGCAGAAACAGGCACACTCAGCTCGGTGCCCAGAAGGCATTCATCCTGCAGCGTGGGGGCCACTGCAGAAGGTACCAGGAAGGTGAAAGAGCGGTTTGCGATCTCTGATGGAGGGCTCCAAACATTTAAAGATGAGGGGAGGGGTAGGAGACTGTGGGGCGGTGGGACCCCAGAGTAATCTCCCCTGCAAGGAACCACGTAGGGCAATTAAAAGACTATTAATAACAACAATGATCATCCAAAGAACGCTTGCCAAGTGCCAAACACTGGATGACCTCATAATCCTCATAAGAAAGGGAGAAATAGATACAACTAGTACCTTCATTCTGCCTTCATTTCACACAGGATGAATGATAGAATAACTTGCCTAGGATATACCATTAGTGAAGTTTCAAACCCATGCGGTTGGACACCAAAACTGAGCTATTAATATTTTGGTAAAGTGCCTTTGCTTGAACGAGGTGAGAAGAAACTAGCTCCAAAGAGCATACCATGACTGCGTGACCACAGATCTCTTCACCACGCAGGCACTTCTGAGCTATGCCCTAGCACAGGGTCTGCATAACCTCAAGAAAACCCTGGACCCTCCAAAAGCCAGGGCAGTTTCTCCACGGTACCCACTCTCCCTGCATGAACCATTGCATCTTCAGACTGTGTCCCTCTCAGCCCTCTTATGTTCATCTGCCTCATGCCCTTGAACACGCCATGGTGCCCCTTCCTTCCAGGACTGCCTCTTCCTTGCGCTTCACCCATCAGCTCTTCCCCTCCTTTAAGACCCATGAGGTATTCACTGGCTGGTCCAGTGCCAGGGGTGACTTCTGGCTTTTCATTGCTGTACACATGTGTCCACTCAGTCAACAGATAATTATTGGTATGCTTTCAGCATTAAGTTACAGGAAATCCATCTGAAACTGGATTTAGCAACAATAAAATGGTTGGTTCACATTCCTGAAAGTCCACAGGGAGGGCCAACACTTGGGTTGCTTAGCCCAGAAGCTCTAGCTCCGGTTTTCTGTGATTCTCTTGAGTCTGCCCTGCCCTGTACATTGGCTTCATCCTTATTCTTGCAGAAGGATGGAGTAGAGAGAGTCAGTTCTGGAAGTAGGAGACAGAACTTTTCCAGAAGCCCCTAGAAATCTTCTCATTGATCTGATTTGAGTGAACCACTCACCAGTGAGGAGAATAGAATTCTCCTCGATCACAGAAGCTGTGAACAAGGTGGCATATGATGTTGTATCGCCTCCGCTCACATGCACACTCCACTTTCCACTGCCCCATCAGAGTTTACTTACAAATCACAAGTTCAAAGATACAAATATTAAGAATTTCAAGATGGTCATTGCACAGCCATGTAACCAAGCATGGAGCCCTTGGAGCATGAGGCCCCACGTGACTGCACAGGTCACACATCCCTGAAGCTAACCCTGAATAGGTAGTTACCTAAACAAAATCAGGGGGAGGGGATGGAGATTGAATTCCCAGTCAACACTGTCCACCACTGGCATTATCTTCATTTTGTAACGAGGAATCGGGCACTCCAAGGTATCATCCTGTAGTTGTTGCAAAGCTGATATTCAAACCCAGATGCACTTCCTCTCTGGCCCTCCCATTCTCATACTGACAACCTGTATCTGGGGATTGCTTTCTGCTTTCTGATACTTGCGTTCCAGTGGCTTGCCACTGACTAGAAACCAATGCTCCTGGATCCTCTACAGAGAGTAATTGGAATTCTGCGTAAACACAGACATTTCCTAATGGTTTCCAGGGAGAATCATTTAGTGTGGGTTTATTTATTCAATTTGTTATCACTGCTCCTATTGCTAGGAGGCACGCGTTAAAGGAAGATAGATTCAAATATAACATTAAAGGAAGCCAGTAAAAGCCCCACTAAAGGGGAGCCAGATACCTACTGTTCCAATTGCTTAGTCTCATTTTTGAAACACACTCACTTTTAAAACGCCTGGGACTTCCCTCTGGAGATACTGTTTCCCCTTCTCTGTGCTCACGTGTTTCATGGGGCACTGCGGTAGGGATCTAGCTCCCAGGATGACACTCAGGTATTAGGAAGTAAATGATGAATGGGCAGACATTATTTGGGCACTGTGGTTTTCAGACAGGGGCTGCAAGAGAATATATTTCCGGGTGCTTCTGTTGGTATTTAACTTGGAGACTGTATATACAGTAAATCAGGAAGGCCGATAAAACAGTGCAGAGGAGCGTGTTTTATGTATGGTTCTGACAGCCTACAAAGGCTGCCTCGGTGGGAAGGGATGTCGATTTATGGTCCCACACTTGCAGGTGGTGGCAGCTAATATGTAGCATGGCTCTCCGTCTATACCTGGGAGTATTTATTTTTTGGTTCATCCTGAGGAAAAGGAAAAGTGTAAGGCAAACTATAGACTTGTTGACACAAGAAATGCAACCCGGCTAGAGAAATTGCTTAGACCCAACACACTTGTTCACAGATCTCTCCAAGGCTCATTTCTTGGTGGCAAGATCACCCAGTGGAGGGAGGTTTCTTGATCCCCCAAGGGCTCACTCATTTTATCTGTAGGCAGGGCTGACTTAACCAAAGAGGGACAAAGTGTCGGGGGGCCCCTGAAATGTTTTAATTTCTTTTAAAATATGAAGAAAATTTAATATAATTGTAAGGAATAAAGAATGATGGATCCAGCATAGATTATACTTGTCTTTACCCCACTGAAGTTGTCAAATATTTTTTTTTCACACACACACACTGTATTTTATGTTTACAAGAGATAAATAGACTGACACCAAGCATTGTAAATGGATGACCACAACAAAAGCAACTATGATTGCAATTACCAAACACGAAACACACTCATATGTCAAATATTTTTAACGTGTTTCTTTTTCTTTTCTTTTTTTTTTTTTTGCAGTACCCGGGCCTCTCACTGCTGTGGTCTCTCCCATTGCAGAGCTCAGGCTCCAGATGCACAGGCTCAGCGGCCATGGCTCACGGGCCCAGACGCTCTGCAGCATGTGGGATCCCCCCGGACCGGGGCACGAACCCGTGTCCCCAGCATCGGCAGGTGGACTCCCAACCACTGCGCCACCAGGGAAGCCCTTTTTTCTTTTTTAATGGAGGAAGGAGCCCACAAAAACCAAAGTGTCAGAGACCCATGAAAGTCGTAAAGTGTACCTATGGTGGAGGTAACACAGGGCTTAATTAAAAACTAACTTATTCCATCTCCGCAGGCTGGTACCAAAGATGGCCTGTGGCATTTGGCAAGGCTGAGTTAGTCGTAGCCTAGAAGTGTCTCCAAAGAACTTCAGGGAAGGATTGGGGCTGTCTGTGAACTGCACCGGTAGCCCATCCAGGAAGCAGGCCCACAGCCTTGACTCCATGTGCAACCACTGATCCATGAACAGGTTTTGCAGTAGCTTTCAGAGAACTCCTTTGTGGTATCTCTCCAGCTTAGTAGTTTCCTAGGGCTGCCATGACAAGTACCACAAACTGGGGGACTTACACACAGTCCTGAAGGCTAGAAGTCCAAATCAAGCTGTTGGCAGGGTTGGTTCCTTCTCAGGGCTATGAGGGGACTCGGCAGCAGGCCTCGCTCCTAGCTTCTGGTGGTTTGCTGGCAATCTTTGGTCTCCGACTTGTAGAAGCCTCACCCTGATCTTTGCTGTCATCTTCGCATGACATTTTCTCTGTGAGCATATGTCTGTGTCCAAATTCCCCTTTTCATAAGGACACCAGTCATCGATTTAGGCCACTCCTGTCCGACCTCCTCTTAACTAATTACATCTGTGATGACCCTGTTCCCAAATAAGGTCACATTCTTAGGGACTGAGAGTTAGGACTTCAACACATGAATTTTGAGGGGACACAATTCAGCCCCTAATGGCAGTTCACGCTGACCCTGTGATCTTGGTCTGGGCCTTGAGTGAGTGAGAACCTCTTACGCCTGAGGTTCCAGAAAGCAGCTCAGTATGAATCATCTGCAAATCTCTCATTTCACCTTCTCCCAGCTTCCATCCCAAGGCTGGTGTGTGTACCCTCACTTCCAGGAGTGTAATCAGGGATTCATGTGCCCAGTGCCAGCTGGGGATTAAGGGGAAATGAGAGGAGCGGTCTCCATGGTGTTCTTTTGCCACCACAAAGCCTGCTCTTCAGCAAGAAGAAGAAGGTGAAGAGTGGGCTGTGGAGATGAAGGTGAGACAGAAGGTCACCAGACATGAGATGAGAGGGAGAGGTGATAGGTAGGACCAGAGCCGGAAGGCTTGACCTGCTTGTCTCTATGTCAACTATGCATAACTCTTTTCATTAGCCGGGTGGAGGATCTATTGCAGGCCAGGGTCAGGAGCATAGGCGCTGAGTCTGAAATGCAGGTGTGGGTGTTGGGAGGTGGAGGGGAATTTGCAGGGTTGGCATTGAGCCTGGGATGTGTAGGAAGCACTAAACAGCTCAGCAAAGCAGCTGTGCACATTACCCGGTTTACTTAATCAGCAACACCAGGCCCCAGGACTCGCCATCTCTGTGCATACATTACAATGCACAGGAGTGGGTGCAGTGGGAAAAGAAGAGACTTGGGAATTATACGGAACTGAATTTAAATTCCAAATTCTGAGTCCACTGGCTTTAAGCGAATCACTTTATCTTTCTGGCCACAAGTCCCAACATCTGTAAAATGGAACACATAATAATAACAACAATATCAACAACACCTATCCCTTAAGATTGTTGGGAACGCTAGGTATAGTTATATGAAGTGCCTGATAGAGTCCTGGCATGTAGTAGGCAATGAATAAATGGCAGCTAGTAGTGGTGATGGGAGAGTCTTGGACTAACCAAATGCCATCTTCATTCAGACAGGCTATGTGTGTGTGAAGTTGAAACTAAGGCTTAAACTTCCAGGAATTTTTCTTTAGTTCTTGGCTTAAAACACACGCGCAAGGTCTCAGGTATTAGCGCTGGGTTAAAATTCGTGTAAAACAAGTGGATATAAGAAAAAGGGGCCAGGATGGCCCTGGATAGTTTGCCTTTTACTATTATTGATAGGGTGGCTGCCCAGTCAGTGACCTGGCACTTCGATCTCTGCTGTGCTCTCCTTCAAAAGTGAGTGGAAAAGTAATGATAATAATGAACACTTATATGATGTTTACCATATGCCCAGTCCTGCTCTTTATATAATCTCCATAACAACCCTAGGGAGTAAGTGCTATTATTATGTCCTCATTTTTACCGATGAAAACGGTTAAGATCCATGAATGCAAGGGCAAAGTCTGGCTCCAGAGGACTTGCTTGTGTGCCACTACACTCTACTGCCTCGTATACTGTATTCCCTCTGCACCGTGACTCCACTGAAGTGGGGTGCATGTGTGGGTGTTAGGGTGCCAGAGGGCACCCAACGCTCACCTCCCAGCCACTGTGCAGAAGGCAGGGTGAGTTGTTTCATTTCCACTGTTCTCTCTGCTTTTTGCAGAACTCGTTGTCCCTCGAAGGATATTAATACAGGAAATGAATAAAGAGGGGTTTCAAAACAAAATTGAGACCAAGATAGCTCTCATCTTCTGCATGTCTGATAAATAAGCCCTCCCAGTAACAAGCTCTTTGGTATGAGACTTCTCTCCCTGGAATATTAATGCTCCAGCGTGCTATAAATAACAGTGGTGTAGCTCATTTTGCAGACTGTGTCATGGCTATCTGCTCCAATATCTCCCTTCCTTCTCCTGTGTTCTAATGACACATCAACTCTCCGGACTATTACACAGCCATTAAAAATGGTAACTTTTGGGCTTCCCTGGTGGGGCAGTGGTTGAGAGTCCGCCTGCAGATGCAGGCAACGCGGGTTCATGCCCCAGTCCGGGAGGATCCCACATGCCGCAGAGTGGCTGGGCCCGTGAGCCATGGCCGCTGAGCCTGTGCGTCTGGAGCCTGTGCTCTGCAACGGGAGAGGCCACAACAGTGAGAGGTCCGCGTACCGCAAAAAATAATAATAATTAAAAAAAGGTAACTTTTAAAGGTTAAAGTGTGTAACAATGTGGGAAAATGTTTATAATAATGAGTGAAACAGTTACATACTAGATGCGCATGCATGCGTTTAAAATATGTATGCAGGAGGAAGAGGCCCTCAAGGACTCGGAAAAGAAAAGTCGGTTCCAAAAATTGCAGACCTCTTTTTTAAAATTTTGCAGTTCCTTTTAAAAAATGGAAATAAAGCAACATGTTTACCCGTGCCATCAGTTACAAACATAATACATACCTATAGACTCACAGTTTTGGGGGGCTGTGAAGGCCTCTAAGATTGATTAAAAAAAAAAAAAGCTATTAAAATGACAGAGATTATAGTGGATGTTGGAAAACTTATTA
Organism: Phocoena sinus; assembly: GCF_008692025.1. Classification (NCBI taxonomy): domain Eukaryota; kingdom Metazoa; phylum Chordata; class Mammalia; order Artiodactyla; family Phocoenidae; genus Phocoena; species Phocoena sinus. Next base: position 133,490,942 of record NC_045764.1, read on the forward strand.
TAAGATAAGTAATGGGCTTTCCTTACCCTGTTTGAAATTCCTAAGTGGTTGTAGAACCTGAGGGGAGGGAGAAGATGAAGATGAAAGGAAGATCTTTTCCTTTCCAGTGTTCTCTCACACCAGGTAAAGGGAAAAATAGGGCAGCCCAAATCCTTTGAGGAAGAAAGCAGGACATAACTAACAAATAAAATATGGACTAAATGAAATATTACTTAAGAAATCTCCCTAGATACATTTTTCAATGAATCTGAAATCTATTAGTTATCTTTTAGTTCTTCATTTTCTTCACTAACTTAAAGTCTTATTTGCCCTTGTTGCTTTGTTCTACCTTTAGTTTACTCACTGAATCATTTGTTGTCAGCTTTGGGCACTCGAGGTTTGCTAGAGTGAAATGAATTTTTTATACTTCAGCTCTGCTTCTTAATATGTATTTTTAAAGGTAGATTTGCACATAAAAAGAGTATTTTTTTAAGTGCAATGCCATTGTGCACCTGTGTTTCATTTACTCTGTTGGTCTGGGTCAGCTAAGATGCCAATATATCCTTAGCATTGATGCATCAAAGGACTTAGAGAAATTAATCAACTGCATTCCAGACCGGAGCCTTCATTCCAGAGGAAGTGCGGGTCATTAATAAAAGCTAATTTTCCCCATTCAAAATGCTATAACATAGAAAGGAAAATGAAAATGAAACGACTTGGAGTAAGTCAGTCCAAGACTAATTTCCATTCAAGGTAAACCCTTAGGTTAGGTTGGAACTAGACAAATCAATTGTCTTCCGACACTTGGAGGTCAAATCCAGACATATTTGTGATCATTCCTGTTGCCAAAGTCCCCGGAACAGTCGTATGTTTCTTGATTCTCTTTAAAGACTTTGATACTAGGGAGATCCTTTGAGAAATCAGTGCAAATGATGTGTGATACTGGAATGAAAAAGCAACAGACTTAGAGCAAACAATCTTGCTTAGAAGGTCTGAAAGGACCCATTGTTCTTGAATAAAAAGATTCTAGAAGATTATGACCAAGGAGTAGGTCCCAGTGGAGAAGAAGAATAATCAGAGTTTGGAAATGTTTTAAGTTTCCATCAGTATGGCCATCAGTATGGCAGAGACGACATTTGTCGCTAGTTGACATATGCTGCTGCTCTGGTCCTCAAGGTGTGGCCTTTGGGAGAGTGGCTGTCAGTCTCAGCATCACCTGGAGGCCCACTATAAATGCAGATAAACCATGAGTGGATTTTTGTCTGTTTGTTCATTTGCATTCCCCTAGTGTCTGTAACTGTGTCCAGCACACATAATTGCTGGATGAATTCATTTCTTCAGTCCAATCTAAAATCATCGAATTAAAATCTCTGGAGGCAGGCCCCAAGAATCTGCATTTTAACAGGATCTCCAGGTGGTTCTTAGGCACAGCTAAGTGTGAGAACCACTGTCCTACTGGGCACGGACACTGACCAATACACTATTAGGCTTGAATGGTTCCCCTGAACATGCACAAGATCTAGATGCCTAAAGAGGAAGAAACAACCATGCCTTGATTTCTACTGGGGCAACAACGACTGTCCCTTGACACTTCGTAAAATGTTTACGTCCATTATCTCTGGGTGTTAGGTTAGGCAATTATCCTTATCCCCATTTTACAGGTAGGGAAACTTGGACATATGCAAGCTCAACAAATCAACAAAAAAGAAATCGAAACCTACTCCACTAGACAGAGGTTAGGATATTCTTTTAGTTCCTTAGACAAAAGGCGCTGCATAAATCCCTCATATTATTATTCCCACACTTTGCACAGTATTAGATCACTTTCTTATAATCACTCCATTCTCTTTTATGAGACCTGAGGTTAAATTGGAGGTTCCAATAGGAGATTTTATGTGTTTAATGGATTTTGGTCTAATAATCAGAGTCTGAAACGCTGGTCAGAAGGTCAGCTGACTTCTAATGAAGTTGCACTTGGGGGAGTAGGTTTTTAGAAAGACATTACAAGTCTATACTGTAGAAGAAGACATGCGAATATTTAGGGGAAGAAATATGTAAGGTGTATGGTCACTTCTAAAACCTTGGATACAGACAGGCATGTGTATTCCAACAGCCACTGTTAGAATAGTGTAACTCATGACAGAAATTTAAATTGTGGATCAGCCAGCACAATTTTTAGGAAGGACCCTATGGGAATAGCAGGAGGATACTTCATCAGTTTCTCCCATTAGCCACTCCTGGGGGCCCCTGGGATGGGCTCGCCTTCCTGACTCCTTACCCACTGCAGAATGGAAGGCAGACTTTCCAGCTCCCCCAACTGTACCCCTTCTTTGCCATCTCCAAAACATGCACTCATTCACTTCTTCTTAATTACTTAAGGAATTTTTCAACTGGACACCACAAGGAAAAATGGGGTTAACAAAAAGAACAAGAAATGAGGAAATTAATATTATGGGAAATCTTATATTTATAGCTGTATCAGAGTAATTTCCCCTCGAAATTTTATGGTATATTGCTGGCTAGGCATTTTCTTCCATTCCCAGCACTCTTGGGAATATTTTAAATACCAGACAAGCACTCTCACCACAGAGCTATATTAAGTTGAATATACTTAGAATACTGTATAGACATATCTCAGACTTTAAGTGCATGGTCTACACATGGAAACCAACAATTCATAAGTGGCCTCACCCAGAGCAATGACCCTTTGTGCTTCCCAAGGTGGGAATGTGAAACAAGAATCCACTTTGCTACTCCAGCCAGGCCACACAACTTTGGGTCCTAGAACTTTTACTAAAATGTAAATGATGCTAACCCGCCTTTTTACACCCATTTTTCTAAATCAGTCGTTCTCAAACTTGAATGTGCATGAGAGACACCCAAGGTACTCATAAGAATTTAGATTCTTGGTCCCCAATCCCACAGATCAATTCGGCACGTCTGGGTGGGGTCCACAAATCTGAATCTGCTCAGATTCAGAGCAGAGAGCAGAGGACTGCTCTTTGAGCAACTGAACTCTGAATCCTGCCTGGAGAAACACAGTGTCTTGTCCAATGGGACAGTTGGACTACAGCTCTTGCCCTGAGAAACATGAATGGGTCTCTGGGTCACTCCTGGGGGCCCCACTCATTCCATAGCTACTTGAGTTCTCTTGGGTGGAGCTTTGGGCTTGTGGATGAAGAACTCTTCCCCAAGTATGATCTCCAAATGTTCCTCTCCACAGGCTGCGGGACATCCTGTATTGATAAGGAACATTAATTAAGCTCCTTCACCTAACCTGGGGGCCTCAGTTGTTTCAATAAGCTGTTTAATTTGCCAGCAACATTGGCTCATAATTTCAGACTATAGGACTCAATTTCTTCTTAGCCTGTTGTGCTAGTGGTTCGCAAACTTGGATGGGCACCCAAGCCATCTGCACAACTTGTTAAACACAGGGAGTCAGGCTCACCCCAGACCTACACAGTTAAATCCTTGGTGTCTGTGCCAGGAATTCTGTGATTCTGTATTTGACAAGCTCTACTGGGGGTTCAGGTGCCACCAAACATTGAGAATCATTGCAAAAGGAGTTATTTTCAAATATCAGGGGTACTGGGATCACCCAGAAGACCCATGTAACCAAATCACTGGGCCCTACCTCCCAAGTGTCTGATTCAGTAAATCTGGGTGAGGCCTGAGAATTGGGATTTCTATCAAATTCCCTAGTGATTCTGATGTTTATGGTCCAGGGTCTGCACTCAGAGAACCACTAAGCAAATATCTAAGCTGAGTCACACTTAGAGCCATGTGGCACCATCAAACCAAATATCCAGTGGCCTTAAAGCATTAAGACAAACATTTCCCATGAAATGTTGCTTCAAGCCTGAGAGGGCCTTCTGTTCTCAGATCACTGGCAGAGTAGCAGAGGTGGTTGAGAAATGACATTTCTCCAGGATCTTTGTGGTGTCTCTCTCTCATCTGGAGAGTGTCCCTGTCACATGAAAATGACCTTGGCCATTGGCCATCGCGACAAGGGACCCAAGTGGAGTGCTATCCCTCACCCTTTGCTACTTGTATTATTCTGTCCATTTCAGGCTGAGCCTGTTAGGTGGTCCTGGATCACTCCCAGGCACTTTCTCAAGGACTGAGCACATCTGTATATTCCATTCCTCCCCCTTCAGTAGAACACAAAGGCATTATTCGGCAATGTTGATTTTACAGGTATTTCATGGGAAGATGGAGAAGAGATTACAACACACCGCACAGCAAAGCTTAATCCAAATCTCCACCTTAGTCATCTCCTTCTCTCCTGTGTCCGCCCCACCCCTCCACCAGCTTTTTCTTAGTCTCTTCCTTCCTATTATTGTATAGAATAATTTAAACCCACCCCCATTAGCATCCTCCCACTTGAATCAATCCAATGCCCCCATCTTCCCTCAGCACCTAAGGTGTTCTCTCTGGGATCCTTCTTCTTTAGCAGGAGGGAATTATAAAAATATATCCCTTCTTCAACCCCCACCTCACCCTGACATAAACTCCAGTAGAGGTTCTCTTTAGAAGAGGATGTTTGCCTTTGGGGAGAGTATGGTTCATCTTTTGGGGAGCTTCTTCCTTCTCTATGCAAGGGTAGACCAGACACAGGTGCGAGATGGAGAGTTACCTTCTTTTTCTGAGCTCTAGCTGGTTGATCACAGATGGGTTCTTGTGTCACCATTGCCACGTTGATGCAACAAGGACACCTGGAGCTTTGGGGAGGTAGGGGAGGAGATGTCCTTGGAGATACAATGTGAACACATGGAGCCTTTCCTGGGAGAGTGGGTGGCGGTGCACTTGGAGATATAGTATGGACCCTTGGAGTCTTTTCTGGGGAGGAGGATGCACTTGGAGATGCAATATGGACACCTAGGGCCTTTCTTGTCCACGAGAGGTCAGGGGATATACTTCAGAGTCCTCAAATGCTTTGAGAAGCTGAGTCCACCCTTAGCTACATCACCCTCAGCTTTGGACTAGCCCCATGAACAGACAACAGATCTTCCCCCCACCACTCCCACCATGGTTCTTGGGCATGACAGCCTGCCCCCAGATGAGTTAACCTGGCAGCCAGCTACAAAGGGTTTAGAGCTTCTTTTGAGTCTCCCACTGCAGCACAGAGTTCCATGACACAGCATGAAGTGACTCAGCAAAGTCAAGGGAGGGCAGAGAAGACAAAGGGAATTACAATATTTGGGTTAGAACAATCAACAAAGGTCATCATTAGAGAATACCCACAAAGCTCAGATTGCCAACGATTGCAGTGCCACCTGCTGGCTAGGGACCCTTTAGTGTTATTCTCGCGTTGGCTCCGTTCTACAAGTTATTCTCTGGGCCAGGATCCCTAAGACCGTTTGGAGACCAAACAAAGGAGGCTGCTCAGGGAGGCTGTCTCCTTGAACTAGACTTCAAAGAGGTTGTTTTGTGAGTCTCTCTCATGCCCTTATGGAACTTCTCTTTATCCTAGAGGAACTGCCATGATCCAAAAGTCAGAAAGGTCTAAAACTACGCAAAGGTGTTGAAAGACAGAAAACCTAGCAGCTAAAATATGTCCCTTTGATGTTTCGCATGTGCTTAAAATTCTTCAAGCCACCATAAAATGATCACCAATCAAACTATTAATGTGATTGTGTCAATGGCCACTGTCTTTCCCTTGTACCCCTAATTGTTAAAAGCAACCAGCTGCAGTCCAGCTCCTCGGCGGACCAGTATAACTGTGGACTTAGAATGACATCTCCTCTATCTGCTCTGCCCTGAATTTATAGACACAAATGGTCCTTAAATTTGCTAATGAAGATGGATCCACATTTCAGTGAGACTGCCACTGCTGGCTGATTACTTATCAAAGTGTTTCAAGCAGGGATTGATTCCAGGATCATAAAGGAAGAAGAAATACAGACATATGTTTGAAATTTGTCTTTAACTTCTAATACCTGTGGCTAAAGACTTTATTGCTATGTCCATTTCTCTGCTGGATGAGTGAAATACTTTTCTGTGGGCACTAAGATTAACTTTCTTCTTTCTCATATCCTGGAAGTGTTAGCCAGCTGGACCTTTGTTTAACAACCTCTATGAAGCATTGTGCTCTGACAGCTTGCTTGACGGATGGAGCTGTCAGCACATCCTCAATCCAGAGATGAGGAGGACATGGCTTGTCTATCAACTCTATAAATCAGACAATAAAAAATTAGCAACATACCAAACCCAGGGATCCTTTCTTATTTTGGTATTCTTTGTAGATCATAATCTTTGGAATGTGCTCCAGGAAAAAAAAATAACTGTAATGTTGCTTCGCTTTAAAGAATTAGCCTTGATTTGCTCTATGAAAGGACTGCTTATAAGCAATACATCTGGAAAAATCTGTATTATATGCACAAACCTGTCTGTGGCCTGGAATAGTATCTTTAACGGATGTTGGAGGTCTCCTCTGAAGTGCAGTGGGGAGATCTAAAAGTAAATATCAGTACCAAAGGGGACCTGTGCAGAGTGGGCAGGGCAGAGAGGAGAGGGCAAAGTGGGACAACCAAGGGTGCCCAAGAGAGTTGAAAGCCTTTCCTGGTCCACAGCTCCCAGGGTATTTCTTTACAAATCTACCTACTTGTTTCCATGTCAGTTTCCCCCTTATAGACTCTGAACCCCTTGATGGCAGGAACTAAGACTCATTCATCAGTGTCCCCAGGTTCCCAGCCCTGTGCCCTGTAGCAGGAACTCAGTATAAGATCAATGAATTAATGAATGGGCTCAGGTACCTTAGCAAAATAATTATGGTAATTCCAGATGGGGAAAAGACCTCCCTATCCTGGCAGAAATATGTAGAAAATATTACCAAGGTTATGAATATGTTAAAAGGAATTATGGGGAGTAAACTGTACCAATAAACACAGGCTCTCATACTTTATTTTTAGCTGAGAAAACAAAATCCATACATGGCAAACAGATGATGCTGTGAGCGTTATATATCAAGGTCTTCATTGGGGAAGAAAGCACCAATTAGGCTCTATATTTTTCCAGGTCACCACGTTTACCACTTTGTCCTGCCCCAAGTTGGCATCCATTGAATTAGTATGCTTTCCCGTTTACCTGATGGCCATTGTGTCTCTTGTGGGACTTGGAGTGGTTGTAAGCCACCTGTGATGCAGCTCTGCCTGGCCCTACTCTGTTCACATTTCTTAAGGTTCAGGGTCTCAGCTTCTCCATCTGTAAGGTGTAAATGACAAGACTTGTGCCTTGGCTGCAAAGCAAGACTTGGATAAAAAGTAAGATGTTGTCAGGGAGGTCTGGAAGGCGTGTGCATGGCACAGGGGTAAAAATAGCCAAAAAGGCAGATAAATACAGTCAAATATTTTGTCATTTGCTTTGCCTTAAAATTTTCATTACTCTTCATGAAAATGGAAAGATGTCCTTTTGCAGGGTGACAGCTGTTGTTGGTTGCAGGAAGCTGCTGCTTGCTACTGATAAACAAATGACAGCTTCCTCTGAATGGGTCCATATATTGTCTGAAGCAGATTTGTGATTAATGTTTTGCTGGCTTTTTTTTGACTGCTGAAAAAGATTTGGCCAGGCTGGGTATTATCTCCCTCTTTACCTAATCCTTTTGGTGTTTTGAAAACTTTCCAAGTGAGAAAATGAACCCTTTTACTCAGCTTGAGTCAGATGCTCAAAACACAAAACAAAAATAGCTTCTTGGGAAGCCTCTGCACTGTTTGCTCTGCCCCCAGGGTGGTTAAGCCCTGAGAGGGCATTCAGCGCAATGAGTTATCTCCCCTGGCTTTTGCTGGAGTTGTTTTTTTTTCAGTTTTGATTTGGGCTCTCCTTGTTATGACCCATGCAAAGTCGCTGTGATTATGGAAAGGAAAGTTGGGTGTGATCCAAATGACAAAGTGCTCTTTCCAAACCATCTGCATTGAGGTGCTTTCCTCCTTGAAGGGGTCAATTTTTGGACTTAACTCTCCCTGTTTCTAATAGTAGCGTATGCATTCACTTCTCTCTCCTGGGTGATTTAGTCAATCTGATTAATCAGTATGTCACTTGTAATAACAACAAAAATAACATTTTGATATTAAGAGCTGACATTCAATGAATATATGCCAACTACTTTATATGCATATGGAAACATCATTCCATTTAATCCTCATTTTAAAAATTTATGAAATAGATGCTATTACTAGTTTCCATTTTACAGATGGGAAAAATGAGGTTCACAGAAGCTATGTGACTCATCCCGAATCTCGCAACTTGAAAATGGCAGGCAAGAATTTAAACTCAGGGCTGTCTGCGCAGGGTCTAAGCCTTTAGCCAGTGTGTCGTGCTGAGCAAGTGATGTTGGCCATGGCATCCTCCTGGCCGTCGGTATTACAATTCAGGGTCTCAGTCTCTTCCGATGTAATCCTTTGCATTTTGATTTCATACAGATTATTCAAGGCTGCGACTTGAATGAATGTGATGCCTTAACTGCAGGTAGCAGTAATTATGAAGCTCACGTGGCCAAAAACCCAGCACCCAGTCTTCCTGAAGTGCCAAGACTCCTAACAGCCATTAAGAAGAATGTGAGCTGGAAGTCAGCATTGCTGGGCTGGCTTCATTTTTATTTGTTTGGAAATTTGCTCCACATTTTGGATACTCATCCAACATCTCTGGGGCTTAATTTATTTTTCTTGAAGTTGGGGGTTGGGAGTAAGTGAGGGTTAATCAAGCAACCCAGTTGGCAGGAAATTTATAATTTAGTAGAGGGATTAAAGTACCTGAATCCCGTGATAGAACAAGAGTTCAGAAGCAACTGAGATGCAGGGGGCTTTTTCTCAGCTATCTCTCTGTCTAATCCCTGCACTACTTCTCTGAAGGGACACAGTAATGCCAAAAGGACAAGTCTACCTTTGGAAGATCTAGAAAGACTGGGAATTGGTAACAAGTTAGGCCACCCAAGTTTGAAGGCAAGAGCTGGTTTTACTTAGAGGTAGATGGGTGTACATGTGAAGAGGGCCCTTCCTCCAACTAGGGAAACAAGTAAACCACGGAGCAGACACAGGTGATTGGTGTGTAAACTGTGGAGGAGACAAGGTGATGTCGGCCCTTGGGGAGCCATCCTTTGAGTCAATGGGACCCCTTAGAAAGGTAGGTGCCCTTCAGGGTCCCAGGAATAAAACTCACACCATTGGGTTTATCTACACTGTCTTATTTAAATTTAAGTTAAAAAGCAAAAATATAAAACCTGTATTTAACTGGTTATCACAGAAATAATAGCATTATAAAATAAATTCACAAGGTACTGAAGGGTACAATATGGGAGTCAGACAACCTTCATTTCATCCTCTCTCTGTCTCCGTCAGTCCAAGCTGGCAGTGTTTCTGATGGAATAAAATTCTCCAAAACCTTCAACTCCAGGAAATTTTCTTGTATTATTTTCAAAAATAATTATCCACCTAATTTTCTGTAATATCTTCTTTAAATTCTTATTAGTAGAATGTTGGAGCTCCTAGACTAATCTGCCATGTTTATGGTTTTCTCTCCTATTTTAGAATTCTTTGTGCATTTGGAAGGTGATACCCTTCCAAACTTTCTAATAAATTATTTTATTTTAGTAGTAATATGGTTCATTTCTAAAAATATGTCTGCATTTCTCCTTTTTCATAGCAGCCTATTCTTGTTTAGTGTCTATTTTCTCCAGAATGGGTCTTCATCTCTTTCCCATTCCCCTTTCCCTCCTTCTCCATTTCCTTCTCCTTCTCCTTCTTTAATTTTTAATCTTAATATTTCCTCTTAATCCATGCTATTGCTTTTCCTCAAATGTCTGATGGCCTTTGAAGGGCCATGTTAGTATGTAGGGATCCTTTGTTTGTCCATTCTCTGGCTTCTCACCCACTGGTTGGGCTGACTATGGGTTCCATGAAAGTGGAGACCTCATGTCAACAAATCACCTCCATTTAGGGAGCATGGGTAGAGAATGCCTCCACAATTACCAAAATAAAGCAGACTTTACACTTGTGTTGGAGGTGTGAGAAGTTCTGTGTATTCCCCTCCAGATAGAGCTGCCATCTCTTTCTTCCTCTGTTATGGAGATCTGGAGTTCCCTCAAGGTCCTTCTGCCTCTTGCCATGACCCTTTCCAAGAAGACCTCCCATTCTGTTTACCATTTCTTCCTACAGGTCTCTGTTTTGGCCAGATGGGCAGGAGGAGGGGGGCAAATGCCAAGCAGTAGAAGGAACATCTGCTGCCTCAGTTGCCCCAACTCGGAGCCTGGTTCTGCCAAAAACAAACAAAAAACAAAACAAAACAAAAAAACAAAACAGCTCCCTTCTCTGCCAGAAGAACGACTCTCCTCCCTGGCAAGCCTTCTTCTATACATATTCCAGATTTTTTTCTACTACTCGAGTTTATCCATCCATACAATCCCTGTTTACTTTCTCTTCAGGAAATTTATTTTAAAAATCTCTGATCCTGGGGCTTCCCTGGTGGCGCAGTGGTTGAGAGTCCGCCTGCCGATGCAGGGGACACGGGTTCGTGCCCCGGTCTGGGAAGATCCCACATGCTGCGGAGTGGCTGGGCCCGTGAGCCATGGCCGCTGAGCCTGCGCGTCCGGAGCCTGTGCTCTGCAACGGGAGAGGCCACAGCAGTGAGAGCCCCGTGTACTGCAAAAAAGAAGAAAAAAAATATCTCTGATCTGCTAATGATACTCTTACTGCTTTCAGTACTACCATAGTTTTTGTTTGTTTGGTTGGTTTGCTGTTCACTTTTCCCATTCCAATCAAATCTTGAGAGAGCAAGAAGGAAGTCATATATGATCAATTTACCATGTTGAATTGGGAGATATCACCTGAACTCTTGATGATCTCAGGGCTTTTTAATCTTAGGAGAGAAAAAATGGTTAAAATTCTGATTTTGGAAACTTAGAAACACTTAACCATTTGAGATTTGACAGGATGTGATCTTTCTGCCTTCTTCAATACAGATATGTAACTATTTTATTTTTCTCTCTCTTCTTTCCTTCATTAGACAGATGGATGGAAAATATTTCCTCTTATCCTGGAAATGTTTGAAGATTAAACTCTCTCTCCCTGGAAGAAAGGAGGATCACTTTTCATTTGTTTTTTTGCTTGGTTGGTTGCTAATAATTTGGACCCTATTGGTAAAGAATAAGAAAATACATTTTCAGGTGAGGGTATGTTGAGAGATAAAGATAGGGTAAAACTGGGAATTGAGAAAAGCCTGGGGAAGGATGGGGCCGGGGAAGGATGGGGCCAGGAGGGAATGAGACAGCTTTGAGACAGAGCCTTGGACATCTAGGAATTGAGTTGGAAAAGTTGTCTAAGAAAGGAGAGATCCTGCTAGTAGGGAAGAACTGTGAAGTAAGGGGCATTAAATGCTCAGCTGATATCTCAATTTCGATAACGTAATAATGACATAAATATAAACAGCCATATAAATACTGTGTACTTACTATGTTGCAGACACTGTGCTAACTGCTTTACCCATATGGTCTCATATAATCCTTATAACAACCCAAGGAGGTCGGTGTCCTGTACTAGATGTGGTCTATTGTCATTTAGCATATTAAATTTCTTTCTAGGTACCTTCCTCTACTGCTGGTTTGGGAAATCTAAAAACTACATTTCCCAGATTCCCTTGAAGCTAGGGTTCTAGATACAAGAACCTGTGAGGGGCAACGGCCCCAGGTTTGGAAGGTGAAAGTGAGGTGGTAAAGATTTGCTTGCTATTGTTAGTGTTAGCAAGTAAAGTTGGATGGCTGTGAGTGTTTGCCACAGAGAATTCCACATTTCAGTGTCTGGTCACCAGCTTTGTGGGGATGAGAAGCAGTGGTGGCCAGCAACAGCAGCTTCGTGGACTCTGGAACTCAGCAATGGTGTCACATTCTGGAAGTCTATGGTCCATTGGTGGCTCCCGTGATTTCCACTGTTCCAGTCCATCCTAAAATTTTGTGAGCATGATTTCCCTGTATTAGATCTGTTTCTTCTTGAAATACCTGGAGTGTTTTTTTCTGCATTAAACTCATGTACACTGTTTATCATCTTCATTTTATAGGTGAAGCAAATGACACTCAAAGGAGTTAAGTATCACACCAAAGGTGACTCAACATTAAATGGTGGAGCTGGATTTGAACCTTGGTGTATCAGACTCTAAGACCTCTGCACTTAACCATTACACTTTATTGTTTCTTGTTTTCTTTCTGAAATTGGCTCATACTAATATAGACGGTTCAGTCCTTAATATTCAAGGGTAGTCCTAAGACTGGTCCACCAGCAAAAGAATATATGCTTTCAGGATGAGTGGGTCAGGACTATGCCTATAGGTTCCACTGAGGTCATCTTTTGCCTTGATTTCATTAAGCAAGGTGCTCTGAATGAGGTAACCCAAACCTCCCAAATCACTCTACCAGATCTGAGTTTTCTATTGATCTTAAAAAGTAAATTCAATTAACTTTGTAGGATATATGTAGACAGGTAGGTGGGAGCCTACAAATTCTTTTTGAAATCAAAATAATGAGAATACTCTTGAACCTGAAAACAGGATACTTTTGCAATTTTCATATTCCCATAACCTACTCCCACTGATATTTCATTAAAATGTAGGTAAGAGAATAGCCAGGAAGATGGAGGAAGAGTTAGACGAAGAGATCACCTTCCTCGCCACAGATACATCAGAAATACATCTACACGTGGAACAACTCCTACAGAACACCTACTGAACGCTGGCAGAAGACCTCAGACCTCCCAAAAGGCAAGAAACTCCCCACATACCTGGGTAGGGCAAAAGAAAAAAGAATAAACAGACACAAAATAATAGGGACAGGACCTGCACCAGTGGGAGGAAGCTGTGAAGGAGGAAAAGTTTCCAAACACTAGGAAGCCCCTTCGCGGGCGGAGACGGCGGGTGGCAAAGCGGGGGAGCTTTGGAGTCACGGAGGAGAGCGCAGCAACAGGGGTGCGGAGGGCAAAGCGGAAGATTCCCGCACAGAGGATCAGGGCCGACCGGCACTCACCAGCCCAAGAGGCTTGTCTGCTCACCCGCCGGGGTGGGCGGGGCTGGGAGCTGACGCTCAGGCTTCAGTCGGATGACGGGAAAGGACTGGGGTTGGCGGCGTGAACACAGCCTGCAGGGGGTTAGTGCGCCACGGCTAGCCGGGAGGGAGTCCGGGGAAAAGTCTGGACCTGCCGAAGAGTAATAGACATTTTCTTGCCTCTTTGTTTCCTGGTGCGCGAGGAGAGGGGATTAAGAGCGCTGCTTAAAGGAGCTCCAGAGACGGGCGCAAGCCAAGGCTAAAAGCGCAGACCCCAGAGACGGGCATGAGACGCTAAGGCTGCTGCTGCCGCCACCAAGAAGCCTGTGTGCAACAACCACAGGTCACTATCCACACCGCCCCTCCCGGAAGCCTGTGCAGCCCGCCACTGCCAGGATCCCGTGATCCAGGGACAACTTACCCGGGAGAACGCACGGCGCGCCTCAGGCTGGTGCAACGTGACGTCTCGCTGGCCTCTGCTGCCGCAGGCTCGCCCCGCATCCGCACCCCTCCCTCCCCCCAGCCTGAGTGAGCCAGAGCCCCCGAATCAGCTGCTCCTTTAACCCCGTTCTGTCTGAGCGAAGAACAGACGCCCTCAGGTGACCTACATGCAAAGGCAGGGCCAAATCCAAAGCTGAGCCCCGCCAGCTGTGCGAACAAAGAAGAGAAAGAGAAATCTCTCCCAGCAGCCTCAGGAGCAACGGATTAAATCTCCACAACCAACTTGATGTACCTGCATCTGTGGAATACCTGAGTAGACAACGAATCATCCCAAATTGAGGAGGTGGACTTTGAGAGCAAGATTTATTATTTTTTCCCCTTTTCCTTTTTTTGTGAGTGTGTCTGTGTATGCTTCTGTGTGAGATTTTGTCTGTATAGCTTTGCTTTCACCATTTGTCCTAGAGTTCTATCCGTCCGTTTTTTTTTACCTAAAAAATTTTTTTTCTCTTAATAATTATTTTTTATTTTAATAACTTTATTTTATTTTATCTTACTTTATTTTATTCAATCTTTCTTTCATAATTTCTTTCTTTCTTTCTTTTCTTTTCTTGTCTTTCTTCTTTTTCTCCCTTTTATTCTGAGCCGTGTGGATGAAAGGCTCTTGGTGCTACAGCAAGGAGTCAGTGCTGTGCCACTGAGGTGGGACAGCCAACTTCAGGACACTGGTCCACAAGAGACCTCCCAGCTCCACGTAATATCAAATGGTGAAAATCTCCCACAGATCTCCATCTCAACACCAACACCCAGCTTCACTCAATGACCAGAAAGCTACAGTGCTGGACACCCTATGCCAAAAAACTAGGAAGACAGGAAAACAATCCCACCCAATAGCAGAGAGGCTGCCTAAAATCATAATAAGTCCACAGACACCCCAAAACACACCACCAGACATGGAGCTGCCGACCAGAGAGACAAGATCCAGCCTCATCCACCAGAACACAGGCACTACTCTCCTCCACCAGAAAGCCTACACAACTCACTAAACCAAACTTAGCCACTGGGGACAGACACCAAAAACAACAGGAACTACGAACGTGCAGCCTGCTGAAAGGAGACCCCAAACACAGTAAGATAAGCAAACTGAAAAGACAGAAAAACACACGGCGGATGAAGGAGCAAGATAACCACCCAGACCTAAAAAATGCAGAGGAAATAAGCAGTCTACCTAAAAAAGAATTCAGAATAATGATAGTAAAGATGATCCAAAATATTGGAAATAGAATAGAGAAAATGCAAGAAACATTTAACAAGGACTAGAAGAACTAAAGATGAAACAAGCAATGATGAACAACACAATAACTGAAATTAAAAATACGCTAGAAGGGATCAATAGCAGAATAACTGAGGCAGAACAATGGATAAGTGACATGGAAGATAAAATAGTGGAATTTAACTACTGCAGAGCAGAAAAAAGAAAAAAGAATGAAAAGAACTGAGGACAGTCTCAGAGACCTCTGGGACAACATTAAATGCACCAACATTCGAATTATAGGGGTTCCAGAAGAAGAAGAAAAAAAGAAAGGGACTGAGAAAATATTTGAAGAGATAATAGTTGAAAACTTCCCTAATATGGGAAAGGAAATAGTTAATCAAGTCCAGGAAGCAGAGAGAGTCCCATACAGGATAAATCTAAGGAGAAACACGCCAAGACACATATTAATCAAGCTGTCAAAAATTAAATACAAAGAAAACATATTAAAAGCAGCAAGGGAAAAACAACACACAAGGGAATTTCCATAAGGTTAACAGCTGATCTTTCAGCAGAAACTCTGCAAGCCAGAAGGGACTGGGAGGACATATTTAAAGTAATGAAGGAGAAAAACCTACAACCAAGATTAATCTACCCAGCAAGGATCTCATTCAGATTTGATGGAGAAATTAAAATCTTTACAGACAAGCAAAAGCTAAGAGAGTTCAGCACCACCAAACCAGCTTTACAACAAATGCTAAAGGATCTTCTCTAGCAAGAAACACAAGAGAAGGAAAAGACCTACAATAACAAACCCAAAACAATTAAGAAAATGGGAATAGGAACATACATATCTATAATTACCTTAAATGTAAATGGATTAAATGCTCCAACCAAAAGACACAGATAGGCTGAATGGATACAAAAACAAGACCCATATATATGCTGTCTATAAGAGACCCATGTCAGACCTAGAGACACAAACAGAATGAAAGTGAGGGTACAGAAAAAGATATTCCATGCAAATGGAAACCAGAAGAAAGCTAGAGTAGCAATTCTCATATCAGACAAAATAGACTTTAAAATAAAGACTATTACAAGAGAAAAAGGACATTACATAATGATCATGGGATCGATCCAAGAAGAAGATATAACAATTGTAAATATTTATGCACCCAACATAGGAGCACCTCAATACATAAGCAAATACTAACAGCCATAAAAGGGGAAATCGACAGTAACACATTCATAGTAGGGGACTTGAACACCGCACTTACACCAATGGACAGATCATCCCAAATGAAAATAAATGAGGAAACACAAGCTTTAAATCATACATTAAACAAGATGGACTTAATTGATATTTATAGGACACTCCATCCAAAAACAAAAAAATACACATTTTTTACAACTGCTCGTGGAATATTCTCCAGGATACATCATATCTTGGGTCACAAATCTACCCTTTGTAAATTTAAGAAAATTGAAACTGTATCAAGTATCTTTTCCAACCACAATGCTATGAAGCTAGATATCAATTACAGGAAAAGATCTGTAAAAAATACAAACACATGGAGGCTAAACATACACTACTTAATAACGAAGTGATCACTGAAGAAATCAAACAGGAAACCAAAAAATACCTAGAAACAAATGACAATGGAGACATGACGACCCAAAACCTATGTGATGCAGCAAAAACAGTTCTAAGACGAAAGTTTATAGCAATACAAGCCCACCTTAAGAAGCAGGAAACATCTCAAACAAACAACCTAATATTGCACCTAAAGCAATTAGAGAGAGAAGAATAAAAAAAACCCAAATTTAGCAGAAGGAAAGAAATCATAAAGATCAGATTAGAAATAAATGAAAAAGAAATGAAGGAAATGATAGCAAAGATCAATAAAACTAAAAGCTGGTTATTTGACAAGAAAAATAAAATTGATAAACCATTAGCCAGATTCATCAAAAAAAAAGGGAGAAGACTCAAATAAATAGAATTAGAAATGAAAAAGGAGAAGTAACAACTAACACTGCAGAAATACAAAAGATCATGAGAGATTACTACAAGCAACTCTATGCCAATAAAATGGACAATCTGGAAGAAATGGACAAATTATTAAAAATGCACCACCTGCCAAGACTGTATCAGGAAGAAACAGAAAATATGAACAGACAAACCACAAGCACTGACATTGAAACTGTGATGAAAAATCTTCCAACAAACAAAAGCCCAGAACCACATGGCTTCACAGGCAAATTCTATCAAACATTTAGAGAAGAGCTAACACCTATCCTTCTCAAACTCTTCCAAAATATAGCACAGGGAGGAACACTGCCAAACTCATTCTACAAGGCCACCATCACCCTGATACCAAAACCAGACAAGGATGTCACATAGAAAAAAAACTACAGGCCAATATCACTGACGAACATAGATGCAAAAATCCTCAACAAAATACTAGCAAACAGAATCCAACAGCACATTAAAAGGACCATACACCATGATCAAGTGGGGTTTATTCCAGGAATGCAAGCATTCTTCAATATATGCAAATCTATCAATGTGATACACCATATTAACAAGTTGAAGGAGAAAAACCATATGGTCATCTCAATAGATGCAGAGAAAGCTTTCGACAAAATTCAACATCTATTTATGATAAAAACCCTAGAGAAAGTACGCCTAGAGGGAATGTTCCACAACTAAATAAATGCCACATATGACAAACTCACAGCCAACATCATCCTCAATGGTGAAAAACTGAAAGCATTTTGACTAAGATCAGGAACAAGACAAGGTTGCCCACTCTCACCGCTCTTATTCAACCTAGTTTTGGAAGTTTTAGCCACAGCAATCAGAGAAGAAAAGGAAATAAAAGGAATCCAAATTGGAAAAGAAGAAGTGAAGCTGTCACTGTTTGCAGATGACATGATACTATACATAGAGAATCCTAAAGATGGTACCAGAAAACTACTAGAGCTAATCAATGAATTTGGTAAAGTTGCAGGACACAAAATTAATGAAAAGAAATCTTTGGCATTCCTATACACTAATGATGAAAAATCTGAAAGTGAAATCAAGAAAACACTCCCATTTACCATTGCAACAAAAAGAATAAAATATCTGGGAATAAACCTACCTAAGGAGACAAAGGAACTGCATGCAGAAAATTATAAGACACTGATGAAAGAAATTAAAGATGATACAAATGGATGGAGAGATATACCATGTTCTTGGATAGGAAGAATCAACATTGTGAAAATGACTCTACTACCCAAAGCAATCTACAGATTCAATGCAATCCCTATCAAACTACCACTGGCATTTTTCACAGAACTAGAACAAAAAATTTCACAATTTGTATGGAAACATAAAAGAACCCGAATAGCCAAAGCAATCCTGAGAACGAAAAACGGAGCTGGAGGAATCAGGCTCCCTGACTTCAGACTATACTACAAAGCTACAGTAATCAAGACAGTATGGTACTGGCACAAAAACAGAAAGATAGATCAATGGAACAGGATAGAAAGCCCAGAGATAAACCCATGCACATATGGTCACCTTATCTTTCATAAAGGAGGCAGGAATGTACAGTGGAGAAAGGACAGCCTCTTCAATAAGTGGTGCTGGGAAAACTAGACAGGTCCATGTAAAAGTATGAGATTAGATCACTCCCTAACACCATACACCAAAATAAGCTCATAATGGATTAAACACCTAAACGTAAGGCCAGAAACTATCAAACTCTTAGAGGAAAACATAGGCAGAACACTTTATGTCATAAATCACAGCAAGATCCTATTTGACCCACCTCCTAGAGAAATGGAAATAAAAACAAAAATAAACAAATGGGACCTAATGAAACTTCAGAGCTTTTGCACAGCAAAGGAAACCATAAACAAGACCAAAAGACAACCCTCAGAATGGGAGAAAATATTTGCAAATGAAGCAACTGACAAAGGATTAATCTCCAAAATTTATAAGCAGCTCATGCAGCTCCATAACCACAACAAAAAAAACCCAATGCAAAAATGGGCAGAAGACCTAAATAGACATTTCTCCGAAGAAGATATACAGACTGCCAACAAACACATTAAAGAATGCTCAACATCATTAATCATTAGAGAAATGCAAATCAAAACTACAATGAGATATCATCTCACACCAGTCAGAACGGCCATCATCAAAAAATCTAGAAACAATAAATGCTGGAGAAGGTATGGAGAAAAGGGAACACTCTTGTACTGCTGGTGGGAATGTGAATTGGTACAGTCACTATGGAGAACAGTATGGAGGTTCCTTAAGAAACTACAAGTAGAACTACCATTATGACCCAGCAATCCCACTACTGGGCTTATACCTTGAGAGAACCATAATTCAAAGAGTCATGTACAAAAATGTTCATTGCAGCTCCATTTACAATTGCCAGGAGTTGGAAACAACCTACGTGTCCATCATCAGATGAATGGATAAAGAAGATGTGGCACATATATACAATGGAATATTACTCAGCCATAAAAAGAAATGAAATTGGGTTATTTGTAGTGAGGTGTGTGGACCTAGAGTCTGTCATACAGAGTGAAGTAAGTCAGAAAGAGAAAGACAAATACCGTATGCTAACACATATATATGGAATCTAAGAAAAAAATGTCATGAAGAACTTAGGGGTAAGACGGGAATAAAGATACAGACCTACTAGAGAATGGACTTGAGGATATGGGGAGGGGCAAGGGTAAGCTGTGACAAAGTGAGAGAGTGGCATGCACATATTTATAGTACCAAACGTAAAATAGATAGCTAGTGTGAAGCAGCCACATAGCACAGGGAGATCAGCTCGGTGCTTTGTGACCACCTAGAGGGGTGGGATAGGGAGGGTGGGAGGGAGGGAGACGCAAGAGGGAAGAGATATGGGAACATATGTATATGTATAACTGATTCAGTTTGTTATAAAGCAGAAACTAACACACCATTGTAAAGCGATTATACTCCAATAAAGGTGTTTTAAAAAAATGTAGGTAAAAGCAGAATATCCTAGAGGCAAGCAAATGATGCAGAAGATATGTTTCGAGAATTCCTGTTTTCCCCGGTCAGAAACAGTTTATTGCTATAAAGATATTTGTTCTTTTAAGAAAACGAACTTGTGAATGGTGGCTATTATACATCTGTTTGACTCAAATACTAATAGCAGCTAGATTATTCACCATAACTAAAAGGGATTTTGTGGGAAGGGGGATAAATTGCGAATTTGGAAGTAACGGATACACACTTCTATACAAAAAATATATAAACAAGGACTTACTATATAGCACAGGGAACTATATTCAATATCTTGTAATAAACTATAATGGAAAAGAATCTGAAAAAGAATACATATATATCTATATATAGATATATCTGAATCAGTCTGCTGCACACCCAAAATATTGTAAATCAACTATACTTCAATTAAAAATATTTTTTGTTTTAAAAAGGGATATTGGTCTCATTGAAATCAGCTGAGCTTCCTCTTGTGACATCTCCAGTCTTGTGGAGAGGAAAGAGTACTATAAGGACGTGCTAATGGGCATCTTGTTTTAGATGGAACTGCTTTGTTTCTGCCGTAATGCACTCATGATTCTGTGTGCATTTGAGCTGCAGAGCTCAGAAAAGCCTAGGGATTACCTAGCTTGTGCTCTTAAGCCATACATCCATTGCTCTATGCACACGCTAAAATCACAGACACTCCACTTCAGATTGCAAGGAGCAAGGTAAGCCCGTTGTAATTGGGATGAGCACTGAAGTCTGATGTAGCAGAAATCACTTGTGCATATTACGGAGAGGACCTGAAGAGTTCTGGCTGTTATTTCCAAGCACTTAAACTATTTATCTAGTCTGGATGAACGGAGGGCACCCAAGATCTAGTTGGAAGTGTTTGGGATTGGGGACATTATGTGGTAGCATACCGGGGACTTGGGTTGATTCATACATTGGAGGAGGGAGAGAGTGAGAGAGTGAGATTCATACAGGGTGAGAGGGTTAGAATAATATACTTCAGCCTGGTACTTCATAAAAATAAATTTCACAGGCTTACCCTAACTACATCTGAGCATCAGTCCAACTGGGCCCAGAAAATTCTCTTTAATCAGAAAATCATTCAAGAGTATTAAATGTTCATATGACTGCCAGGTATTTGTATATGAAACAGTTCTAAATACAGTCACTGTAAACTTCCATTTGTCAGGGGTCTTGGTGTTTACAATTTATTAAGATCTCAGGAAGATAAATCTGTCCTTGCTTTAAAAGGGTAATTTGCAATCTGAGTTTGGGGTCTCAGCATAACGCTGTTACAGAGGTTCGTTATGAATTTATGAAAAGCAATACTCACTTTTCCATGGGAATAAGTCATACTTTTCCTAAAAGGAGTTAATGGAAACCTCCAACTCGAGTACACTCCAAGGATACATTTTTATCTTGCGTTTCTGAGCAATCACTTTCTTGGCAGACTCTTTCACTCATGTGAAACAGAGCTAAGAAATTGATAGGCAACCAAAAAAAGGCCTCTTAGCAGTAAAATGATGTTCACAAAGTCCAGGTGCTCAAGGGCATGCACTTTACCTACAAAAGAATCTCTTAGGTGCTCAGCAGGGCCTCTTCACTCATATTTTGCCCACAAATCAATATACTTGATTATCTGGTTATAAAACAGATTGGAAGCAGCAATTAGAAGGGATTAGAAGGTAGCTACTACAGATACATGTTGAAATATAGGAATAGAAATAAATTCTATAAATGTAGAAATAATAATTCAAAGAGCCCAGTGGGATGAAGTCATATCACATATTGGAAAACAGCCAGCACTTCAAATTCCTCGAATAAACTCCAAGTGCGTATATTATTTCCTAGTATAATCATGTTCCCTAATGACAGCCCTAAGGTACCAAGGAGGTATTTGGAGTTCTCTTCTCAAGATGCAGGGAAGAGTGGAGCATATTTTAGAAAGGTTACTGTTTAGAAAGACCAAAACTAAAATTGGCAACTGAAGAGATAAATTCTTGATTTGTTTGAGCCTCCTCACGTATCCAGATGAACTTATTTCCCATGAGTGTCCCAAAGCCAGTGTTTTACTATGTGAGATTTTAGTTGGGAAAGAGAAAAACAAAAAGGTTTGTTATCTATTCACTGCTACAAGGTATGTGTATATATGAACATATGTTAGTAAATTTTGTCAACATATGTGTGTACGTATATAAGGACATAACATTGTTATACTGTTTAAAGTGAGTACATATGGGTATCTATACGTGCTCAAGCCAAATCTTTCTGTGGCCAGAAGGTTTTTAAAAATATGGGAAGGTTTAGATCTTACAATCTGATTAGACATTCAGTTTTGCCATTGCTTAATGAGTCAAGCTAGGTATTACATCACCTGCGTATCATGTCTTCCCTTTGCCCGTTAGGAAATTGTGTTTTCTTCGTCTGTTGGAGATTTGTCATATACTCCAGACACAAGCTTTGGAAAATAGAGTATATAGTTTTTGAAGTTCATTTTAATGATGGACTTCCCAGACTTAAGGATCTGGAACTGAGAGGTAGGGCAAAGTCATAATAATAATACCTAATGTTTAACAACTTGGCCATTTACAAAGCACTTTCACCCATATGTCCCATTTGGTTGATACGGTCTTAAGTCATTTTAAATGTATAACAATTAACACTTGGTTTTGTTTTGTTTGTTTCCTTTATTTTTTTGTTTTTTTTAAGAAACTGGGTCATTCACCCTGTGGTGGAATCCCACAATCTAGATTCGACTGGTTAGTCCACATGATATCATTTAACATATTCCTCTATTCCCCATACTTTTGTAAACAGGTATTTACATAAAAAGGCTTGATTAGATTCAGGTTCAATTTTCTTAAGGTGGGGCTATGAGCTTCCCATTGGAAGGCTTATAGTGTCTGGCTGTCTTTCCATTAATGCCTTTAAGATTGATCAGTCAAATCAGGTACCGTCAACTTGATCCATCCATTATAAAACTCCCCAACAATATTTACCTAATGCTTTGAGCAGTCACTGATCATTGCCTAGAATAGACCCATTTTTTCACTGGCTGTTCCAAAGGGTAATTTTCTAATTCCACTATTCTTTATGCATTTATTAGCTGGAACTCTATAAAGACTTGCCCTTGTCAACCAGTTAGAAGCCCTAAAATACATTTAATACAGGAAAGGCAGGATAGCTGTAAAGCCCAGGACTTTTACTGCCGTGCTATCCTGGAAAGATATTGTTTTCCTACGGGTGTAATCTGATAGGCATCAGAAGCTTCTAGCAGTGGAGGTCCTCATCCTTAGATCCCAAGACAGTCTATCCAGATTGATCAAGATTCCTGTTGGAATTCCAGGATTCCTGGAAGATGGAATAAGAAGATTGGGCCAAGCTTTAGGGAGAAAAGACTGGCAACATTTAGGCAGATTTTCTGGCCCCAAGCTGGGAGGTTAATGCAGGCACAGAAGTGGAGAACGATGAGGACATAGAACAGAGACTCAGGGATATGGACCTGGCGCCTGAAAGAGGGAGGAAGAAGAACATCAATGGGCCTGAGACTGTCTAGAGTCTTGACCCAAGCAAGAAAGAGACTGAGCCCACGTGTGGCTGGGCTTCTTGAAGGGGATGGAGAATGAAGAATGAATGTGGGACTGACCTGGAGCAAGTGTTCTGAAAGGTGTTTGAAGGGCCTGGGTTTGGGTGGTTGAAGGATTGTGCTGTTCCACCTGGGTCTGGAGATGACTATGCCTTAGTTAGTTTGGCACCAGCCACTCCACATAAACCCTAATTGAAAACTCCATAGCCTTCTGTGACAGAACCAAAAGGACCTGATTTCCAACATATCCAAAGGAATTGGAGCCAATACTGGCTTCATATAGCCAATACATTCACCACTAGTTCGAACAGTCGTACACGGTCAGTGAATCCTCCATCACCTTTTTGCCCACATCTGATCCTACTCCCATCATAATCACATAATTCTCAAAAACAGTGGAACCGGGGTACTTGAGATTACAGAGCCATGCTCTCTGGGCCAGAGTGACTAAGATGTGTAAATGCAAAGAACCGCTGAGGCCTCTGTTTATCCCCTGGGCATCTGACCCTCTCTCCACTTGGGGGCTTTCAGAGAACCATACCCATTATATTTAGGAACTGACTGCTAAAAACTGAACCGCTCAACCCAATTAAATTAAAATTTCTTTTCTTCCTGCTGCATTACTTACACACAAGAGCACCAAGAATTATTTTTAGACTTAACAAATAGCAGTTTGCTGGTGCTTGCCATCCAATTTGTAACAGATTTCCAGAGATTAACACTTGCAAGGTTTTTGGCCACGTTTAATCACAAAAGTAATTCTGTATTCTGTCAATACGCTCAGCTCGGGGGATAAAAATAGCAGTGCGATCTGGTTGGGTGAGTCTTGGCCACAGGGCTTTGCTCCCAGTTGCTGTTTTAATGTTGTTATGGAATTGCTGTCCTCCTTTAAGGGCATGTGTTTGAAAGCCAACATAGGAGGGTGGTAGAGTATCTGATGTACTGTTAGGCTCTGTGAGGCCCTCAGCATGCTCGAAATGAGACCTTTGCACACAGCAAATGAAGGGAGTAATTCTGTCTGGTTATCCGGCCAGATTTTGCCACTGAGAAACTATGTAATATATGCTTTAAGAAAATTTACTTTTGATAAAAAGTTATCTCAGTAAGTGAAAACCACTCTGTGACAGCCGTCTAGGACCTGGCTTATCTTTTCTTATGGGTGGCCTCTAATCAACCCCTAAAAAGGGAAAGAACTACGAGTAGGAAGGGCATCAAGCAGCACATGTCAACGTCCACCCATTTGATTTGGTGTTGTTTTCTTGTATAATTCCAGGTCCTTAGATCTGCCAATATGAAGGAAGCTGTGATGTCCCACAGGAAATAAATGCCACTACAATCCATTTACGTCAGTCATCCTGCGAAGGTTTGATTCTGGACCTAGAAATTCCAATGTTCCCAAGTCTCCCTTATTCCTGCAGTAAATTTTCAAAGAATGAAGAAAGGGTCCACAGCTGCCCACAGAGAGAAGGTATGAGAATTTAAGTCTCTCTCTCTCTCTCTCTTTTTAAAAACTTTCAACCTTCTGTGCTGCTTTTGCAGCATCTGAAATGATGCTCATTCATTGCTCACCTGTGGATGAAGGTCTTGGTGGCAAAACTCCAGAGACTATAAGATACAGTCCTCCTTTACCTGACAGCCACTGTCCCAAGAAGACATATAGATCCCTGGTGCTTACAACTAGGATTTAAAAAAAAAAAAATGCATATGAGCATTCTGGCCACTCCAAAGGCAAGTGAATTCAACATCTCTGGGAGAATGACTAACTCCTGCCAGGGTCCCCTGTAGCCCTCCCTGTCTACCTTTCCTTCCAAGTCCTTCTCTCTGCCATCTTCATGAAGCCCAACTACCAACTCAGTCAACACCAATCCCTAACTTTTCTGACCTCTCAGCAAATATATTTTCTTTTTTTTTTTTTGTGGTACGCGGGCCTCTCACTGTTGTGGCCTCTCCTGTTGCGGAGCACAGGCTCCGGACGCGCAGGCTCAGCGGCCGTGGTTCACGGGCCCAGCCGCTCCGCAACATGTGGGATCTTCCCGGACTGGGGCACGAACCCGTGTCCCCTGCATCAGCAGGCGGACTCTCAACCACTGCACCACCACGGAAGCCCAGGAAATATATTTTCGTAACGGATCAATTATATGATGTCTTACATCGATTGACATGATTTTTCATTAAATCATGGCATTTTAGAGCTAGGTGAAGAAAACAACACCTTAAAGGACATCTAGTTCAGGATTTACCCAAAGTATAACCTAAGAAACCCTGTTTAGAAGAGAGGTATTATGGAGAAAGGATTATTAGTTTCCTAAGGCTGCTATAACAAAGTACCACAGACTGGGTGCCTTAAACAATAAACATTTATTTTCTTAAAGAGCTAGAGACTAGAAGTTCAAGACTAAGGTGTCAGCAGGGTTGGTTTCTTGTGTCAAGGGGGCCTCTCTCCTTGACTTGCAGATGCCCATCTTTACCCCACGTCTTCACATTGTCTTCCCTCTAAGTATATGTCTGTGTCCTAATTGCCTCTTCTTTTTCTTCTTTTCTTTTATTTTCTTCCAGTTTTATTGAGATATAATCGACACACAGCACTGTACAAGTTTAATATGTACATAATGATCTGACTTACATACATCATGAAATGATAATCACAATAAATTTAATGAACTTATATCATCTCTTATAGTTACAAAATTACAGAAAAAGAAACTAATGTTTTCCTTGTGATAAGAACTCTTAGGGTTTACTCTCTTAACAACTTTCATGTATAACACACAGCAGGGCTAATCATATTCATCATGTTGTACATTACATCCCTAGTTCTTACTTATCCTGTAACTGGAAGTTTGTACCTTTTGCCCACCTTCATCCAATTCCCCCTCCCTCCACCGCCATCTCTGGTAACCATAAATCAGATCTCCTTTTCTGAGTTTGTTTGTTTGTTTCTAAAGTATAATTGACCTACAACACTATGTTAGTTCCTGTTACACAACATAGTGATTCGATTTTTCTATATATTTCAAAATGATCACCACAATACGTCTAGTCACCAAATAAAGATATTACACATATATTGACTATATTCCCCACACTGTACACTTCATACCCATGACTCATTTATTTGGCAACTGCAAGTTTGTACCTCTTGCTCTCCCTCACCTATTTCTTTCCTTCCCCCCAGGCCCCCCACCCTCTGACGACCTGTTTGTTCTCTGTATCTACAACTCTGTTTCTGTTTTATGCTTGCTCATTTGTTTTGTTTTTCAGATTTCACACGTAAATGAAATCATACAGAGGAAGACAAATACTAATTGCCTCTTCTTTTAAAGGTACTAGACAAATCGGATTAGGACCCACCCTAATGACCTCAATTTAAACTCTTTAAAGAACTTATCTCAAAATACAGTCACATTCCGGGGCTTCCCTGGTGTTGCAGTGGTTAGGAATCCGCCTGCAGGGGACACAGGTTCGAGCCCTGGTGTGGGAAGATCTCACATGCCGCGGAGCAACTAAGCCTGTGCGCCACAACTACTGAGCCTGTGCTCTAGAGCCCGTGAGCCACAACTACTGAGCCTACGAGCCACAACTACTGAAGCCCATGTGCCTAGAGCCCATGCTGAGCAACAAGAGAAGCCACCACAACGAGAAGCCTGCGCACCGCAACAAAGAGCAGCCCCCGCTCGCCGCAACTAGAGAAAGCCAGCATGCAGCAACGAAGACCCAATGCAGCCAAAAATAAATAAATAAATAAATAAATAATAAATACAGTCACATTCTGTGGTACTAGGGGTTAGGATTTCAACACATGAATTTGAAGAAAGACAAAATTCAGCTTATAACAACAATCAAACAACTTTGGGGAACATTAATGTGAAATTCCCAAGTCATATTGGCTAAATTTCAAAGGCTCTCAGAAGCCGTTGAGATAATAAGCTGGTCTAAATATGTTTAACCCACTGTTTCCAAAATATGTCTGACTTATGATACTTTTTTTCCTTGATAATTTTTATTAAGCTCCTACAGAACATAATTTAGAAACGCTGATCCTATCTATCCCCCCCATTTTACAGATGAGGAAATCAAGGCCCAGAGATGCAAGTGACATGGCTAACATCAGTTCTACCTCTCTGGGCTTTCCTTACTATTTCTGACCTAACATCAAAATGCCAGAAGAACTTGTCTGGCAAAGATAAATGCTCGTCAGGGACAAGAGTGGAGAGATGGAAATTGGAATAGCAATGCCAGGCTTCTTTTGGGCAGACTGAGGAAGGTGGGAAGGACTGCTTTCACAGTCATAAAGCCTTCCCTCCCTGGCTTCCAGCCTTTCCTCCTTTCTCTGTATGTGTCTCTTAACCCTGTGTGTTGTCAAAACAGCCCTCGGTGCTCATTTTTAACAGATCCCACAGGGATAGAAATATTGGGGGGATTTCCTCTGGCCTCTACCCTTTGAGGAGTGGCCCTGGCTCTCAAATTGCACACCTGGTAATTACATTCACCTCACAGAACATAATTTAGAAAAGCTGACCCTATCTATCCTCCCCGTTTTACAGATGAGGAAAGTCCCAATAGCTGTGTTTATACCTCTGAAGCTTGGCTCATTCATGCAGCTAAACTCATTAATATCTTATCCATCCACTGTGGAGAAAAGAGAACAGAAGAAAAGGGGGAAGAAAGAGAATTGCTCCTAAACCGTGAAGCCATGATTCAAACAACCAGAAAGACCTAGACTCAAATCCCTGTCCTGCCTTTTACTAGTTGAGTGATTCTGGAAAACCTGCTGAACATCTCTGAGCCTTGGTTGCCTGGGTTGCCAAATGGGCATAAGAACCCTTACATTTCAAGTTTGTTGTTAGGATTAGGGATCGTGTGTAGGTTACTAGCTCATCGTAGATGTTGAGGAGATAGATGCTGTTAATATCTAACATAGAGTTATATATACAATCTGATAACTGTTTTTCCCCATTTAACACTATAATATGAGCATCTTCCCATGTTTTTCAAAACTTTTTGTAAACATCATTTTTCAGTGCTACATCATATGGATGTACTATAATTACATAATTTTTTCTTTATTTTTGGACCCTGAAGTTTGGTTTTGTTGTTGTTGTTCTTTCTTTTTTCTGTTATAAAGGGTGCTACAGTGAACATCTTTGAGCATAAAGCTTTATCTTTATCTAGGCACACTTTCCATGGGCTTTGTTCCTAGAAGTGGAATTACTATGCCAAAGCTTAAGGACACTTTTAAGAGTCTTGGTATATAATGCCAAATTTCTTTCCACAACTCCTAAGAGCCACATGCGTGGCCTGTCTCACTGGACCCTTGGCAGCCAGAGCAGACACCACGGGTTGTCTGGCCAAGGAGCATTATTTTCCCTTTTTCCCTGTTGATAGAGATTTGGTTGGTCCAGGTGACCATACTTCCTCTGGGAATAAACCTGGATTAGTCTAAACCAGCCTTGGTCATCTCATTTCTCTTGCCAGTGATTGGGCTAGAAGTGAGCATATGACCCAGTCCTGGCTAGGGAGATGAGATGTGAGGTTTATTGGGTATATATTTTTCATTTCTATTTGCAGTAACATGGATGGACCTAGATATTATCAGGCTAAGTGAAGTAAGTCAGACAGAGAAAGACAAACATCATATGATATCACTTATATGTGGAATCTAAAAATATGATACAAATAAACTTATTTATAAAACAGAAATAGACTCACAGACATAGAAGACAAACTTATGGTTACCAAAGGGAAAAGGAGGGGGAGGGATAAATTAGAAGTTTGGGATTAATAGATACACACTACTATATATAAAATAGATACAAGGACCTACTGTATAGCATAGGGAACTATTTTCAGTATCTTGTTATAACTTATAATGGAAAAGAATATGAAAAAGAATATATATATGTGTATATACCTATATGTATATATATAACTAAATCACTTTGCTGTATACCTGAAACTAATACAACATTGTAAATCAACTATACTTCAATAATAAAAAAAAAAGCATAGTGTCCTTAGATACACAGAGTTGCCTCAAAATGATTCATCTTCTTCAGTTCTTCTTAATATAATCCATTATCAAAAAAGAAAAAAAGAGAGAGAGAGAGAAGGGAAAAACTGTCTCCTTTCCTTCACTGGACAGTGTCATGTCTGCATGCCAGCTTAGGGACAAAACCAGTGAAGGATGGGGGCTTGATGATGTTATGGAAGTCCTGAATTAATCAACCCAGGAACCCCCTTCCTTGGGACTTATTTTTACTTGAAATCATATACATGTTATTTAAGAAGTTTGATTTGGTTGTTTTGTTATTGTCACCTAAAGGCATTTTAATGGGAATGCCAGCAATATAATTACTAAAAAACCTTTCGCAAATTAATTCACACACAAAAATAGCAACTTAATTTTGTTGGAATTTGCTGTTCTTTAATTACTGATGAGATTACATGTTTATTATTCATAAGTTTATTAATAATTTGCGTGTTTTTTCCTAATTTATCTGGAAAGATTTTTCAGAGATCCATGGTCTGCAGAAGAGGGTCATTTGCAGGCGGACTGAGCAAGGTGAGGCATCGACGGAACAGTTAAAGTCACTCTGGGAAGGAGCTCTGCCACTCATTTTCACACAAATATGCCTCCAACTTACAAAAGTGTCTTGAGCTCACTGAGATGGGCTCCTATCCAAAATATGGTAATGATAGAAGTCGATCTTTCAGGACTGTTTGTTTGCAGAAAACTAGACCTTGGGGAGGACTGTCTCTCAACATGGAGACAGGAAGTCTGGTGGGTAAAAGGAAAATAAGACACGTGAAAGTGAAGGAAAGGTTGAGCGAGCACAGACACGCACTAAGGACCCACCATACGGGAGCTCAGATAGCATTTCTCCCTGCTTGCTCCTGACTTTCCCAGTTTCAAGCCACTCTGGTCCCCCATCACTTGCCCCATTAGGCTTATGCATGTGTCTGCTCTAGCTTAAGAAGATTTTCATTAGATTTTCCATATAGAGAAATGTTTTCAATTACTCCGGTTTTGAAATAAACTTTGAACACAAAGTTGGAGCGAGAGCGTCTGATTCATCTCCCAGAAAAGGGAACATATGAAAATGATTCACACTCTCTTTTTATTAGCACGTTAGAGATTTACAGAGTACTGAGTCATCAGTATTAAGGTAATGTCTAATGGTCAGATAGTTAGAAATTTAAATGGCCTGGGTTTAATAGGAGGTTTTCAATATTATGAATAGTCGGTGAATCCAAGCTCGACTGAGAAATACCCCCGATGAAGTTTTGCCAACGAGGACATGTATAATACATGGGTAAGGTTGTTTTATAAAAGACTTATTGACTTTCTGGTCAAGGGTCTAGTAGCTTCCATCAAAGTCTTGTACTAAACCATCATAAATTAACTGATCAATAGTTAATGGTACTGCTAGGCAAATTTAAAGCCAAATAACTCAGATCCCAAGACAACTCCATTTTACTCATTTGTAATTCAGAGGCACTTTGGTAGACAAATTGATGTTTGTTCGGCCAATTTGTACATCCCAAGGTCCTCAGCCTGAACCTCCTGCCCTTAAGCCCACAAAAACCGTAAGCAGAGTGTGGCTCACTGATCCACAGCTGACTCTCTTTTGCTTGTGTTGAGACCTTTTATTTCCCAACTTCCTGCATTAGCAGCATCTCGTAGGATTAGATCTGATCAGCTGTGGTAGGTAGGATCCTTAAGATCCTGACCAAATCAAAAAGTGGGCTCCATACCAAAGTTGGGAGCAAGAGAACATGAGAATGTATGTGAGAAAAGAAAAAAAAGAGAGTATTTTTAAAAGCAATATAGGGCAGTTTGAGAATGTGTGGTGTGATGTGTACGTGCCATGTGGCCTGTGTATGTATTGGTGGGGGTATTTTTGCCACTTTAAGTTGCCTGTATGCTGTGCCCGGCACTTGGTGATTTTCAAAACAATATTGCTCTAGCTTTAATGTGAATTCTGCTGGAGGGAAGAGAATAGAGAAAAAAATAGATCATTTGTGCTTCTGGCTGCCTGCTCTTTATATGCAAAATTATAAAATAAACAAGATCCAAAAATAGTACTTTCTTTGCTAGCCCAAAGAGATCTTGCACTCAGCAATGAATTGTAAAAGGCTCTGCTTTCTTTTTATTTTTTATTTTTTGGCTGCACTGGGTCTCTGTTGCTGCACCCGGGCTTTTCTCTAGTTGAGGCGAGCAGGGGCTACTCTTTGCTCCGGTGCACTGGCTTCTCATTGCCGTGGCCTCCCTTGTTGCGGAGCGCCGGCTCTAGAGCACAGGCTTAGTAGTAGTTGTGGCGCACGGACTTAGTTGTTCTGTGGCATGTGGGATCTTCCTAGGCCAGGACTCAAAGCTGTGTCCCCTGCACTGGCAGGCGGATTCTTAACCACTGCGCCACCAGGGAAGCCCAAGGCTCTGGCTTAAAGGAACTAGGTAATGAATTGGGCTCACACGGGAAGGATCTAGGAGGAGGCAAGACTAACCTTAATGAAGGGCTCAGATTCAGCTGAGCGTGCTGATGTTTGTCGGGGAGGGTGATTTCTCAGTTCTGGGGTGATGTCTGGAAATGCGGCCCGCACACTCGCGGCCATGAGCTTTTCTTTTCCTTCCCTGATAAAGCTCTGGGTGGACAATATCACTGCCGCTGCCCATTTAGCTACAAAAACTGTTGATTCTTTTTCTTTTTTATATACAGTTAGCTATTTTTTTTCAAACTGAAGTATGGTTGAGTTACCATATTATATAAGTTTCAGGTATACAACATAGTGAATCCCAATTTTTAAAGGTTATACTCCATTCATAGTTATTATAAAATATTGGCTATCTTCCCTGTGCTGCACAATATATCTTTGTAGCTTATTTTATACATAGTAGTTTGTACCTCTTAATCCCCTACGCCTATCTCACCCCTCCCCTCTTCCCTCTCCCCACTGGTAACGACTCTTTTGTTCTCTATATCTGCGGGTCTTTTTGTTTTTTTAGACTGACAATGTTGCCTCAGCCCTGACTAGTCTGGCTGCCTGACTTTGGCAGAATCGGCTCATAAGACCTGAGGTTTCAACAGCCTCTTCTCTCCCCTCCAGCCTCAAACCATAGGAGTTTGCATTTGGCATCCAATCCACAGTCAGTATAGCACCTACATCAGATCCAGATTCCCAGGGCCTATGGCAGACCAACTGAATGAGAATCTCTGCAAGTAGGACCCAGGACTGTACATGTTTACAAGGGCTCTGATTCTTAAGCTCAATGTTTAAAAACTGCAATCTCACAATTTCTTTTTCTTTTCTTTTCTTTTTTTTTTTTTTACATTTCCAGCTAGGATCACCTCTGTGTTTAAAAAACAAAACAAACAAACAAACGAAAAAAAATCTACTTTATAAAAAGAAGAGTGTTTTGACCAGATTCTAGAAGCATTGATTATTTAGTGACATACAGTCTCTAACTGGCCATCTGACTATGACTCGGTTTGGGTCTTGGCTAATCCAAATTGGATCCCCCAACAGAGGCTCCCTGATCAGTTCCACAGTGACTGTTGGTTGTGGGCTGCGTGTACCAAGTACTCCTTATTCTGTTCTTCAAAAGATGTGTCACTGGGCTTCCCTGGTGGCGCAGTGGTTGAGGGTCCGCCTGCCGATGCAGGGGACGCGGGCTCGTGCCCAGGTCCGGGAGGATCCTACGTGCCGTGGAGCGGCTGGGCCCGTGAACCATGGCCGCTGGGCCTGCGCATCCGGAGCCTGTGCTCCGCAACGGGAGAGGCCACAGCGGTGAGGGGCCCGCGTACCGCAAAAAAAAAAAAAAAAAAAAAGATGTGTCACTGGGCCAAG
Organism: Phocoena sinus; assembly: GCF_008692025.1. Classification (NCBI taxonomy): domain Eukaryota; kingdom Metazoa; phylum Chordata; class Mammalia; order Artiodactyla; family Phocoenidae; genus Phocoena; species Phocoena sinus. Next base: position 133,524,096 of record NC_045764.1, read on the forward strand.
ATGTGTCACTGGGCCAAGAGAAGAAATGATGTCACAAGACAAAACAAGCTTCCCATATACTGATCAAGTCTCTGCTTTTAATAAAACTATGAAAATTTCTTTAGTGGCTTTAGTACTATTAATTTCTTTTGTATATTCTATGCAGAGCCCTTAACCCGAAGGATAATGAACTTAGCAAATTCTTGATTATTCACTTTGTGGATTTTCTAAAGTTTTTATTCCAAGCTCAAAGTCTCCAGCACTCAGAGCCCTGCCAGATTGCCATCTCCCAATTAGTTTAAGCTAAACATGACTGGAAAGATAAATCTGCTATATAAGTAAGGATTCCAGATTTTGCTATAATTTTGGTTCAGACCTATGGTTTTCAATTAAGGGCTACTGATTGTAATCATTGTTCACAAGTGTTGAATGAAAGATCCAGCTTTTTATACATATCTCTATTTTTTAATTTTAAATTATTTTAAAATTTTCTAACTTTAGTATATGTGCTGCTGAAATGAGCACATGTTTTTGTTGTTATTCTCCCTCTTTCATGAAGATAGTAACATACGATGATTAGAAAGTGATTCCTTTTTTTTTTTTAAAGAAGATGTTGGGGGTAGGAGGTTTATTTATTTATTTTTGCTGTGTTGGGTCTTCGTTTCTGTGCAAGGGCTTTCTCTAGTTGTGGCAAGCAGGGGCCACTCTTCATCGCAGTGCACGGGCCTCTCACTATTGCAGCCTCTCGTTGCAGAGCACAGGCTTCAGACACGCAGGCTCAGTAGTTGTGGCTCACGGGCCTAGTTGCTCCGCGGCATGTGGGATCCTCCCAGACCAGGGCTCGAACCCGTGTCCCCTGCATTAGCAGGCAGATTCTCAAACACTGCACCACCAGGGAAGCCTGAGAAAGTGATTCTTAATCCAGGAATTATTTAAGCTACATAACGGATTCTTGTTTTCGTGGAAGACAACTTCTCAAAGTTTACCCAACACAGAAGAGGGGGCCCTTTAAGAGCAGGGCAAAGTGTGATTTGAATCTCCTCTCACTCTTTACTGGGAAGACCCAGCTCCTTGGCCAGCATCTCTCTTGAGCTCTGTTTCTGCTCCAGCCTCATCCCCGCATGACCTGCCATTTGTCAAGTATCCAGACTGGAAGACAGCCCCAACTCACCCCCCAAAACTCCCAGCTAGATCCATGTGCCCCCGAGCAGGACTCCAAGGTCAAGCCTGCTCACGGCTGACCCTCCCGCCTCAGCATCATAACCAAGGGTTCCCAGCTCTGACTTAACCCTATGGACTCTGGTGGGACTTAACCCAGGCTTCTGGACCATCTCATTCTGTGTATTATTAGCTTTATGGTGACTCTTTTGCCACACCCTGACACTCCCTAAATTGTATATTTGTATTCGTTAAAATCCTCCTTGCATTTAAACAGTTCTCCGCTGAGGTCAAATGTTTTTGAGAATGAGCCGGTCTCTAGTGACTAGAGCAGCCATATAATTCATCATTCACATCTGAGCACCATTGAAGGTGAAGGGAGATGCTATCTGGATAGGATGCTGGGGCCACAGATTCAAGGAAAGAAGACACACAGTCATTTTAGTAATGAGGCAAACGATTGTCTCCTGCAAGGATCCTGGAGTCGTGTCCTTTGGACTTGCCACTGGCGAGGGAGGATAGTCAGAGCAGAGTGGACTGAGAAAAGTGGAGAGGTGGGAAGAAAAAGAGGGAAAGGAGAAGAAGCAAAGTGGGAGGAGACAAGAGAAAGACTGAACTCATTTTCGGATGACCTCTGATCGACGAAGTCACAGTCTTTAAAATACACTAACTAGAGCCTCTCCGAGAAGAAGACCAGAGAATGAACCAAAGTATCTAAGGTGAGATCACCTAAGCTGAGCCCACAGTTAATCCAGCTGCTAAGTCCTTACATCACATTCCGATTTCTTCCCAGCGTGCCTTATGAGTTGTGACTAATCTTAGGTCTGGGCAAAGTAGTTACATGTGTGGCTGGAATAGAGAACTACAGACAGCCCTCCCTATCCATGAGTTCCATATATGCGAATTCAACCGAGCACCAAAAATATTTGAAAAAAATTCCAGAAAGTTCCAAAAAGCAACATTTGAATTTTCCACATGCTGGCAACTATGTACTTAGCATTTACATTGTGTTAAGTATTCTAAGTATCCTGGAGATGACAAAGTATACAGGAGGATGTGCATAGGTTATTGCAAATACTATATAAGGGCCACTTTATATAAGGGACTTGAGCATCCGCGGATTTTGGTATCTGTGGGGGTCCTGGAACCAGTCCCTACTGGATACCAAGTGATGCTACATACAGATTTTCACCTCTCCCTTAACCTTTAAATCCCTCTTCCGATGAGTTAGTCAGCATCACTACCTCAGGCAAGGAATGACTCTGCAGAAAGCAAATGCCACAAAAGGAGTCAATTGTTAGCTTTTTAGTTTTTGACGTCTTGGCTTCAAGAGAACAGAAAGAACTGAAGCATGTACAATAGATGTGGGAGGACAAGTGCTGAGTAATAACAAAGAAGCTTTCCCAAGCCACACTGCTCCCCATCCTCTAGGCTAAAACGCCCCCCCCACCCCCTTCCACCAACCAGGAAAACACAGGAAGTTACGAGAAGAGAGTAGACCAACTAGATGGTGATGAGTCCTTGATGCAAAAGGTCTGCACTCTGATCCTTTCCTGGGATGAGAGAGAATGGCCCACAGCAGAAACTTCAGATACATTTGGGAACAGGAGTACTGGGAGACTCTTGGAAGGAGGTTAAGAACTGAAGGAAATATGGCTGTCTACTGTGTCTCGGCAGATGAGTTTGAAAAAGCCCCAGGGTAGAGCTGTGAGTGGAAGGGGCTGGGGGCAGTGCTGGGGAGGTGGAGTGATTCTTTTGTACTCAAGAGTGCCATGGAAATGACAGATAGCTGTGGATGGCCCTACTGGGTGTGGTCCCAGAATGGTATGGAAGTACCAGGATTATCCTGTGTGCCCGAGAGGGTCCTGAGAGTTAGCTGACAGGCCCAAAGTTGCTGTGATATGACCCGTACAAGGGATGACTCAGCAGTGACCAGCAAGTGTCCACATCTCATCTAAGCAGCTGTATTAGTGCAGAGTGATGCCAGCTCAGGTGAGATGCCCTCCCGCCACTAACCTTCATTCATGGGCATGATATAAGCCTCAAATTCAGAGGCCATCACAAAGAAAGGGCAGGAACTCTGAAAGGACTGAAGTTAAGTTTCTACTGCCTGGAAGAAAGGGGGGTTATTATAAGTATTAACTTCCTGTACAGAAAAATGAACTTACTTTGTCCACAACTGGGTTTGTGATCTGAGATTTGCACGTACTACTTATAGAAAGATGCGTTCCTGCACCCCATCCCATGTCCTTCCTCCTCTAAGTCCGGGCAGGATGCCCCATGAGGGCGCCGGTATCCCTTGTTTTCCCTAATGCTTTTCAACGGTGCACCAATTCTGTGAACTAGTCGCTTTGTGTTGATTTTATAGTCCCAATTGCCATGGAGAATTTCTCTCTCAAGTCTTTCATTGTTTGTCTGTTTTATGCACCATTACCCTCCAGAAAACAGCCATCTGCTCTGAAATCAGTATAACTGCATCACTTCTATGTACCTTTCATTTGAGGTTTGACCTTAGATCATGTGGACTTCTAAATACATGAGGCTGAAGAAAATGTTCTTATCTAATTAGTCATGACCCAACACATCGGAAAAACTACATGAAATAAGATAACCTGGAGTGAGGGGTGGGGAGCCTTTCCTGGTTAGAATACACACACACACATACACACACACACACACACACACATCCTCACACACACAAGGAATAAAGAGAGAAGGTTTCCCTACCCTTCAAGAGAACTCTACTGCCATTTATGCTCCAGAAGTGTAAATTTAGACATAAAATTAACCTCCTAAGTGTATGTTTAATATGTTAGCATTAATTTAGCTTCATAAATATGTAGCAGGTAAGATTTTTGAAATCCAAGTTATCAAGTGTGCTAAAACATAACTCATTTTATGTTTCTATAACTTTACAAACTTAGTGTATCAAGGTCCCTGTTCTCCACAGACATTCTAAGTTGGGGGAAGGCTGGGGTCACGAAGCAGTGAGAAGGGGTGGCTTGGTGTTCACTGATCACTGAGATGTAGCATGTACCATCTGGTCTTTGGACATCACACCAGATGGCCTCTGGTTACAGCTCAGTGTCCTCGGTTGCTCTCTGGCATCAGATTATCATGTTCGCGTACTCTGTAGGCCGCATCCCAGCTGAAAGCCCCTTTGTATCCACCGCCCCTACCCCCGTGTCCATCACCCCTTTGACACTCCTAGGAGCAAGGCGAACTTCCTCCTGTATGTGTGCAGGAGAGTCACAGGGCTGTGAAAAATCCTCTTTTGTTTCTACTTTCCTTCTGTATTGCCCCTGCACCATGCCACCTTGACTATCTTTGAGTACCATATTCTTAAAAATTACCCAGGACCGGCCATGTCCTGTCCGCAGTCAGCTGCACACGGTGGGGTGTCGCTCCAGGACCTTGCTTCAGACACATATATACTCAAGAGTGGAATTTTTATATTAGAACAAAAGAGAAAAACTCGTCTTTAAAAAAATTTTAGAGAGGGCTTGAAGATGGCGGAAGAGTAAGACGCGGAGATCACCTTCCTCCCCACGGATACACCAGAAATACATCCACACGTGGAACAACTCCTACAGAACTCCTACTGAAGGCTGGCAGAAGACCTCAGACCTCCCAAAAGACAACGAATCACCCCAAATTGAGGAGGTGGTCTCTGGGAGCAGGATTTATGATTTTTCCCCCTTTACCTCTTTTTGTGAAGGTGTATGTGTGTGCTTCTGTGTAAGATTTTCTCTGTATAGCTTTGCTTCCAACATTTGTCCTAAGGTTCTATCCGTCCCTTTTTTTTTTTTTTTCTAAATATTTTTTAATTCAATAACTATATTATACTTTATTTTATTTTTACTGTATCATCTTTCTTTCTGTCTTTTTTCCTTCTTTCCCTCCTTCCTTCCTTCCTTCCTCCCTCCCTCCCTCCCTCCTTTCTTTCCTTCTTTGCTTCTTTCTTCCTTCCTTCCTTTCCTCCTTTCCTTCTTTCTTTACTCATACTTCTACTAATTCTCTCTACTTTTTCTCCCTTTTATTCTGAGCTGTGTGGATGAAAGGCTCTTGGTGCTCCAGCCAGGAGTCAGGGCTCTGCCTCTGAGGTAGGAGAGCCAACTTCAGGACACTGGTCAACAAGAGACCTCCCAGCTCCACATAATATTAAACGGTGGAAATCTCCCAGAGACCTCCATCTTAACACCAGCACCAAGCTTCACTCAACGACCAGCAAGCCACAGTGCTGGACAACCTATGCCAAACAACTAGCAAAACAGGAACACAACCCCACCCATTAGCAGAGAGGCTGCCTAAAATCATAATAAGGCCACAGACACCCCAAAACACACCACCAGACATGAACCTGCCCACTAGAGAGACAAGATCCAGCCTCATCCAGCACAACACAGGCACTAGTCCCCTCCACCAGGAAGCCTACACAACCCACTGAAACAACCTTAGCCACTGGAGACAGACATCAAAAACAACGGGAACTACGAAAGTGCAGCCTGCAAAAAGGAGACCCCAAACACAGTAAGATAAGCAAAATGAGAAGACAGAAAAACACACAGCAGATGAAGGAGCAAGATAAAAACCCACCAGACCTAACAAATGAAGAGGAAATAGGCAATCTACCTGAAAAAGAATTCAGAATAATGATAGTAAGGATGATCCGAAATCTTGGAAGTAGAATGGACAAAATGCAAGAAACAGTTAACAAGGACCTACAAGAACTAAAGATGAAACAAGCAACAATGAACAATGCAATAAATGAAATTAAAACCACTCTAGATAGGATCAATAGCAGAATAACTGAGGCAGAAGAACGGATAAGTGACCTGGAAGATAAAGTAGTGGAAATAACTACTGCAGAGCAGATTAAGAAAAAAGAATGAAAAGAACTGAGGACAGTCTCAGAGACCTCTGGGACAACATGAAACGCACCAACATTCGAATTATAGGGGTTCCAGAAGAAGAAGAAAGAAAGAAAGGGACTGAGAAAATATTTGAAGAGATTATAGTTGAAAACTTCCCTAATATGGGAAAGGAAATAGTTAATCAAGTCCAGGAAGCACAGAGAGTCCCATACAGGATAAATACAAGGAGAAACACGCCAAGACACATATTAATCAAACTGTCAAAAATTAAATACAAAGAAAGCATATTAAAAGCAGCAAGGGAAAAACAACAAATAACACACAAGGGAATCCCCATAAGGTTAACAGCTGATCTCTCAGCAGAAACCCTACAAGCCAGAAGGGAGTGGCAGGACATACTGAAAGTGATGAAGGAGAAAAGCCTGCAACCAAGACTACTCTACCCAGCAAGGATCTCATTCACATTTGATGGAGAAATTAAAACCTTTACAGACGAGCAAAAGCTGAGAGAGTTCAGCACCACCAAACCAGCTTTACAACAAATGCTAAAGGAACTTCTCTAGACACGAAACACAAGAGAAGGAAACGACCTATAGTAGCGAACCCAAAACAATATAGAAAATGGAAATCAGAACATACATATCGATAATTACCTTAAATGTAAATGGACTAAATGCTCCCACCAAAAGACACAGATTGGCTGAATGGATACAAAAACAAGACCCTTATATATGCTGTCTACAAGAGACCCACTTCAGACCTAGAGACACATACAGACTGAAAGTAAGGGGATGGAAAAAGATATTCCATGCAAATGGAAACCAAAAGAAAGCTGGAGTAGCAATTCTCATATCAGACACAATAGACTTTAAAATAAGGACTATTAAAAGAGACAAAGAAGGACACTACATAATGATCAAGGGATCGATCCAAGAAGAAGATATAACAATTGTAAATATTTATGCACCCAACATAGGAGCACCTCAATACATAAGGCAAATACTAACAACCATAAAAGGGGAGATCAACAGTAACACATTCATAGTAGGGGACTTTAACACCCCACTTTCACCCATGGACAGATCATCCAAAATGAAAATAAATAAGGAAACACAAGCTTTAAATGATACATTAAACAAGATGGACTTAATTGATATTTATAGGACACTCCATCCAAAAACAACAGAATACACATTTTTCTCAAGTGCTCATGGAACATTCTCCAGGATAGATCATATCTTGGGTCACAAATCAAGCCTTGGTAAATTTAAGAAAACTGAAATTGTATCAAGTATCTTTTCCGACCACAACGCCATGAGACTAGATATCAATTACAGGAAAAGATCTGTAAAAAATACAAACACATGGAGGATAAACAATACACTACTTAATAATGAAGTGATCAATGAAGAAATCAAAGAGGAAATAAAAAAATACCTAGAAACAAATGACAATGGAGACACAACGACTCAAAACCTATGGGATGCAGCAAAAGCAGTTCTAAGGGGGAAGTTTATAGCAATACAAGCCCACCTTAAGAAGCAGGAAACATCTCGAATAAACAACCTAACCTTGCACCTCAAGCAATTAGAGAAAGAAGAACAAAAAAACCCCAAAGCTAGCAGAAGGAAAGAAATCATAAAAATCAGATCAGAAATAAATGAAAAAGAAATGAAGGAGACGATAGCAAAGATCAATAAAACTAAAAGCTGGTTCTTTGAGAAGATAAACAAAATAGATAAACCGCTAGCCAGACTCATCAAGAAAAAAAGGGAGAAGACTCAAATCAATAGAATTAGAAATGAAAAAGGAGAAGTAACAACTGACACTGCAGAAATAAAAAAAATCATGAGAGATTACTACAAGCAACTCTATGCCAATAAAATGGACAATCTGGAAGAAATGGACAAATTCTTAGAAATGCACAACCTGCCAAGACTGAATCAGGAAGAAATAGAAAATATGAACAGACCAATCACAAGCACTGAAATTGAAACTGTGATTAAAAACCTTCCAACAAACAAAAGCCCAGGACCAGATGGCTTCACAGGTGAATTCTATCAAACGTTTAGAGAAGAGCTAACACCTATCCTTCTCAAACTCTTCCAAAATATAGCAGAGGGAGGAACACTCCCAAATTCCTTCTACGAGGCCACCATCACCTTGATACCAAAACCAGACAAGGATGTCACAAAGAAAGAAAACTACAGGCCAATATCACTGATGAACATAGATGCAAAAATCCTCAACAAAATACTAGCAAACAGAATCCAACAGCACATTAAAAGGATCATACACCATGATCAAGTGGGGTTTATTCCAGGAATGCAAGGATTCTTCAATATACGTAAATCTATCAATGTGATAAACCATATTAACAAATTGAAGGAGAAAAACCATATGATCATCTCAATAGATGCAGAGAAAGCTTTCAACAAAATTCAACACCCATTTATGATAAAAACCCTGCAGAAAGTAGGCATAGAGGGAACGTTCCTCAACATAATAAAGGCCATATATGACAAGCCCACAGCCAACATCATCCTCAATGGTGAAAAACTGAAAGCATTTCCACTAAGATCAGGAACAAGACAAGGTTGCCCACTCTCACCACTCTTATTCAACATAGTTTTGGAAGTTTTAGCCACAGCAATCAGAGAAGAAAAGGAAATAAAAGGAATCCAAATCGGAAAAGAAGAAGTAAAGCTGTCACTGTTTGCAGATGACATGATACTATACATAGAGAATCCTAAAGATGCTACCAGAAAACTACTAGAGCTAATCAATGAATTTGGTAAAGTAGCAGGATACAAAATTAATGCACAGAAATCTCTGGCATTCCTATATACTAATGATGAAAAATCTGAAAGTGAAATCAAGAAAACACTCCCATTTACCATTGCAACAAAGAGAATAAAATATCTAGGAATAAACCTACCTAAGGATACGAAAGACCTGTATGCAGAAAATTATAAGACACTGATGAAAGAAATTAAAGATGATACAAATAGATGGAGACATATACCATGTTCTTGGATGGGAAGAATCAACATTGTGAAAATGACTCTACTACCCAAAGCAATCTACAGATTCAATGCAATCCCTATCAAACTACCACTGGCATTTTTTATGGAACTAGAACAAAAAATTTCGCAATTTGTATGGAAACACAAAAGACTCCGAATAGCCAAAGCAATCTTTAGAACGAAAAAAGAAGCTGGAGGAATCAGGCTCCCTGACTTCAGACTATATTACAAAGCAACAGTAATCAAGACAGTATGGTACTGGCACAAAAACAGAAAGATAGATCAGTGGAACAGGATAGAAAGCCCAGAGATAAACCCACGCACATATGGACACCTTATCTTTGATAAAGGAGGCAGGAATGTACAGTGGAGAAAGGACAGCCTCTTCAATAAATGGTGCTGGGAAAACTGGACAGGTACATGTAAAAGTATGAGATTAGATCACTCCCTAACACCATACACAAAAATAAGCTCAAAATGGATTAAAGACCTAAATGTAAGGCCAGAAACTATCAAACTCTTAGAAGAAAACATAGGAAGAACACTCTATGACATAAATCACAGCAAGATCCTTTCTGACCCACCTCCTAGAGTAATGGAAATAAAAACAAAAATAAACAAATGGGACCTAATGAAACTTCAAAGCTTTTGCACAGCAAAGGAAACCATAACCAAGACCAAAAGACAACCCTCAGAATGGGAGAAAACATTTGCAAATGAAGCAACTGACAAAGGATTAATCTCCAAAATTTACAAGCAGCTCATGCAGCTCAATAACAAAAAAACAAACAACCCCATCCAAAAATGGGCAGAAGACCTAAATAGACATTTCTCCAAAGAAGATATACAGAATGCCAACAAACACATGAAAGAATGCTCAACATCATTAATCATTAGAGAAATGCAAATCAAAACTACAATGAGATATCATCTCACACCAGTCAGAATGGCCATCATCAAAAAATCTAGAAACAATAAATGCTGGAGAGGGTGTGGAGAAAAGGGGACACTCTTGCACTGCTGGTGGGAATGTGAATTGGTTCAGCCAATGTGGAGAACAGTATGGAGGTTCCTTAAAAAACTACAAATAGAATTACCATATGACCCAGCAATCCCACTACTGGGCATATACCCTGAGAAAACCAAAATTCAAAAAGAGTCATGTACCAAAATGTTCATTGCAGCTCTATTTACAATAGCCCGGAGATGGAAACAACCTAAGTGCCCATCATCGGATGAATGGATAAAGAAGATGTGGCACATATACACAATGGAATATTACTCAGCCTTAAAAAGAAATGAAATTGAGCTATTTGTAATGAGATGGATAGACCTAGAGTCTGTCATACAGAGTGAAGTAAGTCAGAAAGAAAAAGACAAATACCGTATGCTAACACATATATATGGAATTTAAGGGAAAAAAATGTCATGAAGAACCTAGGGGTAAGACAGGAATAAAGACGCAGACCTACTGGAGAACGGACTTGAGGATATGGGGAGGGGGAAGGGTGAGTTTTGACAGGGCGAGAGAGAGTCATGGACATATACACACTAACAAACGTAGTAAGGTAGATAGCTGGGGGGAAGCAGCCACAAGGCACAGGGATATTAGCTCGGTGCTTTGTGACAGCCTGGAAGGGTGGGATGGGGAGAGTGGGAGGGAGGGAGACGCAAGAGGGAAGACATATGGGAACATATGTATATGTATAGCTGATTCACTTTGTTATAAAGCAGAAACTAACACACCATTGTAAAGCAATTATACCCCAATAAAGATGTTTAAAAAAAAAAAAATTACCCAGGACCTTGGCTCTGGGTAACTGAGGCCAGTACCTCAAAGCTACGGTCTCTGATATAAGTTTAGAATATGTTTTCAGGAATTCAAAAGCAGAGAGTCAACTTCCTTGTTCTTGCCCCATTCTTTCCCTTCTCCAGGGCCAATGAATGGCGCTCCTGATGCAAATGAATGCAGCTGACATAGGAGGCAGTGGAGAGGGGAAGGCATTGCAGTCAGGAGCAGGATGAGGGGACCGCGGTTAGCTTGACAAAAATGCTACCCCGCTTCAATCTCTAGGGTGGGATGCTTCATTTGCACACACGAGTCATTTCCTCTGCTCTCCCAGTCCCCGCTTTGCTGAGCTCTACTTGCTTCACAGGCCTCATGTCTGTCCTCTTATTCTCTGGCATTTTCCTTGCTCTGCATTCCTTTGACCTGCTCATCTTTATAATCCTGCCTCTCCTCCTGATGCTATGCTGGCCGGTGGGTGCTACCTAGTAGAAAAGGAAACAGTCAATAGCTGCTGTCTTTGGGGCCTTCCTTCTCCCTCACTTCTCCCTCCTTTTTTCTTTGCCTTTCTTCCTTCTTGACTCAAGCTGTCAACTGTCACACAGGGAGCTGCTGCCAGAAGTGAGACTGGCAAATCCAGCAGGAGGCTGGCACAGGCCATAAACCTTCACGCTCTCTCCTTGATAAATATCACAGAACCCTGTTTTCTGCAGAGCAACTGCCTTATTGACTATTGTCAGTTCTCTTCCTTAAATTTTTTAGGGTGAAATTTGAGTTTTAAATGTTTTCTGCACTTGAAGCATAGCTTTTAAACATGCTTTGAGGGGAAAGCTATCTCTGTAACAACACGACTCTAAAGAGGAGACGTGATTATCAGAGTTCACTCCTATCAAGGCCTTTAGAAATGTTCTCCTTCAAAAAGGGAAGGTTAGGGGCTTCCCTGGTGGCGCAGTGGTTGAGGGTTCGCCTGCCGATGCAGGGGACGCAGGTTCGTGCCCCGGTCCGGGAGGATCCCGCATGCCGCGGAGCGGCTGGGCCCGTGAGCCATGGCTGCTGAGCCTGCGCGTCCGGGGCCTGTGCTCTGCAACGGGAGAGGCCGCAGCAGTGAGAGGCACACGTACCGCAAAAAAAAAAAAAAAAAAAAAAGGGAAGGTTATCCCTACCATGCTTTCATAAAGCTTAGTGTAGTCCTAAGAGGTACCTTCCAAATGGACCTTTCAAGACAGCCCTTGTCTCCTCCGTAAGGAAAATCCTTTTACTATTAAACTCCCTCAATATTAAGTGCAGATCTGACTAGTATTCCTTTTAAGAACAGACTTAGTCTGTGGGCTCAGAAATTCTGTGTGTGTGTGTGAGTGGTGTGTGGTGTGTGGTGTGTGGTGTGTGTGTGTGTGGTGTGTGTGCGGTGCGTGTGGTGTGTGTGTGTGATGTGTATGTGCGTGTGGTGTGTGTGTGTCTATAATGCTGTTACTGTCGTGCTCTCAATCACGTGTGCTGCCTCACACATTAGGCTGGAGTAATTTGGCAGGCAGTTCAATTTCAACTGAAAAATTGTATGACTTCAGAGAAATTTACATATCCTTGCATTTTGCTTCTATTGTTCCAGAATCCCAAAATGAATTATAAATGGTCCCTATAACCAGTTCAGTTCTGAGTTGAGCATCTCTCCTGGATGAGAAGAACTATGCTAGGCCCTGGGAAGGGATAAAGATGACTAAGGCCTTCCCCGTCTACAAGAAGTTAGTAACCAAGTGAGCGAGACAAGCATTCAAAGCCCCAGCAGACAGGCCAGAATTGAATACGTGTACAAAGTAGGTACCAGCCAACCTGGGCCACGGATACACGGGGAAGAAGGGTAAATTCTGGGAGGGAGTCAGGAAAGACTTTCTGGAAAAGGAGTCCTTGACAGGTAAGGTGGATTTGAGGTGGAGGAAAACAGGAGAAAGTGTCCCCAGCATGAGGGAACATCAGACATCAGCCCCTAATTTAGACTTTTATCACTTTATTTCTAAATATTCCATTGAATCAACTTCTTGCTTCTAGAAACTTCTCTTTGTAAGTCTTCCCGCTTATCTCCCCAAAATATATCTTTAAGCATATCACATTTCTACTCAAAACCGGTCCAGAGCACTTCATGGCCTGGATGCATGAATTCCAAACTCTTCATTGGATATTCAAGACTTTCATTACACTGACCCCAACATTTCTCTCCTGCTTTGAGATCTTCTGACACACACATAGTCTTTCACACAAAGACAATGGACAAAATACGCATCCACAATGTTTTTTAGATGTTTGAATTCATCTTCTACATTTTAAAGCCAAGATATTTATTCTCCAGTGAAAACAAACCAGGGCTCTTTGAAGAAGTGGTTGATTCCAGGGCTGGGGGAAGGAAAATACAGATGAGCCTGGAAGATTGTATACTGTCAGAAAATAAGGACGTGCTCAAAAAAGGATAGGGGTGAGTCAAATAGATATAGGAGTCAATGGGAAGGAGATCCCAGTGTCCAAATCTGGGCAATTTGAGCAACATAATAATGATAGTACTGGATTATACTATTATACCATGAAATAAAATCATACCCATTAGTCCATACTACTATAAATGTAATAATTAAATAAATAAGTAAATGGGGGAAGAGGGACACCTTTTACTGACAGAAAAATTCAGGAGATTCTGGAGAAGATGGCGGAAGAGTAAGACGCGGAGATCACCTTCCTCCCCACAGATACATCAGAAATACATCTACACGCGGAACAGCTCCTATAAAACACCCACTGAACACTGGCACAAGACCTCAGACCTCCCAAAAGGAAAGAAATTCCCCACATACCTGGGTAGACAAAAGAATAGGGATGGGACCTGCACCAGTGGGAGGGAGCTGTGAAGGAGGAAATGTTTCCACACACTAGGAAGCCCCTTCGCGGGTGGAGACTGCGGGTGGCGGAGGGGGAAAGCTTCGGAGCCGCGAAGGAGAGCACAGCAACAGGGGTGCGGAGGGCAAGGCGGAGAGATTCCCGCACGGAAGATCGGTGCCGACCGACCGGCACTCACCAGCCCGAGAGGCTTGTCTGCTCACCCGCCAGGGCGGGAGGGGGCTGGGAGCTGAGGCTCGGGCTTCGGTTGGAGCGCAGGAGAGGACTGGGGTTGGCGGCGTGAACACAGCCTGAACGGCTAGCCGGGAGGGAGTCCGGGGAAAAGTCTGGACCTGCCAAAGAGGCAAGAGACTTTTTCTTCCCTTTTTGTTTCCCGGTGCGCGAGGACAGGGGATTAAGAGTGCTGCTTGAAGGAGCTCCAGAGACGGGCGCAAGCCGCGGCTTACAGCGCAGACCTCAGAGACGGGCATGAGACGCTAAGGCTGCTACTGCCGCCACCAAGAAGCCTGTGTGCGAGCACAGGTCACTATCCACACCCCGCTTCCGGGGAGCCTGTGCAGCCCGCCACTGCCACGGTGCCGGGATCCAGGGACAACTTACCCGGAAGAATGCATGGCGCACCTCAGGCTGGTGCAATGTCACGCCGGCCTCTGCTGTGCAGGCTCGCCCCGCATCCGTACCCCTCCCTCCCCACTGTCCTGAGTGAGCCAGAGCCCCCGAACCAGCGGCTCCATTAACCCAGTCCTGTCTGAGCGAAGAACAGACGCCCTCCGGCGACCTACACGCAGAGGCGGGGCCAAATCCAAAGCTGAGCCCCGCCAGCTGTGCGAACAAAGAAGAGAAAGGGAAATCTCTCCCAGGAGCCTCAGGAGGAGCGGATTAAATCTCCACAATCAACTTGATGTACCTGCATCTGTGGAATACCTGAATAGACAACGAATCATCCCAAATTGAGGAGGTGGACTTTGGGAGCAAGATTTATTATCTTTTCCCCTTTTCCTCTTTTTGTGAGTGTGTATGTGTATGCTTCTGTGCGAGATTTTGTCTGTATAGCTTTGCTTTCACCATTTGTCCTAGGGTTCTGACCATCCGGGGTTTTTTCTTTTTTTACTTAAAAAAACTTTTTTTTCTTAATAATTATGTTTTATTATAATGACTTTATTTTATCTTACTTTATTTTATTTTATCCTCTTTCTTTCTTTCTATTCTTTCTACCTTTTATTCTGAGCTGTGTGGAGGATAGTCTCTTGGTGCTCCAGCCAGGCATCAGGGCTGTGCCACTGAGGTGGGAGAGCCAACTTCAGTACAGTGGTCCACAATAGACCTCCCAGATCCACGTAATACCAAACGGTGAAAATCTCCCACAGATCTCCATCTCAATACCAAGACCCAGCTTCACTCAACGACCAGCAAGCTACAGTGCTGGACACCCTATATACCAAACAACTAGCAAGACAGGAACACAACCCCATCCATTAGCAGACAGGCTGCCTAAAATCATAATAAGGCTACAGACACCCCAAAACACACCAGTAGACATGGACCTCCCCACCAGAAAGACAACATCCAGCCTCACCCACCAGAAAACAGGCACTAGTCCCCTCCACCAGGAAACCTACACAACCCACTGAACCAACCTTAGCCACTGGGACAGATGCCAAAAGAACGGGAACTACGAACCTGCAGCCTGCAAAAAGGAGACCCCAAACACAGTAAGATAAGCAAAATGAAAAGACAGAAAAACACACAGCAGATGAAGGAGCAAGGTAAGAACCCACCAGACCTAACAAATGAAGAGGAAATAGGCAGTCTACCTGAAAAAGAATTCAGAATAATGATAGTAAAGATGACCCAAAATCTTGGAAATAGAATGGACAAAATGCAAGAAACACTTAACAAGGACCTAGAAGAAACAAAGATGAAACAAGCAACAATGAACAACACAATAAGTGAAATTAAAAATACTCTAGATGGGATCAATAGCAGAATAACTGAGGCAGAAGAACGGATAAGTGACCTGGAAGATAAAATAGTGGAAATAACTACTGCAGAGCAGAATAAAGACAAAAGAATGAAAAGAACTGAGGACAGTCTCAGAGACCTCTGGGACAACGTTAAATGCACCAACATTCGAATTATCGGGATTCCAGAAGAAGAAGAGAAAAAGAAAGGGACTGAGAAAATATTTGAAGAGATTATAGTTGAAAACTTCCCTAATATGGGAAAGGAAATAGTTAATCAAGTCCAGGAAGCACAGAGAGTCCCATACAGGATAAATCGAAGGACAAATATGCCAAGACACATATTAATCAAACTGTCAAAAATTAAATACAAAGAAAACATATTAAAAGCAGCAAGGGAAAAACAACAAATAACACACAAGGGAATCCCCATAAGGTTAACAGCTGATCTTTCAGCAGAAACTCTGCAAGCCATAAGAGAGTGGCAGGACACATTTAAAGTGATGAAGGAGAAAAACCTACAACCAAGATTACTCTAGCCAGCAAGGATCTCATTCAGATGTGGTGGAGAAATTAAAACCTTTACAGACAAGCAAAAGCTGAGAGTTCAGCACCACAAAACCAGCTTTCCAACAAATGCTAAAGGAACTTCTGTAGGCAAGAAACACAAGAGAAGGGAAAGACCTACAATGACAAACCCAAAGCAATTAAGAAAATGGGAATAGGAACATACCTATCTATAATTACCTTAAATGTAAATGGATTAAATGCTCCCACCAAAAGACACAGACTGGCTGAATGGATACAAAAACAAGACCCGGGCTTCCCTGGTGGCGCAGTTGTTGAGGGTCCGCCTGCCAAGGCAGGGGACACAGGTTCGTGCCCCTGTCTGGGACGATCCCACATGCCGCGGAGCGGCTGGGCCCGTGAGCCTTGGCTATTGAGCCTGCGTGTCTGGAGCCTGTGCTCTGCAACGGGAGAGGCCACAACAGTGAGAGGCCCACATAGCACAAAAAAAAAAGACCCAAATATATGCTGTCTACAAGAGACCCTCTTCAGACCTAGGGAAACATACAGACTGAAAGTGAGGGGATGGGGCTTCCCTGGTGGCGCAGTGGTTGAGAATCTGCCTGCCAATGCAGGGGACACGGGTTCGAGCCCTGGTCTGGGAGGATCCCACATGCCGCAGAGCAACTAGGCCCGTGAGCCACAACTACTGAGCCTGCGCGTCTGGAGCCTGTGCTCCGCAACAAGAGAGGCCGCGATAGTGAGAGGCCCGCACACCGCGATGAAGAATGGCCCCCACTTGCCGCAACTAGAGAAAGCCCTCGCACAGAAACGAGGACCCAACACAGCCATAAATAAATAAATAAAATTTAAAAAAAAAAAAAAAAAAAAGAAAGTGAGGGGATGGAAAAAGATATTCCATGCAAATGGAAACCAGAAGAAAGCTGGAGTAGCAAATCTCATATCAGACAAAATAAACTTTAAAATAAAGATTATTACAAGAGACAAAGAAGGACACTACATAATGATCAAGGGATCGATTCAAGAAGATATAACAATTGTAAATATTTATGCACCCAACATAGGAACACCTCAATACATAAGGCAAATACTAACAGCCATAAAAAGGGAAATCGACAGTTACACAATCATAGTAGGGGACTTTAACACCCCACTTTCACCAAAGGACAGATCATCCAAAATGAAAATAAATAAGGAAACATAAGCTTTAAATGATACATTAAACAAGATGGACTTATTTGATATTTATAGGACACTCCATCCAAAAACAACAGAATATACACATTTTTCTCAAGCGCTCATGGAACATTCTCCAGGAAAGATCATATCTTGGATCACAAATCTACCCTTGGTAAATTTAAGAAAATTGAAATCATATCAAGTATCTTTTCCAACCACAACACTATGAGAGTAGATATCAATTACAAGAAAATATGTGTAAAAAATACAAACACATGGAGGCTAAACATACACTACTTAATAACGAAGTGATCACTGAAGAAATCAAAAAGGAAATCAAAAAATACCTAGAAACAAATGACAATGGAGACATGACGACTCAAAACCTATGTGATGCAGCAAAAGCAGTTCTAAGAGGGAAATTTACAGCATTACAATCCTACCTTAAGAAACAGGAAACATCTCAAATAAACAACGTAACCTTGCACCTAAAGCAATTAGAGAAAGAAGAACAAAAAAAACCCCAAAGTTAGCAGAAGGAAAGAAATCATAAAGATCAGATCAGAAATAAAAGAAAAAGAAATGAAGGAAACGATACCAAAGATCAATAAAAGTAAAAGCTGCTTCTTTAAGAAGATAAACAAAATTGATAAACCATTAGCCAGACTCATCAAGAAAGAAAGGGAGAAGACTCAAATCAATAGAACTAGAAATGAAAAAGGATAAGTAACAACTGACACTGCAGAA
Source organism: Phocoena sinus (assembly GCF_008692025.1). Taxonomy (NCBI): domain Eukaryota; kingdom Metazoa; phylum Chordata; class Mammalia; order Artiodactyla; family Phocoenidae; genus Phocoena; species Phocoena sinus. Next base: position 133,542,214 of record NC_045764.1, read on the forward strand.
ATACAAAAGATCATGAGAGGTTACTATAAGCAACTCTATGCCAATAAAATGGACAACCTGGAAGAAATGGACAAATTCTTAGAAAGGCACAACCTGCCAAGACTGAATCAGGAAGAAATAGAAAATATGAACAGATCAATCACAAGCACTGACATTGAAACGGTGATTAAAAATCTTCCGACAAAGAAAAGCCCAGGACCAGATGGCTTCACAGGCGAATTTTATCAAACATTTAGAGAAGAGCTACACCTATCCTTCTCAAACTCTTCCAAAATATAGCAGAGGGAGGAACACTCCCAAACTCATTCTACGAGGCCACCATCACCCTTATACCAAAACCAGAAAAGGATGTCACAAAGAAAGAAAACTACAGGCCAATATCACTGATGAACATAGATGCAAAAATCCTCAACAAAATACTAGCAAACAGAATCCAACAGCACATTAAAAGGATCATACAACATGATCAAGTGGGGTTTATTCCAGGAATGCAAGGATTCTTCAATATACACAAATCAACCAACATGATACACCATATTAACAAATTGAAGGAGAAGAACCATATGATCATCTCAATAGATGCAGCGAAAGCTTTTGACAAAATTCAACACCCATTTATGATAAAAACCCTGCAGAAAGTAGGCATAGAGGGAACTTTGCTCAACATAATAAAGGCCATATATGACAAGCCCACAGCAAACATCATCCTCAATGGTGAAAAACTGAAAGCATTTCCACTAAGATCAGGAACAAGACAAGGTTGCCCACTCTCACCACTCTTATTCAACATAGTTTTGGAAGTTTTAGCCACAGCAATCAGAGAAGAAAAGGAAATAAAAGGAATCCAAATCGGAAAAGAAGAAGTAAAGCTGTCACTGTTTGCAGATGACATGATACTATACATAGAGAATCCTAAAGATGCTACCAGAAAACTACTAGAGCTAATCAATGAATTTGGTAAAGTAGCAGGATACAAAATTAATGCACAGAAATCTCTGGCATTCTTATACACTAATGATGAAAAATCTGAAAGTGAAATTAAAAAAACACTCCTGTTTCCATTGCAACGAAAATAATAAAATATCTAGGAATAAACCCACCTAAGGAGACAAAAGACCTGTATGCAGAAAATTATAAGACACTGATGAAAGAAATTAAAGGTGATACAAATAGATGGAGAGATATACCATGTTCTTGGATTGGAAGAATCAACGTTGTGAAAATGACTCTACTACCCAAAGCAATCTACAGATTCAATGCAATCCCTATCAAACGACCACTGGCATTTTTCACAGAACTAGAAGAAAAAATTTCACAATTTGTATGGAAACACAAAAGACCCCGAATAGCCAAAGCAATATTGAGAACGAAAAATGGAGCTGGAGGGATCAGACTCCCTGACTTTAGACTATACTGCAAAGCTACAGTAATCAAGACAGTATGGTACTGGCACAAAAACAGAAAGATAGATCAATGGAACAGGATAGAAAGCCCAGAGATAAACCCACGCATATATGGTCACCTTATCTTTGATAAAGGAGGCAAGAATATACAGTGGAGAAAAGAGAGCCTCTTCAATAAGTGGTGCTGGGAAAACTGGACAGCCACATGTAAAAGTATGAAATTAGAGCACTCCCTAACACCATACACACAAAAATAAACTCAAAATGCATTAAAGACCTAAATGTAAGGCCAGATACTATCAACCTCTTAGAGGAAAACATAGGCAGAACAGTCTATGACATAAATCACAGCAAGATCCTTTTTGACCCACCTCCTAGAGAAACGGAAATAAAAACAAAAATAAACAAATGGGACCAAATGAAACTGCAAAGCTTTTGAACAGCAAAGGAAACCATGAACAAGACCAAAAGACAGCCCTTAGAATGGGAGAAAATATTTGCAAATGAAGCAGCTGACAAAGGTTTAATCTCCAAAATTTATAAGCAGCTCATGCAGCTCAATAACAAAAAAAACAAACAACCCAATCCAAAAATGGGCAGTAGACCTAAATAGACATTTCTCCAAAGAAGATATACAGATTGCCGACAAACACATGAAAGAATGCTCAACATCATTAATCATTAGAGAAATGCAAACCAAAACTACAATGAGATATCATCTCACACCAGTCAGAATGGCTATCATCAAAACGTCTAGAAGACAATAAATGCTGGAGAGGGTGTGGAGAAAAGGGAACACTCTTGCGCTGTTGGTGGGAATGTAAATTGATACAGCCACTGTGGAGAACGGTATGGAGGTTCCTTAAAAAACTACAAATAGAACTACCATAAGACCCAGCAATCCCACTACTGGGCATATACCCTGAGAAAACCACAATTCAAAAAGAGTCATGTACCAAAATGTTCATTGCAGCTCTATTTACAATCACCAGGAAATGGAAGCAACCCAAGTGTCCATCAACAGATGAATGGATAAAGAAGATGTGGCACATATATACAATGGAATATTACTCAGCCATAAAAAGAAACGAAATTGAGTTTTTTGTAGTGTGGTGGATGGACCTAGAGTCTGTCATACAGAGTGAAGTAAGTCAGAAAGAGGACAAATACCATATGCTAACACATATATATGGAATCTAAGGGAAAAAAAAAAAAAGGTCATGAAGCACCTGGCATAAGACAGGAATAAAGACACAGACCTATTAGAGCATGGACTTGAGGATATGGGGAGGGGGAAGGGTAAGCTCTGACAAAGTGAGAGAATGGCATGGACATATATACACTACCAAACGTAAAATAGATAGCTAGTGGGAAGCAGCCGCATAGCACAGGGAGATCAGCTCGGTGCTTTGTGACCACCTAGAGGGGTGGGATAGGGAGGGTGGGAGGGAGGGAGAAACAAGAGGGAAGAGATATGGGAACATATGTATATGTATAACTGATTCACTTTGTTATAAAGCAGAAACTAACACACCATTGTAAAGCAATTATACTCCAATAAAGATGTTAAAAAATATTCTAACTAATAAAAGTAGAATGAATGAGGGAAACACAAAATCGCCATTAGGCAAACATGACAGTAATCATTGTTGTAGGCAATATCCACCGATGGATGTTAAAATCAGTGAAGAAAGGTTTGAGAAGAAATGGGACATTTATGTAACCCCCAGAGTATGTCTCCCAAATATTTATCACTGAAAGAGGAAAAGATGGTAACTTTCCAGTGGAAAAACACAGGCAGACACCACCTTTACCAAATGATCAAGGTGGACCTCACCAGTAATGAGACATATCGACATCATGTACCCTTGTTATGATGCACTGAAAAAAGGCACAGCATTGCTTCTGTAGTATTTGGCCAAAAATGCATCATCTCACCTTAACCATGAAAAAACATCAAACACAAATTGACAGAAACTCTACGAAATAACTGACCAGTAATCATCCAAACTGTCAAGATAATGAAAGACAAGGAAAAGCTGAGGAACTGTCCCAGGTCAGAGGAGACCAAAGAAATGCAACCGCTAGAAGCAACATTGGGTTCTGGGACAGAAAAAGAAAAAGGGCATTAGGAGAAAAACTGGTAAAATTTGAATAAGCACTATAGTTTAATTAGTACTCTGATAGAAATCTTAATTTTTTAGTTTTAAATCATTATGTGTCTGTAAGTCATTAATATTAGGGAAAGCTGGGTGAAGGGTATACGTGAACTCTCTGTACTATTTTTTCAGCTTTTCTGTAAGTCTAAAATTATTTTTAAATAAAAAGTAAAAAAAAAAATCCTCAGGATATTTCACACATACACACCATCTTAATTTCCATGGTATCTGGGAAAATTGAAACGTCTACATATGACCATTTGGTGTGGAACAGCAGCCGCCTACCTTTAAGTAGGGCATGTTTTCTAGTTTGCCACAGTCCCTTCCCCTCCCTATTGTCTGCATGGGGCCATGACTTATTTATTTAGTTCTTGTGCTACAAGCCTGGTTCCAAGAAACATTTGAATTTGGGATTCATTGCTCAGTGAAAATCCCTAGTTCCAGGCCAAATGGTCTACATGCTGTTCTCTAAACAAGCTTTGTCTTCAACCTTTCTGTATTCCCATTGTCTTCAACCTTTCTGTATTCCCACTTTTGCTCAAGCTGTTCCTTCTGTCTAGACTGATTTCCTGCCTCTATCCCTAATTCTACTTATTTCAGTTTCCCCCATCCTTCAAGACCTAACATGCAGACCACCTCCTCCATGAAGCTTCCATCCATCATTTGAGTTCACCTCTCTCTCCTCTGAACAAACAGAGCACTTGGTGTTCCCTGGAAAATAGCACCATTTTTGCATCCCTCACTTATTGAATAGCAGTTACGTGTCAGGTGCACTTTCCTAAGTGTTGGGTACACCCAGATGAGCAATATATCATCTTTGCCCATCGAAGATTTCTCAGGCCTAGAGGAAGGCAGACCAGAAAGCCAGCAATTAGAATTTCCGTGAGAAATGTTGTGATAGAGATATGCACAAGATACTCAGAGTGCTCAGAGGAGGGGCTTCTAGAGGGATGAGGCACCTCAGTTGAGCCTTGAAAGAAAAGGAATTAGAGAGGAATTAGAGAGTGATGAAGACTGGGAACTAGGGAACAGCTTCAGATGAAGGAAAACTTGAAGTCCTGGAGACCTGAAAGGGCAACTATAAGCACCTTAGGTACATGTGTTTGGCAGGTAAAGTTGGGAACATGACGTTGTACAGTAGACAGGTAACCAGGTTTATATGTGATTTATCACCCTCACTCACTTATTAACTCCTTGGTGACGAAGGATCCTGGGGGCCTGAAGGATAAAACATTAAACTTCAAGTTAAAAGATCTCACTTTCAGAGTCTCTGCCCTTTACTAGAGGTTATGACATTAATAGTTAGTCTACTTACAAGCTGTGTGGACTTTGGCAGTGTCCTCAGTATGTCTGTGCCTCAGTTTCCTCATTTGAAAAACAATCCTGACCACACAGAGCATTCAGAGCAGTGCTGACGCTAACCACTATGATCACAGACACCAACCAACCAGAATGGATGCTGGGCCAATGGGGATAGACACTGGCTATAAAAACTTGTAAGTGCAAACCAGGGTACAAACCATGGCTGATTATCTGCCATGGCCATGAGGAATAGTGACCTAACTCTTGTAAACTGCTTGGCATAGTACCTGGCACAGAGTAAGCAATCAATGAAGGTTACTAGAACCATGTCCCAGGGACTGGCATGTTTTCTATCTCATTTAATTCTTATAACAACTCTGTGAGGCAGTGGGCAGCAGCCACATAGCTGCATTTTTGCAAGATCCCCAGGTATTTGTAGGCACACAAAAGTTTGAGAAACTGGTTTACAGGACATCATTGGTCCCTAAACTTTCCAGATACCCTCATTTGAAGTTACCAGGTGGCTGTGGAAGTTTTCAGCTGGTTTGTATTCTAATCATATGTCGATAATACCTAATATGAAAAGTTTATACAGCCAGATCCTATGCTCAAAAGCTCAAACAGTCTCTTTCTGACTTACTGCTTACCTCTGGAAATATTTGTATGAACTTTGACGCTATGTTTGCTTGCCACTCAATCAGTATAAAAGTTTACACTTGCTACAATGTTTTGGAGTCTTCTTAGGAAACGTGAGTACTGGTGGCTGTCCTAACTGAACTCAAAATACCGTATCTGCTGACCCGAGGGCAGTCAAGATGAACAAAACAGTATCTCCCCTGGCTTCTCTTTGTTTTCTGAAAGAACTGTTGTGTTTCCAGGGGAAGAGCAAGAAGGGAAGATAGTTTACTTCCTTGGGGTCCTGTTGTCCTCTGGCTGATTTGGGGGTATAATGTGAGTGAAGGTCATGCTCTGAAAAGAAACATGGCCTGGTTTTCCTCTCCCTCATCTGGGGTTCTCCCCCACTATTTCTAATCATCTTATTTCTTACCTTTTCTTTCTTTGTCCTTCTTTCTTCCTGTGCCCTCCCCATTTGTATTCTTCAATAAAAACTCATTTATTAGCCAGCTTTCTGCTTTTCAGGGAAGTTTTGGACATAAATTCAGTTGCCTTTCTTGATTGTGTTGCCCTGTGTCCTTTCGGGACCTTCCCGGTTTCCCAACCTAAGCCATCTCCCTTCAGCCTCACCTTATCCTAACATCTCTAAATCAAAGATTATTATGTGGAGAGTATTTCTCCCCCCTTTGGACTTGGATGTACAATTCATCAAAGTAATTACTCATGTGTATCCTTAATGTCCTAAAACCTGACCATTTTACCATTAGGGAGAAGCAACACTTTTCATTGGATATGAAGGAAAAATTATGCTGCAAAGGAGAAAAACGCGTCACCACCTCGATTGTTAATTTTGCCGAAGTCTTCAATGAAAATAAAATGTAAATCAATATCTACGTGAAGAGGGAAAGGAGCGAGAACCAAGCTGTCCTGGACAAGGGGGCTGGAGGATCTTGCTGGAGCTGAAATGCATTGGCTTGGATTTAACGTATTGATTAAGCACAGCTCAGTGCCTTCAGCTGGTAAGAATCAAAGTGTGAGGCTAAACACTGAATTTGCTGCGTGCTGTACATCACAGCAGAGCCAAAACGAGGCAGTGTTTTTTATCCCTGCACCTCCCCAATGCCTGCCAGAAAGAATTCAAAGCAAGGAAAAAATATGCCTCCTGTTGTTTGTGGGAGGTACAGGATACATTTAAAAATTGATTTATGCCTTAATCGCTCTTGAAGCTTCATTATTCCAAGTATTAGTCCAAAAGGCTGTCTGATCCAGCAGACTTATTTGTTAATGCACCGATAGTAGCAACAGATGTGCTGTTTTTCATCTCCGACCCGATCCACTAGCTGATTCATCTGCTTCCGTTTTCATTTTCCTGTCATTGATTTATTAATGATGTCTTACTTATCTGTGGTTCTTTGATGGGGTGGGCTTCCTCTGGCATGGTCTCAAGAGAGACGTTCTATACCTTCCTCAAATATCAAAAACCCAGCCCTCTTCTCTAGTGTTCTTTATCACCGCTCCAGAGATTAGGGACTTTAATCATTTACTAACTGAAATAACCTCCGTGGCTTGCAGATTTTATGGCCAATGTGTCTTCAGTGCACAGAATTTAACTGCTTTTCCTTGCTAAGGAATGGGCCATGCGTGTTACACTGCTTCTTTGGACAGGGGGGCGTCAGGGGGGCACAGTGCAAATAGTGTATGCTCTGGGCAGCTCAGGACCACAAGGCATGGCTCAGCATGGCCCCGGGAACACATGTATATATTCCATGAGGCTGTTAACATTTTGAGTTGCTTAGAGAGTGGGCGTGGCTTTTAGCTCCAAGCAGCAAAGAAGAGAGGGTAGAAAAGAGGATTGAAATTCTAGAACCAGTGGCAGAACCGTCAATGTGGTTGTCTACTCCAAATGTCAAATGCACTCCTTTTTTTTTTTGCAGTACGCGGGCCTCTCACTGCTGTGGCCTCTCCCTTTGCGGAGCACAGGCTCCGGACGCTCAGGCTCAGTGACCGTGGCTTATGGGCCCAGCCGCTCCGCGGCATGTGGGATCTTCCTGGACTAGGGCACGAACCCATGTCACCTGCAACAGCAGGCGGACCCTCAACCACTGCGCCACCCGGGAAGCCCAAATGCACTCCTTTTTGTTGTCTAGGTTAAAAAGAAAAAATGATCTTGGTTTGTTTTGAAACTTGGGACCCCTGGAAAACCTAAGTGCTGTGTAATTGACAGAGGCATATTTCACCGCTAAGTTTTACCTGAGGATCTGAAAGTCATTGCTTGTCGTATAGTTAAGATTTCTAAAACTTTATGTTAGTAGGTAGGTTGGTTGGTACGGCGGAGTCACGATTCTCACCCAGATCTCCCTGGAGGACTCAAACATTCGTTCCCCCATCTACCCTCTGTGCCAGAGGGTAAGCCCTGCTCTCAGCTAAGTCCTTTTCTGGGACTTGCTCTGGGCTGAAGACCTTGCTCAAGGTCACCTTGCTTCCTTCCAAGGGACAGCCCATACTGGGTGACTGTTTGATGCAGGGCATAAAGGCCTGGGCCCTCATCCCAATTCGGGATCACCCTGTGGAGCCATGCCAGGTCAGAGCTCCGATCAGCTGAGGTATTTGTTGTGACGTCGTCCCTGTGCATCTTCTCCCTCTGCTTCCTTTCTTCCCCCAACAAAGGTTGATCCTGAGAGCTCTTCCACTTCCTAGTTTCTGTGGGCAAATCTCTGTCTTGGACTTGGCTTCCCTGGGAACCAGACTTGCAACAATTGGTACTGAGAGTGAAAAATTATGAACTCAAGTATGAAAGCCAGAGGACCTCTGTGAGAGCATATAGAGATGCCTCTGCAGTTGGAGGGAAGAAAAACTGAGGAACAGGCCCAGGGCTTAGGTATGAAAGTAGCAGAGCTTCAGAGAAGGTTGGGTTCTTGGCCCCAACAGGTCTGCTGTGCTAATGCCTTGAGACATGGGATAGGTGTATCTAAAAACTGGGAATTCCCAGATTCTTCTGAACCTTCTGGGTTCACAGATGTGGCCCATTCCTGCATGTTAAAGGCTAGTTGCACCTCCCCTGCCCGAAGATGGTGCAGAGCTCTCTGCTTTGCAAGACAACACGCTCCTTCTCCCAAAACTCCATTCACAGCTCTCCTCTTGACCAATAGACAAATGATGAGGGTTGAGTCACACCATAACTTGGCTGCGGAAGTGCCAAGTCTGCTACAAAAGAAAAGGGCTATACTCTGAAGGAGCTGCAGTACCTAGCTAACGTGGACTGGAAAAGAGTCGGGACACTGCTGATAGCACTGGATCCTGAGATACTGGGTCCATGGGGGCAGAAAATAAAGTTGGACAAGGGAGAGGTTATGGATACGGGAACACTGCCAGTGGGCAGAGGGTGTAATACCTTGACAAGGACCCCAGGGAAACAGTCTAACATGCTTCTAGGATGGCTCTTGGAGCTTGGAGGAATCGATGGCTCACACTATATGAAGGAAATGCCAAAGTGCCATGGAAGATGGCAGAAGGCAGGACCAAGGACTCAGAGAAGCAGGCACACTGGAGTGGATATTCTCTGTAAGGCCAGAAAGTTCTTGGAATATGCTGCCTCCAGAGCTTGGGTACTCACACACTGGGCAAAAGGGAAGACCCCCAACATTGCAGACACTGTTGGACACAGGGTCCAAGCTGATCTGGATGCCCTAGAGAATGGAGGTGTCCTCTAGGCCCCCTGTTCGAGGGTAGACACGGAGTCTGGGTGATAAATGAGGTCCCAGTCAGGTCCAATTCTCAGTGAGTCCACTGGGTGCACAGACACACTAGGCGGTCTCTTCCCCAGACCCGGAATGTGTAATTGGAACAGGAATCATCGGTAGTTGGCAGACACCCACGTTAGCTTCTTAGCTGTGGGGTAGGGGCAATCACTGGGAGGAAGGCCAAACAGAAACAGTCCCCTTTCCCCACTGGCCAAGATAGTACATAAAAAACAACTTCACAACCAAGGGGGAATGACAAAGATTAGTGCCATCCTTAAAGACCTAAAGGATACAGGGGATGGGGAGGGGTCCCCATCATATCCCCGTTAATTAACCAGTCTGTCCCCTACAAAAGCCAGACAGATGTTGAAGAGAGTGAACTGCTGCAAACTTAACCAAATAGTGGCCCCAATTGCAGATGTTATGCCACATGTACCATTTTTGCTACAACAAATTAACATGGCCTTGGTATGCGGTCTGTGTCTACTAATATGAATGAGTGTTTTTTTTTAAATTTTGATCAGAAAGGAAGATCAGAAATAGTGGACAGTCACTTTGGACAGACAAGAAAATGCATTTATGGTCTTTTCCCAGAACTATGTGAACTCTTCCACTCTGCCATAAATAAGGTAGAAACGGGGGAATTCCCTGGTAGTCCAGCAGTTAGGACTTCATGCTTTCACTGCTAACGGCCCGGGTTCAATCCCTGGTCAGAGAACTAAGATCCCACAAGCCACGTGGTGTGGCCAAAATAAAAAAAGGTAGAAGTGGTGCATTTGGAAAGGGGCACAAACAGGGCCAGAGGTCAGAGGTAAGCTGCATAAGGAAGTAGCCCAGGTCCCCATGTCATCCACTCATATACTGGGACCTCTCCCTCAGCTCTAAGAGCACCTGACAGTGGAGAGGAAAAGTCAAGTTTGCTTCATGGACTGATCAGCTCAGCATGAAGGCTTAAGCTGGAAACCCTCACAAGGGGTAGAGCTCTGTGTGATTCACCTACTCATCTGCTTTGTGTAGAAAGAGAAGTGATCTGAGGTTAGCATATATATAGACTCAGACAGTGGTGAATGCTTGGCTGGTTGGTCAGGGGCCTGGAAGGACAAAGATAAAGAAAATTGAGAACAAGGAGATCTGAGGAAGAGGGGCCAGCTGGGGGAAAGGATACCCAGTGAGGATGGGTGGTACCATCCTCCAGGAAGCAGGGTGGACCCTGAATCCACAACCATTAAGAGGCAATGCACAAGTATCAAAGTCTGGCCTGCTCACCCCATTTCAGGACAACTCTGCAACGCCATCCAGCCCCAAAACTCACAGTGGGATTAGCTGAGGCTTTTTAGATGACTACGTCGCCAAACTTCTTCCACTGACCGATCCTGCCCTCTGTGCTTCTCCACGGATGGCACTTCCCAATAAATCGCCTGCATTCACTCTCCACCTCCAATTCTGTTTCCCGGAGACCCCACCTGAGACGATTGCCAGACACGTTTCTGTGACTGGCATTTTCATTTACAAAGCTCCGTACCACTCTCAGTCTGACAGGCAGGCTAGCGTAAGCTAAGCCAGTAGGGAACCTGAAAAAAAAAGAAAGGAGCCATTATTTAGCCTGTCACCTCATAATTCAGTGGCCAAATCTTGTGTGAGGCACGGGACCTTTCTAGCCCTGAAGTTTACAATCAGCGCTTGCCCAAGGGCTCCCCAAGGGCCACTCGCAGTCTTGACAAAGGGGATCACTGAGTCTTCTCTGCACCCACCTCCCCCTTTCTTCTGCCCCACTCTCCACCCCTGGCACGTCAAGGTTGTTTTAAGGGATGACGAGACGGAAGAGAAAAGAGAATTGAAGAAACAGCAGCAATCTGAGGTTAACAAGAAGATTGCTAATCAGCCGTATCAGCCATGAAGTACTTCCAGGCTCTGTGCAAATGTTCTTCTGTTCTCCTCCCACGAGCCCGCACGGAATGGGACTCCCGGGGAAACGCTGGGGTGGACTTCCGTCCCACTGAAGTGTACAATCAGCCACCCTTGTGTTTAGGAAGATGTCAGGTCTGAAACCTAAAAGTCTCTCCGGTGAACCAAAACCTCTTCTCTCCACCCTCATAACACCCAGCGTGGATCGCTTCACTCTCCACCTGCTCTCCTGCCCTCCTTGTCTGCAGCAGCACATGCTGTTCCCAGGAGGCTCAGCTGCCGGAGGTCTCAGAAGAGCTGGGATATTTCACGGCCTCGTGTTTGGGTCACTACTGGCCCCCTCTGTGTGCTGGTTTCCTTAGGCGTCTTCAGAGAGCCCTGAACAGCGACGCTCCATCCTCTCTGTTGCACCTTTCTTACTCCTGCACTTTGACTCATTTGCTCTGATTCAGTTCAAAGAGTTCACTTTGTGCCCTCCCTTCCTCACTCCCGTCTCCTCAGATGCATCTCTCTTGAGCTGTCTGACTCTGTTTTTGAGCTAAGCAAATGCAGGGCCAAACCTGAGAATTAAATTGTGGCAGTCACTTGTTTTAACGTTTTCCATTTTTCATTCCTGGCTCACTTAATTGAATTACAAAGTGAAATGTCCATGTCACGGGAACTCAGGGGCTTTAAGATTGGAGAAGGGATGTGAGATTCGAATTCTTGCAGCTTCCTACTGAAAAAAATGTAATGATCCACTTGGACGAAGCCAACATTGTGAGAAAGGCCCCTCCCACCCCACCCCCAGCTCTGCCCAGCTGAAAGGTCTGAGGATTGTCAACAGGAAGTTCCAGCCAGAACCAGTTACTAAGCTAATCTGTATAAGCTAAGAAGTTTATTCAGGATCCCACACCCATCATGCACGAGATTTAGAATTAGGTTCTTAAGCTTGGTAGTTGTTTCTCGAGGAGTTGCTGCAATGTTCGGAAGTAACTCCCTTTGTGCGTATTCCGTGTAGCAAGGAGCTTTCGCCCTGCTTTGTGAACTTCTCTTTCCTCTGTAGCCAGCAGCTGCCACGAACCAGCCCCTTAGTTCAACTCCATGGCTGTCTGCTGAATGCTTCCTCCCTGCAGAGCTGTATATACTGTTTTTTTCACACACCCACCTCCCTTCCACCCCAGCTTGAAGCTGCTCTGCTCCCATCCACAGGGACTCCATCGCTTCTTAGAAGGCACTGCTATTATCCATGTTCTACTGGATATTCTGTCCATCCAGAGACATTGTCCACTGGTTAGAATACTTGAATAGCAATACCATCCTTGTGGGGGTGGGGTGGGCGGAGGAGGGAAGCTTCCCATGTCCCCAGCTCATTACATTTAGGTGGCTGATCGTCTTCCTGAGGCCAGCGTTATAGCTGTATCATTCCCCTGGTCCTGACCCCTACCAATTCCAGCATATTTTTACTCCTCCAACCATTGCAGGGCACCACTGGGGGCCTGGGATTACTTGCAGCTGACCACATTGGCTTGCTAAGGCATTAGAATAGGGATAGAACTAGGAAAACATGCTCCCCTGCGATCTGACTCAGGTTTGTATCTTCCCATAGTTAGGCACAGATTGGGTTGTTAGGACGTGAGGTCAATAATAGATACATTGTTTGCCCACTCCAAAACCTTTTGAAATCAGAAATCACTTTGCATGAAATGCACACCTGGCCCGAAAAAAGGTCACTGAAATGCACCTTGGGACACAGTAGCTTAACCTGAACAATTCAAGTAAGCAGCGTCTTTAATCCTTTTCCTCTCGTGAAAGCTATAAATTTGGAAAAGTTTCATGCCTTCATCTTCTGCCAGTAAAATTTTGGATCTTAACTGATGTAGTAACCACTTCTGAAGGCTGAATCTCTAATGTATTTCCAAATTTGGGGGTGTAGAAAATAAGTTTTATCTAAACATTTGCTTATTTCCAAAACTAGTGAGGCAGAGGAGTTAAACTATCCCATCAGTGACCCATATGAGATCTCAGGGTCCGTTTCTGTCTGTGATCTACTTTTTGTGTGCCTTAGGTTTTGTGAAAATCCCTTTTTCCATATTACCCAGCTAAAAATGTAATTAAAGTTTGATACCTCCTGTTGAGAAGAGGAACTAAGAAAATAGCATCTTTGAAAGTTGAGATATTTCATATAGATTTCTTTAGTAACTAAATATTGCCAGAGGATCTATTCTAAATGGAATAGACTGTCTCGTATTCTAAATGAAATACAAAACTTTTTATCTAGTCTCTAACGTTATTTGATTTTGATTGTATTAGATTCTTATTGCTGCTGTAACAAATGACCACAAGCTTAGTGGCTTAAAACAATATACACTTATTATTATTATTATTTATAACACATTTATTTTTCTTTCACTCTCACGGGGCTAAAATCAAGGTATCAGTAAGGCTATGTTCCTTTTTGGAGACTCTAGAAGAGAATCTGTTTTCTTGCCTTTTCCAGATTCTAGAAATTACCTGTATTCCTTGGCTTATGACCCCCTTCCATCTTCAAAGCCAGCAATGGCCAGTCCAGTCTTTCCCACATCCTATCACTGACCCTGACCGTCCTGTCTCACTTTTTCACATACAAGCACTTTGTGATTCGATCGGGCCCACCCCGATAATCCAGGATCATCTTCCCATCTCGAGATCCCTAATCACAAGGACACTTTTGCCAGGTAAGGCAACACATGTACAGGTTCTGGGTTGTAGGACGGGGACATTTTGGTGGTGGTAGGGCATTATTCTGTTGCCACAAGGTATTGAAGCCTAAACCATTTAACATATTCTTTGTTAAATATTTTCATCCGCTTTATGTCAGAAATTAACTCCTGAGGGAAGTTTCAAAGGTTGGCTAAGGTTATTCTAGACGACCCTCCACCACTCCATCGCCTAGTCATGGCTCATCTAATTTTCTGAGGAAAGAGTAATGTGTTTTTGGATCTGAGACACAGAGATGACTACATACGTTGGTCATCTTCCCTTCTCTATTTTATTTAATTCTGTAGAGACCTGGCATATTGCCCTTGGAAACTGGCCACTCGCTAAAAATACTGCCAGTCTGGGCTTAGAGGAGAGAGAGTATGAGACGGTTGCTTGAACTAGTGTGGCTTAACTGAAGATGTACTACACCATCATCAGCAAATAATAAGAAAAAGGAGATTATTTTAAAAAATCATTTGTATTAAGGTTGTGTTTAAAACAAGGTTTACCCCTCCCCACATTGCTCTAGCGTGGTGATTCTTTTTCATTTTGGTCACCGTTGCAGTGTTTCCATCTGTCCGCAGCACTGTGCTGGTACCAGCTGATGCAGTGTGGCCAGCAGCTGCCCCCGTGTGTTAGAAATGTCCTGTAGCTCCTGTGGAGAATCAGGACTTAATTCATTTACCCTGGCTCTTCCATGCCTTTCTCTGCCAACACAACTGCAGCTCAGCTCCTCCATCTAGAAACCTGGCAGCCGTCCCAGCTTAGTGCTACCTGCCAACACTCTTCTGAAGACCAGCCAGAGGAGGGAGGAACAGGGGGTCAGGGGACTGAGGAGGGAGGGAAGAGAAGATGCAAATCGAACCACGTTGGCCGCAGCTGCCTTAGATCTCCACACTCCCAGAGGTGATGACATACATGTATTCAGCAGCCATCACTGATCTTACTTGTAAAAGTCCCATTTAGATGTGGGCACGCTTTCCTGAGGTTTGAGTTTCTGGAATTACCCTAATCTTCCTCTTGATTCTGCAGTTATGGAGAACAAGGAAGACCCCACTGGCTAGAATGGTGGCCTCCCAGGCAGGAGAGTGGTGTGTTGACATTCTTACATCTCTTTACTAATATGCTAATCATTAACTTCTCTACCTTCCTCTCATCTCCATAATGAGCTACAGCAATACTGTTCAACTTTTCTAGGATGAGAACCTCTTGTTAATGTCAAATTTTACAGCCTTCCCACAGGATAGTACCGTAGTTGTACTTTTAGTAACAGTTGCTCTTTAAAATATGTCACCGAAAGCATCTGAGTGCAGTAAGTTTTGGATAAATTTGTGTTTTATTAATCACAACAGTATCTAATAACATTTAAAACCCAGCCAGGGCAAAGTCTGCGGCAATAGCCGGTACAAAAAGCATGTGCTCTTTAATATTAATGGAAAGAATAAAGATGGCGCTTCTTGTGAATATGGATACATGGGATCTTGACAATAACTCGACTCCCTAAAGAGAGGGTGGCGAAATGGGACCAGACTTGCCCAGTTTGTGTGTATGGGGGCCGGGTCTGGAAGCTGCCCCGTCAGCTCTCTCCAAGGATGTATGTGCCCTGGGGGAGTGGAGCAAGGGGGATGGCGGGCAAGATGGCAGTTCAGAGCAGGCCCACCCACAGGAAACCACATTGTTGAGATCCTTCCTTTCATGGTTCAGAATCCTTCAGACAAAGCTACCCCGTAGGCTCGGGCTCCAGTTACACCGTTTCGGTTTATATTACAAATCTTACAAGGAAAAGTGACCTCCGCAGCAGCTGGAGCTAAGAGAAACCATCCAAGTAGATGAGACAGCAGCCAGGACAGCCAGCCCTAGTCCACAAAAGGGACCTCCCCAGGGGAGAGTGACTGCCAGTTCTCTGTTATCCTGCAAATATGTTGGGAACCAAAGAAGAGGCAAATGAAGAGAGAACTGGTTAGAAACCAGAGCGAAAAAATATTTAGAAACCAGTAGGACATGGTGAGACATTCTGGTGTATCAGAATGGACAACGAAGCCGAGATGTTAAGAAGGTTCTGGGGGCCTCCCTGGTGGCGCAGTGGTTGAGAGTCCGCCTGCCGATGCAGGGGATGCGGGTTTGTGCCCCGGTCCGGGAAGATCCCACGTGACGCGGAGCGTCTGGGCCCGTGAGCCATGGCCGCTGAGCCTGCGCGTCCGGAGCCTGTGCTCCGCAAGGGGAGAGGCCACAGCAGTGAGAGGCCCGCGTACCGCAAAAAAAAAAAAAAAAAAGAAGGTTCTGGGACTTCCCTGGCAGGCCAGCGGTTGAGACTCTGTGCGCTTCCACTGCAAGGCCACGGGTTCGGGGAATTAAGATCCCCCAGAAGGTTCTGAAGCAGCAAAGCAGCCCCCTCTCACCTCCCACCCTAATGAGCAGGCATTAACCCTTTGGTTGCTGGATCAAGGGAAGGTCACGCTTTCCAAGGTGGTTGGGACGGCTGTGCAGGGACTTGATTCAGAGGCAGCTCAGTAACTGGTGAGAAAGCCTTTCCATACTTCACTCCTGAAAAGGCTGTACCCCGCATATTGGCTGTTTAAGTCAGTAATAAACAACTCTCATAAGGGTTTTGAAGCCGTGGAGAGAAACGATTGATAGAATCCCATTTCTTCGTTCTCGCTCACTGTCCCTATAGTGAATTCAAACCTAGACTCATTCTTCTAGATACAAGCATCTTTTCCCGAGGCGGAGAGGGAAATCACTCTGTGTTGAGTGCCTGCTATGTGCCAGCCCCTGGGCTTGGAGTTTTCCACCCGTCGTTTCACTTCCCCTCACAACCACTACCCAGGTGGGGATTTATTATTCCCATTTTCAGAGGAGGAGCTTGGCACCCAAGGCCACACATCTAGTAAAACGGAGATCCAAATTCCACCCAAACCGACCTGATGCCTTAGCTGACTGCCTTCCTTCCCACCACATCACACTACGGCTTTAAGGTTTTCTTGTGAACTATTTGGGGATACCATTCTCCAGGTGGGCGTTAGGCCTGTATATTTTATCAGATAGGTCCACTGTATTCTTTTATTTATTTATTTATTTATTTATTTATTTTTGGCTGTGTTGGGTCTTCGTTTCTGTGCTAGGGCTTTCTCTAGCTGCGGCGAGCAGGGGCCACTCTTCATCGCAATGCGCAGGCCTGTCACTGTCGCGGCCTCTCTCGTTGCGGAGCACAGGCTCCAGACGTGCAGGCTCAGCAGTTGTGGCTCACGGGCCTAGTTGCTCCGCGGCATGTGGGATCCTCCCAGACCAGGGCTCGAACCCATGTCCCCTGCATTGGCAGGCAGACCCTCAACCACTGCGCCACCAGGGAAGCCCCCACTGTATTCTTCTTAACCACCCCACCCCCAGCCAATTCCTCTTATATAACCGTATTCGTTTTATTTCCATTGATCAACTCATCCAGTAATTCATTAATCAGCCTAATCACACTGAAGTTATTGCTTTTCATGGAGCAATGAACGAAGCCCCTTTTAACTTATTTGAATTATGTGCTTACTGCATATAGCAAAGCCTTTTTTACTTAGGCCTCCTTATTATCAAAAGCAAGAAACAGTTCAGTTAAAAACACATACATATGGGACTTCCCCGGTGGTCCAATGGTAAAGAATCCTCCTTCCAATGCACAGCACGTGAGTTCGATCCCTGGTTGGGGACCAAAGATCCCACATGCCGTGGGGGGAACTAAGCCCACTTGCCACATCTAACGAGCCCGCGTGACACAAACTACAGAGCCCACTCACTCTGGAGTCCTCGCGCCACAACAAGAGAGAGAAAACCTGCACGCCACAACTAGAGAGAAGCCCGTGGGCCACAATAAAGATCCCGCGTGCCACAACTAAGACACGACGTAGCCAAAAATAAACAAACACATACATAGGTATGCGTAGGCACATACATACGCACAGACATTCCCCGAAAGATAACAGTTGCAGTAATTCTGAAATAATTCCTTGGGTTTTCAGCTAAAATTTTTCCATGGAAATCAATTTCATGGACTTGTTAGTATGAGCCAGTGATAGAGAGCCTCACGATAGAGATTCCGTCCTTTCATGAAACCTTTCCAACCCCCGTTACTCCTCAGCCTTTTTGTCTGCTACTGTTTGTTGTGAATGCAGTGTTATAAATACTCATCAAGTATAAATCAGTAATGATAAATGTCTGTTTCCAGTTAACGTTATCTAACACCTGATACACACTAGATTGCTAAATGGTGGGGTGAGAGTAAAGCCTTCGAGCTTGCTTGAAGGTTTATGGAATAAAATGCCTTTGGTGAGGACTGAGGGGTTATGGAGCAAACGGCCTTTGTTTCTGAGTCCAGCCCTCTTGCTCCTTCCCAGGGTGTGCTCAGCCTCCTCGTGTGATGTGTCCAAATTTCATCCTCCATAGTGAAAAGACAAAAGGCCATCATCTACTTTCTGGGGCTGTGTGTGGAACTACATAAATGAAAAATGAGCTTTGTAAGGATGAAATGCATGTAAAAAGATGGAAGTTGTCATTTTTTCATTCTGTTGGGTCCAAACAAGGAGCGGAATAGTCTATGGCTAATATTTTAAGGTTTGACTCAATAGCTGATGTACTTTATTTCTGTTCCCCGGGCAAAGATTTGAAACATTGTTGGCACTAGATGGGACGTATCTTATCTGAACTTCTTATGAAACACAATTCTTTGTGTTACCCCTCAAATTCCTTAAACATATTGAGTTTCAAAAAATATTCCTACTTCTTGCCTCAATGCCTTCTTTTCTTAATATAATTTTATTTTTTAAACGTATTCTACAATATGTAAGACGTTAAAAAAAAAAGAGGATGAGGAAAAATACAAGAAATGCCCAGGTATCCACTGATCAGCTCAAGAAACGAAACACTGGGAACACAGTTAAATCCATTTTATGCTCCATGGCTTCTTGATAGAGCCTGTTACTTCCTAAGAGGTTATTTCCTGAGTGACCAGGGACCTGGATGCTTGGCTCTGCCCACCTTTGCAAGGCCCTGGAAATGGTCCTTATGTCTCTGGCCTTTGTGGTAGAGTCAGAGATGACCATGTGATTTTCGAGGCTGTGGGTTAGCCATGGAACGTCTGGACCTTGGCTGTGACTTTTGGGCACTTGCCCTCTGGACATGTTGCCAGATAGAAGTGCACATAGCTTCCTGCGACCGCCTCTTCCTGAGTACGGTGAGAGGGCCCAGAGCCCTTGACCGTAGCACTGCATTATGGGCGGCCAGGGAGACCAAGGTGAGCTGGTCAAGCTCTCTGAACCTGAGATGGACCATGCGGTGGACTTGACTCATTGAAGAGGAATGAGTGCCACTGCCTCCTGAAGCCTCAGTGCAACAGTGACAGCTTTGTGACAGCAGGATGGCCTTGGCTTGTGCTGGTATTAAGGGTGTGGGCAGGTCCAGCTGTCTCTCCACTTGGCGTCTTCTCTTTCAGCCATGGGACTGTCCTGGCTGGAGAGCTGTGGGCCAGTGCCTTCCCAAACCCCCATCAGTTTCAGTGAAGAGCAAACTCAGAATATTCACTGTCATATACATTATTCTGTGGACATTAGTCTTAGGTTAAAAATGCTTTATGGCCCAGTGGTTTTAAAAATAAGAGAAAGAAATGCATAAAGCTTGAGGAGTCATTTGCCCTGTTGCTCCTGTGTATTGCAGACAAATGAACACATGCCCCTGTACTTATTTATGTTGTAGACCAGTCATTTTTCCTTACACAGGAATCTTATTAAAACAATAAATCAGTGTTAACCTGGGTTTTAAATTGGCCCAATATGTTTGGAGAATTTGCCGGTTTAATTTTCCTATTTTTCATTTTCAGTTAACTAATTTAGTTTTCCCAGGTGGGATACCACAACCTTAAGACGTGGATTTATCTTGAAACCAGCAAGCCCCGACATATATTGCCACCAAAACAAGAAAAGAAAAGCCAACATTTTGTCCTGTAACGAGACAGCAGAGAAGCTCAGATCCAGAAGGTACCCATCCTGAGCATTGC
Organism: Phocoena sinus; assembly: GCF_008692025.1. NCBI lineage: Eukaryota > Metazoa > Chordata > Mammalia > Artiodactyla > Phocoenidae > Phocoena > Phocoena sinus. Next base: position 133,562,090 of record NC_045764.1, read on the forward strand.
CAAGTGCCCAAGTCTGGGCCCTGGGAAGTGACACCAACTGCCTGCCTGCAAGTTCTGAATATTTTGTTCTGCATTTTCTCCACATCTCCTTGGCCTGAAAGCCTCCGGTACATCTCTGTTATAGACTGAATGTTTTTGTCTTCCCCCCAAACTCATAGGCTGAAGCCTTAACCCCAACATGACTATATTTGGAAATAATTTACATAAGTAATTAAAGTCAAATGAGGTCATAAGGGTAGGGCCCTGATCCAATAGGATTAGTGTCCTTGTAAGAAAATACACCATCAGGGGCTTCCCCGGTGGCGTAGTGGTTGAGAGTCCGCCTGCCGATGCAGGGGATGCGGGTTCGTGCCCCAGTCCGGGAAGATCCCACATGCCGCGGAGCGGCTGGGCCTGTGAGCCATGGCCGCTGAGCCTGCGCATCCGGAGCCTGTGCTCCGCAACGGGAGGGGCCGCAGCAGTGAGAGGTCCGCGTACCGCAAAAAAAAAAAAGAAAATACACCATCAGAGACCACTCTTCCCACTCCTCTCACCCCAGCTACACTCCCATCCCTGCCATGCACGCACATCACCATGCCCCGAACACGCAGGACGAGACCATATGAGCACACAATGAGATGGCATCACGTACATAAAAGAGGCCTCAGAATGAAACCTACCTTGCCAGCACCTTGATCTTGGACTTCCCAGCCTCCAGAACTGGGAGAAAATAAATTTCTGTTGTTTAAGCTGTGTGGTCTATGATATTTTGTTATGGCAGCCCAAACAGATGAAGACAATCTCCCAGCAATGTTTTCCCAAGAACACTGTGACAATTGCTGGTGTTCCCTTCCCCCCAGAGCACTTGGGGTCCCAGCAAGTTCTCAACTGGCACCTCCAAGGGGCCCACACCATCACAGCTTGGGTTGCTTGTAGCAAACCGAAGGCCACAGAGTATGACTGGTGACAGATACCAGGGGAAGATTTTCTAGCCACCACTCCCCAGAGGAATATGTGCATGTGAGTGTGTGTCTGTTGCGGGGGGCGGTGACTTTAACAATGGACCAGTATCAGAAGTTTCCTGAAGCTCACAGCTGCTCTGGACTTGTACTCCACCCCGAAGAACGCTACTGGGGGTGAGTGTGGGCCTTAAGAAAATGCTGACTCAGCGAGTGCTGCCTTTTGGGGAAGCTGCTCTGTGTAGTGGCTTTGGAGTCAATCAAAACTAGGATCAAATTCCAGCTTTTTACTGCATTAATCAAAATAGTATAAGCAAGGGCTTCATTGGCTCAAGTAACTGAAAAGTCCAGGGGGATGTTTTGCTTTCAGGCACAGTTAACATCCAAGTACTCAAAAGATGTCATTGGAAATCTGTCTCCTTCTCCCTTCTGGCTCTGATGATCTCTCCACTGGCCTCACACTGAGGAGAATCTTCCTCAGCAATTCTACACGCACCTGATCCTTAGCACAAGAAAGAGAGAGTCTTTGCCAAGGGGTTCAACAAAGGTCTCGGTGAGGTTGCTGATTGGCCAGGGCTGAGTCATATGTACACCCCTGGGTGGGAGGGTTGGGAGGTTGGTCCCATTTGAACCTAGGAGAGATGGTGCTTTTGCTTAAGGAGGAAGGGATCAGGGCAGGCCAAATCAACAGATGTCCACATAGACACTGAAGGGCTCTGTGACTCCAGGCAAGCTGTTGAACCTCTCTGATCCTTGAGTTTCTCCTTTTAGAATGTCTGTACTAGTACCTGTCACTAGGGGACTGACGAATACTAAGTGTGCTTCTAGCACAGCTCCAGGCACAGAATGTAGGTGTAATAACTGTTAACTCCCTCCCTCCTCCCTTTCCCTGTCTCTGGCCCTCTCCTGGAAGCCCCGGGGAAGTTCAAAGAACACCTTGAGTGGTACTGAAGATGTCATGCTGTTTCAGGCTGTGTCTCTTCTGCCAAGAGTTGGTCTACTCGGTGATGGTGGCCTTGGGGACACAGTGGGACTCTGAGGATTCTCTGGTTGGGCTCAGCCCTGGGACATCCAGGTGAGCTGGTGGACGCCTTCCAAAAGACAAGTGATGTCTGCAGTTTCCTGGGCTGGAGAGCTCAGAGCAGCCAGCAGGTCCCTTCCTGGTACTCTCTAGAATTCAAAACCAAGCCTCCCACTGTATATATCACTTTCCCAAACAAATTAGGTCCTGGACGAGATTCCTAGTCCCTCTTAGACCTGTGGGGTTTCTTTCATCCAGACAGCCACTCACTAATCGAACTGCCCTTTGTGAACGCTGAAGAATCTTAATGTAAATTTACCTCTGAAGATTAACACACTGCAATCATGTACCTGCTCAGCTGGCAGCAGGCTTGAAACCGCCAAACTTGTTCTTCCCATTTCCACCCGTTCTTCTTCCCTAACTATCCTCACAGCACTTTCTTACCCTTTTATCCATAGGTTAAAAGAGCCCTGGCACCTGTCCCCTCCGGCGGGCCAGATTGAAGCATGTGATCAGCTGCCAACACATTCATGCCCAATGGAAGGAGGTCTGGCATCTCAGTGCCCCACTTCTCCCCTGACTCTGCAGTTTTAAAAGTCACCCACAGATTCTGAGGAAATCCAAAACTAAAAAAATAAATATTACTTGATGGATTTCTTTTAAGTTCTGTCACCTAGTTTCCTTGGATCCACCTTGATTTATCCTGGGATCTTGGCATATATTTAAATGTTATGAGCACTTCGGTGGAGAAGGTCTACATAATCTGAAGGCAGCATTATTATGAACGACGGTGAACGTGCTCATTTTCTCCTTGGGCAGTCAGTGGCTCAGTTAGAGCAGAGGACATTTAGGGGCAATAGAGAATGATTCTGATAATAACTTGGGGGTTAGGGGACAAGCTCCAGCTTTGGAATGGGAGAATGTGTTCAAAAGTTGTTTCAGGATACACTTAAGAGGTGTTGGGGACAGTCACCTCCTTCAGAGACAGTGATAAATTTGCAGACTTTTCAGTGAAATTTTCTGTGTTAAATTGTAGAACTGGTGTGGTTCCCAAAGATCTCAGAGTAAATGGAGACAAATAATGTCATCACAAAGGGAGACATATCAGTGGACCCGATTTGACCCCTTCAAGGGGTCCTGACAATTTCCAATTTGTGTAATTTGGATCTTTCATTAAGAAATCCATTTCCTTAGGACGGTTTTATTTTGTGGACTATATGTGGGATTGCTAATCTTTAAAGAACTTCTTTTGAGAGAATGAAGAAAAGCCCCTCTACATGCTGTTGGGAGAAACATGAAATGGGAAAACTTCTTTGGAAAGCAATTTGGGAATATCTAGCTAAGTTAAAAATGGAAAAATCCTATGACATGGCAATTCCATTTTAGGAGTAGATCCTGTGCGTATACTAGCATGTGTGTACAAAGGGCTATGTGTCATATCATACCCAACAATGGATTCAACCTCAGTCCCCTTCAGCAGAGCACTGGCGAAATAAAGCATAGCAGAGCTACCACAGGACACTGTGCAGATATTAAGAAGAATGAGGTACATCCTACATGAAGATTTGGAACAATCCACACAATACATTAGCTGGAAAAAAAAGCAAGGGCCACAACAGTGTGCATGGTATGCTTTCATTTATGTCCAAAATTGACAGGTGTGTGTGCAGGGAAAATTACTAGAAGGATACACCGGAAATCATTAGCAGGTGTAGCAAGACTGGAGGGCTGGACTGAGAGAGAAGCTTACTTTCCAACAGGTCTTCTCATACTGCTTGATTTTATTTTACCTTGTTCATGCACTTCTTTCTCAATTAGGGAAAAACACTAGAGAACAAACAAATAGACCCCTTTCAGAGGGAACCCCCATTTCCAAGGCAACAGTGCTGCCAACCAAGAATAAGCAGCATTCGTTCTGTAGAGGAGAGAATCTTTTTTTATTTGCCCTTCTGATGCCAAGCAGGGCCCTGTGGGGCTCCTGGGCACAGAGGCCTTTTTGTCCCCCACTTCTTGTAGGCAAGACTCCAACCTCCATGACCTTCCCTGAGTTCCAAAGGGCAGATTCGAACAGTTGCTAATCAAGGGAGGAGCAGCCACAAAACCATCTGAGGCGAGATTAAAAGGACCAGAGAAGCTCATCAAAGTTAGGAGACCCACCCACCTGTGACCCTGCACACACCCTAATCTTGTCAGCAACCCCGCCCTTTTGAAAGTTTGCAGAAGAAAGAAGAAACTTTGATCCTTATATCACATAACTCTGACAACAAGTCCTGACTATATAACCTCTCCCTATTCCCCAGGGAGTGGGGTACAGTTCTTGAGGAGCTAGCCTACTGTGTTCTCTTTGCCTGGCAAAGAAGGAAAGACTTCCTTTCTCCCCCATAACTCTATCTCCGTATTTCTGTTTGGCATCGGTGCACAGAGAGCCTAGATTTTGGCAACAGTTCTAGCCCATCACATTTTAAAGATCAGCCATGTCCACTGATAGAAAGAACAGATATTGAACTTGGGGTTCTGTTTGAATTTGAAGGAAGGAATCATGGAGACATTTTCCCTTCACGCTCTTGTTGAGATGTGCTGTTAGCCACCCTGCCCAGCCTTCCTCTCTGTGTGTGGTCCTCCAGCTGTAGATGGTATCCAGATGTGTGGGCTCGTGGGTGTGAGTGGGTGCTCAGAAGGTGGCAGGACCCAGAGCACAGCCTCAATTCTGGAACCTCCTAAGTTCGGGAGACTGAAGTGAGCTCATGCTGTCCCAATATGTAACTGCCACTTTAGTCCTCTGTACTTTCACTTAATGATTTAATTTTTGTGCCTAAGCTTAGAGAAAGCCTAAGAAACTTAGAGAAAGCTTAGGAAATCAGAGAAAGCGTAATAAAGTACTACGCTAAATTTTTTTCATTACTGCTTTATTTATTTATAAGTTTATGATTTATTATTAGTGATTCCATACGTAATATTTTTTATCTTACATAGCAATAAATCCAAGTGTGAGAAATTTAAACAGGACATGTTTATCAGATTGGTAAAGCTTTAAAATTTGGGAAGGAGTTACTCAGTTTTCCTGGGTCTCTCCCATGTATACATGTTATTAAATTTCTGGTTGACTTTCTCCTGTTAATCTGTGTATGTCAATTTAATTCTTAGGCTTGCCAGAAACGCCTAGAAGGGTAGAAGAAACTTTTTTCCTCCCTGAACAGTTGGTAACAGGATGGGATGCAACTTTACTGGCTGGACCCTACTTGCCCCAATGCTGCTGCAGATAAAAGACATTGGGACACGCGACAAAAGCCAGCAGGAGGTGAGAATTCTTACGACATATGTCAGTCTGTCTGCAGAGTCTACTGGAAATGAAAGTGGTAAGAGTTTCTCTCTTTTTTAAAAAAATTAGATTTAGCTGGAGAAAATATTTGTAGGGCTAATTTCTTGCACTCGGTGACTCTTGGTTTAAAGTTTGTCAGAGGGCTCTTTGTTTGTGGATCTGTTTCCTCGCACATATGGTCTCTTTCGTTGTCTTTGCCCTTGGTGCCATTTGTCATAAAGGAGGAAAACCATGGGTCTGATTAGGTTTTTCTTTCATCTTGTTCCGTGTATAGCTTGGCTTACTGACCATTGAGAAAACTGTCTCTGATCTCTGCCATCCTGAAGGTACCCCAAATGGTGTGCAATTGGCAGCCAGTCCGACAGACTGGGATTCTAAGCATCTCTTTGTCAGCTCTCAGGGAAATTTGTCATAAGGGGTCCCAGCTCATAAGGGGCCTTTGGCATCTCAACCTTTGTTGCTTTGTTAATGATGCCACAAAGGTCTTTGTCTTCTTAGACTATTTTGGGGAGTGGACTTTCTAGATCTTGCAAGAGCTGCATCCTTTGCACTCTCTTGTAGGCATGCCTCTTGTATTTTATTGGTTTGAGTCACTATTAAGCTCCTACGCATCAATGGCCAGAGATGTACCCTTTGAATTAGAAAAAATCCAAAATTGGTAAATTTTTAGAGAGATTTTACCCTAAACAATTGTACCTATTTGGTATGCAAAGCCCCCAAAGCCTTCAAAATTCCAAAATAGCTTTACTGAATGATTTGCTGTCAAAGGCTAATGAAATATTAAATATACAAAAGGTACCTAAAACTATAAGACTGATATAAATACTGCTCCCCTCTATCCTCCTTTGAGTACTCATTATCTCTTTAAATTGCCTTTCTACTCTGGAGAGACTGTTAAAACAACTACTTTCAGAAATGGGACCATCTGAGGTTATAGGCAATCATCTTCAGGTCAAAGACCAAACTGAGGCCCATAGTTAAAGAATTTCTTAAACCCAGGGAGGATCCTCAAAAGTTTTTGTAAATGGATTTTTGTAAATGGGAGGCTACCGGTGACCATAGCTTATATTCAGAGCCTGAATTTTTTGGCCTTCCTAAGCTAAATGTACCCAGAGGGAAAGAAAAACATTCTAACATAGGTGGATGGGTATGTCAGTCCTCTGATATCATTTCGGTGGCCACCCAATTCTTTTTTTTTTGTGGTATTAGGGCCTCTCACTGCTGTGGCCTCTCCCGTTGCGAAGCACAGGCTCCGGACGCACAGGCTCAGCAGCCATGGCTCACAGGCCGAGCCGCTGCGCGGCATGTGGGATCTTCCCGGACCGGGGCATGAACCCGCGTCCCCTGCATCGGCAGGTGGACTCTCAACCACTGCGCCACCAGGGAAGCCCTCACCCAATTCTTTGAGGAATTAAAAACAGCTGTCCTTGTTGTACAAATCTAGTCTTCACAGGATCAGAGGTGTAGCTGCAGAAATAATTCAAAGTCCACCAATCCTTTTTACCACTCCCAAAACCTCCCCTATTTATCTTAAGAGGCTTATAAATATTGCAAAAAATAATTCTGGCCTTAAGGGAACCAAAGTCCTCCTAGGAGGAACTTGCATTTCTCTCCCTGTGCTTTTGAGATGTAAATGTTCTACCTGGTCTAGACCATCTCTTTAAAATACAAATGTCAGGCCGGTAAATCTTATCAAAAGCAAGAACAAAACGGGGAAAGGACATGTGGAACTTGACTCTTCAAGGACAAATGCAAATCTTAAGCGTCTTCATAAATATTAGTAAAAAGGGTTTAGCCATCTAAACAGGTGACATTGACTTGCTCAGTCTGCCAGAAACCCAATTTGAATCCAACCTCTTTTGTAACTGGTGTGTTTTATATTATTGTACCTGATTCATGGCTGAAATTTTAGAATGGGACTATGGAGTCTCTGTTTGCTTCTGTTTGTGTGTTTGTACATGTCTATATACATGTGTTATATATGTGTGGTATTTTCTACCTTTGGATGGTATTGTCAAAATTAATTTGTAAAAGAGCTCTATTTGGTTGCTTAAAGAAAATGAAGTGTGTAATTAAATTCTCAGAAATATAATAGGAACTAACCCAAATGAATTTCAGCTTCATGTGATCTGGGAAAATATTTGGTATTAAAGCTAGTTTAAATTTGTTGGTTTAATACAGACATGCCTTTAGAGTTATCAACATTAAGTGTAATAATATTGTACCTAGGTTTACTGAAAGTCAAATAAGATCATGTTATCTGTGTTACAAAATTTGTCAGCAAGAAAAGTAGCTTGGGATGATGGTTGACTTTGTCTAATGTTTCATGAAGTTTTCATGGGTAATCTAAACATAACTGTTGGGAATAAGTAAATTAAATAAATGTAAAAGGGATAAGAGTTTTTAGGTGAACTCTTTAAGAATAATGATGTTTTATCATATGTCTACTTAAAAACTAGTTTCTCCAAATATTTCAGTAATTTAAAACTTAAGTTTTGCTAAGCTAGGTTACATGATGGAAATTCATTAAACATATAGATCATTTCCAAATAAGATAAAATACTGAAACATTAATTGCTAAACAAGTCTAAGCTTACCTACTTTTGTCTTCTTATTGCAGAAAAACTAAAGATTTGGGGGGTTTGTTAGAAACATGTCTTATACCACATTGAAAAAAAATTATGCTATGAGGAAATGTATGTTTTTAGAAATTATGGTATGTATTCATAAGTTTGCAATCAAAAAAATACTGGTATGATAAACAGTTTACAATGGCTTTCTTCTTAGTTTTCACTAGAAATTAATGTTTCTAAGGTAAAGAATTCTAACCAACACATTTAATTAAAACTACTACAGTTAATAAGGACAACATCTTCATATGCAAGGGGAAAAAGTATAAGGAATGGAAATGCATTTTGTTAAGAGGAAAGAAAGTACTTTTGTCCTAAAGTGAGGATTTAAAAAAGGAGCGGGGGTGGGGTTAGGGGGAGCACAAGACACTCTGAATGTAAGAAAGGGAGTTACAGAAGGTTTTTAGAAAGGGAACCTTGAGAAAAGAGTTATACATGGTAAACTGGCTCATATTGGAATAAAAGTAATTGAATTTTAACATCAAAGGTAAGCTGTGCAAAACTACAATCTGGTTTTCTAGAGAGAGAACAAAGTTTTCTTGGACTATTGATCTGTTTTTGAAAACAGATTGTAAAAATTTCCTTACCTTTTAAGTAATCTATTGTAACTTTCTGTATTTGCTTTTGAAATTGTTTATTGTCACTTTGATTAAGTGGATAATTATTTATTTCACAGTGACCTATGGTCTTTTTGATGAAGTGTTTTAAAACCTTTTTGATATTTTTGATAAACTTCCCCCAAATCAAATTCTAAATGAAGTGTTATTGACCTGGAAATAACTTTGAGGTTTTCCAGAGAGCCCCTGGAACACCTCAAGAAATTTCTTTCCTCTCCTTATAAAAGGAGATATTAAACTAATTGGGCTTTATATGCTAAATTACATGGGAAGTGTTATCAAATAAAGATGATAAACCTTCTTAGGTTATATAGGTAAATGTTATTAATATGTGTTCTAAAAATTGTATGAAATTCCTAAAACTTGAATATGTCCTAGTATGTTATCAGTTATATTCTAGATATTATCTTAAAATGCTGTATGTTACAGAAATAACCAAATTTCCTTGTCAATTGCATTGTAATCAGATATTCAACCATGTCATTTTAATTCTTTTGTGATTTGTAGACGGTTATTGTTTTAATCTAATGCTTTTGCAAAAATGCTTCAGCCTCAAGAAGATTCATAAAAAGGACTTTTTGACAAATACAGGTTTCTGATAATGTTCAGATTATATCACGGAACTGGGTAAGAAATCACAGAACTCTAATGGAAAATCTGATGGCTTCATAAAACTGTTAACAGAAGATCAAGTTCAACAAGAATTAGTTACACAGGACTGAATGAACTGATGAATATGATTATAAACTTTAAAACTTTTGCCTGAAATATTGCTGGCTTTTACAAATCTTTGTTTTCCAGATATAAGGAAACCTTTCCTCTTATACTATGACTTACAGCAATTTGGTGAACTATACCTTTGTAGGAAGAATTGAAACATTTATTTTTTTCTCCCTACCTAATCCCTCCAGAATTTGGAAACTCTTAGTAAGTATTCTTACTTTCATGCCAATATAGTTATTTGCATAAGTTCACTAAGAATCTGTTCTCATTGTAACAGGACACAATTGGCAACACTGGTTGTAAACATTACCATGGCTTTGACTGGAATGTCATATTTGAGAATATGTATACAATCAGATATGACTAGACAGCTTTAAGGAACTAAGGTTGACTTTATGGAGCCATAAAGCCCCTTGGAAAAAGAGCCTGGTACCTTGCAGCCAGGGTTTCCAGCAGCCTTACCAGGTGAGTAATAGAGACTATTTCCTGGCAGATGCAGGAACCTCGGGATATTTGGGGAACCTTAAGAAAAGAGGAATTCATCCAAATCTATAGGTTTTTACAGGCAACTCTGATGGCAAGTTCTTGGCGTGGCTTCCTGGCCCTGAGAGGCATTTAAATATTCGATCTGGAGTTTCCTTATGAAAAGTTCCAGCAAAGCAGATTCAAAAGAGCCTCTATTGTCAATGGCTATTCTTGCTGGACTTATGTAAATAATCAGGCCAAGTTTAATGAGACTAAACTTATTTTGCAAATAAATTAGTCTTAATTTGGCTGTCTTTGGTAGAAATGAGGGTGATTCTAAAGAGAAAAATGTTGTGTTTCAGCAGAAACTTAATACACAATTATGGATATTAGATTGTAAAAAAAGAAAGTTTGGGAGTACAAGTGTTAGCAAAAGTGTGAGAGGAAAAGGCAGGCTCATTTATGTAGTAGTGGTGGTGGGTATAAGTTAGCTCAATTCTTTTAGAAGACAGTTTGGCAGTATCTGTTCAAAGTAAGATGTGCATCATCCCTGATGCAGCAATTCCCCTTCTAGAATTCCTTTTGCAGAAACACTTGCAGATGTGCACAAAGATTATTGTACAAGAATTTTATTCATTACTGTTCCTATTTCGGAAGATTGGAAACAACCAAGTGCATGTCAATAGCAGATTAAACAATCGTGATACTTCTGTAGAATGGGATACTATGGTGGCGTAAAGAGAAGCAGCTCTACATGTTTTGACATAGAAAGATGTCCAGAATTAAGAGCCAAGTTTTTTAAAGAAGAAAAAGTGAAAAAGCATTATGTATGTTCTTATATCAATTTATATATACTATAAAGATCTATAATAGCATGCACTAAAAAGATAGCTAGGGCTTCCCTGGTGGCGCAGTGGTTGAGAGTCCGCCTGCCGATGCAGGGGACACGGGTTCGCGCCCCGGTCCGGGAAGATCCCACATGCCGCGGAGCGGCTGGGCCCGTGAGCCATGGCCGCTGAGCCTGCGCGTCCGGAGCCTGTGCTCCACAACGGGAGAGGCCACAACACTGAGAGGCCCGTGTATCGCAAAAAAAAAAAAAAAAAAAAGATAGCTGGACAAGTATAAACGAAGCAGTGTTTGTCTCTGGGGTTATAGGGACTTCTACTGTTTTACAGCATACACTTCGTAATTTTTATTATAGTCATGTGTTACTTTTATTATCAGAGATAACAATAATGATTTTTAAAATAAGAAAAAATATTGATCAGAAAAAAACTCCTACACACTCATTCTTAAAGGCAACTGACATCAGGAAGCTTGTGAAGTTACTGTTAAAAATTAGTCTGCTCCTCTGACCAGATCTGCACACCAGTGACTAAGTTTTGGGAAGGGAAGTTTCTTTACTGCTTCAAATTATATTCTAATTTGTCTTGGAATGACACTGTGCATCACCAAATCGTATTTTTCCATCGATTGGAAAAGCAGTAGCTTAATAGGTTATTTCCTATGATTTTAACTAGAAAAGTCCACAAGTTGTCTTGAGATGCTTACACGAACACAATTTGGAAAGTGACAAGCCTTCCTATATTATACATTAATGAGAACAGGAGGAGAAGGAGGAAGAGAGAAAGGGGAAGAAGAAAAGCATTTGTGGGGGGACGAGGGGAAGATGGCGGAAGAGTAAGACGCGGAGATCACCTTCCTCCCCACAGATACACCAGAAATACGTCTACACGTGGAACAACTCCTACAGAACACCTACTGAACGCTGGCAGAAGACCTCAGACCTCCCAAAAGGCAAGAAACTCCCCCACGTACCTGGGTAGGGCAAAAGAAAAAACAGAGACAAAAGAATAGGGACGGAACCTGCACCAGTGGGAGGGAGCTGTGAAGGAGGAAATGTTTCCATACACTAGGAAGCCCCTTCGCGGGCGGAGACGGCGGGTGGCAGAGGGGGAAAGCTTCGGAGCCGTGGAGGAGAGCGCAGCAACAGGGGTGCGAGGGCAAAGCAGAGAGACTCCCGCACAGAGGATCGGTGCCGACCGGCACTCACCAGCCCAAGAGGCTTGTCTGCTCCCCGGCCGGGGCGGGCGGGTCTGGGAGCTGCGTCTCGGGCTTCGGTCGGAGCTCAGGGAGGGGACTGGGGTTGGCGGCGTGAACAGCCTGAAGGGGGTTAGTGCACCACGGCCAGCTGGGAGGGAGTCCGGGGAGAAGTCTGGACCTGCCGAAGAGGCAAGAGACTTTTTCTTCCCTCTTTGTTTCCTGGTGCAGGAGGAGAGGGGATTAAGAGCGCTACTTAAAGGAGCTCCAGAGACGGGCGCGAGCCGAGGCTAAAAGCGCGGACCCCAGAGACGGGCATGAGACGCTAAAGCTGCTGCTGCCGCCACCAAGAAGCCTGTGTGCGAGCACAGGTCACTATTCACACCTCCCCTTCTGCGAGCCTGTGCAGCCCGCCACTGCCAGGGTCCTGGGATCCAGGGACAACTTACCCGGGAGAACGAATGGCGCACCTCAGGCTGGTGCAATGTCACGCCGGCCTCTGCTGCGCAGGCTCGCCCCGCATCCGTACCCCTCCCTCCGCCCAGCCTGAGTGAGCCAAGGCCCCGAATCAGCTGCTCCTTTAACCTAGTCCTGTCTGAGCGAAGAACAGACGCCCTCCGGCGACCTACACGCAGAGGCGGGGCCAAATCCAAAGCTGAGCCCCGCCAGCTGTGCGAACAAAGAAGAGAAAGGGAAATCTCTCCCAGGAGCCTCAGGAGGAGCGGATTAAATCTCCACAATCAACTTGATGTACCTGCATCTGTGGAATACCTGAATAGACAACGAATCATCCCAAATTGAGGAGGTGGACTTTGAGAGCAAGAGTTATGATTTTTTCCCCTTTTCCTCTTTTTGTGAGTGTGTATGTGTATGCTTCTGTATGAGATTTTGTCTGTATAGCTTTGGTTCCACCATTTGTCCTAGGGTTCTTTCCGTCCGTTTTTTTTTTATTATTATTATTTTCTTAACAATTTTAATTTTAATAACTTTATTTTACTTTATCTTCTTTCTTTCTATCTTTCCTTCCCTCCCTCCTTTAGACAACAAATCATCCCAAATTGAGGAGGTGGACTTTGAGAGCAAGAGTTATGATTTTTTCCCCTTTTCCTCTTTTTGTGAGTGTGTATGTGTCTGCTTCTGTATGAGATTTTGTCTGTGTAGCTTTGCTTCCACCATTTGCCCTAAGGTTTGCCCTAAGGTTCTATCTGTCCTTTTTTTTTTTAATTTTTTTTTCTTGATAATTATTTTTAATTTAAACACTTTATTATATTTTACTTTATTTTCCTTTACTTTATCTTCTTTCTTTCTTTCTTTTCTCCTTCCTTCCCTCCTTCCTTGCTTTCTTCCTTCCTCCCACCGTCCCTCCCTCCCTCCTTTCTTTCTTTCTTCCTACTTCTACTAATTCTTTCTCTCTACTTTTTCTCCTTTTGATTCTGAGCCGTGTGGATGAAAGGCTCTTGGTGCTGCAGCCTGGAATCAGTGCTGTGCCTCTGAGGTGGGAGAGCCAACTTCAGGACACTGGTCAACAAGAGACCTCCCAGCTCCACATAATATCAAATGGCGAATATCTCCCAGAGATCTCCATCTCAACGCCAGCACCCAGCTTCACGCAACAACCAGCAAGCTACAGTGCTGGTCACCCTAGGCCAAACAACTAGAAAAACAGGAACACAACCCCACCCATTAGCACAGAGGCTGCCTAAAATCATAATAAGTCCACAGACACCCTAAAACACACCACCAGACGTGAACCTGCCCACCAAAGAGACAAGATCCAGCCTCATCCACCAGAACACAGGCACTAGTCTCCTCCACCAGAAAGCCTACACAACCCACTGAACCAACCTTAGCCACGGAACAAAACATCAAAAACAGCGGGAACTATGAACCTGCAGCCTGCAAAAAGGAGACCCCAAACACAGTAAGATAAGCAAAATGAAAAGACAGAAAAAAACACAGCAGATGAAGGAGCAAGATAAAAACCCACCAGACCTAACAAATGAAGAGGAAATAGGTAGTCTACCTGAAAAAGAATTAAGAAATATGATAATAAAAAGATGATCCAAAATCTTGGAAATAGAATAGACAAAATGTAAGAAACATTTAACAAGGACCTAGAAGAACTAAAGATGAAACAAACAATGATGAACAACACAATAAATGAAATTAAAAATACTCTAGATGGGATCAATAGCAGAATAACTGAGACAGAAAAACGGATAAGTGACCTGGAAGATAAAATAGTGGAAATAACTACTGCAGAGCAGAATAAAGACAAAAGAATGAAAAGAACTGAGGACAGTCTCAGAGACCTCTGGGACAACATTAAATGTACCAACATTCGAATTATAGGGGTTCCAGAAGAAGAAGAGAAAAAGAAAGGGACTGAGAAAATATTTGAAGAGATTATAGTTGAAAAGTTCCCTAATATGGGAAAGGAAATAGTTAATCAAGTCCAGGAAGCACAGAGAGTCCCATACAGGATAAATTGAAGGAGAAATATGCCAAGACACATATTAATCAAACTGTCAAAAATTAAATACAAAGAAAGAATATTAAAAGCAGGAAGGGAAAAACAACAAATAACACACAAGGGAATCCCCATAAGGTTAACAGCTGATCTTTCAGCAGATATTCTGCAAGCCAGAAGGGAGTGGCAGGACACATTTAAAGTGATGAAGGAGAAAAACCTACAACCAAGATTACTCTAGCCAGCAAGGATCTCATTCAGATTTGATGGATAAATTAAAACCTTTACAGACAAGCAAAAGCTGAGAGAGTTCAGCACCACCAAACCAGCTTTCCAACAAATGCTAAAGGAACTTCTCTAGGCAAGAAGCACAAGAGAAGGAAAAGACCTACAATAACGAACCCAAAACAATTTAGAAAATGGGAATAGGAACATACATATCGATAATTACCTTAAATGTAAATGGACTAAATGCTCCCACCTAAAGACACAGATTGGCTGAAATGGATACAAAAACAAGACCCATATATATGCTGTCTAGAAGAGACCCACTTCAGACCTAGAGAAACATACAGACTGAAAGTTAGGGGATGGAAAAAGATACTCTATGGAAATGGAAATCAGAAGAAAGCTGGAGTAGCAATTCTCATATCAGACAAAATAGACTTTAAAATAAAGACTATTACAAGAGACAAAGAAGGACATTACATAATGATCAAGGGATCGATCCAAGAAGAAGATATAACAATTGTAAATATTTATGCACCCAACATAGGAGCACCTCAGTACATAAGGCAAATACTAACAGCCATAAAAGGGGAAATCGACAGTAACACATTCATAGTAGGGGACTTGAACACTGCACTTACACCAATGGACAGATCATCCAAAATGAAAATAAATGAGGAAACACAAGCTTTAAATCATACATTAAACAAGATGGACTTAATTGATATTTATAGGACATTCCATCCAAAAACAACAAAATACACATTTTTTGCAAGTGCTCGTGGAATATTCTCCAGGATAGACCATATCTTGGGTCACAAATCTACCCTTTGTAAATTTAAGAAAATTGAAACTGTATCAAGTATCTTTTCCAACCACAATGCTATGAGGCTAGATATCAATTACAGGAAAAGATCTGTAAAAAATACAAACACATGGAGGCTAAACATACACTACTTAATAACGAAGTGATCACTGAAGAAATCAAAGAGGAAATCAAAAAATACCTAGAAACAAATGACAATGGAGACATGACGACCCAAAACCTATGGGATGCAGCAAAAGCAGTTCTAAGAGGGAAGTTTATAGCAATAAAATCCTACCTTAAGAAACAGGAAACATCGTGAATAAACAACCTAACCTTGCACCTAAAGCAATTAGAGACAGAAGAACAAAAAAACCCCAAAGTTAGCAGAAGGAAAAAATTCATAAAGATCAGATCAGAAATAAATGAATGAGAAATGAAGGAAACGATACCAAAGATCAATAAAACTAAAAGCTGCTTCTTTAAGAAGATAAACAAAATAGATAAACCATTAGCAGACTCATCAAGAAAAAAAGGGGTAAGACTCAAATCAATAGAATTAGAAATTGAAAAGGAGAAGTAACAACTGACACTGCAGAGATACAAAAGTTCATGAGACATTACTACAGGCAACTCTATGCCAATAAAATGGACAACCTGGTAGAAATGGACAAATTCTTAGAAATGCACAACTTGCCAAGACTGAATCAGGAAGAAATAGAAAATATGAACAGACCAATCACAAGCACTGACATTGAAACTGTGATTAAAAATCTTCCAACAAACGAAAGCCCAGGACCAGATGGCTTCACAGGCGAATTTTATCAAACATTTAGAGAAGAGCTAACACCTATCCTTCTCAAACTCTTCCAAAATATAGCAGAGGGAGGAAGACTCCCAAATTCATTCTACGAGGCCACCATCACCCTGATACCAAAACCAGACAAGGATGTCAAAAAGATAGAAAACTACAGGCCAATATCACTGATGAACATAGATGCAAAAATCCTCAACAAAATACTAGCAAACAGAATCCAACAGCACATTAAAAGGATCATACACCATGATCAAGTGGGGTTTCTTCCAGGAATGCAAGGATTCTTCAATATACGCAAATCAATCAACGTGATACACCATATTAACAAATTGAAGGAGAAAAACCATATGGTCATCTCAATAGATGACCATAAAAAATTCAACACCCATTTATGATAAAAACCCTCCAGAAAGTAGGCATAGAGGGAACTTTCCTCAACATAATAAAGGCCATATATGACAAACCCACAGCCAACATCATCCTCAATGATGAAAAACTGGAAACATTTCCACTAAGATCAGGAACAAGACAAAGTTGCCCACTCTCACCACTCTTATTCAACATAGTTTTGGAAGTTTTAGCCACAGCAATCAGAGAAGAAAAGGAAATAAAAGGAATCCAAATTGGAAAAGAAGAAGTAAAGCTGTCACTGTTTGCAGATGACATGATACTATACATAGAGAATCCTAAAGATGCTACCAGAAAACTACTAGAGCTAATCAATGAATTTGGTAAAGTTTCAGGATACAAAATTAATGCACAGGAATCTCTGGCATTCCTATATACTAATGATGAAAAATCTGAAAGTGAAATCAAGAAAACACTCCCATTTACCATTGCAACAAAAAGAATAAAATATCTGGGAATAAACCTACCTAAGGAGACAAAAGACTTGTATGCAGAAAATTATAAGACACTGATGAAAGGAATTAAAGATGATACAAATAGATGGAGAGATATACCATGTTCTTGGATAGGAAGAATCAACATTGTGAAAATGACTCTACTACCCAAAGCAATCTACGGATTCAGTGCAATCCCTATCAAGGTACCACTGGCATTTTTCACAGAACTAGAACAATAAATTTCACAGTTTGTATGGAAACACAAAAGACCCCGAATAGCCAAAGCAATCTTGAGAACTAAAATGGAGATGGAGGAATCAGGCTCCCTGACTTCAGACTATACTACAAAGCTACAGTAATCAACACAGTATGGTACTGGCACAAAAACAGAAAGATAGATCAATGGAACAGGATAGAAAGCCCAGGGATAAACCCACGCACGTATGGTCACCTCTTCTTTGATAAAGGTGGCAGGAAATTAAAGTGGAGAAAGGACAGCCTATTCAATAAGTGGTGCTGGGAAAACTGGACCGATACATGTAAATGTATGAGATTAGATCACTTCCTAACACTGTACACAACAATAAGCTCAAAATGGATTAAAGACCTAAATATAAGGCCAGAAACTATCAAACTCTTAGAGGAAAACATAGGCAGAACACTCTATGACATAAATCACAGCAAGATCCTTTTTGACCCACCTCCTAGAGAAATGGAAATAAAAACAAAATTAAACAAATGGGACCTAATGAAAGTTCAAAGCTTTTGCACAGCAAAGGAAACCATAAACAAGACCAAAAGACAACCCTCAGAATGGGAGAAAATATTTGCAAATGAAGCTACTGACAAAAGATTAATTTCCAAAATATACAAGCAGCACATGCAGCTCAATAACAAAAAAACAAACAACCCAATCCAAAATGGGCAGAAGACCTAAATAGACATTTCTCCAAAGAAGATGTACAGACTGCCAGCAAACACATGAAAGAATGCTCAACATCATTAATCATTAGAGAAATGCAAATCAATACTACAATGAGATATCATCTCACACCAGTCAGAATGGCTATCATCGAAAAATCTAGAAACAATAAATGCTGGAGAGGGTGTGGAGAAAAGGGAACACTCTTGCACTGCTGGTGGGAATGTGAAATGGTACAGCCACTATGGAGAACAGTATGGAGTTTCCTTAAAAAACTACAAATAGAACTACCATATGACCCAGCAATCCCACTACTGGGCATATACCCTGAGATAACCATTATTCAAAAAGAGTCATGTACCAAAATGTTCATTGCAGCTCTATTTACAGTAGCCCAGAGATGGAAACAATCTAAGTGCCCATCATCGGATGAATGGATAAAGAAGATGTGGCACATATATACAATGGAATATTACTCAGCCATAAAAAGAAACGAAATTGAGCTATTTGTAATGAGGTGGATAGACCTAGAGTCTGTCATACAGAGTGAAGTAAGTCAGAAAGAGAAGGACAAATACCATATGCTAACACATATATATGGAATTTAAGAAAAAAAGAAGTATCATGAAGAACCTAGGGGTAAGACAGGAATAAAGACACAGACCTACTAGAGAACAGACTTGAGGATATGGGGAGGGGGAAGGGTGAGCTGTGACAAAGCGAGAGAGAGGCATGGACATATATACACTACCAAACGTAAGGTAGATAGCTAGTGGGAAGCAGCCACATAGCACAGGGAGATCAGCTCTGTGCTTTGTGACCACCTGGAAGGGTGGGATAGGAGGGTGGGAGGGAAGGAGACGCAAGAGGGAAGGGGTATGGGAACATATGTATATGTATAACCGACTTACTTTGTTATAAAGCAGAAACTAACACACCATTGTAAAGCAATTATACACCAATAAAGATGTTAAAAAATAAATAAATAAAGTAAATCCCATTCACCTAAAAAAAAAAAAAGAGCATTTGGAAGTTCTATTCAGGAAATGGTATTTCTCTTTATCTCCATCATTAGAAGTACACTCTGCAAGCCTTTAGCTAAAAGAAGATGCATGAAGGTTTTTTCACACTCCCTCTTTTCTGTTTAACTTTTCAAGCACCAAGATTTTTGTGAATTTGTACAATTTCTAAAACTCCTGGATGACAATGGAAACTATTCTGCTCTTATAAAATGGTTAATGTGATTTTTGACCCCTCTCTTGGATTTCCTTTTAAAATCCCAGGCTGGTGCATGACCTTGGCTGCTCCAAGGTCAACCTAGGAAATGTGGCAAGGACCAGCTTTCCACTGAGCTGTAACTGCCTGTTTGGTTTGGTTTGGGATGTGAGTGGTCGGGATTCCCATTCACTCTCTTTTCTGGCTGGTCCAGAGTCCTGAAAGGGACTGAGTTGGTAAGCTATTCCAGCATTCCCATTTACAGTGAGGAATTGGAGGCTGGGGTGAATGGCTTATTCACTGCAGCCTAGAACACGCAGCAAAACTCAGGTCTCCGCAAACACCACTCTGCTCTTTCCGTGGCTTTATGATGAAAGTTGTTCAAATGAAGATGTATCTCTTTATTTTGGTGGAATGTCTCAAGGGTTTGATTTGAATGATGAAATGCATAGTTGCCTTTCAGCTCATGTACAGTCTGGTAAGTCTTCTCATTAGCATTTTCGGCTCAGTCTTTAACCATCTAGCCCTGGCCTCCTTCCTGGAATGAGTCACGGCTTGAACTCCAGGGGCTGCCTGAGCCTCCTGCCCCTCGATGCTGCTGCCAGCGCAGCCAGCATGACCTGAATCACACAGCCATCATTGCCGACGCACTTCAGTCTCCAACCTGGGAGATGAAACCTGATTGGAGCTTGGGGGCAGGATGCCAGATTCCTGAAGAAATAACAGACTCTATCTCTTAGAACTGAGCTGCAACATCAGAGCTGTACGGTGAGGGCTATATCAGCCTGGGCATTCATTAGAGGTTGGGAGCTTAAGGCCTTGAGTGGTGAGCTGAAGGGCTCCACACTTTGGGTCCTTTTCCAGTCTCCGGTTTATGAATGTCATCAATTCAAAGAGTAGGCAAGACAGACATAACACAATAAAACTGGAGATGCCCTGAAATTGTCAGCTCATTATGAAAGGTCTATATACTAGAGATGTCCTCAAATAAACAACATCTTAAAATTCATATATTTCCAATAACAAATTGTAAAACTGAAATAAAGTGCTAAACCATTAATATTAAAAACACATTTTTATCAATCATGGCAGAGCAAAGAATGAATTTGCTTTCTACATTCTCTTTAGAAAATTATATCTTAAAAGATGGTTGAGGAGCTTCCCTGGTGGCGCAGTGGTTGAGAGTCCACCTGCCGATGCAGGGGACGTGGGTTCGTGCCCCGGTCCGGGAGGGTCTCACATGCCGTGGAGCGGCTGGGCCCGTGAGCCATGGCCGCTGAGCCTGCGCGTCCGGAGCCTGTGCTCCGCAACGGGAGAGGCCACAACAGTGAGAGGCCCGCGTACCGCAAAAAAAAAAAAGATTGTTGATATATAAAAAGGCACTCAAAGAGCAGGCAGCTAAAATAGGGAAATTAGAGAGGTATGTCAGACTGTTAATGAGTATATGATGTTGTTTATACGGTTGTTGTAATGTTTGTGTCATTGGTCACTATTTTAGATTTCTAATTTGCTCTTATTTCTTTTTCACTCTAAATAAATATTCATTTGGTAGTAATTTCATACTCTTTTGCTTAAAGAGAGACCTTTAAATTACATACACATCGTTCCCCCACAAAACCTGGGCCAGCTTTTGTACGTCTTCTTGCTGATACCCAGCTGCATGTGTGTGTCCAGTACTGGCCAGGCATCCCCAACATTGTCATCATCCACAAGATCATTATCTCCTTTGCAAGCATGTTTTGCTTCTGACTTTGAAAGAGCAGTCACATCTATTACCTCGGATCTAGTGTAGAGACTATGGATGACTTACAGCATCTCCTAGTTACTTAAACTCTCTGTGCCTTAGTTTTCTCAGCTGTAAAATGAGGATAATCCTGGTACCTACTTTGTAGGATCGTTGTGAGGGGTAAATGAATGTCTGTAACATGCTTAGAACTGTAAGAGCTGGCTGCGATTTTATTTTCTTCTTTGCCCATATATGCGCACCTCACAATATGCAGTAGAACAAGACCTCAGACCTTCTTCACCCTTTTCTCCCTCCTCCCTTCAATATTGGGAGTTTGGAGGAGAGATGAGAGGTTGGTAGCAGTAGGACTCATGATGAAAGAGAGCAGAATCTTCATCATGCAGGAAATTAACAGATAAAGTAAAAATTCATAAATCCAGAAACCACAATGGAAGCATACTATCTGGAAATACAGAGACAAATTCTAGAAGAAATGGCTAAAAGATTTGAAAGTTGTGGGCTCTGAGGAGGTAAGAAGGGATGGAGCTGGAAATTACTGGTTTTTTCATCATAAGCTTTGACTCTTTTAAATATGTGCATATGTAATTTGATTTTTTAAATTTTAAATATTTTTAAAATGTTACAAACACAAACCTTTGACTAAAAAGACCATTTCAAAGCATTCTTTTGATTTGGAAGAACTGGGGGTTTTTTCCCGATGCGATAACAATTTTCCTGGTTCCTCTTTGCAGTCATTTGAATAAGAAAAATTAATAAGCAGCAAATTGCAACCAAAAGGAAGGGGTTTGTTTAGGTAAATTATAAGTAAGCTTTCCCTTGTGGAAGACTTTGCTTAACTGGCCTGCAGCTGGTGCTAATTTATTCCCTTCACTGTATCTCATTTTGGTCTTGCATGTGTATTTGCGTGTGTTTGTGTTTTAAGCTTCACATAATTTGAGGCTTTCATTTGATGGCATGAATTTGGATACAACTGGAACTGCTCATGGGAAGCTAATCCTGAAGAAGAATTTACTTCTCTGTTACGGCTGTTTTGAGGTACACCTGGAAGCTACTGATCGCAGCAGGAGTACAGGTGGGATGAACTAGGTTGAGGGTTTCTACGTGATTATATTTGATCTTATTTTCACATTATATTGTTCTCTCAGTTCATACCCTCCCACTCCCCAATTCAGTATTCAAGGCATGAAAGAAGCTTGGATTGGCTAGTTAATAGGTACACTGGTTCATTGGGCATGAAAATCAATGCTTGAGCCTCTATCTAGAAAAGGTAGTATCCTGGACACAAAATGGAGAGGCAACTGGCTTTTTTAGTTTGAAAAATGGAGAATACCATCTGGGTATATTTCTCTCGTGCCTGGGATTATTTCTGCTGGGTCTGCTGGACACGAATTGCATTTCATTATCAACTAACAAGTGACATCAGTCATGGTCCCATCTCTCCCTGGCTCACAGGAAGGAGCAGTGCAGAGAACATATTGTTGTTGATTTTTTTCAATCTAGGTACAAGGGGAAGATTTCATTTTATTACTGAATTGCAAGTCATGCTTGCAGCCAAAATTAATCACTTGGTGAAGATTCTTACTGTTCTTTTTTCCCTGTTCATATTTTACAGAGCCAATACCTGGCTTTAAAAAAAAAAAGTAATCAGATCCCAACTGCTAGCTCTTTTGTAACGCAAAACTGAGGCTTTTGAGTTTGAGACATATTAAATCACATCACAAGATACTACATACTAAGGTATTGTCTCTATAAGAGACTCACCAATAAAGTATTGAAAGTAACTTTGTTTAAAAGCAAAGCACTGTTGAACTTTGAAAACATTATGTCAAATGAAATAAGCCTGACTCAAAAGGACAAATATTGTGATTCCACTTATATGAGGGACCTAGAGTAGTCAAATTCCTAGAGGCAGAAAGCAAATTGTTGCCAGGGGCAGGGGGAAGAGGGAACAAGGAGTCATTGTTCATTAGATCAGAGTTTCTGTTTGGGATGATGAAAAATTCTGAAAAAGGCTGGTGGTAACGGCTGCACATCATAGTGAATGTACCTGATGTCACCAAATTATAGTCCTAAAAATGGTTTAAATGGTAAATTTTATCTTAGGTATATTTTACCACAATAACAAAAATACCAAAAGAGCAGTGTTTCCTGTGTGACGCCAGTGCATTCCAAATTATATAAATAGGCACATTGTGCAACTTTGTAAAACTCAGAGATATTTACTGCCACCTCCCCCCTCAGTCATCCTTTGGCCTTTTGTACTATATTGTTCTTCAGCAAGGGAAATAAAGCGAGAGGAAATTTAACCTTATAAATACTGCTGATTTTTGGTCTAATCCATGGTCCTCTTGCAACATGGTGTTTATCACAGTCTAATCAATATTTAAGTGTAGAGATTATCAGTAGATTTCAAAATTTCTCACCCCATTTCTCCTTCACGGTTGAGGGTATTATGTTTTGGATGTGCAGTAGCTCGTGCTGTCATTGCTACTCTCCTCTGATGGCGACCCGTCTCCCCAACAGCTGCAAAAAGAATTTCCGCAATAGCTCAGCCAAAGGGGAGCGGTGGGAATTCTGTAGGATTAGAGCTGGAATTTGAAGCTCAGGCACAGAGGCTGGGATGCTGCGGATGGACACTTAGGCTATTCGTTAACGTCATATTTCCAAAGCACAGCTAACTCTTGCCTATGTTTGCTTATCTCTGAATGGTCTCCTTCCTCTAGTACTAATAAGCAGGAACTGCTGGAAACATCCCGGGCTTATCATACAGCAGTATCCTCCGGACATCTGCTGGGAAACAGTCAGGCAGTCACTGAAGTAAGCACAGCTCACATGCTCAGCTATAGCAGTCATCTGCTCTCTCAAAACGGCACATTTTGAGCTTCCCTGGTGGCGCAGTGGTTGAGAGTCCGCCTGCCGATACAGGGGACACGGGTTCGATCCCCGGTCCGCGAAGATCCCACATGCCGTGGAGCGGCTGGGCCCGTGAGCCGTGGCCTATGAGCCTGCGCGTCTGGAGCCTGTGGTCCGCAAAAAGCCACAGCAGTGAGAGACCGGCGTACCACAAAAAAAACAACAACAACAAAAAACCCCTGTATATTTGCTCTATAGCGATGATGACCATCGGAAGAGAAGCAGTCAGAATATCAATACGTTTTACACTTTCCTCCCTTTAATATATTTAAAACATGCCTATCACCCAGAAGAATCTATCATTTCATTTCTTCTTAAGGTTCTATAACTTTACTTTAGTATGTCAAAGTCAATGGAGGGGAAATAAATTACTATGTCTTTATATCCGATGAAAGCATAATCGTGGTACCTTTCGCCCAGCGTCCGATCACACTAGGTGTTGTGCTACAGAAACCATAGTCAATACTATTCATTTTTCTGCATGTGTATAAATATCTTGTTCTAGAGGTTAAGGTAAACACACCAACCCATTCATAGATTATTCTAAATAAATAAGAGAGCATTGCAGGGAGAGAAGGTAGGGAAGGCTTAAAACTCAGAAATATATTAACTATATTGTTTACTAAAATAACTATCATAGAAGCCATTGTTGAGGAAAGAACTTTTAAATGATTGGTATAGCTTAGAGAAGTTGAGGAAAATACAATTGTTTTCTTATATTTAGGGAAAAAAACATATCCAAAACTTGGAAATAGAGAAAAAGGTGACTGCATATCCTTTCCACATCACACTGGAGCAAGGTCCAATGGGCCACATAAGGATTACCTAATTCTCTAGGGTATGATACATACCTTTGTTTGACTT
Organism: Phocoena sinus; assembly: GCF_008692025.1. Classification (NCBI taxonomy): domain Eukaryota; kingdom Metazoa; phylum Chordata; class Mammalia; order Artiodactyla; family Phocoenidae; genus Phocoena; species Phocoena sinus. The sequence continues at coordinate 133,586,669 of NC_045764.1, forward strand.
TATTTCCTACTGATTTGTGTATGTTAACCTGTAGTAAATTTAAGCAATGCAAATGATTCTTGTCTGGTGGCAATACAAATGAATTTTGTCCACAGAGAAATTGTTTGTGCCTGAAAAAAAGATTACAACCCAAAGGTGTAAGTTTTATTGCCCTGTATGATATTAACCACTTTTGTGTGTAATTTAGTCATTTATTCAAGTATGTTTTTTTAAGTGACTACAGATGATGTTTCTCCTATATTCCTTAGAACGAGTTTTGGTCTTTCATGAAGAGATAAGCAGACCATTAGTGTGTTCTTACTTTACTTTTGTACAGCAGTTATGTTTGTAACCTTATGAAAATTATACTTTGACACTGATGTACTTCTCAAAGCCTAAGAAGGCAAGTAACCAATAGTCATTGATAATGCTGGTTAGAAGCCAGTGTTCTCAAAGACCAAAAAATGAGTTTCCATGAAACATCAGTGTTGCTTGTTTTACAGCATGCCCAGCGTCCAGATGGGTTTTGAGTTACCAGCAACTTGCCTCAGCATTGAACTGAGACATTCCAAATTCACTATCACAGTGGTCAAGTGGGCAGGAGAGGATTGAGTGGGCAGAAGCGGGGAGAACAAAGTGAAAAGACCATTCTGTCCAGAATTATTAAGCAATCCAGAATGGGAAGGACCAGTCTGCTACCTAAGAGCTCTAAACACAAACCCAAAAAGGCATCAGCTATGCTGTATAATCTCAAATACTGGATTCCTATTAATAATTCAACCTCAAATAGAACAAAAAGGAAGTTTTTATATTTAAACTGGGGGGAGGGAAATGATCAATACTCCTTCCTCCTTAAAGGGTCATGATGAGGTTCATTAGTGAACGGCTCTTTCTGGACCTGAACAGAGAGGAGATGATTAAAATGAAGAGAGAGAAATTGGCCTCGGTAATAAAGTAAAAGAGTTTTCTGGAAGCTTCTTTAGAGGGAGGAAGTGTGTGGTCCCTGAGGGATGTGGAGAAAGTGAGGAGAAGAGAGAAGTTTCCATGAGAGAGCAGGCCCCAAGGCTGCAGAGGCAGTTCCTGCCACAGAGAGAAAAATCTTGAACAAAAATCATGCCCAGTACTTGATTTTGAATTTTTTCCTGCTGCTCTATGATTGCACTCAGTCCCCTCAGCCTTTCAGTCGAAATCTGTCACCTTAAGCAGATGCTTTGGGGAAAGAAGGAGGAGGGGGCCAAGCTCAGGCAGGAGAAGTGTGGAGAGGAGGGGACAGTAGTCACAAGAGCTGAGGTGGCCAGGAGGAGGCATTCAGCCTGAGAAGTCACAGGAGGTCACCCCCCCTCTGCCCAGCTCCCAAGAAACCTTAGAAGTGGGGAAAGCATGCTGGATTCCCTACATTTATATGAAAGGAGGGTTCAATTCATTTTTCTTAATTAAAAGAAAGAATGATCCCAGAATCCTAGAGAGCTGGAGAATCCCGGTTACATAAATATACCTTAAAAATCTGGAGTGAAATGGGCCATGGAAAGTGGATTGAAGCCATTATCTCCAACCCGATTACTGTCTGGGTAGTTTGCAAGTCTAGGCATCTTCTTGCTGGTTCAGAGCAGGGGCAAAGCAGGTCTGGGGGAGCTGACCCTTTAAGAAAAAGAACACCAAATTACTCAAATAAAACAAGGTATGGACCTGAGCAGGGACCTCTCAATCTAAAAGCCCTGAAGCCGAAGACTTATTTGCAATGTGGTACATCAGTCTCTAAATTCGAGGTATTTTTAAAGCAGGGTTTAAGGAAATGAATGACATATCTAACCTCTCAAGTCAGGATTATATTTAGAAAAGGAAAGCTTGAGTCCTTTCAGAGCAGTTCAAACACAAGTGTGTATGACAGAAGGTGCTGGAACCACCTGCTTTTTATTCCAGGGCGGTGATTATATCAGCTAATGTGGTGCTGCTCTAGAGAGAATTTGCTGCAAATAAGAAAGGGCTTTGCCTCATCAGGACTGGCACCACAGCTATCACTCAGAAGAGAGCAGATTAAAAGGCCAGGCACCAGGTGGCCCTCGGAAAGAAAGGTCAAAATAGCCCTCACAGATAGGTAGGGTTTTCTAGGTAATGTAGGATGAGGCCTCTCACTTCTCCTCAGCTTTTAAAATAGATTTGAGGTTCTAGTGGTAATCCTTTTGTTTTCACTGTTTGGCCTGAAATCCATTAACTTGGGTGGTCCTGAATCTATTTTGTTAAAATTCTTTATCTTTTTCCTTGCATCAGTGATAGATTTTAGATGTTTTCTCTTTTTTGTTTTATTTTTAGTTGGAAAAAAATATGGTGCTCACAGCAGGCTAGAAAGGGATAAAAGGCAGTCACATAGCTTTTTAGGAATAAATACCTGGCAACACTCCAGATTTAGAAATTATATATTTCTATTTTTATAAGACTAATAAAAAAATTCCTTCAGCCATATAGAAACATATCTGATGCTATATGCTTTCAAAAGCACATTTAGACACTTGATTTCATAAGATCTTCTCTAAGAACCCCATGAAGTACGCAGAGTGAGTATTATTTTTCCCTTTCTCTCCTCTCCTTCCCCACCTACCTGCTCACTCCCCAGCAACCCTCTGCCCTGAAGTTTAATGATGAAAACACTGAAATCAAGCCTATGGAGAGATCCCCAAGCTGGTATGGCAGCCAGTGGGGGAACTCGGATTGGCTCTCAGGATTCCTGACCCGTAGTCCAGGGGGCTTTCCTTTTGAATCTGTAAATAAATTCCCCCATTAATTTCTTTCACTAATCAACAGGAGTTGCTGTCCGTGCCATTATTACTTACTCCTGTTTGCCTTTACCTATGGCTCTAAAATTTTTAGCTTCTCAGGGCCTGGTTCTACCTGGAGCCAAGGATATTTGTGTTGGGCCTGGTAGGGGTCCCTGTTGCATGGATGAATGAATGAATGAACCTACTGAAGGGAAGGACAGTGGTGGAGGATGGAGACGCTGGCCTGCCTTTCTCAGGACTCGGGGAAAGGTCTTCCTGCTCCTGGAGAGCTCTCTCCCCTGTGCTCACACTGTCTTCTCTGGGTTTCCTCCTTTCTTCCCGGGCCACTCCTTCTGCCTTGTTTGCAGGCCCATCATTCTCCACCTGGCCGCTAAACATGGGAGTTCCTCCAGGTGAGTCTTGGGCCCCTCTTTCCTCTGCTATACTCACTACCGAACTGGGTTCAACCTTGCCCTCTCCTTCAGATGTCACCTACACGCCATTAACTCCCAAACCATTTTTACCCCAATCCTTTCTGAGCTTCGACCCTTAAATCCAACTAGGGATTTACTGTGTCTACTAGGATTTCTCAAATTCTCAACACACCCCAGACAGAACTCAGGATCTTCCCTCTTCCCCCAAACTGGTTTTCCTGCAGGATTGATTTCCTATCTACCACACATCCCATTGCAAAGTCCCGGGAACTCCTCTCTCCCTTCTCCTCTGGAGCCTATGCATGCCCAAGTCTGCTGGTTTTGCCGGCTGAGTATCTGGTGACAGTGACAACATCCCCCTGCATCTCCCCGACCTAAGTTACCATCGTCTCTCATCTGGACTTGCAATAAATAGCCTGCATTTCTCCTCAAATCCACTCTTGTTCCTCTCTTACTCCTCTTTACACCAAAGGCTCTGTCTGCACAGCACTCATCTGCTTCTATGGTGCTTCCCTGCACCACCCTTCCCTCGCTATGCTGCCGCCAAGCTGACTGCCTTGGCCCCCTCCTCCCCAGCTACTGTCGCAGGGCCTTCACGCATGGTCTTCTCTGTCCCACTCTCAGTGCACATACATACACACAACCACCTTGTGTCCTCCTGCTTCTCCTCCAGGCCTTGCCCAAGCATCATTTCCTCAACCCCAGGCTCTGTTCCTTTGTTCAACGCGCACAGAGAGTGACGCCCTGGATACACAGAGCTCAGACTGGTAATCATACTCCATTCTGTCAACCGTCCTTTCCTGAGCACCTGCTTTGTGCCAAGCACAGTTCTAGGCTCTTGAGATCCGTTGGGGAACTAAACAGACAAAACTCCCTGCTCTAAATTGGCTTACATTATACGGGTAACTATAAATTCATTTCAGTGCTTACCTTTTTAGTGTCTGTCCTGCACTGGGCCCTATGTCCAATGAGAGCTGGGATTGTGTCTGTTTTTCTGTCAAGTATCATCAGCCCTCAGTACAGTGCTAGCTCCCAGCAGATACTCAAACGTTTGGGGAACTAATGGCTCTTCACATTTGTAAATTAACAAATGAATGAATAAATGTAATTTTAATATTGTGACTTGGCTTACATTAAACTTGTGATATTTTAATAGTTAATAAATATTGTGATAAATGATCAGAAAATAAAGTCCATTTGTAAAACCACCAAGACAGTCTTTCTTCAACTTACCCCTTAACCTTTTTTTTTAACCCATTAACCTTTAAAGGATGTGAACAGCCATTCCCTCCTCCCCTAGCGTTTAAGTGGCTTCTGAAGAATTAGCTGAACTTTGCTGCCATCTTTTGAGCAAAGTTGATACCACAGCGATGAAGGCTCCATCCCACCATATTTCAAGTTCTCAGTCATCACTGAAAAGTCCCACCACTGTGTTCTACCTTTGCCTAAAAATGCAAGAATGTGTTGCCAGTTAAGAGGAAATGCATGGCCACACCCAGTGCCTTCCTCTATTATAGTTTTTTAAATTTGTTTGTTTACATAGCTCTCTTACCCTCCTTCTTCCTTCCCTAGCACCATGATAAATGCTTAATAAAATTTTTATGTGAACATTTATGTGAACAGTGAATGAATAATTGTTGTATATCAGAATTTGTAGAGCACAGACACTCAATAGATATTAGCTATTACTGTTATTATTAACTTTATCTTTATTATCAAGAGCCTTCCCTTGCAAAGCAGATGAGTTAGATAAGACTTCTGCAGTGAGTTCTTCCATGTGTGAGGACAGCCATCCCAAACTCAATAAAAGTTTTCTATATTTCCTCTTCCCCATTCTCTCTCTGGCTCTCTTCTAGAAAGCCTGTTAAAACTACTTTTTGTTGCTATCTCAACCCTTTAAACATATATATATATACACACACACATATATACACATATATATGTATATATAGTGATTTATATTTTACATTATATTTTATATATTTCCAATAAAATTATAAATGCCTAGTTACAAAGGAATTGTATTTTAAACTTAGGATCTCCCACAATATGCAGTAAACTCCCCTGGACTGTACTAAAAGCTCTTCTCTGAAATGAAAGACACGAAGAAATGTTTTATTTTGCTCAGATATATTTTTCGTGAAGACTGGGGTAAGAAGTGTATGATAGAAAACTAGCTGTATATTTAAAGTAAATATTTGAAAATTATGTTCCTTTGGAAATTTCACAAATTTAAAATCTGTCTTCTTTGAAATAGCTGTAATGCCAGGGAGTCTTTGTATATTTGAAGCTGGAGAAAAAAAAAATAAGAACCAAGAATCGTGGCAAAGTTAACTTCTTTAAATAAAGCAAGCCAGAGAGATGAAAAAAAAAATTGGATTGCCCCCTGAGGAAAAGTCTGGAAGGATTCCACACATAACCATTTGAGCAATATACAGACTCGTTAAAAGAACAGATATTCCTTGGAGTCTCTGAAGAATGTCTATACCAATATTGGTTTCAGATAAGTGAAATTATCGGATAAGCTAAGAAAACAAAACCATGAAACTAAGAGGCTCATCGTCAGCTGGAGATTAGCCCTCCGAGCACGACTGGGAAATGCTGCAGCTGGAGGAGAACCCATTTCATTCCACGTACCTGCTTTGTACATATTAGGTTGTCAACGAAGATCTATTGAGTTCAAGGGGACCTTGACTAGCCAAATTCTCATCTTTCTTTACTCTTCACTACACTTCAGTTCATGCTAATTTAATGATTCTAAACATCCAACTTAAAAAAAAAATTTTTATTGAAGTGTAGTTGATTTACAATGTTGTGTTAGTTTCTGGTGTACAGTGAAGTGATTCACTATATATTTCAATATATATATATACTCTGTTTTATATTCTTCTCCATTATGGTTTATTACAGGATACTGAATATAATTCCCTGTGCTATGCAGTAGGACCTTGTTGTTTATCTATTTTATATATAGTAGTTTGCATCTGTTAATCCCAGACTCTTAATTTATCCCTCCCCCACCCCCCTTCCTCTTTGGCAACCGTAAGTTTGTTTTCTATAAACATCCAACTTTAAATGTTCAGTTTTAAACAATTGATTTAGAACAGGTATGTCCAGAAGAACTACGTTTTGAAATGCAGATTGCGAAATGATTGAGAAAACTAAATGAAGTCTGTGAACAGAAATTTGAATGATTTTATATTTAGTGGCTACGTTACATGTGCTTTTTACTAATTTTATTTAAAACGTTGCTCATTTTCATTTTTGCCCAGAAGCATTCTGAGAATTGGATGCTGTCTTTCGTCCTTTATGTGTGGTGGCCTGGTTCATCAGAAATGGAACGGCTTTGTTCTGGGGACATTTTTCCGGTCTCAGCTGAACACAGTCAAAGCACTGAGCAGTATAACCTCTTTGTTTTCCCTGCCTCGTGCATGAAAGAAGATACCTGCCAGCAATTTCCTGTGCTGACAGATTAGGAATGAAGCCTCTGAGCCAGAGGGGAAATGGGAGAACTGGCTGGACCAGGCTGGTCATTTGGGAGGACTAATGCTGACTGCAAGGCACCTGCCCAAGACATCACCTGGTTATTTAAAAACCTTTCTGTAGTTCAATGGGCTAAATGGGAATTCTATGCAGAGGACAAGGAACTATTCATTTCTCTCAGGTGTAACTTTTCAGAAGAGCCCTCTAAATAGAAGGCCCCTCTATTTTGAAAGCACTAAATCCTCTTGGTGACTTTGGTAAAAGAGACATGAAATAACTGATGAAGGCAAATGTGTTTCAGATGGAAAATAATGTCTCTTGGAATGGAATGCCCGGTGAACATCTGGTGTCCCTTTATCTTGAATGAACATCTGTCTAGTTGGTTAATAGATTACACCTGTTGACCCAGCCAAACCTCTCCCTACATCTAAAATGAAGGTGAAAATACTGAGGTCCCACCCCAAGAGAGCCTGATATCATTTCTTGGTTTTGGCCCGGGCTTCGGGATTTTTTTTAAGCTCTCCAAGTGATTTTAATGTGCAACCAAGATTGAGAAGGCCAGTGTAAGCAGAAAGAGACTTGGATGGATTTGGGAATATGATTTATTAATGCAACAAAAACTAAAACAAACTACAGATGTGAATTGTTTATAGAATTTTTATCATGAACTTAAAACATTTTAAATAATTTTGCTTACATTAAATTTTTTTCATTTTTAACAGTTTTAGACAACTTTATGTTGAATTTATTGAGTTCTTGTCAATATTATAAACACACCCTAAGGTAGATGATACCTTGTCCATTGTGTCAGTGACGGACAATTTTTAACAAACAGAAAGATAAAACAAGTCTACATATTGTTCACATCCCTATGCACGCAACTCTTTCAGACTTTGCCTCAGGGGACAACCCTACAATGGGTTGCCTGTGATTGAAGACAATCTGGGGTGACTGGTGCTTTGTTATTTTCTTGTTTCCATAACTGGCTCATATAGTCAAGTTTTCTATTTTTATAACCTAATGGTTTGATTAATTAATTAATAATTAATGTTTAAATTAACTTAATAAATATGACTGGGCCACTGGGTGCGAGTCTTTATCTTTGTATAGCAGGAGACAATTTCACTTATGTTAGTTGAAGTATGATTCTAGAAAAACCTGTTTAGAAGTTGGTACTAGCCAAAGACTACCTTGAATTCAAAAATGACTGAACTCTGACGCCAATAAGCCATGCTCAGGTAGATAATATCATGCCCTGACACCATCAATTGTCTTTATGACTTTGGTTTACTGACTATTAAGGCACAGCCATGAAACAAACAGGAAAAAGTAGTGCTGAGCTGTAGTCCTAACCTGCGGCAAACACACAGATCTACAACCGCCTCCCACAAATCAACTATAATTAAAAACTCTTAAAACTATAAAAGATATGCCTATTTGAAACCCTTATTGGCTGCCACTGCATTTCCTTGTGGTAAATTGACCAAGAAGTCAAACTAAGATGTACCTCAAGGTTACATTCTTTAAAATAGGCAAGGGCCAAGCAAATATAAAATACCTGTTGGTTTAGTAAAAACAGAGTTTGCTTTATCCTCTCACTCATTTATTCATTCATCCAAGGAGCCACTGTGTGATAAACAAGCATGGATTTCTCCTTCAAGGGTAATTAAGATGAAACCACAAAGCCAAATAGTTTAGTCAGGAAAGCCAAAGTGTTCTACCACTCTTGGTCTGGAATCTATAAAAAAGGTTTTCATTATAAAATTGAGTATATGTTTTTTAAATTTTAAAAAATAATTTCCACAGATTTGTTTTTACATTTATAGGTGGTATTTTCACTGTAAATTATAATTTTTCTGGGCCTCAGTTCCTAATTTATGAAGTTATTAATCAGGTCACAGAAGATGAAGCTGCCATAAAAAAAGAGACTCAAAATCATGGTGGCTTCAATGGGTTAGAAAAGGCAAAGTTTGGTTTCTCTTCCACATCCAAAGCTGAACAGGCACTCTGAAATAGCTGGGCAGGTCGACTACACAAAACCATGACTGAGCCAGGACGGCTAGTCAGCTCTATGTTCTCAATATGTGACTTGCATCTCTTGGTCCCAAGATATCTACAGCAGTTGTTGCTGCCTCCCGTCCAGTGGGATAAAAGAAGCTTGAGAACAAACAGCTACTTTACTACAGAACTGACTGGAAGTTGCATGCATCTCTTCTGCTGACATCTTGTCAATTCAGACTTAGTCTCACGGCCATCCCTAGCTGCAAAGGAGCACGGGATATGCACTCTATTTTCGGGTGGTCATGTGCTCAGTTCAATCTTGGGGAGTTCTATGACTAAAACAAAGAAGGGGAGAATATATAGTGGGGAACACATAGCAATCTCTGCCGTTTGAAGGGTTCAGACTGGAGGATTTTCAGTATTGCATTTAGTATTAAATCCTATGACTCTATGATTTGGACCAGTGTCTGGTAGGAGCTAACCCAGCCTGATGAGAAGGCAAAAGCCAAGTGAGGCTCTTTGGGGTAGCACATTACATCAGCGAACCATCCAGTGTCTCACCTTGTACTTCTGATGGAAGGGTCACCTGGGTCAGCACAAAGCTATCACCACCCTTGATAAAAACAGCAGCCCAGATGTCAGCTTTGCACATGGATAGTGGATTAGGGAGAGACTGTGTGTGATGGCTTCAGAATACTTTGTTACTAACTCATATACATTTTCAATAAATGGCCTACAATCTAAAATTAAAAGTAGATAATAGGATATTTACATGGCATTGGTTTGGACTTTGAGAGCATTTACCTCCATTCCCATATGTTTATTTATTTTTGATCACTGTTTCATTTAATAATGAAATCTACCACCACTTCCACATACAGAGTTAATCTCTATTGGACATCCAAAGTACATATGACATCTTAAAGGTCATTGACAGTCATAAAAATCCTTTCCTCAAAGACACTTTTACATATTTCAACTAAACTGGACATTACTAATATCAGTAGACACATCTTAAACTGTATTTACCTACCAACTTATTCATTTTATAGAAGACAGAATTTGCTGTATTTTTATTGATATAAAATTGTTACCCATTTTTATCTAACCTAAGAAATGTTCCTTTTTGGCACTTTGTTTTTACACTTTGAAGAGCCATAACTTCAAAAGAGAAAATTGGAGGTTTTTCTGGCATCCTATCACATGGCATATTCTGTCCATTTCCTGGCCTTCACATTTGAAATGGAGCACAGTAATTATCACCTACATTGGAGGAGTCCTAACAGAGCCACTGACTTTTAGCTAATTTGAAAATGAGGTGAGGGTGGTATATTCTGACAGGTCTTCAAGTTCCCAATATCCCAGGATGGTTCTTCATGGCTCCCCCTAGCGGATAGCTGCCTCTGTCTAATCAAAAATTTAGGGGCCACTGTCCCAAGGAAAAGGCCTGAGATTTAGAAAAAGAGCAAAAGGAGGTAGTGAGTTAAAGTCTTATAACGATTACCAAAAAAAGTCCACAGTGTTAATCCCTGGGTAGAAGATTTTGAGGCTTTTACTTTAAATTTTCTGTTTCCAGGGTTTTAAAAATCTTAATGTATGTTTCATAGTCAGATAAAATGCGATCTAAAATTAAATGTATTAATGAATTCTCAGAAAGAAAGAAGAAAAAGAAGGAAGGAAGAAAGGAAGGAAGGGAGGGAGGAAGTATATAAGTGTTGGAGTAGATGACCTCTACAATTTCTCCTTGGTTTTACAAATATGAATCTTATGACTAGGCTGCGAATAGACAAGATGGTCATCATGGAGAATTTTAGGCCAAGTTTCCAAAATTTTATGCCAAAAAAACCCTCTGAATTTGGAGAGAGGATGTTGTTTTCTCTGAGCCAAGATGAACGTTAATCACCAAAATAGTTGGCTGACACAGGGCTGCTGTCTGCCCACTGGCACTCAGTTTGACCTTGGTATATCATCTAATGACAGTCCTAAAACCGAATAAAAGAAGATGCTAATTAAAATAATAATAAAAACACTGGCTGCACTGGGAAATTTATGATCTGTCTACTGCTTTTCCATTTGTTTTGTTTGTGAAGGCTGCGTGTGGTTATAAAATGCTTCCTTTGTTCTTAGCTGTAGCTGTAAATAATGTCAACCTCACACACTGAAATTTTTAGCTCTCTTTTTCTCCTCTGTCACCTCCAAGCTTGGTCCTCTTCACTGATCTTAGGATTTCTATTCCTAAGGACTCAGAAGAGAGATGTAACCTTCAGTTCCCCTGACCACACCAGCCCGTGGGGGACAGCAAATAAGCACATGGCTACCGATTGTAATTGACATTGACCCCATCCATCTTTCTGCTTCCAGTAAGATCACTAGGTCTTCAAATGCACCACATCCCGACTATTCCTCTATTCCTTTCCACAGATCCAGGACCTCATGCGCTTGCTTGGGGACCAGTTAAAATTTCCTGGTTGTTGCAGTGTCCGTTGTCACCACTCTCTGACTTCTCCTGCCAGGGCTATGCCATAGTTATTCCTTTCCATGCCTCAGGGGTGCCATTCACACAAAATACAATGAATCGTGCATCTCGTAGACCCCTTCTCTGCCAGGAGCCTGCTCTGACCTCCCTGGGCACCCTGCAGTTTCTCCTGCTTTTGCTGGTGGAAGGGGGTACCTTACTCCTCTATGCGGAGAGCTCCGGAAGAGTGCCTGAGCTCTTACTTGACAGTCTTGTCTCCAGAAGAATTTGGTTGAGGTCCTAGGGGCTCTACCTGCATGTCGCTTTCTGCTGACAGTGTAACAGTTTCCCGAGTGAGAAAGCAGGACTGAAAATCTGTCCTGCGCCAGGTGAACGCTCTCATAGATGCCCCAAGGTCTTCACACACACACACACACACACACACACGCACACGCACACGCACACACACAAATACACAGTATTAATTTCCACGTTTAGGAGCCAACCAATGATCCCACTCTGTCTTCCGGGATGTCCAACTAGTTATGCCTCAGAACTCCTCAAAGTTTTCACTGCTAGCTCATCGTCCCTGCAAGGAAATATCGGAGCCTGTGGTTCATTTGTTCCTGGTAGAAGATGTGCAGGCAGGAGTGGCTGACTGAATATGGGATGCTGCAAGCTCTGCCTATATTGCCCATTAAAATGTCTCCTTGTGGGTACTGTATCCAGAAGGTCCCTAATAAAGAGCTGGGTCTTACTTTCTCTGAGTAGCTCCTGTCATTTCACAACATGAAAACCCCATGAGTAACATTTCTAGGAGAAGATGCATCTTTAGGAGGGGGATTGAGGAAGGTGAGAATGTGCTACCAGGGAGAAGCAAAGTGTTCCTGACCTTTGGGTGGGGGTGGGCTGCAGGGGAAACATTAGGACTCTGCTGAGGGTGGGAGAAGCAAAGAACGGAGAGGAGGCTGGGACAAATTTTACCTGTCTTACGTTTTCTTTCAGTTCTTTGCAATGCACGTCAAATGCAGTACCTGAGAAGCAGGGCATCCTCCGGGGGAACTGCTTTCTCCCCGCACACCATCCCCCTACCCACAGCCCTATGGGTGGCTCCAGTGGGAGATGTCGATCACAATTCTCCTTTCCCTTGGTCATGGAGTTTGGATCAAGATGCTGGCACATGACAGCTGGGCCAGTCGGAGTCCTTCTCTAGGATTCTTGAAGCTGGGCCCTTTTCTTCCTGAATGGCAAACTTGGGAAGATGTGAGCTCAGGAACTGTCAGACGCCTTGGTTCTGGCCCCAAGGAGAAAACTCGTTTGTGGAAGGGGAGAATGCAGCTGTCACTCAGAGAAGCAGGGACAAAGTATGAGGAAAGAGTACAGATGGCATTCATTTCCTCACCTGAGCTGTTGTGAGGACAGTTTGGGCTCCAGGGCTGTTGCTGCCATTGTGGATCCTATGGGCCACTATCAATTCATTTCTATCTAATCAGTAAGCTTTTTTGTGCTTCCCCACTAATATCCAAATATCTTTCAAATATTACCCAAGACAGTTTGGGCGTTCCTGGTATTAGAATTATTTCGGTTTCCTTTCGTAGGAGATGCCATCTTAACCAGTGATCAGTGGCAGACAATTGTCTTTCAAAAAGGGAGCAATGGGTAACTGCATTAGGTAATCATCAAATTCTTAAGTCCCACGGCTAACACTCCTTGTTTCTGCCAGTCTCCAATCTCAATAGGTCTCCCTTATGGACACTATAAATATTATAGGGTCAATAAGCTCATAAGGATGCAGTGGCATCTGCTATATTTCTCCTCACTTAAAAATCAGTCTTTTCATGTGAAATGTGGCAAACAGAGCTCCAAAATACACCCAGGTATGGAATGGCTTGTCCAATATCCAAGTAATTCTATCAGAACATCTGTTTCCATCTTAGGGTGGAATTAGAAATATGCTCAGCTTATTATTCTAGTCAAGGGTAGGCTTAAGATATGCTTACGATTTTTACCAGTCCTTATACTTAGGTATATTCACCAGCCAACAAAATGTCATATTTTCTATCATCTTGTACAAATAAGAATGTTCTCTTAAAATTTGTGAGAATTAATTTTTTAAAATATGGTTAAACTATTCCAAATAAATTAAAAGTTATCATTTAAAAAAAAGACTGTGGGGAAGCTTCCCTGGTGGCGCAGTGGTTGAGTCCGCCTGCCGATGCAGGGGACACGGGTTCGTGCCCCGGTCCGGGAAGATCCCACATGCCGCGGAGCGGCTAGGCCCGTGAGCCATGGTAACTGAGCCTGCGCGTCCGGAGCCTGTGCTCCACAATGGGAGAGGCCACAACGGTGAGAGGCCCGCGTACCGCAAAAAAAAAAAAAAACAAAAAAAAACTGTGGTTATCATGGTCAGATTTCTTCTTACTTATTACCATAAATAGAAGAATTAGTGTATCCCTAAGATAGTATAGTAAAAGTATACTGCATTCTGGTCCATGTAAAAGCAAATGGTCCCTGCTTGACCTCTCTCTCTTAGGGTGGAGAAGAAGGTATTATTAAGACAATGTCAGGTTCAATCATTGATACTGAACATCCCATTCTTCTTCAGGTTGCTTTCTTTACTACAATTATGGAGCTCATTCCAGAGTAAATGAATAGGTCCTGCCTAACGTTTTCATGGCCAAATTGGGTGAATGTGGAAAAAATTAGTGTCTATTAATTCCCATACATTCACTGTTTCTTTAGTTAAAAGTTCTATTTCCTATTGTTTCCAGAAAGCCTGAACTATTTAAAATTTATCACACCTCTCAGCTTTTGTAAATCCAGAGATTTGATAAACCCAGAGAACCCCATTTAGCATGACCAATTAAAATAGAGAAAAGGGCACAATTTTTTGTACCCTAGTCACCAGCATGATAGCCAAGAAGTTTTTCTTTCATTCATGATACTCATTCTAATTAAATATTTAGGTATTGGAGTAATCACCACTTACTCACAGAATCTTGTTAGCAATGTTTTTATTGGTCTTTTGCGTCTTTTCCACTGCATCCCAAATTCCCTGAAATAAAGTTACTTTAAGCCCTTCTCCAAGTATTTGGAAATTTCTTTGCAGTGAGTCTCTGTATCCAGAAGTCCCATTTGTGCTGCTTTAGCTCCCTCTATTGGCTCCATGATTTTCACCAGAGCAGTAAACAATAGCCAAGGCATATCTAGTTTTAGACTCCTTAAAAAAAAAAAGTAATAAAAAGCTTTGCTCTATTTTAAGTTAGTGGACCAGACTCAGAAGAATAAGGGCCATGCTTCACACATGTTTCTTCCTCTTCCACATCTCAAGCCCTTAGCGATTTCACACCGGAGTTTTTCAGCTGATCAATCCGTAACATCTTACCAGAAAACCTGAACAAATTTTTGGCCGACCCAATACTTTGCAAGATTGTTCAAAGAATTGATGAGGTAAGGTATGTGAAGTCCTTCATATAGTATCTGGTATATTTCAGGAGTGCCACAAATGCTGGTCATAGAAAATCTCAAAGCCCTTGGCTCTCAGCCCCCTGGCACTAAATTCTCTTTCCCTACCTGCTTAGGGTGACTCACACTGCAATCTGGGAGCTGTTCTTCCTAATTTCCTTTGGCAAACTCTGTAGCTCTCCTGTACCTCTTGAAATCTTAACATTTACATGTATTGGTCTGGTCTTATTGCATGACAACACATTCTTTAATCCTTTGTACTATATTTATTTATTTATTTATTTATTTATTTATTTATTTAATTTATTTTTTTGGTACACGGGCCTCTCACTGTTGTGGCCTCTCCCGTTGCGGAGCACAGGCTCCAGACGCGCAGGCTCAGCGGCCATGGCTCATGGGCCCAGCCGCTCCACGGCATGTGGGATCTTCCCGGACAGGGGCACGAACCCGTGTCCCCTGCATCAGCAAGTGGACTCTCAACCACTGCGCCACCAGGGAAGCCCCTTTGTACTATATTTTGTATCAAAGCCATGAAGGCCATGACCTGATTTGCTTCCCAGACCTAATCTTCAGGCCATCTTCCTCATCTTGGTATATACCATTTCCTTCCACTCAGTTCATCAATTAAAAAAATCAAGATCTCACTCTTATGTCCTTGCTTTCCCTCACCACCTACATCCAAGCCAGGACAAGTCCTGTTGATTCTACCATTAAAACATATCCAGATATGTTGGCTCTCTCCATTTCTACCCCTGCTATACTGGAGCAAGCCACCATCATTTCTGACACAGGATCACTATAACAGCCTCCCAACCGGTCTCACAGCTTCCTCCTGTGCTCACCTACAGCTGATTCTCCACATCGTACCCAGAGTGAGCTTTTAAAGACTGTGAACCAAATTATGTTATTCCCCTGCTTGTTGTCCTTCAACTTTTTCTTTGGCTTTTAAAGGCCCTACATGTTCTGGCCATTACCTGTCTTTCCATCTTCATCTTGAACCATTCTCTCCATCTACCATGCTCCAGCCACTCTGATCATCGTTCTGTTCCTTGAACACCCCAAACTCACTTCTGTCTTAAGATTCTTGCACTGTTTACTCTGCCTGGAATGCTCTGTCTCTCTCCTGATCTTCATGTAGCTGACTGTCTTGGCATTCAGAGCTAAAGGCATATATCACCTTCTTAGAGAGACTATTCTTGTTACCCCAAGTCTAAATGATCCACTCAGTCACTTTCAACCACATCACCCTATTTTAATTCTCTGCAGAGTATCGCTATCTAAGATTTTTCTTGTTTAAACTGTAATTTTCTGTCTCTCCCATTAAAGTGTATGGTCCTTGAAGTTAGAATCCTGACTTATCTTTTTTTTTTTTTTTTTTGCGGTACGCGGGCCTCTCACTGTTGTGGCCTCTCCCGTTGCGGAGCACAGGCTCCGGACGCGCAGGCTCAGCGGCCATGGCTCACGGGCCTAGCCGCTCCGCGGCATGTGGGATCTTCCTGGACCGGGGCACGAACCCACGTCCCCTGCATCGGCAGGCGGACTCTCAACCACTGCGCCACTAGGGAAGCCCCTGACTCATCTTTTTTGCTGCTGCCCACAGCATAATTCTAACCGCAGGGCCTAGAACTGTGCATGGCACAGAGCAGCTGTTCAATAAAGAACTGAGTCATTTCAAATTCATTGCCTTCACTTTACATCAATATTTAGCATCTCATACCACTAGAGGGCAATACATCACCTAAATGAAATGAGCAAATTGGTGTGTCCTTTTATACCACCTTCCAAGGTGAACTTAATTGATTTTAATCATTAATGTAACAGACATTTATTTAAGAAAAACACTCCAACTCAAAAAAAAATGGAGTGGAGAGAGGAAAAAAATATCTTTTAGATTTTCAAACCAGTCACCTGGTATAAGCCCAGGAGAAAAAGTTTACTCCAGGGTTTCAAATAGTGAAATAATTTTAAATGTACTTTCTGTTTAAAGATATTATTCGGGTTAAAAAACAAAAAACCTCATCATATAAAATGAGAAAGTGTTAACTTCAGTGCTATGGAATTGTTTGGGAAGTCAGAGGGAAATTGAGCAACATTGTATTTGCTCCATCTTCTACACATACACAAAAAAATATGTATTCTTTGGTCACTGTTCTGATTTTTGCTTGTAAAAAGTGAGTCCTGGTCAGTCTCATAAGAGTAGAGATTCTGAAAGGGATTTTCTTTTTTCTATTTTTGTAATTCCATTTCATTCTGAGCTTTTTTACTTCTAAGCTTTTCTTTTAAAGAAAGCAACCTGGTTATGTTTAGGAAATGTCAGAGAGCAATAAGGCCTCAACTGTTCCATTGACAGGTCTGCCTCGTGGCCAGAAGAGCCCGAGTGACTAATGTCCAGCGATGAGGACAAGGTTTCTGTTTCTTGACCCCGCAGCAGCGCCTGTCATTGCAGGCACAGAGAATGTGCCGTCACACAGCTCAGTCAGCTCGGCGACAAGAGAAGCACACAGCGTTCCCAGTGGCCTCCAGGTGGCAGTGTAGAAATACTTGAAATGAATTTACCCGCTGAGGAAACTATTCAGTGAAGGACTCCTGTAATGGTTGGTTGGCTGTAAGCACAGTTTCCAAAACCACATTGGGTCAGTCACCACGACAACTGGAAGGCTGTACTGGAATCCATGAGATTCTTGGTGCTCTGTCTCTAAGGGTGAGAAATGACTTATAGAAGAAAAGTTTGACCCTAGGTGGGAAAACATTTTTTTCCTCATGTAAAATAATCTGCTCATGTGACTTACTATGGCAGAAAGTCTTCCCAAAATGTGAGTGCTGACGGCTGTGGGAGCAGGGGTGGGTCAGATGAGGCTGGGACTGTCAGGGATCCATTTCCAGGGATGCACTGGAGGAGGAGAGTGGCCTAAGCTTTTTTCGGCACTTAGTAACAATAAGAGTGGTTCAGGGCACTCACCACGTGTGTGGTGGGAGGCAATAATCAAGATCAACTTGCTTGCTTCTTTCAATTCTTTTGAGTAGGGCAGGATCTACTGAATCCTCAGACCTATTATAATATATTGCCAGTAACTCAGTAAAAGGATGCAAAAAGCATGAGAATGAGCCCCCTGTGGCCCCCTTCACTAAGGAAAGAGAATATTATCTTTCACCCCCATGTTCTCAATTTTCCACCACAAAAGATACATTCAGGGCTTCCCTGGTTGCGCAGTGGTTGGGAGTTCGCCTGCCGATGCAGGGGACACGGGTTCGTGCCCCGGTCCGGGAAGATACCACATGCCGCGGAGCGGCTGGGCCTGTGAGCCATGGTAACTGAGCCTGCGCGTCCGGAGCCTGTGCTCCGCAACGGGAGAGGCCACAACAGTGAGAGGCCCGCGTACCGCAAAAAAAAAAAGAAAGATACATTCATGTACTTATTTGGCAAATGATCTTTTGCTGAGCACCCACAAAATAGTTACTACACTCAAGGAGACAAATGGAAATGGAGAATTAAGTTATGAGAGGTATCAGCAAAATGTTATTGGGAATTCAAAGAACAAACACTTAAAGCTTCCAGTGTGAGGAAATCAAGTTTAGGTTGATAGAATTGGGTGATGAAAGAAAGGGTATCCCACACCAAATAGACAGAGTAAGCAAACATATGAAGGTGAGATAACTCAAAGCGAGTTGGATATATAGAGCACAGGCAAAGAAAAGAGGAAAAGAGTCAGTATGAATTGAAGTTATAGGACAAGGCCCTGAATTATGGGGAGGTACTAAGATAAGGACCCTGATTCTGCCCTTGATGGGCTTACAATTTCCTGAAGGAGATCATTCATAATCAAGTCTCTGGTATTCACAGAAAAGGATATATGTATCTTCAAATTTCTGTCATTTCTCAGAGCTTTCTGGATGAATAAAACTGAGGTGGCTTCAGTTCAGGGGCAGAAGTCATATGGGACTGCTTTTCTTGTGGGTTTTTCTCACTTTGGGCATGAAAGAAAAAAAAACTGGCAGAATCCATCCAAGTCTAATGTTAACTTATTTCTGTCTTTGGGGCTGGAGATGAATTTGACACAGATAAGTAAATCTAGCCAGTTAAGGTCACAGATTTGACCAATGGGAAGATGTCCTGTTAAGTCTGCAAGAATCTTGGTTGTTAGTGTCACAGGGGGTTGCTCTGGTTCGTGTACCTCTACCAACTTCCAGTGGCTAATAAGCTTTTGGCCCAGTGATGGAAGCAATAGTGCCAGTGACAAAGATAAACAAGGTCCTCTGCCAGGAGCTAAAGCTAAATCTTTCTGATAATGGCAACCTGACATGTGCATGGCCCCAGGATCACGGGCCATCGCTACCATAACCATTTACTATCTGTAGTGGCTCCAAGGCCCTGATACTATAAGATGGCCTCCATGGCTGCTGCATTATCATGAAATTGCCAAGGCCATGTTCTTCTCGTAACTTCCCAGAGCAAATGGAGCTGGAAATGGACGTTAGGAAGGACACACACAGAGCTCAGCCTATGTTGGTGGTGGTTAATCAGAGATGACTTCCATGCACCATATTAAGGAAAGCTGTTTATGGGTGGATTTTAAAGAAAGCGTGGGGAGAAAACTTTGCTTCTTTGTTTTTAGTTGGAAGTACTCTATATCGTATGGAAATGCTTTTGATTGCTACTTTACAGCAAACCCAATATCGATGGCTTATTATTTTATTGCATACCAAGAAGTCCTATATGGGTAGTTTTTCTCTCTTTTCTGTCCCTCATTCTTAGCATGTTGGCATTTTAGGTTTTGCTTATTCCTTCATATAACACCAACCATTTCCGCCTCTTCTATCAGGAAAGGAGAAGACTTTCCCTCTACATATTATGGCCAGAACTGGGTCATGTGGTCACCCCAAGCTCTAATGGAGGCTGGAGAAATGAATGTCTGTCTAAGAAGAAGAGGATTGTCATGACTGGTTTAAACCAGCCATAAATCATCTCCAAGAGCCAGGCCATTTGTTATCACAAACAAAATTGGGATTCCAGTAGCAAGAAACAAGAAGAGTTATTGGGTAGACAACTAACAGTGTCTGTCACAATCCCTTGCCATGTCAGACCCAATGGTTTTTAGCTGTTGTGGGATGGAAATACAACAGACTTCATCACTCTTTGCCTTGAAAACCTTCTTCTCCTTCCCTTCCCTCCCTCTTCTGAACTAACCTTTTTTTCTTATACGCACAGGTAGATAGTAAGCAAATTTCTTCTCATCCTTAAGATCCTACTGAAATCATCTTCATGAGCCCTTTCCTGGCCTCACATCCCAGTGTTAGGCATGTCCATGCCTCTGCTCCCACAGCAAACTCTACCCTGGCATGTATCACACTGAGTTGCAGCTGTCTCTTTCCATATCTTTGTTCACCCCCAGATTGGGCTTCTTGTGGAATCTTATTCATATATGTCATATTCATATTCCCAAGACTGAGCACAAAGCCTGGTACATACTAACTGAATAAATGAGAGCTCCAAAACGTTTTGCTACATGCTGTAATTCCTTAAGAAATGGCATTTCTGGATAAAGCATATACAGAAGTGTTCATTATTTGCAGTTAGAAAAGAGCACCCCTTTCAAGGAAG
Organism: Phocoena sinus; assembly: GCF_008692025.1. Classification (NCBI taxonomy): domain Eukaryota; kingdom Metazoa; phylum Chordata; class Mammalia; order Artiodactyla; family Phocoenidae; genus Phocoena; species Phocoena sinus. Next base: position 133,606,838 of record NC_045764.1, read on the forward strand.
AGGTGCTCTGTCTCAAAGAGAAGCTGATCCTGGATGACTTTTCTACCTTTGTCTGCTGGACTCTGGTACCATCCCTTTACCTACGCCTACTCCCCAAATGTACATGGTGGAGTGAGATTGCCCTCATACATGGACCATCTCTGGGAAGGCAGTGTTTCACTGGGAAAAGAGTCTGAGCTTCGGAGGTTTGATTCTTGGCTCAGCCATTACCGAATTTTACTAGAAAGCAATACGAGTTAGCCTGTTAGCTAACCTCATTGATCTTCAGTTTGCTTATTTGTAGAATGTGATATAATAAAATATGAATAATAGCCTCAGATGGTTATTTTAAGTATTAAATGACATAGCATATGTAAAATGCTCAGCACATGGTAGATACTCAAAATATTATTATTATTAGTGAAAGAATCTTGGATCGTCAATAACATACTTTTGTCAGGTCAAAGTTCTCTCATTTGCAGATTATTTCACTGCCCTAGAGCCAAAAAGTTCTGTATCACACAATGAAGCTGAGAAATTTCTTAGCTCCATATCATTTATGTATCTAGACACCTCTATATTAGAAAAAAAACAAACCTGGTGATAATTATAGCCCCAGTTTCAAGGAAATGTCACAGAATATCTCCATAGGAACTGTTGTGTGTTTTACATATCGATATTATGTAAGCATGAAGACTTACTTATAGTAAGGTCATATGTATTCTATATAAGTATAAAAGAATTTATAATTATCCCTCATTCATTCTTTCATTGAGATATAATTCACATACCATAAAATTTGCCCTTTAAAGTATACCATCCAGTGGGTTTTGGTATGTTCTGAGTTGTGCAACCATTGTCATAGTCTAACTCCAGAATATTCTCTTCACTGCAAAAAGAAATCCCCATCTACATTAGCTGTCACTTCCATACTCTCGCCCACCCCTCACCCAGTCACTGGAAAGCACTAATCTCCTTCCTATTCCTATGGATTTACCTATCCTAGATAGTTCATATCAATGGAATCCCATAATATGTGACCTCTGTGTCTGGCTTCTTCACTTGGCATAATCATTTCAAGGTTCATTCATGTTGTAGCATGTTTCAGTATTTCATTCCCTTTTATGGTTGAATAAACTCTATTATAGAGATATGCCACATTTTGTTTATCCATTCATCATTTGATAAATATTTGTGTTGCTTCCACTTTGGGGTGATTATGAATAACACTACTATGAACATTTGTGTGCAAGTTTTTATGTGGACATATGTTTTCATTTCTCTTGGGTATATGCCTAGGGGTGGAATTGCTAGATTGCGTGCTAACTCTATGTTTAAACTTTTGAAGAACTGCTAACTGTTTTCAAAGTGGCTGTTACATTTTCACCAGCAATGTCTAAGGGTTCCAATTTCTCCACATCCTTATCAACACTTATTTTTGTCTGTTTTGCATTTTCCTAAAGACTAATAATATTGAGAACATTTTCATGTGTTTCATATCCACTTGAATTTTTTTTTTTTGGAGAAATGTCTGTTCAAATCATTTGCCCATTTTTTAATTGGGCCATTTGTCTTTGTTGTTGAGTTGCAATCATTCTTTATATATTCCGGGTACTAGACCTTTATTAGATATATGATTTGCAAATTTTCCCTCCCATTCTATGGGTTATCTTTTCACTTTCTTCATAATGTCCTTTGAAATACAAACTTTTAAATTATTTATTTTTTTACTTATTTATTTATGGCTGCATTGGGTCTTCTTTGCTGTGTGTGGGCTTTCTCTAGTGTGGCGAGTGGGGGCTACTCTTCATTGTGGTGTGTGGGCTTCTCATTGTGGTGGTTTCTCTGTTGCAGAGCATGGGCTCTAGGCACACAGGCTTCAGTAGTTGTGGCATGCAAGCTCAGTAGTTGTGGCAGGCGGGCTTATTTGTTCTGTGGCATGTGGGATCTTCCCGGATCAGGGTTCGAACCCGTGTCACCTGCATTGGCAGGCGGATTCTTAAACACTGTGCCACGAGGGAAGTCCCCAAAATTTTTAATTTTGATGAAGGCCAGTTTATCTATTTTTGTTGTTGTTGCTTGTGTTCTTGGTGTCATATCTAAGAATCCATTGCTTAATGCAAGATCACAAAATGCACACCTATGTTTCTATGAATTTTATAGTTTTAGCCCTTACATTTAGGTCTTTGATCTATTTTGAGATAATTTTTCCAAAGGTTATGAGGTAAGGGTACAATTTCATTCTTTTGAATAATGTCATCCATGAGAGCTGGAATCAACTTTTTCTAAACTCCTGTTAATACTGATATTTCGACCTCTTCCATGAATCACAAATGTTCTTAATGGCATTTAGAATGGTAAATCCTTTCCAGAAGGTTTTCCATTTACTTTGTCCAGATCCATCAGAGGAATCATTGCGTATGGCAGTTATTGTCTTATGAAATGTATTTCTTAAATTAGAAGATTTGAAAGTAGAAATTACTCTTTGATCCATGGGCTGCAGAATGGATGTTGTGTTAGCAGGCATGAAAAAACATGAATCTCTTTGTACATCTCCATCAGAGCTCTTGGAAGACCAGGCGCATTGTCAATGAGCAGTAATATTTTGAAACGAATCTTTTTTTCTGAGCGGTAGATCTCAACAGTAGGCTTAAAATAGTCAGTAAACCATGTTACAAACAGATATGCTGTCATCTAGGCTTTGTTGTTCCATTTATAGAGCACAAGCAGAGTAGATATAGTATAACTCTTAAGGGCCCTAGGATTTTCAGGATGCTAAATGAGAGCTCAACTTAAAGTTGCCAGCTGCGTTAGCCCCTAACAAGAGAGTCAGCCTGTCCTTTGAAGCTTTGAAGCCAGGCATTGACTTCTCCTCTCTAGCTATGAAAGTTCTAGGTGGCATCTTCTTCCAGTATAAGGCTGTTTTATCTACACTGAAAATCTGTTGTTTGTGTAGCCACCTTCATTAATGATCTTAGCCGGATCTTCTGGATAACTTGCTGCAGCTTCTACATGAGCACTTGCTGCTTCACCTTGCACTTCTATGTTATGGAGATGGCTTCTTTCCTCAAACTTCATGAGCCAACCTCTGCTAGCTTCAGACTTTTCTTCTACAGCTTCCTCAACTCTCTCAGCCTTCATAGAACTGAAGAGAGTTAGGGTCTTGCTCTGGATTAGGCTTTGGTTTAAGGGAATGTTGTGGCTGATTTGATCTTCTATGCAGACCACTCAAACTTTCTCCATATCAGCAATAAGCCTGTTTCACTTTCTTATCAATTGTGTGCTCACTGGAGTAGCATTTTATTTAAAACCATTTTTTAATTGAAGTATATTTAATTTACAATGTTGTATTAGTCTCAGGTGTGCAGTAAAGTGATTCAGTTTTATATATATATTCTTTTTCGGATTCTTTTTCATTATAGGTTATTACAAGATATTGAATATAGTTCCCTGTGCTATACAGTAGGTCCTTGTTGTTTTATAGATAGCAGTGTGTATCTGTTAATCCCAAACTCCTAATTTATATCTTCCCCCAACCCCTAGAGTAGCACTTTTAATTTTCTTCAAGAGCTTTTCCTTTGCATTCACAACTTGGCTGTTTGGTGCAAGAGGCCTAGCTTTCAGCTTGTCTTCACTTTCGACATGCCTTCCTCACTAAGTTTAATCATTTCTAGCTTTTGACTTAAAGTGAGACACATGTGACTCTTCATTTCACTGGAACACCTGGAGGCCATTGTAAGGTTATTAACTGGCCTAATTTCAATACTATAGTGTCTTAGGGAATAGGGAGGCCTGAGGATGGGGGAGAGATGGGGAACAGCCAGTTGGTAGAGCAGTCAGAATACACACAACATTTATCAATTAAGTTTGATGTCTTACACGGTTGTGGTTTGTGGCTCCCAAAACATTTACGAGAGTAACATCAAAGATCACCGATCACAAATCACCAATCACCATGAAACGGAATCCCCCTAAAACTGAGTTTCCCCGCCGAGTTTATGATTAACCTCTCTATCCAAAACTTTATCCCCTTTCTTGTCCCACCCCTGTTCCCCTCAGAATTGGGGAGTATCAAAGAAAAGGGGGGATTTGAAACTGAGCAGGATGCTGCAGGGCTCTCCCAGGTACAGAAGCTCCTCCCTGTATCCCATTTCTTGTTTGTAGAAAAAGGCTTTAGTCTCCTAGGCCTTCCCTGAGTTCCAAAGAGCAGACTCAAGCCATTACTCATTAGGGAAGCGAGGGAATGCAGAAACAAAAGAAAAGCAAATAGTTCAGCAATAAAACAGAGTCCTAGTTCTCCTCAAGGGATATACATAACAATCTGATGCATATCTTTGAGTTGTTCTGCAGAAACTAAGACCACCACCTAGGTGGAGGATGGTGAGTACATGCGGACCACAAAAACATAAACCCCAGACTGGCTTGAACCAGAAGGTTGATGATTAAGATTCCTGAAACTTCACCAAGCAGTCAGAAGAAACTCTATGAGCTTCAACCCTCACCCCAAATACTGCCTTTGAAAACCCTTCCCTGAAAGCCATCAGGGAGTTTGGATCTTTTCAGTATGAGCTGCCCATTCTCATTGCCTGGTGCCCTGCAATAAACACTGTACGTTCCTTCACCACAATCCAGTGTCAGTAGATTGGCTTTGCTGTAGGGCAGGTGAGTGGACCCAAGTTCAGTTCACTAACAACCATAACAAATATGAAATTAATGAAAAAGTTTGAAATATTGCAAGAATTACCAAAATGTGACACAGTGACACAAAATGAGTAAATGCCATTGGAAAAATGGTGCCAGTAGACTTGCTTAACATAGGGTTGCCACAAAACTTCAATTTGTAAAAAACGCAGTATCTGTGAAGTGCAGTAAAGCAGAGCCCAGTAAAACAAGGTATGCCTTTATTTACGTATTTGCACACACACACATACATACATAGAGAGATGTATATACACACATCTGTATATATATACCTACACATACATACATACAGAGAGAGAGAGAGAAAGAGGGATTTATTGTAAAGAATTGACTTTGCAACTGTGGCAATCTGAAATCCATAGGGCAGGCTGTGAGGAAGGGCAGGCTGAACATCTCAGGCACAGGCTGAAGCTGCTATCCACAGGCAGAATTTCTTCCTCAGGGAAGCCTCAGCTCTGCTCTTGAGGCCTTTCCACTGATTAAATCAGGCCCACCAGATTATCTGGGATAATCTTCCTTAAAGTAAACTGATTATAGACTTTAGTCACATTTACAAAATACCTCCACAGCAGCACCTAGATTAGAGTTTGATCAAATAACAGGAGACTGTAGCTCAGCAAAGCTGACACATGAAACTGACCATCACCATCTAAATGTCTCTCTACATGCCAGCACCATGCGGTCTTGATTACTGCAGCTTAGTGATACATTTTGGAATCAGGAAGTGTGAGTCTTCTAACTTTGTTCTTCCATTTCAAGATTGTGTTGGCTCTTCTGGGTACTTTGCATTTCCATGTGAATTTTGGGATCAGCTTGTCAATTTCTGTACTCCCAATCATTTTTATATTAAGCTAAATTGATAAATTAGAAACTTTAAAATCTAATCCATGTAATCAAGATGCTCTACTTTGTCTGTCAGTTTTTCCTACCTTGTGCAAGCAAAAGTGCATTCCAGCTGCCAGTGTGAAGGATGGAGATGAAAAACGTATCACAAGAATAAATGAATTAACGTGACATCCAATAAACAATTTCAGTTCTCAAACAGCACTTCTCTCTCCTGACTATCAAAGAGAGAAAAAAAAAATACTAGCATGTTTCACATTTGTTACTTGATATGGTTATTGGTGACAAATGATATTTTCACCTTCTTCTGGAGGGGGGCACACAGTGTACTCTCAAAATCAATTCATTTGGTTACCCATAAACCTCTTTTTGAGACTTCATGAAGTCCCAAGCCCTTGTGAAGTGACCTGTGGCTGGAGAGATGAATAGCATGTTTTCTGCCCTTGGGAAGCTCGGGGTGACTGTCAGAGCAAACTTAACCAGCCAAAATGAAGAAACCAGGAGCCAATCTGTCTTGCCTTTGATGCAAGCATCAAATGTGCATTCCCTGTCCCCACTGACTGTGCTATTTTCTAGTCATTCCTATGTGATTAAGTTTTTCAAAGACACAACAGGTTGGTGAGAAGTAGTTGTGAGGTTTTGGCCTCCTTCTGGATAAGAGAGTAAGTGGAAGTCCCACTGGTAATGGCAGCCTGCTCCACCTTCCTTCCTTCCCGCTTTGCTGTTTGGTTTTCTGGGATAGTTTCTCAGCACTCAGGCAACCTGAAGTGATTTGAGAGACAATGTGTATTGGTTAAGAACCAGTTAATAGCCATGTGCCTAGAAAAATACCTAATTAGGAAATGGCCCTTTTTTTTTTGCGGTATGCGGGCCTCTCCTGTTGCAGAGCACAGGGTCGGTCCGGATGCGCAGGCTCAGCGGCCACGGTTCACAGGCCCAGCCGATCCGCGGCACGTGGGATCTTCCCGGACCGGGGCATGAACCCGTGTCCCCTGCATCGGCAGGCGGACTCTCAACCACTGCGCCACCAGGGAAGCCCATAAATGGCCCTTTTGGAAGTCTACTCTGAAGGCTCCTCACCTTTGCTTGTCACTAGGTTTGAGAATTCTTGTAAGAAAAGGTGCTGAAAGCTTTCTTAGAGATTGAAAATATAGGACTGCATTTTATTAAAAGGCTTTCTTTCTTATTTTCTTTTTCTTACTCAATAATCAGATCCCTGTGAAAGAGATATGACATTGAGGCTAGGGACTGAGAAGCTCAGTGTCCCCTATTGCTCAAAATGGCACCCACAGTTGATATGGGGACTGGGGAAGAAGGTGGCCCTTGAATTCTAATTGAAGGCATTATGTTCTATGTGATGAACCTCACAGTCTCCTATGCCACTGTGAATGAGTGAATAAGAATGTTTTTAAAGGACCACTGAAAATATACCGTTTATAGAACACACCAAAATCTGTTTAACAATGGTCATTATGATTATGCATTTAAGTGTAAAAGGACGGCCTGTTTGTCAAAATCAAGGTGGTCTGGACAGAGATGTTGATTGTTTTTGAGATTCTCACACCAATGAGGCAGTACCTGGCACCCCCTGTCCACCGACCCCCAACCCCAGGCCAGTTTAAAATCAGTGTGAATGCTGTGTAATCTAGCCAATGGGATTGATCCCGGTCAGGTATTAAGGGCTAAAATGGATTAAACAAAAGACATTCTCCTTGTAACAGGAAGGAGAAACTTCAAAGATAGGATTTGTCCTTGTTATGACAAAGGAAGTGGATTTACACACTGCCTTGAGGCACACCCCTCTGTGACTTTCAATTTGCTCTTCTCTGTATGGGGAGGTTTTTTCCCCTTCTTTTTTTTCCCCCAGTTCCCAGGGTCCTACCCAGAGTAAGAACCCCAGGTTAAGAGAATCAGATTGAAAACGCTTTTGGGGGGTTTGTTTTTAAAGACCAGGCCCCAGGCATCTCCCCAATCAAATGATTCTCAGGTTCAGGCACCTCCCAGGGCCCCATCACTCAGACGGTGTCACAGTGACAATAAACAGGTGAACTAGGGAGTGCTGTTTACATCCCTCCAGCAGAGCAGACTGAACTCTCCATTCTGGTGCTTGCATTTGGCATGAAAATCCCAGAGACAGAAATGCAAACAAGCAACAGGGTGTCCTAATGGGTTAATATAACTCTACTCCATGAGAGGAATTAACATACCTCACTGCATAGACTTATAGTCCTGGGTCAGGATTAGCCATGCTGTGCTTTATTTTCAGATCTCCTGATGCAATGTTATAATGATTTTTATTGTAATAGTACATATGTAAATATAATTTATCTTCTGGGATTTCAAAGCATTTTGTAGTTTTTGGTAAGATGTATACATGTATACACTCACATACACATGGATATGTACCCTTTTTTTAATCAATTATTATACTCAAATTGCCCTTAAAATACTTAAGTTCTCTGTGATGAAAACGGAAATCATACTAGTATATAAATGTTGCACCAAAGTTTCTCAATGTGAGTACTGTAAAATCACTCTAAAAGAAAAAAAAGTAATTCCCATTGAAGCCCAGATGTTGACTCCAATTATGTTTATAATATTACTTAAACATGTATGAACATAAAACTAGTGATGAACTCCTATTGCAGTTCTTATTCAATTATAAAACCAAAGTCTGTGCACTAATTACAAACAAATTGCAAACCCAATAAAATTCAAATTAACGTTCAATTCATGAGACATACGTAACGTTTTCCTGAAATTGAGCGACCACTTACAACCTGACTACAGTGCCGTCTGCCCCTCCCTTGTTCTGTTGAGTTGGGCATGCCAATGCAACTATCTGAATTCCTGGGAAGTGTTTTTCAAACTGAATATGTTGACATCATTTGATCCTTATTACTTATTGGTCAAAGCATTGCTTCCTTGAGTAATTGTTATCATAATGATCTTTAACTGCAATATATATTCTCCTTCATTTTTCTGATGGACTCCAATAATACTACAGTCACAGACTTGGTGCTGAAATTACATGGCAGGACTCCATTATATTTGTCATCCAGATGGTTCAGAATATGATGATATTACATTTTTAAAAGATTGTCTTTTACATAAAGTCAATGACTTTTTAGAGAGAGTGCAATGTCCCCTGAGAATACGTACTTGGTCCTGGATTTAAGGATTTAAGGATTCTAAATAAATTTTACAAGTTAAGCAGTGTCTTTGTCCCCAGAATTTATTTTCTTGCCACAGGGCTGAGCATCTGATTTAAAGAACAAAAATATCCCTTCTCTGCTATGAGGCAAGAGTCCAAGTCCTGATCAAATAACTAGTCTTCATTATCTAGCCAATTACTATTCTCCAGCTAATAAATGTAAGACTGGGTGTTATCCCTTAAGGAGCTTACAATCTACTTCAGGAGACAAGACATAAACATATAAAGATTTCCATATTTAAATGTATTCAAAATTTGCTAATGAGGAATCAGCATTTCTCGGTCAACTCACAAGGTTTAAAGTAAGCTATGGAAACATTACTTGTCATTTACATTTGAATACTTCAAAAAACTTCAAATCATACTGTGATCTTGCTGTGCAGTGAGAAACGCACCATCTGGAAGATGCCATCAGTGGTTTGAAATGAAGAAATCTGATCGCATTTAGACTTTGACTTTCTGAAAAACACCTGTGTCATTAAAATGACCTTGAAAGTTGTGACCAAAATACTCAAAGCCGTGAGGAATCTCCACAATCGAATTGGGTATTATTTTATATCTGAAAAAGTTGTATGGTCATAAGAGATTAAAAGTATATGGAAAGAATGCACACTTCTGGGAAGTTCAAAGATCTTTAGAATTAGGGAGAAGAGAAATTTACATACAATAAAGAGCCAAAAATATGTCAAATGTAATCTAGTGATTTTCCTGGGTGGAGGTGTTCAGACTCGGATTACAGAAGAATTAGGTAAGACAAAACTCGAACTCAGGGCACAGGTCTATCTGGGATCACCCGTTTGGCAGTGGGGGTTTAAATATAATGACTATGAAGAAGCAGCAGCATATTCTATCAGGATTGCTGACAAGAATCCAGCCTTGGTCCTACTTGGAAACTGGTCATTAAGCGACCTCAATCCTTAACATGGCTTGAGATAATTTAAATCTTTCAGAATGAAATGTAGAAGAAGTGTTAAGAGGCTCAAACTTGTAGTTTCAATATGTTTGAGTGGAAAGAAATCTGCATATTTGGTATATAATACTACTTGTAATATTTAAGAGAATCTGTCCTGTTAGAGTAACTGATCAGCCTTGTAATTCCAGTATTAAGATGTATGAGCCAGTAATTGATTTAGACTTGTGATTTTAAGTTGAAATCTAACTAAGGTTATAAATATTACTGGGTTGTCTAAGAGAGCTTAAGAATCACCATATACAAATTTCAATTATTGGAATTATAAGAACAAGTTGAGTATTTGAGAAGGTTGTTCTATCAAACAAAAGACTTTAGAAGGAAATCAAGTACATCAATTAGTAAATGTAATTGAAATTATTTTAAGATATTTCAATTTATTAATTAAATTAAACAAGTGTATTCAAAGACCAGTTTAAAAAGTAATTGTTAGGGCTTCCCTGGTGGAGCAGTGGTTGAGAGTCCACCTGCCAATGCAGGGGACACGGGTTCATGCCCCGGTCCGGGAAGATCTCACATGCTGCGGAATGGCTGGGCCTGTAAGCCATGGCCGCTGAGCCTGCGCGTCCAGAGCCTGTGCTCCGCAACGGGAGAGGCCCACCGCGTACCACAAAAAAAAAAAAAAAAAGTAATTGTTAAATTTGCTAGGTTAATAAATAGAATAATAAAAATTTTAAGTCAAACCTAAAAGCTTATGGAAGAGCTAGGTTTTTTAATTTGTAATTTAGTATATCAAGTATTATTGTTTTAAAACTAAAGTTATCTTCTGAAGAGTATCTTCTGCACATAAAAAAAAAGACCCACAATTTATAAAATAAAAATGCTTCTTCTTTCACTGTATCATTCCAAGTGAAAATATATTATCTTAAGCATCTTTGCAATTGTAGTGTAAACTATGTTTCATTTTTCTGATGCGGTTGTAAAATAACTACCACTAGCATGGTCTCACTGGGGTCATCAGGGAAGTGTAGTGTTTGTCTTACCAAATCTTAGACAATGTGACTGACTTCTGGATGGGTGCTTATCATGGAGTGGATAATGTGAAGTCTGAAGCCCAGGTGACAGGAATAAGTTCTCAAAGTGATACACCCCAACCTCTCTCCTTCCTACATTATTCACAATGCCCTCCCAGTTCAACCCTCACCCATTTCCATTACAATCCACATCTCACTTTTAGCAATAGAGACACTGCTCTCATGAAGCTCCCTCACATATTGAAGAATCTATTTGGGTAATAGCTATTGCTGTGGACTGAATTATGTCTCCCCCCACCCCAAATTCTATGTTGAAGCCCTAACCTCCAATGTGAAGGTATTTGGAAATAGGGCCTTTGGGAGGTAATTAGGGTTAGATGAGGTCATGAGGGTGGGGCCTCTCATGATGGGATTAGTGTCCTTATAAGAAGAGACACCAGAAACAAACTCTCTCTCTCTCCCCCTTTCCCTCCCTGCCTCCTTCCTTCCCTCTTCCTCTCTCTTTCCTTCCCTCCCTCCCTCCCACGTGAGGACACAGTAAGCTGGTAGCTATCTAAAAGCCAGAAAAGAGCCCTCACCGTTGGAACTCAATTGTCTGCCACCTTGATCTTGGACTTCCCAGCCTCCAGAAACATGACAGATAAATTTCTGTTGTTTAAGCCACCCAGTCTATGGCATATTGTTATAGCAGCCTGAGCAGACTAAGACAGTTATACCTAAGGAATAGTGTTTCTGATTAATAAAGATAGAAAAGATATCAATTGCATCCAAGATTATCTTTCTAATTAGCAATTTCAATAATGACTAAAGGACTCAAAGATAATCAAGACACTACATACTTTCTTCTACAACATCTCATTTAATGGCTCATTTCTAAACCTACTCCAGGGTTGAAAATCATCTAAGAGACAGTTTAATAATAAAGAGATTTTTTCCAGATTATATAAAAGAGCAGTCCCACAGTTGCTGATGGAACTGTGTGGTAAATAACCATAATGGCCCCAATTTTTCATCCCTCCCTGTATCCATACCCTGTGTCATGTCCCTTTGCCCTCCTCCATGGGCAGGATAGCCTGATGGTAGCACCCTGTACCTGACACTGAGCTCACTGTGTGTCTTTCTTTGTTCAGTGCAATGTGAAAAGATAGGCGGCAAGCAGAGGCTTGATATGGGCTTGTGCATTGGGTTTGCTCACCCTCGAACTTCTGCCATCAGCAGGGGACAAGCCGAGGCTAGCCCAATACAGGACAAGAGCTAAGTCACCCCAGTGGACAAGCCCAACCAAGGTCAGCAGGACTACTGAGATGACCTCCAGATGGCCACAGATGCAGGACCTAAAACACAAACTGACACAGACGGCAAACATGGAAAACACCTGCTCTACCCCGTCATTCCCACCGGTAGAGGTGATGGATGATGTTTCTTTGCACACCCTGATTTAAAAACTTTCAGGGAATCAGAGCTGGTATAAGTTTAAACTATTGTGAAAATAATTGGACTCTGACCTACAGAAGTGGCTTCAAGGTCTGTTATCAAACCAAACGATGAAGGCCTTCAAATCCTACACAGAGTTATTTTCAGAGTTACTGAAAGGTATCCTTCACACGAGGATAGTCCTGTTTAGTTCTGCCTAAAATCATTTTCAACGTGAGGTAATTATTCTGTCAGGAACACAGCCATGTTATCACCCTGCACCTTGGCAAACAAGTGTGCCCTGAGATCATCATTAGAGAATCTGTGAAGTGACAGAAATGATGTGTCTTTCAGGGGCTGGAGGAGGGACTCATCCCAACAATATGTTACATCCAGAAATTGTTCTTTTTTTATGTAAATTGGACCTAAGCAAACCCAGAAGAACGATATCTGATGAACACTCTTCCCGTGCTCCCTGAATAAGAGAGAAGAAAACCTAATAGATCTCTCACATCTCTAATTCCTGTGATTTAGATCCCAGTAATGAAATGAGAAAGAAGCTCCCTGAATCATTTTTAATCTGAGCCTTTTCTCCGAGGAAAGGTCCCTGAGGAGTTAATGTCATGTCACTAAGTAATTAGATCTCCATTGCTTAGCAAGGATTCTACACCAAAGGCAGGGTAATTCTATTAGAAAATGAAACCACAACATTGTACAGTTCTGAAGCTACTAAATTTGTATTTAATTATCCAGGTAATGGAATTATGCAATCAGTTCTAATCTGATATCAAGAGGAAAAGTTCTTGATGTGTTTTTTTTTGCAAGGCTTTATGAAAGGGCCATGCAATTAATATGACATGCTTAATTACTGAAATGTAAAGATATCTTTGCAAGAATATATCCTCATCCAAGCATGTATGCTCTTTTAGCTGCTTAGATCTTTGTCATTACTAACGTATTTGTGGCTTCTTATCTTATAATGACCTATGGTAATAATTAGCCCCATAATAAAACAAAGACCTTAGCACTGTGTTGCAAAACTCAGTTCTGTACATTATTCCAGAGAACAAGAGAGAAACAATGAGGATTCAGAAAATAATTTAGATTCCCTTAAATGCTCATAAGGAAAGTTTTAAAAATCTATCAAAATCATGAAAATCTACCTGAAGCACACATTTTCAAATATGGAAAAAAAAAGAACAGTCAAATATATATCATAGATAATGAAGTGGATTAACACGTGCCAGAGTAAGATTCTTCCTTTATAGCTATTAATCACTTATAAATACAGACTGCAAAAAGTTCCTTAAACAGTAGACTTGATTCCTAGAGCTAATATGTGCTCTGCTTTACCAAGGTAATTATTTAAATTCCATTTTTCTTTGCTGGCACACCTTTACTACATAAACAAAGTTTCCTATATGCTTTATTTTACTTGATTGTTTCTTTAAGATTGTTTCTTTTAGTTTTTTGCACTATGGCCCCCTGAGAAAGAGAGAGCTTAGTAGCCTAAAGAAACAGCGTGCAGACAGGAACTAAGGTGTTTACCTTTTGGTAAGCCTTCCTTTTCCTATCTTGAACTGTGGAATTTTCCAAAGTCTTCCATTACCATTTTTGAAATTAACGAGCCTACTAAAAACGTCACTTGAAGTCAGAAGCTATTTTTCTGTGTTGTTTCTCCTCACTTGTTTATCCCTTTGGCCAATAGCTACATAGACAATTTTGTTTCCCATCAGGGGCAGAAGTTCGATGTGTGGTTGTTATTATTTACTGTGAAACAAATGACCACAAACTTGGTGATTTAAAACACCAGAAATTTATTTCTCATAGTTTCCGTAGGGCAAGATCCACTGGGATGAAATCAAAGTGTCAGCTGAGGCCACAGTTCTCACCTGGGGCCCGAGGTCATTTTGTGGACAGAATCCATTTCCTGTGGTTGTAGGACTGAGGTCTTTGTTTTTCTGTTTTCCTGCTAGAAGTTGGCTGGGGACCTCTCTCAGCTCCCAGAGGCTGTCCGCAGTTCTTTGCCATGTGGCCCCTGTAGGCAGTTCACAACCTGGATGTTTTTCTTTCCTCCAGGCCAGCTGGAGTGTGTTTCTCTGCCTCCTCCTTCTGGGACCAGTCAGAGAAAAGTCTCTGTTTCTAAAGGGCTCATGTGATTAGGTAATCTACCTATCTTAAGGTCAACTGATGTGGAACCTTAATTACAAAATCCCTTCAAAATAATACCTAGTTTAGTGTTGGATTGAATAACTGGGAGAAGGGGTGTGTCCCCCATGGCTTGGGACCATCAGTTCTGCCCAGCACGGGGGACCTGTCAGGACTTCGATCTCTTCTTTAAAATTGCTCTGGCACCTGCAACTTTCTCATGAGGAAGGCATTTCTTTGGGCTTAAGTATTTCTAAGAATGTCTGTAAAATAAAACCAACTACTTCATCTACTTCTGTAATACCATTATTGAGCACTTGCTATTTGCCAAGCACTGTATATTATCTTATTTAACTTTCTTAGCAACCCTATAAGAAAAGTGTTATTGTGCCCACTTTATATATCCTCAGGGGAGACTGAGGATCCAAGAGATAAAGAAACTTGCAACAGAATCGTACAATTGTGCAATTGTTTACTGATGGGCTGGTATTCAAATTCAGGGCTGTCTAATCACACCATCCAGCAATTCCACTCCTGGGTATATATCAGAAAAAACAAAAACACTAATTCCAAAGAATACATGCCCAATGTTCATAGCAACATTATTTACAATTGCCAAGATATGGAAGCAACCTAAGTGTCCATCAGCAGATGAATGGTTAAAGAAGATGTGTTATATATATATATATATATATATATATATATATATATATATATATATAACGGAATACTACTCAGCCATAAAAAAGAATAAAATGTTGCCATTTGCAACAACATGGATGAATTTGGAGGGTTTTATGCTAAGTGAAATGTCAGACAAAGAAGGATAAATACTATATGATATCACTTACATGTGGAATCTAAAAAATACAATAAACTAGTGAATATAACAAAAAAGGAACAGACTCACAGATATAGAGAAAAAACTAGTGGTTACGAGCGGGGAGAGAGGAGGGAGAAGGAGCAATTTAGGGATAGGGGATTAAGAGCTACATATTATTATGTATAAAATAATCTACAAGGATATATTGTATAACACAGGGAATACAACCAATATTTTATAATAACTATAAATGGAGTATTACCATTACATATTGTGAATCACTATATTGTACACATGTAACTTATATAATATTGTACATCAACTATACTTCAATTTGAAAAAAAAAACAAACTCAGGGCTGTCTGACACCAAAGTGATGGTTTTTCTCACCATACTACTCTACCTCTCCGTATGAGTCAGCGTTCTGATGGAAAACAAACAGCATACTCAAAGAGGTCTAATTAAAAAGAGCTTAATTAACTTAGGATTCTTTATAGAGGTGTGGGTAGTGTTTAAGGGAGCCAACAGAGGAGAGAGCACCTGGGGATTAGGGGTGATGGGAAGCCATGACCACCTATAGGCCTACAGGGACAAGGAAAGGGAATGGAGATGACAGAACCTAGAGAAAGCTCTGGCTGGGAAGAAACCCAGGCATTGACACAACCTGGCCCTTTAAGGAGAAGGGTTGCAATAACTAACTTACCTCTCTCTTCCACCTCCAATCTCCTGGTATTAATTTCCATTAGCCAAACCCAGTTGGAAGCCAGAGGGCAAGAGAGCCCAGGTGATACAATCCCCTGGATCAGCATCCCCAAGCACCAAGCAGAGCATCACGGCGGGGAGAGTGGGGCTAGAGAGGGAAATGGAGAATAACCAGAACCGTCCCTAACATGCAAGTACCTCTGCACGTGCAACACATGGCAAGCTTCTTGAGGCCAAAGTCTCTGTCTTCTACTTTTTGTCCGAGTATAATTTTCAGAGACAACTAGTTGACGAACGCTTGATTTATCGATGGTTAGCATCTTGACAAGAGTATTAGTTTGTTAGGGCTGCCATAACAAAATACCACAGACTGGATGCCTTAAACAACAGAGATGTATTTTCTCCTAATTCTGGAGGCTGGGAGTCCAAGATCAAGGTGTTGCAGGTTTGCCTTCTTCCGAGGCCTCTCTCCTTGGCTTGCGTATGGCTGCCTTCTTGCTGTGTCCTCACAAGGTCTTCCGTGTGCATGCCCCTCTGATGTTTCTTTGTGTGTCCAAATTTCAAAGTACAGAAGTGTTCAGGAGGAAAGATCAACTGGATCGGATATTCCTCATAGTCAAATAACAAGGGTCAGGAGTGTCCACTGGATCTGGCAACGTAAAGGTCATGATGACCTGGACAAAGGCAGTTCCGAATGAGCAGCCGGGATGAGAGTCTGACTGAAGTGAGTTCAAGGAAAATGAGGGGAGTTGGAGATACTGAGTCGAGACAACTCTTTAGGGCAAATTTATGTTTTCTGAATGTTCTGGTTTCACTCAAGGTTGGGGCAAACTCTACATGTGAAATGATGTGTGAAGGCAACAGGGCATGTCAGTCTGCCACCTCTAAAAGGCAGAAACCACCCAGGCCCAGGCAGTCTGACCCTGGGTCCTGTGTCCCATTTCTCCCTTTCCGGTGCCTTTCCTAGGGCTGCTTCCCCTTCAGGATCTGGAGGTCCACCTTTTCACATCCTGCTTGATAGCAGTTATTGGCAAAAGTGCAAATCAGTTCGTTGCCTCTTGGGGGTATTTGCCAGCAGGGAGAGGAAGCTTTGCCAGGTCGTGAACCTTCCCCATGACTCCTCAAATCCAGTGATAAATGCACCTGGACACCCAGCATGTAGATAAGGGTGGGCCTGCTACAATCAGTCTTAAGTGTTTCTTACAAAGGAAAACCAAAAGGACCCAAATAGAGAGAAACAGCCTAAAAAGTGTCTTACCTGAGCAACAGGGAGAAGGAAGCAGGCCTCATCTCTCCCCCTCTGAGAGGCCATAATGCTCTAGGGCCTCAAAGAATACCCCAATTTATACAATTCACTGCTGCAGCATTAAGCCTGAATGGCATTTGGTGGCAGATAAAGTCTCTGTGCATCATATAACGGAGGGCTGTGCAGCCAGATCTTGTTTAGAATAACATTTAAAACCTGGAAATCAAATGATATGTCCAGATAATTTCTGTGGTAAACCGCAAACCAGTTACGCTTCGGGTTAAGCCTCTGCATTTCTAAACAACATGCCTTTATTCTCTCCAGGCCAATACTCGGACCTTCCTGCCAGCAATATCAAATAGCAAGAGGCTGAATGTACCCTCTGTGTGAGCATTAAAGGATAAGCAGACAAGGAAGACAGCGCCTCTCTGCCGAGGAAATCTCCATCTTTGAGACGCCTCCTCAACACACATGTCCAGTTGGCTTCATTCAGTTCCTTGGTTCCTTGAGTTATTTGCTAATCTCTAAAATTTGAAAAACAAACCAAAAAACTAAACAAACTCCCAAACATCCCATCACTTCATACAAATAGAGCTCTTAGTTTTCTGAATTTCTTTTCTTTATCCCTCTCACTTGAACAGATCTCTCCTGGTCATTGAATGGCATCTTCTTGCTGTATCTTGTTTCACAGGATCAGAGTTTGGATGCACTAGGAAAACTGACAGAACCTCCTGGTGACCCTCTGGGGCAAGAAAATTAATCCAATCCTGACAACAGGGCAAGAAAAGGGGCAGCATTGTTTTATGTCATTTAATCCTCATTTTATCATGGAGGAAACCAAGGCCTACAAGGTAGTACAGTGTCATGATCAAGCTTGGAGGATGTGTCCATGATGTTGACGGGGCCTGTGTGAATGTATGTCCCTTATGAATGAACCCCCTTTTCCCAGGAAATCGCTCTGCCCTTCCCTCCTGCCTCCCATAAAGGAACCCATCCTGTTAGACATGTGCTCATGGTCACATCAGGCACCAGGAGAAGCCTTGAAGCATCTACACCGGTTTCCTCTGGATCACTTCCATTTAAGATCAGAGCTCATGAAATGAATTGCTAAGGTTTTCTGCTTCACATACTGCCCCAGAGCACTATCTAATGCAGAGAGGGAAATGTATAAACTCGGACAGCAAGCACATTTCTGTCCATTGGGGCAGGGACCTACCCTCTGTAGAAGTCCACTAGGCATCATTTTATTACTTTCGAAGTAAGAGAAGGATATTTTTTTTCCCCTTCGGGTAAAAAATGTTGCCGTAGATTCTTTTGCTAAAAGAGTCATTTAAATATTACTGGTCACGTCACATTGTAGTTGTTTGGAAATAATTATATCCATATCACAGACAGTAAATAATAGACGTACCTTCACTAACGTTTTATTCCTGTTCTGTTTTAATATGGCAAACTTAGAAGTAATTTAATCTCCCAGTCAATTGAAGTGGTAGGGGGTTCTTCACACAGAAGAATGCACGTTATTAATTCCGGGCAGTCTTCATCTTGTACAATTAGTCACTGTTTGCAGCTGGCAATGTTTTCTTAATTTTCCATAGTAGTGGATTTTCCACAGTTTTCTCAGTTTAAATTAAGCAGTAAGAGCTGCTGTTTCTTCTTAAATAAATTTTCTTTGCACAAAAATACATGCCTCTGGCTGTGTCAATTTTCCCATTTGATTAAAGGGCCACCAGGCAATTAATAACAATGCATTTTAAAGTACTTTTGGAAAAAGTAATTTGAATCGCCAAACTTGTGTATATTTGAATTGATCGTTACAGAAGATTTAGCAGGCATTTGAAAATCCTAGAACCTTGGAAAGGACGAATAGAGCCCAGCAACCAAGTCTGGCGGACTGTGGGGTGGTCTCCCTAAAAGGCACTCACACTTTGGGGTGGTAGGGGCAGGAGACCACCACTTTGCAGGAGGCTGGAGCAAGAAAGGCAACCTCAAAATGGGGGTGTACAGAAGACTCTAGGCTATGATGTTACGGTCTGAGTGGGAAAACCATTTCAAAAGCAATGAGACAACATGGGTGAAGCTTGAAGACATTATGCTAAGTGAAATAAGCCAGACAAAGAAGGACAGATATTGTATATTTCACCTATATGAGGTGCCTAGAATAGTCAACTGCATAGAGACAGAAAGTAAAATGGTGTTTGCCAGTGGTTGAGGGGAGCGTGGAATGGGGAAACCTTAGTGTTTAATGGGTACAGAGTTTGTTAGTAGTGATCAAAAAAAAGTTCTGAAGGTAGCGGTGATGACTGCACAACATGAGACTGACTGAATGCCACAGAATTATACACTCAAAAAGGCTTAAAAGGGTAAATTTTATGTTATATATATTTTACCACAATTAAAAAAAAAAAAGGAATGCGGCCTTTTTTCATGTTCGAGAGGTAGAAGCAAGGATGTGGTGGCTCCTCCCATGCAAAATTCTGCATTTCTGGGGTCTTCTGGTAGGAACCATGATGAGCTATGCTGACAGCACGGGAGCCAAAATTCTGTGTACTATCTCTGTGAAGTGGATCGAGGGACGGTTGGACAGATTCCTGCTGCTGATGCAGGCGACATGGTGATGGCCACAGTCGAGAAAGGCAAACCGGAGCTCAGAAGGAAGATACGTGCAGCAGTGGTAATTCAACAACGGAAGTCATCCCGGAGAAAGATGTTCCTTTATTTTGGTATCATGTGGAGGTCATAGGAAACAGTAAAGGCAAGAGGAGAGGCTCTGCCATCATAGGGCCGGTTGCAAAGGTGTGCGCAGACTTGTGGCCTAATTGTGTCCAATGCTGGCAGCATTGTATGATTCTCCAGTGTTTTTGTTTTTTAAAAAAACCCACCCCATTAAAAATTATTTGCTCCCAACCCCCGCCCCCAAAAAATAAGTAATGAGGATATTCAAAGCTAACTGGTTTCCTTTTTTAAAGAAAACACACACACAAAAAGGAAAACACGCCCTAGTGTCATCTATAGTGAGAGTTAGGGCTTCTGTTTGACAGTGGGGTCTCTAACTGACCTCTGCTTAACTGACTCAGAGGATTAGCCAATGCCATCTGCTGCATCTGTAGGATCTACTGACCAAAGCTCAGGAAAAGCTGACGCTGGTCACCACTACATATGCTTGTGCATTCTGCTCCCACCGGTTTGTTGAATGCCTCCTAAGATTCGGTTAAGATTGTCCCCAAACCTGTTTACACCAGGTTATTTTAATTATACAATTTAATTAAATATTATGTAAGATGAAATGTGAGCTCACAAAGAAAGAGAGTTGTTTCTATGAAAACCAGATTGAATGCCTTAGTAAAACTTGATAAAGTTGAGCTCTAAAAAAATATCGCAGGGCTTCCCTGGTGGCGCAGTGGTTGAGAGTCCGCCTGCCGATGCAGGGGACACGGGTTTGTGCCCCAGTCCGGGAGGATCCCACATGCCGCGGAGCGGCTGGGCCCGTGAGCCATGGCCGCTGAGCCTGCGCGTCCGGAGCCTGTGCTCCGCAACGGGAGAGGCCACAACAGTGAGAGGCCCGTGTACCGCAAAAAAAAGCAGATATATCTTTTCAGATTAGCTTTGGCTACATATAAGAGTATGACCAAAAAAACCCAAACAAGAAACCAAACAGAGGTTTAATTGAGATAGAGGTGCCTTTCTTTCTCTCATAAAAGAAGTCAAGGAAAGGGTGATGTTGATGATGAGGTACACTTTGTAGTGGCAGGGAGCATAGGAAAATTCTCTGTACCTTCCTCTTAATTTTGTTGTAAACCTAAATAAATGTCTTAAAAAATTTTTTTTAAAGAAGAGAAAGAAAGAGAACAAATATTGCAGGTAAATAGCATTCTTGCCCTCAAAGGAGCATCCATAATCTGTGAGGATAATTTTAGAGAAGGTAACTTTTGTACTTACCTTCAAAATTCCCTTGTTGATATTATAAGAATACATGCATATTGAGGTGGATGGATCCTTGGAGGGGTGCAGTCTGAGTTTCTTTGCTAGAATTTTGTTTATAGAGCACTAGAGCTGCTCTCACCACCATCACCTCCCCACCAGATGTGAAATGTTTCAGCTAATTCAGGGAGGCAAATTCAGAACACTTTGACAATTTTTGTTTTATTTTGCTTCTTAGGGGAGTCCCAAACCATCCCTGTCCTCCTACCCCATCCTCAGAAAATTTCTGGACCAAGAATCGATTATGCCTTATCTGTTAACACTAAAAAAGGAAAGAAGACCTAGTAATGCAAATTTCTATTTATTGAAAAAGTTAAGTACAGTTTTTATGGATAATATGTAGAATTTAGGAGGGTTGCCCTTTCTTTCCGCCATCTGTGAGTGTATATATTTGGTTTTTTGGCGGGGATATTCCCCCACCTTCCTTAATTCTTTCCTCCTTCCCTTCCTTCCTCCCTCCTTTCCTTCCTTAATTCATTACAAAAGATTCAGAGTCGGTGTACAATTCCTGACAAATGCAAAAGCTCTAAACCTCTGATTCTGTGATTGCTGAGGAAGAAGAGTTCCCCTGCTTGGGGCAGCAGGAGACAGCTGTCTGCTGCAGGCTCTGGCACCAGGTCGCCCATCCGGGCGTCCTGCGATGCCTCTGCCCCTAGCCCACTGCCAGCCAAGGGTGCTTCAGAGAGAGCATCTCTTTTCTGCCTTTCTGAAGGGTTTTTTTTCCTACTGAGTTGTGCCCCTGCCAGTTCTATCAGAGCTCACTTGCACTGATTCCTAAAAATCATCAACATCTCAGTTTTTTTTCTTTATTCAACTGCTTGCAAATATTAAGCATGGGGTAACTTTTCTGAAAAGTCAGATGGAAAAGGTGAGTTAACAGCGTATTGAAGGTAGAATGCCCTGTACTCTTGGTTGAGGGAAAGAGCATTCTAAGCAATAATTTTAAATCCTTTTTAGTGAATACCTTGAAGCAATGAAAAGAGTAAAAAAGCAAGCTCAGTGGAGAGCATTAGGCAATTACCATTGAAAATTATTTAAGCTTAAATAACTAAAATAATTTATTCTATAAAATCATACGAAGTACTGGAAAGGATTCTGCATGGTTAATTTGCTTTCCTACGTACCAGCTAAAGAAGTTAAGCAAAAATGTTGAATTCTGAAACTCTCAACTTGGTGAATTAATATAGATGTGGGAGTGGCGTTAAACACCTGAAGACGATGAAGAGTGTTTGCCACAAATGGATTAGCACATGGGATTAAATGATTTCCAGTGATATGAAAGCATAATAAAATGGAAACCCTGAGTCCCCCACAAGTGATGAGCTTCTCCCCCCAATTCTTCTGCCATAAAATGAACACTTACTAGTATTTAGAGAGAACCACTAGAGCGTGGTGGTTAAAACATAGACTCTGGAGCCAGATCGCATGAGTTTGAATCGCAGTTCTGCCACTTCAAGCTATATGCCCTTGGGCAAGTTAACTAAGCACTCTGTGCCTTGGTCTCACCTGTTAAGTAGGGCCCATGTGTGAATTACTAGTGTAAGTGCTTAGAGGCGGGCCAGGCACACAGGAAGCACTATGTGTTAGCTATTCCTATCTGTTACACACACGTTCTTTGCTTGTTGGAACTGTGAGCTCTGGCGGAGCTGCGTCCATCAGCACGCTGGATGCAGTGGTCCTTATAGTGGGATGCTCACGTCCCATGGCTCCTCACCATTCCTGGAGCTGGGGGTAGGATTATGAGCACTTATACTGGAGGTGGGGGAGTGTCTTCTCATCTCACTCTCACTGCTCAGGAGGTTCACTCCCATTGTATGGAGGGGTCCAGTGGTTGCCTGTTCCTGCCCTCAGGACTCCACTCGATAAAGATTTCTTGAGTACCTGCCATGTGCCAGTCCCTGCTGAAGCGCTGCTAATACTGAGACTGAGAAACACCACATATTCTGGAGGTCACAGTGAGACACAGTGTGACATAATGAGACACAGAGACAAACACACAGAGACAAGCACAAAACACCAGGAGAGCCAACAGGATGTACCAACTGGGCTTAGGAAGGATGAGGAAAGACTTTACCCAGAGGATGACTTACTAATTGAATGTTGAAGAATTGATGAGATTCTCCAGACAAGCAAGAAATAATTAGACAGGAGAAACCAAGCACCATGGTGCCTAGAATGTGACCAGTTTGGGGAATAGTAAGTCATGTTCTATGGATCTTGCCCTGGTCTTAGGTCAACCCTCTGGCAAGACTGGCTCGTCCACATGGCACTTTCCTAGGTAAGAGGACAGAGTTCAAGCGTGGTGAGTTGAGCACAGGATGGACCACCCCTACTGCTCCTGGGCTGGGAGCCCTGTGCTTTGGTCCTGAGCTCTGGCTCCCCTCTGTTGCTGTCGTTCTCCTCAAGGTTAGGGACTACACGTGACTCTTCTCTCTATATCTTCTGTGACAGCATCTCAAACTGGATTTCTCACAGCACCTACAACAGAATCACATGGGAGCATGTTTAAAAATGCAGATTTCCACCCTCTATCCAGCTCTACTGAATCAAATATACTGGGGTGAGTGACAGAAATCTTCATTTTTAATCAAGAAAAGGGCTAGAGTAGAAATATATTTTTTAAAACATATTCCCCCAGGTAATTCTGATACTATAGTAGGGAAACCACTGCCCAGTAGGGCCCAGTAGAGTACATACTCAGTATTTAATGAGTGATAGACTTAGTGGCTATCTAAGGGTGGAATGTTATCCAGACCAAGTAGGGCAGAGGAATGGAAAAGTCCCGGAATAGGATAATGGGCAGTTATTTCCATGAAAAGGAAGCTTGACAACCTAAGTGTCCATCGACAGATGAATAGTTAAAGAGGATGTGATACATATATACAACCGAATATTACTCAATCATTAAAAAGCATGAAATAATGCCATTTACAGCAACGTGGATGGACCTGGAGATTATCCTACTAAGTGAAGTAAGTCAGACAGAGAAAGACAAATATCATGATATCACTTATATGCAGAATCTAAAAAAAATGATGCAAATGAACTTACAAAACAGAAATAGACTCACAGACTTAGAGAATGAATTCAGGGTTACCAGGGGGATTTGTGGGTGGGAGGGATAGATTGAGAGTTTAGGACTGACAATGTACGCACTGCTGTCTTTAAAATAGATAACCGGGCTTCCCTGGTGCCACAGTGGTTGAGAGTCCGCCTGCCGATGCAGGGGACACGGGTTCGTGCCCCGGTCCGGGAAGATCCCTCATGCCACGGGGCGGCTGGGCCCGTGAGCCATGGCCGCTGAGCCTGCGCGTCCGGAGCCTGTGCTCCGCAACGGGAGAGGCCACAACAGTGAGAGGCCCGCGTACCACAAAAAATAAATAAATAAATAAAATAGATAACCAACAAGGACCTACTGTAAAGCACAGGGAACTCTGCTCGGTATTCTGTAATAACCTAAATAGGAAAATAATTTGAAAAAGAATAGATACATGTATATGTATAACTGAATCGCTTTTCTGTACACCTGAAACTAACATTGTTAATAAACTATGCTAATATAAAATTAAAATTTTTTTCAATTAACAATTACTCCTAAATTTTTCGGGGTTCAAATTTACATGATTGTCTCATAAATATGCATTTCTATATGTATTATATATGTTAAATAAATACACACACACACACGCACACACGCACACAAGGAAGCCTGAGGTCCTGGGGTGGGGGAGGAGTGGATGTGGTGTGGGCCATTCTGAGTCTTCTTTCCAAGGCAGCATCTAGGTGGAATCCTTGACTCAGAGCCCTCTTCTGCCCGTGCCCACATCTCCTTTCCCAGACCTTGCCCTCCACAAGGCACCTTTCCCCTAATTGCTTCTCCAGGGCAGGGTTAGACAAATAGTTATCTTTGTAGCTTCAGTGAGCACAGAGACAGCATCACTACAGGCACAGGGTTTGCTGTGGTTAGTGACACCCTGGTTTCTCAGGCTCCACCCCACTCCTCTTTTCAAAAAGGGAAAAATCTATTTCTTCAGACCTCTGCAGACCAGCAGATGAATCAGACAAAATTTTCAACAGGTGATAACAAGATGAATGTGGCTGACCCTTGAATAACACGGGTTTGAACTGCAGGGGTCCACTTACATGTGGATCTTTTTCAATAAATACTTCTTACAAGGACTTGCCTGGTGGTCCAGTGGTTGGGACTCCACGCTTCCACTGCAGGGGGCCCAGGTTCAATTCCTGGTTGGGGAACTAATATCCCGCAGGTCGCCCGTCGCGGCCAAAAAAAAATTGTTTTTAAAGAAATACTTCTTACAGTACAAAGGTGGTTGAATCTGTGTACACGTAACCATGGATACTGAGGACCACCTGTAAAGTGACACGCAGATTTTAGCCTGTGGGGAGGGTCAACACCCCTAACTCCCATGTTGTTCAACAGTCAACTATATATCACAAATTCCTGATAAATATATCCAAATGAATATATTGCAAATTCCAGGTAAGAGCTTTATAAGCACCGTCCTTCCAAAGCCCTGGTTTTCAACCTTGGCTGAACATTGGAATCACCTGGGGAGCTTTAAAAAGTACTCCTGCCAGGTCTCAAGTCCAGAGATTCTGAGCTACTGGTCTGGGGTGCAGCCTAGGCATTGGGGATTATTTAAAGTTCCTGAAGGGGATTCTGTTGTGGGTTGAGCATGACTGCCGTAGAGACACCATCATCTGAGAAATTCCAGTGGTAGACTCTTTAAATCTCCTAACAAGTCAGTCCATAGAAGGGTAGTTGGGAGCACAAGGGCAAAAAACCCCCTCACTGGGCCCATGAGCTGGATAAAGGGAAGCTCAGCAAAATGTGCTCACAACCATCTAAAACATCTCTAGAAACAGAAGGAGGTGAAGAATAGCAACAGGTTGGAAGGAATTCTTAGATAAATAGCTTGATGTATAAAATGATTAATCTCCCAAAGGGCACGTCATGAGGGGCAATTGATGGTTTCCAAACTGCCTTATAAGAAGAATGAGCTCCATTAACCATATGGCTTTTGCTTTACTGGGTGGGAATTAGAAATTTGGGGCCAGAGCTGAATTGTTGATACCAGCAGTTGGTGTTCTCCAACTTTCTCACCTAAAGCCTCTGGCGTTTCTACATTTTGAACAAAAATGTAAAGAATATCACTTTGAAAGGGATCCAAGTTATTAAGTTGTCTTAGTCTGTACCTGTCATCATTCCCTCTACCTCCTTGGAAAAAGGCTCTGGTCCAGGTCCTGCCTCTGCAAAGACAGTGATGTCCAATCCAGACTGCTATTGACAATGAAGGGGGAAGCTCAAAGCATACTTCTTTCTGAGATAGCATTTTTATTACATCTATTGTAAAATCTCTAGCCTATTTAGATTACTTTTAATTGTGCAATTATAAAATACATCAGCCAACATGTTTCAATTTTTTAAGAAATCCTTACTAACGTTGGTACTTAATAAGCATTTTTTTTTTTTTTTTTTTTTTTTTTGCAGTACGCGGGCCTCTCACTGCTGTGGTCTCTCCCGTTGCGGAGCACAGGCTCCGGACACGCAGGCTCGGCGGCCATGGCTCACGGGCCCAGCCGCTCCGCGGCATGTGGGATCTTCCCAGACTGGGGCACGAACCGCGTCCCCTGCATCGGCAGGCGGACTCTCAACCACTGCGCCACCAGGGAAGCCCAATAAGCATTTTTTTTTAAGATTTTACTTCTTTTTTAAGTCAATTCTTAATCTTTCTTAACAGGCACATAAGTGAAAGGATAGGTTGCCTGAAAAGGGATCCTGAGCAGAAAGTGGCATCTTTCCGGCAATTAGTTGGATGACAAGGCGATAAACAGCTAGACTCCCCAGTGGAGGGGAATCAGAGATCTTGCAACTGTCATCTGAAGTCAACCTGGTTGCAACCACGCAGCTAGTGCATTTTCAATGTCATGACTACAAACTAAGTACAGACTAAGACAAGCTTGCATATAAACTACTAAGTAACCTAATTTAACAGCCACATATTTGAAACCAAGCCCTGAAGTAAGTGTTCGGCAGGTGTGGTCTCTCTCTCTAACACCTTATAATCTTAATGGGGAGAGAACGTACGTTTTTCCATACTAAGCAGTCATGAAGCCAACTCTATCTCAGCATAGATAGGTGATAGATCATGTACCTACATTTTAACTCCATTATTTCATCTGCAAAATCATGATACTTACACACTGGGTTGTTACAAAGTGAAATAACTGTACATCATTGAAATATTTAAATACCTGAGCATTAAGTAACAGCTCAAGAAATGTTACTTCTTCTCCATCTATTAATCAAGGGGAGAAAGAACTTAAAGATCATCTGGTCTAGTACCTTCATTTTAAAGATAAGAAACTGAGGCCCAGAGAAGTAAAATGACTTGCCCAAAGTCACACAGCTAGGAAGAGGCAGAGCAAATAAATAAAGGAATCATATGTATTTTTCTTTGGATTTCTCAGAAAGTGATTATCAGAGCTCTTCAAAATTGCACATTGTCCTCTAAAATGAGTGCCCCAGAACAATGACCTGAGGTCATTTAAATGACAAAATATAAGTCCCCCTTCTAGGTATAAAGCCACATTCATCTGTTTTCAGTTGAGAAATCTGCTAATGGCTCTTACCACGTCTTTCCCAGCGGAAGCACAGAACTAAAGCATTTGCAGCCTAAGGATTCCCTCCCACTGTTTGTAGATCAAACACAAACAGAAACAGTAGGAGGCCGGGCCATCTCTAACTGAGAGAATCAATATCAATGAAACAGACAAAATCCCAAAATCTCAAAAATAATGAAAACAAAGATATCCAAGTAATAAAATCTGCTGGAATCACAAAGACAACACAACCCCCATCTCAGCTGGCTCAAAGAAAGTGTCCATTAACAAGGGATTAACACAAGGGAAGTATACAACCCGTCAATAGGAAATGAAAGCATTTCACAGTCTAGCCCCATTTGAGCCCACCCTCGGATTATGGATGAGGGTGTGCTGAGATGGTGTGGCTCTGACTAGAGAGAGGGTCTCCAGAAACCGTTAGCTATATGCCACCTTAAAGAAACATCCCAAACCGCTATTAGTTGGACTGAAAATTTGGAACTGATGAGCCAGAAGATGAGACAAAGCGCTGACTAATTGCTCTTTTTAGGCTTGTCCGTTGTAATTTTCAGCAGACCCTTGGAAAGAAAGCCTCGATCACTGTAGTACCTTTTAAAATGTGCATTTTAAAAGATCAAAGTTCCAGAATGTCAGAGATTTGGGAGTCTCTGGGAGAGAGGGGAAGGGAAAAATGAAACAAAACAAAAAACTGGAATAACATTTTATTGTCTTATCATAAAATAAGTAAAATGGCATTCCCCATGCCCTATATGAAGATCATGTGGGCATTTTTCAATATAAAATACCATAGTGCGCATGAAATCAGAAGCAAATCAAGTGTTAACACATAAAAAGTAAAATAATTCTTTTATTTATTTTTTGCTTATTTTATTTGTGGGAGAAGCTATGACTACATCCATTTGATTAGCATATCTGTAACCAGGTACAATGACTTCAGAGGAAATGGATTTTGTGAGTTTGTTTGCTGATCATTAGGAACTCCAAAAAGAGCCTCCATTTAAAAAGATTGCCTGGGACTTCCCTGGTGGCGCAGTGGTTAAGAATCCGCCTGCTAATGTAGGGCACACGGGTTCAAGCCCTGGTCCAGCCTTGAATGGGGGAAGATCCCACCTGCCACGGAGCAACTAAGCCCGTACGCCACAACTACTGAGCCCACGTACCGCAGCTACTGAAGCCCTCACTCCTAGAGTCCATGCTCTGCAACAAGAGAAGCCACCACAATGAGAAGCCCATGCACTGCAACGAAGAGCAGCCCCCGCGCGCCACAACTAGAGAAAGCCCGCCATGCGCAGCAACAAAAACCCATCGCAAACAAAAGTAAATAAATAAATTTATAAATAAATAAAGGTTTAAAAATAAAAAGACTGACTGGCACTGTGGCCACAGAAAACTCTGTGATCTGACCTGCAGAATTGCCCTGGCGTGAAAATTTGACTTTTACCCTTGGCAACTTATTACAACAAAAGGAAAAGAGTAAAGAACAATGAAGAGGGAATGGCCAAACTTTGAATCCCTCACAGACAGCTTAAAGAGGTTCAGAATCATTTTAATTGAAAATGTCCCAATGCTCACCAGTAGCTAAGGGGCCATATTTCACACATGATCGGCTGATCAGGACACACCATCAAATATCTGATCTGCAACAGGACAGAATGTTTAAAATTGGGACTGTCCCAGAAGGTCTGACAAATCCGTGAGTTTCCCTATAATGGATTCTGTTGCTGGCCTAGAAGAAAGTCATGTTTATGATGGCTTCTCCCGTTCCTGGTCCAGGCCAGAAAAAAGAGCACCTATTTGCTAAGGGGCCTGTTTGAGGAATGATAACTGGAGCTCTGCAATCCAGAGTCTAACTCATCAACTTCTGTCCCTGAAAAATCTTTCCTCCACAGCTTTTGTGTCTACGTGTTTGTATACACAGCCTCACACATATCACCCACTTGTTTTCAATTACTAAAATTGTCCTCATTTTATCTACAGCATCCCATGTCTGCTAAGAAGAAAATGTTATTTTACCAAAAACGTGAAGCTTAGTTCCAATAACTTGCTACCCAAAGGCAAAGGATTTGAGGCAGCTCTTTGGGGCTAAAAACACATTAGTAAAAGCTTAGATAGAATAAGAGAAAATAATTAGTTTTGGAATTGTTTTCTGTATCTAGCTGTTGGGAGAATCTTTTCATGTAGGTGGTCTCCAAACCTTAAAAAAAAAAATCACTTAGCATTCTGTATTTTAAAAAAAAATTATCTAAACAGAGACTATTTTAATATTGCACAACTGAACTGCAACCAATTGTGCTGTAATCACCAACATCCAAGGAGGGTTATAAGGAAGGTGGAATACTAAACCTTCTCTGGTGGGATTTCAACATGGTGCCTTAAGTCAAAAAGCCTGTGTGCCTACTTGCGCCAGTCGAGTGCGGGAATGCGATAAATAAGATAGGGTCCTCAGGAGGCTGCAAAGCACTTAAGACATGAGCATAGGTTTTGGAATCAGATAACCCTGGAATCCAGCCCCAAAGTGATAGATGCTAAAATTACTTGTCTAATCAGTCTCTTCTTATTCCTTGCTAAAAGAATCCAGCTTTACAGTTCATTGTTCAGATAAAAAAAATGATACTGTTTCCTGGCTTACCCGGCAGACAGAGGTAGCCATGAAACATGCTCTGGCCAATGAGATGCCGGATATGATTCTGGGGAAACTTTTAAATTAAGAAGGGCAGCCGCAGCTGGCAGGATCCTTCGCCTCTCAATCCTCCTCCCCTCTTCCTGCTAGAGGTCTAGCAGCCACATGGCAATGACGAACCCAAGGACAAAAGCCAACAAATTCTGAATGGCAGAGTGGAAAGACACAAAGAGCTGGGTCTTTGAGCCAATGCAGCAACCCTAGGTGGCCTCCCTGCAACATCTTTTTGCATGGACCAAGTAAACTCCAACTTGCATTAAGCCACCAGTTGTCAGGTGTTCTATTATTTGCAACCAAGTCATTTCTGAATGATAAATCAATGTCTCTGAGCTTCATTTCCTTATCTACAAAATGGAGATCTAATCTTTACCAACTTTGAAGATTTGCTGTAAAACCTGGTTGGTACATGTATAATTCCTAGCCCAATACCTGACTCACAGTAATAATTGGAGGCTATTATTATTATTTATTGGTGAGATTGAAATGAGTATTTCTTTTTCTTTCAGAAAACTTAAAGGAGCAGAGCCCAGCTTTCCCTGAGATGGGGACTCTTCTGGGCAAGGTGCTGAGGTCAGACTGGGGTGGAAGCCTTACCTAAGTAGGATGGTCTATAAATAGTCAATATCCAAAAACTGCATCCTTCTGTTCTTACTTTAGGAGATTTTTCTGGCTTATTGCTAATGCACACTAGCTGTTTCTAACACTTAGAGAGCAAGCTGTTGCCTTGTTTATAGTGAAGCTGAATTCCTTGGCTGTATTTCATTCCTGAGCAGTAATAGCAGCAAACTGCAAAATTAGCATCTAATAGGGCATTTCAATTAAAAACCAGAGAAACATTATTAGGACCACAGAGTTTTGCCTCCAAAGATAGCACTTCTTTTTTTTTCTTTCTTTTTTTTTTTTTTCTTGAGTATGTGGAATTGCCGTTAACTCTGCTTTATTTAGTGTGATATGCTTTTGGCCTCCTGGTTTCAATTTGGGGGACAAAATGATCAGTTGTTGCTTTTTCACCTTGTATTAATTAGTTTTAGGAGAAGGCTGTTGATATTTGGGGTCCAGCACAATCAATACCAGGGGCTTAAAAATAAATCATATGTCGTGATTTAGAGCATCCCTGGCCATGTACCTCACAGCAGCAAGGCGCTGGGCGTTACTGCCCTACCTCTTCTGTTACTTTGCTACAACTCATCCCAATAACTTAACAGTAACACCTCTTTTTCTGAACTTCAGCTAAGCTAAATTTGGAATGCTAGTCAATGAAGGGTGAGATTTGGTCCAGGCCAGAAAAAAGAGCAGCTATTTGCTAAGGGGCCTGTTTGAGGAATGATAACTGGAGCACATAGCTATAATAAGTCTCTCTGTCAGTAAAGCAGGAGTTTTCCACACTACAAACATTCCAGTCAACTTTTCCAAGGTATTTTGAGTTTCTCAGTTTCCTAGAGGCAGGTGTATGCTAGCACTGTCCAGCAGAAACGTAATGTGAACCACAAATGCCAGTCACATATGTAATTTTAAGGTTTTTAGTAATCACTTTTTTAAAAAAAGTAAAAAGACACAGGTAAAACTAATTTCAATAATATATTTTACCCCAAAATATATCCAAAATATTATCATTCCAACATGTAATCAAAAAAGTTAATGAGATAGTTCTACATTTTTTGTTGTTGTTGTATTAAATCCTTAAACTCTGGTGTGTATTTTACACTTACAGCATATCCCAGTGCAGACTAGTCACATTTCAGGTGTTTAATAGCCACATGTGGCCAGTGGCTAACATACTAGATTGTAAGGCCTAAAATTTCATGTGCTGCCTTGACATCTTTGAGCCTCACAGGGCCAAGTCCTAACTCTGAGCTTTCCTGCTCTTACCAGATATGCCTCCCCCACAAGGGAGAAAAGGATCCCTAGCCAGCTAGTTCCCCTAGCAGCCAGACCAGCTGCTCCCTACCTGGTCCTCCACCTAATGAGTTTCACCTCTCTGCAAGCCTGTGGCATTATTCAGACAAGAAAATCACATCCTCCTGTGGGAACCAGACATTCATCCCACCCTCTTACTACTACAGAGCTTGTCTCCTACAGTCCCTGCTGCCTCACTTTATGACCTGTATGTGGCTCTGCATGGTATGTGGTGTCCTCCCGCAGGCTGTGAGTACATGGGACCAATAAACTGCTGTCAATCTCATCTGTTGTGTCCAGTGTCACTTATTCAGTTTTCCCTGGAACCTTAGGGCAAGACTCTCTCTCGCACCCGCGAGGTTAAGAGAAGATGAGCAAAACAGTAGCATGAGTCTATGCTTTTAAGGAGTTTTAGAGTCAATTTTTCAAAATATCTGGAAGAATTTGGACTCATCTCAGTTTTCCAACTTTTACATTTATAGCACATTGTCTGTGATGTACATTGTCTGAAAAAGTTTAGTGGTATCTTTGTCATATATTTTCTTACTTTGTTAACATTTTTGGTATTGCCTCATCTTTTAGCTCAGATTTGTAGGTCGTTCTGTGTTGGTTCTGTATTATCTTGTTGCATCTTCTGTCCCTAATTCCTACCTAAAAGAAATGATAGATTGAATTTAACCTATTAAAAAAAAAAAACCCACACATTGCAACATAGGACATTGTCCACGAGGAAGCACCTGAGTTCTCCCTCTAGGACCATGCATAATCCCCTCCATCAGCGATGCTAGACATAACAGGTAGCTTTGAGTCATCAGCTGCTCCCAACAGACTTATGTGGGTGATTGCTTTCTCAGTTAATGTAGCTCTAAGGAAAAATTTCATCTATAAACATATGATAAAATAAAAATTGGATTTCACTTCACATAGCCTATTGAGGCTCAGCTTTGTGAGAACCACTCCTAGGACAGTGTAAAGAACACCATTTCTGTGTTCATTCAGAAGAGACTGGAAATCCTAGCTTTATCAATTAGTAGAGATGTTTTACTTCTCTGGCCTCAGTTTTCTCATCTGTAAAATGCAGATGATAAGTTGCCTACCTCCTAGAACTTTTGAAGGATGTAATGAGAAGAGCCACATTATGTACTTACACAGAACATATAAATGGTACTATTACTGTATGTCGCATGCTTTTAAAAAATATTTATTTATTTATTTATTTATTTATTTATTTAATTTTGGCTGCGTTGGGTCTTCGTTGCTGCATGTGGGCTTTCTCTAGTTGCGGCGAGCAGGGGCTATTCTTTGTTGCGGTGCGCAGGCTTCTCATTGTGGTGGCTTCTTTCATTGCAGAGAATGAGCTCTAGGTGCATGGGCTTCAGTAGTTGTGGCACGGGGGCTCAGTAGTTGTGGTTTGAGGGCTCTAGAGCACAGGCTCAGTAATTGTGGCACATGGGCTTAGTTGCTCCATGTCATGTGGGATCTTCCCGGACCAGGGCTACGAACCCTTGTCCCCTGCATTGGCAGGCAGATTCTTAACCACTGCGCCACCAGGGGAGTCCCCACATACTTATTTTTAATTCTAACAACTATCACAGGAATCTGTCTTAGAAAGAAAACTCTCTGATTGGAAAAAAGTACTTTAATCAATGCCCACTATAGAATATGGGACCACAAAAGTCTTTTTTTTTTGGCTTGTTTTTCCATATCACAAGAATACACTATTTATGACAACCCCACCAGTGATTAGAATCAGAGGGGAGCGGTATTTTGCTATCTCCGGTGACTGGCATCTAATAAAAGCAGAAGCCTCCCTTATCTATAGGCTGGTGACTAGGCTTCTGTTAGAGCTTCTTTCCCCTTGACAGTTATTTACCTACATTTTTCAGCTCGGAGAAATTTCCGTTTCTTCCTGAAAATAGGTGCTTTAAACAGAAGACACAGGAGCATAGAGACTCACCAGGGAGGGAAAGAAGCATAAGGTGAGGGAATGTGCCCAAAACAAATTTCTCCCCCTTCATCCCTCCCTAAGGCTGGTGCTGAGCAAATTATCATCTTAAATAACAAGGAAGAAGGGAGTGAATATTTATTGAGTGTCTACCTCACACGTGTGTTTTGCTGGATACTTTACATAATAATTAAAACAATAATTTAGCTATCATTTAAAAAATAAGTATTTGCTAAGTATTGTACTAATTGTCTTACATCTATTTTTTTCAGTTCATCCTCATGACAATGTTATAAAGCAGGTAAGTAGTTACTTCCATTTTACAGAGGAGGAAATAGAAGCTCAGAAAGGCTAAGTAACTTATCCAAGGTCACATAGCTAGTTATTCTAATTCCAGCAACTGGAACGGAGAAGCTGGAGCCGCCTGACTCTAGTACACGTGTGTGCCCTTTTCCACCCACCTCAGTACCTCTCAATAGGCAAAGATCTCCGTGGGAAAGACTGCCCTTTCTTATTAATCTTCACATGCCCAGTTCTAGTGGAGTCCCTCACTCATAGTAGGTGCTCAGTAAATGTTTATAGAATGAATAATAGTAGAGAATAGACTGGAGAAAAGTAGTATGGTGTGTTAACATACTGTAAAGGAGCAAACGAGGGAATGAGACAAGTGGTGTCCTTCATAATTCAGAGTTGACACTACGGAACACGTTGCACCATCCTTGGTCGGCTACATTTAATGACGCCCATACCTGATTTGCATGGTCAGAAATAAAGTCAACTGCAGCGACCATCATTTTGTGAGTCTGGTCGGTCTCTTCATACCTGCTGATTTCCATTAAACGCTGTTTAGAAAAATAATTGTGTGACTATGCCCTGTTGGCATTAAATATAAATCGTTGGTTTGGCTGCTAAAATACAACATTCAAGGAATGCAGAGGCATTTGTTTTTTTTTAAAAGATGCTTTAGCTGAAGACAGGAGGTACTAGATGGTTTCCCATTGCAATCTGCCACACGTGCGCCGCTCGCTTTGCTGGAGGTGCTGTGCTGCCCGTGTCGAAGAGACATCAGTCACGGATTACGGCTGCAAGGGGTGCCTGGGTTTAATCTCATTTTTGAATGAATTA
Source organism: Phocoena sinus (assembly GCF_008692025.1). NCBI lineage: Eukaryota > Metazoa > Chordata > Mammalia > Artiodactyla > Phocoenidae > Phocoena > Phocoena sinus. The sequence continues at coordinate 133,642,123 of NC_045764.1, forward strand.
ATATTATTAGTTTTGACAAATTAATGGTATTAAATGTGCAAGGTTAGTATGAATTATGTCCACATCCACCTATTACTAGATGTGCCTCATTCTTGTGTATGAAAGCTTATTGAATCAATTCAGTGGAATCCTCTCTCTTTTCTATTTTCTAAATACTTTATTTGAAGCTTTAAAAAATGGACTAGTATACCTATGGACAAGAGTTTAGTGATATAAATCTGTACTTCAGTCCATGCTATAAGGGGCTGTATAACTGAGTCAGTCAACAGAGGAAGATAAGATTTTGTGGTAGTTTATTATATGTCCTTACAAATGTAATCACAGGTATGCTCCATCCAGGGAAATCCTATCCTCCAGAAAAGCTTCAGGTCTCCCCTCCTGCCCTTTTCCCTTCCAATTAAAAAAAAAAAAAATCAGTGCTAAGATATACACATTTCCTCCACAGGGAAGGAAGGTGGGAAGGAGGGAGGGAGGGAAGGAAGGAAAATAGGGCCATATGCTTCTGTGTATCTTTTTCAATTTGAAACCAATTGTTTTCTAACCTAAGTCTAAATGAAACACATATTGTTAGAGTTGTATGTCAGCAAAACTAAAATTCATGCCCATGGTTGAAGTTTTTGGAGAGATGATGATCAAATGCGAATGACACCAAATGATTTTTGTAATAGTATTTTAAATTATTAATTTAAGGGGTCATAATGTTGAATGCTGTGAACCTGCTCATTTTTTAACCAGGACACCAGTGCATACGTTGATTGTGGCATACAGCAATTGTCACCTTTATTCCCTGCTTTAAAAACCTCAGATTTTCTTCAGATAATAGGCAGAGATTCCTTGATTTTAAGAAAGGTAGACTCTTTCTACCAGGTCTATGGTAATCTCATTATCCTTTGTGGTGATTCTGGTTAGTGAGATGTAAGAAGAAGGATAAAGCTTTTTAACTCCAATGTCAAGTGCAGTGCCTGGTACTCAATAACCATGTATTGCATTCATGAGATATATTCAATCTATATGTTATTAATGGGTATTTAACATAAAGATATTCTATACACTTGTATCTTTAATAACTTCTACAGACTTTTTCCTAGAATGTACGTATATGTACTCAAGTGACCTATTATTCCCCTCCTGGATACCTATATCTCTTCATTTAAAATTTCCACCATTTTCCATTTCATTAAAGCCTTTTGCTGCCATTCTATAGAAGTGCTATCCAATAAAAATATAATACAAGCCACATACATAGTTTTTAATTTATTGGTGGCCACATTTAACAAGAGAAACAGATGAAGTTAATTTTAGTGTTATGTTTAATCAATATATTCAGTATTATTTTATTTCAACACAGAATCAGTATAAAATTTTGAGATATTTTACTTTCTCCTTTTCATATTGTCTTTTTTTCCAGTGTGTATCATATACAACAGCACATCTCAATTCACAATAGCCGTTAGTGGCCAGACTTTCTTTTTCCCAGTCTTTTTCCTATTGACCAGATAATTTCACATCATGTTCAATGTTTTGAAGTGTTTCCTTCCCCCAGTTATCAAATTTCTACTTACTTTATATCTTTCAATTTAATAAGTGTAAGGTCGGATCTTAACAAACGGCACCACGAAACAGAGGAAAGCTTCAAATGAGCTTTATTAGGGAGCGCTCCCGGGCGAGGTTCACTGGTCCGAGAGAAAGGGGCCAGAGAAGTCGCACCCGGGCGAGGGTTGGGCAAGATTTTATAGGGGAAGAAGGGAAAGGGGTGTGGTGAATCTGGGAGGGCGCAGGGTATTCCTTATTTGGTGGTCTCTTCGGGTATCCTGGGGGACCGTTAGTCCCGCCCCTCGAAAGGCGGGAAGGCTGGGCTGGTTTAAAAGTCCCCAGGTCAGTTTCTGGAACTGGGTGGTCCGGAATGTCTCCAGGGCAGTTTCTGGAACTGGGTGGTCCGGAGAATTTCGTTCTGATGCAACCTGTGAATCTGATTGTGTTCCCCTGCCTCGGGCCAGTTGGCCTTACAATAAGTATATATTATTTAGTGCCTACTATAAAAACTGAAGGAACTACTTCCTACTTTTGAGCCACTTACCTGTTTGGTAAAGAGAGCCTACTCAGAACTCCTACTTTTCTCTCCCCATCATGTTTTGTATGCACTTGCCTTCTGCACTTAGGAAATGGCTAGGGAGACAGAGAGCACTGATTCTGCTTACAGGAGAGATTTTTGCCTATGTACTAGTGATAAATATGGTTTTGTATCACAGAGGTATAAACTGGAAGAGGCTTCAGAAGGTGGGATGGTTAATTTTATGTGTCAACTTGACTGGGCCATGAGGTACCCAGGTATTTGGTCAAACATGACTTGATGTTTCTGTGAGGGAATTTTGGGATACGATTAACATTTAAATCAGTAGCTTGAGTAAATGGAATTGCCCTCCATAATGTGGGTGAGCCTCATCCAATCAGTTGAAGGTCTGAATATAACAAAAGACTGACCTTTCCCAAGCGAGAGTATTCTTCCTGTCTGAAGGCCTTTGAACTGAGACATCAGCTTTTTTCTGCCTTCCAACTCAAACTGAAACATCAAGTCTTCCTGGGTTTCACATCTGCTGGCCTCCAGACGGGAACCATACCATCAACGCTCCTAGGTCTCCAACCTGCTGACTCACCCTGCAGATCTTGGGTCTCGCCAGCCTCCTTAAATCACACAAGCCTATTCCTTATAATAAATAAATAAATAAATATCCTATTGGTTCTATTTCTCTGGAGAACCCTAATACTGAAAGCTTTTCATCCAACCTCCCTCATTTTAGAGCAGAATCAGCTAAAGACCAGAGTGATTAGTGATTTGCTCAAGGTCACACAGCCATTTGGGGATGGATCAGGGTCAGAAACCAAGTCCTCATATTCCTACGTCAGTGCTCTTGCACCCTGTACCGCATGTGTACAGCACCACACTGGGATGCTCACACGCTCGCACTTTTTTAAAAAGGAAAGCAACCTACTTCAATGAGAACTTTGCTTTTGTACCCAGCAGGAGATATTTTTTGGAACTCAAATCATGATAGAAAGTCCATCAGTTACATGAAGAGAATTCATTAGCTAGGAGGTGCAATTAAGGTTGGTGGTGAGAAGTCGGAAGCAGCGGGTGGTATTTCAATAGCAATGGACAAACCTGCCTGGAGTTGTGGCTGAACCTGCGCACCTGGGTTAATGATTTAGTGAGTAAGCTGATCTGAGATCTGAGGTTTCTCTTTGGTACATTCTCCTAGTATACTGTGTTCCAACCCAGAGTATCAGAACCTTGAGAAGCTCAGGGATCTATGTTAGAAAATAGCCATGCTGGAGTGAGGTGGAGGTCCCAGCACAGAGAAGACACACAGCTGCTGAGACAGCCTTTCTTTGCCAAGGTGGAGTGAGAATAGTAGCCAACATTTACTGGTTGCCATGGCCAAGCACTCTTCTAAGCCTTTTCCTAGAGTTAACTCTTTTTTTCTTTCTTTTTTTGTTTTTTTTAGTCGCATTGCACCGCATGCAGCATGTTTGTTCCCCAACCAGGGATCAAACCTGTGTCCCCTGCAGTGGAAGCAGGGAGTCTTAACCACTGGACCACCAGGGAAGTCCCTGGCGATAACTCATTTAATCCGACACTAATTCTATGAGGAGGTGCTGTCGATACCCCCTTTTTACATGTGGCAAAACTGAGGGACACAGAGGTCAGGAAATGGTGGGTCTGGGGTCTAGCCCAGGTGGTCTCGCTAAAGAGCCTGTGCCCTTAGCACACAGAAGCCTGGACATGTTTCCTCAGAAAACTTGAAGTTTTATGTTTAATTCAAATATCTGACTTTCTCCACTGCTTCCTGGGTGAGAGTGAGTAGACTTGATTTGGTCCCAGCTCTGCCACTATTTACCCACCGGCCCTTTGGCAAGTCACACCACCACTCTAGGCAACCACTTCCTTATATACAGATTATGTTGTTAGTTTAATTCCAACAATCACATTTAGCCATCAAGTTCTATGATCCTAATCACTCATTCTGAGATTATCCTATTTAAAACTTAGTTTTATCATTACATGGATTCTTCTTATAATCTTTTTCATTATATTCAGGAAATACCCTAAATAATACATAGGTGACAACTAATTTGTGAGTAAAACTCTGAGGGTATATATTTTATCCTTTGAATGATATTTTAATATCATGCCCTTCTAATATTTTCAAATGGGATCAGAAAAGAAGGATTTCAGAAGGAACTTTTCTGAGACAAGGTTGAGCAATGCATTAAGCTAAATTTTCTAAGGGTACATGGAACTGTCATGAGTGGGGAAATACACAGTGCTTTGATTAATAGAGAGTCATTTGTGCCATAGTTTGTATTAATCACTGTCAGTGAAAAGAGCATGGTCTAGGCAGACAGGAGACAGGAATTGTAGCCCCAGCTCTGGCACCAGCTAGACTTGGGATCTCGTACAAGTCCTCTTACCCCCTAGCTCTCAGCGTTTTGGGGGTTTTTTTGTGTGTGTGTTTTTTTTTTGCAGTACGCGGGCCTGTCACTGTTGTGGCCTCCCCTGTTGTGGAGCACAGGCTCCGGACGCGCAGGCTCAGCGGCCATGGCTCACGGGCCCAGCCGCTCCTCGGCATGTGGGATCTTCCCGGACCGGGGCACGAACCCGTGTCCCCTGCATTGGTAGGCAGACTCCCAACCACTGTGCCACCAGGGAAGCCCTAGTTCTCAGTGTTTGAAGAGAGTTGTTTAGTACAACCAATTTCCTTACCAGTATAATGGTGAAGAGGTGGGCAGGGCCTCCTGAAAGGGCTCGTTTCTGGGGCCACTCCCCTAGTGTGGACCACCCGAGGTAATTGCACTCTTGGCATCCTTTACAGGCTCCGTGGGATATATCGTTAAAGGTGAAAATTTCAAACTTGCATTGAAATCACGTTGAGAAAAGGGCAAGATGTCATGGTCTCCCTCACCCTCTCGCTAACCCCAAGCACAGGATCCAGGAGAAGCTGCCCAGGGGTCACGCCCAATAGCTAGACTCTAAAGGGTCACCCTTCAAAAGCTAATGTTTTCCTTGAAGTGTAATGGCAGGTTATTGCCTCTTATGACTATTTCCCTTAGAAGCAGGGCTTTCAGAAACTGCTCCCTAAAACCCAGCAGAACCACCATTACCTGAATATTTAAATTCATTTGGCCCTTTACAAGGGAGGTTACTTTACATTTCATCTGGTCTTTCCCAGAAATGCAATTTAATTCCATTCTGTTCAGTTCGGTGTAATTTGCCTCTGAGTACACCTTCTAAGGAGCAGCGTCCCAGCCGCCCTCGCTCTCCCATTCTCTAGTCCCATGATGTTGGGCAAATCACATACCCTATAATCTGTTCTAGCATTTCCCAGTAATGCTCCATCAGAATTCCTAAACTAATCTCTCCATTTTTTCCTGGTTGGAGAACTAGACAATTAACCACATAAAACAACGTTTCTTTATGTAAGTAGAGACAACTGTTCATCTTCATGATCTTTTTGTGTATGTGTGTCCTAAAGCTACTTTCAAACTTGAGTTTTGCCATTCTTTTTTTTTTTTTTTTTTTTTTGCGGTACGCGGGCCTCTCACTGTTGTGGCCTCTCCCGTTGCGGAGCACACGCTCCGGACGCGCAGGCTCAGCGGCCATGGCTCACGGGCCCAGCCGCTCCGTGGCATGTGGGATCTTCCCGGACCGGGGCACGAACCCGTGTCCCCTGCATCGGCAGGTGGACACTTAACCACTGCGCCACCAGGGAAGCCCGAGTTTTGCCATTCTTAAACAGCTTTTTGGCGCTTCTCTAAAGATTCTGGATGTATTTTGTACCAGTGTATTTTGTACCAAACCTACTAACCTCCAAGTAGGCACCAATCCCCCACGGTGACTAGCCCTAACCAATATTTAAGTGCTTAATTTTTTTTTCAAGGTCTGTGTGTTTTGCCCATGACACTAATTTACGGTTAGGTTATAAAAATGGCTATTTAAATTGCTGGGGACTGTATTTAAGGGAGGAGAAAACCTTAAAGTATTGTTTATTTTTATCATTATTCTTGTTTTAAAATTCTTCCAGGATTTTCTCTCCATACTTCACCTCATTCTAGGTATTTTAGGAATAACTAACAGTGAACTTGTCTGAGTAAAACTGCCCTGAGCTATTCTTTAAGTTAATTATCACTTCTTTTGGTCCTGTGAATTGCTGTTCAATGACTGTCAGCAAGTGGAATGAACCAAATTACTTTAATTATGGAGTAATTGCATTGAGTGATGGTAATTAAATCTTGATCAGTTTAAGTGAGTGAATTAATTGCTCTAACTTGGAATGCACACCACAGCAAGAGGAGTTGTTTTGTAGCTTAATTAACACCATCCACTAAAGTCTTATATCTAAAATGTAGACAGTTAATGAGTTTGATATTATTCTCACCTTGACAAGAACTAGGACAGAATACATGCTGAGAAAGGTAGTGTACTGGGGGAAAGACAGAAAACTTAATATTCGTGTCACTTGTATAGATACACTGGTTGCAATCTCTACTATGCCTTCTGGAGAAATGTGCAAATAGAAATATTTCCATATAATTAGCTTCTGGCTCCATCTCATTTCAGCATTCCCTGAAATATGCAACAGTGTACATTTCCAAATTTGTTAATGTCTTAAATTTCTACCACCTGAATTTCATTGTGAATCTATCCATCATTTCTTTCCTTTTAGTTTGGAGGAGTACTGCCCATATGAAGGTGTGCCTGGGGTCTTCATAAAATTTGATAATTTATCAATCACTTATTTGATATAGATTTCTATGCTTGTTTTATTATCCATTCGCCAGTCTTAGGAAATGCTTTATGTTTTTAGAGGAACTTTCCTGCCTAAATCTAGATCAGTGATGCTCAGCCCTGACTACGAATTAGACCTACAAAACTTTAAAAAGATTATTCATGCCCAGGCAGCCCTCCAGAATTTAGAGGGTAGACCCAGGCATGGGTATGTTTCAAAAGCTCCTTCTAATGTACGTCACAGGTCGAGAACCACTGATTTAGAAAGTTCATACAGCCCATCCATTAACCCTCAGAGGAAGATGGTATTATCACAAATTTTCAGATGAGGACCCTCTGGCTTGGTCAATTGGTCAGGACAGAATCTGAGGATTGAGACCTGGCTGTAATCCTCAGACCCTCTATCACTGTCTCTTAAGAGCCAATTCTTTATATATGTTTCACAACCATGCTCTAGAGTAAGTCAAATTGATAATTCCCAGTTTACAAACTCGAGAAGCAAAGAAAATGAACATGATTTATTTACCCATCTTGGGCATTGTCTTATTAAGCTCCAAATAGGAAAAAGATATACTGTTCTCAGCCCCAGGACTATTAATAGGTGTGCAGTTGGTTTCAGGGTTGTTTCTTAAGTGAGAAAGAGGGTGGTAATGATTAAATAGAATTCGTTGGGGGAATAGCATTTGCTAGTTCAGCCCTAATTTGAGTAGAAAGTAAGCGTCTCAAGGTCATACATTGCAAAAACCAGAACTTGAATCTGGTCTTCTCTGATTTCAATGTCCACAGATGTTGAGCCTCTCCGTCAGAGGCTCTGGCTGAGCGTTAACACAAAACAATGGGAACTTGACCCAAGAAAGTGTGTAGGTTCTTGGAAGTGTTCACACATGACTTGACATGGGAGCTGGACTTTGAAAATTAAGATGGAGTTTTCTATGTGGAGAAAGGGAGGAAAAATATCCTGGAAGCCAAGGGAGCGGCCTGTGCTAAAAGATGCATGTTTGGGAAACTGCATGTGGGCTTGCTGTGACCAGAGCATCCGCTGTGGAGGGGAGAGATGTGTTAAAGCCCATGGACCAAAACCATCAAGAACCTACACCTGGGCAAAAAGGATAAATTTATTTAGCTTGTTGTAGCAGGAGAGAATGATCAGCGAAGGTAATAGGAAGTTGAGAGGGGCTCATTCGGGCTTCTGCTGAGCAGTTTTAAGGAGGCTGTGAGCAAGTGCAGGCCTGTTCTGGATTGAGTCCCATCCAGAACGGGCTATTCAGTAGTTGCGTATTTAATTTAATCTAGGAGATGGAAGGATTAAAGCGGGGTTAGCACTGTTGTTGTAGTCTTCCATGTTAGTTGGGAAGAGGGGATATTTACTCGTTTTTGTGGTCGCTGAGCATCCTTGTCTGTTTCAGACATGGTCATGGAGAGAAGGTGTCTGATCACTGTTCTGTGAGCACAGCTTATGTTCAGTTGGGAGCATCACAGCCTGGCTGCCCCAGATGCTTTTTACTCTCTCAAGCAACCACTCTCTCAACCTTGCTATACATGTTGGAGAGTTTTTAAAAGTGGAATAACATAATAACGTTTCTGTTTGGGGAAGACTCCTCTCAGATGGCTACATGGAGGATGGTTTTGAATGTGGCAAGACTAGATACAGATGGTGCAACAGGAGCAGAGGAAAGAAAATGCCCTGGGAATGGGGATGGAAAGGAAAGCACTGCTCACAGATGCTTTAAGAGCAGAAAAGAGAAAACTTGTGCTACATAACAATTCAGAGAGAAATAACAATGTAAACTTACTGGGACAAATCACAGGATGTCTCTTTATCTCCATTGTTTCATTGGGGAAAACTACTTTGGGGGGAAAATTGTAAAGGGTTTCCTTTTCTTTGAAAACTAAAACCTGGTGCTTATTAAGTTCCTGCAGGGCAAATATAATTTCTCAGGCACCTGGAACTTGTTTCAGCTATGGTAATTGCCCTACAGTAGCGTTTTCTTATTTCGGATGCAAAAAGTTTGTAATCTATTCATCTTGGTACAATTTAGAGCAAATAGACCAAGCACAGAGACTGCTGATTCCAGGTTTTCTTGGGAGATGGACTCTCTTCGTCCAAGACTGTGAGTCCTGAATCAGCTGCCAGGAGCCTGAGCGGCAGATGGAAAAGGCTGGTGATAAGAGAGTCAGGTCGCCCAGCTCCTCGTCCCCAAGGAAAAGAGTAAATGGGCCATTCTGGAGAAACAAGAGATTAGTAGAATGCAGTAGAACCCTGGAAATTAGGAAGGAAGAAAAAGAGGGAGAAAAGAAAGAAAATTTTCTTTAATGTCAGGCAGGAGATTGGTAGTAACTGAGCATAAAGGAGAGGGGACCATCTTAGAGTGCTTCAGATGTAGAGAACAAACATATGGACACCAAGGGGGGAAGGTGGACAGGTGTTGAATTGGGAGATTGGGATCGACATGTATACACTACTATGTATAAAATAGATAACTAATAAGAACCTGCTGTATAAAAAATTTAAATTAAATTAAATTTTAAAAAGGAGTGCTGGGGCTTCCCTGGTGGCGCAGTGGTTGAGAGTTTGCCTGCCGATGTAGGGGACACGGGTTCGTGCCCCGGTCCGGGAAGATCCCACCCACATGCCACGGAGCGGCTGGGCCTGTGAGCCATGGCCGCTGAGCCTGCGTGTCCGGAGCCTGTGCTCCGCAACGGCAGAGGCCAGAATAGTGAGGCCCGCGTATAGCAAAAAAAAAAAAAAAAAAGGAGTGCTAATTATATTGTTGCCTGACTTTTTTTATCCATAAAATTGTCGTTTACTGATGTAAAGGCAGATGCATAGAGAAGACGCACGTGATAGAGGGGAAAGTAAAAAGAACAATGAAATAAGTAAAATAAATCATTTAGTATTACAATCATTAATGGCCATAAGATAGAAATTTTAGCCATGTAGAAGGAAAAAGGTTATGGAAAAATCCAGTCTTTCCTTTTAGTCTTGTTTTGTTTTGGGGGAGATTGCCTCAAGTCACTTAATTTTAATCTGTGACAGCACATTTACATAAAGAGCTTTGAGCAGAGTGCTCTTAACATTTACTTCTACTCCATTTAACGTAAATATTTTGAGGAGCAGACATTACTTTGAGAGCAACATTTCCTAAAACTCAGATGGCTTATTTACCCAGTTTTTCTCCAGGCCTATCCTACAGATTAATCTTTTCTAAAACTGTTTTTTTAAAGCCAACTGAACCCTCAGAAAGTGAGGATTCTATCAGTTCACGACCTTATGTTTTAGTGAAGGAAAAGTGGCTTTGCAACCCATAAAATGTATTAATGTAGGGATAGAAATCTTTATCCTTCCACTGATACTAGGTCCAATCAACAGAATGGATTAGACCTTAAGTCATCTGACATTAGTATTAAAACATGTTTAAAAACACGTGTATCCATTACTGGTACACTATGTATGGGGCTTTATTTCTTGGTATTAAGACATATCCTGACCCCAAAAACATTGAGTAGAAATCATGACTATATGTGAAGTTGGGTAGGGAATACAGATTGTGACTTACCTCACTTTTTCAGTTAGTAGCAGAGCAAAGATTTGATGGCCATTTATAACTGATTAGTGAGACAGCGGATTAAAAAGACGGTACCTTGTGACATATTTTGCTTCCCTGCCTTTGAATGTGTCTGATTGCAGTGAAGGACATCTGCCATGTTCAACCAGCGAGTCAATGTTCAGCTTTCACCACCAAACAATGTTTGAACAAGCACAAAAGGCAGGTCCAAGTCTCCAAAAAGCAAAAACCAGCTCTATTATCAACAAATTGGAAGTGGCATTGCAACAGCTATTTGTATGGTTAATTTAAATCATCTTCTGAAAATACGATTTTACATATTTCAAAATGTACCTCATTTTCCATTCAACTGCTTACATTTTTCCAGTGCCTAATTATGACTAAGTAACTCATTTCTTTAACATATTTTATTTTGAGCACCTGCCATTCATTTTCATGCTGACAAACCCCATGGGGTATATAGATACACATCACATTGTTCCTGCTCTCATGGAGCTTAAAATCCACATGAAGAATCATTAAAGGTTAAATGGTGGCATGTTAAGAAAATAACTCTGAACACATCCTAAGCCACAATATACTGCTTAAGTGTCAAATAAGTGGAATAGATCGTATATGTGCCCTCAGGCTGTGGCAGGCAGGAGATCACTGAGTTGGAGTTGAAGCTTTATGAGGAAATGAGTTTTAAGCTGGTTCATGAAAGATGGGTAGGAGCAAGGGTGTGCTGGTGGACTGGGGGAGCCTGATCTGTAGCATCCGCTATTTCCATAAACACTCCCACCATCGCTGATTGAAAGCTACCAACCTGATCTCACTGAACGTGACGTGGGGAGAGCTGTTCATAACTGGCTCTTGTGAGCCAGTGCAAGCCAATTCCAACACCACTGAATACACCTACAAGTGACGAAGATCCATTCAGTTCAACAAGTGTTTTGAAAAAAAGAAAAGATGGTGTTGTCTGAGGTCTTCCTAAGAAGTAAATAGCATTTGCCTCATCTCTTTTCCCTCATCAATCCCCAATTCAGGCACAGTCCTCATTAGAAGTGGAATACTTTTGAAAACTCCAGAAGGATCTTTCCTATTAAAGGTGGCAGTGCTGACCTAGCACCAGCAATGCCCTTGAGGTGCTTTTCCCAGGGGTGGTAGTGGTGGTCTTGCCCTATGTATTTACCCCTTCTTTCTCAGCATCTCTTATGGGCAGGACCATCGGCCCAGATTAGAAGCTCAGGCTGTGTTCCTAAAACAGATCAGAGTTACACACCAGCACAGAATTAGACTGGATATAAAACTTGGTAGAACCTGGCTGACTTGCTCTCTCTTAGCTGTACATTTGAAGTGTTCGGTGGGGACCCCAAGTCCTGATCCCATCACTAAAGAAATGTTAAAATGCCTCTAGTGAATCTGATTTTAATTCAATGTGACTGCTAGAACAGAGGCTGTGGAAACTAAAGGAGTAGCAAATCTCCTGTGTGAGGTCAGAACTGGTAGGGGAACGTTCTGCAGCAGATGCTTTGGCTATATGTGTGGATCCAAAAAAATTAAGTATTTCTAGCAACTTTCCAAGCGCAAATGCATGGCTGAGGGGGGGAAAGAGGCCATTCATTCGTTTGGTTCTAAAAGGATTAGAACAGACCTCATTTTCCTTGCTTCAAACCTTGCCTCCTTTCTTTTTCTTTTTCCCTTTTTCTCCACGTCATCCCTTTTTTTGGCTACCTCCCTTGTCCATGACCTTGATTAACAGGCAACCCCCAAGCTTACAAAAACAGCTCTGGAAAGAACGATTCTGACGGTTGCTGGGGTGAGATTGCTCCAGTGATCTCCAGCAAGAATCATGAACACCCAGAGCAATCTCCAACCATTTGCTGCAAGGCAAATTTTGCAGCAGTTAGAGATCAAGAAAATTGCAACTTGGGCCAGACCACAAGGTCACATACTCCTCACTTCTCAATTTATAAGACACCAATACTGCTTCCTCTTGGAAAGTTTCTGGGTCTTCAGAGCCAGATTTGTATCAGCTGAAGAAAGGCTATAACCTCTGTTTGAATCACTTGAACTATTTCTTTTTCCCTCCAACACAACAAATATTTATTGAGCATCTCCTCTGGCCAAGCACTAATCTTGGTGCTTTGGGTACACAAGTGAACACTACAAGGAAAGGACCCCGGCCCGCATGGGGCCTACATTCCAGCTATCCACAGCACCATGGGCTAACTGATTTTGGATGAGACAACGAGTTTACATGGGGAGTCGAAAGTAAAGGCTGAAGGCAAAATTCTAGGATTTTAGACCCATTGCCTATTCCCTGAATGTTGTTTACGTACCTAATCCTCTCACTGATGTCCCTTTTTCATTCTAAATTGGAATAATGATCTGACTTTTACCAAATACTGGACTTTCCAGAAAGGTAAGGTGAGAGATTGAAAATAGAAAGCTTAACTTATTTGACAGAAGGAATGGGGAGGTCAAATACTTAAGACAGAAAGACACTGATTTCTCTGAGAGTAAATATAAAGCACCCAGCTCATAGTGTTTTGTAAGAATTACTAGGGCAATAAAGGACCACTACCAGGATAATCTTTTATTATCTAGAATTGCTGGTTCACAATGATAATAAAAAGTGGACTGATTTTTAGTTGGTTTTATTGTTTTTAGATTCTCTCCAGAGAACACCTTCCTTTTGCCTGCACCCAGGGGTAACCATTCTTATGACTCTGGCCCTCCGCCCCTTGGTACACCACTGCTCTTCCTTCAAACATTTTCTTAGGTTAATCTCATCTATAACATCTTTTTTCGGAGCACAGGCTTCGGACGCGCAGCCTCAGCGGCCATGGCTCACGGGCCCAGCCACTACGCGGCATGTGGAATCTTCCCGGACCGGGACAAGGACCCGCGTCCCCTGCACCGGCAGGCGGACTCTCAACCACTGCGCCACCAGGGAAGCCCTATAACATCTTTATGATCAGCCCACGTCCAGCTGACTCCTAGTACTTGTTTCTTCTAAGATCTTGTATAGCCATTATACTCTGTCCATCTTCATTAGCCCTTATCCAAACATAAACTTAAATGTTAATTACCCCTTCCTGTACATCGTGTACCTCCTCAAAAAGCACATAACAAGGATAGGACTGGGTCCGGCATCTGTCACCTGCTGAATGACCTAACAGGTGCACAGTAATTGTTCATCAGTTGGTAGTGGAAGAGGGTGCGGATGGCGATGTGCAGAGCAGCACCCCCCCAAAGGCCCTCCTCCTCTCATGGAGGGGAAGCGCATCAGTGTCCCAGCCTGGCCCAAGCTGTGCTCTCTGCAGAGATTCAGCTCTGTGTGCCCAGCAATGTCTAATGACCCGGTGCAGGTGGGGCACAGAGGGAGTCAGGCCGTTAAGCACAACCTGGTAGCAACAGTTAAGGAATAAAGGGAAGAATATGCTTCTGAGTACAAGGCAGGGGCTTATGCCTGTGTCAGAGGGAGAAAAGGAAGCAAGGAAAAGCTTAGTGAGACTTTGGGGCCCAAGCAGTCCTGCCCCGGGAACCTGCATAACAAAATGTCTCACAGAAGGCTGGGGCTCTGCTCATCTTTGCTACGAGCCCCTGTGCCGTCTCCAGACAATGGTAGGAGCGACGTGAGGGAGCAGTGTGATGTGGAAAAAGCAGCAGCGTCGGGAAGGGACAGCAGGGCCTGGCAAACGGAGTGGTTCCTGGCAGGGTGGCTGAGCCCGGCAGGTGTCACCTATCAATGGTAAAAACCCCTAATTTACTGAAAACATGCCTTGCTCCAAACACTAGGCTAACGTACATCATGTACGTTATTTACTTACTGTTCAGAATCCTCTGAGGTAGTGTGAGGTCTCAGATATGGTGCAACAGAACAAGGAAGGTAACAGACTGGATTCGTTCAAGAACACACGTGAGCCCACTGCCCCAGCCCCAAGAAACAGACACTTGTGGGGTGAGCTCTTCAGAGGCTAAATATTGGGGGTTTTCTGCTGACTATTTTAATCAAACCCCATTGGATTGCATGGGTTGGAGAATAAAATAATCATACTGGGTTGAGGAGAAGGTAGATTACCACAAATCAGAAATAAAGTAGTCCTAGCTCGAATATCCGGAGAGAAGGAGCTGTGCAGTGGTGATATCCCCGGGGCAGAGATGTAACTAGGAAGAAACTGATTAGCACTGATGGCTGGCAGATCGCTGTTCTGGCAAGTTGGAAAAGAAGAAGGACAAGCCTTGGGGGTGTGCATGAGATGGGGGTGGGCAGCCTCTCCCCCTCCCCTTTTCCTCCCCACCACTCCTGAGGCAGGCTAATTAGCTAGTGCCCATTACTAGGCTCCTTAGCTACAGGTAGACCAGTGGTTCTCAATCTAGGCTGAACATTTGAAGCGCCTGGGGCTTTAAAATAGCCCCCACCCACACTCACCCCCTCAGGGATTATCTTTTAATTGGGCTGTAGTGTGGTGGAGGGGGAAGGAGGGCAGAATTGGTTTTTTCTGAACTCCTCCAGGTGATTCTTTTGTGCAGCTGCCGAGGTGCCAAGTTTGAAAACCCGTGGATTAGAGCAAGTCCTGATGGAGTTAATTGCACCTGATATTTATTGAGCAACTACTATCCCCAGGCACTGTGCTGGGCACTTTACATGGATCCTTTCCAATCCTTAAAATCAACTTGCAGGTAAGTATGCTCATCCCGTTTTGAGAAGTGAATACACTAAGCCTTAAGGCTAAATCAGGGTCACAGAGAGTCTGTCCCATCTGCCTGCCCTCAAACCTAATCCTTTCCTGCTCTAACTGCTGCTCCCCTGGAAGGACAGTACCATCATTTCAAACACTGGAAAGAGAAGTAGAAAGAGACCAGAGATGCTCTTCTCAAACATTCTTCATGAGAGACTATAAAGACACGAAGAGAGGCTCTCTGACACCTTTTCTGTCAATATCACGCATTGTCCTTGAACCTAAGGGTCCTTCCTCACAGCTGTGCTGCCATCACCTCTGAAAGGGTTTGCCTCTGGAACTGTTAGTTACTTCATCTTTCTTGTTCTGATGATGGTGCTAGGCTATGTGCTAAGGGGTATACCAAGGAGCTAGAATACGCAGTGCTTGTCTTCGGGAGATCTCTTGTTGAGTTGAATAGCAATTCTTAAATGAAACTACTTTGAAATAATACTGGGGGGGGGGGATGATTATTTGAAAAACCAGTAATTGCTCTAGCCCCTAATTATTATTATTATTTTATTTATTTATTTATTTATTTGCGGTACGCGGGCCTCTCACTGTTGTGGCCTCTCCCGTTGCGGAGCACAGGCTCCGGACGCACAGGCTCAGCGGCCATGGCTCACGCGCCCAGCCGCTCTGCGGCATGTGGGAACTTCCCGGACCGGGGCCCAAACCCGTGTCCCCTGCATCGGCAGGCGGACTCTCAACCACTGCGCCACCAGGGAAGCCCCGCCCCTAATTAAAATGTGGTCCTCAGACCAGCTGCACCGACATCCTCTGGGAGCCTGTCAGAAACGCAGAGTCTCAGACCCTACCCCAGATCTGCTGGTTCACAATCTGTGTCTTACACAATCCCCGGGTGATATATTTACACATTAAAGTTGGAAGGAGTGCTCAGGAGAAATATTGGCATTACTTCTGTCCCACTTTGTTGCTTTAGGAACATCTGTTTTACCCTTTTTCCTAAGAATTTCTCTCATACATGCTTTTTTTTTTTTTTTTAAAGAGCATAGCTGCAATTCTCCCAATTCTCCCTGCCCTTCTTAAAGTACATGAAACCACGATGAGCAGAGAACTGGGATCTTGTTCATAACTAAGTCTTTTGTCAGGTTTCCTTTTATGGCCCCAGGTGCCCTGGCACAGCTGCTGATATTTAGTTACGTTCTGCACCACCAATTCTAGCATTTGGGGAAGTGAAATTCATTTTTCTCTCTCTGGCTTATGAAAGCCTGGGGCAAAGGAGGTGAAGAAAGGGGAGCTTGGAGGAAATCAGCATTGGAAGTACCAGGTGTAGTACTGAGGTCAAACCATTTTCGATTTAGGTTCTGGCGTTTTATTTAGACCTTGGCGATCTACCCCTTTAAATGGAGATGGGAGGATTTCTTCTTAAGGCCACAGACAAAGGTTTGTAGTTCTAAGGACTCAATATTTGATTCACAAGTCCTTATATTGAGTTACACCCTAAACAGGGGTTGTGTGCCGCTCTGTGTTTGGAATGATTACTCTCGGAAATGTTCAGTGAAGTCTTCCCCAGCGTGATCTTCAGACACTTGTAATATTAATCGTTCCATTTAATAAGGGAACCGCAGTCCCCCTGAACCTTACATGAAGCTATGATTTTCATTTAGTCAAGTAATAAGGTGAATGGCTTTCTCAGATCCCAGATCTCCTCTTTCATAAACCTGTTCTGCTCCTTATTTTAGCATTGAGAATAAAGACCTACCTTTGTTATTGAACAGATTCACAAGCAAAACCTACTCAACGCGAGGAATTAATCTGCACATATTGGGAAACTCTTTGGAGTTTAAGGATGTGGGTGACTGAAACTATTATTCTTGCAAAGTTGCAGAATTATGCTATATGATGTTTGCATTTGGGAAAGTTAATTATGATCCTAAGTCATGGGTTAGAAATATAAACTGATTAGTGTCATAGGATAAAAATAAAAAGCAAGGCCTGTGACAGCTTCCCACTTTCCCTTGACTCCCCAGAAAGCCTCTTAAAGGAACATTTAAAACATGAGCCTTTGTTCCCTCAATCTATGGTGCTCAGGTCAGGTGGACCCTGCAGCGTGGCTGCAATATTTCAAACAGGCACTCACAAATGTGTCATTTGACCTGCTGTTCTTCCAAAGAGGTAGGAAAAATGTGTTCCTTGCTGAGATAACTTGACATCAAAAAAACATAATCTCTTTAATTCCTTGTAAATAGTTCCATATTTTAAGTCTAAACACAATAGAACACAAAGCTTCTGGCTTTTAAAAAAAAAGTTTTTATTTTTTTATATGTGTGTTGTTGGGTTTTTTCTCTTCCAGTTTGTGTTTGTTTGATTTTAAGAGTATAATTTACCTTTCAAACCTAGCGAATCTATTTCCTTTGGTCAAGAGTAACACACAAAAGATGGTAACATTGTTACTTGGTTAAGTGGATACGGGTGCTTTTCTAAGAGTGCTATCTGTAGGCAAAGACAGATGTTCTTTTTATATTAACCATCACTTGATAAACCAGAGAAAAGTCTAAACCAAGGCCTGCAAAAAATTGAATGATATTTCCTTATGTAAAATTGGTTCTGGTCCATTGTTTTTATTTATCTGCAATAATGGTACTCACTCAAGTTTGTAATAACACCGTCATGGCTGAAGGGAGTTTGTTTTAGGTATTATATCTATTATCTGCTTCCTCTCCTTTCTATAAACAGAATCTCCAAGGAGAAAGTCTGAATGTGGCTTGGATTTAAGAAGAAAAGAAAAAACAAAAGCTTTCCTAAATCCTCACTGGGTAGGGTGTTATTTTAGATTGTTTTACAATTTTGAATAATTCTTGTTTGCCTTCGGCATTGAACATTGGATAAAACAGAATTTGCCTTATTCTTAGAGGAGAATTATAAGGCTTGGAGTCATCATAAATGTTCTACTAATTCCCTTAGCTGTTTTGAGGCAAGCCTACCTAACCTTTTGCCCAAACAAGGAATATTTATCTAGCGCTCCCTGGCAGTGGATAAATCTAGCCGTTTGGAAGTATCTGCTTTGCTTCACCACCACTAGAGTGTGCTCTAGTGCCATAAGATTCAGAATGTTTTCTTCAGGAAGTTGGCAAGGTAGACAGATGAAATGCCTAGGAAAAAAATCTTTTGCATCTAATTTCACAAGTGTCCCTTTAAGTGCCTTGGTAAGGCTGGATTATGTTCGTGGATATGATTAAAGTGGAACCCGAGACTTTACCTTCAATATTAATGTATACTGTTTTGACTGAGTTCATTTTTTTGTATTTGGAATTTGCCTCGTTTAGCTCCAATGGTAAGAAATATTTCCCTCTCCATCTACAAGCTATGCCTTCAGGCAGCAAGTCTTGATTTATAAAATAACCATCACCATGGCCCAGTGCATGGATGTATAGTGACATGACTTGGAAAGAATTAATTCCTTGAGTGTCCCTTGCCCTTGTCTCAAGTTCCTGGCAGAAGACCCCTCCCCCAGTCTTGGACACCCTGATGGTGATGAGAGCACAATCTCAGTCTCCACACTGGGGGCCGGTCATGCTGGAGGACAGCACCGCACTCATCAGTGTGGTGCTAGAACGTTTTAGCATCACCTCCTCCTCCTTCAGTCCCGCCACTGGAACAGAGTACTGCCTTTCATCTTTACTCTTCCCCAAGAGAAAGTGGCCCCTCATACCTCCACTGACCCACTCTTTTGCTCTTGGGCCTTGAAACAGCTTGAGACCCAGTATAACTTCCTTCTATTAGGCCTCAGTATAGTTGTATCCTTGTAGCTGGGACCCCTTGTCTGCCTGGATGTCTAAGGCTCACTGCCCAGGGTTCAGCGACCACCACCTCTGGGGCTTACATTCTCCTTCTAACCAGAGGATAGCCCAGGACCACTTTCACAGCAGTAGGTGGCTGGGTCCTGCCTAGACAGATGGAGACCCAGCCCAGGTCCCGCTCTGGAGGCCACCCTGAAGCAGACTGGCCCTAAAGGGACCACAGCCCAGGGTGCTGAGGTGGTCCAGTATGCCAGGCTTCCTTTGCCCCTGAAGAGACTCCCCCGCATAGGTGCCTAACCATCCCTGTGTGACTTGTGCCCCCTCTTCCTAGGAACCTCAGATTTAGAACAGACAGCATTCCAGCCCTCTTTTCAGCTGGGAGGTGGTGGTGAACGCTCTTTAGTTCAAAGTTTCCCTTGCACAATGGAGCCACAAAGAGGTAGCTTGGAAGATTTCAGGACCCCTCCTCCCTGCAGTAATAGTTACGGAGCAAGGGCTCGCTGCCCGAAATGCACAGAAGCCAGTAACATGGCACTTTTTGAGAAAAGAAAGAGTGTATTGCAAGGCTGACTGACAAAGAGACAGGCGGCAAGACTCTCAAACCTATCTCCTAGATCCAGGGTTCCCTACAAAATTCAAGGAGTTAGGGGAATTTTAAACTCAGAAGCTGATTGTCTAGCCTTGAATCAGTCCGTATAAGCTACTCCGGCTGCTCGAAGCCAGATTTTCCTTATTGAAGGTCTTCTCACTTCGTAAAGGGCACCGGTGGCATCATTTCTATTCTTTGAGCTCCGAAGACTGAAGATTCTTGGTTCTGGGGTCATTCTGGAGGCAAGGGTTCCGGGCTGGCCCATGTGCTGTAAAATAACGCAAGGTTTGATCAATCAACTACCTATTGAAGGAGGCAAACCCAGTTTAAGCTGGTGCTGTTTCAATTTGATTAATCAACGACCTATCAAAGGAGGCAAAACCAGTTTAAGCTGGTCAACGTCTTAGGTGCTGTTTCATAACCTACACCCAGGCCCTTTCAAAGCCACCCCAAATAAAAGCAGAATCTAAATAAAGGCAGCACACTCGCTACGTCAGTACAGTTTTAAGCCAAGTCACGTGAGGAGCAGTTTCTCTGGCTTCCGAGCAGAGCCCCATCCATGTGGACACAGGAGCCGTCTTTCTTCCACTGTGGCTCCTGAACAGTCAGTCCTTCTGACTCTCCTTCTAGAAACCCAGGGGAACTAGCCTCTGTGGACTCCAGGCCTCCAGGAGCAAATGAGCACCATCTGTCCCACTCCTGACCCCGAGATTCTATCAGGACCAGAAGCCCCTCAAATACCATGGTTTGGGCACCTCGTTGGCTTCTGAGAACACCCATAAGGATGGTTTGTGTGACAGCAAAGCCCCCACGCTGGTCCTGCCTTTTCTCTCACTCTCAAAGTTCCTTCAGCCTTGTGCTCCTGTGACTTTGGGCAGAAAAAACTAACACAAACCCTGCAGCGTGATGCTAGGTATAGAAAGTGCAGGCCCCAAATCTCTCAGCTTGTCGGTTGTGTGATCGAGGTTTACTCAAACTTTCTAGGCCTCAGTTTCCTTCTTTGTAAAAGAGAGGTCATGTGAGAACCAGGCTTGTGTGGTGCACTACCAAAGGTGCACCAAAGGTGAAAATCAGCGCTGTTAACTCGGGGTTCTTCAAGCTACAGGAAGGTTTCTGCAACCCCATTTGTCAGAAGTGCCTTAAAAAAAGAAGATAATCACTCCTTCTAGGGTTTATATTATTTACCAAACAAGCTGTAATTTCAAAAGCAACAAAGTTTTGACAGACTTAAAAAGAGAAAAGAATTTTGAGATTTGCCCCAAAATAAATGTTTTCCTACCGTATGTTGCCTTTTTAAAAGTCATTGCAGTTATTTAACATGGGAGAAATTGGCGACATAAAAATGAAAAAAACAATATGGTTCCAGCTTCTGAGCTGCTCACATCCCACTTGAGGACAGAACCACACACCTTGAACTTGTGAAGAGAAACTTACATAGAAGGCATATTGTGCATAATTATGGTTATGGTTATGGTTTATGATGATGAATACTATATGATAATGGCATACCAAAACACAAATGCACTTATATTTGGGTGTTTTTCCCCCGAAAGCATTGGACCCATTCAATATAGTGACAGGAAGGTAGAATGTTGTGGAAAGAACATTGGACTAAAGCCCAGTTCCAGTTCTGCCATCAACCAGCTGTGTGGCTCAGGGGAGACGCTTAACCTCCCTGGCGTCTGCTTCCTTATCTATAAAATGAAGGGTTGTAACTTTAGATCGGTGGGCCCCAGACCAAGCTAGTCAACAGGTTCACCTGGGAAGCTTTGAAAACGTGAAGATACCCAAGATCTACCTGGAACTACTAATTAAAATTTCCAGGGGTGGGCCCAGGCATTTACATTTTTTAAAAGCGTTGCCAAATGTTTCTGATGATCAGCCAGGTCTAAGAAATACCACCTTAGAAAACTGGCCACCCTTGGTCTTTCTTTAACACACCTGTTTTCTCATCCTGCTTAAAGAAATCTCTCTCAAATTCACCCCAGTCTCTTCCATCATTTTCCCACTCCTTGCTGAGGGGTTTCATGATGTGCTCCTTTGCACCTGTGGCCACAGACAGACATCTCTGCTCCTCCTACGTCCTCAGGTCCCTCCTCCACTGAGAGCCCCGTCACTGTTCCCACTGCTTGGATTCCTGCCCCGACGGCTCACTACCCGCCGCAGCTGAAGCCACTGATAGGATGAACCCAGTCCCTCGAGCACATCCGTACCACCCACATATCCACATACTCAGGCTCTGGGGCGAAGGCTAGCCCAAGACAAGGTCACTTCAAATGCTCATTCAAGGACGTGGTGTCAAAGCGAGGGGTACAGACGAGACAGTTGCCCATCGTGGTTAACGTGTGGGCCCTGAGATGAAATATGTGGCTCCACCACTAACTGGCAAGTTAACTAACCTCTCCGTAGCTCCCTCCCCTCCTCTGTGAAACAGGAATAAAAATGGTTTCTAGCTCACAGGGTTGCTGTAATGTAAAATGAGATCATGTGACACAGCTAACTCTGTTTTAGGTGCTTACTGCACAGCAGGCAGCGTTCTGAGCATTGTACGAGTATTGACACATGTCACCGGTGCACGCGGGTCTCCAACCCAGGCAGGTAGGCTCAGACTCCACAGCCTCAGCCACTACTCCATAACTCACATAACGCACTTGCTAAAGTGTCTGGCACACAGTAGGAGTTCAATAATATTAGTTTAAAGAAAATCTGTCCAGACGACTCCAGGGCTGGCCTTTGTTTGTGACATTTGGACTCATGGACGTTGGCTTGTCCTATAGAGGGGGAGGAAGCGCACAAGAGCTGAGGATTTAAGAAACAGAAGTAGCCAAACTAGACAGGTGACAGAGATTTCCAGAGAGACCAGATTCTCAAAGGTTTTCAAGCAGGTGGAGATCCAGCTTCACCTGTTAGCACCACCTGAGACTAAGGACTGATGGAGTGGAGTGAGGGGAACAAGTGTGGGGTACATACACAGAGAGACATCTCTTTGGTATCCAGGTGGGAAAATCTCTGCTGGCCCGAACTTGGCGTTGGCGTAGATGACACCTGCCTTCAAGACACCAGGTGGACTTGAACAACGAGCACATCACCAGAGGCCACCATGTAGATCAAGCCCAGAGTGTGGTGCCTGTAGAAGCCCCAAGACTCTCATGTGACCTGGGTGGGATGGAAAGGAGCCCCAATAATGACTGGGTGAATTTCCTGACAACCAAGTGGGATGGAGAAATAATGCCTGCCATACTTATAACTTTACACAGTGCACAAAGCCTGGCACACAGATACCCAGCTGAAATTTTTTTTTTTTTTTTTGCGGTACGCGGGCCTCTCACTGTTGCGGCCTCTCCCGCTGCAGAGCACAGGCTCCGGACGCACAGGCTCAGTGACCATGGCTCACGGGCCCAGCCGCTCCGCGGCATGTGGGATCCTCCCGGACCGGGGCACGAACCCGTGTCCCCTGCATCAGCAGGCGGACTCCCAACCACTGTGCCACCAGGGAAGCCCCCAGCTGAAATTTTTGAAGTGAATAATAATAGAACAACAAACACCGCTGTTCTGGCTTACTCTGTGCCAGGCTGGCTGCTAAGCACTTAACCTAGATTATTTAATTCTGACAATATCACCATTTTATACACGGGAAAAATAAGGTAAGAGAAGTTAAGAAACTTGCTCAGCTCGTATGTGATGGAGATGGGATTTGAACTCAGGTAGCCTAATTCTACAGCCCATGGACTTAAACACTGCCCTGAAAGGAGCACAGCTCCTGGTAGGCCAGTTACCACCATCTCCCTGGGCTCTAGCGAGACTACCACTCTGCTGAGAGGCCCACCTCACGGTTCATGACCACTTCCTGCACTCCGTGAATACTCTCTGTTCACTCCACGCTCCCCACCTGCTGCTCTTGCAACCTTCCTTTATTTCTACGAACATACATGCTTTATGTGCTACCCTCATGTCCAGGACATTGGCTTCCAAGGTGAACACTCTAGAACTTAGTAACCCCATCTTCTTTCATGTGCACAGGGGAGGAAGGTCTCATTTGCCCCTCAGGTTGCATTTTTGAATTTTAATAATAACACTTGATGAATGCTCCCTCAATTAACTCCACTGATTTACCGGCAGCTTATTCCCAATGTCCTGAGCCCAAACTCGTGATTGAACTAGATGATGCACTTCACATGGTGCGTTCCCACAGGGGAGCAAAGCCCTTTTATTGGGTTTGTTGGGGGGAAAATCCCACTAGGAATGGCACTAATTGCCCAGTCTGCCATACTCCTTCTCCTGACCCCGTGACAGAAGTCTAGTGTGTTCAGGCATTCTTCATCTCGGCTTATCTTTGGCTTCACAGGGACCTGCTGTTAACATCCTTCTAAAATGAAGACTCAACTGTCAGCATCCTCACCTTTTCCATCTGGAAACGAGTAGGAGGGCTGAATCTGGGGCATCCTCTTACAGGATGTAATGCCAGCCCCAGAAGCCTTGGGGTGTGTAGGGCTCAGGCCCCCAGAAGGGTCCTCTCTCCCTACTCTACTCAAGCTCCCATCCTTCAGAGAAAAGCCAGTTTCCCACTGGGCTCTATTACCTGGGAAGTAAGGGGCTTCTCCCTCACTCCTAAGTCTCAGGCAGAAGAATGATCCATCTTATCTTACTCAGCAAGACAAATTTAACACTCTTGGGTTGTGCTATGGGTTGTGAAACACTAAGTTGTCCTTTGACTGTCAACATTTTAAGACACTATTTGCCTTCTTCTAAACCCCAGTTATTAGTGTGTGGCTAATTTCTAAAGGGGAAGAAAAGAATCAGTATCAGAAAATCAGTGATTTTACTTTTCTTCTTCTCCAACTTCCAAGATTAGATCATCACAAGCAAACTGACACGTCTGGAGACAACGTTCTCAACTTTGGTGTTTCGTGTGGCTGAATGACAAACCATAGAATTTCAGGTCGGGGAGAAGGTAAAGAACAGGATTACAGCCCAGCTGACCACCGGGGTCTTGGGTTATTGACCCTCAAAAAGCACCATCCAGGGACTCCATTGCCTATACCCAGAGAGACCACTGCATAGTCCATGGAAGGTAGACTTTAATTATATGTGGAATCACTACTTGTACGCATATATGTGAAAATATTTAGTTCATCTTATCAACTATGTTAAACTCATCAAGATATTACACATCTATCCTTTGGTAATTTTTCTTCTGATGTTGGAAGCATCAATGCAGGAAACCTGAGAGAGAAGAAAGTGTACCAGACTGGGAGTCAGGTCCTAGATCATTAACTATGCCTGTGATTCAGAGCTTGTAACTCCTGTCACATGGAAGGTCCTATATTTTACTAACTAAATGCCTTTGGTGACTGTGGTATGCTAGTTTGAGCAAGTACACGTGCTGTGCATAAGTGGGGGAGGAACTCAGAGTTTGCAAAGGCAATTTTGAGACGTAAGGGGATGAGGAAGAGAGTGAGCAGGAAGCTGGGGTTGTTGTTTGAACACTTCATTTCCCTAGAACGCAAGCTTGTTTGGCATGAGTGGATCTCTGTGGAAACTGGAGAAAGGGCTGAGTTTGGGCTAACGCAGCATGATTAAAGAGCTTCAGACAGTGGGGGACATTTACAGCAAGATTTCCCACCCCGGACATATTGGAAAGGGCTTTGGGTTGGGGGTTTTACCCAAGTTAGACTAAATCTGTAGGGAGCAAGGAGCTTCTCAGATCACACCTAGGCTGCAAATGGATGGTTCGTTTCTCTCATATATTTTCATTTCTAGTGAATTAAGTTTAAATGAAGTAGAAAAGTATGAGTTTTACTTGTCCTATTTAAAAATCATATCCTCGAGTATTTCTTCTAAATTTAGATAATAATAATGATAGCAAATATTTATTGTGGCTCACAATGAGCAAGGCTTTGTTCTTTTCATTATTTTACCGACTCTTCAGACCAAACTTACGAGGATGGCACTACTGTCATTCTCATTTATCAGATGAGCCATCCCAGTGCCAGAGAAGTTAAGAGACTTGTTCAAGATCACAAAGATAATTAGTAGCACCAAGACTTAACACAGGTGCTCCCTGAACTATTATGAAAATGCTTAATATAAGTTCCATAATTACTTTCTAAATTACCCTGTATAGTTATATGCCTCTTAAATTTCCTTTGTCATTTAATTTATTGCAGGTCTGATTTAGGAGAGACCTTCCTTAGGGTGGGTGGTTTAGATATAATCTTTTCTGAAAACAGTTGGCAAAGTTAGATATCCCCTCTACAGCTTTT
Organism: Phocoena sinus; assembly: GCF_008692025.1. Lineage (NCBI taxonomy): Eukaryota > Metazoa > Chordata > Mammalia > Artiodactyla > Phocoenidae > Phocoena > Phocoena sinus. The sequence goes on from NC_045764.1 coordinate 133,667,795, forward strand.
CTACTGTCAATCATCAAATACTTTTGAGTACATATTATGTTCTAAGTACTATGATAGGCACCGGGGTAAATCCACAGTCCTAGTATTCAATGTTCATTTTCAATCTGATAGATAGCTTTTAAATATCATCTTCTTTACTGAATGTAAAAAAGTCATGATTTGAACCGAATTAGAACAAAAAGGTTTTGAAAATAGCTCAAACCATCAAAAACTCTAGTTGAATTAAGGTATAAGCTCACCAGATTTTGGAACAGTTGTACCATAATATTTAAGACTCTTCTGTGTTGGGGCCAGACATTTCTTTTCCTAAATACGTATTGGGTTAATGGTTTGAATTTTCCAGACATCTGCCTCAAATGTGTTTTCTTTTGCTCAGGCAGAAAAAAAATGTTTGTCCCATATATTTTCTTTATTTTTGTAAGAGGTCTTACTGGAGGATGTATTAAAGATGGCTATAGGGCTTCCCTGGTGGTGCAGTGGTTGAGAGTCCGCCTGCCGATGCAGGGGACACGGGTTCGTGCCCCGGTCCGGGAGGATCCCACATGCCGTGGAGCGGCTGGGCCCATGAGCCATGGCCGCTGAGCCTGCGCGTCCGGAACCTGTGCTCCGCAACGGGAGAGGCCACAACAGTGAGAGGCCCGCGTACCGCAAAAAAAAAAAAAAAAAAAGATGGCTGTAAATTCTTTCCTACTCCCTTTGATAGGTGGAGTCCAATTCCCCTCCCCTTGAATCTGGGCCGGTTTTAGTGACTTGTCTGACCAATGGAATACAGCAGAAGGAAAATTCTGGGCTTTCTGAGGCTAAGTCATTAAAACAACAATAACGACAAAACAAACACACACAGAGAAACCTTGCAGCTTCCACCCTTGCCTCTTATAAGTCTCTGGTAAACAAACTTGAACAGGTAATAAGTTCCAGTACCCTGAGACTGCAACATGTGACCACTCAGATCAAAAGTTTCAGCCAAGCCCAGCATTCCCACCATTCCCACCAAAGCATCAGACATGTAATGAAGGCATCTTGGACCTTACAGACCATCTGCCAGCTGCATACCACAAAGTGACCTCAGTCAATGCCAAACAATGCAGAAGAATCTTCTAGCTGAGCCCTGTCCACATTTCTGACTCACAAAATTGTGAGATATAATGAATGGTTGTTGTTATATGCCACTAAGTTTTGGGGTAGTTTTTAACATGAAAACAGATAATTAGAATCAAGATTTTCAAAATACTTTATGAATTTGTCTAATATGGATAAAACTATTTGCAAATTGAAATAGAATGGCTAACTCAGAGAATTTTTCAAATGTAACTAGTTAAGAGGGACAAACTTCCAGTTTCAAAATAAATGAGTCGAGGGTATGAAATGTACAGTGTGGGGAATATAGTCAATAACTATGTAACATCTTCATATGGTGACATATTGCAACTAGACTTATGGTGGTGATCAGTTTGAAAATGTATAGAAATATCAAAGCCCTATGCCATATAACAAGAAATAATATAATTTTGTAGGTCAATTTTACTTCAAAAACAAACAAAAAATAAATAAACAAACATAGAAAAAGAGATCAGATTTGTGGCTACCAGATATGGGGGATTGGGAGAGGAGGAACTGGATAAAGGCAGTCAAAAGGTACTACAAACTTCCAGTTACAAGGTAAATAAATACTAGTGATGTAACGTACAACATGATGAATACAATTAACACTGTTGTATTCTATATATGAAAGCTCTTAGAGAACATCCTGAGAGTTCTCATCATGAGGAAGAAACGTTTTTCCTATTTCTTTAATTTTGTATCTATATGAGATGATGCATATGTTCAGTAGACTTATTGTGATAATCACTTCATGATGTGTGTAAATCATTATGCTGCACACCTTAAACTTATCCAGTGCTGTACGTCAATTATATCTCAATAAAACTGGAAGAAAAATAAATAAATAACATGTAATTCAAACAGGAAACAATTGCTTTAGGGCAAATATTTATATATCTCCTACTATGTTTCAGGCTCTTCGCATATATTATAATCTCTAATTCAAAAAAAGCTATGGTTTTTTTTTTTCATTCTCATTTGTTCCTTTACAAATATTTTCCTATTTTTTTAATCAAAATAATACAATGCAGATGGCAAAGTATATAGTAGTGCAGAACAACTGTCACAAAAGCCGTATCTCCCATCCTACTTCTTCCCCCCCCCCGCCAAATTTCCTGTCTCAGAGGCAACCACTTTTAACCTTTTCTGATTTGGGTTCTTCCCATGATTACCTCCCTAAGTAACAGGCCTCTAGAAGATCTGTTGATGTATCACTTTAAGACATTATCTATTAGTCCCCAGACACGATGAGGATGTAGCTCATTGCTACAATCCTCACCTCCACTTCTAACTTTGATAGTTGTAGGTTTAGCTTTTTCAATTGTTTACTTTTGTGTCTTTAAACAATATTCCTTTTTTGTGTGATATCTTAGAGTGTTGTCGGAGAAAAAATTGGTTCATTAAAACTTTGAGGAATACTCACAGATACCAGACTATGAAACCAAGTATTTATTTTTGCCAAAGATTTTTGCCAAATTGAAGCACAATTCACAAAATTTATGTTTAAGAAGAAAATTGGTTTCGTGAGCGAGTTTAGTACTCTATTATATTATATCACCAGAAGGGATTTTGAAAGAGAATTTACTTCCATGCTGAAAGTTATTTTCCTTGAGTATAAAACACCTCCATATAACCACTTATATTACAGGGAACTAAACAAATGCAGAAATATTCATGAGTTATTGCATGCTAACTCAGGGTAATATTCTTGCTAGCATTCATTACAAAACTATCCATTAGGTAACAGCTCTGCAACCTTCCTTCCCTCCTGTCTACTTTTTTTAATCATGAGATATATCATATAGATAGGAAAGTATATATTTATAAATAGTTTAAAGAATAATTATAGGACAGTGGAACTTCCCATGTCTGTCATCATTAGAATACCATTTTTTGGATTACTAGTTAGGCTGGTATTGTGATTTTGATTTATTAAAGACTGTAATTTATTTTAAACCAAAAAAAATCAAAAAAGAATAATTATAAAGGAAATACCCATGTAGCCACCACTCAAGTCAAGAATAGAAACACTGAAGAACAGAATAGCACATAAAGCCCAAAAGTACCCCTTCCCATCAAAGCGCCCACTCATCTCTAGAGGTAACTACCACTGTCTCAACATCTGAGACGATGATTTTTTTATTTTCTTTATAGTTTAAAACTCTATGAATATATCTCTAAACTATTTATCTTTCAGCTTTAAATAACCAGAATCATTCTGTGTGTATTGTTTTATCACTTGTTCCTTTTGCTCACTATTTTTTGTGGGAGTCATCTATATTATTCCATGGTAGCTAGCTGTAGTTTGTTCATTGTTATGCAGTATTTCATTGTATAAATATGCTAGGATTTATTTCTCTATTCCAGCGTTGATGAGTGTCTGAGGTCATTCCTATTTGGGGGGTCTTAGAAACAATATTGCCATAAACATTTTGTATCTGTCTCCTGGCTCCTCTAGGTACAAACATAGAGTAGAACTGCTGAGTTGTAGGCTCTGCATATCTTCGGCTTTACTAGAAAAAAATGTTTGTTTTCCAAAGTGGTTGTACCATTTTGCTCTCCTGCTAACATTTCCATTGTTCTACATGCTTGCCGACTTTATATACAGTTAGACTTTCATTTTTGCTAATCTGGTAAGTGTGTAGTATCCCATTGTGGTTTTAATTTGCATTTCTATGATTACTAATAACGTTGAACACATTTTCATATATTTACTCACAATTCTAGGTCAAATTATATGAGTATCTTACAGATTGTTGATACACATAGGTATATTGCCCTATAAAATGTTATACCAAATTCCTTTATCACCGGTACTCTAGAGATATTAAATATCTTTGGAATGGCCATCATCAAAATGTCTACAAATAGTAAATGTTGGAGAGGATGGGGAAAAAAAGGACCCTCCTACATTGTTGGTAGGAATGTAAATTGGTGCAGCCACTGTGGAGAACAGTATGGAGGTTCCTTAAAAACTAAAACTAAAAAAAAATAAAAAATAAAAAAATAAAAATAAAAATAGGGTTTCCATATGATCCAGCAGTCCCACTCCTGGGCATATATCTGGAAAAGATAAAAACTCTAATTTGAAAAGATATATGCACCCCAATGTTCATGGCAGCACTATTTACAATAGTCAATATGTGGAAGAAAGCTAAGTGTCCACTGACAATGAATGAAGAAGATGTGTGTGTGTGTATATATATATGTATTATATATATATATAATACATATATACAATGGACTATTACTCAGCCATAATAAAGGATGAAATAATGCCATTTGCAGCAATACAGATGGACCCAGAGATTATCAAACTAAGTGAAGTAAGTCAGACAAAGACAAATACCATATGATATCACTTACATGTGGAATCTAAAAAAAATGATACAAATGAACTTACTTACAAAACAGAAACAGACTCACAGACACAGAAAACAATCTTATGGTTACCAGAGTGGAAGGGGGGTAAATAAGGCATTTAGGATTAACAGAAACATACTACTATATACAAAATAGGTAACCAACAAGGACCTACTGTATAGCACAGGGAACTATAGTCAATGTCTTGTAATAACCTATAATGAAAAAGGATCTGAAAAAGAATATATATATACATGTATGTGTATATATATATACATATATATACACACACACATATATATAGCTGAATCACTTTGCTGTATACCTGAAACTAACACAATGTTGTGTATCAGCTACACTTCAATTTTTAAAAATCTTTGATAATTAGAAAGGTGAAAATGGCTTTTCTTTCTTTTATTTTAAATTCCTTTGGTTACTAGTATATTTGAATGTTTAAAATTATTTTTCTAAGGCACTTAACAGGGATGTTTGCATCTTCTTGTATTGTCCTATTGCAGATGGCTTATTGGATAGTATTCCATGTATCTAATTTCTATTGTTTCTAATCTAAAATTTCACAGGTATTTGTAAGATTAAGATGCACTTGACTTTATTTCAAGTGGGCTTTTGGGGGATAATGACAAAATTTTCAGGTGAATTTCAGTGCATTAATATCTGTGAAGCTGCCCTGAATGCTCAGAAAGAATAAAACAAAGCGGAGGGACTTCTGCTTCCAGAGAGACGGAGTGGCCATAGTTTTCCCTATTCCTCTTGCTAAGTACAACTAAACACCCTGGATATTATATATAAGACAAACGTAACAAGACGGAAAGGTGGAGAGAATAAGGTAGACCAGACAGGAGCCTTGAAACCTGAAGAACAACACGGCGGTGAGATCCCTGGATTTCTTTTTGCTTCGCGCAGCCCAGACCGTGTGCCAGAGAAGTGAGCAACCCAGAGACACCAACAGCACAGCCAAAAAAAAGCCTGCCCTCCCTGGTCAGAGGACGAGGAAAAGGCAAGATAGACACATTTAGAAAATAACTCTCTACTGTAGCCAGAAACCAAAGAGAAAACTGTGGCCATCCACACTCACTCCAGCAAAAGCTGAGTGGGGAACCTTGACCTCCACCCTCTCCAGTCGCCCCAGCACACCCACCAGGCTGATGGCAAAGAAGGCTGAACAGGGAGCCAGACCTTTCATCCATGGCATCAGTGGAGTCCACGTGGGGAGCACACACTCCCACCCACCCAGCAGTAATGAGCTGCCCATCTTTTCCCTGCTGTGGTGGTGTTAGATGGGCCCTAGAGGAGAGTCAGGACTTGTGCCCAGAAAAAGGAGGGCACTTCCCCGCTCTGCCTTCTCCTCACCGTGGTGTCGTGTCGGCGGGGGCAACGGGGGAGCAGTCACGGGCACTCTTACCCCTTTCCCATTTGAGGGAGGTATCTATCAGTGGAGGCCTGGTGGGGAGCTGGGACACCCACCTCTGCCTGGCTGTAATGCGGAGCCTTAGACTGTCCGTAGATGCTAGACTTGGCTTTCCCTGTGGATTTCTCACTGGCCTAGCCAGCCCCACAATCACATGAGACAATTCCTTGCAATAAATCTCATAATATGTATCTCCCACTAGTTCTGTTTCTCTGGTTGGATCCTAAACGATCCACATATTTTTCTGTTGTACAGTACGTATTTTTTTTTTTTTTATCTTTGGCTGCGTTGGGTCTTCGTTGCTGCATGCTGGCTTTCTCTAGTTGCGATGAGCGGGGGCTACTCTTCGTTGCGGTGCATGGGCTTCCCATTGCGGTGGCTCCCTTTGTTGCGGAGCCAGGGGTCTAGGTGCGTGCAGGCTCAGGAGTTGTGGCACACGGGCTCAGTAGCTGTGGTGCGTGGGCTTAGTTGCTCCACGGCATGTGGGATCTTCCCGGACCAGGGCTCGAACCTGTGTCCCCTGCATTGGCAGGCGGACTCTTAACCACTGCGCCACCAGGGAAGCCACACTGTATGTATTATAGTAGCTGTCTCTAACCCACTGTGGTGTGAAACAGAGCATACATAACAGATAAATAATACTCTTTGCATATTTTGCTAGTCTGCCCAAGGATAAGGTCCAACTGTCATGTGTTTCCCTCTTTCTTCTACAACTACAACTCTAACATTTTCTGTTTTCATCTCTTCTCTTCTTCCCTCCTTGGTTCCATCCCCTCCATCCTCCAGTACATCTTTATCTCCTCACTATTTCTCTCCAAATACTCCCTTGGATTACCAAAAACCCATTTGACACTTCAATCCCTGTGACTTCCCACACTACTTCTCTCTTTCCCCTCACTGCCAAACTTCTTGCAAATGTATTCTATTTTCCCTTCTTCCATTTCCTCACTTCTTACCCACTATTACCTTGTTTCCATATGTACTACTCTACCAAAACTCCATCCTCAAAGGAGATTAGCCATGAAGCTAACAAAGCTTAAATTTCACAGCCCAAATTTTATGGTTACGAAAGGGGAAGGGGAGGGAAGGGGAGGGAAGGGATAAATTAGGAGTTGGGGATTAACAGATATACACTACTGTACATAAAATAGATAAACAAGAACCTACGTATATCACAGGGAACTATATCATAATAACCTATAATGGAAAAGAATCTGAAACTAATACAACATTATAAATCAACTATACTTCAATTAAAAAAAATTTTCACAGCCCGTCACTAGCACAAGCTCCTTCCAATGCCCATACCTAATTTTGTATCTGCAGTTTTGTATTCTTTTGCTTACACGACTCTCCAAATTGTATAAACTTAAGCCCCATAAACTTAGATGTGGCTCTCCTCACCATCCTTCTCCTCTCTGTGACAACCTGACCACACATACATCACTGATATCATTTCATCCTTAGGTCCCTGTGGTGCATCCCTCTCTACCACTGTTCTCTCCTCTTCTCCTGCCATTCCCTAAATGAAGATGTGGTCTAACATTTGACCTCAACCTTGTTCTCCCTACATTATGCCTCTGTAAACTTATTAATTCATCTCATCCTTACATGACAACTCCCAAATTCAAACTTCCAGCACTGAGCTCTACCTCTCAAACATGGGCAAATAATAATGTGCTTCTTTTTTTAAGGGATCACTTGGAGCCCTTCTTTTTTAAAAAATTTTTAAAATAAATTTATTTATTTTAGGCTATGTTGGGTCTTCATTGCTGCGCGCGGGCTTTCTCTAGTTGTGGCAAGCGGGGGCTGTTCTTCGTTGTGGTGCGCGGGCTTCTCATTGCGGTGGCTCCTCTTGTGGCGGAGCACGGGCTCTAGGTGCACAAGCTTCAGTAGTTGCAGCACACGAGCTCAGTAGTCGTGGCTCGAGGGCTCTACAGCACAAGCTCAGTAGTTGTGGCCCATGGGCTTTGTTGCTCTGCGGCATGTGGGATCTTCCCGGACCAGGGCTCAAACCCCTGTCCCCTGCATTGGCAAGTGGATTCTTAACCACTGCACCCCCGGGGAAGCCCCATAATTATGCTCTTTTGAAAGTAATTGCCATGATAAAAACTTATTTTTTTATAAAGCTCATAAGCAAAAGATGAAGTGGATAAAAAAGGAAAGAAGCATATGCTTGGCTCAGTAAGTATTAATCACTGGCATACTCTTTCAGAAAAGAAATTGAAGGCAGGCTGTCTTAGTAATCCATTGCTGAGCAACAAATTACCCCAAATTTAGTGGACTAAAACAACAACATTTATTATTTCAGTTTTTGCAGGACAGTAATCTGGGTGAGACTTAGCTGGGTCCTCTGCATTAGGGTCTGTAGTCAAGGCTGCAGTCAAGGTCTTGGAGGGAGTTAGTCATTATCTCATGGCTCACGTGGGGAAGGCTCGGCTCCCTAGCTCCCTCGTGAGGTATTAGTGGGATTCAGTTCCTTGCAGGTTGTTGGACTGAGGGCCTCAGCGCCTCGCTGGCTGTTTGGCTGGAGGTGACGCTCAGTTCCTTGCCATGTGGACCTCTCCATAAAGCACCTCACAACATGGTAGGTGACTTCATCAGAGTGAACAAGTGGGAGGGCAAGAGAGGTAGCACCCACCAAGGGGAGGGCAAGCAAGATGAAAAGTCGGTCTTTTATAACCTAATCTCCAAAGTGACATCCATCACTTTTTCCTTATGCTATTACAGACAGAAGTGAGTCACTAGATCCTGCCCACACACAAGAGGAGAGGATTACACAAGGGAGTGAATACCAGGAGTCAGGGATTACTGGGGGTCCATTTAGAAGCTGCCTACCTACTCTCCAGGGCTCACAATATAGCAGAGAAAGCACTATGTAGTACCTGAGATGCTGGCACAATGGCTGCCTGTCTATGCAAGTGTGTTAATCACTCTACATTTGAGACTATGTTCCTGTCAGATTGCTTGTAACACGTTTTAGATTGTCACTGATCTTCAGTGTATTTTGAGATGCATTCCAGGGAGCTTGCCCTCCTCTCCTCCCACTCCAGAATAATTGCTATAATAGTGTAAAATGTAAGCTTAAAGATCTCGCCAAGAGCCATGCTATGTGGTGACCCAAGAGTCCCCATTCTTTTTTGCATCACAGCTAGTTGGAAAATGCAGTATCTTCAGTTCATTTTCTATTGTGTGGTCAAATCTTCATCTAAATACTTCTCTTCATTAAAGTAGGAGACAACTTTATCACGGTGTAAATTATTTGTATTACTACAGAAACTCAAGTTTCTCAACTCATCTCCCAAGTTTTCCTCATGCTATAAGAAACAAAATAGACCAACTAGCTTATTTTAATCTCTCTGAAAATAACTCAGCGATTTAACAATTAGCACACGAGCTTATAATTACTCGCAGTAAACATGCGATTAATGTATGTATTGGCTTACTCGGCACTTATGTGCGCACACGTCCCCTCGGGCTGGCGGTCTGGGGCCCCTTGTGTAGTTCCACGCCACACCGCAGGGGGAAGACGCGGCCCTTCCTCACGCCCGCTTGGCAACCCGGCTCCTCTCTCTGTCAGACCCGACCAAGTCTCTAGGAAGTTGGGGAGGCCATAGAGACGGAGGCCTTGGGCCCAGGCTTCCTTTCTTAAAAGACTGTCAAAAAAAAAAAACAAACAAACAAAGAAGACTGTCGCTTGTGATGCGCTAGTGGAAAGCATATTATAATTCTGTAAACCCGCGCGCCAGAAGGCTGCCTGGGCCTGGCTCCAGCGAGACCCCGCATTTTCTCCCCCCGCGCCGGCGCAGAAGGTGCGCTCCCGTCCGCCCGGCCCGACCCGGAAGTCGCCGCGCGCCGCGCTCGCCCGTCGGACTGGGGATACCCGGCTGTCCCGAGTCCTGGGGCCTGCCGTGTCCTCCTTCCTCGGTCCCTTCTGGCCCATGGGTCTCCATGGCGACGGCGGGGGCCCGGCCGGGGGGCGGGCAGCCCGAGCGGGGCCGCGGCGCTCTGGGGGCCTCCGCGGTGGCGTCGCCGTGTTCGCCGCTGTGGCTGCCGTGTTCACCCTCACGCTGCCCCCCTCGGTGCCGGGGGGCGACTCGGGTAACGTACTCTCAGGGTCGTGCCTCCTGCCCCCCACCTCTGGTCCGCACTGTTCCCACGAGGTCTGGTCAGCTCGACCCCTCCATCCACCCGCCGGGGACCCCGCAGGGTTTCGCGTTCCAGAAACAACCTGTGTTTCCATTCGTGTAATTTTTCTGTAATTCTGGTCTCTTTAGTTCTCAGGCTTTCGAGACGGGGCTGGTTGGTTTCGCCTGATGGGACTTACCGACCTCTCTCTCCACTTCTCCGATCATTTTCCTGGACCTGAGTTTTTGCTTTCCATTCCTTTTTAGTCCACAAACATTACTTACTGAGTGCTTATCGTGTTCCAGACAAAAGGACTAACAGGAGTGGTGGACAGGTGTCTTGGAGAGTGTTGTAATGCGGGCAGAGACAATACTACTGAATAGCCAGCAACATATTAGGTGGAGAGAATTTAGTGGAGACAGAAAGAGGGAAATGTGATTGACAGTGGGGTAGGCAGTGGCTCCATCAGAATGGCTAGTTGGGAAAGGCCTCTGAGGAGGTGATATTTTAGTTGAAACCTGAATGTTGAAAAGGAACCAGCCTTGCAGACTATTTGCGGGAGAACGCCTGAAAGGGTGGAAGCCAGTTGCGGCTTAAAGCTGCTTCTATTGAAAAGCGTGACCCGTGGGCCATTTAAATCACATGAATAATCGTTATGTATTTGGGATGAGAGGCAAGATGCAGGCTTTGTTTTGCTGCCAAATTGACTAATAATGCCTAATAATGGTCCGTAATTTTGTTAGAATGGTGCTGTAAATTTGGGTCATGAATGTATAGACTGAAAAAAAACTGAGTGCCCTAGTTCCTGCATAACAAAATACCCCCAAAGTGAGTGGCTTAAAACAAAAAACGTTTACTAGTTCACATTTTCTGTTGATCAGGAATCTGGGTGCAGTTTAAGTGGGTGCTTTTAGGACAAGGTTGCTGTCGTGGTATGGGGTAGGGCTGCAGTCCTCTCAGGGTTCATCTTAGCGAGGATTAACTTCTAAACCCCATCCAGCTCTTTGCCAAACGGGTTTCTCTGTAAGCTGACTTTTGTCAAGAGAAAGAGATGGCACCTCTGCCTGACAACTCTGTCATTTCGTAACCTGATCTTGGAAGTGACAGACCACTGCCCTGTTTTATTCTTGGAAATGAGTCAATATGTCAGACCACATTCAAGGGCGAGAGGATTACACAGTGAGAATACTGGAGTTGGGAAGCTTTGGAGGCCATCTTCAAGGCTGCCTACCACATTGGGGATCCTTGATGTTCCTTTTACACGTCATTACCTTGACTCTTTCTTTCAGGTCCTATTGAACAAATAGGAGCAATGTTTCATTAGTATAGTGGGGAACGGAGTTACCGTATTTCTAAGGGTTATACTAAATAATAGAAATAGCTTTATAGTTGTGAGAGTTTTGACATTGGAGAGCATTATTACTCAGAGGTTGAGTAGTTCTGTAACTTTCAGGAAAATCATTGACAGTTCTTTACCATGGTTGTTTGAGCCTGAAGGACGGGATTAGGATGAATAATAATAATACTTACTGAGTACTTACTACGTGCCAGTGCTTTACGTGAATTATTTTAATCCTCCCAGCTACTACCCTGTGAGGTAGGTACTATCAATTTCTTTATTTTATAGATGACAAAACGGTTAAGCTGTGTCCAGAATCACACAGCTAGAAAGTAGAGGCCGTCAAGGAAAGAAACCAAGTAGACTGACTTTAGAACATGCTCTCTTAACCAACCTGTGCTCTAAAGTCTTTGTTAAATCTGTCATCACGTGTTTAGTGATAAAGTCTATTTAAAATTTACAGTTGTGTTACGGAGCCCAAGCTTGGTCTGCTCACCACATGACAGGCCAATAAATCGAGAGATGTGTTGTTAGAGCAAGGAATAACCGCTTGAATCGGAAAGCTAGCAGACCGAGAAGATGGCTGACTAGTGTTTCAAAAAACATCTTCCCTCAATCCAAATTTGAGCTTCTTTTATACAGATGGGGAGGAGGAGGGGGCCCACTGCAGTGCCAGCCAATGGCTGAGCGGGCTGCTACAGCTCACACCTGTCCCGCCCCTATTACAGCTGTTGCCTTGTTTTTATTAATACTGTCTTTTTTCCCCAAAAGAATAAAGTTATCTATTCACTTTGAGTTATCAGACTTTTTAGGCATTGTGACTTGTTTAGTTTGACGCTGAATAGTGGTTGCTTCTAATAGTTTTATGTTCATTTTTGGGAGTGATAAACTGTTTTCCAAGTGTTGCCAGTAAAATTTGTATAATCATGTCTGATGATTTTGTTTATATGTTGAATATACTGTTCTCTTAGAATTTTGTGTTTATGAAAATTTTTTTTACCAATAAACAGAACACATCTCAAAACCAACATAAAGCATGTATTCTTCTTCCTGATAAGTCTTAAATTATACTCCATGAATCCATCGCATTGTGTGGCCTTGCCAAAATTTGTTTTTTGCACTGCTTGATACACATAGTTGATTTATGGGCAGGAGCACTCCTGGTCCTGTAGAGGAAAGGGTAGGAATCTAGCCTTCACTTCTATTTGTTATCCTTGGGAAAAATAAATTAGCTTATATATGTGTTTATATATTTTTAAGATACTGTCTTTAACACACTTGATATATGACAATATAATTTTATAATTAATATAAAAAGTATAATACGGAGGGAGCTGGGTTTTGTAAAGGTGAAGCTTCTGCTAACAACTCTGAGCTTGCCACCCATTTGTGTCCCAGATGAAAAAGCTGTGGTTCTCAAACTTGAATGTACTGGAGAATTGCCTGGGAAACTTGGGCCCCAATGCCAGAGGGTTTAGTGTAGGTAGATTTGGGTTATGGTCAAGAAATCTTCATTTTAAAAAGGCATCTGGGTAATTCTGATGCAGGTTGTAGTAGGACTTAACATTTGAGGCAACCCTAGTGTAAAGGGTTGAGGGAAAGCAAGCACCCTTTTATCATATTTACTTTCTCTTTTGTATCATATTCAATTTTAAGAGTCATGTTTAGCTTTTTATCAAGGGTGCATTCATAGACTTTGAATAGTAGCATCTTTTCTATTTATATTTTAGTTTCACATTTGATAAGAGTTGGTGATGGAGGTTAGTCACATTCCAGATTCATCTTCTTACCGACAACTCCAGCAAAGAATAACAGCATATTGACTTTTCAGTGGTAAAAGGAAATTAGAGAAAACAGGCTATTTTTCTTAATGTTGAATGTAATTCTAAGTACATTTTAAATGGAGGAGAATGAATAGCAACCTTGGAAATCTGAACTGAACTGTACTTCATAGCACCTACAGAAATATAAAAACCAAAAATTGATTAAAACCATTTGGGACTGAAGACATAAAGAGCAAACCCATTCTAGAGTAAAACTATGAAATACTATAAAATACTGGTAACAGCTACAAAGGGAGGAGTTATTTTAAACATTTTAAAACCATAAACAATTTCTTTATGTAAGATACAAGAAGGGCCTTTGGCTTGTAAGATGCTCTTGAATATCTCCAGTAAACGTCAAAGATGTCCTTAAGTAAATGACTTAAGTGAGCAGTATCTGTCTTTGGTGCCCTCGGGATTTCTGTGAAGTGAGCAGTCATTCAACCTGAGATGGGGGTGTCTTGAGTAGCAAGGATGACAACGTGATAGGTCTTTTTGTCAGTCTCTAGGGGCGGGGCTTTTCTGTGTGGCACGAGGAGGGAGAGGTGCTGATGTCTTGACAGAACCCTGAAATGGATAGGATATTTTCAACTTAGTGGAAAAGACAAATGAGAACAACTAACCAGAATAAAAGGCAATCTAAGTGCTAAATAGAGAGGTTCCAGCAGGTTCTATGGAGGAGGAGGAAGTGATTCATTCTGATGGGTGAAGCTGGGGAAGGGTATGTGTAAGGAAAGGTGTCACTGAGAAGGTAGCAACTGAACTAGGCCTTGATGGATTTCGGAGAGAATGCTGGATGAGAAAATGAGTGGTAAGAGGTGCAAAAGAGGACCATTCAGAGGAACAGTGGGTAGTCAGATCTGACAAAGGTGAGCATAGGTTTCATGGACATAAGCCTTGGAAGGGGACCTGGAAGCCATAGAGGGCTTGCATGTCACGCTGAGGAATCAACTTCATTCAGTACACAGAGAGCAGCCATTGAGCAGTTTTAGTCTAAGGAAACAATCTGACCTCTGGGGAGTGGGGATGGCAGTAATTAGTGATTTCAGTAGGAAGATGAATTGGAATAAAACGTTGGTCAAAGCTATCGCTGTAGCCCAGGCCGGAGAGAGGAAGGGTCTAAAATACGGTCAGGGCAGTAGAAATGAAGAGTACTGATATCCACTGAAGGATAGAAAATGGACATTAATACATTTCCCAATAGATAATAGTACTTTCATAAATCATCAATTAATATTGATTGATTTGTTACACTGTACTGTATTAAGTGTATAGGGATAATCAGAAATAGTCCCTGTGCTCTGGATACTTAAAGTATTAACAAATAAGCACTGAATTACTACATCATAATTTTAGAAGTAATTACTAATGGTGAGGAACTACAAAGAACTATGTAAATAATATGATTTATTGGTTTGAAAAAAATGTACTTTGGTAGTCAAAGCTTACCAAAATAACCTGGAGTTAATAAACATTTGGCAATTGTTTAAAGATATCCAACATAATTAATGTAGAGAATGTATCCAAATGTCAGTTTAGGGCAGAATGGCACATTTTATAGACTGTTCAAATCTCCAGTGTCTGCACATTTTACATATCATAAGGTTGCATCTTTACCGACAGTTTTGTACTAAATTCTTGAGGGATAATACAGCATTTTACACTAATGCTCTGTAAGAGTTTTTTTATATTTGCAAGGGTAGACGACTTTCAGGAGGGAAAGTAGGCATATTTTTAAAATTGAAGGATAGTTGATCTATAATGTGTTAGTTTCTGGTGTACAGCAAAGTGATTCAGTTATACATATTACATATTCTTCATTATAGGTTATTACAAGATATTGAACATGGTTCCCTATGCTATACAGTAGGACCTTGTTGTTTAAAATAAGCATTTTTAGAAACTAGAATTCACATATATTTACACTGACCAGTTATTAAAAACTAACAAAGGTAGTTTGTTCAGTAATACCTAAGGGAGAACATATTCTGAGACTATTTCATGCTGTTAAATCTCCACAGATTTACAGTTTTATCCAGTCAAATTAATGCAAAACCCCAATGCAAGCATTTGGATTTTGAAAACTTTGGAGGAGTGTCATTTTCTAATAGTAATTATTGGTTTTCCATTATTTTTTCACAGGGGAACTGATCACAGCCGCACATGAGCTTGGAGTAAGTATTAGTTTTATTGTTTAATCAATGCTCTCATTAACAGTTTTAGGAATTAAGAAAGTTTAATTAAGCATGGAGTAAAGTAGATTAATTTATTTTCAAACCCCAGTTTTTAGTAACTTATAAGTACAGTACATGACAATTTACTTTAAGTTTTAAATCCAAT
The DNA here is from genome assembly GCF_008692025.1 of Phocoena sinus. Lineage (NCBI taxonomy): Eukaryota > Metazoa > Chordata > Mammalia > Artiodactyla > Phocoenidae > Phocoena > Phocoena sinus. Next base: position 133,683,318 of record NC_045764.1, read on the forward strand.
TAAACTAAATCATAAAGCAAAGCCTTTACTATATATACAGTAGCTGGCTTATTATCACCCCAAATTTTGTATAAGCTATGGAGAATAAAATAAATCGGGTTAACAGTTTTAATAAGTTTATTATTTAATAAACTTTATTGTGGTGCATGATCCCTTTAGGCAGGACCTTAGGACTGTCGGCACGGTGGTAATCCGATAGCAGTGTGGTCTTTCAACTTACTAACCAATACGATATTTCAGAACCCGCTTTTTTTCAATAGCCTTTTAAATGACCCTAATGTACTGTGAACCCAGAGAACAAACTGCTTAAGAACTGACAATGAAATATGTCACCCTTTCTCTAGGTGACACACCATGTGATAGACCCTGCCAAATCCACTAAAGAAAATATTTATTTGTATTGGCACAAGAGGATTACAATAGAAAACCACTATTCAAACATTTAGTCATTGTCTCTTAATCTTTATACTTGCCTGAGAAAAGCGCTGCTTTTCAATTAAAGCCAGTGTGACTCTTCCTTTACTAGATGAAAACCTTCTGACTGTTGCTAATTTTCCCTTAGGTTGCCCATCCTCCTGGCTATCCTTTGTTCACTCTGGTGGCTAAACTGGCAATTATACTGTTTCCTTTTGGTTCGGTTGCCTACCGAGTCAATCTTCTGTGTGGCTTATTTGGAGCAGTAGCTGCAGCATTACTTTTTTTCACCGTTTTCAGGTAAAGTAGTTGATTAGTTAATTTTGACTAATTGGAGATGGCCCATGTACATACATTACAAAAAAAAAATCTTTTGTTGCTTGAATGGTTTTTCCTAATCAGTCATGTGATTTCACTTTCTCAATTTACAGTAATTTCATATGCGTTTGACTGCTTAAATGATTACACAGTTGGTTCTGCTTCATACAACGGAGAGAAGGTGTCACCAGTTCATTATCACAGTTCTCTGGTTAGGCAGAACTAATAAGGTTTGTCATTTCAGGAAGATGCAGATGGGCCAGTTTAATTCAACAATATAAAGTTCATCTTTTGGTAAATGGTAAATATCAGTTACTCACAGTATTGCTGATGGGCAGCTGCCTATCAGGTCCAGAGCTAATACCTAATTATATTGTATTTTAAATATGCACATGTATACTTTTTGAAATGAGGCTGTTAACTAAGGAAATCAATTTGGGTTGTGGTTTTAGTAAGGTTTCACTTTGTTCCATTATTGCTGTAGGGAAGACAGGCGAATTAGACACTTCATGATGGAAGGCTTTCTTAGTTTGGAAGGCTATGCTGCTTTTAAAAAAAACAGGTCATTAGTTTAGGATATTGCCAAACACATTTGCCTTTGCTGTTTCTCTCTCCTTCGGTATTAACTCAGTCTAACTTATGCCTAAAAGGCTTATAGTCAAAAATACAAATTATTCTTCCTGCAAAGGGGAAACCAAGTTAAAACATTTCTTTCAAAAAGTATTGCAGATTTTATTATAAAAACAAATAATTTTTGTATGTAAATAGAGTATAATTTGAATAGACAATTTCAAATGTCATTTTTGGAGACTAATGTTTTTATTTACATTTGTCATATCACTGCCCTTTGACTAAATTCTTTGTAAATTCTCTTTTGATTATTTGTAGAAAGGTAAAAGTTACAATAATTATGGCTAAAGCTTACTATTAAATCTATTTGTGGAAAGCTTTCAGATTCAAAGTTGTAATTGTTGATCATTTACTAAACCTTAATCTGTATTATTTAATTTGTTTCTATTTTGGTCTTACAGGTTTTCAGTGATAGCCATATCTTCAAGTATGAAATGTTTAAAATAACATTTCTGCTTGGATTAATTAGTGTTATGAATACTTTCTCTTTCTAAATGATTAGAATAATCATTATTAGAATCGTTCCTTCTGATCCTTTATAATTAAGACTGTCATTTTCGTTGAGAGAAAAACTTTTTATTTTTAAATATCTAGGTTGAAATTTAGAACTTACCTGTCTTATTAAATGTATGAGTTTTCGCAAGACATTTAAGACAAAGACATTTTAAAGAAGACTAATACTTGTATTTGTTTTGTTAGTTTTGTTAGTTCATCTGTATTTTAGATTATTTCTACAATATATACATATATTTAAATGCTGTAGCCAGCTCTTAAGCAAGTAAAGTGATTCGTTTTCTAAAACTTTTCCATGTTTTCCACTATATTAATTGTCAATGCCCTTCCACATAAAAACCTCTGTAAAAATCATATATAAAAATCTTTATCTTTCCAGAATCCGAATAGTTTGGGACAATAATTTTCCTTTGAATTGTCCACATTTTAAAATAGCTTTGATTAGTTATTATGCTTGATTGTAATGGGTTTTAGATTAGCACACAAGCCTGTGACCCTTTTCTTTTAATATACAGTCTTAATGATAAATTCGTATACTTGCTGACATATGTTTTAAATCAAAAACTCTTCATAGACTAAATTGGATATTTGCATGCTTTTAGTAATCTAGTACTTTGGAAAAGTTGCTTTCTTTCTGAAAAGGGACCTGACAACATTATCTCTTACATACTTTTAATATGAAAATACTTCATTATTTTGAATACAAGTAATTGACAAGGTACATGTCCTTTGGGAACAACCTAGTTCAAGTGGCAAATCTGTTTTGTCAAACAATAGCCACCCTTCAGGAAAGAGCAAGCCATCTCTATGGTAATAGGACTAACAGTAGCCTATTGATCCAGTGGAAGAAGACATTATACAATGTCAGCTGGCTTGTTACAATTTCATTTGTCGTATGACCTGAACCTAGCCTTTAAAACCTTCCTTCTGTGAATATAAGCCCAAGAGCAGGATGCGGTTTTTGTGCAGCCATTACAGTGACGGCTTTTTTCCTGTCCCAGTGTACAGTAAATGTATTCCTTCACAGGTTGACTCCTTCACCAGCACTCATTCAGGAGACATTTCACTACTTCATTCATTTGCCGACCAAGTCATCATTCCATTTTGTTGTTGAATATTGAAGGGTTTTGATCCAGGAGACAGCTGTATTCTTTCTTTCCCCCATCACTTAAGAGAACATTACTGTACATGTAGGATTAGTGCTGACTGGTGTGCAGGAAATTAATTCTTTTAACAGTTTTAGTTTTTTTTCAGGTAATTGTTCACGTAGCATTCACTATATTTAGCTCTTGGGGTGGGTATAAAGACCTTCTGTACCTTTTAAACAAAGATTGTATTTCAAAAGCAAATTTCTGTTTAAATATGTTGATGTAAAAAGCTCCATTTTTTCGGTAAACATGACTTAGATTGAAAGAACAATTTATTTGTTGTTTCCAATTACTTTGTAATTTTTGCTTTTCTTACATCTTGCTTTTAAAAGCCTTTAAGATGTCATTAACACTGCATATTTTGTCAGTCTTTCCTAATGGTTGGCAAGAGCTCTTTTATATTTGCTTTGCCCTAATGTAGAAAGCATATGAGTAAAACAGTACATTGAAAGCTGTGTCACTGTAGTTTATTGAATTAAAAATAGTAAGATTGTGGCAGTTGTTTCTGCATGTATTTATTTATGTATTGTCCCCTTCAGGGGTATTTTAAAGCATGCACTATGTTAAGGGAGTTTAATCTAATCTATTTCATTTATAGGAAAGAGTATTCATTTTATTAATATGTACATCTGTGCATTTGACTGTACTACAATTAGTGATTTAGAGAAACTGGGATTTTCTCTTTTAAGGCCAATGAAGTAAATGATTTTTTAGCTTGATAGTATGATATTTAAAATGTCATATTAGAAATTCACAAATCCTATTAATATAAAAATTTAAAAGTTATAGGTATGTAAATCACTAATAGGAACATCATTTAGCTTTCCTTAGTACTTGAATTTCAAAATTGTTTTCTAAGACACCTCAAACTAGATCCTATATACTTAGTAAGGAAGGAGTACTGAAATCACTGTAGTTAATATCAACATGCTTACATTTCATATGTTCTGGTAACACTGAAATAGAATGGAGTCTGTTGATAGTATCATATAAAAATTCTTTACTTGAGGGAAGATTTAAATTGCTTATGATCTCAGGTGAGGGCATGTCTTGTATCATGTATTTTGATAGTTACAGGGCAGGGAATATATTTTCAACAGGCTTGAGAGTCAGCATATCCTTTTCAAGCTAGTATGGGCCAGATGGAACTATAGAAAAATTCATTGAACAATATTTGTTACACACTCATATGAATCGAAAGTAAAATTCTTTTAGTTTTTATAATCAAAATTCAGTGCTTACTTTAAAGAAAGTAAGACAAAGTTACTATTAAATAAACAGTTTTTCTAAAAGACACTGTTTCAGGAAACTTGCATAAAAAAGCTTTCTAACACCATTAACACTGTACAGTAAGAAATCAGATCTCTTAATGTCAAGCAGGTTCCCTAGAATATATGAATATTAGTTATAATTAAAGGTATCTTGAAACTATGCCTGCTTACTACAAAGAACTTACAACCAATTTCAGTGATATTTAAATATCTCCTGGAAGACTGTTTTGTGGCAGTATTTTATTGATGCATATTTTATTTTTTATAAGTTATGTATACCTAAACATTATGCCGCTGCTAAAAATTAATTTTATTAAACTTTTGGAACAGGAACACTTGACTCTGAGCACTGTGTCTGCTGTTCTTATAGCTTCAGCTAAGATTCCATTCAATAAAAATCGAAAATTAAAATGCCATACCTTAGAGAACGTAGAATCTCCTGCTTAAGAGACATTTGGATTTTCCAGCTCAAAGAGTATTTTAGATTATTGCCATAGAGAATAATGTGAAGCTCTTCCTAATTTCAGAGGTAACTATGCATAAGTAACACGTAGTCACCAAGTTTTTGTAGTTGAAGAAGAATGCAAAGTACTGGAGTATTAATTTCTATTCAGGAGAATATCTGTCTTGATCCCTGGTTAATTGATCATATATTTCTCTCATACTTGTATTAAAACTGCATTGACTCAGACTGGCTAAGCATATTAAGAGCTTGGTTCATTTGCATTTTCTTATAAGTAGAGGGATATATTAGGCTCAAATAGCATTTCGTTTTGAAGGGAAAAAAGCAGGGCAAAAACTCTTTTTTAAGACTGTAGAGTCTCTTCTGACAGCTAGTCAGAGTTAGAATTAGTTCAAGGAAATGTTAATAATGCATTGCCTGGCCTAATCCCTTTGATATCACCAGGTATCCTCCTGTTCATGGGTTAATTGCTTTAAAAGCGAAGGCAATATTCTGAGCGGTGGGCCGCTTCACCTTTTCACAGCTGTTACCATTGAGTGACAACTAAATCCCATGTGTAAGATGAGGAAGAGCTCAATCTCCAATTGGGAGAAAATTTATGTAAACCACAATCCCTTCAGAATGTGCGGAAGTCATAGACTTTCTTGATTTACTCTGCTTTTCCCAGAAAGCTCTATTGTTCACTTTCCTAAGTCCCATCAACCCTTTGTAGCAGAATATCACAGCGGCAGCAGATAGCTTGAAATATATAAATGCTATCATAGCTCTGATTAATAGCAGTGCTTATGAGTCAAGTCTGATAACAGTGCAGCTCTCCACTCAATTTCAGATACTGCTAATGGAATCTGTCTTCTCCAATTGTAATATGAGAAGGCCTAATTTGCCATGGAGCTTGGAGCTGTCACCAGTAGGGGATTGTGGGGTCAGATGGGAGCTGCCAGGTTTTTGCCCTGCAGCTTGTATCTCTCACTTTGAATAGAGCAGCCCCCTGCCTGCCAGTTAGCTGATAGGCCGCCGTGGGGTTTATGCCACTATATACAATAGGAAAGGGCTACATAGGCTGACTTTATAATTGTGAAGCTAGCTCATATTTCCACAGCTACTGTGCTGCATAATTTCTAATAAGTGGTTTTAACAAACGTCAGATTATGAAAAGTTTCCTCAATTACAGAAACTTATAAAACATTTAAATTGCTAAATCTGTTTCCTGCTGAGATTTTGCCACTGGAACTAGTCATCAGTCATTATGGCTATAATAATAAATGCATATATTTCTTAAAGTTACAAATAAAATTATAAACCATAACTCATATAGATTTGCTGCTTTTCAAAGCCATACAAAGTAGAAAACAGTCTTAATGAATTGAAATATTACGATATACTTCATAACTTTGCATAATAAGACTACTTTCTATTAAATCTCTGTTGTTAGTTAGTGTTGCTGATGAAAGTAGTTTAATACCCTCATTCTGTTGATCTTAGTTATTTGGATCTTTTACGTTTACTTCATATACCTTTAGTGTATAACATTTTTTAAATTATGCAGCATTTTCTAAGTTTTCAGTTAAGAAGGACTTTGAGAATAATATGCTGGACTACACTTTTAACCAATTTCAGTTTTGCTACCGAATACAAAATACACTGTCAAGATGGAGTAATAAGCTAATCTTGAGGCTTTGTGTGTGTGCTTTTTTCTTTTCTTTTCTAAATTAATTTATTTGTTTATTTTTGGCTGTGTTGGGTCTTTGCTGCTGCGCGTGGGCTTTCTCTAGTTGCGGTGAGCAGGGCTACTCTTCGTTGTGGTGCGCGGGCTTCTCCCTGCGGTGGCTTCTCTTGTTGTGGAGCACGGGCTCTAGGCGCGCAGGCTTCAGTAGTTGTGGCTCGCGGGCTCTAGAGTGCAGGCTCAGTAGTTGTGGTGCACGGGCTTAGTTGCTCCAGGGCATGTGGGATCTTCCTGGACCAGGGCTTGAACCGTGTCCCCTGCATGGTCAGGCAGATTCTTAACCACTCTGCCACCAGGGAAGCCTAAGCCCTTGTGTGTTTTTAAAAATTTCAAACAAAATTGATGAAAATCTGTAATTTGGGAGTTATTTTAAGCTAGGCTGTACCTTAAGATATTGCCTCCCATGGTGCAAGTCATTTGGCATACTATGGAAACTTGGTAAAATGTAAAGTAAATGATGGTGATTCCTATAAAGCTCAGTTCATTGTTTTCCTTTTAGATATTTGGGTATAAGGTTGATGAGCTGTAATAAAGTGAATTGTTCTAAGCCTTGACTAGTTTCATCATTTATTGGTTAGTGAACAAATTTTAATTCTAATGGAAATTGTGTAATTACATTTTATTTATGGAAGCTATTCATAATCTTGTTCCTTCCATTTCACTTGTGCCTTTTTCCTTTTCGAAGCCTTTTCCATTTTTTTCCCAAGTTTATTTAGTGGTTTTAAATCAGGAATAATACTTCGTATTTTTCCTTTCAGTGTACTGGTAGTTGATATTTACGTAGCTGAAAATTCAGGGTAGAACAGTTTTCTTCCTTTTGATAGAATCGCATGGAACAGAATAAACCTTGGTAGAATTTTACCTGGAGTGAAAGTAAATTTTTATAAAATATAGGAAAATGGGATTACTTGCAAATTTACTAAAGATGGAAATGTTTTACATTATTTTTTAGGTGCAGTGATGGTGGCTTCAGAGGTAGAACTTTAATATACCATGTCCTCAATTATTGATTTATGTTTATTAGGTCTAAACTTGAAAATGACAAGAAAAAATTTAGATTCTACTGCTCTCCAAATGCCCACTGACTATAATTTGCCCACCTGGAACATGTTAGCTACGCAATACGTATTTGTTGAAAGGGTCTTGAGTGAACTGCCACTCAATGAGAAAGGTTCAGCTGAAACTGAAAACCTTTCTTGTCAGTAGCTTAGCTTCCCAGTTTGACCATCTCCAGGTACATGGAAGAGAGAAATATATGGGTGTTGATTTTGTGCATGGGAGCCAGAGATAACATTTGTATAATCTTCATGAACAAGACCCAGAAAGATAAGAACCTGGGAGGACAGGGGCAGTAGATTTGCCACTAATTGTACCCTGCTTTACCATATGTGTTCCCTGTAATCCACTGTATTTTTTTAAAGTCGTGAATATGAGTTGACACTAATAATAATTTATTTAACAGTAATGCTCAGATGCTGCATTGTGGCCTTCCTACTCGATTCTACTCACTTCAAGTAGGAGTTTTCAGTGTTGAAGGAAAGTAGTGTACCCTCCATGTTGGGTTCTTTGCACACAAGTAACACTGAAGACAAATACATTCATGGATTTTATGAGGCATGTCAAATGTGTGTTCTGAAAGAATTTCAGGTTTCTGTTATTTGCCTTTTGATTGAGGGTTAGACAAACATGTGACTACACATGAAAATCAAATACTGTATAGCGGAAAGAAAAATATACCTTATCATCAATAGCAAACCTGTGTCAGTGGTGTAAATTGTAACCTCCTGATTGATCCATTGTGTCAACAGATGAATAGCATTCCATAAGTGAGAAAACTGCTGCACAGTCAGTACCTTTCTTAGGAATCTCATGTAGGCCTTACAGAATTCTGAGCCTCACATTTGTTAGGATGCTCTTAAAAGCATCACATAGTCCTTACCCTAGTGGAGAATTTCTGTCATTTGCATTTTCTGGGTGAAATTTTAAATACTTAACCACCTTTCCCATACTACCTGTCATACTCTTGGTATATCTTTTCTCAGTGACTGACCACTGTGATCTCCTGGAATGTGAACTACATGGTTTTAGTGTTAGCCCAAGTTAAAAATAATTAGGAAAATTTATTTACTGCCAATATACTGCAAAATATATTTTATATATAACATATTTGTAAGATATTTATTTATATAAAACATACTTCAATGACTTTTAGGTTATTTGTTATTTTGAATCATCCGTATCATTACCTTACTCTGTTAATGTGAGACCTTGAAAATTAAGCATGCCTCTCTAATAGTGTAAAAACTTGATTTTGATTGTTGGCCTGTGACTATCTTTTAAAATACAATGGTTGTTTTAGTAAACTTTCACAGTAATGTTTGAAGTGTGTGTTCTTCATATAGCCTTGTGAGACATTATCTTTCTGTAAGTCAGGTTAGATTCTGAGAATATGTATTTCACTTGAAGAAGTGTCTCCCTTGATATCCTTCTATGAGGCTTTATGAGCCTCTAGATTGGGAATAGAAAACAGTTTTTTCTCATATTATATATAACTTATCACGAGGTGTTCTTTAGTTCAAGTGGAAAACAGTTTAGATTATTTTGCAATTTATTAGTGAGTTCTGCTGAAAACAGTTCTCATTTTATTCACAACCTCACTTGAATTTCCCTTTTTTTCCCTTCCAGCTTCCTATTAGTGTGGTTGAAGTAGGTTCATCAATTTCAGTAGAAAAATGTATGTCTTTTAATTTTAATGAGCTAATTTTAAGATGTCACTTTAGCATATTAAGGGTAAATAAATTCATTAATTCCTTAGTTGCTTTCTAAAAAAATAATAATTACTTAAGCATATTTATTTAAAAGAATGAAATGAAAATTGAAAGTAGGCCTCCTTGACTGCTAAGTGAAAACACAATGGTGTTTTTGATTATGCCAGTTTTCGTTGGGAAGAAAACCCTTCATACTTAGTCTACAGATAGATGACAATTGTTTATACTCCATCTGTACATTTGACTTTATGGATGATACCAAACAGCTCGTTTTGTGGACTCAGAACAACAATTTCATTTAAAACTCATGTTTAAATAACAATATCAGATTAGATATTCCTTTCATATATTTTTGAAAGAAATATTGCTTAGCCAGAAATTTGGACTACCAATTCATGTACCAGTATTTATGCATAGTGTTTCACTCTACTTATATAATCTGACTCTGCCAAAAAATTACAAATATATGTTGTAGCCTTTTCAGGGGAAAAAAAATGTAGAATGTGTGTTCTGGTTAGAATTATTGCCCAAAAGAGTTAGATTACAACTAACTTGTTTAATCACCCATTTTGGGGAACCCTTCATCGAGAAGGCTCATAATTGGTCCAACTCATAACAAAGGCCCCAGCAATCAAAACAGATTATGGATTAATTAGAGGCTTTAAGAATTCAGTAGCCAACAAACACATGAAAGAATGCTCAACATCATTAATCATTAGAGAAATGCAAATCAAAACTACAATGAGATATCATCTCACACCGGTCAGAATGGCCATCATCAAAAAATCTACAAACAATAAATGCTGGAGAGGGTGTGGAGAAAAGGAAACCCTCTTACACTGTTGGTGGGAATGTAAATTGATACAGCCACTGTGGAGAACACTATGGAGGTTCCTTAAAAAACTAAAAACAACTACCATACGACCCAGCAATCCCATTACTGGGCATGTACCCTGAGAAAACCATAATTCAAAAAGAGTCATGTACCAAAATGTTCATTGCAGCTCTATTTACAATAGCCAGGACATGGAAGCAACCTAAGTGTCCATCAACAGATGAATGGATAAAGAAGATGTGGCACATATATACAATAGAATATTACTCAGCCATAAAAGGAAACGAAATTGAGTCGTTAATAGTGAGGTGGATGGACCTAGAGTCTGTCATACAAAGTGAAGTTAGTCAGAAAGAGAAAAACAAATACTGTATGCTAACATATATATATATATATATATATATATATATATGGAATCTAAAAAAAAAAAAATGGTCATGAAGAACCTAGGGGCAAGACGGGAATAAACACACAGACCTACTAGAGAATGGACTTGAGGATACGAGGAGGGGGAAGGGTAAGCTGGGACAAAGTGAGAGAATGGCATGGACATATATACACTACCAAACGTAAAATAGATAGCTAGTGGGAAGCAGCTGCATAGCACAGGGAGATCAGGTCAGTGGTTTGTGACCACCTAGAGGGGTGGGATAGGGAGAGTGGGAGGGAGGGAGACACAAGAGGGAAGAGATATGGGGACATATGTATATGTATAACTGATTCACTTTGTTATAAAGTAGAAACTAACACACCATTGTAAAGCAATTATACTCTAATAAAGATGTTTTTATAAAAAAGGATTCAGTAGATTCATAGTATTCATAGAATTCATGCCATTTTTTAAAAAACTGATAAACAGATTTAAAACAGTGCTTGCTAAGTCATCTTTTCTTTTTAATTTATTTATTTATTACTTATTTGGCTGCATCGGGTCTTAGTTCCGGTATGCGGGATCTTTCGTTGCAGCGCGCAGGCTCTTTGTTGTGGTGCACAGGCTTCAGAGCACGCAGCCTCAGTAGTTGTGGCACGTGGGCTCTCTAGTTGTGGCACATGGGCTCCAGAGCGCATGGGCTCAGTAGTTGCAGAGCGTGCACTTAGTTGCCCTGTGGCATGTGGGATCTTAGTTCCCTGACCAGGGATTGAACCTGTGTCCCCTGCGTTGGAAGGTGGATTCTTAACCACTGGATCACCAGGGAAGTCCTGCTAAGTCATCTTATTTGCTTAAAATGTTTAAGACCAGATTCACCTACAGACATGTTTGTCAATGTGATTTTTGCAGCATCACTTAGATAAGTCTCTGCACATTTAATGTCTTTTTCTATCTCAAATTCACAGTGGCTTATTGATATGAAAGGTTCATTGATATTTGGCTCAAAAAGACATAAAATGGAAACTTTGAGGTATTTCGTTTGAAATTTCACAGAAGTTTGAGAAACTGTAAGGGATCTTCTTTACACATCAGTGTGAAAGGCAATATGAGTAACTGTGAACCTTCCATATTTTATTTCTCCCTTTGAAATATTTGTGTTACAGACAAGGAATAAATCAAGTAATATGAAAAAAACTTTTAAAGTAAATTATTATTTCTATACTGTTACCAAAAGAATATTTAAACACTTGAATTAAAGTACAGAATGATGAAATGATTATTCCCTAGTTTCTGAAAGATATATCCATATGGACCTCACTTTATTTTAAAAAAATCAGCGTAACAAAATCAAAATGAATTTTTTAGTTCTTTTCCCTTAATCGCATTTGTTACTAAAACATCACTTTTATAACAGTAAAGGACAGCAGTGATAAAGGACATGGTCCTTAAAAGAAACAAAATTTACTCCACTACCAAAACATCTTTTCTTTCAATTTTTTACAATTAAAAGAGAATAATTTCTAAGTAATGGCATAAGCTATTTTATAAAGCATTACTAGAGATGGTTGGACTTAGGTTGAGGTAATTAGAAACCATTGCTATTTGGATATTTGAAGAGCATTAAAAACTGAAGATAAAGTATATCTGAAATTATATATATATATAAACATTTAGTTTTCAGAAAATCATATAGCTTTTCTATATGGGATACACAAATACACATATATGTAAAGTGCAATATACTTTTACCTTTTAAAAAGTGCTAAAATGCTGACATGGCTATCTAGTGGTATCAGTAATCCAAAAAGAATTCTCTTGGAGAGTTTTAAGTTCCTCACATCTGGTTTCCTTCCTATGTTTTGATTAGGTTACAGTTAAAATATTCTACGCCTCAGAAATACAGAAAAATCTGCCTATTCAGTACCCATTTAATATGTTTAATTTAATGAGAATCGCGAGATGGAGCAACTACCCTAGTCTTGGTGAAAGCACTTTCGGGAAAACTTCTTGGAAAGGTGACGCCCGTATTGAGTTGTACACAATGAGTGGCAGTGGCCAAGTGAAGGCAGAACCATGTTCCAGATACAGAGAACCTCCTGTGCAGAGAAACCCAGAGGTGGAGGAGAAAGAGCCTGTGAGCACAGGGACTTAACAAGTCATTCAGTGTTGCTGGAGCACAGCTCGAAATGGGTTATGTCAGAAGTGAAGCTACAGGTGGACTGAGACCAGATCACGAAAATCCTTGTCTATTGTCATGGGGAGCTTGGAATATGCTTGATAGTCAAAGAGGAATCCTTAAAGGGTTGGAGGCAGAAAAGTTCAACATCAGATATGCTTGAGGTCCCTCACTCTGGTGGCAGTGGTGGGCCTAGCACTGGAAGCAGGCAGCACGCAAAGCTGCAGTATTGGTGTGAACCTGAGGTGTGGATTCAGATGAGCTGAACTAGGGCAGTGGTGATGTGGGTGGAGAGAAGAGCGTGAGTTTTTAAAATGTTGATGAAGTACAGTTGGCAGGATGTGATATGTTTTGCAGGGAGAAGGGGAGAGGAGCTCTGATGATGACTCGTAAGTCTCTTAACTTAGATTACTAAACGAGGAAGATAATGAAATTTACTAAGATAGAGAACACGGGAGCAGGAATTATTTCAGGGAGGGGGATGAGAAATCAGTTTTGCATGTACGGACACTGAGGTTCTATGGAATGTCCAGAGTTGGGGTGGCTTTGTGGTGAGGGTACAACAGTAAGTTGGGGATAAGGTAAGTTCAACACTAAGGGAGAGGCATTTCTGGAGACATTTGGTTCCTTTAGTTTGTAGCTGGCAGGTGAAATCAAGATGGTGAATAAAGTCACCCAGGTAGAGCAGAGTGAGAACAATGTCCTGAGAAAGAAATCTTGGGAAACGCTGGCTTTAAAGGAGTTAAATGCAAGAAGAGGAGCCATTTGGAGAAAACACATAAGGAAGATCCAGAGCCATAGAAGGAAACCCAGAGGATGTGAGGTCCAGATGTCAACTCAATGAGTGTGGCTGTGGGAGTGACCCAGGGCAGCAGAGGGGTCCCCAGAGCTTATTGTATTTGGCAGTTAGATGGTCATCGGGGACCCCAGCGAGAACAATTTTAGTAGAGAACCAGGGTGAGAACAGAGGGTGGAGGCTGCAGATGTGGACAGTGTGAAGCCAATCCTGAGCCTCACCGTGACCCTGAAACTTGCCTTCAGAAAAGCATCCTCGACGTCAGCTTGCTCTTTAGTCGTTTATCTCCATCTCAGTAAGGTGAAACGAAGCATGCGCAGATAATGTGTATACCGTGAACAGTATAATGAGACTGCCCGCCTACAGAGTCAGTGAATGAACTGGAGACCTCCGAAGTCTTCAGAACCCCCTCACCCTCACCATTGCTGACATCATCCTTTGATGGGTTAGCCAGTCACAGGCCCAGCTTGCTGTGTACTCACGTGGGGGGGGGCACATCTCCTCGTTAGCCTGCGTGTGATGTGGCACTGGGCCGCACACCCGTCTTCCTACACTGGGCTCACCCTGCAGACTTATTAATGTGTGATGTACTGCTTGTCTTTTGAGAAAAATGCTTAATTTTAATGAATATCATATGACTTTGAGAACAGCTTTATTAAACTCTTCCATCACAGGCTCCTTTCAGCAGTAGAGTCGTCTTACTTTACAGGCCTGTTCCATCCTTCAGCAATTTTCCGTCCCCTTTCCCAACCCACTTCCCACTCCCTGCCTGACTTGAGCTTTCAGCTCCCTCATTTCCTCGCTGCCCCTACACTTGTCTTCCATTTAATTGACACCTAGATCCCTTTGCTCATCTTTTTGATCCCTCCATCAGCCCCCTGCTGGCTCTGCTTCCGTCCCCATCCAATGTAGACCCTGTGGTTCATACTTTAACACCTTTCCCTCTTGTCCTTCTGTCCTGCTTACCTAGTAAAGCCCCTAACCCCAGCTCCGTCCAGCCTGCCCAGGCCCAGCTCAGGCTGCTGCAGACCTTTCCACAGCCATGCGGACTGAGGCTATACTGCCCCATATCCATAGCCCCTGTGGTCTCCAGCCTCAGCTGAGCGTTTATTATTACGTGTTATTTGCTACCGACAAGTCCTTGTTATGTAGCCCTCCTCAGCTTGTGGAGTTTTCTCACAACAGATGTGTCAAATTATCTCTACTTTTCTTAATCCATTAATTTGTACATGTGACGTGGTCAGTAAATGTTGGTTGATTCTGAATCTTAGTATGAAGTAAACTTTTAAAGGCAGTGTGTTCAAACGTGTGTGTTTGAAGAGACATTCACAGTTTGACTTATAAAACGCTGTTGGAATCAAAGAACTTCTCACAGGCTTAGCCTATATACATTATTTTATGGAAAACATAAATAGTAAAATGACGAGGCCTCCAAAATGTTTTAGTATATTCTGTTTATGGATGCACACGTAACTTTCTGCTCTTAAGCATACTGCCGTCTCTTCTGTGTCCCACAAAGCTCTGACAACTTAAGCATTTATTTTCAGAATTTCCTCACACAGTTTTTCTTGAAGACTTAATAGAAATAATAAACAGGGAAGGCAGGTTGTTTTAGTCAGGATTCTTGATTGCAAGCAATTGACTCTGGCTGTGTTTAGCAAAAAAGAAACATTGAAAGGAAGTTGGGAAGAATGCTACAACTCAATAATAAAAAGACAACACAATTTTAAAAATGGGCAAAAGATCTGAATAGACATTTCTCCAGGGAAGATGTACAAATGGCCAATAAGTGCTTAAAAAGTTGTGCAACATCATTAGCCATTAGGGAAGTGCAAATCAAAATCTCAATGTGAAAAAAAAAAAAAAAAAAAATCTCAATGTGAGGGACTGCCCCAGTGGCGCAGTGGTTACGACTCTGCACTCCCAATGCAGGGGGCCCGGATTTGATCCCTACTCAAGGAACTAGATCCCACATGCATGCTGCAACTAAGAGGTCACATGCCTCAACTAAGGAGCTGGAGAGCTGCAACTAAGGAGCCCGACTGCCATGACTAAGGAGCCTGCCTGCCACAACTAAGACCCAGCGCAACCAAATACATGTTTTTTTAAAAAATGCTTTAAAAAAAAAAATCTCAGGGAGATCCACTTCACACCCACTAGGATGGCTAGAATCAAAAAATCAGATAACAGGTGTTCACTAGGTTGTGGAAAAATCAGAACCCTCATCCATTGCTAGTGGGAATGTAAAATTATGTAGTGACTTTGGAAAACAGTCTAGCAGTTCCTCAGATGATTAAATGGGTTGCCATAGGCTCCAGCAATTCCACTCCTAGTTACATACCCTAGAGAAATGAAAGCATATGTCCACACAAAAACTTGTACACAAATGTTTATAGGCGCACTATTCATAGTAGGCAAAAGGTGGAAACAATCCAAATGTCCATCAACGGAAGAATGAATAAGCAAAATTTGGTATATCTATACAGTGGAATATTAATTCAGCCATAAAAAGAAATGATACTACAAGTTGGATGAACCTCGAACACATTGTGCTAAGTGAAAGAAGCCGGTCACAGAAGTCCACATATTCTATGATTCCATTTATAAGAAAGCCCAGAAGAGGGAAATTCACAGACAGAAAGTAGATTAGTGGTTGCTTAAGCCTGGCAGTGAGATTGCGGGTGGGGATGGGGGGAGATAGTTAAAGGAGAGAGAGTTTCTTTCTGAGGTGATGAAAATGTTATAAAATTGACTGTAGTGATGGTTGCATATATCTGTAAATATACTAAAAATATTTAATTGTACACTTTACATGGGTGAATGTATAGTATATGAATTATGTCTCAATAAAGCTTTTTACAAAAGGAAACATTCAAATCTAGCATTGGAAAAAAAAAAGAGAAGGAAGTTGCAGAGCTTGCAGAATTTCTAGGAGGGATGGATTACCAGGCTCAGAGCCCAAAATATTCAGAGTCCTAGGCAGGTATATGCTAGTGAAACCACCACTGCTGCCATCTCTGGGCCCCAGACACCCCAGCTTACACCACCAACACTGACCTGGATTCTGAGCACTGCCCTTCCAAGTGCTGCCATCGTTGTCTGTGAAAATGATGCACAAATCCCACCAGCCATGTCTGATTCTGTCTCCATCCCTGCTTCTTGGCCTCACGATTTTCCAATTCAAAGAATGGAGCAGGTGATTCTGACAGACAGAGCCCAGGTCATACACCCATGCTCTAGCTGCAAGGGAGGTTGGAAACGTATCTCGTATTTTTAGTGTGTATAATAGGAGGGGCCTTGCCTCATAAACTCATATCCCTCAAGCATAGGAGAGGATTTTAGATGTTAAGCAACAAAACCAAAAGAAAAAAGGTCCACTACCCTTTTGTCTTCAATTTATATTAGGACTACAACCCAAATTCCTATAGACTGAGTTGATTTCTAGGCAAGCTCATTTGAGATGCTAAAAAGATCATGATTATAGGTTTGATTTCCATTACTGGTTTTATAATCAGTTATCTTCTCTTCTATCACCTTACTCACAGTCTCACAAATTATTTCTCTGATACCAAGAAAAATCTAATGAAAGAGTATACGGATTATTTGTTGTAAAACCATCCTGACCTTGGCAGGAGGGTGGTGTGGGACAGAAATCAGGTGGGGAAAATTCAGATTATAAAGACCTTGCTGTTGTAGGATAAGTCTTCAATAAAATGCTAATGTACATAACTATCTGTAATAGTCTAAGGTGACTGGATAAATTTTATCACTGAAGTTGATAATTTTACCTTTACTGTTCAGTTTCTAAAAACTTATGAAATATTTGAAAAGGCAGTTAACATAGTTCATTCATAATTCCAATAATTAATGTCAACAATTCAAACACTAGGATGTCTTTCTGAGTATAATAATGTGTTAAAAATCATTGTAGATTAGTGAGTCATGAGTTTTCTTATTGAGGATTTGTACATATCAGTTCTCTTTAATTAACTGTTTGGTGGTTTTAAACTTTAATTGCCCTTTCAAAAAAAAAAAAGGTTAAAATCAATCTTGACAGGTGTGTACAATTCAAGTTGGTAGTATGTTGTGTTGATAAAACATAGACATAAACACGATTCTAATAATGGACAAAACTTCTGTTCTATTTACTCAAGGAGTGCATAGTTAACCAAGTAAAAGTACAATGTATCATTAGTCTGGAATAAATTATTTGACATTAAAACTAAAATAACCATCTTTTACCCCATAATGTCATGGTCCTAAATAGCTAGACTAACAATTTCAATCCTGGTTCTGCCACTTAATTACCTACCATAGGACTTGGAAAAATTACTTGGCCTCCCTGAGCCTCAGTTTCTTCATTTGAAAAAAGGAGACAAATCACATCTACTCATAGGGTTATTGTGCATATAAAATGAATTAATATAAAGAAGGCACTTAGAGCAATACCTGAAACACAGTAGCAAGAAACTCAATAAATGTTAGCAAATTATCTTGGAAATTTGCTGATTTTTTTTTTTTTTTTTTTTTTTTTTTTTTTTTTGCGGTACACGGGCCTCTCACTGTTGCGGCTTCTTCCGCTGTGGAGCACAGGCTCTGGACACGCAGGCGCAGCGGCCATGGCTCACGGACCCAGCTGCTCCGCGGCATGTGGGATCCTCCCGGACCGGGGCACGAACCCGTGTCCCCTGCATCGGCAGGCGGACTCAACCACTGCGCCACCAGGGAAGCCCCTGATTTGTTTTTTTAACTTCTTATTTTGCCATAATTTCAGATTTATAGAAAAGTGGCAAGAAGAGCCCAACTCTGTCTACCCTTTACCCAGGTTCCCCAGATGTTAGTATTTTACCACATTCACTTTATGCTTGACTCAGTGAGTATGCATGTATTGTTTTGTTTTGTTTTTTAACCATTTAAGAGTAAGCTGCAGTCATAGTATCCTTTTACCCTTAAATGCTTCAAGATATGTTCCTTAAAAACATTTTCTTGTATATCCACAGTGGAGGTCTCAAAGAAATTATCAGTGATACAACACTGTTACCTAACCTTCAGACTTGATTCAGTTTTTCCAATTTTCTCAGATAGTGTGCTTACAGTAGAAGAAAATCCTAGATCATGTCTTTTATTCTGTTGTGTATTCCTCTTTAATCTGAAACTGTTCCTCATGATGTTTTTTTTTTGTTTTTTGTCAAGACCTTGATATTTTTTGATACATACAGGCCAGTTATTTTGTAGTGTCCTTCAGTTTGAGTTTGTCTTTCGTCTTGCTTAAATTCAGGTAATGCATTTTTGGCAGGAATGCCGTAGAAATGATGCTGTATTCTTTCTATTGCAATAGCTAAGGAAGCATATGATGTTTGTTTGTCCCATTACTGGGCTGTTAACTTTGATCATGTGGTTAAGATTGTGTCTGTCCAGTTTGCCACTGTAAAGTTACCATTTCTCCCTTTGTAATTAATCTATTTACAGGATGATACCTTTAGACTATGTACATATTTCTGTTACTACAAACCTCTTACCCACTATTTTGGTATCCATTGATTATTGTTATGACAGTTGCCAAATGGTGATTTTAATTCCATCATTTCTTCTACAGTTATTAGTTGACTTTCCATGGACTTTCTCTTCTCACCCAATTTTTGTATCACTATAGATTCATAGATTCTTATTTATTCATTGGGTTACAGTCTATTACTATAATTTTCTTGATGATCAAGTTATCCCCAGTTTGGCCATGAGAGCCCTGTAAGCTGGCTCCTATGTCCTTTTGTCATGTCTCCGTTTGAGCACTTCCTTTCTTTTAAGTAGAGGAAGGAATCTTGTATCTTATGCTGACTGTCCAGAGTCATATTGAGAGCTGAAACTTAGTTCCTTTAAAATGTTACTAATACTTGAAGATTAATTCATTCTCTCATTTGCTAAGCTTCCTTTCTGTGCTTGGGGCTAGATGCTTCCAATCTAAGTGAAGTTTAACTCCAGTTCATATTTCAAAAACAATGTAAAAATAATTGTTACAAACAATTAAATGCTATCAATATGCAGAGATGGGCTAGAAACCAGGGAATTGAAGAGAAAATTGAGAAAAGAGCAGAGTTTTAATAAAGGAGCAGCGAGGATATTCATTTCAGCACTACAGCATGAGCAAGGGTGCAGAGCTAAGAATAGTCCTGTCTTATTAGGGAATTTTGAGGAGCTTGACTAGTTGGTGGGAGATCATGTTGGTAATTAGTGGCTAGGGGTGTCTGGTTTATTGGGAGCCTGGATTCCAGGCTAACTCATTTCTTATTTATCCTATAGGGATGGAGAGAATTCACAAAGAGTATGTTTCAGAAAGTTTACTCCGATGTTATATTGCAGAAGCGTTGGAAAAACATAAGACAAGTTAGGCAACTATTAAAATAATTGAGTCTAAGGCAATAGGAATACAAATCGAAAGGAATCTGGGAAGGAATTTGGAAGGAAGAAATAACTTTAGGGTCCTGAATCAGGATAACTGGGAGAATGGGGTACTCTGCAAGAAGTAGGAAACTGATGAATTTTATAAGGGAAAGAAAACAGAAAAATTGTAAAGAGAAACTTTACAAAGAAAAACAGGTTTAGTGATACTGAAATTTTTTAGCTTTTTTTTTTTTCTATTAAGATTGATTAAAAGCCATGCAGTTACTCCATAAATTTTATACAAAGCAATACAGCTAAAAAGTAATGCCCTGGGACCATATAATATCATAATTATTAGACATAGAGATGCTTGCTGAGTAATGCTTGTAAGCAATAGATATTCAGTAATAGCTTTAATTTTCATAGCTTTAGATTTATAGTGAAATAGGAAGTTGTTTTGGTTTGATATGCCACATTACCAGTCTCAAATCTTATCTCTGAATTGAGATCCAGTTTCCTTGACTGATTTGAAATATGGGGCTCTTGTTGGCATTTGGAGGCGAAGAATTTGTTTCCAAGTATAGCATTTGATTCTTCTGGGTTTCTAAAATTCACATTCCCATCCTTCTCTTTAAAAGATATATCATTTTTAACTTTGACTTTGTGTAAAGAAGAAATCATCAGAAACTAAGAATCTAGCTTACAAGATCTTAAAAGCACCAAATATTGTGACCAAGACATATTTTGCCAAATGTTGGGAGATAAATGTAGGAAGTACCTAGATCCAAACATTCCACAATAAGTGAATGTTCCTGAACAGATATTCTGCCGTTTCATTAATTTTTACAATTAAACGCATTTCAGTCTTAACCAGTCGTTATCATTCTTCTTCTTAGATATAGCAAGAAAAATGACACAGGTTTGTTATCTCTCTAGCTACTGTCTCTTCAGGCTTTCTGAACTGGCTTGAATCCTAAAGGTTACATCTGAGAACTAAACCTCATCCAATCCATAGGATACCAAGCAGGTTTGTTCATTTGTTTGTTAATAGGTTAATATATGGACTTCATAATTAAAATCTGTTGAAAGGAATTATTACATGAAGTAATGTATTAACCATCTAATGTGTTGGGATAGTGCTGGGCGACTGTCATAATTGCTGCTGCTACAGTTCACAAAAAGGAAAGTAAAGTCGGTTCTTTTGGTTGGGAAAGAAGATTTCATGTTATCTGTATTTGCAGGCTTTCTGGCTCATATGCTGGAGGAATCCTTGCTGCGGGGGTGTTTTCATTTTCTCGTCTAACATGGCAGTGGTCCATTGCAGCAGAGGTTTTTAGCTTAAACAATCTGTTTGTGGGGCTGCTTATGGCTCTTACTGTACATTTTGAGGAGGCAACAACTGCACAAGAAAGATCAAAGGTAACCTATTTTGATCAAAGTGAAATCACTTTTTGTTTTAATTTTTTGACAGATGCTCTATTTCTTTTTAACTTTGGTTTAGATATTGTTTATCTATTCTGATTACTGTCAAGGTAATCTAGGCATGTTGAGAGAGAAAATATTCTCAATTCTTTTACTGTGAACGATGAGAGCCTCTATAAAACATGGAATTTTTTTTTTTTCTTTCACAGTTCAGAAGGTTTTTGAAGAATGAGGGTATTCTGAAATCCCTTTTGAGTCCTATGAGAAAGATAGACTTGTTGGTTAATCCACCATCGTGTGTGTGTGTGTGTGATCTTAAGATGCCAAGTCCTAGGTTGACTACCTTAAATTATTTACCATTATGGCACATTGACTTATTCTCTAATTGCAAAAAAGATCAAATTTGCACTTTTTTTTTTTTTAACTAAAAGGAGAGGATCAACTGTAAAATGAAGTAGTCCCAAAGAGATTACAGTGACTTCTAAGGCCAACACTATCATCAAAATAATTTGAAATGTGGAGGAACCCTGTCTTCTAAGGGCTTACCGTCTATACATTGAAGAGTGCCAGATCATCTTAGTATATGCACAGCCTGTGTCATTAAAGATTATAGAAACAAAAGAATATAAAAGTTTATCTGAGGCTTCCATAAACAAACCTGTGGTGCTGTTAGAGTTTATTTATTTATTTATTTTGTGGTACGCGGGCCTCTCACTGTCGTGGCCTCTCCCGTTGCGGACCACAGGCTCCGGACGCGCAGGCTCAGCAGCCATGGCTCACGGGCCCAGCCGCTCCGCGGCATGTGGGATCTTCCCGGACCGGGGCACGAACCCGTGTCCCCTGCATCGGCAGGCGGACTCTCAACCACTGTGCCACCAGGGAAGCCCTTAGAGTTTATTTTTTATTTAAAATAAACTTTTTTCTGATTATGAAAATAACACATGTTCAAAAATAGCAGAAAGACCACCCATAGAGAACCAGGTTTCTAAATAAAAGTGTTATATTCAATTTATTTAATTCAATAGGAGAAAAAGTAAAACAGAATTGTTGAACTTCAGTTCTAGATTTCACTTGAATGAGAATTACACAATATCCTGTTACTGTTAGGACATGTCATCATATAGGACTTTGTAAAACTTAGTTTGAAGACAGTAATTTAAGGTCACACTCTGCAATGATTTGATGAGAATGAAAAATAATAATAAAAAATAATGGTGATAAATATTAGTGCATGTTAAAGCATGACTGTTTGCATCTAAGATGTTGATTTTAACCAGACTTATCGTACAAATGCTTAGCTTTAATATAAAGAATAGCTTTTTACTATTGTGCTGTTTTTGGTGAATTTTTAACTTGGATTTTTTTCTTTTATTTATTTTCAGATATCTAAAATTGGTGCTTTCTGCTGTGGCCTTAGCTTATGTAATCAGCACACAGTAGTAGTCTATGTTTTGTGCATAATACCATGGATTCTCTTTCGACTTTTAAAAGAGAAGGTAAGTTTTTCTGTTTTTTTTTTTTTTTTGCGGTATGTGGGCCTCTCACTGCTGTGGCCTCTCCCATTGCGGAGAACAGGCTCCAGACGCGCAGGCTCAGCGGCCATGGCTCACGGGCCCAGCTGCTCCGCGGCATGTGGGATCTTCCCGGACCGGGGCACAAACCCGTGTCCCCTGCATCGGCAGGTGGACTCTCAACCACTGCCCCACCAGGGAAGCCCTGAAGGTAAGTTTTTGAGTAAAAACGAAAATTCATAATATTTTATTTATGCCCACTATGACATTTATGGAATCAGAAAACACGGGCTTGCTTTATTTATTTCATATAAAGCTTGATAGGAATATCATTGAATCTATAGATGGCGTTGGGTAGTATGAACATTTTAACAATATTAATTATTTTAATCCATGAACATGATATATCTTTTCATTTGTGTCTTCTTCAGTTTCTTTCATCAACGTCTTATAGTTTTCAGTACACAGATATTTCACCTCTTTGGTTAAATTTATTCCTAAGCATTTTATCTTTTTGATGTTATTGTAAATGAGATAGTTTTTTTTTCCCAGATAGTTCATTGTTATTATATAGAAACACAACTAATTTTTGTGTGTTGATTTTGTATCCTGCAATTTTCCTGAATTTGTTTATTAGTTCTAACAGCTTTTTGATGGAATCTTTAGGATTTTCTATATAAGATCATGTCATTGGCAAACAGAGACAATTTTATTTCTTCTTTTTTTTTTTTTTCTTTTGGCCCTGCTGAGCTGCATGTGGGATCTTAGTTCTCCCACCAGGGATCGAACCTCTGCCACCTGCAGTGGAAGCGTGGATTCCTAACCACTGGACTGCCAGGGAATTCCCACTTCTTCCTTTCTAATTTGGATTCCTTTTATTTCTTTTTCTTGCCTGATTACTCTGAGTAGGACTTCAGTACTATGTTGAACATGAGTGGTGAGACTGGTGAGTGGGCACCCTTGTCTTGTCTTGTTCCTGATCTTAAAGGAGAAGCTTTCAATCTGTCACCACTGAGTACGATGTTAGCTGTGGGCTTGTCATATATGGCTTTTATTACGTTAATGTATGACCCACATCCATTAAATCAGAATTATTTTAGATTGGGATCAGCCACTGGCTCGGCTCTGCAGATGTGCAGAACTGCTGGCTAAGATCTCTGCTCTGGCACTGCTGCAAGCAGGAACGTGGTCTGCCAAGATGGGAGACTGGTTGCTGTAAGCCTTGCTCCCCTTCTCCGTCTCTATCTGATCCCCAGTGGTTGAGCCCTGAAGATCCCCCCAGTGGTCCCTGCGAGGTGAGAACTGAGTGAGCCTCCTGGGAAGCACCCTGCAATGCTGGGGGAGCGGGATATCCACCTTGGGCTCTCTTTTCCCACTGGAAAAACTGTAGTCCTAGGGGAGTCCTCTTGGTGCAGTGCTGTGCTGGCCTAGGGGAGGGGTGATGTGGTCAGAGTGCCCCCTGACACTTCAAAAGTGGTCCTTCTCAGTCTCTGTGGTCCAGGAATATGCTTTAGCCTCAACCCCAGTTTCTGGGATTTTCACAGTGGGGCCATGTCTATGGATAGTTGCTGATGGTGTTTTGTGAGAAGGACTGAAGTTGGGAATGATTTATGTTGCCATCTTGATGCTGTCACTCTTAGCCAGTCTTCTGATATCACGGGAGGTGCATTTAGATATCAGAGAGGTACATTCTCTGGCATGAACTTAAAAAGCAAATCTTTTGTGTTAGTTCTTTGAAGGGAGAGCCGTATTCTTATATAAAACATGCAAGACTCATGGTTGACAAGTTAGGAGCCTGGTCTGAGAGCCTGTTTACTCTACTTAGATCAGCTACTGCTGAATGATGAAATTTGGGAAAGTATGACTCTTCAAAGGACCTTTTATTTTCATTATTTAAAGAGCAGAGGCTAGAAAATAAGATCTACCAGTGAAGTGACAGGGAGTTGGATCTCACTGGTCAGATGACCTAAGGCAGCGCTGGAAGTCCTGAGTCAGTTGGTTGCGACCCTGACTGCTCACTTAAATTATCTGGGAAGCTTTAAGAAAGTAAGTAAGAGAGAGTGTGTGCGTGTGTGTGTGTGTGTGTGTGTGTGTGTGATCCCACCACCCTAAACTAATTCTGATTTAATTGATTTGGGGTAAAGCCCAGATATTAATATTTTTTAAAAGTTCCCCAGGTGATTCCAGTATACGTGCAGCTGGGACTCAGAACCTCTCTCCTGTACTCTCTGAAATAGATCTCATGTGATTGTTTCCCTGTTTATTTCCCATACAAAAGGAAAATTCTGCAACAACTGCACCTTGCCATTCTAAACTGAACCTTATAATATGCAGAAACTACCAAAATCTAAACATTTACTTTCTTTAAAGGTACTCTTAAGAATAGCAAAGCCATATTTTTCAATTAGTTATTTCTTACACTTTTTTCATCCCATCATTTTTATGAATCTCATTACCACTTTAGAAATGTCAAGCAAAATTAGTACTATAATAAAAGCACTCCATTTTCAATTAAGAATGTTTATTTGAAAATGCTGATGTAAGTCAACTGCTTTTCTACTTCTGGTGAATGCAAACTTTGGTACTTATATTCACTGTCACCTATGAATTTTCCATTTTGTAAAGGAAAGATGGGCAATTTCTAATCACAATATTTGTAAGAGACCCTTTTCCCAGTTACTAAAGCAACCACTATTTGAATCTTTCTAGTATACCAGGATTCTTCTGGACTTAATCTTTATAAAAATTTGGCAGTGTTGTCCTTTGTTTTAGAAATGTGAAGATGAGAAATATATTCTCCTTGAGGCAAGACTGTTGCATACAACAGGTTTCCTTCCTTCCTATGTAAATTGAGAAAAAAGAACATTTGGATGAACTGGGATGTTACTTAAAAGCTAGCTTCATTTGTGCCAAGTATTTTCATTAAATGTCCCAAACACTTGTAGAAAGAACATATTGTCAGTGTACAATCATAATAAAGTATATAATTGAAGTCTGCTTCTGATGATGGGAATGAAGTGAATCAGTATTAGAACAATATTTTGGGCATTTTCAAAAACTGCCAGACACCGTAATCACTTCCAAGTGGGTTATCTCAGCTGTGCAATGCTGCATGTCATGACATGGTTTTAAATGTAAAAGATGCAATAGACATGATACTCATGAGTCTTTGCTAATATTATTTGCTTCACTCAGATTTCACCTGCCATGCAAAGGAATTCAGACTGATGCAATTTTCTAGTAATCCACAGTAATCAGAAAGTTTAACATCGTATTCTGTGGTGACTTAATATAAATTGAGAGATCAGCTCTGAGTAAACATATTTGATGTTTTCCTTGATGTGTTCTTGAAGTTCCAGGATGAATCTGACTAAAATAAACATTATTATACATGTGACACCATGTGCTCTGATGCAGGAACTGTCCCTGGGCTCTTTGTTGAAGTTGGGTCTGTACCTCTCTGCTGGTTTGCTGCCCTATGTCTACCTTCCTATCTCATCCTACCTCCATCAAGCCCGTTGGACCTGGGGAGACCAGACAACATTGCTAGGATTTTTGACACATTTTCTCAGGGAAGAATATGGAACATTCAGTCTGGTAAATTTATATTTCAAGCCCTTTTAAGGAAATAAGTGGCAAAATTTCAGTGTTCTGCCTGGACCTTGAGTGGAAAAAAAAAAATCAGTGTTTTTGTGTCAATGACAGTACCTGGAATTTTCATTTGTTATTTGTATAGCAGACTTGCCCCTTGGAATGTAGCCTTTCACATATGTTAGAAAAAAAAATGAATCACTTAATCCGACATCATCCTGTTGTATACCCTGAATGTGTTTTTCAGGATAACAAGCAGTAAAAAGATTGCTGCCCGCAGTTGAAGCATTTCAGTCTTGTTAGCATTCGGTATCACTTTGGGCTCTTGGTCTGTGATTAAAAATATTTGGAAATGATTAAAGGGAAAAAAATCTCAAAAATTTTAATATACCTTAATGAGTATATTTGTTTCTTTTTTTAAAACATATTTGATGAACAGTGTTCATGTTAGTATTCAGTGGGGGATCTAAATATGTAAATGCTTCATAAAATATGATCTCACTTAATGGAAACTGTATGTTCTAAAGAATTTCAAAAGGCCTTTCTTTCCCTAAGACATAAATTAGGGGAAAACACTAAATGTGGCTGTAGGTAATGGCTATCTGAAAAGTGAAAGGATAAATAGATGGGTTTTTATTTTAAGAAAGACAGTTGTATCTGATTTTTCTTTCATGGTTTGCACTTTCTGTGTCTTAAGAAGGCAAATCTCAGAAGACTACAATATTATATGATACCATTTATACAAAATTCTAAGCCATGCAAAAACTAAACAGTCTATTGCTGAAGGATACATAAAAAGTAGTAAAACTATATAGTAAAACTGTATATATATATATACAGTTACCACTGGGGGACAAGAAAGCCCCTTTGAGAGCTTTGTGAGATACCTTATGGTATTCGTGCAGTTCTGTTTCTTCAGTGAGTGGTGAGTCTATAGATTTTTAAAAACTCTTTATTCCCTAAATATATATTATATATGTTTTTTTTATGTAGGAGGTATTTCATAATAAAGTCATTTAATAAAAGGATAATTATTATTTTTTGACTTAGAAAGTTTGGTACTTTAAATTTATACTCTGGTTTACTTACATTGGTTATTCCATTGAAATATTGCTTGAGGGCCATTCCAGATTTGAAATGTGTATAATTCACACATAATTGTGAAATTACAGGCAGGCGATAATGAGCTTTAACCAAAGTGCCCAAAAAAAGAGCTTAAAGAGACTTTGTAATGAAAGTGTAAAATCTGTTAGTTCATTAATGTGTTAATCATTCCTGCTGGAAGAGTTTAACTGATTTTTAGCCAATTATTGTCTCTGAAATTATTCCTAAGGGATATCTGTGTTTAGTTTTCACTGACTTCTCCTAAAAAATCCAATAAGGCTCTGAAGTAAACACTTTGAATGAAGAGACAAGTTGCATTGTATATTTAAACGTGTATCTTTTAAATCAGGGTAATTAAAACACAATAGTCTGTCTACCAAAGCTTCAGTTTAATGCTTATGCAAATAAACTTTTTTATGTTTAGGCCAAATCTGAAATAGGATCCAGTATGTCTGAAATATTGCTGTGAGTATGAAATATCTTAAACTATTTTTAAATGAATTCTTTATTAGTTCCTTTAAACGATTTTAGGGATTTCTGAGTTTATCTCTTTGTGAAGCAGTACGTCTGAGATGTAGTTTTCACCTCTGTGGTTAACAGTTTTTGTGTATAATGACAAATATTCCAGCATTTCCTTCAATAAGATAAAGCTTAAAATGAGTAATAAATAAAACAGTAAATAAGACTATTAGGAGACTAAATAGAATATATAAAATGAAAATGTTTCAACTTTCAGTTGTATACAAAATTACCCAATGTATTGTTGCTTTAGAAATAACTTTTTCTTTGTTTATATCTTCTTTCTTTTGGAGACATTTTAGAACATTGTATTTAACACAATTTGAACAATTATTTTCTTGTTATTTTGGTTTGAGCTATATTCATTTAATTCTTCAAACATTAATTTATTTAATGTTTTTTAAGACTTCCTTTAAGCTGTCTGTAAGCTCTATTTTTGACTTGCATATGTTTAAACATCCAGCCTTATTAGAACCAGCTTAAGCAAATATATTTTCATCTATATTATCTATTAGAGTTCTTTGAAAAATGGGTTAATATTTGCTTTAAAACCTATACAAAGCTGGGATGAAGTGAGAGAGTAACACTGACATACATACACTACCAAATGTAAAATAGATAGCTAGTGGGAAGCAGCTGCATAGCACAGGGAGATCAGCTCCGTGCTTTGTGACCACCTAGAGGGGTGGGATAGGGAGGGTGGGAGGGAGATGCAAGAGGGAGGGGACATGGGGATATATGTATATGTATAGCTGATTCACTTTGTTATAAAGCAGAAACTAGCACACCACTGTAAAGCAATTATACTCCAGTAAAGATGTTAAAAAAAAAAACTATACAGATTAAGGCAACTTGAAAAATATACATACCAGTTCTGTAATATTCTTACAGTATTTTCAATATAAAATTAGGGATGAATAGGTTTCTCTAACACTAAAGTGATCTCCTAAACTATTAATATGGAATTCACAGGACTACTTGAAAACTATTTTTAAAATATGGGGGAAATATTTCAAATCTGTATGTGAGGTAGTTCACAGGTTCTCACAATTTCTGTCTTGTTCATTAGCTAGCTTGTTTGCTTCCTTCCATACTTCCTTCTTTTCTTTTTAAATTACTTTCTTTTTACTCCAAGAAATGATACATAATTATTACAGAAAATTTAGCAAATACAGGCAAGCAAACCAAGAAATTAAAATGACTATAATTCCAACATGCAGAGATAACCACTGTTCTCAATCCATTAACATTTTTGTCTATATCCTTCCAATATTTTTAATATTTTTGCTTGTTTTTGAAAATGTAATCATAATGTATACTCTGTTTTGTTAGCCTGCTGTTTTTCATTTAATACTATATCTTGAAAATATTTCCCTGCCACCAGTTATTCTTATATAACCTTTTGAGGTTCTTACAATTGACTTTAAATATTTCTTTTTATGTCTGACAGAGACTTTTGTGGCTCCTTTTTCTTTTCTGTTGGGAAGAAGGTAGTAAGAAGCTCAGTTCCCCTTTTAAAGATAAAGACAACTTTATCAGTGTCTCTGGGCTTCTCCTTGGTTCTGCTTTTCTCCATGCCAAGACTCCCTGCCGGCTCTTTTCTACCTACCTTCCGAAGTTGTCACATTCAGGATCACTAGTATATTTTGTCTTAACAATCCCACATGAACTCCAGAGAAGCCTCAAGACTAATCCTAGACCATACATCTAACTTTCATTAGTAGCACATAAAAGTCATTTATTGGGGAACTTAAAGGCCTCCTTTACATTGAAATAATAGCAGTTAGGTCATATACTTAGAAAAAAAGACTTGACAAGAGCGATGACCACTCACACCGACACTGTTTGCTCAAACGAAATCGTAATACGGTATGGGGGCATAATCCTAGCACTCTCTGAATGAGTGAGAGAATTTCTAGTCTTTGTTTCAGGTGGACAAGAGTATTGAGAAAGGCAACTCATAATTAACTTACTAGAAAATCCTTCAACATGATGGAACCTAATCATCTTCTCTTTTCCAGTCAAGCAAATTACGTTCTTTCTCCATGCATATCTTTAAATTGCAATCCTGTTGAATTGCATTCTGGAAATTATTGAATCTAACCCTAGGCAGTGACCATGTTTTAGAGCTTACATTTAAGCAACACATCTCCAAGAATAAATTTTGAGACTGACTTCATTCCTTTTGAAGAATGGTTTGAAATGGGCCTCATGCTGGAATCAATTTTTCAAGTGTATTTGAAAATGAGTAAGGATATCTTCTCATAGTAGATAAGTTTCCATTAGTAAAATACACATTGTGTGGTTTCCATAATTATGGCATCACATTTTCTCCAGTAAAATTGCCAGTAGGGAGAAGAAAGTTCTTTGAGATAGTGTATAGAGTCATTTCTTTTTTAAAAATTGGAGACTGCTAGAGCTATTTGAGAACTCACATAACATTTAGAAAATGCTTATTAGTTAATGAAATAATTTAGATTAATTGTAGGGGAAAAATACATTTCTTGGAGATTGCTTAAACATTTTTTGAACCAAATAGTATAGAAAACAAGGAAGCCTTTTACGGAAGAAGATAACCTAGAAAACGATGATTAGAGATCACTTCTCTTTCCTTTTTTCTTCATGATTGGATCTCCAGAAAATTATTTGAATTGTTTTATTTTCAGTTTCATATGACTTCTTATCAAACTAATCTAGGATACAAATTGGTTTATAATATCAGTATAGTATACCAATATCAAAAATACCGAATAATTATTTGTTCTTATCTCAGGTCACATTGTGTAAGTTGTTAACCAGATGTTACAACTGGAAAATATCTTAGACTGTTTAACTCTTTCTTGTGGTACTTTTTCTTCCCAATTTAAAAGAATACAAAATTTTAAAATCTGACTCAAAGCCTTAAAATTATTCATTGCATAATCAGATATAGCCTATAAAGAATGCTTTATTTGGAACTCACAAATTTGGTTTTTGCCAACAATAAATTAGATTGTCTTTTACAGTTCTCAGGTGACAAATATGAGGACCCAACTCTCATTCAACATTCAAGCCCTTGCAGTTTGGGCAAATATATGTTTAGTAAGAAAGTGAGTAAAGTAATCCTTTTTCCATTATTTTTCCCATGTTCATTAATTGAATTAATATATTCAATGTCATTATAGAACATTGCCAGTAGTATTTTATATTCCAAATAAATGACTCTAATCAGTTGTATTAAGGCAAATATGTATTGCTTTTTTGCTAGGTTTTTTTTCTAATTATAAATTAATGACTTTGGAACACTGAACAGTATATTATAATCTAACTAAGTGGGCCATCTGATATCTTAAACTTCTGGTTTGATCTCTTACTATCCCATAGCCAATTATCGTTGCTTTGCAAAAGAGGCAAACAATTATTTGAACTCCCCTGGAGAAAAAAGTAACCTCCAATGATAAAAGGAAACCTAAAAAAATATAGCACTATTTACCTCCATTATTTTCTTGTTCATTTACTTTCTAGCCTGTTGAGTGTATTTTATGTAAATATATATTTGTATATACATTTATAGTTTTATTTCCTTAACATTATATTTTGAGCTTTTTCCCATACCATAAGAGATACTTAGAATCATTTAAATTTCTGTATAATATTCCATACTATAACCTAGGACAATTAATTTAAATGTTCTCCTATTTGAGGGTCTTAGATTGCTTCCACTTTTTCCACTATTATAAGTAATACCAAAGCATTGTTGTGGATTAATTCTTATCCACATTTCTGGTTCTTGCTTAAAAATTTATTCCCACATGTCAAATTACTGGGTCAATGAATGTGAATATTTTCTTTAAGGCTCTTGATATATATTATCAAATTAACTTTTCTTGAACATTGTACTAACATATATTCTCATACAACTGCATTCTCACCAGCACTGAGATTTGTCATTTTTAAATCTTTATTATTTTGATGCA
This sequence comes from Phocoena sinus, assembly GCF_008692025.1. NCBI lineage: Eukaryota > Metazoa > Chordata > Mammalia > Artiodactyla > Phocoenidae > Phocoena > Phocoena sinus. The sequence continues at coordinate 133,715,224 of NC_045764.1, forward strand.
TGAAATTACTCTTTTGTTTTGCGTATGTTTAATTACATCTTAAATTTAACAAGATTAGTAAGTTATATTTCTTCTGCAGATTTTAACTTCGTATCTTTTGCTGCATAGTTCCAAATTATGCTGTCGACAATATGTAGTGCAGTGTATGGTTTATTACTATGCTTTGGTTATCTATTCCAACTCATATTTTTAAACCTACGATCTTTCTTTTTTCCTACTTAAAAATGGAAAGTTTTTTAGTTCCATTTTTTTTTCATAGTTTAAAATTGTGTAATATTATTGATATTCATGTCACATAAATAATTTTGGACATATTTTAATTTTTTTTATAGGGACAGACAGAACTCATCATTAGTATGGCTTTTTACTGGAATGTTTTGCATTTATTCATTGTTCTTTGCTTGGAGGGCAAATTTAGATATTTCAAAACCACTTTTCATGGGTGTGGTAAGTTTTACTTAGATATATCCTTTGACCAGAAAGTTAGTGAAGAATGTACAAATTTGTCTTTCATGAGTCTTGTAGAAGAGCAAGTTATCTCAGAAATAGTTAAAATTGTATATACATTATTATAAATCAAAATTTAAATTATTGAACCAGTAAAGCTAAGCCTTCTTTTTTGGGGGGCTGCGGGGAAGGGGGCGGGAAGCATTGTTTAGTTAACACAATAGTTAAATAAAAAAATAAATGTAAGGTAGATTTCAGTGAGTCATTTTATATGTGTGCTAGGTACTACTGCATTTCTCCTGGGATTTTCTTTTAAAAATAGCAAAGAAATAAGGGTTGTAATTAGGGCCTCTACCAACACATTCCCTTATTTCTTACCTCACCAGTCCAAGCCTGTGCAAAAGAGCAAGTATATTTCTGTTTTTCCCTGACTACCATATCTGAGATTAGAGTACTTCTTCTCCTTACAGAAGAAACTATATAAATGTAGATAGCTCTTTTTTGAACAGCTGAAACAGTTTGTGTGTGTGTGTGTGTGTGTGTGTGTGTGTGTGTTCAAGAGGCCTGATGAATAATACCTTACTTGAGCACCCGAGTTCTGAATCAGTTGAGAACACGGTAAACCAGTACATTGGGTGGGAGAATCACCTTTGTTACCCATAATGCTGAGATTGGAGAATGTGGTTAATATCTGTGGGGAAGGGAGTCTCCTCATCCTGCATCCCTGAATGGACTAGTCACAGGCAGTGCTGCACAGGGCAGGCCTCTCCCCTCCCCAGCTCACCTCACCCCAGAGTCTTCCCCTGGACAAGTACTTCCTGTGGGCGGCTCACTTCCAAGAGGAAGAGAGAGGAAAGAGGAGGGCTATGCAGGCCCAGTCCCAGCTCCCAAACTCCCCAGTCAGCTCAGTCCCTACAATCCTTCAGGAGGAAATAAGTGAGGGTAGAGAGAGGCCAGGAGTGTTATACTAGTGGAGCTTCTCTACATGGAAGGAAACATCAGGAGTTAAGCAAAAGCATTTCTCCACCTCTTCTGCTTTGAATGTTAGAATAAAGAGTTCAAGATGAAGTTTGTAGTATAGAAAAGAATGTGTGGATCCAAAAAGGGAGATCCACACGTCAAACAAGGAAGGAGGAATGCTTGAAAATTGAAAAATAAAGTGACATGGAGTTAGGTTGGAGAAGTCAGTTAAGAATACCTAAATGACACAGGCATAAGCAACTATATACATGCAATATATTTTTAAAATATATAAATACCTGATTGATTGCATGAACCAGTCAACTGGACGCACTGTTTGCATGCCTCTTTCACAGGTGGAACGGTTCTGGATGCAGAGCAATGCGGTGGTGGCTGTCCTCGCTGGCATCGGTTTGGCTGCACTTGTTTCTGAGAGTAACCGAGTACTGAACACCAGTGGGCTTCAGTGTCTGGAATGGCTTTCAGCAACTCTTTTTGTAATTTACCAAATATATTCTAATTATAGGTAACACATGGTTATTTTTATGAAAAGTAGCATTCAAGCCAGAGGCATTTGGATATTTAGATTCTAGGGGTTTGTCTTACTTTTACTTTCCACTAGTTTTCAAAGTGAGACAGCTTGGTCTGAATGCAGTGGTTCTTAAACTTTTGAACAAGAATCTCAGCACAAGTGATGTGTAGTTTCAGGCCATTGCAAACAAGGTTTTGGCTGGTGCATGTAAACACCCTGTATATTTTCCACTAAGGAATCCTAGAGATACTTCGTAGAATCTGGAGTGTACCTAAAATTCCATGATCTGAAATACCACTTAGATGGAGACTAAAGACATTTGGGGTTTTTTTGTATGCCCTAAAATAATTCACTTTATGCTTCAAAGATTTCATCTTTTGAGTAATCCTTGGCCCTTATCTTGTGCTCTCTGTAGTAGTGTATATTAAGTATTTTAAATAATCAAAGTTCTAGAAGTTTCTTAGCCCTGATGCATTATTAGTATTATATGTGTTTTTCAAAATCTGCTTAATAACCATTATAATGAAAACTTCAGTCTAACATAAAAGATGTAAAAGTTTAGATGATAGTTCATTTATTTGCGGCAGTATTGAGTAAACATTACAGAAGTGGAAGAGTCCATTGGAGTTTTGTTACACTGAGATTTGATTGGTACTTTAAAAGGTTACACTCCCCCTTTCAACTTAACTTGAAAAACTGATGTTCTTTATAATACTGAGGAAGAGCCGGTGTTAGGAAGGCTGTGTCACCAGGAGGCCTTGTGGGAAGGGGATGCAGGTCCCAGATACAACTCCAAGTTCAAGAAGGGTTTGCCGAGCCCATAGTGTGTTTCCCACCCTTTTTTAAAAAAAAAAAAAAAAAACCTTAACTATTTATTTGTTTTTTCGGCTGCGCTGGGTCTTTGTTGCTGTGCACAGGCTTTCTCTAGTTATGGCGAGCGGGGGCTCCTCTTCATTGCGGTGTGAGGGCTTCTTATTGCGGTGCCTTCTCTTGTTGCGGAGCACCGGCTCTAGGCGCGCGGGGTCAGTAGCTGTGGCTCGCGGGCTCTAGGCGCGCGGGCTTCAGTAGTTGTGGCACATGGGCTTAGTTGCTCCGCGGCATGTGGGATCTTCCTGGAGCAGGGCTCGAACCTGTGTCCCCTGCATTAGCAGGCGGATTCTTAACCACTGTGCCACCAGGGAAGTTCCACTCACCCTTTTTTATCCCAGTCTTCTCGTGGCTCAGGTCTTCAGGGCAATTCCAGTTCCACACCAGGGATGCCTGCACAGACTGGGTGGTTTGGTTTTGTTTTGATTCTTTTTTTACCCCAGGTGAATGGAATAGACAGCAACTTTCCTGGATGGCAAAATGTGAGGCATTGCCCTGCAATGTAGGGAATCACAGTAGAAGATGGTTGCATCAGTTACAAAGGCAAGGATAATATTTTGTTCCCGGAAGTATTCATTTGCTTTGTGATGCTAACCCAGTGATTCAACTTTAGGCTTTGTTTTTCAGTACCATTACATGTAATGGACCTGATAATAACAGGAAAGACATTGCTGCTTCTGTTTTTCGATGCTTTTCCTTTCTTGTATTCTTTTTCTTTTTTCATGGAAAGCTCTCAGAATTCATGCCAGTTTTTTCTTTGAAGTTAGAAAGTCCACTTCATCCCTGAAAAGAGTTGTACTGCTGTTGTTGGCAATGGCAAATAATGCCTGGAGAGAAGTAAACATCTCAACAAATTATTCCTTCCCTTCTTTCTCATTGGTCTCATTCTCTAGTGATTTCTCAGTCTAGAAGGGAGAGAGGAACACAGGGAGTCTTTGGTCCAGGGAAGTGGTGGAAAGGATCAACCTCTATGTGCAAGAGAGTCAGACAAACGTGCAAATTTATGCCAGAAACTGGCAGATTTCCTTTTGCATTTCTGAAAATTCCTTTGAGCTAAATGGAATTAACATGAAATTACCTTAAACTCCAAGTGGAATCAGAAACGTTACTTCTTTTTAGTGAAATTGGATATGCTTTTAGGAAAAAAAGTACTTATTATTGACCACTAACTGATTCCCTTTTTTATGGAAATGATAATGAATTCCAGAATTAAAGCAGTATGCTGAGTTTTCTCAATTAGTTCCTTCTTTTTTTTTTCCCAGTTAATAGTGTTCCCTTTTCAAATATATGCATCCTCTTAGAAGATATGTTAGAATATTTTAAAGCACTAAATGTAGATTGTGTGATGGGAAAGGAATGGAGCAGGAAATAAGCCCAGTCTTATTAAAACTAAAACAATGTGTTGCTATTTTAATATTTTGTAATCCTTTCATTTAGCATTTGTGACCAAAGGACCAACTATGTGATCGATAAGTTTGCAAAGAATCTTCTAGCCTCTATGCCTCATGGTGCAATTATCTTACTCAGAGGAGATCTGCCAGGGAATTCTCTCCGTTACATGCATTATTGTGAGGGACTGAGGCCAGATATTTCATTAGTGGATCAGGAAGTAAGTATATGAAAGATACACTTAGAATATAGTAGTAGCCATCATTTTAAAACATATGTTTTTTAAAGAACTATTTTTTTTAAACATTGAGTGGGTACAGTTTCTATGATCACTCTTAGGTAAAATATATATCACATTCTTTTATTTATTTTAACTAATAGGAAAAGTCATGAGTTGCTTCTTTCCTTTTTAAACTGAATGTTCTAAGAATTAATGTGTTTCATATTAGATTCAAACAGCATCCTAGGTCTGTAGTTCACGTGACAGACCATGACAATGTTGTGTTGTAAATTTATTTTTAAATTGTTCTTTTACATCCAGCTAACTCAACCATTCAAATTAACACTTCCCAGTGATCCAGGGATTAAATTAAATTAGGCTGACTATAAAATAAGTCATACCGCAGGTTGGTATACATTTCATGCAAAATAGAAATTATTAACCACAATTCTGCTATAGAATTTATTTGTAAATTTTGTTGATCTTAAGACAAAAGTATTTTTGGAGAGGACTTGTGAAAATTTCAAGGCCTATTAAAACAATCTTCTTGAACTGAAAAAAATATATGTAAACTATAGGGTTTATTGTTTAAGCCATAAATAGTTAAAGGGAACAAATCTTTCTCTGGTGTTTTTAGAACGGTTGTCAGGAAAACAGAAATTCTTAACCTTGAAAAAATACATTTAGTTTGAGCAAACTATTAGGCACAATACTTACTTAATAAATTTCATTCAATTAATGAATAATTAAAATTTTTTGAGAACACTATAAACAGATTTGAAAATATAGGGAAATTTGAAAATTACACATATTTTTAGAAGGAGTTTGCACTTATGTACACAAATGATTAATTTGATCTTCAGTCTAGCACCTGACCAAAGCTAGATCATTTGTTGAAAATATGGTATCATAATGTGATTTTAAATACTATTTGGGATGACAGCTACTATGATTGAGAAGCTTGGATTTCAAAGTTAATTAGACCCAAATTCAAGTCCTCATCCTCTCACTTCCTTGGATGTGTGACTTGGGTCTATTGATTTTTCCTCTCAGAGCTTCTGTTTCCTTATCTATAAAATGGAAATGATCATTAGATAAGTAAGTTAGGATGCTTCTGAATGTAAGGAACAAAATCCCTGACTAAAGAGTATCTTAAACTATGGAGATTTTAATCTCATAAGACAAGTAGTCTGGAGAGAGGAGGCTTTAGGATTGATAATACAAGCAGTTCCATGATGACAGTGTTCTGGGGCAGCTTTTCTGCAGGTCTCTTGAACTGATGGATGCCTGGTTCCAAACATCACATGCAAAGTGCTTCTCCTGGGGTCTCTCTCTTTCTCTCTCTCTCTCTGTATTGGGAGTAACATGTACCCCAGATGCCCCCAGCAGACCTCTACTTGGGCCCCACTAACCAGTATTGGGTCACTTGACCACTCCTAAACTACTCACTAGCAAAGGAGAATGACTAGAACTACCTGATTAAAACCAGGATTGTGTTAGTTGGAAAGGATTGGCTGTTGAGTGGGCAATCAACAGTGTCTGATATAACTTAATTATTCTCACATAATAAGGTTATTATGAGAATTAAATTAGAAAGAGTAAGGCCATAGCACACAGTGGGTAGTTAATGTTACTATACCCAAGAACTGAAACTGTTGGGTAATAAACTCTAATTCAATAAGTATTTTTTGAGTATTTACAGTGTACACTTAGATTAAAACTAATTTGTCACTTCTAGTTAAATGACTTGTATAGACAAGTAAAACATAAGCATAATTGCTCAAACGATGATATCCAAACTTAATGAAGCTTTGAAGGTGTAAATAGGAGTCTTTTCTTTAAAAAAAGAAATCTGTACATATGAAAGTATAGAATGAAGTATATATTAAGTATAGAATTAAGAAAAAATTTTTGATATAATGATTTATTTTAATCAAAAGACTATGTAATTAATTTGGAGCTACTAATAAATTCAGATAATTTAGCCAAAGGGTTTTTAATTTTGAGGCCTAGGTTATCATATAATTGAGCTTCTCAAGGGCAGGGATTGATATCTTCTTCATTATAGGTGAGCAATACTTGTTTTTTGAATGAATGAAAGAACAGAGTAATGACACGTCTCTGTATTTTGCCTAGGTTGTCTAGTCTGGCCATCAGAAAGACATTTCAGGTCCAGCAAACATAGTTTGGGAAGTATTCTGTGCCAGGCAATGTGATAGGCGCAGAGGCAGTGAGATGAAAACAGCCCTTTTCATGTAGGAGCTTGCAGTCTAGTGAGGAATAGGCTAAGAGCTAACTGAGGTAGGTACAAAGTGCTATAAGAGCATGGGACCTGGGGAGGGCATCTGAGAGGCACTGGTGTTTAAGCTGGTTCCGAAAGCTCAGTACACTCTCTAGGCATGAGAGCAGGAGGTCATTCTGGGTAGTCTGGCAAATGCATGGAGGTAAGTGAAACTAGGTGCTGCTTTTATTGGTGGCTGATAGTTATAATTGAAGGCATGAAACCTAAGGTCTAAGGCATTAGAAGAAGAGTCAGTGCCACATACCTCAGTTGCATTTGTATGTACTTTTCAATTATGTTTATATTTAATGAGTACCTCCACATTTTAGAACCTTTTCATTGTCCTTGATAAACTCGATTCTTTTTAAAGAAACATATTAAAAGCATGATACCATATTTTATCTTTCTGGCAGATGATGACTTATGAGTGGTATTTACCCAAGATGGCAAAGCATTTACCAGGCGTCAAATTTCCTGGGAACCGGTGGAATCCTGTGGAAGGAATATTACCTAGTGGAATGGTCACATTTAATCTTTATCATTTTCTTGAAGTAAATAAACTGTAAGCACTCTTTTCATATAATAGCTTTTCTAAAATCTTAAGCTTTTCTAAAATTGTTTATGTAGCAGCTGTGCTTCATCCAAAAGACCAATTTTCTACACCTATTTCCCTGTCACCGGTGAGATTATCTCTGTAATTAAATTGAATATCTGTGCATAAATGAGGCCAGGCAGAAATAAATGTTATTGTTCTGGGTAAAAGAAAAATAAAGACAGATTAGCAAGAATAGCAAATAAGATCTTAGTACAATTCAGAGAAATTGGAGATGTGCCTGCCTACTTGAAATCATTGCAGGTAGATCGCAAGCAATTATAGTTTCCCCCTGATCAACACCATGGCCCCCTTTTAAGTTTAATGCAAATGTTTTCCAGGAATAATCACTATATAAAAATAGCTTAAGGATTTTTTTCTAAAGGATAAGCCATTTTTATAAATAAGAAAAACACCTACAGTTATGTTGGCTGAGATAACATATGAGAATTGTGAATTCTATACTTGAGAACATAAAATTATTCATAGTTAAGGTCAAGAATAAATAACTCCTTCAGTGGTAGAGTGTTGAACATTTTTCCTGTCCATGAAATGCTTGGGATTGTCCAGAGCGTGAAGAAGAAAACTTATTTCATAATTTCTATTCTCTTATAAAGGGGACTTCAGAAATTCTTTGTAAAAGTTAAACTATCCCTTACCAAGAACCTAATGATGTGGTACTTCTGGTGTTCAGAGCCTGAAGTTTACTCTGGCTCATGAAGTAATATGAAGGTGATAGGTATAAATGTGCTGTGAGAGTAATATTTAATTGTTCTATTGTGGAATAAAATGTTAACAATTAACATCTCCAAATCAGCATTTTTTGGTGAATTTTATTTAATTCAACCTTATAAACATCAATTGAGCGTACTATGTACCAGTTTGTATTAGGCAATAAAGTGAGACAGTTCCAGATTTAAGTAAGACTACAATCTAGTTGTATCTATACACAGATATGAATACAATTGGCCATAATATGATGGCGTAAGCTCTATACTAACAAAGCCTTGTAAAGTGTGAGACACAGTAAATGTTCAATGTGTGTTTACTAAATAGATGATTTAATTGACAGTATAAGCCAAGTGTTCTGGGAGCATGGATGAGGAAGCAATTAATTCTTCCCAGGGGCATTCATGCAGTATTTATTTAATAAATATTGGGTATTCAAAATGTCCCAAGACCTATACTAGCTGCAGATGCATGGGTGTGATCCCTGCTGTCACAGTCTTTCAGAGAGGTGTCAAGTGGTACCTTAAACATGAAACTGATAAGTTATAGTATCAGCTGGCAAGCATGATAATAGTGGTATGGATAAAATGTTGGAAACTTAAAGGCTAAGTAAGAATTTGCCAAGTGGGTAGGAACAATTAGGATACAGGACACATCCATGACCCCAGAAACTCCCTTTCGCTGTCCTGTGTCATCATACTGTCCCCGAAGCCCTAACTCTCACAACCACTGATCTATTCTCTGTTCCTATAGTTTTAACTTTTCCAGAATGTCATATAAATGGACTCATAAAGTATGTGACTTTTTGACATCAGCATATTTCACTTAGCATAATGCCTTAGAGATCCATACAAGTTATTGTTGTATATCAATAGTTTATTCCTTTTCGTTACTGAGTAGTATTCCATTGTATGGATGTACTACAGTTTATCCATCCACCTGCAGAAGGACATTTGGGTTGTTTCTAGTTTGGGGCATTTGTGAATAGAGCTGCTATAAACGTTCATGTACACGTTTGTGTGTAAATATGTTTTCATACCTAGGAGTGGGATTACTGGATTGTTTGTTTTTTTTACTATTGAGTTGTGAGAGTTCTGTGTATATTCTAGATTCAAATCCTTTGTCAAATACGTGATTCATAAATATTTTCTCCCAGTCTTTTTGTTCTCTTCAAAGTGTCTTTTGCAAATAAAAGTTTCTTTATTTTGATGAAATCCAGCTATCATTTTTTTATTTTATAGATCATACTTTTTGATCTCATATCTAAGAACTCTGCCTAATACCAGGTCACAAAGATTCTCTCATGTTTTCTTCTAAGCGTTTTATAGTTTTATGCTTTACATTTCAGATCAATGGCCCCTTTTGAGTTAACTTTGCAAGGGTATTGCCTAGAACAGAGGTCTTTTTTTGCATATGAATATCATTTGTTGAAAACATTATTCTTTCTTCGTTGAATTGCATTTGCACCTTTTTCTATACTTACAAAAACATCCTTCTGGGTTTTTGGTTGGTTTTAATTTGATTAGTGTTTTCATGGTATTTCTCTTTTTATCCTTTTGCTTTTAACCACCTATGTCACGTTTAAAGTGGGTTTCTTGTAGACAGTACATATTTGGCTCTTGTTTTATTATCCATTCTGACAATGTCTATGTTTTCATTGTGTATTCAGATCATTTGCATTTAATGTAAATATTGATATGTTTTAGATGTACATCTATCATTTTACTATTTGTTTTCTGTTTGTTTCTCTGTTTTTCATTCCACTGTTTCCCTTCCTCCTTTGTTTGGGATACTTTGATTTTTTTCTAGTATTCCATGTTAAATTATTTTTACTATGTCTCTTGGTAAATTTTTTCAGTGGTTGCTCTTGGAATTACAGTACACAGACATACTTAACTTTTTTTTTTTTTTTTTTTTTTTTTTTTTATGCGTTACGCGGGCCTCTCACTGTTGTGGCCTCTCCCGTTGCGGAGGACAGGCTCCGGACGCGCAGGCTCAGCGGCCATGGCTCACGGGCCCAGCCGCTCCGCGGCATGTGGGATCTTCCCAGACCGGGGCACGAACCCGTGTCCCCTGCATCGGCAGGCGGACTCTCAACCACTGCGCCACCAGGGAAGCCCCATACTTAACTTTTTACAATCTACTTACTACTTCAAGTGAACTGTAGAAACCTTAGTGGCATATAAGTTCCTTTAACCTCCCCACTTTTGATTGAGTTGTCAAATATATTAGACATGTGATAATTTTTGTTTTCAGCCCTCATACATATATTTTGAAATCTAAGAGAAAAGATAATCTAAAATATTTGTCCACATATTTACCAGATCTGTTGCTCTTCCTTCAATCCTCATATTCCAGGCTGCCCTCTTGTATCATTTCTCTTCATCTGAAATTAGTCCTTTAGCATTTCTTTTAGAGCAAGACTGTTAGCAGTGAATTCTCTTAGTTTTCCTGTATCTGAAAATGTCTTTATTTCACCTTCATTTTTTTTTTTTTTTTTTATGCGTTACGCGGGCCTCTCACTGTCGTGGCCTCTCCCGTTGCGGAGGACAGGCTCCGGACGCGCAGGCTCAGCGGCCATGGCTCACGGGCCTAGCCGCTCCGTGGCATGTGGGATCTTCCCAGACCGGGGCACGAACCCGTGTCCCCTGCATCGGCAGGCGGACTCTCAACCACTGCGCCACCAGGGAAGCCCTCACCTTCATTTTTGAAGGATATTTCTGGATATGGAATTCTGGCTTGATAGTTCTTTTCTTTCCCCACCACTTTAACAATGTTATTTTATATCCTTTTGACATGCATGGTTTCTGATGAGAAATCTGCAGTTATTCAAATCATTGTTTCCCTTGTGTGAAATGTGTTGTTTTTCTCTGGCTGCTTTCAAGATTTTTTATTTGTCTTTAGTTTTCAGCAGTTTGATTATGATGTATCTGGGCATGACTTTCTTTGAGTTTAACCTCCTTGGGATTTACTGAGTATCTCGAATCTGAAAGATTATGTCTTTCACAAAATTTGGAAGCTTCCTGACATTATTTCTTTAAGTAGTTTTTCTGCCCCACCTTCTTTCTCTTCTCCTTCTGGGATTCTGATGACACCAATGTTAGACCTTTTGATATTGTCCCACAGGTGCCTAAACTCTGTACATTTTTCTCAATATTTTTTCTCTTTGTTTAAATTGTATAATTTCTCTTGATCTGTCTTCAAGTTCACCCAGTCGAGGAGTAATAGGAATTTGCTCCCAACCTTTGGAACCACAGCTCCTCTGATTAGTGAGAAGTGTTCCCCTTCCTCAGAGCTATAGGGACCTGCCCAGCTGCCACTGCTGTAACTGTGCTGCTGCTGGCACAGTATTGCCCGGTGCCCAGGGAAGGAAAGAAGGGAAAACATCCTGGGGATTTCCTCTGCTCTCCCCAGTCCGTACAAGTTCCTTTTCCTGCCCTTTGGACTAGGAAAAAGGGAGGCGGCCGGGCTTTTCTTGGAGTTCTTTCTGTCCTTACTTGGTATGTGCTTTTGGGTTTCAGGCTTCCTTTGAGTCCAGGCCAGGTAATCCTGGAAGGGGAAAAGGGATAAACTCACTGCGGATTTGGTGGAACTTAAGAATTCTGCTTTCTTCCTTCAATCCTCTTTCTACCATTTACTTTTCAGAGTCTTCAGATAGTTGTTCTAGGTCTTCTGTTCAGAAATTATAGTTGTGTGCAGTGAGAGAGACAGAATAGAATACGATGACTACATCTTCCCTAGAACCAGAACTCTGTTATGTTTTACTTTATGTCAGATATCTCATTTAATCTTAAACAGCTGTGAAAGATAGTTCATACCAATTTCATTGATGAGGAGACCAGACACAGGTAATTAAGTGATTTCCCCAAAATCATAGAGGTAATACATGGTGGAAAAAATCCAAAATCTAAGCCAGAAGTGTCTTGTTTCAAAGTTCATGAAGTTTTTACTTTCAAGTAATTGCTCCTAATATGCTCCTTTTTTTTTCTACTTGGTAATAGCTGTTAAGGTATACACCAAAAATTGGAATAGAACCAGTCAATTATAATGTTTTTGAGCCAAGCTTATTTAAACCATTTCTGTTACGAATTTTTGCAGGATTTGAAGATGCTAATAGTTAGTCAAATCTAATTAATTTTATTCAGCAAATATTCTGTATTAGCTATGCATCGTGCTGTGGGATTTCGAATTAATTCAGAGATAGAGAGCCTATCCTCAGGATGCTTCTGGGCTTCTCAGAAAGATTTATAAATGAAGATAACAAGTTCAATAAAATAATGTTAAAAGAGATTAAAAATAAAATGCAATGGAAATTTGAGGAAGGAGAGATTAGTAGTAGTAGTACTACTACTACTACTGCTACTACTATGAAGACATATTTCCACCTACAAAATTTTAAAGGTATCAAATAATATGTATATTTACACATGAGACAGAACCACAGAAGCGTTCCTTGTAACAGTGCTTATCCCCAAGTGATTTCCTACAGTGTCACAAACGGTAGTTTTATCATTTATGTCTGTGTGCTTCGCCTCAACCTCCCAAACAGCATTTTTTACACTAATATCAATGTAAATTTATTTATTTATTTTTGGCTGCATTGGGTCTTTGTTGCTGTGCACGGGCTTTCTCTAGTTGCGGCGAGCGGGGGCTACTCTTCGTTGCGATGCGCGGGCTTCTCATTGCGGCGGCTTCTCTTGTGGTGGAGCACGGGCTCTAGGCGCGCGGGCTTCAGTAGTTGTGGCATGCGAGCTCAGTAGTTATGGCTCACGGGCTCTAGATCGCAGGCTCAGTAGTGGTGGCTTAGTTGCTCCACGGCATGTGGGATATTCCCGGACTAGGGATCGAACCTGTGTTCCCTACATTGGCAGGTGGATTCCCAACCACTGCACCACCAGGGAAGTCCCTCAATGTAAATTTAAAACAATCTATTTGGGAGAGATTTAAATAAACCAGAGTGTTCACAAATGGTTTATTGGTAACCAAGGTTTAAAGAGTCAGAAATGACCCTTCACGAGTTATACTTTAACATTTAGAACTTTAAGTTAAAAATGCATATTTTTCTGTTTTCAATAGAAAAGAAACATTTGTTTGCATAGGAATTCATGAAGGCGACCCAACGTGGAAAAAGAACTATTCACTTTGGCCATGGGGTTCTTGTGACAAATTAGTTTCTTCGGAGATTGTATTCAACCCTGAGGAGTGGATTAAACTTACGAGAAACATCTATAACTGGACTGAAGACTATGGAAGGTATGGAGAGCAGTTATGGTTTTCATCAGTGTATAGCCATTTTGTGTGCCTAAACAACTTACTAAATTTTGAGATGCCTTTTAATTATTTGATGTATTTTGTGGTTTTTTATTACTAGTTAATATTGTTATTTGCTGCCCACAGAGTATTGTAATAGAGGAAGAGAACATACGTTTCTTGTCCTCAGGCTTGGAGATGGAGGAAGGGCGGTGGTGGTTGATTGGGCACCACAGTAGTTAAACGTGTGCCACCGTCCACCTCCAGCTGTTGTAATGCTACACGGTCCACCATCCTGTAGCTTAGAGCCTAAAAGTGGAAGAGATTTATTAACTGCAACAGAGCTTTAAAAGGCACTCACCCTGTTGCCCGTGATAGTTTCCACCTGCATAAACTCATATTTTTTTTCCTTCAAGAATGGCAGATCACTTCTCTGTAGGGAAGCCTGGGATTTGAGTAACTTTTTCTTCAGTTGTTTGTCATCAGCCTTGGTCTGTCGTTTTGGGCATGATTAGTCTTCCTGGAAGCATTTCTACCTAGACTTGACTCTCTCCCATATGGAAGATGAGTCACCATCTGAAGATAGGTGTCTCCATTGCCTGTTTTTTAAATTATGAATTATTCAAAGATTAGATAATTATTGCTTATAATTTAAGAACAACAGTCAAGATCCTATGAACAAATGGTACCAAAGTTTTTTGAGTCAATATGAGCAAATAGACCACATTGCTGTGCACCAGCGAGAGCTGGATAAGTAGTTCTACCTCAGAGTACTCTGTGACGGGAATTCCCTGGCAGTCAAGTGGTTAGGACTCCGCGCTTTCACTGCCGTGGCCCAGGTTCAATCCCTGGTCAGAGAACTAAGATCCCACAAGCTGCACGGTGCGGCCAAAAAAAAGTACTCTGTGACCATTGTGAGGAAAAGTTAGAAAATCACCTGTTCTCCAGACAGCTAACAACAGTACAGGTACATGGCATCACTCATTATCTCCATGCTGGCAAAATAGATACATAATAAAAGAAATTTTAATTAAGTGAAAAAAAATCAGCAAATGGTTCAGCCAGTGTTTTTGGAGCAGCATCCTAGCTCCAGCAATGATTTATCCAAGCCGGGAGTCCCCTCTCTTTACAGCTCAGTGGCTCTTAGCTGTGTCCATAGAGTGACCCAGGCCTCACCCTTGCCCCATCGCCCACCTGACAGTTCTTAGGAACAGCTGGCTCCCCAGATGCCTCCAGCCTCTTCCCACTAATCTTTAGTTTGCCCCCATGAGGCACTGGGGCTCGTTAAGCAGAATAAGAATACATTTACCCAAACCTCAAATTCCTAATGATCAAATTTTTCTAGGAGAATAAGTTTGTTATTTTGGTCTCTATCAGTACTTCAGGATGCAGCCTATTTTATTTGCCCTGTAAGGTTATAAAACAAGAATTACATGTCCACAGCGATAAAGGTAGCTAGCAGAAACATGTTACCGTTTTCTTGTAACTGCAGGTTTGCTCCATCTTCCTGGGAATCTGTGGCCAATGAAGAGATGTGGCAAGCCAGGTGAATAATGTACACGTGTGTGTTTGCAGTCTGTTTGTAATGCAGCAGAAGAGCCTCTGGCGCTTTTCACCTGGGGAGTAGTGGTGCGTGGGGATCATAAAAATAATACTTATGAGCAATTATTTTGTTTGAGGCATTGTACTAATCATTACCCGTGCATAATCTCATTTCATCCTCACGATAACCTGTGAAGAAGTTATTATTATCCCCGTTTTACAGAAGAACGAACCGGAGGTAGAGAGGTTACTTGTCCAAGGCCACATAGTTCTACCAGTAGAGTCCAAAACTCACATCTGTCTGACTCTGGAACATTCCTAATTCCTATGCTCTCCTATCTCAACTAAACCAAAGTGAGTGTAATTGATTGAGGAGAAGTTGATAATTACAACCCTGTCTCCATGTGTAATGTGCTAGTTAATTATTTAAGCACTTATTGAAAACTTCCTAGAGACCAGGCACTGTGCTAGGCATGGAAGCTACACATATGAATATGACACAGTTCCTACTCTCACGGAGCTCAGTCTAGTGGAACAGACAGACATGTTCAAAGAGATCTGACTCTTCATAGATACTGTACTTTCCTGTTGTTCCTGTGTGGAACAAACACTTCATGGTGACACTCTTGACTCTCTGGGTTCCTGTCATTCTTTTAAAATACTCAAAACATCTAACACTAACAGACTTTGGCCTAAATATTAATGTAAAAGTCTTAAGTGATGCAGACAGGGGTACCAAGTATGAAGTGCTTCCTCCAGTAAAAATGCGTTGATGCCCACTCTGGGCCAGGGACTGTGCTTTGCACCAAGAATTGAGTTAGGGTGTAAAGGGCTTACATACATTTAAAGAGGTTTTTTTAAAAAATTGTCAACAGGGACTTCCCTGGTGGTCCAGTGGCTGGGGCTTTGCCTTCTGGTGCGGGGGGTGCGGGTTCGATCCCTGGTTGGGGAGCTGGGATCCCGCATGCCTTGCGGCCAAAGGGCCAAAGCGTAAAGCAGGGGCAACGTTGTGACAGATGCAATAAAGACTTTGAAAGTGGTCCACATTAAAAAAATCTTAAAAAAAAAAATTGCTAAGAAATGGTTCTTGACAAAACAACAATTACAAAAAAGATACAGTTTTTGCAGTAGTGTTTTTGAAAAAGTCAGCAAATTGCATATTGCAAGTTATCAGCCCAGTTATAGGAACAAATAGTCGCTTTGAAGAACTAATCAAAGATACACTGAATGTCTCCACAATTCCTCACTGTGATTGAATGCGGGAAAGCTGGGGGAGAAATCACATAAAAGAAGAAAGCAGGTCATTATTCAGGTAGGTATTGATTTAATTGGTGTGCTGACTACAATTTGGATGAGTTCATGTGGTCAAAGAGTCCAGGCATCTTTGAAGAAGTGGTCACACATGGCATGAACTGTCGCGATGGGTACCTTCAGGGATATGCTGACGAACTCAGCAAGTCTCCGCCTCCTAGCCGCTCTTGCATAATGAAGTGTACATCTGGAGGGAAGGTGATGTACAGTAGGGATGATGAACATAAGCTTTTTTCTAAGATTTGGCACTAGGTGTGAGTGCAGTGTCTTGGGGTGGTGGGGGAGGATTACCGTTGGTTCAGAGTAAACCATTAATACGAGAGAAGTGAAAAGAATACAATAAATGGTTTTGTATGTTCCTAATCAATGGAAAAGTCTGGCAGATTTAGCTTTGAATGTAAAATTGACATGAACACCCTCCCACTCCCAGGATGAAAACACCGTTCTTCATCTTTAACCTGGCAGAAACTGCAAGTTTGCCTTCAAATGTGAAAGCTCAGCTCTACACTCACGCGTATGACGTATGTTGTACTTTTACATACATAAATTTATTTGGTGGGAGGGTGGTGGCTGTTTGGGGTGGAGAAAGGGTGTATCACAGTAGAGTTTTTACTTTTCTGTTTCCAGCTTTATTTGGCATTATAAAGCAGTATAAATGGAAAAATAGTCATGTGTATCACAAATAATATCTAAAGTGGCTGTGGTCCGCAGATTAATGAAAGGAGTTCATGTCCTAATCTCCAGAACCTATGAATATATGGCCTTACGTGGCAAAGGGCACTTTGCAGATGTGATTAAGGATCTTGGGGTGGGGAGATTATCCTGGATTATCCGGGTGGGCCCAACGTAATCACAAGGGTCCTTAGAAGAAGGAGGCAGGAAGGTCAGAGTCAGAGAAGGAGATGTGGCATTGCAAGCAGAGGTCAGAGAGAAAGACTTAAAAGATTGCCACACGTACGACCTGAAAGATGGAGGAAGGGGCCACAAGTTTGGGAGTGCAGGCAGCCTCTGGAAGCTGGAAAGGGCAAAGAAATACATTCCAGAGCCTCCAGAAGGAACACAGCCCTGCTGATTTTACAAAAACCTTCATTTTTATGACTTTTGACCCCTAGAAGTATTCGATAATACATTTATATTGTTTCAAGCCACTACATTTGTGGTGATTAGTTACAACAGCAATAGGAAACTAATATGATGGCTTTATTTAAAAAAAGAAACAAGTTTTGATGGGTTGCCCTCTACGCAAAATCATGACCCTGGCTGCACTTGAAATGATCGGGCCATGGCTGATTGGGATTTCTTTTTTTTTTAATTAATTAATTTTTATTTATTTATTTTTGGCTGCGTTGGGTCTTCGTTGCTGTGCGCGGGCTTTCTCTAGTTGCGGCAAGCGGGGGCTACTCTTCGTTGCAGTGCACAGGCTTCTCATTGTGGTGGCTTCTCTTGTTGTGGAGCACGGGCTCTAAGGCGTGCGGGCTTCAGTAGCTGTGGCACTCGGGCTCAGTGGTTGTGGCTCGCCGGCTGTAGAGCGCAGGCTTAGTAGTTGTGATACACGGGCTTAGTTGCTCTGGGGCATGTGGGATCTTCCTGAACCAGGGCTTGAACCCGTATCCCCTGCATTGGCAGGCGGATTCTTAACCACTGTGCCACCAGGGAAGCCCTGGTTGGGATTTTATGAGAGAGATAAAGGGTCATGGAGAGTGGCTCTGTCTTCTGATGTGGCCCCAGGAAACCAAACAGCCTTCACATCCAGCCACACTGAGGCTCTTGCTTAGCTGGTCCTCTGTGATGGCAAGGGGAGTCCAGAGCAGAGGCTTGCTTTGCTGTAGCACTATGTTAACAAGTCCCTGCTTTTCTGAGATTTATAGCACTGGGCTGTTCATCACCTTCAGAGATAGTCTTGGAGCCTGCTGTGTAGGAAATAGGCATCCTGGCGAAGGCCAATAAGAACAGAGCCCAGGAGCTGTATGTCTAAGCAAGTGAGGAGGTATTTCTGCTGTCTCTGGGCTGCTGTAGATCTACTCAGCCAGGGCATTTGTTTGGTGCTGAGTCAAAATTGCATGATGTCCAATTGGTATGACAGATTTTGCTCCTCACTTTTGTGCTCATTGGTCCGTTGTTTATTCATTTATTCATTCACTCACGGAGCACTTATGGAGCACCCAGTCTGTACCAAATACTGTGATGGAGACAATCAGGAATATTCCCGCTGTCAAAGAGGCACAAGCTAGAGAGAGAGGTGGGAGATAAGGCCCTCAGTGAATTCAGTCGCGAGAGTTACGAGAGGTTTGCAGAGGTGCAGTGGGAGCAGAGAGCAGCACATGAGTACAGCCTTCTGGGGAGGGGCTGGTGAGGAAGGGAGGGAAGGCTTCTAGAGGAGATGTCACCGCAGTGTCATCCTGAAAGATCAGAAGGGACTGGCCAGGCAGATGTGGGGCAGGGTAGCGAGAAAGTGGGGCAGGGCGGACAGTCCGTAACGACGGAACCACAGGGACAAAGGTGGAAACCTCCTAGGTGCCCACTCAAGGACAGCCAGGGACTAGTTATAGGAAACAGCATGCTGGAGTTCTGTCTGGCAGTCAGGAGGTCCAGGTTCAAGGCCTGCTCCACCATTCACTGTCAACTGTGAGCCAGTTAACCTTTCCAGACCTCTATTTTTTCTTTAAAAAAAAAAGTGGACTGTAAACTTTATAGATTATCTCTCATATCCTGGTCATATCCGGTTCATCTCTAATACCCTGTATAATTCTGTGAAAAACAAGTAGTATTTAGTTGGGAGAAATCTGAGACTTAACTAATATTTTATATTCTCATCAGTGATCTGTTCCATGGTCAGTTGTTAGGCCACCACTGAAGCTAATTCATGGATTTATTGTCCCTTTGGGCCTGTAAGCATTACTCTGTTCAGTGAACACAAGTCTGTAGCAGTCTATAGGTATCTCCTTCACATATGTCTCCAGATGTGTGACACCATTTGCAAGACAAATGAGGCCAAGTACTCCATGGGTCAACACAAATCAGCCCCTAGTACAGGTTTTTCAAGAACAGTCTTGTTAGCTATAAAAGATATTTTTGTTATTATTAAATTATCCTGCTCAATAGCTTATACAGGACATTAAGTTCAGGTGTAGTGGGAGAGCAAGAATGATCTTTGTTATCTTTAGGAATACATGTGATACATTGAAGATTTCCCCCGCAAGACAGAATACGTTCCACTAACACTAATGTCACAGTGATACACGCCTAGAGGGGGAAATGTAATTCCACATGATGAGAAATGACTCTTAGCTTCTTAAGATACAGCACATGTGGCCTAATGGGCCATCCAGAATGAGTCGATGTTCTAGAAAAGGGTAGCGTAGTTGTTCTGATGTCTGCAGACTGAAGCAGGGAGGTCATGAGCTGCCTCTTATTCTCTTGAGCCATTGGGAAATGAAGTGCTAGCGTCTGTCTTGCACTCCAGAACCTTATCAGGATTTTGAAAACTTGGGGAAGAAAAGAACCTGAGCAGTTCCTGAGCACCTACTTTGTTCCGGGCAGCCTGCCATGCAGTTTACAGATGTCCCTCATCAGAGGGAGGCCTGGGAAGAGGAGCAACGGATAGGGAAAAAAAAAAGCCAAAAACTATGAGGAAAGGTAGAGAAGCTTTGAATATTTTACCAAGAAAATAAACGGGTAGGAGGCTGACTCAATAGCTTTGATGTCTATGAAAGTGCGAGGTGACTCTCCTATTTTATGGAGTGAAGAGAACTAAGGGGAAAATAGCTTTAAAAGGCAGCTTGAGGCCTGAGGGTTATTAAATATCAAAATGACATATCACATGCGGATTGGGGACTTTTTCATGGGGATGTTGTTTTGAAACAGATTAGGTAGGCATTTGTCTGCTCTGGAGTAGGGGTTGGGGAAATAGATAATGTAATTGGGTCCCTTTCAACTGGATGATGTAATGAGTGTAGTTCTAATTCAGAAAGCCCTTGTCCCTGGAGAAAGCACCATTGCTTGTCCTGTGCTCTCCTGGAGGCTACTGGTTAACTCAAGTGCCTGTGGATCTGACTCCAATTTGATAATCCCCAAGAAGGCTGTGAAATTCCCAAATATGCAAGTATAATATTCTGTTTTGTAGATTTGCATCTACTTTTTGGTTTATTTGTTAAATTTTGATGTTTTTCCTCTGGAAAAATCAGTATTAAAGATTCTAACTCTATCCAATTAATACTATCTCTGATATTGAAAAACAAAACTCTGAATTCCTGTGGGCAAAGTTTTAACTATGAAAATTGTAATTTTAGGACACTGTGAAGATTTTCAATATCTCACTTTAAGGATGTCTCTTAAATTCTGTTATGCCCAGTCTGTTTGATGCTGGATTTGTCTGATGTGTTTTATTGTCGCTATTGTTATTACTGTTGTTTATAATATAGGGAGAAATTTTTGTAAAAATGAGGGACAACATTTAAATTTCTTCAAGTTCTTTTTCCGTGCAGTTTTCTAAAGAAAGCTATCTTTTTCTCCTATAGCTAAATTTAGAGTTTCATCCTTTCTGCCTGTTGAGTAAATAGCTTTCCATGAATTAGAACTAAATCCCTTTCTCAGAACATCTTTCTGGAGGAACAGCATTTTGTCCTGACACAGTGTGTCTTAGGTTCCCTCTGCAACATCCAAAAAACCCCAGAAGCAGTTTCAGATGAAGCACATTGGCCTCCTGCTACTGTAATAATTATAGTAGCATCCTTGCATTTTCTGCATGGCCTAGCAACAATTAGATTTTTACTGTAGGCTGGTTGGATTTTTTTTTCTTGTGTTAATTTCTCTGTGTTTTCTGTTTTTTTTTTTTTTGAAAAAAGTCAAGGGATAACAATGGAATACCAACATTTTTGCTGTCTTCCAGCTTTATAAGGAGATTGTCTATTTACGAAAGGAACATCCAGTGAACTGGCATAAGAACTATGCCATTGCCTGTGAACGGATGCTGCGCCTTCGGGAAAGAGGTGCAGACCCTGAAGTCTTGTTATCTGAAACCATCAGACACTTCCGTCTCTACACTCAGAAGGCCCAGAATGATCCACAGCTGGCCGATATTTCAGTTGCTCTAAAACACCTAAGAAAAGAACTGCAAAGTCTGAGAAATATGAAAAATGGCTGAGACAGCAAACTGTGAAAAACCTGCTTGGCGTTTGGCTTCCAAAATCTAAAAGTTTTTCATCCAAGAAAAGAAACAGCATAAAAAAATGGGGGCCTAAGTCATCTCCCAGATATAAGTACATGGTGCAGCCGTACTGTTTCGGGGGAGGGGGGGTGGTTAGAGACCGAGATGTGCTATTTATGCAAATACTATTTAGCCCATGTTACTGAATTAGCATTTCAGCAAGAATATTTTGAAAAATCTTCCTAATTCCACAGTCTTTCACCAAATGAGTTGCTTGATGAGATTCTAGAAGAGAATGAACTGTTTTCATATACTTAAAATATTGACCATGAATCTTAAAGGCCCTGCTTATTGGGATTGGGATTGAAATTAAATTCTTCAAACATTAATACCATACCAAAGACATTCTTTGTTTTCGAGAAGTGAAATCATTTTTTTTAAGAATGAATCTTGTTATGCTTCAAGTTAGAATACTGTTGGTTTTTTGTTTTTTGTTTTTTTGAGTAGCTGTGGTTGTTACATAATCTCACACTTCAAACTAAATACCAACCAAATGGTATTTTGAAAAGGTTAGGGTTTTATTGTCTTAGATCATTCTCTGAAATCACTAAAAAATTAAGCTAATTGTTGTTTGCTTTTTTTTTCAGTTGCTTAAACTGATTGGCAAGTAAAAAGGATTTTGTCTTTCCTTAATTAATTTTATATTCATGTTTTACTTCCATTTGGGCTCATAAATCTGGGCCCAATAATTAGTCCTGCTGCCAAAATGCGAAAAAAAAAAAAGGGCAGGGGCTCGGGGGGTGTGGGGAAGTGGTTCAATAAATTCATTTCTGTTACAAGCATCTTTTATACATATTACTAAAGAGAACATAGTAAGAAATGCAAATAATAGTTCTTTATTTTATTATGACAGTTAATTAATAGCAACCTGTTTTAATGAATAAAGTCACTCAGAGTCCTTCAGCACTTCCTAAGTAGAGGCCTGAATCTGTAGGGATTCTTTTCCCCCCAATTGTATAGCTCCTAGACTCCAAGAACTATATAGGCCCCTGTATAGAAATGCTCACTAATGAAGAGGGAGGGCTAGAAGCTTGTCTGCATTCAAAGATCACTGGTGAGTCATTCAGCAAGAAAAGGCCCCTTACCAGGAATAGTCACAGTTCCGTGGCATTGTACTAGCAAAAGGGTCTGATCAAAGGTCTCCTGTGGAGCTTGCATGGTTCCCTTTCATACTACGACCATAATTAAAACCACTAATTCTCTTTTAAAATGCTGCAGGATGCCATGTAGGCATCTGTCTGGAGTGTCCTTTGTGATGTCATAAGCTGTTAAGGACCAGTGCCGAGGGCTTTTGAGTGAAATGCCAGTCATGAAGGTGCTTCAAGACAAGGGTGCCTCTAAAAGCTTGACAGGGCCTTGACTGCACAATTCGAGCTGAATTTGCCCCTTGTCAGCTGCCAGTAAATAAATCTCAAAGGGGGAAAAGCTGAAGTTTCATTACCTGATCCATGGGGCTTTGTTGGTTTTGGCATCACACAGGGGAAGCTCTTGCCCCTCCATTCTCTGGATTTGAAGATGTCCATTGGAGCCTGCAGTGCCTGGACGGGGTTCAGAGCGGAACCTTTTGAAGAGTGTCAATAGTTGTAACAGTTCAGCTGTTAGGAAGACAAATAAATGGAGGAGCTCATTAATCCGCTTTTGGCTCTCGGTGCCTTTTGCCCTTTTATCACAGCCTTATTAGGCTCCTACTCATCTTGAACCAGAAAAAAATGAATTGAAGTTGTTGAGTACTAATTGGCAAAGACTTTTAATCATGGGCCAAGAACTTTCACTGACTTGAAAGTAACTTCTCCACAGGGAAGAACCAAAAACCTGGTTTACCTTAAAACAAAAACCTGTTGGAGTGCAGTGTGGTGTAAAAATTTAAGGAAGCATTGATAAATTGTCTAAGTTGATCCATTTGAAAGAATTATATAAGATGATGATTTCCACTTTCCTTTAAAAAGAGTACAGTAAAATTCATATGTGCCTTCCCTGGAAATGCACTGTCTTTATTATTTCAGAAAAGAGATTGCATGCGTATGTGAGATGATCATATTGGTTTTGAACATCTGCATATTGTATATGGAATAATATGTAAATATTATTACAGCATCTACATACACATCTGGTGTTGGAGTAATAGTTCCTATTTATGGCCTTAAGAATGGAAAATAAGGGCCTCTTTTTGAAAATATCTGCATTTTAAATGTGTCGATAATGTGGACACACATATTCAGCATATGCCTGAATATGCTTCGCGTATTGACTGTTGTCTGATGGTACATAGATTATTCTGTATTTGTGCATCAGTGGCTTTGGACCACTCTCTGTTTGAGAAGGCAATGATATGATGGCCCACAGTAGACAGGATCATAATCATTTAAATTTCCAAAAAACCAGCAGTGAATGAAAAAAGAGCAAACTGAGCTGAGATTTTGGGATGTTGGGCTTCATTCCCAGATCAACTACTTTTTGAAGAATTCTTTCCTTTCTACTGTGTGAGGTTAAACAAGTTGCTTTCTTTTCCTTTCTCTTACTTCTCCTTGGCTAGTACACAAACACCATAAGATCTGACAGAAGGGGTATCCTTTAGTCTAACCCCCGACATGGAAGAGGATGTGAAGGAGGTGACTTCTGCACGTTTTGGCTGGCATTCTCCTAGCAGTGTCCCTGGAGTGCCGAGGCTTGGCAGGATGACAGGAACCCTGCAAGGCCAAGTTCTGCCTGGACTTTGGCCTGAGGAGCAAGTGGGAGCCAGCAAAACTGTCTGCCTCTCCACATGCTGTGGTGCCCTCCTGCCCGGCACCGAGGCTGGCACACACCAGAGAGTGAGTGGAGAGGGAGATTGTGGCTTCCATGTTCCCTAACAAACCGCCCCAGCCCTGTTCCCGATGATGGAGGTATGCTTGCTTCTTGCTGTTGACTTTCCTCTTCTCTTTGTTTTTTCAAAGGATCCTTTTTTTTTTTTTAATACTTTTGTTCTATGACTCAAAATGCAGCCAAAATAGAAGTGAGTCAATGACTAGTGTCCTATTTTGAAGTCTTCTAATAGAAATTGTGAAATGTTATTTCTGCCTATATTCGTAGTCCTTTCTAATGACAGAACCATGATGTTTAGCCTTTATTATACTTAAATAAAGCCATTTTGAGTGTTAGGATTATTTGTATGATACCCTGCTGATTTCTTTAAGTCATCAGATTAGGATATGAAGAGTAGTTTTTTAATTTATATTTTGAAAGTTAAACAGTGTGTGAGTCCTTTTTCATAGTTCCTACCAATATCCCTCAGAATTTAGAAATGTTAATACTTTTAATATTCAGGACAAAAAGTTAACACCAAAGATTTTTTTTAAAAAGTGGATCCTATTACAGCAAATCCTTTTACTCTGTTTTAATTCTGGTATATTCTGTAAAAGCACCAATGTAGAGTATTACTTAAAATTCTGTTCTTCTAACTGGCTCCAAGCCCTATGGTTCGGTAAAGAAAAAAAACTCAAACTCAGTAAGAGATTCACACTGCTTTGTTCACCCTCATATTTTGCTGTGAATGCAAACCCATTCTAAGGCTTATACTCACAAACAAATAAGTAATGTTTCCAGGGATTCTGGAAACATCTAAAGGCCAAGATCTTGGCACAGCATTACAGAGCAAACAGGGAGCTAAAGCTTTAGCCGCGATCATATTCAATGAAGACGTCATTGTCAGTACCCTCTAAAGGTCTGTTTGACTTGGATCAGCGTGGACGGTATAAAACAAGCCTCAGGAATAGCACGATGTGCTTACCTGGATATCGGAAGGTAAACTAGTACGAATATATCTTGAGGAAGGGATTTTTCTGAAAAAAAAAATCTGATTGCTCTTCAACAATGTAACATATATTTGTATATCCTGGAAAGATTAGCTTATGTCATATCGCAAAAAGAAAAAGATGGGAGAGACAGGTAGAGGTTACAAAACTGTAAACACAGAGCCTGAAATTATTGCCCTGTAAATAGAGTTATCTGGATCTTTTCCACCGATCCCAAGTGTTATTGGTGAGGGTTAATTTTCATTAGCACAGATATTGTTATGATTTTAAAAAGTTGATAAGGTTGAGAAAGTTTCAAGGTACAGATCGAATACAAAGACAAATAATTGGACCATGTTCCCATCCACGTGATCCAACTTCACAGAGTACCTAAGTAGTTGCAAGTCTTTTTGTACATAATTGCCATTAGATGAGGTTAATGTTAAATAAATGTCTAATAAAAGATTAATAGAAATAAGCCCAATCGAAGTTTTAACCCATTCAGAATGTTAATTGTTCAGAATCTGTTATAAATCTGTACAAGTAGTATGGGGGGGTGGGTAACATAGGTGAATTATAATTTTTATATTGGTAAATTCATTATATATTATAAACTAATAAATGAAGATTACATCCTGTTTTTTAAAATATGCAAACAAACCATAACCATCTTCTATTTTAGAAATGTTATCTGGGGACTTCCCTGGTAGTCCAGTGGTTAAGAATCCGCCTTGCAATGCGGGGGATGCAGGTTTGATCCCTAGTCGGGAAACTAAGATCCCACATGCCACAGGGCAACTAAGCCGTTAAGCCTCAACTACTGAGCACATGAGCCACAGCTAGAGAGAAGCCCATGTGCCACAACTAGAGAAAAGCCCGCGCACCACAACTAGAGAGAAACCCGTGCTACAATGAAGAGCCCATGCGCCGCAACGAAGATCCCGCGTACTTAGCTGCGTTACAACTAAGACCCAACGCAGCCAAAAATAAAAAGTAAATAAATATTTAAAAAAAAGAAATGTTGTCTGAGGAGTTATTTTATAATATAACCTTTTAAAGAAAATCTTTGGAGATTTCTCCCATATAAATAAGATATTCCCTAATGGTTGAACCATTGGAAATACCCTCACTTATATGCAAAAGTATGTGTGATTAAAGCCACAAGGGAACAATGCTTGTGAAGTCAGACCCAATTTTCTCTTCCTTGGATTATAGTGTAATGGAACCTAAATGAATCACTTATTACCACACATCCTTGAGTACCATCTGAGACACAAGAAATCCCTGTAATATCTGGCATGCCAAGACTTTTACTCAAAAACTGCCACAGAGGATTTGAGGACAGGGTAAAAGATGCAAGGACTAGAATCTTGTTACAGTATCTCCCCAAAAAATGGGTTTTGAAAGTGGAAGGAAAACATTATATAATTGTTTCATTTATTTAAAAAAATTTTTTTGGCCTGCACCATGCGGTTTGCGGGACTTTAGCTCCCTGACCAGGGATCAAACCTGGGGCCCCTGCAGTGGAAGCACGGATATCCTAACCACTGGACCACCAGGAAATTCCCTAAAATTGTTGTATTATTAACAGTGCTTTTAAAAGTTAATATTAAAAAAAATCAAGGGCTCTTTTAAAATACTCCAGCAAAAGCCACAGAAGCTTTAAAAGGGGTGGTTTATAAATAGAAGATGATTCATTTATCAAAACTCTAGGTTCCTTTGCTTGAAGACTTAAAAGCCAATCTACCAGGTGAGAGGAAGTTTCAAAAATAGATTTGCTTATAGAAGAATGAAAAACCAAAGTTCAATTATGCAGAGTTTAAAATGGGTAAGTTCACTGATAGAGAGTACTTGTACTTAGTGGTTGTTTCTATTTAGTGTGTCATAATTTTTCACTAAAATTAGAGCATATTCCTTCAATATGTGGACTGGTATCCACACAGTTTTTATATTTTTCTTTCAGCGATCAGAGAGTTAACCATTAACCTGTGCAGTAACCTGCGTTCATCTGGAGGCAGCTGCCCAAAGTGCAGCACTGTGCCTACTTACAGCGATAGTAAGGCTGGGTCGTAACATCAATTTAAAGGAAATTGACCAGCTTTTTCATAATGAAATAGAATAAAAAATATAATGCATCAGAGGTAACAAGGGTAGCTGTTGTTTCACAAAATTTTGTTTCATTTCACATATATGTGTGTGTGGTTTATGTACAGCACATATATCATACTATGAATGATATATAGATATAACATTTACATATAAATCTATAAATGTATGTGAACAAGGTCATAATATAAAATGTACTTCTTATTGTGGATCACAGTAAAGAATAAATGTGAAAGCCGCTGGCCTAGGAGAATTTATCCAAATTTATTGAATATTAATGCCAAAAAGGTTGGCTAAGGGATCATCTAGTATAACTAGCACAACTAATCTAGTTAGGGACTAGAAACAAGGTTCTTGGCTCAATCTGGTATACTTTCCCCTCTTCCATCACAGTTAAATGAAACCAGTTACATTCTACTATCAACTCTGTGTCACATTGACCCAAATTATGCAGTCATGTTAAAATTATGATAAACTTTTCTAGCTGTAAAAGGTGTGTGAAATCAAGAGCTGTGTCGTAGGAAATTGTTTAAAAGCCATACACTGAACTTCTTTCTTGCCCTCCTCCAAACCTCTGGAATATAATTTCTTTTTTTTTCTTCCTTTCTACACAGGGCCAGTTGTATCCCTGGCTTTTGATAGAGAATTTTCCTACCCATTCTGGACTTAGGAATATATACCCAAATTAAAGGTTTTAGTGTGATAAGAAAAAGTCACTTTGAAATCCAGGAACTTATTAGCATAAATTACATTCCAGCTGAATCAGCTACTGAAAGCTCCATTTGAAAAATGTCGCTCTAGATTATATACTCCTTCCCCCTCCTATGCAGGGTTCAGAACATAATAGTATTTCTATGTTTTACAGAAGGAAATATGTCCCAGCTCCACTGGAATGTTCATTGAGTTGGGAATTAGACTTTTCCTCCCAGAAACCAAAACCACCTAGAGCCAGTGTTCATGATTGTTCTGTTTGGTTCAGCCACTCTATTAAAAATTTTTGACAGTGTCCAGAAGGCCAGAGGCCTCTGTGAAGAACTAAGTATCTGTTTTCCTAATTATGAGCCTTACCAATTCAGTGTTTAGATGATAATTTCTTCCCAATTTGGTTCTGAAGTCATAAGTATGATTTGTAAAAATGTATAACAACAATAATAACAATTATTGTTATAACAACTAATTCCATTTGACATCCATTGAATGGCTTCGTTCCTGCATTTACTGTCAGAGCTGGAAGTAGTTTGGCTTTTCATCTTTGGGAGGCAAATAAATTTAGTATCATTCGTGCGACAAAGACTCCTTCTGATGTGACCACACAAGCCATGCTGCATGCGTTTATGTGACGATACTTTTCTCCTTTCACGTGTCCCCTTGTGAACAATTAAATAGTTGATCTACAGAGCCTAAACCTGTTGAATACTATGAGCTCATTTGTACAAGATAAATGTGGGAGCCTGTGCGAGAGTCAAACAAAACTAGAACTTTATTTTAAATCAATGCCATACGATTTCCTAGTAATTGTGCCAATAATTGTCACGTGAAACATGTGGCCTGCTTGAAATTTTGTAAGCTAGACCTTTCATGTTCCTTTTTTATTATAGTGCTGCTGGATTAAAGAAATACTTCAACAAACACCTTCATCTCATCTGAAAGCTCCCCCAGCAGTGTGCAGTCTCCTGCAGGAACTCACTGTCACCTCCCATGGAGGGAGGGACAACTCGAGATCTTGTTGCCTGCGTGAAGCGGTACACACACACACACACACACAGAGGGACGTGTGCCTGGCGGGGTCATCGTGTCCCTGAAACAGCAGAATCCTAGTCCTTCCCAACTCTTCCATTCACATTTCCAGCTGCCAGGCTGTTCCAGATAGCACGGGCCTTTTCTAGACTGCACTAGAACACTGTATAGCACAGTGGTTAGGGCTGGACAAGGGCTCTGCCACTTGGTAGCTGGATGACGTGGTGCACGTGTCTGTGTGCCTTAACCTCCTCATCTGGAGAAGGGAGTTATAGCAGACTTACCTCACGGTGTGTCTGTAAGGACGAAATGGGCCGATGCAGACAGCGTGCACGGAAGCGTACCCGGCGCATAGCCACCGTTAGGGGTGCTGACTGTTATTAATGCGCCAGGACACCAGTGCTCCACTCTACACACCTGAGTAAAACCCATTCCACGCAACCCCATTACCATCACTGTCTTCCCTTCTTTACTGGCTTCCCCAAACCATGGTCCACGAGGCAGGAAGCTCCAACATTAGTACTATTTGCCTCTTCCCAAACTGAGATTTTGCCATCTACACATTTGATCTGATTCCACTTTCCCCCAAAGAGTGTAGATTCCGTTGTAGATTCCCAGGACCTCTCAAAGAACAGCCTCCCCACAACACAGCTTCGCCAGGCACTTTGAGGACAGATATGGGTCGGAAAGCTTGGAGCCCTGAACTCACAGCCACCACTGGGCTTCCAAAACCATGCTGGGGGCGGGGCCACAGACTTGCAATAAAGAATGAGTGGAGTGCCCGTCAGTGTGTTTTGTAAATGAGTATCTCATCCACTCAATTTTTTAAAACTCATTTTAAAAAATTCATTTAATCAATAAACACATTTTGAGCTCTACAGTGTTCCAGGCCCCGGGTACTAGGTTTTCAGAGGGGGAGGGGAACCAGACAGACTAGGGCCTGTTCCCTAGGGAACTTCCAATCTAGAGAAGGAGAAAACCAAAATGCAAGCATTTAAAATCTACCCGAGGGTCCTTTTGTACCACCACTACATTTAACCCCTCTGAGGAAATCAAACCTGCCGTCTCATTGTTACAAATGCTGATTGAGAAATGTTTACCACCACTGCCTCAACACAAATTAACACGGTTCCCACCCACGGAGACGTCCTCATCTCACTCCTAGGTCATAGAGAGCCCTGCTGAATCCACAAACGGCTGCACTGGATCACAAAGCAGTTCCTTTCCCCACACTTCCATCGTGGTCCTCCTCTCCCCACACCTCTTCTCCCCCCAGCATCCATAATACTCCGCTTTCCTTGGCTACACCTTGTCCTTCTGCGGATCTCAACGGCGCCGGATTAAGAAAATACTAGTGCTATCTGCCTACAGAGAAGAAAACTTCTCGCTTCTCCATTGCCACCATGGTAACAGAGAAGGGAAGAGACAGGTAAGAAAAGCATGCTGAGTGCTCTCAGGCTCAGTGCCTGACTCTCTGGGACCCACACCCAGGTTCTAAGAGGTGCAATGGCTCCCTCAGGCCCTCAGCACATGCTGCTGCTTCACTCCCGTTGCTGGAAGAGAACAGGCCCCTCTTCCACAAAGCAATGAGAAGGAATCAGCCCTTCTGTAACATTCTTGCCAAAAATGTATAACCTCAATGTAGTCACAAGAAAATAGCACCCAAACCCAAATTAAGGGACACTCTGCAAAATACCTGACCAGTACTCTTCAAAAGTGTCAAAGTTGTGAACGACAAGGAAAGACAAAGAGTGTGACACAGATTGAAGGGGACTGAGGAGTTGTGACAACTAAATGCAATAAGGGATCCCGGATTAGATTCTAGAACGGAAGAAATATTAGTGGAAACGCTAGTGAAACCGAATCCAACTCTGCCGTGTAGTTAATAGTTAATAATGTTGCACTAATGTCAGTTTCTTGGTTTTGATCATTGTACTGTAGTCACGTAAGCTATTAAATTAGGTGGAATCGGGGGACGGGTATACAGGAACTCTCTGAGTTATTTTTGCAACTTTTCTATAATTCTAAGATGATTTCAAAATAAAGCGGTTTAAAGAATTTTTTTTAAGGCAAAGCACTTCTTTTCTCTCTTAGTCCTTGTCGTTCTTTATTGAAAGCTTTAAGCCTCAAGATGAGCAATAGCTAGCACAGTGGTCTTTACTACCTGGGCGCACCAATGATCAAAGAGACAAGATCCTTAAGGCCAAAGGCCACAGCCCTGCCATTCGGGTAGGTGGTCCTCACTGGCCCTGGGCCTGAGTCCCCTCCTAGTGGCTGTCCAGTGGGACCTGGGTGAGGATTGGGCATCTCCAGGGAGCCTGAGGCTCTGTTGCAGCATCTTGGCGGAGGCTCAGGAGAGGTCTGCGGGATTAACTTCCCCGAAAAGCCACTGGACTCACACCCAGTTTGAAGACAGCAGGCTCTCGCCTTGGATTATTCCTGTGGTCTGGGTTTCTCTCTTCAGGCAGTCCTTCTCCAGGAGAAGAGGGAGTGAAGGCAAAGCACCCTTAATTCCCTAATTCTTTCCAAAGATGATTCAGGTTTTTGCAGCTTCATTAGCATTTGCAGATAGAAATACATTTTAAGTGGCATTATGCTAAGTAATTATTCTTACAGGATGTGAAATTAAACACATTTTACTCAGCATGAAATTATTCCTGCCATGTACAGAGTTTGGTGACAGCTTGAGAGTTGGGACAGTGGGTTGCACGAAGGGGAGAAGCAATCTATGTATTAAAAAAAAAAAAAAAAAGGCCAACCCAAAATATTCCACCAAAGGTAAGTCCTTGTAGCAAAATAATTTTGGCTGGATGGAACATTAAACCTGCTACTATAAATTTCACGCCTTGCATTCTTAAAGCAGATGCAGAGGGATGATGCCAAAAATTAATTGGAAATAACGCGACTTGTCTTGTGTACTCTATCCAGTAGAGGGCATAGCAGATAAGCATTGTGTGTTGGCGACTTAGCGACTGATAAGGCTTGTGTGTAATTGCTTCTGTAAAGATATGTAGCAGCATGCTTGGTTGCTTATTTACATTTAGGAATGTGGTTCGGAATAGGAGGTTTAGATTTATAACTTTGTTTCTGTCTGTCAGCACATGGGAGACTTTGGGTCGTCGTGAGCATTACATTTACCAATGCGTGATGTTAAATTGCTGGATTTAATTGTTACAGTACAGTGAATTATTCTATTATTTCTTACTTTTTTATCCTAAGGAAAATTCAAACTTTCCAGGCTTTAGGGCAGGATAAAATGGCTCTGAGCATGTCAATGTCTCAAGAGCACATTATTTTCTTATTGGATTGTATTAACTTTACAGATGGAAATTTGAAGGAGAATTAGAAGGCTTAGAGATGGGAAATTTGGAGAAGAAAAGAATAATGTCTTAAGATTTCTGGAGGGGTTAACTGGTAAGTCATTTTGAAAGCTGCTGATGCTAATTCTCATAGCAAGAGACATAGCAGACCCTAAAAATATCAGGAACGAGGCACGGAACTGCTAAGAAAGAAGAGAATCTTGTGTCACACTCAGAACTGCCAGAGGATTATTCAGGTTTTCTGTCTCTGTCTCAGTCTGTGGCTCTGGCTCTCCCTCCCTCCTCCTCTCTCAATACCTGCTATAACTGGCACCGATTTTTCTTCCGTAAACTCCTAATAGGGCAACTTTCCATGTTCTGGGCAGAGGGTGTTTGGCAGTTCCACTTAGTTTAAAAAACAAACACGGCCTCCCGCCTCAGATGCATGTATTTGGACCTGAAAGGACAGCAACATGACATATATAAACAAACATTCATCCATAAGCACTCTACTTTGCAGCTGAAGGGAAAGCTGTGGGAATAAACCACAACATAATAAAACCTAGCAGACAATAACCTTAAAGGAAAACGGCACAGGCCCGCCTCCTGCCAGGGAACGGGCTATTTCCTGAGGATCAAGCGGCTGGGAGGCGGAAAGCACAGGTGTCCTGTCCACGCTGCGGGATCGGATCTCGGCCAGGCACCAGCCGGCTGGGCTGGAGTCCTGGCCGTCACCGCCTCCGCCACCACCATGGACGCCCCTTCCTCCACCTTTACCCCCAGAGCTCTTCCCCACCATTTCAGAGGCTTCCATGCAATGCCCAGGTCCGAAGTGCCCCTTTGGGAAAACGAGCTGGGGAAGAAACTCACCACAGTGCTGGCTGCTGAGTCGGGGAGGAGGAGTGTGGGCTCCAGGGTGGCAGGAGACTTGCTGTGTGCCCGTTTTTGTACCATGAGCAAGTACTGCCTAATCTTAAAAGTGTAGAGTAACGGAACCTGAACCTAAGAGAGATGAAGAGAGACTTGCCGGTTCTCGGACCTGCTCTTGTTTACTGTCTCCTTGCCACATTGTCTTTCTCCCCTTGTGCTTTTCATAAAGGAACAATGAGCCTTTCTCCCCGGGACAGACTCTACTGCAAATCTTGTTATTTCTCCTTGGAAACTTTAATTTGTTGTTTATAGCACTGTTTCTTTACAAATGGACTCCTCCCTTGTGTGTGTGTGTGTGTGTGTGTGTGTGTGTTTCTGTGTGTCTGTGTGTCTGTGATGGGTGACTAGAGGTGGTGAAGGACCCCTGTAGGAGGGGAGGGAAGGAACCAGAGAGATGACAGGGAGAGAATGGGGAGGGGCTGCTCATCATTGGAAAAGTTGGGGCAGGAGAATGTGACCTGAAAGCTTATAAACTTAGGGTTGAGTTTTAGGATAAATTCAAGTTAATGTGGAAGTTAGGGCCTCCAGAGCTCTGCCTCCCATCCATCACTCAAACCCCTGTTGGCACAGAAAGTTATATATGCACCCAAAATGGCAAGAGCCTCCATTTGGTTCCTACATAGCTGCAGCTGCCAATAAAAAGCCTGAATCGGGCTTCCCTGGTGGCGCAGAGGTTGAGAGTCCGCCTGCCGATACAGGGAACACGGGTTTGTGCCCCGGTCCGGGAAGATCCCACATGCCGCGGAGCAGCTGGGCCCGTGAGCCATGGCCGCTGAGTCTGCGCGTCCGGAGCCTGTGCTCCGCAACGGGAGAAGCCACAACAAGGAGAGGCCCGCGTACAGCAAAAAACAAAACAAAACAAAAGAAAGCCTGAATCTTGCCTCTCTTCTTAGATAGCTGCTTCTCTTGCCTTAAAATCTTTCTAAGCAGAAGCTGTATTTAATATTGCAAATAACTACTCCCATGGTTTATCGGTCAGGGTCCCCCTTGCAAAGTCCGGAATCCATTCCAGCTAGTGTCAGCAGAAAGGGCCTTAGTACATGGCCTTAAATGGCTCACAAATTAGCAGAGACAGGCTCTAGGTTGGTCCTTTCCAGGATGAGCTCCACACTGCTCTGCAGAGCTGGGTCACTAGCAGAACTGTGGCTTCCACCACCAGGAAGCTCTCTGCCAAAGCAGGAAGCTACTCCAGAACCACAACACCCCTGCCGCCCTCGGGAAGCCGCCATGGCCAGGAAGCCCCTGCATCTGCTACAGCCTGAACCACCCGAGTGGACACTAGAACCCACACCAGGAAACAGCTGACCTGCTATAGCTTTCAACACACAGAGCCAGTGATCAGACACAATGAAAATAAATGCGCATGACCACACCTCCAGCGAAAAGAACAGAAGCAAGGGCTGTGTCTCACTCCTGCCTTCCAAACCCCATGCATCTGAATGGCTGAACGGAGCTCACTTCCAGAATCCCAGCTGCAAGGTTGGTGTCTGAGAAATACAGTTTTCATTTCCCAGCCTCTGCAGTATGGACGGCATTCTAGAAGGCGGCTGGAATGAATGTCAAGCATCAGTGCACTGTACCTGCTACACTTCAGAGTTACAGTGCTGAAAACATGGTTTTTTGGAAAAAGCTTATTTACAAATAAGAGAAAATAGTTTCTTTTGAACCAAAAATAAATGTGCATTCTGAAATGGACAAATTCGTAAAGCGGGATTGTCCCAACAAGAATTTATAGGTATTGAGGTCAACACACAAAGAAGCCGGGGATGGGAATTCTTTCATTTCCTCTATCCTAGTAATAGAGGAATCAGCAAAGGCCAATATACTGTAACTGCTTATGTGATATCTGGAGCATGGTAAACAGTACATTATTAGAAGATGGAGCAGAAGGGCAAGTAGCAGCTGATTTCACCTAGTAATGGCACACGAACTGGCGTGGACTCACCTGTTGTGAAGGCTAGAACTGAGAAAGGAAACTATTACATCACCAATGGAACGGGTTAAAGATGTAAAGTGGTCACGGTGGGAATTGGGTCTGCATACAGGAGTAGTGGAATCAACATGCCTCCAACAAGATCAGAGGGCCTGCTGATAGGAGAGAAATACGTGTTGTATTTCTTTTCCATTGTCACTTGAGAAGCCATCTGAGGACAACTTGGGCATGAGTGGGAGTATCTCCCTGGGCCACTGCTGGAAGGCAGAGCAGGAAGTACCACTCAAGAGTCGGAACTAGGACAAAGTGGTTTTTGCTGCAGGAAAAAAGCAGCTTAAAAAAAGAATTTCTGAGAACTCAAAATCCAATGACCCAAGAGACTACAATACACACACTGTCCCAAGACTTACAGAAGCTGGAAGACCACTTATAAAGAAAAGCATAACCTATAATCAAATAACAGAGGCCACAGATTGTGGAAGGAGGTGGATAGAGCAAAAAGACAGCAGAGATTATCCTGTGGGGAACCCTTACAAAGCCTCGCGCGATTTATGATGGAAAGTCAGGAGTCCAACTGAGAACCAGAGCGTGAAACAGGTAGCTGAGTTGCGATGGCCATGCAGAGTGAAGTTCCCTGATGTCACAGCATAAAGTTCAATCGCATCGTGCCTTGAGGGGAAGCAGAGTCAACCGCTCTAAAGCTTTGCGTTACTGACGACCTTCAGCATAGACATTAACTTGTCTTCGTCTTTTCATTTATTTAGTTTTTTAATAGATTTTGTTTTAAGTATCCACTATGTGTAAAGTAATATGAAAACCATAGGTATGGTACTTTAGGGGGGTTATCGCTTTATGAGGGCCAAATAGAAATGAAAAAGCAATTACATTGTAATGTGGTAACTGAAGGAGAGCACAGAGGGTTATGCAGGAAACCCACCCAAACTCGGAGTGAGGGAATGGCAGAGAAAGCTGCCTGGGGAGGAGACACTGAGAAGGGAGAAGGAGAGTCAACCAGGCAGACAGCGGAGGGGGCTAGAGCAGGAGGAGAAAGTATTTCAGGAAGAAGGAATAGTGAGTGAAAGGCCTCAGAGTGGAGAGAGAGTGGAGCACATTCAAGAATTTATAGTAATCCTGGATGTTTGAAATGTGGAATTTGAAGTAGTAGTGGCAAGAAATGAGGCTGTGAAGCGAGCATGGACCAGCCCATAAAGGACCTGAAGACTCACGTGAAAGAGCTTGGGTTGTATGTTAGGGTGATGGGAAACTATTGGAAGAGTTCTACGCTGGAGTGTGATGCCACGTGAATGTAGGATGATCAGAGCGACAGCAGTGTAGAGAACAGACTGGAGTAGGGGCAAGGTTGAGAAAGAGGAACCCATCAGATGTGGCTGCAGTCACATAGGGGTGATAATGTGGCCTGAGCTGGGGCGACAGTGAAAGGCAGAAAAATGGGCATATTCTAGAGAACCACAAACCTGGAAAGGGCTCTTAACTCTCCTAGCAATCCTGGTACGCTTGATCTCTCTCTCTCCAAGACAACTATCACAAGTTTCTTCTCTAAACTCCAGCTCGTTTCCTCCTTTCCTCCTTTCCTCTTAGCTATCTCCCATTTAATTGAAAAAATAGAAGCCATTAGAAAGGATTTCTCTTTTCCTCGCCATCACACCTACCTGCTCCTGTACCCATCTTCCCCTTCTCTGCTTTCGAACCCTCCTCCTATCACAAGCCAACCCTGTCCCAGCCGTGACATCCTACGATGGCCACCTTCTCAAGGACTCTGATCCTTCGGACTTCTTATCTTCCACATCATTCGTACCTCATTCCTTCCCTCTCCCTCTCCCTCTTTCCTCCACCATCTGGCTTTGCCTCTCTCTGCAAGCTTCCGTGGGTCTGTTCTACTCCTGACACCTACACTTTAGCCACACTGGCTCCAAACACTCCAAGCTCCTTCCTACCTGAAGGGCCTGTGTAAAAGCTGCTCCACCTACTTGGAAAGGATCTTGCCATTTGTACTGGGTTGAATCATGTCTCCCCCAAAATTCATGTCCACCTAGAATTTCAGGATGTGAACTTATTTGGAAATAGGACCTTCGTAGATATAATTAATTAAGATTAAGTCATACTGGGTAAAAGTGGGCCCTAAATCCAATGACTGGTATTCTTATAAGAAGAGGAGAGGACATATAAAGATATAGACACAGAGGGAAGGGGACCATGTGAAGATGGAGGCAGACGTTGGAGTGGTGTGTCTACAAGCCAAGGACTGGGGGTAACCATAGCAACCAGGAAGGGGCGACAAAAAATCCTTCCCTAGAGCCTTTGGAGGGAGCATGGCCCTGTTGATACCTTGGTTTCTGACCTCTAGCCTCGAGAACTGTGAGGGATAAAACTCTGTTGTTTACAGCCTCCCAATTTGTGGTCCTTAGCTATGGCACCATTGTCACATGACCCATCCCTTCTTAGCCCTATGCCTTCCCTAGGGGGCTCTTCCCTGGCCACCTTATGTAAGAGTTTCTCTCATATTTTTCTTCTTTGCTGAAACAAGTTCATTTTCTTTATAGTCCTTATCATGAGAGGATGTCATATGTGTATTGGCTTATTTTTGTCTATATTATCTATTTCCCACACTAAACTCTAAGCTCCAAGAGGGCAGGGATCACATCTGATTGTTTACCTCTCTAGTACTGGCCTAAAACCTGGTAAGTATTCAGTAGAGAGTTGGTAAATGAGTGAAATAATAAATAAAGGAAGGAAGGAATGAGGTACTTAGAAGTTGGAGTGGACAGGATTCATGACTGGTTAGATGGAAAGGAAGGGGGCTGGAGTGGTCAGGGATTCCAGGTATCCCACTCAAGTCCTTGGTGGATTCAGCTGCCTTTCACTGAACTGCAAAGCGTGGGAGGAAGAGCAAGTTTGGGGAAAGGTACTGAGTTCGGTTTTGGAGTTTTGAGTCTGAGGTGTCTGTGGGTCATTCAAAAGTAGAGGTCAACTAACTGGCATCCCTGTTTCTGCCTTCCCCCCTCCCCCAGCCTGTCTGTAACACAGCAGGCCAGGGGAGCCTTTAAAAACATGAACAGATGACATCCCTGCTCTGCTTACCACCTTCCAATGGCTCTCACTATTTATTTTACTGGTTTATTCATTCTCCGACTTCTCTGATTCTAGCGAGATATTTGTTCCATGAGGGCAGGGCTTTCTGTCTGTTTTGTTCACTACATATATCCAGTACCTACAACAATGTCTGGCAGGTAGGAGGTACCCAATAAAATGTTGGATAAAGCAATAGGATTCCGTTGGGACTCTGGGTTATGGGTCTGGCACTCAAGGAGTGAATTCTGGGCTGAAGATGACGATTGGAAGCCGTTGACAGGTGATAGATTAGATGGGTAGACAGATAGATAGGTAGGTAGAGAAAGCTCCCACAGTGGATGTGATCTCCCTTGGGCAGGACATAAAGTGGAAGAGAAAGTGGGTTAGGACCAAGCCCCAAGAAACATGAACCTTTAAGAGAAGGGCAGAGAAAGTGGTATCCTCAAAGGAGACTAGGAGGCAACAGCCGGTGTGGTATCAACCAACCAAGGCTAGAGAGCATTCCATAGAGGGAGTGATCCACCGTCAAGTACGACTGAGAGGAAGCAGACAAAGAATGGCAGCTTCATGAGATAGTAGAGGTGACAATCCAATTTCAGTGTGGAGGAATGAGTTGGAGGGAGGATATGCAGACAGGAAGTTTAGCAGCTGGTATGGACAAATCTCCAAGAAATCAGACTGAGGAGAGACTGGATGATTACTGGGGTCAATATGGAGGTTTTCATTTAATGATTGGAGAGAGAACCAGCTTCAATGCTGATGAGAAGGAATAAGCAAAAAAAACAGTTGGTGGATGTAGCTGAGAGCCTGAAGTGCCTGTTCTACAGCAGTGAGAAAGGGCTGTAGAACAGGTAAAGAAAAGGGACAAGTCCTGTGAAGGAGGGGTCAAAGAAAGGTGGGGCAGTCACTTACAATGGCAAGAATTTGTTTCTCGCTCACAGTCTGTAATTAGATTGGAGATCGGCCGATCTAAGTTGGAGCTGGCCCTTGGCTCCAGGCTGTTCAAAGAATCTCTCATTTTCTGGGACCAGCAGAGCATGTTCTTATTGCAATGGCAGAAGCCAGTGGAGAAAACCCAGCCATACAAGCACATCTCTAGCCTGTGCTGACATTCCATATGCTATCATCCCATCAGTGAAGGAAAGTCACTTGGCCAAGCTCAAAATCAAGAGTTGGGGAAAGGATACTTTGCCAGCTTGAGGCCATGGCAAGGTTGTGAATGTGTAATTCTATTATGGGGGTGGGGGCAGGTGAAGAATTGAGGATGATATTATCATTTTTATTTATTTTTTTTACATTTTGGCCACACAGCTTGCAGGATCTTAGTTCCCTGACCAGGGATTGAACCCACACCCTCAGCAGTGAAAGCACAGAGTCCTAACCACTGGACCACCAGGGAATTCCTGATATTATCATTTTAATGACTATCACCTCATCTAGGCTGTATGTGGTACAATTGCTGTAGCTCCCAACCAGCCTCCCCACTTCTGATTAATCCTTTAAGGCATCAGATTCATCCTTCTCACATGTCATTATCATGGTGTCACATCTCTTTCCAAACCCTGTCTATAAGATAAAGTCCAAAGTCCTTGGCCAGGTATCCAAAGCCTCCCAACCCAACTTGTGCAGTGTATTCCCTTCACTCTCCCAGATGTACGCTCCGCTTGGGCCAGTTCAATACTACTCACCCACCCCCAAACACTTCCTTTCTTAACCACTTCACCACTTATCTAAAGTTTCCTTATCCAAGGTCTAGCTTCCATGAATTCATCCCAAACTCCTCCAGCCCCTCTTCTGAACGTCTATAAGTAAACGTCAACTGAGTTTTTACTACCCTTTTAAAACTTAATTATATAGGAACTTAAATATAGTGACTTAAATTATGAATATGTTTTGTTTACATATTTGCTAAACAAATATTTGCTCTTTTCAGACTCCATTTGTCGACCAACTAATATTGTGATTGGCCTCCTACCAGGAGCTGAATGCTTATTGGAAACCTGGCAGAGCCCTGCCCCTCAGGAGGCCCCAGTGGAGTACAAAAACAGGGCAGTGGGTACTTATAATGCAATAAATGCTACCCTGGGGGGGAGTATGGAAAGTCCGTAGGAGGGCACTGTCCCAATTTAGAGGAAATGGGAGGCTTTCCAGAGGAAGGTGAGATAGATCTGGATGGTCAGGGGCTAACTAAGTCTAAGAGAGGGTAAGGTGGTCCAGGCTGAGAGGACGGCGCTGGTAAAGGCATGGAGGCTTGAAGGAAGGCAGTGTGTTTAGGGAATAAGGTCTGTGTGATTCCTAAGTAGGAGCGAGGGCTGGAGTAACAGGGAGACAGCGTGGAATGGTGGGTTGAGGCCATCTGCTGAAGGATTTTGTGTGCCACCCGCAGGAACTTCAACTTTATCGGGGAGTGGGGACGAGATGAGGCCAGAGAAACATATGGGGTGGACGGGCCTCCCCTTTATGTTTCTTCTCAGGGTTACTCATGGCAGTATTTGCCCTCCAAACGGCAGCCAAGGGATGAACATACAGCGAGAGCCCCGTGCCATCCTAGAGCCTGCTTCCCCTCTTAGCATGTCTCAGCCCTAAATTGAAAGGGGGATCTTTGAGATGATTTAGCAGTTTCCCATTGCCAGACAGTCTCTGGATCCTCTGTCCTACCCACCTCCCAGGACGATGAGCAGTGGGTCCCATTCTGGGGTAGGGCTGCATCAACACCTGCACGACCCTCTTCACTCCTGCCCGTGGCAGCCAGGGAGTGGACTGTCCTTTTAGGAACTGTTAACGTAGGCTTGATCTTCAATTTGATCTCCAATTTATCCCTAATTTAGAGGCAGGGAAAAGTATTTCATCTCCCTCCATCTTTTCAAAGTGTTTTCAGGCACCATCCATAGGAGCCTCGGCTGCTTGGCAGAGAGATCCCTTTGGAAACTGGCGCCCTCCGAGGCTGGCGGTAATTGGAAGTCCCCATCACAGGGTCACCTCTCAACATGGCTCTGTGTGTTCTGGAGTTTGATAAATACCAGCATCACAACGCTGTTTCCTTTGTTAACTCGTTCGTATGCTGTCACCCTTCCTCTCATCGTTCCATGCAGGTGTGCATGGTTCATTCACAACGTTGTCCCACTGCCCCCAGGCCCTTCATGCCCTGGCCCTGTGCTTGATAAGGTGGACATTGTCTTCCTCTCATCTGCCAGAGACAGAAGCAGGACCTCCCCAGCATCCACAGTTCCATGGTCCCCACTTAGGAGTGCCCTACTCAATACTGCTTTCTGGCTACAGCCCCTTTCTTTGCCTTCAGAGATTGGCAGAAAGCTTCCCACATAGCTCTCTACCTAGACATTCAGAATGACATGTGTAATTTTATTGTAACCTGAGATGTTTCTAGAGGAGGTCAGTGAACCACACTGAGCCTTCGAACATTCCTCACTAAGTCTTTTGCCCAACACACCTTTACATCTTACCGCCACAACCTGTTTGCTTTCTTGAGATGACTGCGCATCTCCCTGGTTATGAGGATGGAGCGGGGCCTGCCGGCTCCAGCCTCCAGTTTGCGTCTCTAGGCACTTCTTCCAGGAGGGCTAGCCCTGGGTGAGGCCCTGGCGTGTGGCATGTGGTCAAGAGTGTGAGCTCTGAGCCCAGGGGACTTGTGATGCCACCCTCCCTTCTCATTTACCAGCTACGGGGGTCTCTGTCTGAGTTGAAGCCACCAGCAGGTGGTAGGAATTCTGTTCTTCCAAAGCCCTAAGTTTGAATACCAACTCTGCCATCTTCTGGTTGAACAATCTTACCCAAATTCCTGAACTTCCCTGAGCTTCTTTTGCTACCCTGTAGAATGGGCACACTACTTACATGGAACTTATACATTGGAAATACACATGGGAGTTAATACTACATTATCCATTTCATCCCTCTACCATTAGGTAGTGGCAATGTTACCATCTGGAGAAACAGGGAAGCTACCAGAAGCCATCCTATAACTACAAGGAGAGTTCTGACTCTGTGGAGTACAATCAGCAAGACTGAATGAACCCAAAGTCTTTAGTAAAATATTTATAATGGTTGTTTGAATTGTTGTCTCTCCAAGACTGTAGGCTTCTCTAAGATAGGGACTTTGATAGGTCTAGCACATAGGTAGTATCAGTCCTCAAACTTCATTCTTCTTGAATATTGTGTTGACTCTGCCGGGTCTTTTGCCTTTCTATATGAAGTTTCTAATCAGCTTGCTAATATTCACTTGCTGGGATTTTTATTTTATTTTATTTTATTTTTTTTTTTTGCGGTACGCAGGCCTCTCACTGTCGTGGCCTCTCCCGTTGCGGAGCACAGGCTCCGGACGCGCAGGCTCAGCGGCCATGACTCACGGGCCCAGCCGCTCCGCGGCATGTGGGATCTTCCCGGACCGGGGCACGAACCCGCGTCCCTGCATCGGCAGGCGGACTCTCAACCACTGCGCCACCAGGGAAGCCCTCTTGCCGGGACTTTGATAGGAATTACATTAAATCTATATAGATCAAGTTGGGAAGAATTGACTTCTTAACAATATTGAGTCTTCCTAGCCATAAGCACTGAATACCTCTCAATTTACTTAGATCTTCTGCGATTTCTTTCATCAGAGTTCTTTGTTTTCCTCATATAGATCTTGCACACGTTTGTTAAACATACACCTAAATATTTCATTTTTATGTGCTAATGCAAAGACTGTTAATGTTATGTTACAGGCAATAGGAAGTCAAAGAAATGGCTAAACAGAGGAGTAATAATGTACATTAATTTTTAAGGAGATTGTTCTACTAACAGTGTGAAAGATGGATTATAGTTAAGTAAAATTAGAGGTAAGAAGACCAGTCAGGAGAATTTTTTCTCAATGTGTACAAGTGGAAGCAAAGACCTAAGAGAAGTAAGTAAAGGCAGAAGGTATAGGAAATGTTAAATCTGACTCAAGAAATAAGGCAAATAATAAGGATGCTCTTTCTCTGAGAAAGCCAAGCAGACAGATGTTGCAACAGCCTTGACGACTATTCACCTACACCAGTCTGCCCAGGGAAGTGGTATTTAAAGACCAAAAATGGCGGTGTTAGCTGTCTACTCCAGCATCCATTAATCCCCTGCCCTTTTTCCTGCCTAACACAATCCCAGTTTTGCTCAGGAATCCTCCTTCCCCACCTGGCCAAGAACTACAGGGTTGGCCTGCTTGGTCTATGGGTGCCCCTATCCCCCTTGCCAGGACTGAATCAGAAATGGGCAAGTGGGCCAATTCTGGCCAGTTGGACAAAAAAGGCCGTCTGCTGAATGAGGTGGGGACGGCAGCAATAAAAAAATTTTCCTCCATCCTAAGTGAAAGCCGCAGGAAGAAATGGTCTCCTACCTTGCTCTGGAGGTTGTCCTGAATTTGTGACTCCTAGAGCTACTGTATCCAAATTGCTATCAGCCTGAGGATGGAGCCAACAGTGAAGGTGGTGTAGCACAAGGAAAGCACTGTTGAGCTGCTGAATCAAAGAAAGCACATTTCTTTATTGGTTGAGCCAGTATAAGTTGGGATTTCTGAGACTTGCATCTGAAAGCATCCTCTCTGTTACACCTGACCTTATTCAGCAGCTAAGCTAAAGAAAGCTCACCTGCTACCCACCCACCCCTCTGAGGATGCTAAGTTCTTTCCTAGTGCCAGGTTAGATCATACCTCTAGAGTAAGGACTTTGCCTGCTTGTTTACTGCTCTACTCTCCACATCTAGAACCTGACATTTAGTAGGAACTTAATAAACATCTAATATATCAGTGAATGAATGAGACACTGAAGAGCTAAAATTTGAATCACATTTGTTTGGCTACTCCCCACCCCACACTCTGTTTTCTCCCATTAAAACTTACCATTATTGGGCTTCCCTGGTGGTGCAGTGGTTGAGAGTCCGCCTGCCAATACAGGGGACACGGGTTCGT
Organism: Phocoena sinus; assembly: GCF_008692025.1. NCBI lineage: Eukaryota > Metazoa > Chordata > Mammalia > Artiodactyla > Phocoenidae > Phocoena > Phocoena sinus. Next base: position 133,759,350 of record NC_045764.1, read on the forward strand.
GCCCCAGTCCGGGAAGATCCCACATGCCGTGGAGCAGCTGGGTCCGTGAGCCATGGCCGCTGAGCCTGCGTGTCCGGAGCCTGTGCTCCGCAACGGGAGAGGCCACAACAGTGAGAGGCCCACATACTGCAAAAAAAAAACAAAAAACTTACCATTATTGAGTTGTGAATGTTGTATGCCTTTGACAAGTGACAAAGATTATAGCAAGAAATAGCTATATCAGAATAGCCTCTGCGTTTGCTATATGAAAAGACAGTCCAACACACATCTATGATGTTTTCAGAGTTCCTATACAAAGTCTTCTACAAGAAAATTAATGCCAGAAAAAAAGCATATCTCTCTTGGAGAATTGTTCTACTTCCTTCCAGTAGGTTGTATGGATGATCTAATTGAATGTCCTTTTTCACCCTGGCTGCCAGGAAGCTCAAAGCCTAATCTGATGCTAAATCACAGTAACTCTATTACACTTCACAGTCAATGCTTGCTTCTTCTTCCTTTCCATGGCTCTGCTTTTCTAATTTTAGTTAAATGACCTTATTGTGTTTGCCTTTATTGTAAGTTGCTTCAAATCCTTTTCAGAAAGAGGTGCGTATTTTAAAAAAAAAATTAACAACTCAATTCTAAAAAGCCATGCAGAGCCTGAGTTGGCACCACTTGCTCTTTGTAATAGCCTGGAAGGGCCCCCAAAGTAGCCTGGTGCTTTATCTTTACAAACACATGTCAGCCAGAGCAGCGGTGCTCACCGGAGATCTCCCAAGACAAGGGCAAAAATCACCCGTCATTTTCTACTGAATGGGTGTCTGGAGGACCATTCAGTCTCCCAGTGGCTGGATTTGGTGGAGCGGATTAACGTGGAGAGCCCTTGGAAAAATCAGCATCACCCCTGCCTAAACCAGCTATTGTGCCAGAGGTGAGTGTTCTGTCTAGTTTTGGAGATAGAATCTCTTTCCTGCCTGGCCCCTAGCCCCGCTGGCTTTGTATGCAGAGTCCCGTGCCCTTCCCCTTCCCCGCGCACCCCCTCCCCCGACTCTGGACCTCAGGTCTCTCCAGCCAGCCCTCTGTGCCAACTGGCAGAGGGTGCTCTTGTATAGCAGATCTGAATCCCTCCCCACCAATGAGCTCCCGATGCCTTCCTGCTCCAGCCAGGCTGTCTCCACCAGCTGGAGGCCCTGGAACCCTCACGTGGGGCAAATTGCTATTTTTCTTTCCAAAGACTGGCCTAGGCCATGCCCCCAAACACTGCTGAGCTGGCCTCATTCCCCTGCAAGCTTGTGTACCCCTCTCTGCGCTCCAATTTCCCCACAGGTGGAACAGAATGAAGCTAAATATGGGAGGACATAGTTTGATTTGTGATATCTATGTTGAGTCAGAGAGAGAGAGAGAGAGAGAGAGAGCCCTCTCCGAGCTCTGCAATAATACATTCTGTGATTTAATTGGAAATTTAGTAAATCTGCTAAAACATTTAGTGGTTTAAATTTTTCCTGTTCTGCAAAGAAACAAAGGCTTCTGGTTTACCCTGTGTCTTTCAACAACTTTAATTTCATTTGTAGATTACGGATGGAAGTAGCATTTCCACTCGATTGCATACTGGGCATTAAGAAGACAAAAACCTTCATTGTTTGCAGCCCTCGGAATTTTTTTTCAGACATTAAGCTGTAGGTGGCATTCTTTATACCTGACATCAGAGCACTTTTGTCAGGCGTTTAGTTGACAGGATTTACTGCAAGCCCATCCTAGGTGTGTGAAGCAGAGAAAACAAGAAAATATATCGTTCGGGTGGGCAGACAGAGGAGTGCACAGGCCCATCAGCCTGACTGGGTAACCGCTGCTTTTCAAACTGTGTAATTAAAGATCTTTAGAGTTCTTTGAAGGGAATTAATTAGTAGAGAAAGGCTGTTTTGTTTACAGTCTTTATCATCAACATAATCAAAAGCTAGCCTTGATATTGGTGGCAAATTGGACTGAATTCTCCCGAAGCGAAACATGCTTCCTGCAGAGCTGTTCTTGTTTTTGGAGGTTTGTTCCATCTGTGTGTTAGCTTGCCATTGGGTGGAGGGGAGAGGCCGGTGGGGAAACAGAGCACTGTGTCTGGGACGGGATTGCCAAAACACCCGTGGCCCACGTAGAGGCCCCATCACCAATCCCCACGTGTGGATGGTGTGTTGGGAGGTTGCGGTCAGTGTTTAGGTTCACCTGTTTGGATGCTTTGTCCCTGGGTAGCTGTGTTTTCAGGTCTGGGAAACCCTAAAGAAATCATCTGGTAATGTGTCACAGTGGATCTCACTGTACTGGCCTGGTGGCATCAGTGCTTCGTAGTCAAGGCTGACATCTGGGTCCCACTCAGACCTACTGAAGAACCTCCTGGGATAGGAATCAGGAATCTGTGTTATTAACTCACTACCCAGGTGCTTCTGATATGCAGCCAGGTCTGAAATGTCGAACTACTGACTCATGCCCATGTCCTTTTGGTGAAAGGACTGGGGGCAGCTTTGGCCCCATTGCTCCCCTTCCCCTAAGAATCCCATTTCATGGTGCCAGGAAATGTTCTAAAGGACCAGCATCTTAAGGGAGGGAGCTGAGTTGGTCATATGTTTATCCGAGTGAGAAGCAGGTCTTAGTAGAATCTAGGTTTTATAGGCCAAATTTCATCTGATTACCTTATGATCATATTCCAGAAACTATCTTGTCTTGGTCATTACAAGAGCTCAAAGACTTCCTCGGTTGCCCAAATTGTCTTTACCTGGCCACCTCTGTAATCCATACCCACCAGTCCTATCCCTTTACTTTAGTTTCATTTTCAATGAAAAGTTTCTATTGTAGAAATAATACAAGTGTGTAGTTAGGAAGAATTTTCTTAAACGAGAGAGGTGTTCAAAGTGGGGAGGGAAAGGTCTCCCTGCAATCTCACACTTCAGAGAGAATCCCTGTCAAAGGTATCAACAACCTCATTTTCCAGATGTGGACACGAGGGTCCAGAGAGGTGAAGTCAGTGATTCTGTGGCAAAGCAGGAACAGGGGCCCCTGACCTCTCCGCCCAATGCTCTTTCCACCTATTCCTCTTTGAAGGAGGCCTCTTCCAGCACCCCAAGCTGTCAGAAACTTTTCAATGCTATTGACAAGGAGATGACTTACTCATTTCTCATGACTCAGTAAAGGTGATCAACACACTTCTCTGGAAGCCTGAAGCCACACCTCAAAACCGATTCTTCGGGGTTACAGGAAACACCTCCTGTGGCTGATTTCTCTTCCACCCCTCTGGCCTTTATACCCATCACTTTCTCATCACAAGGTTTCACTATTCTGAACCAGGTTCCCAGAGGTTACAGATTCTCAACTAGGAAAGCAGAACTGAGCATGCTTCATCCCTGTTGGCCAGCTGGGGCCCAAAAGCAGAGCACCTGCAGCCATGCTGAAAGATGCCGTGGCGAAAGGAAAGAGGATAAGGCAGGTGGAGTTAAAGTCCCCTAGCAGAGCCCACTATGCTTTTCTAAGAGTTCTCCAAAGGGATTTTTCACTTTTTCCCAACATTCGTGGGGACTCAAGCTTCCCCAGGGTTGTCATATCTTTATACCACACACAATCTGGTGAAGAGGTCGTGAGTGGAGAATTAAATATTCTTGATTCCCAAGTCCTGGGGGGCATCCAGGCGCAGTTTGATTACAGTGAGAGTCTTTCAACGACACTAGAAAAGCGGAGGTTTATGCTTCAGGATGTGTTTTGTTTTGTTTAACAGACCCAGGGCACAGGCGCTCTCAGCCCGGTCCCCAGTACTTGCAGAGTCATAATACAACAATAATAAGTTTCATTGCATTAACTCACGTATTAAGAATGAAGCATGTGCCAGGCACTGGGCTAGCTGCTTCACATAAATTACCTCATTTAACCAACTCAAGCAGAGGGAGTTATTATCACTTCATTTATAGATGAAGAAATTGAGACTCAGAAAAGCTACCCAAGGTCACACAGCCAGTTGACAAAAGAGTGAAGTTTCCAGTCCAGGTTGATTTCCTTGCAAAGCCGGGTAGTTTATGAATATAAATGCAGGCCTGGTGTCGGGTCTCAGCCTATACCTCCCACACCCTGAGACAAAGCTCATGGGGGAAGGCAAGGTTGGCTAAAGTGAGGACTGGTTTCCCACCCTGCACCCCTAGTGGATGATGAGCCATGTCCACCTGTCGCGTTGGGAAGAACTTTGGGGGCCACCATGTTCCCTGAAAACATGACAACTGCAGACTCAGCTGAGGCTAGGAATTGGTTATTCTGCCTTGTTGATTTCTTTATTTTACATTTAATCCCCTTTTTCCCTAGAAAAATAATCTCCACCTCTTTTGAAGCCCTTTACCAATAGTTCTGTTAACTGCAGTTATGTATGCTGAGCACAGCAACTGATAAAGAAATAAAGGCTTCTGTCAGATCTCAGGGTGGAGGGAAGCCAAGGGGGCACTAATCAGCGAGGGAGACCTGGCCAGCTTGAAAGTAATTTTCAGGCTAGCCAAGAGCCCAGAGTGGTGGGGGTTTTTTCCTTTCCTTTTCTTTTTTTCTTCTTTTACCATTTTAAATCCATGTCGGCAGAGTCAGGTTCTTGGTGCACCCCTCTGAGAAACCTCTTGCTTTTTCAGCTTAGTCTGAATCTCCCCTGTATTGGCCATGCCATTATTGAAAGAGATCTCAATTTTAATTCTCTTCTCTTCTGTGGGCCCCTCCTTCTTTCCCTCCTCCCCAAATGTTTTAGCATCTGTTAATCCCAGTTGGAAACCTCAGCAGATAAAAGTCGTGTTCTGTGTAGATTGCTTCCAGAACAAATACGGGGTGGTAGATAATTTAGCATTTGGTTTCAAGAGGGCTTAGCGTAGGGGCTGCAGAGGACACCACCTCTTCCTCATAAGACATCCAGTAAAAGCAAAAGCAAAGTTAATTCCCAAGCTCAGATGGAACGCATGTAGATCAGGTTCATTTCCAGGACGGCGGCTGCCTGCGTTTAGGTGATATTAGAAGCCACCATGACAGCAAAGTAGTTCTATGCATAGCGGCTTAGTGAACACTCTGAGAACTAGTTTTTAGTGAAGCTATCAGGTTGAAAAATACCAAGTCACAAAGTTTTAATGAAACTAAATGTGGATCAACGTATCATAAAGAGCATCCAGGACGACTTAAAAGATCCACGGGTGGAAATTAGAATGGATCTTCAGGATTTATTTGGCAAAGCCCGTCTATTTTGACCTTTTTTCCGTTTCATATTAGGGCTACTCAAAGTGTGTTTTGTTTGGCTAAGGCTGGAGGAGTTCAGCAGCTACTGGGGCTGTTACACTGATGCCGCCACTGAAGTTTAGAGGCATTAATTGACTGATAAGGGCCTGGGCATCAAACAGCAGAGAGAAAGGCCATCGGAGATTTTCTTGCTTTATTTCTCTCTGCACTTCATTTACATCTTAAGCCATATTGGTGATCCAGATTTGAATAAAGCCACAGCTTAAGCAGTGATTAGATCTCAATAGCTTGGATTTTCTATGAAATTGCAGCATTTTTACTAGATGTATTTAGAAATACTGGTGAAAACTGACACCTTGGGTAACTTTATCATTTAAAATGGAGCTTCGTGTAGATAAAAAAAAACCCAGCTAAGATGTGGGTATTAGTCGCCAGGCCTTTGACTCAAGCAGTGTCAGAGGTTAGAATTAGACAAAAGCCAAACTCAGCACGACTTGGGCAGGAAAGAATGCAGATAAGTCAACCCACCACCTTCCCCATCAGCCTACTCTCCCCGCAAATGTTAATTGAAGCAGTGATCCCATAACCTGAAGAAAAATAAGGAAGCCGAAAGGAATATATAATGCAACAAGGAGCTTTTTTTATTCTGAGATTTTTTTTTTTAATCACGAAGCAATATTTTTAACTCTGAGGTTAACCTGCTAATCCTTAAGCTGGTGATATGACAGTGTCAAATGTGATGGGATTTTTGTGATTCTCATTATTGTTATGTATTGTTCTTTCCCTGGTATTCCATATTAATATTTATAAATGCCCTTTTTATAGAACCAAGAGGACCAAAACCCATTATTAAATTTTTTAAATGGACAAACCTTGCATCCAATATAGTTGATTACAATTTAGAACAAAAAGGATTTTGGTAGTAATCCACTTCTTGTTTCTCATTGTTGTTGATTTGTGTAGACAGCAGAGCTCCTGACGTTATAAACTACTGTTTGCACAAAGTAACATCCAAATGACAGAGAATAACAGAATATCGATTGTGCTCCACAAGAAGGAGGTGAAAGGCACCATGAGTAGGTAAGAGGGCATAATGGAGAAAAGGTGTGCATTTAAAATGCTAAGTCACCCACCAAGAGCAAGGGCAAAATGAAAGAATCGATTAAAATTTTTAAAAGAGGGGTTGTTCATTCAGTTGTTTTCAAGTGCCTCGTTTTACTTGACAAGTGGCCTCTGGAGGGTTCGGTAGGCATCCACATATGTGAAAGAGGAACTCTTGTAATAAAGAGAGGCAAATCAATCGTGCCATGGCCTAACCACAGACTACAGTCAAAACTCACAACTAATCCACCCAGTACCTTCTCCTTTCAGCATCACGGGATGATGCAATCAAACATCCTTTGGAGTCAGAAGGAAGAAAAAGTCTCCACCCAGCTCAGGGTAGACTGTGTTCCCAGCACTAGGCAGCCAAGAATAGGCTTCAGCCCCAGAGAGGAATATTCATGGAAGGAAGATATTTCATGGCCGACTGGCCCCACCACTCCCTCTGCATTTAAAAGGACCTAAATAACTCAGCATAATTAGCCGGAGTGTGTAGGGCTAATTGGTTGTGGTTTGGGGGAGGGGGGGGGGGGTGGTGGCTAGGTGGCCTGGTTTTGTAGAAGAACAATCAAGAAAGAGAAAAGGTAGCATCTCTGCTCGTGAGGCCGAGAATCCGAAGCAATTATGACAAATTACTAGAAACGTCTCAACTCTTCTTAGCCTTTTGGAGAGAAGGTGTTTTCATGGGAGATATTTTTATTCTTGTTTATAAGAATCATTTTTTCCCAATTCAATGTCCAAAGCCTGGGCTTCAGAATCAGACCTAAGCGTGAATCCTGGATCATCCCCTTCAAGCCGTGTGATCTTGGGCAAGTCACTTTGTCAAGCTCTCTTGATTATAAAATTGGGAAATGGGAAAGGATAAATTAGGAGTCTGGGATTAGCAGATACAAACTACTATACATAAAATAGATAAACAACAAGGACCTATTGTATAGCACAGGGAACTATATTCAATATCCAGTAATAAACTATGTATAATGGAAAAGAATATGAAAAACAATATGTATAACTGAATCACTTTGCTGTATACCAGAAACTAACACAACATTGTAAATTAACTATACTTCAATTAAAAAAAAATGGGGCAATGGACACCCACTTCATGCTGTTGTGGTGAGGATTAAACAAGGAGATGCATGTTATGTGGGGCCTGGCACACAGTGCAAGCATGCAAGAAACGGCAGCTCTAATTAATAAATCTATGACTGGAGATTTGAAACTCTTTTTCTTGTGGATGATTTTCTCTCTTTTATCCATCCTCTTCTGGTTTAGGAATTAAACCCATGCATATGGATCTCTGTAGGTTTGCACATGTGAAAAATAAACCACGTGGGATACTGTGGAGGCCCAGGCTGCTTGAAGAATTCCAGGCTATATTTGGCCTTCTGGGATAAAACACTTGGGCACTTATTTATACTTGCAGTTTTTTATTTTTTAATTTTTTTATTGGAATATAGTTGATTTACAATGTTGTGTTAGTTTCTGCTGTACAGCAAAGTGAATCAGTTATACATATACATATATCCACTTTTGTTAGATTCTATTCCCATATAGGTCATTACAGAGTATTGAGAAGAGTTCCCTGTGCTATATAATTTATTTATTTTTGACTCTGTTGGGTCTTCATTGCTGCGCGTGGGCTTTCTGTAGTTGCGGCGAGCGGGGGCTACTCTTCGTTGTGTGGGGCACGGGCTTCTCATTGCGGTGGCTTCTCTTGTTGCAGAGCACGGGGTCTAGGCACGTGGGCTTCAGTAGTTGTGGGACGCGGGCTCAGTAGTTGTGGCTCGCGGGCTCTAGAGCGCAGGCTCAGTAGTTGTGGCGCATGGGCTTAGTTGCTCCGTGGCATGTGGGGTCTTCCCAGACCAGGGCTCGAACCCGTGTCCCCTGCATTGGCAGGTGGATTCTTAACCACTGCGCCACCAGGGAAGCCTGGGCATTTATTCTTAAACACAACTATGGTATTTTCCAATGACAATAAAGAAAGAAGGGTCAGAACCGATGCCTAGTGGTTCTGACAGTTATTGTATTATAGCACAGGGTTCCAGCCACAGAGCTGGCTTGTTAGCTCCCAGCTGAGGAATATTGTATGTTCAAAGCAGCAATAGTGTAACTCAATTCCAATGAAACCCAAGTTTGATGAAGCAATGAGAAGGCTATTCATGACGACCAATCTTTGTAGAAACTGGCCTCGCCTTCTGGGGAAACATGTCTTGTTTCAAGTATGCGCAATGGCCTGGGTTTGCAATTGGCATTAGTTTAAAAAATATGCTGAGGATGTAAGCTTCTCAGACCTCTCGAAGACTTGTCAGCCTACCTCTTCTTGAAGTCCCTGAGTCCTGAGTAAAGTAGCAGAGATTTGCTTTGGGTGCTTTCCTCTTCCTTTTCACAAGATACCCCAGGCTTCGCTCCATGCTCTCCTCAGGTGACCTGAGTTGGCCTCCTGGGTCTTCCCTCTCCATCATCAAACTGTTCTCCTCCCACTGACTTATCAAAATCTACTGCCCTCTACTCTGTTTCCTCAGGACCCTGAATGAGCAACCCAGCACTCTTGATAAATGCTTGATCATAGTTGAATACATGTATTCAGCGGCTGGCACTAACCTAAAGTAATAATGACTTATTTCCCCTCAGATAACATTTCCTTTTTGCCAGACAGCTTTTGTGCCCTTCCCCATATAGACTAAGGGCACCTTTTCGCTCCAGTGGTTACTGTGGCACACCTGCACCCAGCTGCTGCCCGACAGTCCCTTTCCTCAGCTGTGCCTCCTTTCTCCCACTTTCTGCCCAGGTCTCCTCTCCCTCCCTGCCTGTGGGGACCAGCTTGGCCACCCTAATACAACCATGCACAGATCTGGAGTGTGAGGGCGCTGGCACTCCCCAGAGCAAATTTTGACCAATGGAGATAAGAGCCAGTGGGTAAAACTCCCCTCTCCCCTGTCCTCCACGTGGTTCTTCCGAAACTCCCCCGGGGGACTGATCTCACTTACCCACAGTGATAACCAGCCCCCTAATGCAACCCTGGATTGGCTTTCCTCCACTCCAGATTCCTAAGTTCACATCTCAAAATAAACAACCTGCACATAAGCCCTTAGCTCAGACTCTCCTTTTTCGGAGAACACAAGGTAAGACATCCCTTCTAATAGAGAACTTCTCAAGAAGCTTCGCTCCCTTAACCTAAGACAATACATCTCCATAGTGGCATTTCTGTTCTGTGGGATATATGTTCGGGAAGTGCTCTTCCCTGGAGCCCCCAGAGCTACCAAGGCATAATCTCCCATAGCTTTTGTCATGTTAGATTATCACGACCTGTTTGTTTCCCTCCCCAGTATACCGAATTTAGGGACAGTGTCTCTTCTTTCTGTACCCATGTGCCTAGCCGAGTAACTGGCATGTGGTAGATACTTAATAAACATATGTTTGATGGATGGATGAATGAATGAATGAATGAGTGAATGCAAGAGAACCACGGCTGTCCCATATCACACATGGTAGTTAACTATTTACATAAACCCTATCTACGTCCTCCCACATACAAATATAGTACAATATAAAAATAATAGAACAGAATTAAATTAAATTTTAGGGGAAGAAAACAGAAATATAAACTCTCATGGATAATCCCTCCCACACACAAAGAACGCTTCTGCCATTGCACACACCCCTTCAGTGGCGTCCCTCTGTTGTCGCTTCTTACTCTTGCTACTGACAAGCCGGTCCCATTTCGGTCCCTTTCTTCTGCCTTCCTGGGTGATCCTTTAGGTATAATTTGGATCTGCATAGATTTACCTTCAGAGATTCCTTGAGGGGATCTGTAAGAGAGTCCTCTCTCAAGAATATCAGGTCTTTCCCCTGTGCTCCTGTAGGAACTCTCTGTCTACAGGCCCTTGTGGAACATTCTGGAAGAGTCTTCCAGCTCCAGTTCGATGAATTCCAGATTGTCAGTAGTTCACATGATGACACAATCCTCATCGGGGACTTCCTAAATGATCCAGCTGCCCAAGCCGAACACCCGCTGCTCTCCTTCTCGAACATACACCTGTATCTCGAGATAAGTAATCCTACACTGACCTCCGACTTGCCCAGCACCCATTAAAGTTGTGGTATTTAGTGTATCTGCCAATACCAGGATTAGGAACAACAGTAACAATCAAACTACCACTCACTTTCCCCGGACTAGCGTTGGAGCGGGGTTTTAAGACTCCTGTTGGGACCCAGTTGGTCTGCAGTCGACCCTGGATGGTCTACTCAGCACAGCTGACTGCTTCCATGCTGCTATCAGATGTCTTTTATCTTTTGTGAATGATTGGAAGTTTTAAACCTCACTTCCCTCCCCTCCCCTCCTTCTTTCCCCTCTGCACCCATTTTTTCCTCATTTGGTCCCAGACAAAGATGACTTATAAATATATTTAGTGTTTTGCCAGGAAAAAAAAAAAAAAAAGACTATCAGGTCCTTTCTATGAGGCTTTAAGAACACTCACAACTGGAGTGACAACACACATATTTTACCTGGACTTCCCACAATAAAAGACAAAGCCGTCTTGGGAAGTTGGTACAAGAAGAGAAATTCATCTTACAAGGCATTCCAGGGTGCAAACAAGCTCTGCTGAGATTCCCTTACCTTCCATCTGAAACATCCTGTGCAACTGTGAGATTTTTCTCTGAAACCCATATGTTCCATTTGGGGAGATGCTGAACTAGCAGGTCGGGAAGCAGGATCTCTATGGGAGAATATATCTCCAGGGTTGAGCACCCCTCTGTGGCCAGTGAGACTCAGCATCTCTGTGCCATCCCCACAGCTGGTAGACATATTCTCTCACTGGCTTAAGCGGAGTTTAAGACTTAATTACAATAAAGCATTTGGAACAACTGCAGGTCTGGACATCATCTTACTTTAAATTTAGTTTCCCACTAAATGAGAAATTGAGCTTTTAGCAGTGTTTTTCCTATGAGTAGTAGTTGCAGTGAACTGAAGTAAGTTTAATCTTGCCTTGCTAATAGCCATGATTTATCAGTTACGATGTTTTTGGTTGCAAGTAACAGAAAGTCCAAATCAAACCAATCTGAACAATAGGGAGATTTATTATCTCATATAACGGGGAAGAAAAGTGATATGGTGAGTTCCAAGACTGGTTGATTCTGGGAATTCCCTGGTGGTCCAGTGGTTAGGACTGCTGTGGGTCTGGGTTCCATCCCTGGTAGGGGAACTAAGATCCCATACGCTGCATGGTGCGTTCAAAAAAACAAAAAACAAAAAAAACTGCAGCTTAAAGATGTCATCTAGGACCCAAGTTGTCTCTACTCTGCCACCTTAAGTGTTAGCCCCACCTTTGCGCTGTGAGTGAGATAGCTGTAGCAGTCTGCCCCAGGCTTCACACCCAGACCCAAAATCCAGAGGAAAAAGAGAAATTACCTCGTGTGTGTGTGTGTGTGTGTGTGTGTGTGTGTGTGTGTGTGTGTGTATTTAGAAGAGAGGAAACATTTCCTTAAAGTACCCCATCAGACTTTATCTCACATCTCATATCTAGAATAGGATCATAGCATAAGCTAAATTACACTCTAGTAAGAAATAATCCCCAAACCTCAGTGGTCTCACACAGCAGTTTATTTCTTTCTTCATGAAAAATCTGCTGTGAGTCCAGAGACTTTCCAGGGTGGAGATCTCTATGAGCTGGCTCAGAAATCTTGTAGCATCTGCATCCCCAAATATTCTTCCACACTCATTGTGGCAGAGGAATAGAGTGGTAGAGGGTCTTGTGCAATAATCCAAAGCTGAATCCTGGAGCGATACTTGCCACTTTCATTCATTGCCCACTCACTAGTCATATGGCCCCATCCAGACACAAGTGGATGAGAAGTGTGATCTTCTTACATCCTAGGGAAGGAAAGTAGAAATAGATATGGAGGATGCTGGAAAGCCTCCACCACTGTACCCAGTCCTGACCAACTGCTTGCAAAACTGGTGGGAATAGAGCAGTGGAATAAGATTAGGCTAATCTAAGGTGGGATGGATGTTGGGAGTAAATTACAAATCTACTCCAGGTAATTTGAAGATTAAGAAGACAACAAACATAAGCCTTTTAGATTCTTCGACGATGACGCAGAGATCTGAGAGCAGTTCTTTCCGGATTGCTCATGTATTGATTACCCAATCATTGATTTGATCATCAGAGAAAAGGAGAAGAATGCCAATTCCAGTTTCACGTGTTAGAATCTTACCTAAACACACCACTACCTAAACAACTTGAATTTGGAGATACAGATGTTTTTTACATCAGGATTCATTTGCACACCACAATAGAATATTTGACGGCCCATACCATGCTTTTTGACCCTGCAGAGCTACCTCTATTAAATTAAAACTCAATTAAATCTCTAGCAATAACACTCAATCCTGGATATCAGTAAGAAGCTGGTGGGCAACTTTTGGAAGCTCTTTTTTCCTATAATACCAAACAGAGGACACTATAAAACGGTTCTTCATGTCATCTCAATTTCTCAAAATGGGCCTTGGACTCCTCTCTAACAGCATCTGCCACTTCTTTAAAAACTTCTTTTAGTCCTCTCGCCCATCCAATGACCAGCTGCATAAAAATTCCCCAGAGAATTGTGAAACCATGCACAAACAGGTAAAAGTAAATAAATAAGTATAAATAGAAGCAGCTCAAGTCTGGAGATTCAGCTAGAGGAGCTGTAGTATGTGGCTTGGGAATCTGCATTTTTAAAAAGGCTCTTAAGTAATCGGGATGTGCTGCCAGGTCTCACATCACAGCTGCCTGTCAACAGGTAAAGAGCTCCCTATTGACAGTTTTTTTCTTCACTTGGTTAGTTTATTTAACAAATCATGGTTCTCTTTACCGTATTAGGGCAACAAAGTAATGTTTATTGAGCTAAACAGAATGACAAATCCAGTTGGCAGTCACTTTATTGGGTCCAAGTTCAGTTCTTTTGTTTCTTAACGCTTTTCTGATGAGCTGGATGAGGATGTCTCCAAAGGAAGCACAGACGTTTCTTTCTGATTTGACCCTTTATAGAATAAATTGTAATGTAATGGAGCCCACCTTTAATACAGCTTTCTCTCATTATAAGTAGAAGTGTTCGAAAGTGTTCATTGCTTGCCCCTTACAGTAGAAAAGTGGATGATAGAAACCTTGCTTCCAACTTTGTCCCTTAGTTTCTTCATCTGTAAAGTAGAGATAGCAATAGCATCTATTGCAAAGGGTTGTTAAAAATTAAGCAAAACAGAACAGAGAACCTAGAAACAGACTCACACAAATATACCCAACTGAATTTTGACAAAGGTTAAAAAGAAATTCAATACAGGAAAATAGTCTTTTCAAGGTTGCTGGTGCTAGAGGAATTGGATGTCCATAGGGAATGAGGGGGAAGAAAGACTTCAGTGTCACATCTCATATAAAAATGAACTCAAAATGGATCATGGTCTTAAACGTAAAATGGAAACTATAAAACTTTTAGAAACAAACATAGGAGAAAATCTAGGACTAGGCAAGGAGTTTTTATACTTGACACCAAAAGCATGATCCATAAAAGGAAAAATTAATCAATTGGACTTCATCAAAATTTAAAAGTCTGCTCTGCAAAAGACCCAGCTAAGATGATGAAAAAAAAACAAGCTACAGGGCTTCCCTGGTGGCACAGTGGTTGAGAGTCCGCTTGCCGATGCAGGGGACATGGGTTCATGCCCCGGTACGGGAAGATCCCACATGCCGCGGAGCGGCTGGTCCCGTGAGCCATGGCTGCTGAGCCTGCGGGTCCGGAGCCTGTGTTCCACAACGGAAGAGGCCACAACAGTGAGAGGCCCACGTACCGCAAAAAAAATAAAAATAAAAAAATAAAAACAAGCTACAGAGTGGAAGAAAATATTGCAGATCATATATCCAATAAAGGACCAGTATCTGGAACATCTAAAACTCAAAAACACAAACCTCAACAGTAAAAAAGAATAAAATAAAACCGAAAACGAACAACAATCCAATAGAAAATGAGCAAAAGACATGAAGAGATACTTTAGCAAAGATGATATACAAATAAATGAGCATATGAAAAGACGTTCAACAGCATTGGGGAAATGCAAAAAAAACATACAATGAAATATCAGTACACACCTATCAGAAAGACTAAAATAAAAAGAGTGAGGGACTTCCCTGATGGTCCAGTGGTAAAGAATACGCCTTCCAATGCAGGGGACACAGGTTCGATCCCTGGTCAGGGAACTAAGATCCCACATGCCACAGGGAAACTAAGCCCGGGCGCCACAACTACTGAGCCTGCGTGCCTCAACTAGAGAGCCCACACGCCCTGGAGCCCATGTGCCACAAGTAGAGAAAGAAAAACCTGCACACCACAACTAGAGAGAAGCCTGCGTGCTGCAGCGAAGAGACCATGCCACAACGAAAGATCCCGCATGGCGCAATGAAGATCCCATGTGCCACAACTAAGACCTGACACAGTCAAAAATAAAAATAAATAAATAAATAAAAAATAAATATGAAAAATAAATTAAAATAGTGACAACACCAAATGCTGGTAAGGATGTGGAAAAACTGGATTGCTCATGTATTGCTGGTAGGAATGTAAAACAGCTTGGCAATTGCCTAAGAAACTAAACACGTAACTATCATACGACCCAATAATTGCAACCCTGGGTATTTTCCCCAGAGAAATGAAGACACACAAACTTATACACAAATGTTCATAATAACTTTCTTCATATTAGCCCCAAAATGGAAACAACCCAGATTGTCCTTCAGGAGGTGAATGGTTAAACAAACTTGGAGCATCGTATCATGGAATACAACTCAGCAATAAAGAGGAATGAACTTCTGATGCAGGAGACAACCCAGATGAATCTCTAGACAACTATGCTGAGTGGAGGAATAAAAAACACAAAAGAGTACATGCTGTATAATTCCATTATGTAATAATCTTGAAATAACAAATTTATAGAAATGGAAATCAGATCAGTGGCTGTCAAGCGTTAAGGAGGGATGGGGGTGAGACTGAAGTAGGTGTGAATAAAAGGGCAACATGAGGGATCCTGGGGTGATGGAAATATTGTATATCTTGACTGTGTCCATGTCAATATCCTGGTTCTGACATTGTTCTGTAGTTCTGCAAGACATCACCAATGGAAAAAACCCTCTTCATTTTTTTTTTTTTTTTTTTTTTTGCGGTACGCGGACCTCTCACTGCTGTGGCCTCTCCCGCTGCGGAGCACAGGCTCCGGACGCGCAGGCTCAGCGGCCATGGCCCACGGGCCCAGCCGCTCCGCGGCATATGGGATCCTCCCAAACCGGGGCACGAACCCGCGTCCCCTGCATCGGCAGGCGGACCCCCAACCACTGCACCACAAGGGAAGCCCTTCTTATTTCCCACAATTGCGTGTGCATCTACAGCTACCCCAAACTAAAAAGTTTAAAATTATTAAATGACTTAATATCCACGACAGACACCTGGTAAGCCTAGTAATACATTTTAGCTATTATTGATTGAACTTTCCTGCAATCACTTAATACAACTTCTGTTTTGTCCCCCCGTCCCTTCTGAAATACCATGAGGCAACGTGGCACAGCAGTAAGGGAGTGCTAGCTCGGAGTCACACTCAAGTTCTAATCATAACGCTGACACTTATGACGCAGCTGTGTGACATTGGGCAAGATTAAATCTTTCTTGAGCCTTATTTTCTTCATCAGTAAAATGAGGATAATAATTCCCCTCTGTCCTCATCACAGGGCTTTTGGGTTTGTTGTTTGCTTGTTTAAGAATCAAATAGATGATGTACAGGGGGTAAAAAAAAAAGCTTTGAAAACTGTTAAGTGCTATAGAAATGCTACACATTCAACATACATTTATTAAATACCTCTTACTCATCTACTACTGCTATTACAAATAAATATGACCATTTACTCGCTTGAAACCCTTGTTGGAATTTGGCATGCAAATTTCCAGTGTTGCTCATTTGCATTGGAAAAAGGGAAAGAGGTGGGAGGCCTTTTGAAGCCATTTGAAAATTGAGCTCACAGGGGATGAATTCTTATCACTGGGCTCAAGGTATAATTGATTTTCTACACAATGGCTCACAGGTGCTACGTTTAACACCCTGAGTAGTAGGAGGATGGAAATGTATCCCAAGGTGCAGCTTTCACTTAATATATCTACATAGTCAGCCTCTTCACTCGGGGGAAAGTTGAGAAGGCTGAGGGACTGGGGTACCCCACCTTTCCACCACTTATCTAAATGTGCTGATGGAGGCACCTGCTCCATACTTGTCATCCCACCGGGAGAACTGGGCTTTGGGTTTCTTGTTTTCAGTGGCCAGCTGCCAAAAGCACTTCTTTTCAGACCTGGATCACAAGGTTAGAGAAGAACACAGGGCAAGCCCACCATGAAATACATATTAATATTATAACAGCTCTTTCAGAATTCACTGTTGCTATGTCAACAAAGCAGCTGGGGAAATTGGGTCTTTGGGAAATTGGGAAATGAGGTTGGCTTTGGCAACATGGCAAATGCTTCCTTCTCTCAGAACGATTGCTCTGTGACACCAGCCAACCTTTTTCTACCTATCCTTTCTCCTTCTTATTTATAGGAAAATTGAGCAGCAAAACAATGGCCCTTAAGATTTGGGATTAGGGCATGTCTGCGTCACCGGTTTGTATCAGTTTCTCACTCCCAGTCTGGACTCCAATGGACTGAAAATGGATTCTGTAACCAGCTCTGCAACTTTAAATGAATCACTGACTTCCTCTCAGTCTCAATTACTACCTCTTGTGAAATTAAGGTATATTTGCAGGATCAGCTACATAATTTAGGGGGCCCAATACAAGGTGAAAATGCAGGGCCCCTTATTCAAAAATTAAGAATTTCAAGATGAGATTCTAAAGAGCCTAAAACCAAGAAAGAACCTAAAACCAAGATCAGTGCCTTCCTAAGCATGGGGACCTGTGCAAATGCCCAGGTCTCACATTCATGAAGCCAGCCCTCTATACTAGTTATGAGTCTAGATTTACAAATGAGAGAAGCCAAGTCATACTCATTCTAAAGGTAAAGATAATTTAGTGGATGTTTACTGTGGTATCGTGGGACCAAGGGAGAGCTGAACAACTAAGGGGCCCAAGGGACACCTCTAGGGCTCTGTTCTCTCATCTCTGCTCTCCTCAGAGTAACGGCTCCATCCTACCCCGATGATAAAGCGGAGCCCAGACAGCTCATGAGTTTTCCTTCTCACAGTTTCAGCCACCAGGATGTGCTCTTGGTCTAAATGCGGAATCTTGGTTAGGGCCACTCTGGCTCACCTTAGGTCAGGTGCCCACACTAGATCAATCAACCCTGGGTGGAGGGCCCAGGTGAATTTCAGAATACTGGTGGAAGCCCAACAGATAATCCCACAGCTTCCCTACAAATTGTCAGAACAGAGATAACAGATTTTATCTCAACGCTACTGGGGATCTGTTGGTAGCAGCCGCCTACAGGGAGGTGTAGATGCCTGGGGCTACACGGGACTGTCACGTGGGCAGGCCATCCTGCACGTCTGCCAAGAAAAGTGATGGCCCAGGTGACTGCATTTGCCATCCCTGGACTAGATTCTGTGAGCTCCAAGTTTTCTTACAGCCCTAACACTCTATGAGTATTTCCTCTTGTGCTCATGTTCAGCCCCAATTCAACTTTTAGGAAGGCTTCACATGTAGGGACAATTTATTTCATTCAACGGATGTTGGTGAAATGTGATTAAATCTTTTAAAAATAAATGGATGTATTTGAAATACACAAGAGAAATGCTCAGGCTTAAGCAATTCTGAAGCGAATCCTTTGGTAAAGCAGACTCTTATTTAAATTGAAATGAATATCTTAGTTCCTTAGCTAAGACAGAGAGACTGAGGGTCCAACTTGGAAAGACAACCACTGAGGAAGAAGGTGATTGCAGCTTGTAGAAAAATGCACCAATAGGCTTCAATCTATCCCACTCCCACCTAAGCAACAAGGGGGGATTCTCCTTCATCTGTACATGCTTGGGTGGCTTGCCTCCTTCAAGGATGTCTAAGTGTTTATTCTAGCGTAAGTCCACTTTAAGAGCATTTTTTCTTTTGGGGGACGGGGTGGGGCAAATACCAGTGACAGGGCTTTAGACCTGCACTGTCCAATACAGTAGCTGCTAGCCACTAGCACTTGAGAGGTGGATTGAATTGAAACAGGCTGTATGTGTAAAATACACACTAGGTTTTGAAGATTCCGTATAAAAAAAAATGTAAAATATCTCAATAATTTTATTGATTGATTACAGGCATACCTTGGAGTTTGGTTCCAGACCACACAATAAAGCAAATATGGCTATAAAGCAAATCACATGAATTTTTGGGGTTTCCCAGAGAGTATATGAAAATTATGTTTATACTGTAGTGTAGTCTATGAAGTGTGCAATTGCATTATATCTTTAAAAACAATGTACATAACTTAATTAAAAATAGTTTACTGCTAAAAAATGACAACTGTCATCTCAGCCTTCAGTGAGTCTTAGTAGTAACATCAAAGACCACTGATCACCATAATAAATATAATTAAAAAGTTTGAAATACTGTGAGAATTACCAAATGGGACACAGAGACACGAAGTGAGCCAGTGGTGTTGGAAAAATGGCACCAATAGACTTTCTCAATGCCGGGTTGCCACAAACCTTCAATTTGTAAAAAATACAATATCTGCAAAGCACAAGAAAGTTAGACGTGCCTGTATATGTTGAAATAAGTTCTTCATATATTGCGTCAAGTAAAATATATTAATTTCACTTGTTTCTTTTTTACTTTTTAATGTAGCTACTAGAAAACTTAAAGTAACTCATGTGGCTTGCATTATATTTCTATTAGACAGAGCTGCTCTAGACTCCATTGTCCAGTGGTGTCCTGGGTCTGGCCATGATGTCTCATTGATTCAAGCTTTGCCAAAGGAGAAGATAAGAGTAGGTCAATTAAGGGAGACTAGGTAAAGGGCAGAGGTAAAATAAGGGGAGAAGTGAAGATTTTTTTTCCACTTCAGGGCTATGCTGACAACAGGGTCTGAAAGAAACTTGTAGAATTGTAAAGGTGGAAGCTGCAACTTGACATCTGTGCTATAATATCACCCATACAGTTAATCTACCCTGTCATGGAGGATTCGAGTCAACTGTAAATACTTAAGACACCTCCCATCAGGAGCTGGGTCTGTGTGTGTGTGTGTGTATCTCTCTCTCTCTCTCTCTCTCTCTCTCACACACACACACACACACACACACACACACACACACACACACACACACACACACGACTGCTCCACCAGCCCTGGGAACAGCCTTTAGGAGGACTGCAAGTCTCTGCTGCCTTCCTCTCATGCCCTGAGCCATTATGGAAAAAGTTCCATTCCCTCTCTGGGGAGTGGAGACCACATAGAGGAGAGGAAACCAGTTGAGCCTAGCCTGCCCACTGTCTACACTGAGATGACAGGACATGCAAAGGGAAGCCATCTTCGATCCTCCTGACCAGACCAGCTCCCAGCTGATACCACCAAGCACCCCCGTTGACACCACATGGAACAAAAGAATTGCCCAGCAGAACCCTGCCCAAATTCCTGACCCAAGGGTTTATAATAAAAATAAAATTGGTTGAAGATACTAAGATTTGAGTAGTTTATGATGCAGCATTAGTCAATTGAAAAGGAAACAGTAGAGAGTAAGGAATGTGAAGGCCAGTTTGTACAGTCTTGAATGCAAGGCTAAGGAGTTAGATTTTATTACAGAGGCAGTAGAGAGCTACTCAGTGTTTTGAACAGGGAGTAATTTAATCAGAGGTGTGCTTTAGAGACATTACTTAACAGCTTTGTGAAAAATGGATTGGAGAAAGGAGAGATGAGGAGTGAGAAGGCCAGTTAGAGCGTGCAAAATCCAACACCCCCATGAAAGTAAATTGTCAGAATCCAGGGCAGTGACACTTCCTGTGTGTCTCAACTGGGATGACATTGAGCCTGGGGGATATTTGGGGAAGTTGAGATCTGTTTCTGATTGTCACAGTGGCTGGAGGGCATTACTGGCATTTGGTGTGCAGGGATCAAGAATGCTAAATGATCTGCAATGCATAGGACAGTCCCACAAAATGAAGAAGTATTCTACCCACCACGCCCTGTTGAATAATACTAGTAGATAGAAGACTCTGCATGGGGTAGAGTCAATAGAACTCAGCAAGTGATTGAATGAAGGTGGAGCAAAGGGGGAGACAGGAGTCAATGACCATGCTGAGGTTCTAGATTTGATGACTGGTATCATAAAGAGTTGGAAATTCAGGAAGAAGAACAGGCTTCGGTGGAAGCTATAGAGTTTGAGGTGCTCATAAGGCCTCCAGATGGAGGTATCTCACCAGCAGTAGGATGGAAGTCAGGACACACTCAGAAAAGAGGCCATGGGGTGGAGGTGTTGTAAAGCCAGAAGCCCACTCTCCCGTTTATGCTTTCCACCACTCTTCAGGGTCTGCGTACCCCCTGCTTTAGGTCTTATATAAGGCTCATGGCTCCCTGCTCTAGCAGACCCCACCTCTGGCCTGGGGACAGCCATCAGCATTTAGAGACCATCTAGCCTGAGAAAGGTGATTTGGGGCAGGGAGGATTCTGGGCCAAAGAGCAGCAACCTTGGTCTGCAACAAACTCTGCTCTTCACCCACCATGCGGACGCAGCCAAGCAGCTGACCTTCTGTAAAACAGCAGTGTTGAACCACTGGATGTGCCATGAAGATGGTGCAAAGCTAAACTGGACTGGGGACCACGGCTCCAGGGAGGGACCCTCATTATGACGGTCCTCCTGCATGAGGGGGAAGGGTTCTCACAGAACCATGGGGGGGTTCTCTAAGATGACAAGCCACTGCTCCCCCAAAGGAAGAAAAGGGGGTTTCCATGGACACTCAGGTTCAGATGATGGACAACATAAGCTTCCCTCTCTCTCTCCTCCTTGATTCTGTTCTAACCTAAGGCCTGTCTTCTGCTCATCTTGCACCTGCTCTTTTCTTCAGGACTGGCGAGACACAGCTCTCCCTGTTCCACTAGATGCCCACATCAGACCTGAGCCTGCCCATCGCTTCAGTAGCTTCCCTTCCCTCTCCCTCCAGGCAGGTGCCATAGACTTGTTCCCTGTGTAAGAAATAAAAGCAGAATGTGGCGATGGACCATCCGTTGCCAATTCTGAGGTGCATTATATAGCAAGGAGATTTGGGGACCCAGAGCAGCTAAGTGACACCTTTGCTCCCCGGGGGCGGTATTTGAAAGTGACGTCACCCCCAATACCCAATTAAAATTCACACCCTTTAACCTCCACAATCATCTGAGATACATATCATTCAGTTTGATTCTGGTAAGATGCCTCGATATTCTAAATTATTTATCAGCCTGGCACAGCAAATAAACATTTGTGAAATTCATTTCAAAAGATGTTAACACTGGTGAAACCCACGTGCCCCCAGAGGGATTATACAAATTTCCATGTCAAATATTTGAGGCAAAGTACTCGTAGAGAAACAGTGTTTTTTTGTGTTTTGATGCCTTTCATTTCCATAAACTAGATTACTTTCTGAAATTACTTTCACACAGAGAACAGCTTCTATTGAATTCCAGTCAGTGAACTCCTCCGAGTGTGAGGTGAATAAAATATCTCGGGGCTGTGGGGCTTCCCTGATGCATATGCACCCGTGTTGTGTACGGAGGGCAAACCGAGTTGAGATGTTATCTTTAGAAAGCTCATGTACTCAGATCTGCTGTCTAACAGTAATTGCTAAACAACCAATTCATTTAGAGCCTAACAAGGAAGCTCTGGGGCTTTCTCTTCCCCACCGTCTCTCCCACCTGGCTAACAATGACTCCAGCTCTGTTGTTAACTGGAGATTTGCTAGCAGGCAGCTGCTTGCTACAGCAAGGTTCTTCAACAGTCAAGTTTTATCTGCTTCTTGCAAACACTGATTCTGCCAAAAAAATTCGCACAAAAAAATTTGATCCGAGCAAACATTGTCCTATTGTCCTAGTTCTGTCAAGCCCATAAAATTAAAACAGACTTAGTTTTCTTAAAGGGAAGAAAAAAGAGGAAAAAGTAGTTGAAGGCCCAAGTACAAGAAAGCTGCTGGGTTAAATGTTGCTTGAAACAAACAGGTGTTTCCTATAGGTGTGGGTTCTGAGCTGCCACATGACAATGTGCTGATTCCTAGCTGGGTGGGGACAAAGGGGACAACCTCTCCTTAGATAAAGCCACTAGAAGGTCTTATCTTCCAGGGCTGGGAGGGGGAGTTCCCGGATCTGGGGTAGACATTTCTTAGCAAATCTAACCTTGACCAACTTTAAAATGACCAGCTGATTAGCATGTGAGGATAACTGGAACCAGGGTGTGGCCCTGAAAACATCAGCAGCCCTGGCGCTCTCACAAGAGAGCGAGGGAGAACAAAACGGTGTTGCCTAGAACAGGCAAGGCTTGTTTTTTTGTTTTTGCTTTTTTCCAGAAAGCAGCGGTGAAGAGAGCAGCTTCCAGCTTGACTCCTCAGGGTGAGCAAGAAGCCAGTGGAGGGCGTAATCCAAGGAACCAGCTGATCTGAGTCGCTTTTTTAACAAGATCGCTCGGGCTGCTGAGTTAAGAGTAGACCAAGGGAAGAAAGAGCAGAAGGCTGTTGCAATAGCCAAAGCAAGACATGATGATGGCTTAGACCAGAGTGGTAGCAGAGGAAATGGTGGGAAAAGATTCTGGGTTTATTTGGAGGGGAACCAATGCTTTCAGGGTGTTACAATAAAGGAACAGTAAAAGATGACCCCAGATTTGTTGTCCTGAGCAGCTGGGAAAATGAAGTTGCCATTTACTTAGATGGAGAAGGCTGCAGATGGATACCAGGATTTGGGCATTATAGTTGTCATCTTAAGATGTTTATTAGACTTCCCAGTGGAAAAGTCAGATAGGCAGAGAGGGTGATCTACATGGAATATAAATTTGAGTTACCTATTTTAGATGCATTTAAAAGCCTTGAAACCGGATGAGATCACCAAAGAGGTGAATGTAAAGGCAAGAAAAAGTCCTGGGACACTTCAACCTTAGGCAAATTTGTAGCCTATCAAAATGTAATACAAATGCATAACCAGATAACTTTGTATAGAAAAAATTAACCATCTGGTCACTTAATGGACCCTGGAGGATTGAACCACAGGATGTGTATTATAAAGGAGACAAGGCAAGGTCACAAGGAAATGGTGACATCTAAGGGGCTGGAAGGGACGGTGGTGATATCTACCATCTTCAGAGCAGATTAGCCCAGGAAGAAGAGGATGTAGCAAGGGTCACAGTGCAGGTGAAGAAGATTGGGTGTGCTGGGAGTGTTGAAAGAGAACATAAACAGACAAATAGGCTGATGCCCAAGGAACAAGCCTTCTTTGGAAGTTTTGCTTGGTCTCCTTGTTCCTCCTCTCTCTCTGTTTCACTGCCCTCACTCCCAGCGTTCCATGCAGTGCAGGTGCCCATTCGTGTGCCCACACGCACCCCCGCCTGTTCTCTTCTCGTCCAGGAAAGAGACTGGCAACGCAATGCACTCTGCTGGAGACACGCCTGACGCTGAATGGACAGGTGCTCAAGAGCCACCCCCTGCTTTCATTCTCCATCCCCTCCCCCCTGCTTCATGTTTCTTCATCTCCTTGCCACTGCCCAACATCACATCACGTGTCTGTTTACTGCCTTCTCAACCATCAGGTTAGAGACTCCATGAGGAAGAGACTTTGTTTTGTCACCACTGTATCCTTAGTGCCAGGAACTGTGCCTAGCACATAGTAGGTGCTCAAGGAAGTTCTGTATTGATTAAATGGATGATGTGCTGAAAGGCAGTGAGGGTCAGCAATGCCAGTACCTCCTAGTTACTTGACTTCATACAAGTTTCATCATCCCTCCTAGCCTCAGTTTTTTGAACTATAATATGGAAATCTTGGGACTTCCCTGGTGGCACAGTGGTTAAGAATCCGCCTGCCAATGCAGGCGACACGGGTTCGATCCCTGGTCTGGGAAGATCCCACATGCCATGGAGCAACTAAGCCCATATGCCACAACTACTGAGCCTGCACCCTAGGGCCCACGCGCCGCAACTACTGAGCCCGTGTGCTGCAACTACTGAAGCCCGTGTGCCTAGAGCCCGCACTCCACAACAAGAGAAGCCACTGCAATGAGAAGCCCATGCACCACAATGAAGAGTAGCCCTTGCTCGCTGCAACTAAAGAAAGCCGGCACGCAGCAGTGAAGACCCAAAACAGCCGCTAAAAGATTAAAAATAAATAAAAGATTAAAAATAAATGGAAATCTTACCTATCTGTGGGTTGTGAGAATTAAAATTGAATGGGATTATTTTTGTAAAGCATCTTAAGATGCAAGAAAAGTTTTCTCCCTACATGCCCTCCACTTTGGTCCTATGAGAGTCAAGGCAGAGAGTTCCAACATTGATCTTAGTGATGGCAACTAGCTTCTGGCACGTGGGTTCTCTCTAGCATCATAGCTTCCTATGAAGGAAAAAGTTTTAAGTGTCAGAGAATGAACTTTCACGGTAAGAACTGCATTCTAAAAACGTTTAATAATGTAAAACAACATGATTAACAAGGTTTCTCAGAAAAGAACCATATAACATTTTCTAAATGAGAACTTGGCACAAATTAGACATTTGGTAATATTTGATGAATGAATAAATAGACAGTGAGATCAATTTAAATTTAAGTTAAAAGTAAAGACTTTATTAAATCTCACGCTAGATTATCAACAAATTTCATTTTAATGAAAGTAACCCACACTGCATTTTTGTTGTGGCCTCTCCCGTTGCGGAGCGCAGGCTCAGCGGCCATGGCTCATGGGCCCAGCTGCTCCGCGGCATGTGGGATCTTCCCAGACCGGGGCACGAACCCGCATCCCCTGCATCAGCAGGTGGACTCTCAACCACTGCGCCACCAGGGAAGCCCCCACACTGCATTTTTTTTTTTTTTTTTTTTTTTTTTTTTTTTTTTTTTTTTTTTTTTTTTTTTTTTGCGGTACACGGGCCTCTCACCGTTGTGGCCTCTCCCCCCGCGGAGCACAGGCTCCGGACGCCCAGGCCCAGCGGCCACGGCTCACGGGCCCAGCCGCTCCGCGGCATGTGGGATCTTCCCGGACCGGGGCACGAACCCGTGTCCCCTGCATCGGCAGGCAGACTCTCAACCACTGCGCCACCGGGGAAGCCCCCACACTGCATTTTTAAGAGCTCTCATTTTGTCAGTGGGCTTTCCTTTCATCAAATGGTAAAGTGCAAAATTTACACTTCTGCATTGAAAAAAATTATATTTGAGTCTAATTTCTTTAATTTTCTCAGCAAAAATGCTAACTTCTTAGTAATTACGTGTGGGATTTAAGCACTTCAAACATCCCTCATCCTCCCTTGTCCTTTTTTTTGTACATCCTATACTGTTTAGAAGGTGTTTCTCTCTACTTGCAAGATTCTCACTAGTGCCCAGGGAAATTCTGGGCACAGAAAGAAATAAAAGGAGTTGATGCCAGGAGGAAGGCTGTGATGTTTGCCCCCAGCCTGTTTCACTCTAGTGGAGTCAGCTAAGGACCTGAGAGGGACACAATTACAGACATTAAGGTCACTTGGCCCTTGCCATTCTTAAGGGAAAACAAGGCTGTCTAAGCTTTTTCCCATGACCTTGTGAGTGGCCACCTGGCTAATCTTGGTGGCCAAGAATGTTGACCTTATCTGGGTTATCAGTTTTTAACAGGATTGGTTTTCTTATTTCTGGGGTAACATGGATGTTTCCAGTTGCTCTGTATCAATCTATGACCACCTATTAGAAAAGAGACTGCCTGTATAGAACAAATGAACGGTCTTTTTCCAGTTATGCTAATGTGGGCTGCTGGGGAAACCTTAGACCCCTCTGATTTCTGATTTTTGTGGTCACATAGAAGGCTTTTGGGACTCAGCAGCAAAGGTAGCCTCCATATTCTGGGTGATAAATGCAAATAAAATCAGATCAGACCAAGTTAACAGCTAGTACTTTACTGACTCAAAATATGTCACAAGACATCTAGGGATTTAGTTGACAGAAAGTGCACAAGCCTCTTCTCAAAAGTAGATCTCCAGTCATGGCTCAGTTTCCAAATACTTGTAGTTCATTAAAGATGGATAAAGATAGCAAATGTGAGGCCCAGCTCAGAGACCAAGGATAAGGAGACAGACCTGGCCACTGGACCTGGATTGCAGCAGGCCTCCACTGACCACTTTCTCCCTGGGTGGGTTAGGCCTTGCAGTACCAGCCCAATACTGCTCAATCACACTCCCTGCAGCCAGGTCGGCTCTGGAAGGACCCTCTCCCCTCAGTTCCTGCCTCTGTCCCCTGTCCCCAGGGCCTCACCATATCCACATCCATCTTCACCTCTGCCCTCTCTCTATGCTTCCTTACCTCCCTCCCTCACCTTCTTCACCACACGCCATCCTTAGTCTCAGGCTTGGAACCAGGGATACTCCCGAGGCTTTTTTCTTGGGAGCGGAAGTATCAGAGATGTCTTAGAAAAATATTTGAGAGTCGGTGTCTTAATCAGGCTCCTTGAAAAAATCGTTAGGCAGGGCTTCCCTGGTGACGCAGTGGTTGAGAGTCCGCCTGCTGATGCAGGGGACACGGGTTCGTGCCCCGGTCCGGGAAGATCCCACATGCCGCGGAGCGGCTGGGCCAGTGAGCCATGGCCGCTGAGCCTGCGTGTCCGGAGCCTGTGCAATCGTTAGGCAAATGTGAAAAGGGGCAAGAGGGCCCCCAATCCCATCCTGAAGGCCTTAGCTCTCGCCTGTGTCCCCACTACCCACAGACAGAAACCGGCCGGCAGTGGGGCTCTTTGCTCCCAAGAACCCCTGGTTAGTGAAGCTGCCATCAAGGGGCTGCCTGCTACTTCCGGTATTCAAGGTAAGCCCTCTCTCTTCTCCAGGGCCTCCCAGGCAGGCGGGACATGGAGAGAACCATAGGATGACATCTGTCCCCACTTGCCTTGGGGAGCAATTCCCCCCCACCCCCACCTATGGGGGTTAAACGCACGCCCCTCAGGAACATAACAGCTGTCCCTTCCCAGGTAGCACATGGCTGTCCTTTCCACACAGTGTCACATTTGGAAGATTTGTTTATGTTTTACAGGTAATTAATTCATTGTGAAAACAAACACCTACAGAAAGCAAACTTTTCTCAGGGATGCAAATAACCGTGGATGTTCTATGTACTAGAAAGACGACGGAACACTGCTGGTTTCATGAATGGCTTTATGCAGAAATTTAGCCTCACTCCCAATCAACATGAGTGATTTGTAATCACAAACTTTGTGACAGAAAGACACATGAGGAAATCTCAGGACCAAATTAGGCATAATTAGTATCCATACAGGAAACTCTCCAGTAACCTGGCAATTTGCAGCCAGGGGAGGACACATGCGGCATTGTCTTAACAACAAGTTCATCAAACATGTAATTAGCCACCGGCCACCAGCCACCTTTGCAAACTGAATCTGAGCTGCTGCCAGTCACAGACTGGCCCGCGGATGCCTCTTAACAGAAGCCTAGGTGGATATGCAAATGCGGTGTGTGCCGGTAGGGGCAAACAGCCTGTCTGGCTTTTTATTTGATGGACTCACAGTATTTTTCCTCATTTTAATGAACTTGGATTTCAGGGGTCAGTTTCACTCAAGTTACTTTCTGAAGCAAGAAGCTCAGGGCATCGCTTTTTGTCAGAGTTTACTGTCAGCAATGAAGAGAGCTGGCCTGTAGAGGATGGCCTTGATTCAGACAATCAGATTTTCCATCGGAAGGAGTTGATTTCAAACATTTCTAATAAGGAGAAATAATCGGAACCCCAGTACCCCTACCCCCCTACATCCAGTACACTGAGAAAGGCCTCAGGATCCCACCTTCCCATTCCAGCATTGCAGAAAGAATTAACTGAAAAATGTTGTCTCTGCAAATAAAAAATAATAGTACATCCAATTAAGCATGACCAATAAAGATTAAAGTCTGTGGCTTTTCTTTCTGGACATATCTGTCAATTCACTCTAGGACCAATATAGACTATTTCTCTCAGGAGGTAAGATTACAAAGGAAGAAAAATGTTCTCAGAGCTCAGTTGGTAATTAATCTTTGCATATGACTTCCTTATAGTTCCTATTAATTATCAATATTCAATCATGCATTAAAAATGGATTTTTCTTTGACAGAATTTAGCTGTTTATAAGACTTACTATATCAAACTTACTTCTAACATAATCACAGAGCTTGGCCTTGTAAACCTTCATTACGTTTTTACAAACCCTTTAGTGGAAGGTTACATACAAACACATTAATAATAGCCAATTCAGCAGGATCAATGTTCAAAAATGTATCAAAAGCGAACATGAACATGTCAATCAACTGTAGTGTGTGGACTTTATGTGTATTCTGATTCAAACAAACTGAATTTTTAAAAAAATTATGACATTTTGAGATTGGAAATTGAACACTGGATATTTTTAAGAAATGTTTGTTTTTAGGGGTGATAACCATATTATGGTTATGTTTAAATATTTATGGATAAGATAACATGATATCTGAGGGTTGCTTGAAAATAATATGGGACGAAGTGAGTACAGTTAAAATAATATTGACCATTAGTTGATAAATGCACATGGGAGATTTTAATGTCTCCTCAGCCAGATATTATATTAAAAAAAAAAAAGTAAAGCACATGAAGTCAACACAAGTGTTGTCTCTCTAAAGATCATTTGCCAGGTAGCAGTCACTTAATAGAAAAGAAAGCCAGTTCTTTTTAATAATAAAAACTCTAAGTCAGAGGCATCAACCCAAAGACCTGCTGATTGAATCTGGCTTGCTGTTATGTTTTGCTTGGCTTGCATAGTGTTTTATCAAAATTTTGTATTTTTTACTAACATAATAAAATCAGGATCTTTTGCCAGATTCCTGGCTTCTCTTGAAAAGTCACAAGCCTTGGCAACCCCAAGTCCACGTTCCTACTTAGCAGTACTCAGCTGGAGCTAAGTAGAGGCTGCCCCCTTTGGATGCGGCAGGATTACTAGATTGCCAGTCCTTACCAGGCCCACTTAACTCACTGACATTATGGATGTATCTGGGCTTTGGATGCTCACTCTTAGAACAACCCTCCAGGGTTATTCAGGAACCCATTGCCTGAGGGCAAAGGACTTTAAATCAGCTTTTTAGCAATTACAACCAGCCACCCACATTTTCAAACAGAGTCCCTTTTCTCAAAAAGGGCACAATTCTCTCAGAGGCTGGAGGAGACCTTGAAGACCACCTAGCTCAGGGGTTCTTAACCTTGGCTGCAAAACTAGAATCACCCAAGGGGATTTTAAAAATTCCAAAGGGCAATCTTCAATAGAGCCCTTTAAATCAGACTCTCTAGGGAATTCCCTGGTGGTCCAGCGGTTAGGACTCAGCGCTTTCACTGCCCTGGGCCTGGGGTTCAATCCCTGGTGGGGGAATTAAGATCCCACAAGCCTCGCAGCGCGGCCAAAAAAAATCAGACTCTCTAGGGGTAATATGTAAATTCATCGGGCCCTCGCTCTAGCCTGGCAGTCCGCCTTCCACAGCAGGCTTACCAGGCCCACACTGTCCAGGCATTCTTGGCTGTTCCTGATGGCCTAACTATGCCCCAGATTTCTCATGCCCTTACGCAGCTTTCATGCCCTTACGCAGCACCCTTACGCAACCTTCAAAAAACGTCCTCTGCCTGATGAAATCCTTTCAAGTCTTCAAATGCCACCTCCTACCAATGCCTTCCCTGATTTCATTCCCCAAGGGAGGTATTTTTCCCTCTTCTGACCCCCCCCCCCCACCGACAGCAAGAAACTGATAGCTTTCATATAATGTTTACTCTATTCTACCTGTGCTACAGCTATTTTATATACTTGCTTTGCTATACATACTAGATTTTTTTTTTTTTTGGCGGTACGCAGGCCTCTCGCTGCTGTGGCCTCCCCCGTTGCAGAGCACAGGCTCCGGACGCGCAGGCTCAGCGGCCATGGCTCACGGGCCCAGCCGCTCCGCGGCATGTGGGATCTTCCCAGATCGGGGCACGAACCCGTGTCCCCTGCATTGGCAGGCGGACTCTCAACCACTGCGCCACCAGGGAAGCCCTATACATACTAGATTTTAATCCCCTGGAGGCCAGGGGTTGTGCCTTCATTATTTTATCCCCACAGCATGTCTGGAAACAAGTATTCCAAGATGTCAGTGAAATGAATTGAGTTGCATTAGATGACTGGGAGCTCATTAGTTTCACAATCTTAAGTAATACCCACGTATTTTTAAAGTTTGTTTTGTGTTTTGTTTTGTTGGTTTACTAAGAGGGGGAGTGGGAGCTAGGTATTTTTATTTTAGAGATAGGCCTATTAGAGTAACAAGAGGATTCTGCCTAAAGCCATTTGGAGTTGATGGCAGAAAAGGAGCCAGATGTCCAGCTTGCTGGCTCTCACATCAACCTTTCTTTTTCTCCCTGCCCTGCTTGGATGAGGTTATTCCAGTCAAGGGGCCAGAAACATTCCTAGACACTTTCTATGCTCAGCAGGTATGGGGCTCTCTGTTCTTATTACTACCAGGTAAGACTGAGGGCTCTAAAAGGAATGCTGGGACTTCCCTGGCAGTCCAGTGGTTAAAGACTTCAAGCTTCCACTGCAGAGGGCACAGGTTTGATCCCTGGTTTCCTGATCGGGGCACTAAGATCCCGGAGCTCGAGCTCGGTGCTTAGTGACCGCCTGGAGGGGTGGGATAGGGAGGGTGGGAGGGAGGGAGACTCAAGAGGGAAGAGATGGGAACATATGTATATGTATAACTGATTCACTTTGTTATAAAGCAGAAACTAATACACCATTGTAAAGCAATTATACCCCAATAAAGATGTAAAAAAAAAAGCGCATTACATGAAAAAAAAAAAGATCCCGCAGGCGGAGTGGTGTAGCCTAAATTAATTAATTAATTAATAGATGTTAGAAAGGAATGCCAGTACCTTTCCCCCACCCCTGCCCCAGCCAATCAATGACAGCACTCAGCAGAGCTGGCACCTAGTAGGTCCTCAACAAATCGTAGTTGTTGATGTATGATTGTTACTAAAGTATCTGGCCAAATCCAAGTGCAGAATGAGAAGCATGTGTGTTGAGTGCCCCAAAGCCCTCAGTCACTGGTCCTCATGGAAAGCTCAGGGCAGTAGTGCTTATTATTTTTTGAATCATGGAGCCTTTTCAGAACTGAAGAAAGCTATGGACCCCCTCCTCAAAAAGGTGTACATACATACAAGTTCTGTATACCAGTTCAGGGACTCAGTGGCTTGGCTGAAGCTCACCATTCTTAACGCCCTAAGAAACTCTGCCCCACACTGGCGAGACTCTGTGCGCTTAGGCCTGAGAGATCGTGCAGAATGCCAGCACTACGGGGGTACGTGGTCATACGCACACTTACTGGCTATGTGGCCTTGGACAAGTTACATATCCTCTCTGCTTCTCATGGTTTTTAGAAGTAAAATGGGGATTTTTACCCCATTTACCCACAGGATTTTTGAGGCACTTAAAAATGAGACACTGTTAGGTGGGTTTTTGTTTTCTGTTTTTGTTTTTTTCTTTAATGCCTGGCACATTGTAGATGCTCAGAAAAGGTTATTTCCATCTCCCCAAGCAGAAAGGACTAGAACTCTAGCTCACTGATTACTAGTCCAAAAGAATGTGAACAGTCAACATGTTTGACCTGTCAGAAGTCTAATCAAATAAAAGGACTTGTACCGCAACCTGAAGGTCAAACCCTCAGGGTTTGTCAGCCTGGGGTGGAATGATCTGCTTTCAGAGGCCGACTTCTCTTTTTACTGCACACAGAGAGATGATTTGGCACATTTGAATTGCAATTGAATGTAAACAGAGCTCTTGTGACTCACTGGAGAATATAGCTGGGTGCCTCGTGGACCAGCGAATCCCTTTTTTACATTACTCTGTGGTCTTGTTCTCCAATATCACACTCCAAACAAGGAAATTAAATTAAGCATTGCTTAAAATGCCTCATACAATAATATAAATTTGTATTAAATGAATTTAGTGTCAATTTCTTGTTTGGAGTGGAAGGTGGGAAAACACTGGAGTAGTGAGAAGAGTAAATAGCTAACTCGATTAATCCTATTGAAGGAGAGGATGGAGCCACACGAGCGACTTTTGTGTGTGTTTGGTTAATATTTTACCGAAAATTGCTATTAGCTCTAACTGATCCGAATCAAAATCCACTGTGTAATATTAGCCAACAACTTAATAGCTGAAGTATGGGATGCAAGGCTTGGCATGATACCATGCTATTCGGGGAAGTAGAAAGAACAACAGAAAAATGAAGGGAGGTTGGGGTGGAGGTGCTGGAGTTTGAGATTTAAAATCTAGTGAAGGGGGCTTCCCTGGTGGCGCAGTGGTTGAGAGTCCGCCTGCCGATGCAGGGGACACGGGTTCATGCCCTGGTCCGGGAAGATCCCACATGCCGCGGAGTGGCTGGGCCCGTGAGCCATGGCTGCTGAGCCTGCGCTTCCGGAGCCTGTGCTCCGCAACGAGAGAGGCCACAGCAGTGAGAGGCCCGCGTACCGCAAAAAAATAAAATTAAATTTAAAAATCCAGTGAAGGGAAAATTCAAACCAAGTCGAGAGAGGGGATGATTGGCGGAGAGGAAGTTCAGGGCAGGAGAAGGCTGGAGGCCAGTACCAAGGCCTGTTCTACTGGAAATCTGCTGTTTGTAATTCACAAAGGACTAGGACAGCGTGTGGAGTTGGGGGATAGAGATCTCAAAGTGAAACCCCAACCTTACCCTCAAGAGCCACGATTATAGTAGCTCTCATCTTCCCTAGGATCCAGCAAAGCTGGAGAGACAAGGGGGAGAATCCCCATGCCGGCCCCTGAGCCTGCAGGGTAATTGTCGTTGGGGCATCCCTAACCTGGAGAGGGAGGGTTGTTTTCCATTTCCTTTTGTAGGGACATGGTGGGGGAAGGCCGAGAGTAGGGGTCCAGTGGAGGACGTCCCGTCAAGCCCTTGCCTTATAGCTTGCGTCATCTTGTCTACTCTTGGGTATCGGGCAGTGAGGCAGAGTTGCTGGGGGACAGGGGAAGATGCTCTGAAGGGCCCAGTGAGGCCCAGAGCCTGGGAATCTCCCCTTCTTGAGTCAGTACAGCCAGGAAAACACGGATGGTGCTTCTTTCTTCTCCGTTGTCCCATCCTAAGATACACAGGCCTCAGAATCTGGCAGTTTGCAGTTAGAATCCTGAATTTGCCACTTACTTGCTGAGAGCAGAAATTTATGTGAAGAACATTTTGGAGAATTGAACGTTTAACACTTTACTTTCTGGAGCCAGGAAGTGAAAAGTCCATCTTTACTGTTATTATTACTTCCAGAGATTCTCAAATTCCCACCCAAGAAATGAGAGCCTAGACCAAAGGAACTGACCACAATTCAGATTATATCTCACATCTTCCAAAAAAGGATTTCAGCTGACTTACAAGATGAAAAATCATATCAAACAGGACAATTAAAGATAGAACAGAGACAATCTGGGGAAGCAGGGAAGCAGGTCTTCCAGGAACTCTCTAAGAGGAGTTAATTAGTGTTGCTGAAGATTGATTTTGGCTTTCAGTCTCTAGGTAACTAAGGCAAAGAGGAAAGTATGTTGGGTTACATGGTGCCCTTCGTCACCAAGCACACTCGTGCACCCGCATACACACATACATGCACACACGCCCATGCACACTTGACTAAAGAAAAATTCTTTTCTGGGAAATAATTTCCAGGAGAAATTTATGATGTGGTTTCTTGAGTACGGTATGTTGGATAACAGAATAATGCTTTCTGTTTAATGGCTTTAAATATTCAAAGAGGACTCTTCCACTCACCTCTATACACTGTGTGGTCAGAAAGCTCATACCTAAATTATGGCTCCGTGGGAAGGGAGCAGCAGCTGAGATAATGTAGTACTAAGTACTTTGCTTTCTCCTGATTTTACTTAATAAAGGGAGAGATCTTGGAGGATCTAGAAAAATGGTTAATGAACATGTCCTTTTGCTATCCTGTTAAAATTCTCTGGCTGGTATTGAATCACTGTCAATTCATGACAGAAATCTCCAATAAGTGCAAATCATGATGATATTTGAGGGTAGTAGTTGATCTGAGAGCCACGTGCTTTAGCCATCAGATATGAGGGCATTAAAGAAACATACCACTGACCCAGCTATGCCTTACTTACTTAGCTGGATATATCAAAGATGTTAGCACATCAATATGAGTAAAGAAAAAAATAGGAAGCAAAAGAGAAAACACAAGCATAATATTTCAGTTCAACAAATACCACCTATCATGAAACAGTAGCCATCCCTTATAAAACTAAAGGGCGAAGCGTCAAAATAGAACTAATCAACTAATTTAATAGTGGCCACTAAGATAACATATAAATCAGTAAAAGTTGTTCATGGAGTTATTCTAGTTAATCATTACCATGATTTTGACATGTAAGCATGAATTCTAGTCTTCAAGACAAATTTGGGAGTCTCTAAACAGTCTTGCTGAAAAATCATTTTTATTCATCCATCTAACAAATAGTTATTAGTGTCCACCATGTGCCAGGCACTGTTTTAGGTCCTTGGGATACATCAGTGAAGAAAACAAAGATTCCCACCCTGGAGTCGCTTATACCCTCAAAGGAGCGACAGATAGTGACAATATACTTGACAAATAAGTAAAATATGTAATACATTAGAGGTGATAAATGTTGTGGGGAAGAAAAAGCAAGGACAAGAGGAGTCAGGGGCACAAGGGATAGCAGACAGGGCAGAATAGTTATAAACAGAATGGTCAAGGTAAACCTCCTTGAGAAGGTAACATCTTCTTGCAAAAACTTGCCTAAGAAGATGAGAAAGGTTGAGCATGACTATCAGATGAATTTGGTTTTCATAATGTATCTGAACTCAAATTCCACATGTCTAGGGACTTCCCTGGTGGTGCAGTGGTTAAACTGCGAGCTCCCAATGCAGGGGGCCTGGGTTCGATCCCTGGTCAGGGAACTAGATCCCACATGCATGCCGCAACTAAGTTTGCATGCCACAACTAAGGAGCCCGCCTGCCACAAATAAGACCCAATGCAACCAAGTTAAATAAATAGATAAAATAGTTAAAAAAAAAAATTCAACATGTCTGAATCTGACCCCCCAGTTTTCTGGCCCACCTCTTGCAGCAAGCTCTCTACAGCTATTTCCATCTCACTGAATGGCCTCACCATTCATCTGTGGAGCCAGCAAGAGGGCACTCCAGGATAGTGATCAAGAGTAAGGGCTTGGACCCCAAATGCCTGGCCCAACTCCCAGCCCTGTCATTTACTGGCTTACACCTCTGTTTTCTTATTTATAAATTGGGGACAATACATTTACCACACAGGATTGTTGTATGCATTAAATGAATTATGACCTGTAAAGCATTTAGAATAGTGCCAGGAACATAAAAATGTTCAATAAAAAATGGTTCTTCCCAACTCCCTGTAAAATCACCAAATCCTTTTCCATTTTACCTCTGAATAGCCACCAAATACACCCAATTCTTTCCTTTCAACAGCACTGTCTTGGTCCAAGCTACCATCATCTCCCCCTGGCTTAAAATCCTTCAATAGTTTCTGCTGCTCTTTGGATGAACACCAACTCTGACATGGTCAACAAGGCCCTGCCTGGTCCTGCTGACCGCTGCCACCTCATTTCACGTGGCTCCCCTGGTACCCTCTGACCGTCTGTTCCTCACAGCCAGCTTCTCCCTCCTACCACAGAGCCTTTGCTGCCAATGTTCCCCATTGCTCCTTTACCTGGGTAAGTGCTACTCATCCTTCAGGTCTCAGCTAAAGCATCCCTTTCTCCAGGAAGCCTTCCCTGACCTCCTCGACTGAGTCAAACCCCATTCTATATAGACCATCCTCAAACTGTGCCCTTTTCTTAGCCCTTGCCCAGAGCTGTTTACATGTTTCTCTCCCCACCGCCCCACCCCATGTCACAGGCAGCCTGAGCACCATGCTTGCCTCTTTCCACTGCTATATGCATAGTGCTAGGGACACTGCGCTGGTACAGATGATCCATAAACACTCACTGAATAAATAATAGAGCCCCCAAATAACTATATGTCACCAAGGATGTTTGGATTGTCCCCCAAGGGAATAGTCTTCAACTAGGCACCATGAAGGTATCCAGATAAGCAAATGATAACAATCCTTGCTTCTGAGGAACTTGAGTCTAGCTAGGGAAAAACAGTTGAACACTGGCAAACAACATATTGAGGGGACAAGTAAGGGCTGTACAAAGAATAATTCAGGGGTCAGGAGTTTCAAAATCATTGTAGTAATAATATTAAATAAAGCTTTATGGGGGAAGGGGGTTTTGAGACAGGTTTTAAAGGAAGTATGGTTGAAAGGAGAGAGGGGGCACATTCTTATTTAATATTTTTATTCAGGATTATTATTAAGTATAAGTCAGTCTGGGGCACCATCTCTGGAGTCACGTGGCAGGATTTAAACCTGGTTTAGCCACTTAGCAGCTGTGTGATTCTGGACAAGTTACTTACCCTCTCTGTGCCTCAATTTCCTCATCCATAAAATGAAGAAAATAAACAGAACCTACCTCAAAGGGATATTGTGAAGATTAAACCAGTCATATGTGGAAAGTGCTTGGAATTGTACCTGGCATGTAGTAACACTACATACGTACTTGATGCCATTTTTGTGGCTGTTGTTATATTACTATTATTGGTAGGAGGAATGGCCAGGATGGTGGCAAAGAAGTGCTAATTAAATGCTGCAAATGGACTTTGTAGTGTCTTGCCAAGGATAACAGGCTTTTACTGGGAAGATCACGAGCAGAGGAGAACAGAGAGCTCAACCTGTTATTCAGTCAACATTGATTTCAACCTGCCCAGCACCTGGCACCACTGGGTCCTTAAGTATTCGTGGAATGAATTTTTTTTTTACCTTTTATGATAACATACAATATTCTCAGCACTGAATTAAATACTTTCATGCATGATTATACTTAAGCCTCACAATAAACTAAGTACTATTACCATCTTTGCTTTTCAGATGAGACTTCGGAAAGTTAACTTACCAAAGGGCACACAGGCAGTAAGCGGCAGATCTAAATTTGAATACCAATGGCCTAATTCCAAAGCTCCTTCCCAGAACCTAGAAAGAAAGAATAAATGAGTGAAAGATCAACCAGTTAATAAAAGATTGGAGTGTTATCAACAGCAAGAATCAGAAATAACCAAGGGCAGGGAAATACAAAGGTATTACCTTGGTTTTAAAAAAAAAAGGGTTCTTCAAGGGCAAGATAAGGAAGACAAAGAACTTAGAAGCAAATAAGGGAATACAGACACTAAGTGATAATGCCCTGGAAGTGAGATAAAATAAGGTCTGCTGCCTCTGCTGGGAAGACCACACCTGGGTTTCTCAAGTGCTCCTTTTTTTTTTTTTTTTTTTTTTTGCGGTACTTGGGCCTCTCCCATTGTGGAGCACAGGCTCCGGACACACAGGCTCAGTGGCCATGGCTCACGGGCCCAGCCGCTCTGCGGCATGCGGGATCTTCCCGGACCGAGGCACGAACCCGTGTCCCCTGCATCGGCAGGCGGACTCTCAACCACTGCGCCACCAGGGAAGCCCCTCAAGTGCTCCTTTGAATGAGGGGATGGAGCACTGCAACACCTCTCACTGTAAAAATCATTGTTTTAATTTTGGGAGATTGTTTTGAGACTCTGATGAAAACCATGATCCTTCTTTTAAGAAACACACACATATGCGTGCATGCATGCACAAGTGTTAACTTTTCTAGGGGATCTCAGGTCTTCTGAAGTCCATCATGGGCCCAGGTTAGGAATGCTCCTGGTCTAAAGCCCACAGCAAACATCATCCTCAATGGTGAAAAACTGAAAGCATTTCCACTAAGATCAGGAACAAGACAAGGTTGCCCACTCTCACCACTCTTATTCAACATAGTTTTGGAAGTTTTAGCCACAGCAATCAGAGAAGAAAAGGAAATAAAAGGAATCCAAATCGGAAAAGAAGAAGTAAAGCTGTCACTGTTTGCAGATGACATGATACTATACATAGAGAATCCTAAAGATGCTACCAGAAAACTACTAGAGCTAATCAATGAATTTGGTAAAGTAGCAGGATACAAAATTAATGCCCAGAAATCTCTGGCATTCCTATATATTAATGATGAAAAATCTGAAAGTGAAATCAAGAAAACACTCCCATTTACCATTGCAACAAAAAGAATAAAATATCTAGGAATAAACCTACCTAAGGAGACGAAAGACCTGTATGCAGAAAATTATAAGACACTGATGAAAGAAATTAAAGATGATACAAATAGATGGAGAGATATACCATGTTCTTGGATGGGAAGAATCAACATTGTGAAAATGACTCTACTACCCAAAGCAATCTACAGATTCAATGCAATCCCTATCAAACTACCACTGGCATTTTTCACAGAACTAGAACAAAATATTTCACAATTTGTATGGAAACACTAAAGACCCCGAATAGCCAAAGCAATCTTGAGAACGAAAAAAGGAGCTGGAGGAATCAGGCTCCCTGACTTCAGGCTATACTACAAAGCAACAGTAATCAAGACAGTATGGTACTGGCACAAAAACAGAAAGATAGATCAGTGGAACAGGATAGAAAGCCCAGAGATAAACCCACACACATATGGACACCTTATCTTTGATAAAGGAGGCAGGAATGTACAGTGGAGAAAGGACAGCCTCTTCAATAAATGGTGCTGGGAAAACTGGACAGCTACATGTAAAAGTATGAGATTAGATCACTCCCTAACACCATACACAAAAATAAGCTCAAAATGGATTAAAGATCTAAATGTAAGGCCAGAAACTATCAAACTCTTAGAGGAAAACATAGGCAGAACAGTCTATGACATAAATCACAGCAAGATCCTTTCTGACCCACCTCCTAGAGTAATGGAAATAAAAACAAAAATAAACAAATGGGACCTAATGAAACTTCAAAGCTTTTGCACAGCAAAGGAAACCATAATCAAGACCAAAAGACAACCCTCAGAATGGGAGAAAACATTTGCAAATGAAGCAACTGACAAAGGATTAATCTCCAAAATTTACAAGCAGCTCATGCAGCTCAATAACAAAAAAACAAACAACCCCATCCAAAAATGGGCAGAAGACCTAAATAGACATTTCTCCAAAGAAGATATACAGAATGCCAACAAACACATGAAAGAATGCTCAACATCATTAATCATTAGAGAAATGAAAATCAAAACTACAATGAGATATCATCTCACACCAGTCAGAATGGCCATCATCAAAAAATCTAGAAACAATAAATGCTGGAGAGGGTGTGGAGAAAACGGGACACTCTTGCACTGCTGGTGGGAATGTGAATTGGTTCAGCCACTATGGAGAACAGTATGGAGGTTCCTTAAAAAACTACAAATAGAATTACCATATGACCCAGCAATCCCACTACTGGGCATATACCCTGAGAAAACCAAAATTCAAAAAGAGTCATGTACCAAAATGTTCATTGCAGCTCTATTTACAATAGCCCGGAGATGGAAACAACCTAAGCGCCCATCATCGGATGAATGGATAAAGAAGATGTGGCACATATACACAATGGAATATTACTCAGCCTTAAAAAGAAATGAAATTGAGCTATTTGTAATGAGATGGATAGACCTAGAGTCTGTCATACAGAGTGAAGTAAGTCAGAAAGAAAAAGACAAATACCGTATGCTAACACATATATATGGAATTTAAGGGGAAAAAAATGTCATGAAGAACCTAGGGGTAAGACAGGAATAAAGACGCAGACCTACTGGAGAATGGACTTGAGGATA
The DNA here is from genome assembly GCF_008692025.1 of Phocoena sinus. Lineage (NCBI taxonomy): Eukaryota > Metazoa > Chordata > Mammalia > Artiodactyla > Phocoenidae > Phocoena > Phocoena sinus. Next base: position 133,799,612 of record NC_045764.1, read on the forward strand.
TGGGGAGGGGGAAGGGTGAGTTTTGACAGGGCGAGAGAGAGTCATGGACATATACACACTAACAAACGTAGTAAGGTAGATAGCTAGGGGGAAGCAGCCGCAAGGCACAGGGATATTAGCTCGGTGCTTTGTGACAGCCTGGAGGGGTGGGATGGGGAGAGTGGGAGGGAGGGAGACGCAAGAGGGAAGACATATGGGAACATATGTATGTGTATAGCTGATTCACTTTGTTATAAAGCAGAAACTAACACACCATTGTAAAGCAATTATACCCCAATAAAGATGTTTAAAAAAAAAAAATACTAACTCCTTCTCTACTTTCAAAAAAAAAAAGGAATGCTCCTGGTCTAAATTCAATCTTCTGAAACCTTGCAGTAGCCATCAAGCTCACTAGTTAATATCCAAGGGAAATAATGCCAAGAGGAGCCCTCCTGCCAATGCACAAGTCGCTGAAAGCCAGACTCCACTGCAGTGAGACAAGGCCCCCGAGTCTCCGGGGGGAAAGGAGGAAGCCTCCCCTTCTATAGTCCTGGCTTGAAAATCACATTTTCTTCAGGTGCATTAGAACATGTTGTCCTTAAGTCCCAGGTTTTCATAAGGTAAAGAGAACTGAGTGTAAAGCCCTGCAGATCTGGAAACAAAAAGGGAAGTTCCCTTAGGGACAGCGTTCTTTGGTGGCAAGTTGGTGATTTTGCAAGGCTGGTGATTAATTTGGCATTTTGAAAAGAACATCATTTAATGATCTTTAAAGCCAGCACCAAAGGAAGTGCCTGAGTTCACTCAGGTTACTGGTGAAATCTTCAAAACAATTACAATCATAGGCAAATTTTAAAACAACTCCAGAAAATAGGAACACTGTCCAATATTCAATTTAAAATAAAATAGAACTGCCCAATATTCAATTTAAAAAAATCTATGCAGAGGAAAATTAGTGGAAAATTCTGGTTGAAAAAATTATAATCCATCTTCTACAGTCTCTGCTGCAAGGAACTGCCCACACTAAATATTTCACACACTCGACTACTGCTTTGCTTAACTTATACGAAAGAAGATAGATACTTAACCTAAAAAATTAAGTTTAAGTCATAATGTTTCCAAACATGCATCAACCTGATGCTGAATATCATATTTCTTATAACCAGCTGCTCAAAGGCTTTTGGGGCTCTTACTGAAAAGACAAAATAAGTCATCAATAATTACGGATAAAACGTTCTTTTTAAAAATTCAATATAGTATCCCTTCCTCTAGGTCTGAAAAGAAGTATATTTTGATAGAGAAAGCAGAAAGGCTGCAACTAAAGAGTTTCTCTTTTACAGTAGAATTCAATTTTATTTTCAACAACCAAAAGAGCCTTTGGGTTTTGCTGCCTCCCCGGCTTTTTTTTTAAAAAAACATTCTGGTGGAACATTCCAGTTGGATGGTGGGAAGTGGGAAATGTAACCCATTAAGTGACCATGTGTTTTACATGACCCTGAGAATTTGACTGGCTGTTTTTCCACTGAAATGACTGGTTAGTCCACCCTGTCAAAATGCTGAAGTGCTGTCGGTGCAGTGTGAATCTGATAGCTCTTTTTAGAAGAGGAATGTTCTCTGAAACTCCCTCTCCAGTGAGTACTACCCAGCTCTCTCTTTCCTCACAGTCATGCTCTAGACATCTTTATATGGTTGAGTTTGGATAGCTGGAGCGTGGCTGCCTCCTAACTTTCCCAGGATTCCTGGTATCTCGTATCAGCCAGTTTCGAAAGTAGAAGAAGAAAGAATTCCTGGGAAATTCTAAGGTAGAAGGTTAATTGAAAAGACTGATGCAACTCTCTCACTTCATCCCAGCTTACACTACCAAATGTAAAATCGATAGCTAGTGGGAAGCAGCACAGGGAGATGAGCTCGGTGCTCTGTGACCACCTAGAGGGGTGGGATAGGGAGGGTGGGAGGAAGACGCTATAGGAAGGGGATATGCGGATATATGTATACATATATCTTTGTTATACAGCAGAAACTAACACAACATTGTAAAGCAATTATACTCCAATAAAGATGTTAAAAAAAAAGAAAAACAAAGAAAAAGAAAAGACTGATGCCCTGGGGCAACCCTGCTGCTTCAAACCATGCATCCCCCAGTGTGAGGGACAGGCAGAGGGTGTGCAGAGAGCAGCCCAGAACTTCATGCTCCTCTGAGTGGTTGACAATTCCTAAAATAAATGTTTTGTTCTTTCTGGCAAAAAATTGCTTCTATTGGACACCTACTCCCAGGTGAGTTTCTGGCCCCTGGTCCCTGGATGATAACCCTTAAAAACTCAGTCTCAAAAAATGTGATCCCTGGGAGACCAGTGTCCAGGAATCTGGCTAGCAACAGGAATACCATTTCAAAAAGCCCGAGGCAGAGAGGGGACCACTTATCTCGACCCACCTCAGTGAAAATTGTCATACTTTATATTGCCATGAAATAACAATCAGAAGCTGGGGGAAGGCACGCAATTTCCCCTGCCCAGTTGTCCCAAATGGCAGCCCTGCAGAAACCAATTATGCTAATAATATTTTCATACTAAAAAGGAAACATGCGATTGCTGGTTATTTTGTTTTGAACGGATGTCATTTTTTCCATTGGGGAAAATTTTAATGCAATTTTGTTTTTTCCCTTCCCTCCAAAAACGGATCTCAAATGGCAAGAGGCCCCAGTTACAAGAATCTTCTAGCACATTTTGCGGACTAAAGTGTAGGTAACAGTGTTTGCCCCACGCTGCTTTCAGACTCTAGCAGGCTGGCTTCAGTGCTGGGAATTCAGCTGCCACCTTATCCTGCTCTGGCCTCACCCAGCTCCTTGGCCTTCGTCAGTCTGTACACAAACTTGCAAAGCAAATGCTGGTCTTCGTGGCTCAGCGCTGCGCCCCACACATGAACTTCCTGTGATATCGTCCCAACTCAGGCTGGTCCTGGCTCATGCCTCACCAGGGAGGAAGCTTTCTCCCGTGTCCAGGCCACACCACTGTCAGATCAAAACACACCCCCCAAGCCCAACACAAAACAATCTCAGCACTCTCTCCACTTTGAGCCCACTCCCACCCCTGCAGGAGTGACGCCATCGAAAGCCTTTCCTTCTTCAGAGTGATTTCCAGTAACCTCCAGAGCCATTTTTCTAATTAAATAAACCTCATCTTGTCTAGCTTCCTGGTCAGCATTTTGAACCCCCTACAGATGGGTCTGAAGGATTAACAGCAAATCCTCCTCGACCTAGCTCTGGCAGATGGGCGGCATGTGTCTGATAAATACTCGGACCAGGCTTGCTTCCTCCTGTTTCTCACAGATAGACAGAACACCCAGCAAATTAATTTTAAAATGGTGCCCCTCGCAACCCTTAGCATGGCAAAGGAGGCCAAACACAAATGATATGAATTTCATATGTGGAACACATTATCACCTCCCAATAACTGAGAAAAATATCAACCTGTTGGGTAAACAGGACCTCAGGGGAAGGCTGGGTCAGCCAGCTTGCCCTCAGCCTGGAGGGCAGACCTCAGGACACACACACTCCAGGATTCATCTCCTTGTCACACGTTCATTTGCACATAGCCGGTTCCTGCTGTGAAAATGCCTTTCTGCTTCTGCATTTACTTTGTGGGAATCCAGGTGCCTTTGGAATTGATGTAGCTATTAGGTAGAATTATATAGATAAGCCAGAAGATGGAACAGGTGGGGTTTTCATGTTTTAAAAAAGAGGTAAGCAGGGCTTCCCTGGTGGCGCAGTGGTTGAGAGTCCACCTGCTGATGCAGGGGATGCAGGTTTGTGCCCCAGTCCGGGAAGATCCCACATGCCTCAGAGCGGCTGGGCCCGTGAGCCATGGCCGCTGAGCCTGCGGGTCCGGAGCCTGTGCTCCGCAACGGGTGAGGCCACAACAGTGAGAGGCCCGTGTACCGGAAAAAAAAAAAAAAAAATAGAGGTAAGCAGTGGACATAAAGGGAGACAAAAACATCTTCCCCGATTATCAGAGATTATTACATTTAAAGTTTGGCAACTATATCAGTCTTTTCCAATTTGGAAAGTCAAAGCAACCATCAGCTCTGGGAGACTTCATTTGAGAGATGTTCTTCACTTATGACCACATTCTTCCAACTATATCCCATTTTGAAAGCCGCGTGGAGTAGCTGACAGAGCTCAGCCCTGACAACCAGAGGTGTATGCCCTCTCTTGCCCACAGGCCGTATGACCTTGGGACTCTGACCTCATTTGTAAAATTCAAGGAATGCTATTTTAACTCCTCCACACTGCCCAAAAACCCCAATCTGGATCAAATATCTTGCAGGATCCTTCAGTTTTAGGGGCTGTGATTTACACCACTACTAAATGGACAAGGCAGGTAGGTGAGGTATTATCAGTTCCATTATATAAAAATAAGGAAACACATTCCTCTTGAGAGCACATAGTAAATGGTTGAATAAAAGGGTGAAGGATGGAAAGAATAAAACTCAGCCAACAGGCACACACAGCTACTTTCTCGAAGAGACAGGTGTGGAATCCAGGTTTCTAGACTGTGTATCATTCCTCTATAGAGACAATGTACTTTATAGATATAGAACTCCTTGAACTCCCCCCAGATGACACAGGAGGCAGACTATTGATAACTATTTCATGGTTGGAGAAAACTGGCCCACAGAAACTGAGGTGACTAACCAGAGGTAACACGGGAATTCCTAGGACAATTCAGACCAAGAATCCAGGTCTCCTGGTTCTTGCTTACGTGTCACCATACTCTGTGACATTATTAGCTTTGTTTTTCTTCATAGCTCCCTGAGACCAGATGTCCATTTTTGCACAGGACAGTCCTATTTTATACCTGTTGTCTTAGAGTAATTATAAAAAAACTCCCCTTCTCACACTCAAAAGGGAAGGGATTTGGAAAATAAAAATTACATGGTAAATCATCACCTGACATGTTTTTTGTTTGTTGTTTATCTCACCCACTAGAATGCCGGCTCTGTGACAGATGAGACCTGTGTGTTTTGTTCAGTGCTATATCGTTAGCATCCTTAACTGGTGCTGACACATAGTAGAAGTTAATAAATATTTATGGAATTAATTAATATATTTTAAACACGTGAGATTTATGACCTCAGAATGGTATTAAGGGGCTAACACGATGAAACGGGTTTCAGTTTTAGCTCTCCTCTTTGTGTCTGTGTGTCCCTTGGGCAAGTCTCCTAATCTCCCTGAGCTTCGGGGTCCTCCTGGATAGAATGGAACTAACAGTAATACCAGCTCTCCCTACGAGGGGTAGGAGCACATGTGCTAATATATATTAACATATATGGAAATGCCTTAGAAACTCTAGTGTGCCTTCCAAGTTGCTATCTGATTTCACTTCAACAACTACAGAGCAGTGCTTTTGTTAGAAATTAAAGGGCAGTATGGATGAAAAGGGAGGTGGAAAAGCTCAAATTCAGACTTTTTTTTTTAAGGGTTGGGCACTTTGTATCTCTTCAGCACCTGTGCTAAAGCCCAGTAACCTCCTGGGCTTTGCAAAGAATATTTTACAGAGCTGTGACTAGAAGGCAAGCTTTTCCTGATTCCTTTTTCAGGAAGGAGTAAGCAGGGCCTGCTGCTCCTCCATTTACTGTTCCCAGGCCCCGCTGGCTCCCTACCTCTGCCTCTCCAGGCGTCACCAAGCAGCTCCGAGCCCGACTGCTTGGAGCAGCTCCGTAGGTCCTGCTCTCAACGGGCCGTCGCACACACTTAGAGCCAAGCCACTGCAGGTCCCGGGCTTTCTGCTGTCTCCCAGGGAGTTCCCAGAGCAATTAACCAAACAGAGGCCTAATTAGGAGCAATTGGGATTTACTGCCGACTTTAAAGTGATCCTGAGACCCTTTTGAAGGAAAGTGAGGTCTTTTCCCAGGATCCTCCAGGCAGGAATTTGTCAAAGATTTGTCTAAGGGTGGCAGCCTGGCAGCTAATCCTCAAGCCTCTCCCGATGGAACCTCTGCTCTTTGAAGGGCTTTCCTCCAATCTAGAAAAATCTAAGTAGCAAGTCAGGGAAACATAATTTTGACAACTTGAGGCCTCACCTTTTGCAAATTACTTTCTCTGCTGTTGATTTGTATAGTTCCTTCAGTGAACGATGAGTTTTACTTTTGATTCTTTTCTTTTTTTAAGACCTGACAATTCAGACTATGTTAGTATTCCTATGTCATTCCCTCGATAATCCTTCACAGAGTGTGCAATTAGTTATCCTATGTGCTTTGCATCACGAGAGACACTAAAAAGAGGAAAATCACTGTAAATTGTCGTCTCTGGCACAACATCACTCATAGGAAGAGAAATGCAAGGTGAAACTATACTGAGATACCTGTTTTCACCTATCAGATTAGCACAGATCAAAAGTGCATGGTGCTGTGTTGGTGAGACAGTGGGGAAATGGGCACTGCTGTAGACTGCTGGGGGCATTTAAATTAGTGCAGCCTCTTTGGAAAGCAGTTTGGGGCTATCAAGTTCACAAATGCACTTACACTTTGACCCAGCAATCCCACTTCTAGGAATTTTTCCTACAGGCATATTAGTTTGTATATGGAATCATTTCAGTATATCATAGGAAGGAGGTTACATAATTATTAGTGCAGCCATAAAAAGTGAGAAAGCTTTTTATGTACCTATATGAAGTGATCTGCCAAAATATATTGCTAAGTTAGAAAAAAAAAGGGGGAGGACAGTGTATGCTACCTCATTTCTTAAATGGGGGTGATAGATTGCACAACGACATACAAGTAAATTTGAATATACATAAAATGTCCCTGGAGTGATAAACAAACAGCATGAAGTGTTTGACTTTGGTGAAAGGAATTGGGTAGCTGTAGAAGGGATACTTCTCTACATGCCTTTTTGATAACTTTTGAGTTCTGCATTCTGTGCAATTAGATTAAAACAAAGAAACAAACAAAAAATAAAGTGGTTTAAGTGGTTATTTCGTACTTTCTAAATGCTTTCACTCTAGGCACCAAGATTTGGTTGGTCTACTTGCTGTAATGCACCATATTCACAATTTTTATAGTTTTACTGCAAAGAGATACTGTATTGCACTTCTGAAGTAGTTTCAGGTATAGAATTGACAAGTTTAAAATTGGTGAAATGATGCCTCTCAATACAGCAACATTCTAATTTCTTAATTCTTTAAGAAAATTAAAAATAAGATGGACATAGAGATGAATTTAAGGTGCCTGGAATCAGACATACATCTCTTAACATTTGATCTAATAGATGATAACCAAATACCAAAAGATAGTATATTTAAAGTATAAAGTTTACTTTCACATCTCTCTCCCCTTTGAAACCATTTCATGAATCACCCTCTTCATTCTCTATGTGATTTTTATGAATTTCGTTTATATTTTATTAGGTAGCCCCATAGTACATGTTTATATTGAACACTATTTCTCATGGTCTTAGAATGAAGAAGACTAGGTTCAGATCCCAGGGCCACATTTACTAGTCTATGTTACCTCGAGCAAATTACTTAATCTCTCCAAACCCTGATTCCTCATCTGTAGGATGGAATAGTCCTAACACATTGAAGCGTTGTACATATGAAGTGAGATCATTCACACTGAATGCTTGGTGCAGTGCCTGGTGTATAGTGAGCTCTCCATAAATGGTGGCTACCGTCTTTGTCATCATTTAAGTTCCTTGCTTTGTCTCCTTAACTTAATTATAAGTGACAACAAGGCTGCCTCTTTTTTAACCAGTTCTTTGCCCGTGGCATTTGTGCTCAGCGAATGGAGATTTTAGAGATGAGGACTCAAAAGATCCCCATCCTAGGTGGGGTAGATCCTAGTTTAGATCTAGCCCTTGTACAGATATTAGCCCCAGGTTATAAAAGGTATACTGAGATCCCCAAGAGAGGTTTAAATAACCTGAATTCTTACTTCTTTCTTTAAAGCACAGTTCTGTTCTTAGAAAAGTACTAAGGTTGAGTATATTTATTCTTTCTCACTGTGTTCACATCCACCCATTACATTTCTCGTTCCGCCTTGTATTAGATTCTCCCCCTTTTCATGCATACTTCTAAGACACGAAGAAAAAGTACCCTTATCATTTTTTTCCACTTTATTGTATCCTCACTATTTTATGAAATGAGATCAGATGATCAGAGTTGCTGAGGAGCAGGGGGTGCTGTGTGGGATCCCAGACCTCCCCTACAGCAGTGAGAACAGGCTTTCCTATCTACGGTCTTGGAAGCGAACAACTTCTGAGAGGACTTCGGAATTGACGCCCAACCTACTGGGGTCACAGATGGAAGTTAGGATGTTCTAGCCCTTGAGAAGCCAAGGATGAAAAATGTCTGCGAGGTCACCACAGTAGATGTCAATTGGTTACTACTGCTACTGTTATGATCACCGTCATTATTATATTACCTTATTGTACCTTACTGATAAAGTCCAATAAGTCATACTTTGCTTAATTTATATCGTTACTCTTTCCTATATTTAGTGCAGACAAGCTGAAAAAAGGGACCAGAAAAAAAACCTTCAGCTCCTACAAATGGTATCCAAAGCCATATAGGACTATCCTTCCCCATCTTTCTACCCTCATGTTTATTTTCAGGGGAAAGGGGCTCTGCTTCTCAAAGAACCTTCATGATTGGGCTTCTGCTAACCTCTGCAGCATCATCTATCCTCGCTCTGCCACACTCCAACCACACTGACCACTTCAATTCCCCTAAAGCATCATGAGAATTCATATAGCTTTTGTCATTAAACATGGTGGCTCTGGAATAGATGATGTGGACTTGAATCCTAGATCTTCCAATTACTGGCTCAACAACCGTGGGCAAGTTTCTTAAACGTTCTATCGCTCAGTTCTCCACTTACAAAATGAGAATGCTATGCTTCATAGAGTTATTGTGAGGGGGGAAATATATGTATATACAGTGCTTAGAAGAGTGCCATACAGAGTAAGCACTCGGTACATGTTAGCTACCATTGTTGTGTAAACTCCAGGATTTTGCCCTTGCTGTTCCCTATACCTACAGCATTCACTTTCTATACATGCCCTTTTGCCTTTCCCTCACCCTTTAGATCTTGACTTAAAAGTCAACTTCTTCCAAGAAGTCTTCTCTGAACACCCCCCTTAGCCCCAGCCAAGACTAGGTACCCTTCCTTTGGTGCTTCCCTAGCCCCTTGCCAATCCCCATGTAGAGCATGCTACACATGTACAAGTGTCTGTTTCCTTGTCTGGCATCCCGCAATATTACAGGTTTCACGAGGATAGGTATTTAGTCAGTTTATCACTGCATCCCCAGCACCTAGTCAAGTGCTTGGCACCCAGTATTTCAGCAATATTTTCATAAGACTGAATGCATAAGAACCTGCTCCTTTGAGGCAGTGCTCATAGATTTTTTTCATATATATATATATATATATATATATATATATATATATATATATATTTGGCTGTGCTGGGACTTAGCTGCGGCATGGGGGATCTTCCTTGCCGCTGAGGGATCTTTGCTGTGGTGTGCTGGATCTTTAGTTGCAGCATGTGGGATCTAGTTTCCTGACCAGGGATCTAACCCAGGACCCCTGCATTGGGAGCTCGGAATCTTAGCCACTGGACCACCAGGGAAGTCCCACTCACAGATTTTTTTTGTGTGTGTGGTACGCGGGCCTCTCACTGTTGTGGCCTCTGCCGTTGCGGAGCACAGGCTCCAGACGCGCAGGCTCAGCGGCCATGGCTCACGGGCCCAGCCACTCCGCAGCATGTGGGATCTTCCCGGACCAGGGCACGAACCCGTGTCCTCTGCATTGGCAGGCGGACTCTCAACCACTGCGCCACCAGGGAAGCCCTCACAGATGTTTTTGAAGAGAGTTTCCTATTGGAATGCCTCTTGACATTAAGAAATGGTAAGCCAATCAGAGATAGACAGCTACGATAGACCTTGACATGGATTTTATCCCTTGAAAAAAAAGTGAATGTAGATTATACAGATAAACCACTATAAAAATCCCCTAGGTAGTAAGTACTTAGTCTTCTGTGTATTTTGGATCCTGCTAGTTGTTATTTTGACAGATATTAGCTAATTCCCATCCACAGAGGTGAATAAATACATTCATGGAGGTGAAACGGGGTGGGGACATTAGAACCTGATCCTCTGGGTTTCTGCAGGGCTAACTTGCTATCATGACCTTCCCTTCTTCCTTGACTGTCGTCCAGCCCTGGCTCCTATCAGGAAGAGCATGACCTCAGGAAGGGGCTTGGCACGAGCACCCGATGGATCTAGCCAGGGCTTTCCTCACTGTGGTAAGGACTCAAGCTCCCAGGCCTCATTTTTTAAAAAACTGACAAATAGACCTCTTAACTGCTAATAACATAACAATGTAGTTTTGCATATTGAACTTAAAAATATGTCTTTAAAGACCTAATATGTGTGTGTGTGTGTGTGTGTGTGTGTGTGTGTGTGTGTGTGTGTTTAAGAAGGTGAATTTCTAGGCAAATAGATACCTTCTTTACCTCACTTTTCTCACCTATGTTTAATTTATCTTGCTTAACTGCATGTATTTTTTTTTTTTTTTTTTTTTTTTTTTTTGGTACGTGGGCCTCTCACTGTTGTGGCCTCTCCCATTGCGGAGCACAGGCTCCGGACGCGCAGGCTCAGCGGCCATGGCTCACAGGCCCAGCAACTGCATGTATTTTTGTAAACTGCCCTAGATTATTTCTAGAAGTGGTGAAATGTAAAGGAGCAGATTCAATAAAAACCCTATCATCGTTGAAACTTCCACCATCCTTCTCTCTTGCTAGGTACTTAAAGTAAGATACTGATGTTTTTGGTCAACGGGATTGACTAGTTGGTGCTGCTGGCTTGGTTGAGCTCTGGCTAGGACATCTGAACCCATGGGGAGCTGGTTATGGACTGTAGGAAGGCTCCATCTGAATAGTAAGTATTCTCCACAAGCCCTGTTTCATGGCACACTCAAAGACCCTGACTCCAAGGTGAGTACACAAAGCTTATTGTTTTCTTTGGGGACCTTTTGCCACATTTCCCTCTCACTGTGCTTTGAAAATTAACCACCAGAGTCTGGTCATTATGGCTTCATTAACTATTCCTTGTAATTGCACCAGTCATAATTAATTCATTTGTTATTCACATGGGTGACATACGGACACTTTAATAGTTTTTCCTCAGGGAATTCCACATATTATATGATATTGATGGTGCTTTTAGAAAAGATTTAAAGGGGAACCACAATATGATCCATTTGTGTAAGTAGCAACGAGTTATTTTATTATAAAAATGAAGTTAATTGTTTTAATCCCTCAGTCTTTCAGATGAAAGCCAGAAGGTGTATAAACTAGTCCTTCCTCCCTTCACCAGACATTTCTAATCTATAATTCAGAATGCCAAAATAAAGTCATTTTTATAAAAATAGATGGTGCATTTACACAAATGCATGCCAGAGTATTTAAGCAAATAACACTTGAATTAATTTCAGGTTAAAACCTTTCCTTTAAGCCTTTCTCATTTTATTTTTCCAGAAACCATCTGTATTTTAACATCTTACTGCACAGCTGCATTCCTCATGTTTAATTTATGCTGGAGATCTTTTGTGACAAGACCAACTTATTTTTGAAATGAAATCAATTCATTTTAGGTAAAACATTGGTGACCCAAATATTACACACTTTCAAATGATGCATAATCCCTTCCCTACCCCCTGGGCCATACACACACAAACACACACACTCACACACACACCCTCACCCCCTTTTTTTAAGCAAGGCTGAATGAAAATTCCACACTGCTGAATATTTAACCAAATACTTTAATCATTGGTTATCTGGTAGAAACATCAAGCCTATGCTGACAGACACACAATTAAGTGGCAGAACTAAGGCAATTATCTATATAATTCAGGTTAAAAACTAAACTCAACAACCAGTTTTGCCTGAAATACCCCAATCATGGAGAGGAAAATATAAAGAAGTGTCCCTTCAGTTTGCATTATCCCCATAATTGCCTTAATTCCCATTTGACTCAGTGTGAGTGGAATCACAGACACATAGAATTTGTCTCTTGGAGATTATCTAGTCCAACCCCCTTATTTTTCAGATGAGAAAATTGAGACCCACAGAGGTCAAGTGCCCTGCCCAGGTCATTAGTCAGTGGTGGCAGAGTCCAATCATGAACTCACATTTCCCAGCTCAGTATTCTTGCAACGGATACTGTCTTGCCCTGACTCCATTGCTTTTGAAATCAAGGAAATGATGCCAGCATGTAGCCAGCACAATAAACTTTAAATGAAGACAGCATAATGCTACCCAAGATCAGGAACTCAAATCAAATGCAACAATTCACCTCAGCTGAGTATCAAATAATTTTCTCTGCACATGTTTGACTAACGTTAAAATGACCAGCTTTTAATAGTACACATGAGCATGACATCCGGTAAGTTATATAATCTGGAAGTGGGAAAGGGCTAGAGAGACCCTATTTAAAAAAAAAAAAAGTACACATGAGTTTTTACAAAATAAATGAAAAACATTTTCACATTCCTAATAGGCACCCAATGAAAAACCTACAAAAACTTTAAGACCTACAGGAAAACTCAGGCCCAAGATGTTGTATGAGCTTCACATCTGCCTCAGTGTCAAAGCACACAAGCTGGGTTATCAGTTTGATGACCTTCAAGTAAAGCAAATCCGTTACATCAGACCAATAGGAAAGAGCCCACACTAAGGTTTCAAGTTCTCTCCAGAAGAGCTCCCACCCTGTAGTGAGGTGCTGGTTTGCAGTCTCCCAGGGCATTGCATTTGACATACATACATCCTTTGTTTTTGAAACAAGAAAGTCTGTATAATTTTACCAAAAGGAGGCTTTAGATTTTAAAGACAGCCCAGAAGCCAAGCTGCTTAGTTCACCTGCCTTTTCTGCCTTGAAGCCCAGCACACGGTTTTTTGTTGGTTTTCTGCATTTTTCTAGGAGGACTTCTCTGATTGCCAGTCATAGGGTCCATCTGTAGGGGGGTTGTTAGTATAAACCACCCAGGGAAGGTTGTGCTTGTTCTGCATTCTACTGGCTAGAACAGAGGCCCCAGACTAAGATCAAAATTATTATGTGGAGATTAAACTGTAGAATTTAATTATGTGTTCTGTTACTCCTGGTACATTTATTAATTTAGCAGTACAAACTGACTGGAGCTAAATAAGCAGGACTGATTAATTTGCAAAGACATCTAGGTAACAGATTGTGATCAAAGTGGAGACCTGATCCTGTTAGATTGAAATGTGTTGTTTTGTGCTGCAGGAAGGACACGGAGCAGCATGGTTTATCTTTATCAACGCTTTCCTCTGAAGGAGGGGAACAAGCTTGCAGATACTAATCAGGGCTGAGGCCCTGCCACTCAATAATTACCCACTGTCTCATCATAATCCTGGAACTAAGCCCCTGCCCAATCCATCTGGGACCCTTTTCCATCTATTGCACAGCTCAAGAATATGTGTGTAAGCTATTACCTCTGGTCGTGCTATCTGTCCCCTGAGTATAGATTCATGGTAGTGACCAATTAGGTTGCCGTGTTCTCTTTTCCCTTGGCTTCCAAAGCATCCTGTACTTCTCAGCACCGTAATGAAGCACAGATTCATCAGGGTGCAGAAATTCTCTCACCTGAAAAAGCTGCCTCGTCATAGTCACTGATAAACATCATACAATGCTGAATTTTGTGAGATGCTTTAAAAAGAGGGGTGGTAAGACCAATCACTCTGTATCTTAAGGTTTCCTTAAGCCACTCTCAAGCTGCCACTGCCTTCTGCCAGGAACAAAAAATACAGTGAGGAAAATATTTCTCAATCCAGAAATCAAATGGCTGGGAAGTGAGGAGGGCAAATGTGGAGATAATTGAATGCTGGATCCCTGAATGGAGGTCCCAGTACCGTGCCATGATCAAGAGCAAGGAGTCCTGAAGTCCAGGAGACTTGGGCTGAAACTCTGGGTCTGTTCTTTACCAGCCAGACACTTAACCTCTCAGAGATTCCACTTTCCCCTCAATAAAATAGCACCTACCTCACAGGGTGGCTTTGGGAGTTAACTGCATGTACAACTTTACAAGTAATCAAACCTCAATGAATGTTAGCTAGTCCCACCATTTTCTGAATCCCCATTACATTTATAGCAAGAACCAAAATGCATAGCTCTTGATCAAACTGTGCCAACCATTTTCTGCTAATTTTTTTGAGTACAGATCTTCCTTGACTTACAATGGGGCTACATCCTGATAAACCCAATAAATGTTAAGTCAAAAATGCATTTAATACGCCTAACCTACCTAGCTTAGCCTTGCCCACTTTAAACGTGCTCAGAACACTTACATTAGCCTACAGTTGGGCAAAATCGTCTAACAAAAGCCTATTTTATAATAATGTGTCGACTATCTCAAGTAGTTTATTTTTGCTTTTTTTTTTTTTTTTTTGCGGTACGCGGGCCTCTCACTGTTGTGGTCTCTCCCGTTGCGGAGCACAGGCTCCGGACGCGCAGGCTCAGCGACCGTGGCTCACGGGCCCAGCCGCTCCGCGGCATGTGGGATCTTCCCAGACCGGGGCACGAACCCGTGTTCCCTGCATCGGCAGGCGGACTCTCAACCACTGCGCCACCAGGGAAGCCCTCAAGTAGTTTATTGAATAGTGTACTGAAAGTGAAAAACAGAACGGTTGTTTGGGTCCAGAATGGTTGTAAGTGTATCGGTTGTTTTCCCTTGTGATCGTGTGGCTCACTGGGGGCTGCCACTGCCCAGCATCACGAGAGAGGATTGGACCACATTTTACTAGGCCGGGAAAAGATCAAAGTTCAAAATTTGAACTACAATTTCTGCTGAATGTGTATCACTTTCACACCATCGTAATGTCAAAAAACTGTAAATCAAACCATCGTAAGTCAGGGATCATCTGTATACACATTTTGTCCTACCAAATAAATTGTACATTCCTGAAGAGTAAAATCCATATATTTCCCTTTTGTATATCCCACAAGTGACAGTTAATGATTGCTTGCTGATTCTTTTACTTAAACTTAAGAACTCTTCATAAAATTCTTCATAAACAATTTTGAAGGTAGGAGGGACACGTAGTCAGTTATAATTTTCAAATAAAGAAATAGAGGCAGCAGTCATGTTAAGCAACTTGCTGTTATTAGTGACAGAAATCTGTAAGGCACAATCAAGTCAAGGCTAGTCGAAGAATTCGCCGAGAAACTGCGTGATGCCCACTGCATGCTCTTGGTCAGGGCAAAGCCCGTTTGAAGAGCAGGGGCTGTTTTCAGAGTACTCTCCGTCAGGGCAAAGCCCCAGTGCCCAATTAGCATGGACCCCATTTCAGATCTTTGCTGATCCTGACGATGTTTTAATTAGTTAAGTCTACAACTTGCCCCTTCTTGTTCTTCTCAGGCAGTCAGAGAGGAAAATATGCTAAAATGTCAATGTTTCACATTTAGATTTCCAAAACACCCCATCCCTGAGGCTTCTGGAAGATATACCCTGAAGAGGGACCACCCTTTGGAATTTATACCAGCAGCTCTGACAGCTGTTTTGTATTTATTTCCACGGTTGGGCCATTTCAATTTGGGGCTCCTATTCATTATATAAGCAAATATTTGTTAAGGGATCAGTCACAGGATGAGGTATGTTCGTCAGGATTGTAATTAAGGTGGTGTGTATACCAGAGTTGGAAGAACACAGGGTGAGTTAGATCCTCAGCTCACTGTGGCTGTGTTACTTTGAAAGCCATATCAACCTCTCTGGGCCATATCTGGTGCATGTTATATGTCATCCTTCTCCTGTCCTAAAGCATAGATAAGTAAGAAAATTTGGATAAAACACTTTAAGATTCTACATGAGCTTTTGGCAAAGTGTTTGCCTGCCACCTACCCTAATACTCTTTTATTTTTCAGAGTGAATTAAAATTTTAAGGAATTTTAAAAAGTGCTTTGGTTCAGAAGCTTTTAATTATTTCTAATACACTCATCAATATTTCAGCTCTTTCAAAATGCTTGTAGATATTATACCTACAGTACTTTGCAGATGACATAATTATTTTTCTGAATGGTTATGTGGCTTTGCCAATTGACCCTGCCTGGGTTAGAAGGCCAGCCTCTGAAGCGTGGCACTCACTTCTTACTTCGCCTCTGAGCATTCTTTTTTTTTTTTTTTTCTGAGCATTCTTATATCCCCTAGGACTACCGATGAACATTTAAAATCCTTGCAAAATGATAGTGCATAACATATTCAAATTTGCAGTATAG
This sequence comes from Phocoena sinus, assembly GCF_008692025.1. NCBI lineage: Eukaryota > Metazoa > Chordata > Mammalia > Artiodactyla > Phocoenidae > Phocoena > Phocoena sinus. Next base: position 133,815,877 of record NC_045764.1, read on the forward strand.
GCTTGTTGTTTATAAGAAGACTCCCTCGGACTTCCCTTGTGGTGCAGTGGTTAAGAATCCGCCTGCCAGTGCAGGGGACACGGGTTCGAGCCCTGGGCCGGGAAGATCCCACATGCCACAGAGCAACTAAGCCCGCGTGCCACAACTACTGAAGCCCGCGTGCCTAGAGCCCGTGCTCCGCAACAAGAGAAGCCACCGCAATGAGAAGCCTGTGCACCACAACGAAGAGTAGCCCCCGCTCGCCGCAACTAGAGAAAGCCCGCGCACAGCAACAAGGGCCCAAGGCAGTCAAAATAAATAAATACATAAATAAAGTTATTAAAAAAAAAGAAGAAGAAGACTCCCTCATTCCATTCAATGCCTTACATCTTGGGATCTGTACAAATTCATTAGTTTAGACTCCTCTGGATCCCAGGCAGGGTGTGTCTAAGTTTTTAAGGTAGGTACGCTGAGTCTGTGAAGTTACAAGATTTCCCATGTGGCCAGTCCTCTTACCTATGAGTAACTCAGAATCACTGAACCATGTCCAGACCCCTGCCCTAGAGAACGTCAGCTGCCGTTTCCCTACCTTGTTTCACCTCTCTGTGGCTGGTGACACTGAAGACTTCTCTCTCCTTCAAACACGACTTTGGTTTCTGTAATATGACTTTCCCTAGTTCTTCCTCCTCCTGGCCCTCTGACTGAGGATACTCCTTAATCCTCTACTTGTGTCTTTCTAAATTTAAATCCTTTAGAACTTATTTATTCTTATTTTCTTCATATCATCCTACACAAAAATTGGAAACTTATATACTTCTCCAGTCCTGAACACTCACCCAGTTTCTGATTCTAGATTAACAGCTCTTTCCAGATGTCTGTACCTTGAAAAAGCCTCATCTCCTTAGATTCAACATGTCCTCAGATAAGTCCATTAATACCCCCCTCACACACACACCCCAGGAAAGTATTTCCTCTTCCAAACAACAATATTTTACTTCCAGCAGCGGCTCTGCACAATTTGACACTTCCCTGTTCTCTAATTGCTTACTTTGTGTGTCTGTTTTGCCTTCTGACTCAACTGCAATATCTTGGAGGGAGGAGGTTCCGTGAAGCAGGAGGCCCCTGGAGAGCCCCTAATAAGTGCCAAATGCAAAAAGGTTGAAGTCACCAATTGAGAAAATCCGCATAAATACACCTGAGCTTTTGGCCTGTATAAAATCAGCATGATGTTTCCTCCTGGGAGAGGTTCACAGCATATAATTTTTAGTTCCTATTCTTCCCCAATGCTCAAGTTACTCCAGGAAGCAATTTGGGGTGAGAGAAAGGCACAGGTCCAGCTGAACACATGGAAACAAAAATGCTCTAAAATATCTTCCATGAGAAAACCTGGTTCCATCTTGACTGAATATTCTGGTGACATAGGTAGGCCTCAGAAACTTCCCACAAACAATAAGCACCCCAATTTCAAAAGAGAGATGCACAGAGATGTCTCTGAGTTTCCAGTACAAGTGAAAAATGTGACTCTCAGCTGCGCTTTTTTCATTGTTAAGTTCCTTTTCGCTGGGCAGAAATGTCCAGCGAAAGATGAAAAGATAAACTGAACTCTTTGGAAGGGCTAAGCATACTTGGAGAGGGTAAGTCCCTGAAGCCATCATTCTTGACTCAGATTTTGGTAATGCCTATGATCATCTCAAGAATTTCTAAAAGTTGTTTTAATTTACTTTAATTAAAAATAAAACTCCAAGTGACAGAATGGTATTGTATCTTCACAAACCTTTGTAATCATGTCTCTGAGTCAGCAAGTTTAGTATAAGAGGGAACAGGACCGAATATTAAATAATAACCCAATTAGAAGGTTTCCTTTCTTGTTTTTTTCTCCCCCAGTTCATGGACCACTTAAGTAGTGCAAATGCTCCAGAGTAGACCACTGGCCCCACAGAACCTCCCCGCCCCCAGAGTAGTGCCCTTGAAGTAATGCAGTTGGGCCATTTCAGACTCATACTGCAATCATATGGTCAGGTCTATAAAAATCACAACTTTGGGGTTCTACCACCAGCTCTTGGGGTGCACTGCTTGCTCATCACCCTATCCTATCCATTTTCCTATCATACTATCCTACCCATTTTCCCAGGCATTGCCCTGCTCTGAAGAAACTTGCTATTCATCTGCCATCTTCACCTTTAAGAAGGTACCTATTCACATCCAATCTTCTCCCCATCTCTCAGCAACAAAAGAGCAAGTGTCAGTCATTGGCACCTCCTTTTGGAAAGCCTCCAACCTAATGTATAGACATTGTCATCTTTCTATCCATCTAGCCATGCAGTCATATAGTTAGTTCTGTTGACTGATCTAATCTACCAGCCCTCAAGCAGTGTGAAGTCAATCATTTTGAAAAATACTTGTCCTATTGAGATGTTGCCTGGCTAAATGTTCTTTAGGGACAGACTTCAAAAGGCTTTTTAATCCTATACAGTGTCACAGCCTCAGTCTACGTAAATTGAAGTTATAACCTCTGAACTTTAGGGGCAAGACATCCTATAGACATAGCATACCATGAAATGACCACTGGATGGGAGCTGAGAGGTGTTTGATTTTAATCACTGAGCTTTGTGATTGAAGGATATTCTAAATGGTTTATGATTATTTTTATCAGCCCACTTGAGTTAACGTCGAATTTTCTATTTGATGGGACCTGCCAATTTCCCATCTGTTGGATTTGAGTAATTTACAAAATGCCCAAGATGAATTGTAATCCCTTTACTATCATAATCAATGTATAGTGCATATGGTACGCCTTGGCGCACAGACGATGGCTGGGGGTTTAGGCTGATAATTATCTTCCTATACTTCCCAATTGCCTGATGCTTCCCTTTATGGTTTCAGATTATGCTCCTCAACTTTGCTGTGATACAGAATGTGCTTATTAGTGGGGATTTACTCAAGTCTGAGGCATTTGTTAGACTTTCAGATTCTGATCCAATAGCTGCCTTTGGCTTTTTGTTTCCCTCACACTGATGCTCTCTCATTGCCTTTGATAAGGATTGAAAGCCTCTAACCTCTCTCAAAAAGCGTGATGAGAAATGTTAATCACACCAAAGTTGAGTTCCTTGATAACACTGCAGAGTCTGAGAACGGAGCTTGCATAAGACTGAGAAAGGAAATATATGGATTTGTCCCTTTGAGGAGCGAAATGCAAATCCTGAAATTTACAGTAGCTGATGTAAGAATGGGCTCTATAATCTAAAAACATCTGCCTTTACAAACAAGCTGTTTATGTGACACTTTCCCAAGTCAAAATTCATCGGTTCATTTTCCTTCGAGGTAATTCATGGACTCACATAAATTTCTCAACAACGAATCAGTAGGATAAGCACCCTATTGATTCCGACAAAATTAAAACCAAGCCCTCCCTCCCCCAATGGCTAACTGGCGACAATGCGTTAGGAACGAGCAGACTAGTGAGCCTTGCTGAGAGATATTCCTCTTCTGACAGATAATGTGGGTGGCCTTCTTCTGTGGCTTGAGCATAGAGAAAAGGGTGACCACATTACATCTAGATGACAAAAAAATCCCAAGGGCAGAAAAATCAGGATGCTTAATGACTTTCCTAAAACTGTCCCACATTGCTACCTGAACTGGAGACAGCAGTGTCCTTTAGTCCAGTGGCTTGACTTAGCACTGAGACCCTCCATCGGGTGGGCCCTTCCACAAATGAAGCCGACCTCACAAATTAACAGGCTCTGGGGGAACAGCATTATTTTAATTGCTCCCAAATATCATCAAAATCCAGGGACCTGTGTAGGGACGGATGTCACCTCTATGGTAGGAAAGGCAGAATGGAAGACGATCCTAGCCCTCAATATTCCCACCATCTGTTTGGTGGTACCTGGTATTCCTTTTACACTGGCTCATGCCCTTTATTCCACACTAGAGACCCAGACTGTACTAGTTAGAGTATTACTTGCCCCTGTAACAAGTAGGCACCAAATTTCCTTCTTTTTCTAGAGACACTCCAGGCATATGTTAGGTCAGAGGTAGAGCTATTCTACATGGCCATTCAGGTACCCAGGCTGACAGAGGTTCTATCATCTTTACACATGACTTCCAAAGTTAACTTGATCATTCTCCATCCCAATCAGCCAGAATGGGGTAGAAGCAAGGAGGAGCATGGAGGACCATGTCATCCACATGGTCTAGTCCTCAGTCACACTGTCACACAGAACTGCAAGGAAATCTAGGAAATGTAGACTAGCTGGGTACCCCAAAAGAAGATGAAACAAATATTTAGTGAACAGCGGGCAGTCTCTGCCCCACGGCTTATAAGGCAGAGATCCCTGGGAAAAGTAAACATCGGTTATTAATGTTAGTGACTGGCATCAAGTTTTGTTAGGAAGAAAAGTGCAAGGGGACTGGAAAATACTAGGAGGAAGGAAAAAGAGCAACATCCTGGATGGTGGTGTGGGTGAGGGACAAGGCTATATACCTGATCGTCCATCATGCTCTTTAAGATGACTTTCTAGCAGGATGAGTCACCCTGAGCCTTTCACATGGTCTGAATGTGGCTGGAAGGGGAGGGGCCAAATCCGTGGCCAGGGGACTATGAACCTCAGCCACAGACATTGAGAAGCTCGCAAAATTGACTTCCTTGCACAGTTAGCTCTGAAAGGACAGGTAAATGTGATCAATTTCAGTTCATGGTGCTATGCAAAGCCAGAGTCAGAAATAGCAACTAGAAAAATCCAGATGTTTTGACTCCCAAGCATTCATCCCACAAGCTAAAGAAGCCATTGCCGTTTAATCAAAGATGGCATCAGAAGGTTCTGGGTATGGCCGATCAGATTAACAAGTCAACACTTATGTATTTTCTTTGCAACAAACACAGACTGACCTGAAGTTGGGCCCAAAATGCTTGATAACTTTTGGCCAAAAAACCCAGTTCACTGCTTAAGATGGCCTCTTAGAAGGTGCAATCTCGCATTCACCTAATATAAGCTCAAAAGTTTGATTTGTAGTTCAGTGTGCCCTTACATTTTTTTTCTTTTGTTGATCTGATTTTGGGCTACTTGATTTTAGGTAACTGTGTAGCACTTTCCTGATGGTTTTATTACCCAGTCTTTCCATGTGTCAACCCCAGGATCAGGGTGAGACAGAAAGCAGCATTTCAATGCTGGTAAACCACAATCCATAACACAGGTGGAGATTCACCGTTGCCATGCTACGTGCTGGCTTTCAAAACTGCCCAGCTTACTTTTAGGGGCTTGTTTTAGGGTCTGATTCACCATAGAATCAGTGACATCAAGCCACAAGTACTCAGATAACAGATCTCCTTTGAGTAGTTGGATGCGATGGAAAAAGCATGGGATCTGGAGTCAGGCTGCTCTGTTTGCCCCTTGCCAGTTCTGTCAATTTGGGCAAATTATTTAGCCTCTCTGAGTCTCAGTTATCCATTCTGTAAGATGGCAAATATATATGCTAAACATTTTATATATCTTGTTTAACCTTTACAACTACTCCTTGAGTTAAACATTATTCCCACACCCTCTATTTTATAGATGAGAAAACTGAGGCTTTTAGATGAACTGGCCAAGGACCTAGAACTAGTAAGAGGTAGAACTGTGATTTGAACCCAGAGCTTTCTCATCCAAGGTTCATAGTCTTAATTATTACATTAACCTGCTAAGATAAAATGAGATAATGTAGGTAAATTAGAGTACTTGGCCTGCAGAAGGTACTTAGAAAATGTTAGTTTCTTTTTTTTTTCTGTTTTGTTTTTAACATCCTAAGTTACAGCCTTCCTTCCTGTGCTCAGATAATTCATAGTGCACTTTTTTGTTGGCCTACTTTCATTCACATTCACTCACTCAGTAAATGCTTACTGAGTGTCTACTATGTGTCCTGCCCTAGGCCAGACACTGGGTATTTAGTCACAAATACAAAAGACAAGATCCCTTATCCTCGGTACACGTGTAGCAATGCCAGCTGCATCCTCCAGGAGTCTCTGAATGCAGAGACTGAGCCACACTGCACTTCTTTAAGATGGATTAATACCACAGCATTTGCAACTATAATATTATGTTACCTTGGACACCAGGCAATTAGCCAGTAATTAAATCTCCCTTGGTCTGAATACACCTGCAACCAAACTGTCTGCTAAAGTTCTGTTACACTCATTAATTAGCATGAGTTGAATGATAGGATAATCAGAAAGGAAATACTTCCTCTTGGAGACTGGGAGTAAATGATTAAAAAGTGAAATGTCCTTTTAACACTTTTTGCTTGGGTTTATATTAATGTAGAGTGTAAGGATGAGCCAGCCTACTGTTCATCAATATTAACGTCTCTGGCAATGAATGTGCCTAAGGAGACTTGACTTATGCCGGTACGTATCTCCACCCATTCGACATCACAAAAACTTTGAAAATAACTGTTGCTTAGTCACTATCTGAATGCTTCCAACAGTAACAAGTAACCACCTCTCAGAGCTAATAGTGAAGACATGAACACCTGATTAAGTATAGGAGTATTCATTCTTACTCAAGAAGCCACAATTTTATTTTTATGACCACCTACTACAAAGGCACTGGAAAAGACAGAGGACCCTCATCTAGTTTCTCTCCTGTCCATTATATTACCTGTTTCGATAGAGTCTGCCTAGGTTAGCTGATACATCAGGAAAAGTTAGCTTTTTAGCTATAAAGTATTTTTTTAATAATAGAGAAAAATATTCAGTAGATCTTTAGAGATTATGTTTCCCTCTTTTAAATCCTTTGACTCTTGGATTAGCAGATTGCTTTAAAAACTTTGGTGAGAAGTATCACATTATCCTTGTGTTATCCCCCACTAAGGAGTCTCCAAACGTCTCTCAACTGGGGACAAAAAGTCACCATCTGAGCTGCATGGCTGGTTCGCTGTACGTGCAGTGCTGTACCTGCCACTGTTGAGTCAGTGGTTCTTAAGCCCCACCCAGGGCCCAGGCAGGCTCCAGCCTTGCAGCCCTCAAGAAAGGCCATGAATCAGGGCTGCTGCAGTAACAGTGAGTTTGAAACAGACTCCAGACAAAGTAAGATGTCCCAGAGCCCACTCTGGGTTTTAAAATCTCTATTATTCAAGACATTTACCGGCCCTTAAACAAAGCTCAATGGACAAACTTCAATGTTCCAAGCTCTAAAGGAATTTAGCTTAATGCTAATGCAGAAAAAATTCCCCAGCCACTCATGTAACTTTATTAGACAAAGTGGAGCATGCCCGCTCTTAAAAAAGAAGAAAAAAAGACATTATTTTCTTTTTCAGAGATTGTGCTACCCTAGAAAGGGAATGCATTTGAAGTAGGAAATGTAGACGTTTCAGGCAAATGTGTACTTTGTCTTCAAATGAACAGCTTTCAAAATGATCTTGGTTAAGCTCCCTTTTATTTTTATCTTTTATTCCTCTACAATGCCAGCTGAGGTTACCCATCTCCCAACAGCTACCAAATGGACTAGTAATTGTAAGGCTGGGTGATTTAATTAGACTCATTCTAAACACTCACATTTTTATCAATTAGTTAATGGGCTAAAGAAGAGTCTCTTTGTTGGAGCCAGGTCATTTGGAAGCTAGAGGCTTCTTGAGGGCAAGAAGCTGAAGAACTGCAGCATTAATATCTGTAATTAACCTCACAAGTCCTAGGTTGTTCAATTAGGAATGACCTCCCTTCCCTTCCATATGCCTTTCGTCAGATGGGGCTTGAATGTAAAATAATCACTGAAGAAAAATGAACCAAAAAAGAATGCTTCGAAAAAAATCAGACCAGGATGAAAAAGTTCCCTGTCTTCAAGTGCTTCTTAGTTATTTATTCAGCTAAGGTCGTTAATTGGTGGCTTCCCCTAAAAATAATAATTCTGGGTTTTTCAGATCAGCAATGCCCCTGGTAACAGATATGGAGGGATCTTTTAAAATAAGGTTTTGTCTTAACACACAGGCCAGTTCTAAAACAGAAATGATGTTCTGTGCTTCTGAAAAAGTTCAATCATTGATTACTCTGTAAATTATTGCCTTCAACTTTCTTGGCTTGGAGGATTCTATTTACTGTTTCCGTATGAAAGAAACCTTCCATCTATGCCTATAGTTATAATAATAAATAAATACTAGATGCATTAAATCAAGGAGTATTTCGATTCTTAACAAGCTAATCAACTTCTACTCTTGCGAGAAGTCTACAGGAAATTCATAAACTGTACATACTTATTCTCACTTGCTGATCACTGATAAATGTGAGGCGGCCTTACACATAAATAAAGACTAGTACTGACAAAAAAATCTGTAAGAAAGGGATGAAACAATTTACAAATTAAAATATACAAAAGACCACCCTGAATGATCTACCAGGAAAAATCGACACCCTCAAAGAATGTACACTTATTTTTCATTTCTAACTAAATCTATAAATCACTATGGTTCAGCAATGTCAGTATTTTGAATTTAAAGGAAAAATACATATTCACTTTGAAGCCAAACACATCAAAATAGTAGCAGTTACAAAGATAACTTCTTCATTTTCTGCTTGGTTAGAAACCATTCATTCATAGACCAGAAAATTAAGGACTGAATTTGGAAGAACCATGCAAAACAGAGAGGAAAGGACACTTGTTCTGAGGATTTTAACAAGAAAGGGGCATGGACTATCATTTGAGAAAATCTGATTCTATCAGGCATTCATCACAAATTTTGAGTCCTATCTATTGCCCCCAGTCACCAAAATTAAAGAAACCAAAACAGCTGGTAAAAAGTAGACACTCCCTGCTCCTACTGTAATTGCATGCATCTACCAGCCGCTCTGACCAGTAGCAGTTTACGTTTATTGTTATGGTCAACAATTACATTGTACATGCTCAGTAAATACTCTGCTCTGCTAAGCTTCATAAATGTGCCCTTTGTTTCCTTCATCATTAGGCAGACAGTTCATTCTGTACGATGTCCAACTTCCAGACAGGTGGAATAAGGAGGTGGCATCTGTCTAAATATTGAATGCCACGCTTCCCCCATCTGCCGTAATAACAGTGCTGGGGCTGCTTGGCTTCAGTTATCCTCTTCTGCATACAACCAGTCAGCCATATGCCCTATATAGTGCACGTGCCACCAGAGCGACAGGGCCTGTTTTGCAGCCTCTGAGCTGGTAACCAAACAAGTGAGGAAAAGATGAGAGGTGAAGGTTGGAGGTCAGGCACGTGCAGGAATCAGCAGGTGATGGTCAATACATCTACTGAGAGCAGCTCAAAGAACCAATCAAAAAGGCCTTCAAAAGTCAATGGCCAGCATAGAGCACACTGCCAATCAAATTTTACAGGGCATACCTTCCAGGCTAGGCAAATAAGAAGATTTAGAGCACATGGCAGTTCATCGTTTATAATCCTGTCTTAGCCCAGCATGGCTTAGTGATAGTTCAGTGACAGATGATGAGCACATGACAGCTGCAGGATCTTATACAAACGCATACAGTAAAATTAAAATTAAATTAGTGACACACGTGTACACATTGGTTGTGCAACAGTTACACAATCTGTTCGGGACCCCTCACAGACTCTGCTGCTGTGCCCTCAATTCAGGGTGCCTTTCAAAAGGCACCCAGGAATTGGTCCTAGCCAGGAAGGGCTCGTCTCTTGGACAAAGGTGTAATTCAAAAGGCCCCTAAGGCAAATGAAGGTGCTAAGGTTCTCACACATGCTGATGGCAAAGTTTAATGATGTTTCCAATTGGCCTAATTAAAACTGACTGAGGGTTTTGAGTATTTGAAGGAGGGAAAAAAGGACCAACACAACAGTAGGAAGTTAAGTGTATTGGGCCTGGAGTAAATCAAACTGTCTATGCTCCTTCATTTCGATCTGTTACTTGCTGATTTTATTACTGACAAATGATACACGTTTTTGTAAAAATGTGAAAGCCTACACTTGAGAACCCTAATTTGAGTGTAACTTCTATTGTTTTCAATGTCTGTGTCCTCTGCCATAAATTACAAATGTTCTTACATTCATTTGTCTGAATATTTATTTAGGTAATTTACCATGATAGAGAAATTTCTCAAATTATGTTTCCCTATGAAACCTTGTAAAGGTGTTATATATTTTGGGAAATTTAAGTGTATGTTTAAAAACTATATTTTAACATATAAAATAATTTATGAAGTTTAAGTTAAAGAGGTTCTTTAAAAGACTATTTTAAACTATTAGAACATTATACCAAAATTAATTATTTATAAGTAATTATTGTTAATCCTCACAGCACCTCTTTGAACACTACAGCTGACTAATGCAACAAAACACTAACAGAGATAAGCAATTTGATCAGTCATATGCAAAAAAATCATCCGTGGAGTTAACTTTCAAACAAAGAACTTCTTACTTTGCCTTTTAGAATATTACTATAGACCCCAAACTTCCACACCTAATTTTAAATTCCTATCCCTCCTTTTAGGGCTGATCCTGTGCTTTAAATCACCTGTGTCTCCCACGTTACTAAACATGAAGGAAACCTCAGAATCAGTGAGAGTGTGTTTACGAGTAAAGGCCGAAATGTGTTTAAAATGAGTACAGAAGCCTGACTTCTGGATGTTTTGGGAATCACGTCTAAAAACTTGCAAGAACTGCATTTTCCTAAGAACGAATCTTACCTATCAATGCTGATGGTGTTTTGAATATAAGATTTATTGAAGAATTTCAAATTCTCCTGAGGTAGTAATAAAATTACCTCCTGTTTCCAACTGAAGAATCTTTGAACATTTCCTCTTTGATTTCTGTATGACATGAAATTTCCCTTGAGGTCAGGTTCTACTGAGTATACACACAAATTATTATGTGCCTCAATTAAAGAGATTTCCTACAGCCATTCTTAAAATGACAACAGCAAACAAGCAAACAAAACCTTTCATAAGCAACTGTTTTGTTTTATTATTTAGTTGTTACTGCTATTTAACCAAAGTTTCTGCTGAATCCCAGTTCTCTGTCCCATCCCCAGAAAAGCGATCAAACAGGTTTCCATATTGGTCATATATCTTATGTGGTGATATTGCACAGAAGAAGTACAGAAAACACAAATTCTATGACATTCTACATTTAATGTGAGGCAGCAGAGGCCCTTGTTCGAAAGAAAGTGAAAAGCAAAAAAGCAAATGACAATTTTGAATCTGTATCGCTAAGGCTTTATTTAGTATATGCAAAAAACAGGCTGAAAACCTGACTCCTCCAGGACCAAGTATTCAAATTAGATTCCTGGTTCTCCGAATCACACACGTGGTCTGCGTACCTGTGAGCACAAAAACCATGGGGATCACAGTCCCACCTGTGCAAGGTTTTGGGCTCTCCAGACAGACAGCGATAAAGATGTGCACAAGATAAAGGAAAGGATGCTTTTCTGCCAAAGGCTGGAGGGAGTGGAAAATAAACACTGATAGAAACATATGTATGCCCTACTTAAAAAAAAAAAATTACATACATACATTTTTGATAAATAGGGTCACACGGAGAGAGCATTCAGAAGTCAAGTGTAGTCAGGCTGTGATAAAAGTGGTCCAATGGGATGAAATGCCCTATCTAGAATGGGAACCGATACTGGCCACCGCAGGTGGTCTCAAGTTTATTGAAAACTGACACAAATCATAAAAACACCAAAAAAAAAAATCATTAGGTTGATTACTGGGTTGATGAAGTAGCTGCGCCTGCCACAACCGTGTCCTCTGAAGGGGGTCCTGTGTTTGAGTTCCTCTGCAGCCCACCCGTGAGGATGAAGCTTAAAACTTTGCTGGGTGAGCAGCTGTCGGGGGAGAAGGCAGGGTAGAGGATGAACTCCCTAAGTCACTAAATAAACCTTTAAAAAAAAAGCCTTCCCCATTATGAATTAATATTTCCAGCCCTTGTTCTTCATTAGAAATAAAAGGGTTGTACTCAGGAGCCAAATCTGAAATGATGAAAATCCTTAGAGGAAAAGAAGGAAGAAAGATTTAGCAGTTCACCCTTTCATTACTGTTATGATGACTCTTTATTACTTAGCACTTACATGGCACTTTATTCTTTCCAAGTGCTTTACAATCCTTAATTACTTAATCTTGAAATATAGTTAGAAAGGCACTTGAATTTATTTGACACAGCTATTCAAAACCTATTTTGCCCCATCTTCAGCCCAGACTCGTGGAGGTACAGTATCTTCCCACCGGGAAGTAAGGTGCCGGAAGGGTGGCCGACAGAAAGGAACTCCTGAAGAAAAATGGAGGGGAGGAAGGAGAGAAGAAACCAGCCTATGTTAAAATAACAATAATCAGCAATGATGACTACTCTCCCCTTCTCTTTGGCATTCTTTGCCAATCCAGCGTCTTTCAAAATTTTTAATAATCAGTAATTTATAAAATGCAATAAATATATATTAGGCATACCATACAAACAACAGATTTTTCTGGCTGAATTATGTTTCTTGTTATGCAAATAGGTAATCCTGAACCAATTAAAAAACAAAGGCATGTTGTAATGTAGTAATGGAAGTTTCTGGATGCCCTCTTAGGCACAGGGTCCTTAAAGACAGAGAAGAAAAAGAAACACGGAGAACAATATCATCATTCTATCAGCAGTTAACTTGAGTCTACTTGTGCATGGTCAAAGACTACAAATATAGTTTAAGCAGCATGAAATAATCGCTGGGTTTACAATATGAAATGATTTTTAAAAGCAAAACCGACAACAATCCCGGTGCCACTATGTTCAGTGACTAAAGACTAATTTTGTGATGCACAGCCAAGCTGAGGTGGTGGTAGGGAAATTAGGGTTAAGAGGCTAACCTCCCCCCCGGGTTCCCTTTGAAGATTTCTATATTCTGGGGGAGAGGGTAATGAAAATATTTTACCTCCCCTATTGCAATTAGGTCAGTGGGCCAAAGAAAAATGCTGCTCACACCCACCAATGCAATTGCAATCCCAAAAGATGCAAAAAAGACAGGATTCAGCAATATTCCCTGCATGAGAAAGGCCAGCCCAATGGTAGTAAACAAGTCTTCCTCTCCTAGCTATTGCATTTTGACAAGGGAGTGAGACCAAAAGAAGCAAGTCCTCTTCCTGATTCTTAAGCTTCTTACACCTGACAAGTGTCCACACAAACAATGAGCATGCAGAAACCACAGCAAACCATGCCCAAAGCTTGGAGATGATGGTCAGTACTCATAAAGAGGAAAAAAAATGGTCCTTGCATCTAGATTGCCTGACCGTCCTCAGTAAGAAAAGAAAGCTGTAAAGATCTACCCATCTGGCTGCTTTGTGGTGGCTGTGTTTCTATTTTCATTTCTGACACGGATGAGGTAAAGGAGTGGCGTATAGAAATTTAGAGCCCAGAAACTTAATAAAACGGCTCTGAACGTGGCAGCATTTATGAAAAAGATTAATTACTAGGAGTAAAGAGGCCTGATGCCAGGAATTTATAGGATTGATACAAATACGATGCCCTGCTGGGCTGCTAGGCCCATAAAATGCAACCCTAATCTTCAGGCCTATTGTTGTTTTTGCAGAAACAACAGGCTTCAGCCAGTGACAACAAAAGGGTATATAATAGAATTTCAGTAGGGGGAAAAAAATCACTCTAGCCATCGAAAATAAACACCTTTAGAGAATCTGTTTATGAACACCTAGCCCAGCCTTCCCTTAAAGCACCAATGTCTACAGAGTGAAGGTGCCATTGTTGTGTTTATCTCAGAAACCAGCTGAAGGAAAGGAGAGGACCAATTAGTAAAAATAGGAACACCAACTGCGTAGCCAATAGTTCCTATTGGAAGTGGACAGATAGTTTGTTCTTTAATTGAAAAATAATCCAGATGCCTTCTTAAATAAGAGAATTGTTCTTGCAAACACACAGGAAGACTTTTGCCTACAATCACTACTTTAGTTCCTCATAAACATTTTTAAAGTACCCCTCCCGCTTAAGGTTCTCCTTATGCATCTTGCCCATCTCTTATAATTGATGTGTCTGACATTCAGAAACACTTTGCGAAACCACAAATTAGTCATGGCAGGAACAAGAAAAGAAGCTCAACTCGGCAATTGGATTACACTAACCAATCGGACCAGTGTCTGCCTTTGTTTGTACTCGCCACATTGATGGTAAAGAGAAAGACAACTTTCATAACCAGTAATCTGAGGTTTGCACTACATTCATGTTTAAAATCATACAAATTTTCTGGGAAGGGAAAACACTGTGCTTTTCCACGTTTGTGTGTTCGTAACATCAAGTGTGAAGGGGCATGTGTAAAAACACCTACTCTAAGTGCAACCTGTGTTTACATATAAATTATCTTGCCATTCTCATCATGCAAAGGGTTCATTTATAACATATGGTGTCTGTTTCACATGCTAAAAGTGGCTTTTTAATTTGAAGTCAGCCACAATCAGTGGTCCTAAATCCTCACTGTCTCTGGGATTAATTATGGGCACTAGACAGCAACAGCAATCCTCTCTTCCTGATAAGCTGCATGGAGAAGTTGGCAAGAGGAGAAAATAGGCCTTTCAAGGTTAGAGAGTAACCAGAGCTGACATACACGGGTCTTTCGTGACACCCATTTGAAACTGGAATATTAATGATAAAACAGCCTCCATTCTTAGGGCAGTTTAGTAAAACATCATGCATTCAAGAAATGCCATTTCTAAATGCTTTCTACTTCTTCCTCTCAGTAGAACAACTGAAAGAGCCACACACCTCTGCCTCTGCAATTGTTAAACAAATAAACAAAACAACAGCCTAGGCAGACTAATGGACCAAGCAGGAGCTGTGGTTCCATCAGTCAGTGGCTTCCCAGCTTCACAAAGCGGAACTTCCAGGACACAGGCTGCACGTGTGCAGGATACTCTGCCTCACTGCGGATAAAGAGAATCACAGTTTCTGTCCAAAGACAACAGAGCAGCCACAGTGAAACTAACCACGTACCTACCTGTGCTCCCTGCAATGTGCAACCTAAAGTGGAGTTCCTGGTCACAATCGCTCATGCAAACTCGCTCACATAATAAGATGCTTGAACCACCTCATTGTTTCAGCAATGTATTCTTTTACCTGTTCATCACCTGCTTCTAAAGACTGCAGAAGGGGTCAAATGATTTCTTGAGATCCTTTCCAGTCCTATTTTTTCAAAATCTAATGATGCTTTACTGAAGCAGGCAGACCGTGTCTTGGGTAACTTGTTCGTGGAGTCACTTGAGAACTTCTGGGATACCCATGACACACTGGGCATCTCACTGGGGCTGAGGGTACAATGATGTGCAAAACCAGTGGGGTTCCTGCCTTCAGAGGAAGGGGTGCAAAAGAGTAAGGAGGCCAGATCATTTCTGGGACTGGAGAAAGCTTCCTTGACGAAGTGTCATTTGGGCTGAAATCTTAAGGAAGAGTAGGAATTAGCTGGCAGAAGCCAAGGAGGAAAAGTGGAAGGCACGCATGGGCAAAGGTCCTGAGGTGGGTGAGGTCAGTTCCTTGTAAGGAACTAAGAGAAAGAAGGTGATTGGAAGGGTGGGAGTGAGGGGGTCCCTGTTGCTAGAGGAAATGACAGAGGTAGGCAGGGGTCCAACTCTAGGGTGGTCTTGTATAATCATAGAGACCCAGAGGCTTTTTTTCCCCGAAATCTTTCAATTGCATTGTGAACAAATAAGAGTATAGGATCTCACTTCAGAAACTCTCAAAGATCTAACTACCCCAAAATACTCACAGATAATGTAGAACTAGGGTTTAGAATCTGAGCTATTCACACATCCAACTCCGGTTTTGCAGTTTACACCACACTTTAAAGGCTTAACCGTCTAAGAAATTCAAAGTTGTAACCAAAGTGTTCTCCTCGTGTGCAGGTTAGTCTCTGAGTTAGGGACTTCACTAACATGAAGAAGAATAAACCCTTTTTATAACTGGCTTATATTCAAAAGGTGTTTAGTCTTTTACAGATAAAATGCAGATGCTATCACAGTTCAGATTTTTTCCCATTAAACTACCCAAGAGATTTTTTTATTAAGTTAAATACCAGCACTGCGATACTATTCTACTAAAAACAGCTAATTCCTAAAAAAAACCCCAAATCAGCCAAACTTGTGAGATTGAATCCTTTTGCCAATGTGGACAAAAGGATCGAACTAGTTGTAGATACACAATTACATAAGGAATCGTTTATGTGTCATTGGAAAGTGGACGTTATGAAAGGCAATGCGAGGGAGCACCATAGATAGGATGTGCTGACTACTATACTTGACTCAAACATCACTAAAGAAAACATCTGTGTTTTTCTTAGCCTAATTAACTATGGACATCACTGATGTACAAGACGGTATTCAGCACGAAATTTTGCCATTTCTCAAAATAGCCTCCCACGTATTGACTCTTCACACTTCATTGATTCTTTGAGGCCTTTCCTGAGCTCTTCCAGTTCTTTCTGAGGTCTGGGATCTTGTCTCCCATTGTTGACTATATCTTAGGAATGGATATATATTCAGGATTTTAAATGAATTACCTACTTACCCTATATTCTCTCTTCTTTTACTCAGTCCCCAGCCCCCTTTTTAAAACATATTTTTTCTTGTGGCAAATATTGCTTTCGCATAAAGGCAGTATTCTTTTCTTTGTCTATGGAATAGGGACCCCTCTCTCTTTCTGTCCTCTCTTCAGCACTGGCACCAGGAACAGCAAATCAGTCTTCTGGGCTTTGTCTTCTCAAGTTCATCAATAATTCTTAGCGCACTTTCCCCAAGAGCAGTGCATAATTTTTAGAAACAGAAACTCAAACGTCAGGAACATCGTCCCCCTTCAGTTGCTAGAGCACCTATCACAATAAAACCCACTCAGTTTATCCAGAAGCCATATGTGCAGCCTGTTAATTACACAGCTCCACAGCAACCCTCCAGTCTGCGGGCTTCTTGGCCATTTCACTTTTCATTAGTTTTCAGCAGAAAAAGAACAAGAATAACCAGAAGTTTGGAATTCCCATAAAATAGCCTTGGTTCCTCCTCTGTGTATTCAGAATCTCATGATTTGGGAAATGGAAAGGGCTTTATGGATCACTTTGTCCATCCCAGACATGAGGAAACTGAGGCTTAGGACTCCATGAGACTCCCAAGGACACAGTGTGACATGAAGGCAGCAAGGAGATTACAGCCAGACTGCTGATTCCGGGTCCAGTGCCTTCTACTTCATTAGAGCTACTTTCTTTTGGAACAGGATGTAGAAGTGTGACGTTCTAGTCCCATCTTAACTTCTTCCTGACACTGTAGTTTTAGGGAAGTCACCAAACTCCTCTAAAGCCCAGGATGATAACCTGCCTTATATCTCACAGAGTTATGATACAGAAAATTACTTTAAAACCTATAAGAGCTTTTTTTTTTTTTTAGGGCATTAGAAAATATATTTGAAATGTATAGTGAAAGACATTTGGTTCCTGACAAGATGGTAACAAATTCAGGATACTGGCATCCAGCATTAAACCGCAAACCCTGGAGGTGCCACTAAACTGAGAGGGGGACTGATGAATCCAGAACCTATAAACCCTAGATCAGCACAGGGAACAGAGGGAAGGGGAAGCAGGCATGGTCAGGTGTCCCAGATATGCAACCGGCTTAGAGGGGAGCCCCTTCCTGCTGTGTACTTTTTCTCCCCCGCAGTGCCTCGGGAGGCCCTGTGCACGGGCCCACACTCCCCAGGGCAGAAAAATATCAGTGCCGGCCCATCTCTAGGAGGAAGCCTAGTAATATGAGGACAGTCTTTATGCCCAGTTGTTGTAACGGTATGATAACATAATCTGTATGTTTTTTTAAATTCTAATCAAAATTCCAAAAGGATTTTTTTTTAAAAAAAATGGCAAACATATTCTAACTTGAATGTGGAGAATAAAGAACTATGAATGGCTAAGATATCAACACTTAAGAGTAAAGAGGGAGGAGCAAGATTCACTCTACCAGATGGTCAGACATGCAATAAAGCCTTGATAATAATAATTTTTTTAAATTTTCATTTTTTGGCTACGTTTTGTCTTTGTTGCTGCGTGCGGGCTTTCTCTAGCTGCGGTGAGTGGGGGCTACTCTTCATTGTGTTGCACGGGCTTCTCATTGCGGTGGCTTCTCTTGTGGCGGAGCATGGGCTCTAGGCATGCAGCCTTCAGTAGTTGCAGCACACGGGCTCAGTAGTTGTGGTGTGCGGGCTCTAGGGCACGCAGGCTTCAGTAGTTGTGGCATGCGGGCTTGGTAGTTGTGGCTCATGGGCTCTAGAGTGCAAGCTCAGTAGTTGTGGCTTACGGGTTTAGTTGCTCTGTGGCATGTGGGATCTTCCCGGACCAGGGCTCGAACCCGTGTCCCCTGCACTGGCAGGCGGACTCCCAACCACTGCGCCACCAGGGAAGTCCCAATAATAATAATTTTTCTAAAAAATTGTGTAGATACAGGAAAAGACCAATGATTCAGACTAGAGAGTCTAAAAATAAATAAATATGTAATATAATTATATATAAATATATGACATTTCTCTTGTACACTAAGAACTTTGTATATAAGGAAAGTGTCATCAAAAATCAGTGAAGAAAACGTTCCCTGACTTCAGACTACAGGAATC
Source organism: Phocoena sinus (assembly GCF_008692025.1). NCBI lineage: Eukaryota > Metazoa > Chordata > Mammalia > Artiodactyla > Phocoenidae > Phocoena > Phocoena sinus. The sequence goes on from NC_045764.1 coordinate 133,834,425, forward strand.
AAAACAGTATGGTACTGGCACAAAAACAGACATATAGCTCAATGAAACAGAATAGAGAACCCAGAAATAAACCCACACACTTATGGTCAATTAATCTATGACAAAGGAGGCAAAAATATACAATGTAGAAAAGACAATCTCTTCAATAAGTGGTGCTGGGAAAATTGGACAGCTACATGTGAAAGAATGAAATTAGACCATATTCTAACACTATATACAAAAATAAACTCAAAATGGATTAAAGACCTAAATGTAAGACCAGATACTATAAAACTCCTAGAAGAAAACATAGGTAGAATACTCTTTGACATAAATCGAAGCAATACTTTTTGGACCTGTCTCCCAAAGCAAAGGAATAAAAGCAAAAATAAACAAAGGGGGCCTAATTAAACTTAAAATCTTTTGCACAGCAAAGGAAACCGTCGACAAAATTAAAACTGACTGGAAGAAAACATTTGCAAATGATATGACTGATAAGGGGTTAATATCCAACATATATAAACAGCTCATACAACTCAACATCAAAAAACAAACAGCCTGATTAAAAAATGCACAGAAAAGCTGAAGAAACATTTTTTTTTTTTTTTTTGTGGTACGCGGGCCTCTCACTGTTGCGGCCTCTCCCGTTGCGGAGCACAGCCTCCGGACGCGCAGGCTCAACGGCCATGGCTCACGGACCCAGCCGCTCCGCGGCATGTGGGATCATCCCGGACCGGGGCACGAACCCGTGTCCCCTGCATCGGCAGGCGGACTCTCAATCACTGCGCCACCAGGGAAGCCCCTGAAGAAACATTTTTCCAAAGAGGCCAACAGGCACATGAAAAGGTGCTCAATGTCGCTAATCATCACAGAAATGCAAATCAAAACCACAATGAGATATCACCTCACACCTGTCAGAATGGCTATTATCAAAAAGAACACAAATACGGCTTCCCTGGTGGCGCAGTGGTTGAGAGTCCGCTTGCCGATGCAGGGGACACGGGTTCGTGCCCCGGTCTGGGAGGATCCCACATGCCATGGAGCGGCTGGGCCTGTGAGCCATGATCGCTGAGCCTGCGCGTCTGGAGCCTGTGCTCCGCAGCGGGAGAGGCCACAACAGTGAGAGGCCACATACCAGAAAAAAAAAAAAAAAGAACACAAATAACAAATGTTGGTGAGGGTGTGGAGAAAAGGGAATCCTCACACACCGTTGGTGGGAATATAAATTGGTGCAGCCACTGTGGAAAACAGTATGGAGGTTTCTCAAAAAACTAAAAATAGAACTACCATATGACCCAGCAATTCCACTCCTGGGTATATATCTAAAAAAAACAAAACCACTAATTTGAAAAGGTACATGCCCAATGTTCACAGCAGCATTATTTACAATTGCCAAGTTATGGAAGCAAACTAAGTGTCCATTAACAGATGAATGGATAAAGAAGATGTGGTACATATACACAATGGAATACTACTCAGCCATAAAAAAGAATGAAATTTGGCATTTGCAGCAACATGGATGGACTTGGAGGGCATTATGCTAAGTGAAACAAGTCTCACAGAGAAAGACATATACTGTATGATATCACTTATACGTGGAATGTAAAAATACAACAAACTAGTGAATAGAATTAAAAAGAAGCCGATTCACAGATAAAGAGAACAAACTAGTGGTTGCCAATGGGGGGGGAGGGGAGGGTCAACATAGGGGTGGGGGAAAAAAGAAGGTTACTATGGGATTACATGAAATCACGTGTGTGAAACTTGTAAAGCACTATAAAATTTAAAGAATCTTTCATTCAATAAACAAAATAAAACTAAAAAAGAACATAAAGGTACATTTATTGATACACTTAAACAGCAAAAAAAGAAAAAATCAGTGAAGTAAAGATGGGTCATTCGGACTACGAATCAGTGTTGTAAAACTGATTCACAGTATAAAGAATCTCTAACTAAAAACAATGAACTTCAGAGAGAATTAGAGATGTCAATGTGAAAGATAAAATTAAAAAGCTAATATAGGAAAAATGTTGAATATCTTTGTGAACTTATGGTGAGGAAGAATTTTTTTTCCATTTAAAGGCATAAACTGAAAGAGGAAAGTTTGTTGGACTTCACAAAAAATAATATTAGTAATTTTTATTCAACAAAGGACACCACAAAGTTGACAAATTAATGACATATAAGGAAAAGATATTTGTCTTGAGTAAAACTAACGAGATGTTAGATTACACAAAAAACTCCTGCAGATCAGTAAAAAAACCCAAAACATAAAAATTCTTGAACTCCAAGAGAAAAATGATCCAAAGATATAAATATGCAATTCACAGTAAAGGAAATGGAAAGAGCTAACAAATACATGGGAAGATAGGCAACAACATTAATAACCAGAGATACATAAATTTTAAAAAACTTTTTAGGTCCACCAGATTGGTACAAAATTGGAAAGTCAGATAGTGTCAAGTGTTGGAGACTATTTGGGGAATTATGAACCCTCGTACATTGCTGATGGGAGTGCAGACCTAAGTACAGTTATGCTACAATATAATCTGATACGATTAACAGTATGTACCTGAGAGAAATTCCCACACAAGTTCCAAAATGATCATGTATAAGGATATTCATGGCACATTTTCATTATAATGGAGACTTCAAACAAGGTAGATGCATGTGACATCATATTATGTAGTGTTTGAAAGCAAAGAACTACATGTATATACAGCAACAAGGACAGATCTTAAAAACTGTGTTGAGGGAAAAATTAGCACTGGAATGAGATCCACAGTACGACATCACTTATTTATATTAAAACACATAAACAGGGTTTTCCTGGTGGCGCAGTGGTTGAGCGTCCGCCTGCCGATGCAGGGGACATGGGTTCGTGCTCCGGTCCAGGAAGATCCCACATGCCGCGAAGCGGCTGGGCCCGTGAGCCATGGCCGCTGAGCCTGCACGTCCGGAGCCTGTGTTTCGCAGCAGGAGGGGCACAACAGTGAGAGGCCCGCGTGCCGCAAAAAAAAAAAATAAATAAATAAAACACATAAACAGAAAATCATACATAAATAAACAAACAAAAGCCCCACACTGCATATCTTCCAAAGATACATACATATCCAAGGAAAAATGTGATCTGCATTAGAAAATGTACCTATGGAAATGGGAGGGCAAATGGGGATGAGCTTGAGGGAGATGACGGTGTGATATAAACTAAGAAGCATGATTAACTCAACTGTCTGGACCTGAGGTTAAAAATGAAATCCCTCTAGTGGAAAAGTTTAAGGAACATTATTTTTTTAATCTGCTAAGACCAACAACAAGGAAAGGTACACTGTAAAAAGGAAATAAAATGGTCACTTTGAACTTTATCTAGAAACTAACTTTCTCAAGGATAGACAGTCCCTACAGCCTCATAAGTTCAGCCTCATCCAGGGAGCAATTCTAAATGTTAAGTATTACCTTACAGAGTCTGTCTTATAGAACGGGTATAAGGGGGACTTTGCATCTCTAAAACAACGCATGAAACACTTTATTAACAGCCAGAAGAGAAATGTATGTCTGTTCTTCATGGCTAGTTTCAGTGAAAACCACTAGGACAGTGACAATAACAAACTGGGGAAGTGACTAAGTGCCATTCACTGTACTCACAGCACACACTCTAGGGGATCAGCATATTTGCACCAAGGACAATTCTAAAAGCCTAAAATATTAGAATAAAAAATAAGTGTATCTGTCTATTCACTTTATTTCTAATTTTGCTATTAGCATATATACAATGTTTAAATGAAGTTTCATTTGAAAAGTACTTTCTATCTCAGTGATTCACAGCTATTATCATAAAGCTGCTCAATCTACAAGCACAATATTTATAACTTCATTTCAAAAGAACTTCACTTCCAAAGGAATTTCATGACACATGCAGTACGGCCCCTATATCTACAGAAGGGACTGGAAATATAGGCCTGTGAGCTCTGACCTTTTTAATGAACTCTAACGGCATTGGCGTGGTGTTGGGTGGTGTTGAACTGGAGGGTTGTAGATCCCTGAACAGCATTTGCTGCTTCTCTCCTTCCAGCCCTGTGTGGACTGTCACCAGTGCATTACTAATTGAACCTGATGGGCACTAGGTTGATTAAAGAGAAAATTGCATTCTACTTATCAAATGCTGATTAGCATAACTACCACATGTGCTAGCTCTCCTTTGCCCTATTCAATAAACATTTCATTAGAAAAATGAATTCTGTCTATTGGGAGAGGGAGCTCTAACTCTTAAACTTCTTACTCGGCATGTAATATTCAGAGGAACCTGATATATAGTCCACAGTGTGTGTACTGCCATCTTTATGTGAAAAAATTCCCCAAGCAGATCTTGGTCAATATTTCCCTTTTCAAATAGGGGAAGTAAAAAAAGACAAATTATGTGAGGTCTTGGCCCCAGGCTGTGAAGAGCAGCTGACCCAGGCCTCCTGGGCAACAGACCAGAGCCCCCCTGGGGAGGGACACCAGAGATCAGGCTGCTCCTCTCCGAAAACAGTACCACAGTGGGCACCAAAGGACCTAGGCCAATCTAGCCGCTGCTGCGGCTGCCTGAGCACCAGGCCTAGTCTCCGACTGCAATGGCAGCAACTTTCCAAAACAGCCTCCCATGTTCTATCTTCGCCTCCCTCCAAAAAAAGTTGGAGGAATGGAAGCCTAAAGAAATTAGGTGGGTAAAAACTTGACTCTTTGCCTCTGTTGTAGTCAACACATTTTGGTGTGTCTGCCTGGCTCGCAATGGCTCCCTCAGTCCTGGAAACCATTCTCCTACCCTGTCTATCAAATGGTAACATGGCCTGCACCTTGTGCCCTACCAGTATCTTCACTGACTGGATTGAACGTGGCGGGGAGGGGTCACCTGTCGTAAGCTGGGCCATTTAATTCCTTCCTCAGATTTTGGAACTGGGTCAGAGGGGCACCAAGCTAAATTCCACTAGTCCTTGGAATCACTAGGTATGCTATATTCCACCACTCGGACCACAGCGGCAGAGAGAACTGGTCAGAGAGAAAGGAAGCAGGAAGGGAATTAAGTAAAAATACCTGGAAAAGAAAAGAAACATAGAAGACCCAGAGGCTTTGCACTTCAGATTCAGGATGCCTCTTGCATCCACGCCCTTGAGTCTGAAAGAAAACCCTTGCATCCTGAAACAATCTTCCTACTCTTGCTTAAACCAGTTTGACTTGGTTTCTTTTCCATGAAGCCACTGAGTCTTGACCTTTCTTCTAGGTAGCTCAAGGTGACTGAAAGAGAGTCCCAGGAATCATCAGTATCCATGAGAAGCTAGTGCCAAGATGTCCACAAGAGTTTGGAAGATGGAAAGCAGATGGTCAGGCAGTAACCGACTCAGCAAAGCAGAGAAATTGCAATTGTCAGCCCCCGCAGAGGGGAAAGACCAAAAACAAAAGAAAACAAAACAAAAGCAAGTGGATTTGTGCCGCAGAACGCAAGAAGGGGTCAGGATTCAGAGGCTCCAGATATTATTAAAAAGAGTGAATTAGGGGTAAGGCTTTTATACTGAAGAATACAGTCCCCCATGTGGCTGTTCATCAAGGAGCCAAGTGACCCTCACACCAGCAAGAGATAGGAGGGTGTCTCTCTGAAGAAAGTGAACCAGGCAACCTCTAGCCATGGACATGAGCTTACAAGGCAAGGAGGAGGGCAGGGGTGAAATGCTGCCCTGAAAGGTGCAGGAGATGATTGAAAGATTTCATGCAAATCAGGTCCACCCAGTCCCCTTTCCTGCTCCCCAGAATGCCAGGTGTATGCCTTATTCTTAATATGTTATTACAGCCAGTACAGCACGGACACCAATCAGCTGGAATGGACACTGGCCTTAGCATTGAGGCAAGGCCCTGCAGGCTCTGACCCTTTAATTGCTAGTTGTAGGGAATATGAGGCTCAGAAGGGTCAGCGTGGCTCAGGGCAGTGGCTTTATGACACCAGTAATAAGAGTTTCAATATTTTAACAACAGTATGGCTGCATTAGTGTGTACCAGCTGAATATCACACCTGTTCATACCCTCAGGGAAGAAAATTAAAAATTCTTCTCTGGTGAAACTGAATATTTCTCTGGTGAAAAATATTGAAAATTTAGGGTCCCCAAATATAAACATCAGGTCATGCCTAACCATCCTATGGTGAACCCCAATGGTCAACAAAATTCTGCCCATGCACACACAGCTTCCAATCAGCTTTTAGTACCTCATGTTTAAATATGAACTGACATGCCAGACTCATTCCACTTTTGAGGAAGACCTCTGCCATTACAGATGGAGACCAAACTAACAACAGAAATACAGGACTTGGAGGACACAAGGCAGGGGACTGGGGCAGGGGGGTGGAGGCAGGGGGAACTATAATTAACATCTTCAGAGGGCTGCGAAGAAATTGCAACCATAGGAGAAAAATAACCAAAAAAGCACATACATTCATTCATTTACTCAACAACTATTTATTGAGCATCTACTATGTATCACACTCTTTTAGTGATTGCTTCCTATTTTGTACCTCCTAAATCGCTCTCTAATTGGCTGGCTGATCTCTGGTCACCTTCAAAGCTACAGCCCTAGAGCTGACCTCATTTCCTCTCAGCTGAACTTTAGCAATGGACTTCTATTTCATCTCCCTGCCTCTAGTCTTGCTCTCCTATAATCCACCATTTACATTTAGAATGTAAACTCCCAGGATCTATGGGATTTCCACTGCCCAGAGAAAAGAGCACAGAAACCTTAGCTCCCAACACAGACCCCAACTCAGCAGGACTAGAGCAACTGATGTTCCCCTAATATCTTTTTTTTTTTTTTTTTTTTTTTTTTTTTTGCGGTACGCAGGCCTCTCACTGTTGTGGCCTCTCCCGCTGCGGAGCACAGGCTCCGGACGCGCAGGCTCGGCGGCCATGGCTCACGGGCCCAGCCGCTCCGCGGCACGTGGGATCTTCCCGGAGCGGGGCACGAACCCGTGTCCCCTGCATCGGCAGGCGGACTCTCAACCACTGCGCCACCAGGGAAGCCCCCCCCAATATCTTTTGACATTTCACAACTCCATGTCTTTGAGTTCCTTCTGCCTGAAGTCATTTTCCCAACCTCATCCACGTTGAGAGACAGCTCCTCTCATGTCACCCTAACACCAGGCAGAATTAAGCATGCCCTCGCCACTGTACCATTGCCAGTGTGTTCTTCCCCTGGCGTGGAATAAATGCCGTATGTGTCTGCTGGCCCTTCTAAACAACGTACTCCTAGAGGCCCAGGACCTTGTCTCATCTGGATCCTCATGACTTAGTCCAGTGCTTGATACCCGGTTCCTTGACTAGGTGGCTAGGTGGATGGATGAATGAACTTAGGAGCTAAGCTGGGTCTCATGGGATTAATAGATCTGGATTGGCAGGAAGAAAAGAGGAAGACCTCACAAACAAGGAGAAAGTAAAGAGTGTAGGGATGGAAGTAGGAATGGGCACAGTGAAAACGCTACCTGACTTAGAACAAAGGATGGGAGTTAGGACAGCAGAAGACAGCCTGTGGACCCTCGAGAACATGAAGTTTGGTTTAGATATGGCAGGGAATAGAAGCTGTTTTAAAACAATGGTTTGCAGGTCTTTATGTAATTACAGCTATGAGTTAGACTGAGAGTCTGTCAGGAAGTCCCATGTAGACCCCCAAAAGAGGGAATTGTGGAGAGGGCAACATGTATGAACCCTGACTGTGTCATGGTACAGCACATGCAATATCTCAGGTAAGACTCATTTCAATCTGATGAGGCAGGAATCATTACACCCATTTTAGAGACGAAGGAACTGAAACTTAGAGAGGTAACTTGCCCAAGATCACAGTAAATGACAGTAAATTGAAATCCAGTTCCTACTTGATGAAAAAATATGAGAAATCCTCTGAAATAAACATGATTTAAATTAATTTCTGGCTTTAAGGTCTGGTTTATTTCATTTACAAGTAAGCAAGAAAAAACATGGCATGATATAAACAATTCACGTGACTTCTTTGGCCTCAGTTTACTCAACTATAAACGAATGGACTAATAATGATTACCTACCTCATACAGCCGTTATGTGGACTCGAGCTAGTAAAGTTAAAGTATTTAGCTAGTGGGCTTCCCTGGTGGCACAGTGGTTGAGAGTCACCTGCCGATGCAGGGGACACGGGTTCGTGCCCCAGTCCGCAAAGATCCCACATGCCGCAGGGTGGCTGGGCCCGTGAGCCATGGCCACTGAGCCTGTGTGTCCGGAGCCTGTGCTCCGCAACGGGAGAGGCCACAACAGTGAGAGGCCTGCGTACCGGAAAAAAAAAAAAAAAGTATTTAGCTAGCGTTTGATATATACAAATACTTGACAAATATTAGCTACTGTCATTACATTTCTTTTACTAAACTGATAATACCATTCATGTAATAATTCTAATTAATCATTTAAAATGTTTCTCTTCCAAAACAGAGACTAGAATGGTGGTTACCAGGGGCTGGGGGGTTGGAGAAATGGGGGGATATTAGTCCAAGGACACAAACTTTATGAATAAGTTCTGGGACTCTAATGTACACCACAGTGACCATAGTTAATAATACTACATCATATATTTGAAAGTTCGTAAGAGAGTGGATCTTAAATATTCTCATCAAAAAAAAAAAGAAAATGGTAATTATGTGACATGATGCAGGTGTCAGCTAATGCTAAGGTGGTAATCATTTTGCAATGTATAATTGTATCAAATCAACACCATTGTACACCTTAAATTTATACAATGTTATATGTAAATTATACACCAATAAAGCTGGAAAATAAAATTAAATAAATATGAAATAAAATGTTTCTCTTCAGGGGACTTCCCTGGTGGTCCAGTGGTTAAGACTTGGAGCTTCCACTGCAGGGGGCGCGGGTCTGATCCCTGGTCGGGGAACTAGGATCCCGCACACTGCGCGGCGTGACCAAAAAATAAAAAAAATAAAATGTTTCACTTCAGGACACAAAATTCTCTCACATCTTGCGTTAAATATAAGAATTATTTGTAGGCTGGCATTTTTAAATTATAGGCAATATATAAGTGGATCTTTACATAATCTTACTATAAACAGCTGTACTGTAGTCAAATATATTAAAATTACAAGAAATCAGAGCAACTATTTCCATCAGAGTGATTTTCTAAGGCATCACAAGAAACATAAAATTATACATAGTGATGCACTGCTTTTGAACCTCTTCTAAGCCCAAAAGGTACCACAACTTGTTTACTTGACAGCTCAGCCATTAATTTCAGAAAGGCTAAAATGAAAAACCACCCAGGTTACAGTTGCCTTGCAGGAATCCTTCTGCTATAATCTCATAGTTTTTTCACCTAATTAATTTCCCCTTTCCTTGCACCAGAGTTTCATGAGTGTATCTTGTTTGGAGGAGATTAAGAGTCACACGCTTCATTAGCAAGGTGTAAATTATCAGTGAGGCCCTCTCCATCCACCTGCTTAATCGGGTTAATGAAGCACCTCTGCAGGGCCTTCCTAGTGCTGCCCTCGCCATGCTCTCTGCAGGTTTTGCCTCCCTCGGTGGCTTGAAAAACAGGTAGGTATTTAAAGGTGTTACTGGCCTGCTCTGTTTCCAACAAGGGAAACCTTGACTCTAAAGTGCAGCTTAGCTTTGTTCTTTTGATAGACAAAAATGTTGCTTGGGAAAATTACGAACAGTTGTCTTTCCTTCTTCCTTCCTGTCCCCTGCTCTTTTGGACAATTTGCCATGAGTGGGGCAACTCCTGAGATTAGGGTTGTGACCATCTAGTGTAGAGTCCTAATCCCCTTCCAGGCCTCTTGAATATCAGCCCTAATCCCAGCAAGGTAATCTTCATCATCATCGTTCCTTCTGCTTATCTCTGCTTTTCAGATCATCAGGGTAGATCTTCTTTTTCATCACTTCTAAGTTCTTGAATGTTGATTTAAAACCTCTGCCAACAAATTTTAAAAATTATGATCCCTCATAGTTAGCTTATGTTTAAGCTGGTCGTTTCTACAATATCCTTACTCATAAAGGAATGTTCATGGTAGCTCTATAAGCGCTCTGGTGACCTGCAAGCTGACCTGGAGTGTGTTTATCTTAGACCTGTAGGACATAGCCAGAGAATTACAACTGTCTAACATAAATACCTTCTGGAACACTCTTTAAATTGGCTTCTGTCTACTGTCCACTGCACTCTTTCCTCACCTCATAGGTAAAGCCAGCAGCTTCACAGTTTCCTCAGGTCAACACGTAGCTAAGTGGGAAGAGCCCTTGGGTCCCCTCTATGGCATCCCCTCAGGCCAAATTTTCAATGAACTTAAAATTAATTAGAGGTCAAATCTGAACGTCATTGACTATCTTGGGAATTTTGTCTGAGAAAGAAGCCCATTGTGCTGAAACCCCTTGGCCTTATGAATTAAATCTCTTCACAGAATTCACCATTATCAGTTCACTGAATTGTCCATCTCTGATGGCCAATAAGAAATTTTGCCCCTGCTTTCTAAACTCCCTAAAGTGTAAGACAACATGCATGAGGGGAAAAAATCCTTTACTAGATCAAGTTCTCCCTTTCATCATCTGTATACACTTTGATTCAAAGTAAATAGGATTGCTGGTGGGGTAGGAATAAAGACATGAGTAGAAGGAGATCCATAAGTATGTTCAAAAGGCACTTCTTGTTTTGCATATTCAGGTGGACACTACTAAGTACAGCTGTGCTAAGGCTCTAGTTTCTACTATAGTAGTTACACTTCTCAGTTTATGTAACCCTTAGCACATTGAAATTTGAGCTTTAAAGATCATGCCCCATATAGTTAACAGCAGCCCTCAAACATAAACACACACATGCACACACATACAAACACAGACACACATATATAGTCTTGTGTTTCACAGAAATCCTTTTTTCAGTCTCTTATGATAGAGCAATTTAAGGTAAATTATACAAATGAGCAGATTGGTCCTCCATAATGTCAACACTGATAATGCAAATATAGTAGGGGATTTTAGACAGGTAAGATTTTTCTTTTATTATTAACGAAAATTAATCAAATGACAGCTGAATATGTTTCCATTCAGGCTGGTGAAAGTGTTAATGTTAATGTCAGGATATGTTTATCATGGTTACGATTATTATGTTGTTAAGAAACCTTTACATCTGCAATAGGTACCTCATTTACTTCCTTTATAATCATTCCCATTACAGTCACAACTACACACCTCTAATGGAATCATTCTCTTTGCAGCCGTGTAATATTTAAGACAACATTTATTAACATGCACCACCCTGACCTGAGTGTGCACTAGGCACCAAGAAGTGTCCAAAGCTGCTTGGCGGTCAGGGGGACAGCAGACAGTTTGCCACCCAAAATGTCCTTAGAAAGCAATGTATTGCCTCCTCTCCCCATAAGGAAGACTTTTGCCTCTTTTTCCTCTGTAAACAAATGCAATTTCTCATTGGCTCCAGCATAAATCTAAAAAGAGAATGTAGCCTTATAAGTTCCAAATCTGGATGATGGCTGCACAGAGAACATGTTCTGGGATCGGATTTGCAACTCTTACACAGTTTTGAAGGCAAACTAGTAGAAAGGAACATCTCCATGCACTCCAGGCACTAGCTATGTTTAGACCATTCCCCACCAAGGGAACCATATAGTTCAGCTTCATGTCAACTGCAGCAACAGTCTACATTAACACAGACTGACAACTGCGGGCATTATAATCAGTGTGCAAACAATATCAAAGGCAAGGTAAGAAACTGGATCCTTTGGGAGAACTACCTTCGATGTCAGATTATTCCTAAGAATGTGTGTGATCACATGATGCCCTACTGTTCACAAGCTGTGTAAGTTGACTCTATACTGTTCTTTTCCATATGCTTGGCGTTTCTAGCTATTGAACTTTTAATAGTTACTGGTGTTTTTGTGCTTTTAAATTTTAATTAATTACATAAAAATCAAACGCAACTTTGAAGTCTCTTGATTTTTTGCTACTCTGAAAGCACAAATGATTTTGACTTTTCAGATAAAATGATTTCATTTTATTATAATCAAACTCCCTCATATTTCAGATAACCGAGTCTGCACTAGGGGAGAAGAGGGAAAGAAATCACAGGATTTATGAGAATGAGACTTTCCCATGAAGGTAACTTTGCAAACTGAAACCTCCCAGCTCTCGCTCTCTTTACCCCACATTTTATAGCAGTTGAACCTAAATCCCCTCCATTCATTTATTTATACATCATTCGAAAATCATTTACTGAATGCTATCACTCTATCTGAAAACCACACTAGACAATAGACATGTAGAGATAAAAGACAATGCCTAGCCTCAAAGAGATGGCAGTCTGGAGGAAGACAGACAAGCTGTTACCACAATGGGTGATACCAGTATGACAATGGTAGCCCCAGGGTGCTTCATGAGCACAGAGAAGGGGACTCACTTCCACCAGGGCAGGAGGAAATAAGAAAGGTTTCCTTGGAGAAGAGAAGCTGAGGATTTTAGAGTAGCAAGGTATCTTAAACATCCTGTAATTCAACCTCCCTTCTACAGACTATAGAAATTCCTTCTACAAAACAGACAACCAAAGTTTCATCCTGTTCCTGTTTCACTGCTTCACAGATGAAGAGCTCACTGCTCTGGAAGTCAGTTCTTCCCACTATTTGGCAGCTCTCATTGCTATTAAACTATTTCTTAGGATAAGCCAAACATTTTCTCCTGGTAACTCCATTTACCACCACCCCACCACCTTCCACTCCAGAATGTAATTAATTCCCTCTTTACTTCTTCTATGTCTCACATATGTGAAGACAGTGATTATATCCCCCCTATTTATCTCTTCAGATTTAAACATTCCAAGTTTCTTCCAATGTTCTTCAAATGAGAGAATCTGCAAGTTACCATATTTAACAAAGTGTTTCATAAAGTGTGAACCCAGACCTGCTTGCAATTCTGCAGTTATGACTGGGACATTGTATTTGTAGTAATTCAGTCTACAGTTGCATTTAATTCCTTGATCGGAAGGCTTTCACTTTTCCTGTCCCCCAAGAGCTTTTAGAACTCAAACCACTCTTATCCAGCAAGTACCCCCCAAATCCTTTTACTACATACTCTTCTTAAAAACATCATCATATTCCCAGGCACCTAGACCCGAAATCTTGAAGTCCTAAGTAGATATCTATTATATCTTACTTGGACTATTTAAATGGCTGCCAACTGGTCTTTCTGCCTTAAATCTCTCTCTGCTCTAATCCATCCTTCAGCTGCCACCACAGTAATCTTCATAAGGAGGGCTCTGATCATGTCATTCCAAGCTGGTATATACTGTGTATCTTCTTAAACTTCCCCTCCACCTCTAATGGAAAATTTTAAATTTCTTAATCAAAAATATATATTTTTACTTGCCTTATTCTATTCATAATCCTATTATACCATTTGTGTGATACTTGTACAATTACATTTACAACCTTGGTTAATACTCCAAGTTCACGTTATTACTCATATTCTGTATATTGACATAGAACTATTGAGGGCCATAAATATTGTTTTTTACTCTCTTCTCTGCTTTTCCTCCCATAATTGGGCACTTTTTCTAGTCTGAGTTTTCTTCAAAGGCCACAACTGTTGTTGTTTACAGTAACATTGAAGTTATATATCATAAAAGAAATATAGATAAAGTGCTATGGGAGTTCCAGAGAGGAAAAGATTGCTTCCAGCATGGAGGCTGTGACAGACAGAGGTAGTTCCGGGAAAATCTTCATGGAAGAGGAAGAATTTGAGTTGAGGCTTAAAGGATGGATAGGCTAGAAGACTGGGATAAGAAGAAAGTGTATTACTGGTGTTGGGATTTACAAAGGAGAATAAAGTGAGAGTGGGCAAAGAATTTTAATAGGTTCAATTGCCAAGAACATAAAGTGCATGAGAAAAGGGAGCTAAGGTCCTAAAAGAAAAAAGGGATCCTATCTTAGTGTACTTGAATGCCAAATGGAGGCATTTGATGCCATTAGAATGACAAATTTTCAACTATGGGTGATCAAAACACCATCTGTGCCTCCAAACTTTGAATTGCCTATCTCTTCAAAGTCAATAAAGATATACACTAGGTTTGGGTTTACACTGTCATTTGACTCAGTCAAAGTAGGTAGAGGTTAGTGGACTTGATGACCCTTGCCATACATCAGCGTATATATAATACAGGAAGATGGGGACAGTGCCCACTTTGCCATCACGTGATGACTCCAGGCACAGGTCCCTTTGTGTGCCTCAGTACAGAATTATCATAATATGTCTCTCCTGGGGAAAGAGAAATTACAGAATTTCTCCCAATTCCTAAGACTTTTATGTACACTTTAACTTTCCTCCAAGTATGCTTTCTGCATCCTCTTCTGAAAATCTCTGGGTTCACCCCCAAAGGCAGAGCTTCTTACCTGTTGCAGGGCTCTAACTCTGCCAGGTTCTTCTTCCTTCTCCTCCCGTCTATTACATGACTACATACCTCTTGGCACTGACTTTGTGGCATTTCTATGTACATGATACTTTTTTACACCTGAATAACTTCTACGTATGAGCACCTCAACCTCTTCAAAAAGGTAGAGCATCCCTTTTCCCTAGAACATGGGTTCTTAACCTGGACCCATACATACATATCCAAGGTGTCTGTGCATAGAATTCTGGGGGTCCATGATTGGGAAAGAAAAAAAACACATCTTTAATTGCACTAACCTCTTATTGAAAGTTAGCATTTTCTTATGACACAAATGAACTTATTTACAAAACAGAAAGACTCACAGACATAGAAAACAGACTTGTGGTTGTCAAGAGGAGGGATGGATTGGGAGTTTGGGATTAGTTGATGCAAACTATTATATATAGAGTGGGTAAACAACAAGGTCCTACTGTATAGCACAGGAAACTATATTCAATATGCTGTGATAAACCATGATGGAAAAGAATATGAAAAAGAATATATATGTATGTATAAATGAATCACTTTGCTGTACAGCAGAAATTAACACAACATTGTGAATCAACTATACTTCAATAAAACAAATAAATATTTTTTAAAAGTTAGAATTTTCTTCTATTGTAAATATAGTCAACAAATTACATTATCTGAAACAACACCTGTGATTTTGTCTTGAATAGTGAGAAATCAAGGATATTTTCATCATATTTCAGTTGCAGATATCTCAAAATATTGTTTCGCCCCATAGATAATTCAAAATTAAAGTCATTATTAGACTGGGAATTCTCTGGTAGTCCAATGGTTAGGACTCGGTGCTTTCCCTGCCATGGGCCCAGGTTCAATCCCTGGTCAGGGAACTAAGAACCTGCAAGCCGTGTGGCATGGCCAAAAAAAAAAGTCATTATTAGACTCACTGCTAGATCTTATTATTTAAGGCATTAATAAAGAAAGGCACATATTACTATGTCATAGCTTTGGTTTTTTTTCTTATTTTGATAGCTGTATTTCAATAAAATTGGTTTCCTTTGTAATTTTGTTTTTTAATGCATTCAAAACTATTATTCAGAAGAGTCTATAAGCATCATGAGACTGCTAAAGAAGTCTAAAGCACAGAAAGAGATTAGGGTCCCTCCCCCGGAGGGAGACCCTGCTGCATTTACAGTACACATAATTGGTGAATATCCTAGGCAGGAAGACACACTTAGCAGAGCCCTAGAGCAAGACTGTTCTTCCAGCATCAGAAAAATGGCTAAGAGCATGGGCTGGATCTGAGAGTCAGGTTTCAAATCCAAACTCTATCATTCCCTGGGGCTGCAACCTCTAAACTATGTGGGTATGCCCTTATCTAAAATATAAGTTGTGAAATTTAAATGAAATTTTATATGTAAGTGATTAGCACAATGCCTCGTACATAGTAAGAATTTAATAAATAAATAACACCTATCACTAATGATGAAAAATCTGAAAGTGAAATTAAGAAAACACTCCCATTTACCAATGCAACGAAAAGAATAAAATATCTAGGAATAAACCTACCTAAGGAGACAAAAGACCTGTATGCAGAAAATTATAAGACACTGATGAAAGAAATTAAAGATGATACAAATAGATGGAGAGATACACCATGTTCTTGGATTGGAAGAATCAACATTGTGAAAATGACTCTACTACCCAAAGCAATCTACAGATTCAATGCAATCCCTATCAAACTACCACTGGCATTTTTCACAGAACTAGAACAAAAAATTTCACAATTTGTATGGAAACACAAAAGACCCCGAATAGCCAAAGCAATCTTGAGAACGAAAAATGGAGCTGGAGGAATCAGGCTCCCTGACTTCAGACTATACTACAAAGCCACAGTAATCAAGACAGTATGGTACTGGCACAAAAACAGAAGTATAGATCAATGGAACAGGATAGAAAGCCCAGAGATGAACCCATGCACATATGGTCACCTTATCTTTTTAATTTATTTTTAAAATTTATTTATTTTATTTATGGCTGTGTTGGGTCTTCATTGCTGCACACAGGCTTTCTCTAGTTGTGGTGAGCCGGGGCTACTCTTCATTGTGGTGTGCGGGCTTCTCATTATGGTGGCTTCTCATTGTGGAGCACGGGCTCTAGGTGCACAGGCTTCAGTAGTTGTGGCACGCAGGCTCCAGAGTGCAGGCTCAGTAGTTGTGACGCACGGGCTTAGTTGCTCTGCGGCATGTGGGATCTTCCCGGACTAGGGCTCGAACCCATGTCCCCTGCATTGGCTGCCAGATTCTCAACCACTGCACCACCAGAGAAGCCCTGGTCACCTTATCTTTGATAAAGGAGGCAAGAATATACAGTGAAGAAAAGACAGCCTCTTCAATAAGTGGTGCAGGGAAAACTGGACAGCTACATGTAAAAGAATGAAATTAGAACACTCCCTAACACCATACACAACAATAAGCTCAAAATGGATTAAAGACCTAAATGTAAGGCCAGAAACTATCAAACTCTTAGAGGAAAACATAGGCAGAACACTCTATGATATAAATCACAGCAAGATCCTTTTCAACCCATCTCCTAGAGAAATGGAAATAAAAACAAACAAATGGGACCTAATGAAACTTAAAAGCTTTTGCACAGCAAAGGAAACCATAAACAAGATGAAAAGACAACCCTCAGAATGGGAGAAAATATTCACAAATGAAGCAACTGACAAAGGGTTAATCTCCAAAATATACAAGCAGCTCATGCAACTCAATATCAAAAAAACAACCCAATCCAAAAATGGGCAGTAGACCTAAATAGACATTTCTCCAAAGAAGACATACAGATTGCCAACAAACACACGAAAGAATGCTCAACATCATTAATCATTAGAGAAATGCAAATCAAAACTACACTGAGATATCATCTCATACCGGTCAGAATGGCCATCAACAAAAAATCTACAAACAATAAATGCTGGAGAGGTTGTGGAGAAAAGGGAACCCTCTTGCACTGTTGGTGGGAATGTAAATTGATACAGCCACTATGGAGAACAGTATGGAGGTTCCTTAAAACACTAAAACCAGAACTACCATACGACCCAGCAATCCCACTACTGGGCATATACCCTGAGAAAACCATAATTCAAAGAGTCATGTACCACAACGTTCATTGCAGCTCTATTTACAATAGCCAGCACATGGAAGCAACCAAAGTGTCCATCATTGGATGAATGGATAAAGAAGATGTGGCACATATATACAATGGAATATTACTCAGTCATAAAAAGAAATGAAATTGAGTTATTTGTAGTGAGGTGGATGGACCTAGAGTCTGTCATACAGAGTGAAGTTAAGTCAGAAAGAGAAGAACAAATACCGTATGCTAACACATATATATGGAATCTAAAAAAAAAAAAAAGGTCATGAAGAACCTAGGGGCAAAACGGGAATAAAGACGCAGACCTACTAGAGAATGGACTTGAGGATACGGGGAGGGGGAAGGGTAAGCTGGGACAAAGTGAGAGAGTGGCATGGACATATATACACCACCAAACGTAAAATAGATAGCTAGTGGGAAGCAGCCGCATAGCACAGGGAGATCAGCTCGGTGCTTTGTGACCACCTAGAGGGGTGGGATAGGGAGGGTGGGAGGGAGGGAGATGCAAGAGGGAAGAGATATGGGGATATATGTATATGTATCGCTGATTCACTTTGTTATACAGCAGAAACTAACACACCATTATAAAGCAATTATAGTCCAATAAAGATGTTAAAAAAATAATAATACCTATCATTAACAATATTATTATTATTATTGCAACTATGATCCTTCATGACTTCCCATCAATTCTGTCAAGATATGTTTTCGTCTCAAAATATTCATCACTAAAAGTCTTCTGAAAAAGAGTGATAGTAAGAAATCCAGTTAATTTAATTCAACCAATATTTATTAGGGAACTATTGTGTGTGCTGTACTGTATACTGGGTGCTGAGATTGTAAGATAGTTAAGGCCTGGCCCCCTGCCCTGTAGCTCATGGTCTAGCTGGAAAGACAATCATGTAAACAAACAATTATGACAACTTGTAATCAGTGCCTAACATCAGCACTAGCAAAGCACTGTGAGAACTTGGTAGACAGTAGAATTAGCTGGCCAAGGAGGGGGCAACTGAGCTGGAAGCCTTCACAGGGATGGTGATATTTGAGCTCTGTGGAAGGATGAGTAATGGTTTAGCAGGCAGAAAGGGTATGACACGAACCAAAGCACAAGTCGGAGAATTGCCAGAGAATGCCAAGAACAACAGTTTTGCTAGAATATAGAGTGTGGGGTGGGGAATGAATTAAGATGAGCTAAAACAGTACCTAACACCTGGGCTAAGCCAAGTGTTGTAGAAACCTGCTACTCAAAATACGGTCCCAGGATCAGCAGCAGCTGTATCACCTGGGAGATCATTCAAAATACACATTCTTGGGCCTCAGCCCCAAACCTACCAGATCAGAATCTGCATTAAGGAAATCCCCAGGTGATTTGTATGGACATTAAAATTTGAAAAGCACCGTTGTAGAATCTTTTTTTTTAAATAAATTTATTTATTTTCAGCTGTGCTGGGTGGGTCTTCGTTGCTCTGCACGGGCTTCTCATTGTGGTGGCCTCTCTCATTGTGGAGCACGGGCTGTAGAGCGCAGGCTCAGTAGTTGTGGCGCATGGGCTTAGTTGCTCCATGGCATGTGGGATCTTCCCGGACCAGGTATCAAACCAGCGTCCCCTGCATTGGCAGGCAGATTCTTAACCACTGCACCACAAGGGAAGTCCATGTTGCAGAATCTTAAATGCCAAGCTTAGATGTTAAGCTTTTATCCCATGGCGCGTATGTGTTACAGATCTGGTTTCTAGAAAGCAAGTCTAATAGCAACATGAACAAACAGACTGGAAGGTGGGGAGCAGGACTAGATAAGAGACCAAAGTAAGGGCTCTGTCAAGGTAGAGAGGGCACAAATCACACAGACAAATGCCCTCTGGTCTTGTCTTCAGTTGCCTGAGTCATCATTTCCTAACAACAACTTCTTTGTATTAAGCACCTGCCATATTCCAAGTCCTGGGCTGTGTACTGAGGGGATAAAAATAAGTTTAAAGTGAAATCCCCTGAAATTTTTATCCTACCTAGTGAGATGACAGAGATACATGAAAAGTTGACAACAACAAAAAGGTTGTGTGTGTTACACATATATATACACAGACATATATATGAATGTGATGCTGGTGGAGGTTAATTGCCACCTCTCCCTGATTTCCACTGTACTCTAAGATAAAATGATTACAGGTCATCTTCTCCAGGTGAAACTAGCAGCAACTAATCCTAGTTTCATGGCTGTGTTCGACTAATCTAAAGAGACAGGAGTGGATAGTTAATGGGGGCTAAGAGCATCATCATATCAGTCATTAACTTGAGGAGAGGCAGTTTTTCCCTGATCCTGCAATCACTTGCCCCGTGCCCAGAATGTTTAAACACATAAGATGTTATGGAAAAAACTCGAACATTCTGGCCAACCCAATATTTTCTACATAGAAGAGCTATTTTTGTAAAAAGAGGAAATAATACAAGGTTCTGCAATACACTTTTTTCTCTCTCCATTAATATTACAATTAGTTTGGGACTTCCCTGGTGGTCCAGTGGGTAAGACTCTGCGCTCCCAGTACAGGGGGCCTGGGTTCGATCCCTGGTCAGTGAACTAGATCCTGTGTGCACACCGTAACTAAGACCCGACACAACCAAAATAAATAATTTTTTAAAATATTACAATTAGTTCGTTAGATGTTTGATATAAATTTTAATGGTCTAGGGACTTCCCTGGTGGGCCAGTGGTTGAGACTCCAGGCTCCCAAGGCAGGGGGGCTGTGTTCAATCCCTGGTCGGGGAACTAGACCCCACATGCCACAACTAAAGATCCTGAGTGCCGCAAGTAAGACCCAGTGCATCCAAATACGTAAATAAATAAATAACTGTTTAAAAAAAAAAAAAATTTTAATGGTCTAATGAATTAATAGCATTTAATACTAACAAGTATTAGTGACTATTCCAGATATATTAACTATTTTATTTCTTAGTAGAATGCATATCTGTTCTTATAAAATGAAAGAGTACTATCTGCAAGGAAACCCCCCATCTTGATCCATATTGCATCCTAATGTACACCCATGGTTCTTTCTTTACTGTCAATGTAGGCAACAGAATGCTGTCTTTGGAGTAGCTACAATTCTACCTGTTTTACAGCAGGAAAATATTAGAAGGAGCCCCACAGCAGTCCAACCCATGGAAACGTTACTCACTCTTCCTACCTGACCCAGGAAAAGCAGAAAATAGGGGGAATTAGAGCTTAGCTACAAACTTAACGATTTCTAAAGATATCGTCACCACCACTCACACACATACACACACACACACACACACACACACACACACACACACATCTCCTTTCTTCAGGAATTTCTTCACTGGAGTCAACTGTGAAAAAGGCTGGCCCCATAGTGAACACAGAAGAAATAAACACTTGCACATTAAATTAAGGAAAGCAACAAATATATAAACCCACTTTGTTGTTAAAGAGCGTGTTAAGGAGCGTGTTGGGAGCACCGGCTGTTGATGAAGTTCAGGAACGTCACTGCAGATCCCATAATTCTGAGAAAAATCTGGGAACAGTCTGGGCACTCCCTCTCAGCAAGGGCCATGGAAGCTAGATGTACTGGAGACAAAGCTTTCTAATGCCAGCAGCATGTCTGGTTTTTAAGACATGTATTTATTTAAGACTTTATTTTTCCTTACTAGGATTAATACTACACAATGAAAAATAAAACAAACAAACAAAAACCCTGGTACTATTTCTCTCACAATCAACTAGTTTCTAGTTTAGTTAGCAGGTAAGACTTTGGCATTTACCTGGCACATAACTCACTACTTACAGTACCACATTTCCTTCTGGTTTTAAATTTTAAAAGGGGGCTTCCCTGGTGGTCCAGTGGCTAAGACTGTGCCCTCCCAATGCAGGGGGCCCGGATTTGATCCCTGGTCAGGGAACTAGATCCCATATGCTGCAACTAAGAGTTTGCATGACACAACTAAGACCCAGCACAGCCAAATAAATAAATATTTTTAAAAAAAGAAGGAAAAGAAGTTTAAATTTTAAAAGATCACCACAGAGATCACACATCTCCAATATTTTACCAAGTCAGTTCACTTCTGATAAATCAAGGACCTAACAGTGACCACTAAAGTTTAAATTGAGATCTAACAATAGTACTTGCTCCAATTAACTTTTTTTTTAAAATATATTTTATTTTTGGCTGTGTTGGGTCTTCGTTGCTGTGCGAGGCTTTCTCTAGTTGCGGCGAGCGGCGGCCACTCTTCATCGCGGTGCGCGGGCCTCTCACTGTCACGGCCTCTCTTGTTGTGGAGCACAAGCTCCAGACGCGCAGGCTCAGTAGTTGTGGCGCACAGACTTAGTTGCTCCGCGGCATCTGGGATCTTCCCAGACCAGGGTCCGAACCCATGTTCCTGCATTGGCAGGCAGATTCTCAACCACTGCACCACCAGGGAAGCCCCAATTAATTTTTTCTAAATAGAATAATGCTGTTCACCGTTCTGCTCCTGTCCCTACCCTCCCTGCCTTGAGACCAGGGGAAACACCAGCTATCCTCTGGTCCTGACAAAGACAGAAGAGGAGAAAGGAGGTGAGCTGTGGATGGACTGCCAAGTTCATGCCAGTTTTAAAAGGTAAACATTAAAGCCACAGCAGTCTTTTTGAGAGCCCATTGATGCCAGGCACCATGAGAAGGAAATCTGCATTGGCAGGTTTTGTTATTTTTTAACTTGACCCTGACAATACCTGCTGTGCTACCTGCGCTTTCTGCCAAAGAAGTGTCAGATGTGGGAGGAAGTTTGCACACCTGGTGAACTCAACCTCACAATGCCATTTGGAAGGAGGAGAGAGAGAGATAAAGGCAACTACAGAAAAGAACAGAGCCAAGAAACGGAAACCAGGGAGGGGGAGGAAAAGTAATAAAACAAACAATTTGGTGGAATTCTTGTGTGACATTTTCCAAGATCATATTACACCACAGGGACAGTAATAATTAAGTATTATGGTAGCGCCAGAGTGTGAGAATACACCACTCTGGATTTGAATTTTTGTACCTGGAACTCAAAAGGAAACTCTGCACCAGCCACCATGTCTTAGATTTTGATGCCCTGTTTGGCTGGCTGCTATTCTGTGGAGTTTCCAACCGCATGTAATTAAACATTAAGTGGTCTCTTAATGGACTGTCTTTTCCAAAAAGGCCTTTTTAAAATTTACAATCAGTATGTCTATAGAAAACACTAAGTAATTCCCTTTGCCTATTCTGGTGACACTGTGGCCATTTCTTTAACAGCACTGTTATTCTAAGGAGTTGGTTTGATTGAGGCAATTGGAAGGGGTGAGGGAGGGGGTAGTTTCAAAGATGGTCAAGCCAAAGCCAAGCTTGTTAGCAGCAACTGTCATACAACAAGGCCAGGACACAGGATACCACATGGAGCTTCAGCAGCTACGGACCCTGGGACCCATGTATGTTCTGAGAAGCAGCTTAAGTGCTCCAACCGCCCTCCACATGCCCAGATCACCCAGAGGGACTTGAGAATGGAGCATCACACACTGTACTTCCGTTCATTGTTTTCATTTATGAAAGTGCTGACAAACATTAAGCTTCTAATGCCAATTACATTTCCACACATCTTTAAACCCAGCGGTGTTTCCCTTTTGACTCCAAAGTTTCTGTCTCCTGTAATGACCACCCATTAGTGTGTTCTCCCATAAAAACGAATGTGAGCTCCACAGGAGGTGAAACCTTGTGTGTCCCAAACCCAGGAGAATGCCTGGTACAGAGAAAACCCTCAAATATTCACTGAATGAGCAGATACATCTTTATAATGGTCCTAGTTTTCCTAAATCCTAATGAAAGTTTAAGTGGAAACTTAATTTTACAAAAGTTTGACACTTGAGAATCCTTTCCTATAGCCATTCTAACATCCATTTTAATCTCTCTAAAACCAGAAAAACATTATGATTTTATTATTCATGTAATTCGTTAGTAATGCGGTTAGTGTCTGCTGTTTGGAGCAATTTACAGCAGGCATGAGAAGCTGCAATGAGCTTGGTTATTCTTTGAAATTCCTGAGGAGGTCATAGCTGAAGTGCCTTCAAGGCAAATACTGACTCATTAAATAATTACATTTCCTTGTGAAACAAATGCAAATCTATATTAACCTACAGAAATCTCTTTGGCAGTAACAATATTAGTGTCAGAACTGTCAAAAGAACTGAAAAAAAAAAAAAGGGACTTTCCTGGCAGTTCGGTGGTTAAGATTCTGTGCATCCACTGCAGGGGGCAAGGGTTCGACCTCTTGTCAGGGAACTAAGATCCCACATACTACGTGGTGTGGCCAAAAAAAAAAGAACTGAAAATTACATTTGGTATTCAATAAGCATACAGTTAGATACATCGCAGATGGAAACTCACACCTAACAGGTCATTTAGCAGCAATTCCAGCCCTCCACTAATGCTGGACAGTTCCTGAGACTTAAGTCCAAGAGTTCTTCCTTCTCTAGCTTTAAATGTTCCGAACTGGAGATTGTGCCACTTCCCTGGAAGAACTTTTCCATAGCTAGTGAGAGGTCATCACTGACATATTTCTTGTTTCCATCAGTTTACTCCAAATTAGTCTTGGACAATTCTTCTGCCTGCCTGATGGGTGATGCCTTTTCAGGCACTGGCAGGTGGTTGTCAGGTCCTTGCTCTACTGCAGACATCGCAAAGGTCTTGCCTCCTTGTCCATGCGCTCAGAGACATGTTTTGATTTTGCAACCTTAAACAAATTGCTTGCACAGTGTGTGCTGAAGCACTGTGGAAGCTGATGACTAAAACTTCACTCTTTGCAAACATAGTCCATTTTGCCTATTTAGGCTTTCTTGAGACATCAGTCCCTCTAGCCACTTATTTGTTTTCCCTGTAATTCCTTAGAGAGCTGAATTGCCATCTTCAGTAAATTCATTTGAACAAATTCATTACCCTGTTCTCTTCTCCTTCTGCCATCATCCATACTAGTTGATTTGCATAAAGCCTTTTTTATTCCCAATTATTCTCTTACTTCTTTTTTTAAACCAAGAGCCCATTTACAAGGTCTTTATTACTTTACTACTAGATTACTTTACCTCACTCTTCTTGTTAAATGCCAGTGTATAAGGGAGAAAATGTGAAATGCAATGGCAGCCCTGTTTGAGCCACATTTAAAAGGAAATTAAAACCATGTTTTGACAGTGTTTTTAGAGATGGGGTGGGGGCAATAAACATTGTCCACAGAATGAACTAACCCACATTATGTGGGAATAAAGATGCCAGTATCATTCTTAACTAAAGTGAGAGCAGGTTGGTGTTCAGAGTGCTTGGAGCTGGGAAAAAACTACTTGCAGTGATGGATAAATATTTTAACTCTTAACATGGAGAGGACTAGAGGTATGATTTAAAGATAGTAGGGAAAAAATTAAAAAAAAATAAAAATAGTAGGGCTGGGAAACTCCCTGGCATCCCAGTGGTTAGGACTCTGTGCTTCCACTGCAGGGGGCATGGGTTCGATCCCTGGTAGGGGAACTAAGATCCCACATACTGCTCAGCCAAATAAATAAATAAATAGAGTGGTTTGTCTTGTTACACCTTAACCCCCTTATAAAATCTGTCTTTGCTCTTACTTCCTTCTTTCCAAATATATTTGCAGATTTCAAAATCCATATGGTTTCTACCAATGTTGAACAAAAAAAATACAGACTCTTCATGACATACAAAATAAATTTAACCATGCAGTTATGTAACACACAGAGTTTGATATATATTATACAATATTATATAATCACTCTTCTTGCATTCTTCCTATTACATCTGTGTTCCTGTCCTTTTAGTAGAATGAGCACAGCCAACATTAGTTCGTCATGGCTTCTGACTCTGACTCAGTTTTGCTGGCCAGTGGTTGACTACAATGATGATGACAATAATGGTGATAATAATAACAGAGAACATAGACTGAGCATTTATTAAGCCAAGTGCTTTAATACCCACAACAATTGGGGGAATAGAAACTATTATTTTTCCTGTTTTACAGATGAGGACACTAAGGCACAGAGGGGTTAAATAATCTTCATAAGGACAAATATCTACAAATATTATTATAGAGGAGCTTGGATTCAAACCCAAACAATCCAACTCTAAAGCCTGAATGCTTCACTACTAGCCTTAACTACACCCCTAGTGAAACTGGGCCTAATTTCTCAAATAATGAAAAACATATACTGACTTACATTTTCTAAGGCACCTGGAAGTTACATCTCCTTATTAAATAATGTTGTGTGAGGGTTTCTACAATGTCAGGAGAGTTAGAAATATAGACAAAAAACCACAACACAATTTGTATATGAAGTTGGGGTAAAATTAACCAAAGCTCAGGAAAAGTTCAAAATATTCAGCAAAGATAAGCAGGATGAGCAGAAGCTGCATGTGCACAAGGGAAGCTACTGACGTCCCTTGACACCAAATCCACTCAAGTTATCAACGAAGGACACAAATGTAAAAGTTCAAGACCTACAATAAAAACTGACCTCTGGAAAGTAGTAAATTTGCCAGCTTGGATAGATCTTTGAAAGGCTGAGTAAATCACCTAGTCCAATGCTCTGTTTGATTTAAGACATATTCAAATCATTTCAATATGGGGGACTGATCCCGTCTTCACCATCATCATCTTGAAGAAGTGGCAGCTCTAACCAAGGAAACAAAAGCCTAGACTCTTCCCCTTTAAGGTTCTGGACTCTATCCAGACCCTCTCATGAGGCAGAGAGATACTAAAGAAAGATAGTCCTGAAATTGTAAGCCCTTACAAATACTCTAAACATGTGTGTTTGCCTCTTGGCTGACCGGGAAAATGTTGTGACTCTCTTTATGCTTTCTGAACATTATATCATCAAAACACGAGAGCCAAGGCCAGTCTTAAGCGGTAAAATGCCTTCATTGTTTACCCCATGTCTTACTTCCCCACAGTCACTTAGGCAACTGCCCAATGTTACAAAATGCACCACTTTACCCATCAGTGACTTTTTGTCATAAGGGGTGTTCCTTTACCAATGTATACAATGCACCCATCCTATGATTAGTAATTATAGCTTACGTTTATTTAGTGTATCATTTTGGGGAGAAGATACTAAACGATGGAACAGGGTTTGTAAATACCAGTTAATTAAAAAGCTAGGGCAGCAAACAAATAGACTAGGAATGAAGTTATGGAGAAACATAGTGACATGGTTCTGTGACACTGCTGACAACTGAAGTTCTGTGTAAGTGAAGCTGATTTTTGATCCTGTCCAAAGGAACTTTTTGCTAAAAGTACCTAAAACAATTTGGTTTTACCATCAATGATCCACTTCCAACACATGGACGTTAAAAAATATATTAAAATAGCTGCAGTATTTTTAAAACCTCTCCATTTTTAAAAAATCTGTCGATTCTCTCTAGAGCCATCTAGCAAAATCAAATTGAATCATTACAACTAGTATATTGGAGTAGCAGGGGCAGAATAATTCCACCGAGTAGTAATGGCAGGTTTCTATGACTTCAGGCTAGAACTGAGTAGGCTGGGACATGAAACTAAAACTCTTCCCTCTACATATTTGAAAATGTGAATAGTAGTAGTTTCCCTGCAGGTCACTTGGCCACCCCTCTCTGGGCACCGACACATAGGACAGCTTTGTTTTTCAGTACACCCCTTTCCTTTATTCTCCACTGCCCACCACTTCTGCCATCCCTTCTAGCCCTGAACTTTACACCAAATGAGTACATGGTGATCTGTACTGACCTTAGAGATGGCAAAATAAAAGCCATTTTCAAAACAATAAAACCAATTCTAAATAGGACTTTGCCTTTTATTTAAGGTGAATTCCCTTTACTGTTTGGCAAAAACATTCATTTCCAGAGGCTTTTTCTAGTCATAGTTACAGTGATGTTGTTCAAAGTTTATTGGGCAGGGAACACACAAGGTTACCTTTTCAACCTTTCTAATTTTTATTGAATTCTAAGCTCCTACATCTTGGCCCTCAGGCATTTTCGTTGACAAAGCCCTCCTACCTTCCAGTCCAACAAAGACCAAAGACTTTGGATATGAATTTTTTAAAGTAACCACTGGAGAAGAGGCTTCAGTTGTATTGGCCCAACTGGCAATCTGTGGAAGGCCACACGAATTGCTCAGAGATAATGCCCTGCCTTTCACCCTGCGGTCACCAGTTTGAGTCAAGCAGAGATTAACGGTGTCCAAGGGTTGTTATCATCTGGTGATGGCCTGGGAGCTGATATAAAATAAATTGCTAGTATCTTGTGTCTACTTGCCTGAGGTCGCCTGGTTCAGGCTACTTGAGGGACCAGATCCAAATCTTAGCTGCAATGGTTACTCTAAATGGAAGCCTCTGTGCAAAGATCAAATGCTAAATAAACCACAGATTATACCTCTTCTTGCGTTAATGGAAGATATCCTCTCAGACAAGGCTGGAAGTAAGCTGGGGAGTTCTAAGTGGGGGAAGTGGGCAAGATCTGCTATTCAAGACGAAAGTCCTCTAAGTATTTAATTTAAATTCTATCCCGGGTCCCCTACAGATTATGCCACCTGATCTTGAATTCCTCTCCTGGATGACACAGTCTTGCCCTCCTTCTCACTCAGTCAGAAGGTCCCACCTCCCTTATCTATTGTTTCGTCCACCTTTGACAGTCATCAAGCTTTAAAAGGAAAAACTTTTCAACAGAAAAATTGGGGAACCTACGCATGGTTGGTATGTGCACACACATTTATGTATGTGCAGAGACAGAAAGAGAGAGAACCAATTCACATTAAATTTTCTGAAATATTTAATTAGGGTTGGAGAATATCTTTTTATTATTATTGTTGATTGTTTTGTTTTGATTAAAAAGGCTTTTGGATCTGAATCATTAAAATATTTGCTTAAATTTTCTACTTGACATTTCATGCAAAGTACCATTAGAATAAATCTTGTCTACTTCATTCATTAATTTAATGTGTCATACATAAACAGACTCATGGACAATAATTCAAATTTAGGTAGAATTTAGAAATAACTAGGTAGAATTTAGAAATAAAAGGGACTTTTAAGATTATTTTGTTTAAAGAAAATTAAAGGTTGCTAAAAGTTAAGGGTAGAGTTACATTTTACAGGGCTGCCATCTTGTCCAATTGTTACCAAGAATTACAAAAGTTTCCATCTCCAAGTTCACCCTTCATTCACAACCTATGCATCATAAAAACCAACGGTTCATAATTTGGGGTGGTTACAAACCCTTTTGTGAATCTGGTGAAAGCTATGGATCTTCTGCCCAGAAAAAATACACTTAACATACAAACCAAAGAAATTTTTATACAATTGAGTCAATTTACCCATCCTCTAAAATCAATCCACGGACAACCATTCCCAAAAGGATACTAGAATCACAGGTTAAGAATTCCTGAAAAAGATATCAGCTCAAGCAATTTCTAGTAAGGGTACATACTCCACATTTTTATCAATACATATGAAGAAAAGAGAAAAAGGAAAGAAAGCAATATGCCCTCTTAAAATGGGCAGAAATCAAGATTATTGGTTTAGGGCTTCCCGGTGGTGCAGTGGTTAAGAATCCGTCTGCCAATGCAGGGGACAAGGTTCAAGCCCTGATCCAGGAAGATCCCACATACCGCGGAGCAACTAAGCCCGTGAGCCACAACTACTGAGCAGGCGTGCCTAGAGCCTGGGCTCCACAACAAGAGAAGCCACGGCAGTGAGAAGCCCCTGCTCCCGCAACTATAGAAAGCCCGTGGGCAGCAAAGAGGATCCAATGCAGCCAAAACAAATAAATAAAATTAAAAAAATATATATTATTGGGTTTAATCAACCCAATTATTTGTCCTTGAATATGGTGAATACATGTTTGTACCACTTCTCCACCTCAAAATTAGAGGGCCTTAAAGTATGATCAATTTTAAGACCAAACATATCCCTTATGATTTTGGTAAAAGATAATTAACAAATAGACTGAGGTTTTGTTAGCCTTCTAGAGCTTCAAGTGGTCAACTCAGACGAAAATTAAACATAGTCAACTTAATCAGCAAGAGCTACTGAAAAATAAATTTCAGTTAGAGACTTGGATCACTTTAAAAATTAATGTGATTCTTCTTTCCAAAATTACCTAATTTCACTTTAGACATATATGTCTAATATATATGTACACATATATATAATGTACACATGTATATATGTGTAATTTCTATATTACACATATAAATATATATAATTGTCCAAAATATCTGCCTCCCATTAAAAAAAACATCCTTACCACTGAAAGAATGGCTGAAATTCCCAAACACAACTCAGAAGTTATCAAATTTGTTTAGATTAGTGGCCAAGAAGGACTCAGGGGAAAGCTTTACATGTGCATCCTTAGTGTTCAAAACTATCTCAAAATTCAGTTTAGACGACTTCGTCAGCCAGTAGTCAGAACATACCCTGGCACGAAGTAATCTCGCCGCTCCACACGCCAGCTGGCAAGGCCTCGAGTTGGAACCGGAAGCCGCTGCCAGCCGGCCGCCCAAGCCCTCGGGCCCGGGTGGGTGCACTTCCGCAAGGACACTGGGACGGTGCCGGCTATTCCTCGCGGGACCGGCACACTTGGTTCCGGGATCTTAGCCCAGGCCTGGCGCGGTAGGCAGGGGCTATGCCAGGTCGCAAGCTCTAAGGACAAGCCTGTTTCATTTCCCACGTCTTTCACCACAAGAAGCTTGAGGGAGGAAGTCTGGACTTTGGAGCCCGCCCAGCGTGGGGCTGCGGTCCGGGCATGCGGTGAGAAGAGCGCCCACGTCGCCCTTGACCGAGGGTAATCATTGCCTCGCGGCGTCCTTTCACTCACACCCCCATCAGATCCTCGTAAAGACCATGGGTGCGATTGGAGAAGGAAGAGCACGCGGATCGCGGGCTCCCGGGTGCCCCCGCTGCCGCGAGGAGGCACAGTGCCCTATGGACCCAGCCTCGCCTCTGCCGGGTGGGCGCGACCCACAGTCTACCGCTCCGCAGGGGAACCGGCGGCGCCATGTGCGGCCTGGAGCATGGCTCGGGGCGCTGTGGGTTCGAGGCCCACTTCCGGGGCTGGTGCCCGTGCGCTGAATGGGTTGGGGGTGGGGGGGTCGTGATCTCAATGTCCCACGCAGCTGGCGCGTAAGCTGCCTCTCAGCCACTCCAGTAACTCCCGGCCTCGCCTGTTACTCTCTCCGGACTCGACAAATGACGTTAGCCCGGGACGCCGCGCTGGCAGGGGAGGCCCCTGGGGCGATTCCCGGGTGTACTTTGCAGCCTCCGAAGGCCCAGCGTTCGGAGTCTTCCGCTTAGTTCACTGGGTGAAAGGTGGGGGTGGAGAATGGGAACACGGTGCACTTGCCACATTTTTCGTTGAAAGCCGGGAACCCACTCCCTCCCTTGCGCCGCGGCCGCTGCCAGGGCGTCCTTAGCGTCGACGACTGCGTGCACCCAGTCCAGAAGGCTTCCTCGCGGGCAGCGGGAGAGCTCCACGAGTGTTCCGGACGTGGCAGGTCTTGTCGGGGCAAGCCAAGCAGCCTCTTCACAGGCTTCGCTCCGAGGCGGCCAGAGGCCGAGAGGCTCGGGAGTACCGCGGGGAAGCCCCAGACTTAGGGGAAACCGACACCCCAGGCAGGGGCCTAGATGTGCCCTAGCCACCGCCTTTCGGGCATCGCTCCATTAAAAGAGGGGAGGGGAGGGGCAGTGACCGGCAACCCGCCCTTCTTAC
The DNA here is from genome assembly GCF_008692025.1 of Phocoena sinus. Classification (NCBI taxonomy): domain Eukaryota; kingdom Metazoa; phylum Chordata; class Mammalia; order Artiodactyla; family Phocoenidae; genus Phocoena; species Phocoena sinus. The sequence goes on from NC_045764.1 coordinate 133,865,752, forward strand.
GTCTGGGGGTGACCTTACGCCTATAGGCAAGTTTTCCCCTCCCCTTTCCAGAACAGTACGCGATAGTTAAATACGGTTAAATGAAGAACACAGAAGACTCGCGCTCTGCTGTCCGGAAGAACGCCTCTTAAGAGCATCGCAGCTAAAAACAGGTTTGACTGTAAGCTGATAATCAGGTAGCTGTGGTCGGACACCCACTCCAGAACGTCGCTGCTTAGGGGCCATGTTATCACACACGACGTCCATTAGGCCCCAGTAATCCGCTATCAACGCATTTTAGAGCCGTTTGAATGTTAAGGCGATTTTTATTAATGGCCCAGGAGCCTAAAATGTGACTGTTGGTTCTAGGAACAGATTTTAACACAACTGGAGGCTGCTATAAGTGATTTTTAGGTTTCAGTGTAGCCTAAGGCCTCTGGAGATTCCAGTTGGGCAATTGGAGGCAGGGCCTAAGGAGAGGCTTCACTTCACCCAAAAGCTGTCTCTGAGGGCTTTTTATGGCCTTTACCGCGGGAACCTGGGTTGGAGGGTGAGCAGACCTGCAGGGTGCAGGATATACCATTTGGGATTTGGTGGTCCCATCATGGGCAGTTCAAGGGGAAAAAAGAAAAAGGCAATAGAATAGCTGCTAAAATCTGGCATCTTATTTTTAAATTCCTATGCTGGAAATGTCTTCTAGTGATGTCAAGTAGACTAAGAAGCCTTTCTTCCAAAAAGGTCATTTTCCCACTCCGAAGTAGGCAAACTATGTCTAGGACACTGGAGAGGGTGACAGCATTCCATCTGATTCTTGGATAGCTTTTTTTTTCCCCCTGTGGTGCTGAAACAGAAGTCAATTCAAACTTTGGCCACTTACCATTATATTTGCTATGGGATTCTTTTTTTTTCCCCCCCTTTGTTGTTGTGTTCCCCCCCCAGCCCCCCAATACCATGTTTCATTCCTCTGAGAATTGAAGGTAAAGGATGGGGAAGATTAAGGAATAAAAGTGAGTCACAGACCTCACGCTGTTCGACTTTCCCTCTAGGAGAAAAACAAAATTCGAAGCCGACCCTCCCCCTAGTGATAGCCTGACCTCTCTGGTACCTGCAGTTATCTTTGACCAAATGGGTTGGACTTGGTAGGGCTCCTTTATTTGAATTTGCTTATTGTTTTTTACAGTCGACAGCAGGTTGGTTTTTAAATATAAAACACACTGCTTGCAAGAGAGGAAGTCTGGCTAATTCTCTTTAGAGCTGGGGGCACCTCCCATGCTTGTGGGGACTGCTGCATAGTAGAAGGCCTTTCAAACGCATGCCTGCTTACTTCTCCTCTCCAGCCATTTCTCCATACAAAAGCTTCCTCCAGCCCCCGTGATGGGTTCCCTTTCCTTCGAACTGCTTCCACCAGAAAAACTGCCCTTTACACAGTCTAAATTTCGTTTTAATCAGGTTAAAACCGAAAAACCACTTATTATTTTAAGGTCTCATGTTGCTATTAACAGGCAGTTTAGAAGAGATGCTCCAAGCAATCATATACAATGTGTCTCAGTATACCGAAGCACTACCGTTCACGTGTAATGTTAATTCTGTCCGAGACAAATCCCATAATCTGTGCAGTTTCAGAGCCTAATACGGAAAAACATCGGGGTGGGTTATTTTTTTGGGTTTTGCTCTCTCCATCCCAGGGGAAAGTGCCAGGGGCTCCCCGTTTTTTGTATCATGCTAACCCAAGGGCAGAAATGGAGCGACTAGGGGGATCAGGTTTTATCAGGGCACGCTGCGCTTACAGGGTTCTGGCCGTTGAGAAGAGGAAAAGAAGTGTTCAAGACAATGGTCGCAGATCTGGGCATGTAGATGCGTAAATGGGGCGTGAACCCTTTTGTGGTACGAAAGGGAAAGAGATAAGGTTTTGAAGGAAGGCGTGAAGAAGGCAGAGGTCATGGCAAAACCCGACCCTGCATCTTCGCATTTTGGTCGTTTTCTAAGACGTCAGCTTCCGTTTGTGTGGGATGCGCCTGTCTCCTGCCCGACTCCTTTGTGTTTCTCTTTTGTATGATTAAAACACGTCTGTGTATCAATAAACCACCACCTCACACTGGCACTCCTGGTTTTGGGTTACAGCTTTGTCCGGGTAACAACAGCGAGGTTTTCAGCGGGTGTTAGACGCGGGTTCAAACATGTGGTGAGCGCGCCGGGACTGGCCGCCCGAGCGCCCTCTGGTTAAGTGGAGGCGGGCGCAGGACTGCGGCCCTGCCCTGCAGGTAACCGGAACGGGCCGCCCGGCGCTGTCCGGGACGCCAAAGGCACGGCTTTCCCCTTCCAGAACTGGCCTCTGGCCTTCAGGGCGGTTGAGTGCTGCGCCGGTTCTGAAAAGGAAAAGTCAGGGCATCCAGTTTAAAGACGAAATCTAGAGGCGTCGGAGAAAAGGGATGAGCCAAGGGTAACAGAGTCCCGCAGGCTCTCCCCCGAAAGGCTCACCTCAGAGCCCAGGAGCCCCAGGGAGGGCAGAACACCGAGCACAACTCCCCCAGCCCCACTAGCAGAAGCCCCAGGCTTCCTTGGAGGATTCCTAGGGCCCAAGGCAGGCCCAGCTGGACCCCGTCGTCGGCGCCACGTCTTCGCCGGACACCGGAGGCCAAAGGCACGGCGGGAGTTCCCGCTGTGGCGGCGGCGGCGGCCTCGCCCTTTACCGCCAGTAGGACACCCAGCCGTCTGCGGCGCTTCCTCCCGGCGAGAGGGGAAGGCAAGAGGCCGCGGGCCCCGTCGGGCCCGCATCTCTCCCCCGGCCCCCTCTCACGGACCCGGCAGGGCCACGTCGCCATCCTCTCCTTCGGTCTCGGCTTCCCTTCCCTCCAGCTCAGGGCGTTTGCCTCCTGGCCGGGCCACGCACGCGCACCTGGAGCCCGCCCGGCCCCCGAACTCTGCCAGGCCGTGAAGTCACCCGGCCACGGGTGCCCAGGACCACGGCTGACGCCGAAGCCTGACTTCAGGGCTCGAGGAGGCCGTGCTCCTCCCTGGGCTGGCGGCGCGCGGGCCTCGGCGGGGCCCACAGCGCCCGGAGCCCGCGAGGGAGACTGAGGACCGGGCCGTGATGGGGGCTGCGGCTCAGCCGAGGTTCCGACCAGAGCCGGAGCCGGACCAGAGAGAGGGGAAGCTGGCGGACGAGTGCCTCAAGGCCGCCCCTTCCCGGCCCGCAGGGCCGAGTGGAGCCCAGAAGGCGGCGCCAGCTAGAGAGCCACTTGGGCCTCGGGCCCCCCGGGGCAGAGATGGGAGTGCCGTTCCCGGCTAGCTCCGATCGGGCAGTCGAGATTTAGAAAACACAGCTCTGAAAGCCCGCCGTGGATTCGGCGGGGAGCACAGGCTGTTCCCGGGCGCCACGTCCTCGCAGTGCCGCCCGGGGCTGAGGGAGTGGAGAGCCGCAGGAAGGGTGAGATTAGAGGGAAGCGAGTGGGAGAGGAGTTGAGGAAACTGACCATGATCTCAAACTCCGAGGTTTCGAAAGCCGGAACTTAATTGACTTGATTGGATTTCTCTTATCTGTGAAGGGACGAAACACTCCCGAGGTGAAATACAAAGGGCCCAGAATCTTTGTGGGAAAGATAAAGGTTTGGGACAACAGAGCTTTGTAAAGCAAACTACCCCACCCTCACCTGCACCCCTCAAAACGAAGGTTACGTCAACATTCAAGTCTTTGTTGATCGCCAGCAATCAGTTGAAATAGCTCCCCGACGCCTTTGGAGGGTGGCGTCATTTCAGTACCAACTAATGACGATTATTGGACTAAACTTCATAAAGCTGGGTCTTGGCAGGGCGCGGTGACCGGAACTCTCTGGACGTGGGAGCCCGCGCTAGCTCCCCGCCTCCCTTGCCCTCCCTCCGTTGCCCGCGGTCAGGGGGAATTCATTTCTCCTTCGCCGTCAATTCAAAGGGATTTAACTCCGTGGTCTGTTAAACGAAGTTGTGCAAAGGTGATGGAAAAATTAGTTTCGGAGGGGGCTCGGCGCCTTTTTCTGACGTCCTTCTTTTTTAAAGTACGGGGAGAGAAACCTAACCGCGTGATTTGCTGAGTAGTCCGCTGTTTGTGGTGGTTGTTACTGTTTTTACAGAGAGGGTAATCTTTCCTGTTCCTTTGTGGGGCATCCTGAAAACTGAAGGCCGTGTGAGAAATTATTGAGGATCTGTTTTCCTTGCATGAGACCCAGTATCTGGACAGCTATAAAGCAAAGATTCATGTTCGTTCCTTCTCTAACTCTCTCTCTCTGCACCCTCCACCCCCAGCCCCAATCTCATTCCAGTTGTAAACTACGGTACGGTGAATATTATCAGTAGGTACTAGAAAATCTTGCCATCAAGTTGTGCCTCAGTTGTTGACTGTAAACTATTCCATTTCCTCATTTCCTTTAGCAGCAAAACAAAAACAATTATTAGACAAGATCTCATGTAGGGCTCAAGACAGCCTGTGCAGCAGCCAGGGAAGGGGAAATCAGCCAGAAAACAAAATGGTTGCAACCGCTAACATTCATTTAAAAAGTTACAATCAAGAATCGCTTAATTTTGGTCAGACTTAAGAGCATAAGGAGTTTAAAATGAAATTAAATATTGCTTTTACCTGAGAAGCACCATAATCATTGGCCCATTTTGTCTTTTCTGGTGATTGGTTTACAAAATGCAGGTACGACTGAGAAGAGACCTATTTTTTTTTTCCCTCAGCACTTTCTAAAAACAACAAAAAAAAGCAACAAAAAAAACCTGACCAGGGTACCTTATGTTCAACTACTGAAATTATAGGTTTTAAAACTTTTCTGAAACTCTTTTGTTCAGAAATCATTTCTGCCTGAATTGCTTTCAGATTCTGATTACATTCCCTCTCATGTTTACCTCAGATATTTTTGGAGGTTAAAAAAAAAAACCCTAAATCAAATAAGAGAATAGAAACAAGGAATTCTTGTCATTCACATTTTCTCTGAGGTACTACAGTTCGCCCCTTCTCGCTTAAAAAATTGATCTGTGTTAAGACATGCTAGTAAAGTGCCTAAGAAATTGTTAGGGTTATCTGGTAGGGAGGGAAAAGCAAGGAGAGCTTTTAATTATTAGGCTCTCTATACTCAGTTTTGGAGCAGTACTAATGAAAGTCACAAAAAGTTGACATACCGGTCATTCATATCTTGTTCATTCATAGATGAGCCCCCCCCCTCAAAATTTTTTAAAAATAAAGTTTGTTAATTCCCTCTCTGACCCAAGAAAAACACGTTTTGGGAAGGAGTGGCTGAATGTGGGCTTCTCATTCATAAATGGTGGTATATAATTAAACTGGACCCAATGTTGTGCTAGAACCATTTTAATATAATTATACATATCTGCCAAATCCAGGAAGAAAGGTTTATGCATATATAACTTTTCCAGTTAACATCTGCAAGCATAAACAACGATGATCTCAGTTTATAAATTCATCAGGGTCAGAGCAATTGACCAATGTCTCTTTACTGCTAGGCTTACCAACAGCAAATTACAGATGAGTTAGTGTCCTTTTGTTTCTCTTCTCTCACTCTCCTTGTCCAGAGACATTTTGTTGTAAAGTTTCAGTGCAGCTCACCTCCAGCCAAAGGTAATCTTTTTAGATAAGTACTCAGTTGCTCTGAATTTACTTATAATTATAACCTATTTAATCACAGAAGAACCCCTGCAGAGGTGGAGTTCAAGTTTGCATACAATAACAGGAGATCACAGTTTTGAAGTCTAGCACAGATTAAAAACCACAGATGTACCATTTATATAAGACACACACTGATTGTCTCTTAAACTACATATTGACTCCTTATGAACATTATTTTTTAAATAAAGTAGTGCATCTAGGACAATCAGTCGCACAATTCACACAGCCCTGAAAAGTTTTTCAGTGCCAACTACCAGTTGGTCATGAAACGTGAGTGAGCTTGAGACACTGTCCATTCCTAAGATTCAACCAAGGATTGGCTACGACATTGGAACACCTCTGCTTAAGAAGGCTACGTCCTTCCCTCCTTTCCCTCACAATTTAGTTTTGTTTGTTTATTTTTGGTGGTATTTGGTTGCACGTGGCTAGAATGCTTTCGATCACTTTGCAAATCAGTAAAACCAATGATCTAAAACTATGATAGGATCTGAAGTATCAAATGGTTTGTCCATTTCAGGTAGCTGGTTGGCAGGCCCCTCTAAGGCCTTTCATTTTTCCTTCTATGCCTCCCGGGACATTGATCAGGAGATAAGTCTGAGCATCATACCATCTAACTCTTTTAACCAATGCCTGGCTAAAACTGGAATGTCCAGCTCAGTATATTTAAAAATCACCCACAAAAAGAGGTTCTGCAGGTCCTCACAAAACCTGGAATTTCCACGAAGATGTCTGATCTTTATAATCCAAGCAGTCAGCATTGAAGTTAAGCTTCCAGGAGGCAGTTTGGTCCTTATAATCCAAGCAATCAGTGGTCGAGTTAAAACCCAAGCTTGAAGCTCCATATCCCTGGGTGGAAAGAGAAGCTGGGGACTGATTGAGATGGCTGGTGACTGCATTGGTACCCATGGGACTGAGTGTGGTCCCTGGTCCAGGAAGCTGGTGATGCATAGGGGTCAAATAAGATCCACAGTCCATGCCCCCAAAGTAGGAAGTTGAGCCAGCATATCCTTGACTATAACCTGAAGCCTGAGTATAGGTCATGGGATAGGACCTCTGCATGCAGGAAGAGGAGGTGGACAAGGGATCTGACAGTGGGGAGATGGAAGCTGGGCTCCAGATAGACACAGGAGCACTGCTGCTGGAAATGGCTGGGACTGAGGTGCTAGAGGGGGGAGTGAATTGGCCACTTGTTCCACTCTCTGAACTCACTTCCCGAGCAGGAGACGTCTTCTTTTTGGCAGGTCTCACTTTGTTTTGACCTCCATTCTGCTGTTGCTGCTGCTGTTGGCGGCACTTAGCTCTTCGATTCTTAAACCACACCTTGAAAGGGAAAGAAACTTCTTTAACATGGTTTCAGTGACTCCTTAAGGAAAAGAGTGGCTCCCAGATTATAAATCTGTCCTAGATGGACAGATGAGCTTAGCAGACAATCTCTCCTGCCAGTGAAACTCTCATATATGTTCCTGGAATTATAAGAAAGTTGGGGAGGCTCTATCTAAAAGCATTTGACCCTGCTTTACTCCCAGCTCAGAGCAGTAAAATTTAAGATAATCGCCCAAATGATGACTAAAAATTCTCCCCCTCACTTTTCTATCTCTTATTTCACCCCAAATACACACATACACATAAGACCCAGCTGCATTTTGGAACACTCTCACAATGGAATAGAACATACCTATTCTATGTCTTTTGGATGGGAACATAAGAGAAATGAGGGAAAATAATCTGTTGTTATATGCCAGCAAGAACAGCCTAAATTCAAACAGTTTACAGTCCATCTTCCAGGTAGCAACTACTAATATGTAGGTTGGTTCCATCGCTCTACTTTTTGTCTCTTCTAGAAAGACTCACAGAAGAAAGCCCCCAGGAGAAATGATCCTGTTGAGGAAGAAGGTCTGAAAGCTACTATTTGCCAAAACCTTCTTTATGGTAAGTGGAGTGACTCGTATATACTCTGCTTTGAGCTCAAAGACAGACTTCTCTCCTAGGCTCAAGTCTGAGCCTTCAGGGTAGTGCCACTTGACACATAGATTGTTTACTGTATTATGTTCATTGGCTTGTCAACTTTGCCTCTGTGTGTAACTTTGAAAATTCTCTTTACCAGCCTTCTTCATGTTCTGCAATGAGGGTGCTGTGTGAGGGGGCGCTTATCAGGGAAGCTACTGGCATTTTCTGGGCAAAAGTTCTTAGCTGTCCTCTTGAATGAGCTCTCCATATGGGTGTCTTAACTGTGGTAAACATGATGCCGTGAAGGCTGAGCACAAACCACCAACCATGCAGAGCCATTTATTTTCTTTCAGTTAAGACTTTAGTTCAAGCCTCACAAGTGCTAAAATTTCTTCTGACTTTGAAAAAGGCTCTTTTTGATCTGCAGTTCATGCTGATGTGTCCTAGCTGAAGGGGAATCCCAGGTGTACATGTGGTTTAGGTGCTGAACTTTCTTTCCAGAGAAATCTATATGGGACTTGCATTCCAGAAGAGTTGGGAGTTTACTTTCCTCTCCAGCTTAAGGTCAAGTTAAGGGGGAGTAAGGGGAGCGGGGAAGGTATCATTGGGATACCATGTTGATATTTTATCTGGTGAATGGCTCAGATCTAGCAAATTCTGTTCCACCCCTAAGAAGTCAAAGAAAACACTCTTACTGTGTAATTTCTTCTTCTACCACCAAACTGACATGTGACCTTGAGCAAGTCATTTACTCTATTTCTTCATCTGTAAAAATACTGGAACTATGCAGGAGCTAAGCTTCTTTTACCCCTAAAAGTAGATGAGAATGGGAGGGGGGATTTCCAACGGGGGAAGGGAAGAACTAAAATATTATGTGACTATCCTTGAAATCTGCCAAGGCTGGGCTTCTGTCCACCAGGGGTCCAAGGGTTCTAGGACTGTGCTTTACCACTGCAGCTAAATCACCAGTCTTACCTTGCCAACTGGACCGGAAGAACGTTGGTTATAGGACTGGGTGGGGGTGGAGGGACAAAAAGGGGCACGAGGAGAAATCAGACACTCAAGGGGCCCTAAGAGAAAAGTTTACTGGCTTCCGATGGAGCCGAGCGTTTAGTTTAAAACCTTCCTTTGGTCCTCTCCAAGACCTGGAACTCTCCTGGGTCCTCAACAAATACAGTGCTGGGGGGAGGGGTGGCACGGTTAGGAAGGATGGCTGTGTCTACCTACATCTGCCCTACCTGCACCCTGGACTCGGGCAAGTTGATTTTCAGCGCCACCTCCTCCCGCATGAAGATATCTGGGTATCGGGTCTTCGCAAATAACGCTTCCAACACATCTAGCTGCGCCCGGGTGAACGTCGTCCTCTCCCGCCGCTGTTTCCGAGGGGTGGCTGCGGGACAAGAAGCCCAGGGCCCTTTAGGGTGCAGGAGCAGCTTCTCAGTCACAGGGGTCTCTGCGGGTGTCCGACTCCCGCCACGCCCACACTCAGCACTCCCCTGGTCCTCGCAGCAGCTCAACCCGGACCCTACCCGTGTCCTCCCCACCCCCTCCCGGCCTCGGCTCCTCTGGCAGACACTGCCCCTTCCAGGGAATGCCCCACTCCGCCTGATGTCGGAGATGGCTCCAGACAGAGGGTCTCTTCGAAAGCTAACCAAAAAAAAAAAAAAAATAGGGAGGACAAAAAACAAGAACCCTCCAAAATCAACCCCTAAACCATCAACACAAAAACCCCACTCTGTGAAGTCAAAGGATCCCTGAGGACTGGCAGCTCGAACTGATGGGGCAAATCTCGATTCTGCCCGAGATCTAGGCTTTTTAGGACTCCAAGGGCCTTTGTTCCTCCATCTTTCAAATGGGGGCATATTTCATACTTCTTGTTCTAGGAGGATTTTAAAAAACAGATCTTATCGGAAAGGAAAGCACTCACACCCGGGGTAAATCACACCTCTAAGGATTAGAGGCTAAGGGCCTGGAGGTCAGAGGGGAAGCCCCAGGCTTGGCGGGGAGAATTTATGATGAGAAACCCGACTTCGCCAAGAGGGCACTTCCGAGGAATTGGACTTCGAGGTACAGGCAGGGTCCCCTCGCCCAAATGACAAGGGCAGTAGCCTTCCTCGCCCCACTCCTACGTTGTAGATCCACCTACTCCCTTTCCCCCAGCCCCTGTCCTCTCCTCGGCCGGTAAATGCCCTGTGGCTTTGAGCTTCTCGGAAGGAAAACCCAGTAGAGACCTCGTCTGGAGCTGGGGCGGGGGCGACGCCACCGCCAACCCCGATGCTCGGGGGAAAGAGTGTCACAGCCCCGCGGAGCGGGCGTGGGGAAGGGCAGGGCAGCAGTGCCGCGGGGCTCACTTACCCGGGTAGCCCACCGAGGGGTGCAGCAAGTCCATGCCCGAAGTGGTCAGACTCAGCCCATTGACTGCGTAAGGCGGTTGCTTAAGATAAGACATCATGCTAAGGTTGTTTGGAGGCGCAAAGTCGGCCCAAATCCGGGGGACCCAGCCGGAAGGTCTCGCTTCTCCCGGGGTGGACAGATTCAGAGTCCTGGTGGGTGGGTTTGGAGCGCTGGAGCTAAGGCAAAGCAAACAAACAAACAGAGGTGCTGGTTTACCGCTTCGGAGGACGCAGCTCTTCCACGTTCCACCACTAACTTAAGAAGAGCCCGGGCTCTGCACAGCAGAGGCTTTTAAAGGACTTGCAAAGCCTCCCCCACTACCCCGCTCCCCTCCCCAGCTTCTCAGAACTAGAGGAGATGCAGAGAGACCAGATAAACCTGTCCTCCCCACCCCCAGCCAAAATTTAAAAAAAAAAAAAAAAAAGACCCGAAGAAAGCAATACAATCTGCCTCCCACTCCCCCCCCCCCCCCCCCCCCGGCCCCAACAAAACCCCACGCCTCCAAATGCACACATTGCATTCCTATCCCTACATTTGCATAGGACTCCTTGGCTGGCACTAGCTAATTGTCTCAAACAAAACTTGATTGGGGCCATTTGCAGAGACAAAGAACTCTTTGGCTAAATAAATAATGCAGATAACAAAGGCCATTGGTGAGAAACAAAGAAACAATTCAAGACATCTACCTCTCCCCAGACTGTTGCCTTTCCAAGGCAGATTTTAATTATCTTAGCTTTTTACCACTTTCAACTGCTGCGAACCTAAAATGTCAGTGCACTTAACATCTAAAATACCAAGTTGCGAAACAGCAAACTTGAGAAAACTTCTCAACCACTATTATTCCACATTTGAAGTCATTTCCAGTAATCATTTTCACCTAATTAGTAGTCTGGGTAATTAGATTTCGAGGTAAGTAACAGATTTATTAGGGTTTTGGAGAACTTGATTATATGTGTCTAAAGAACTAAAGCTAAACAAGCAAGTATTTAACTTTTTATCGACATCCATCAAATATTTAAACGCAGTGCAAAAAAAAAAGTCTTCAAGTTTGGCACAGGGTGGGCTAGGAATTCTGAAGTAAAGTTAGAATCCCACCAATCAGATAATGACAGGCTCCCACATTTGCAAGTAGAAAGAGTGCACATTTGTAGCGCAAGCCGCTTCCATGTTGATTTTGATGTGTAGAGGCTGCTGATCCTGCAGGAGGCAAATTTTCGGGCATTTGGGTGCTCAGCAGCTACAGCAGAGTTTCCTCTGCGCCTTTCTGCACATTCTAGTTTTGAAGAAAGTAGATACACAAACCCCCAAAGTTGTGAAACTAATAGAATTTCTCCCTACCCTTCCAGTGTCCTAAAATCCTATAAGAAAAAGAGCTCAGAGAGGGAAAAGGAAGGAAGAAAAAGAAAAGTTATTTACTTTATTCTGTTGAGTATTTCTCACTCCCCCAAGCAAAGGGATCCAAAATTGATGTTTATAGACTGGCTGTTTGCAATTTTGGCTTTTATTTTCCTAAAAGGTGGCACTTCTCCTGCATGGATCTCTACTTTGCAACTTTGACACTATGAGAGATTGCTTCAAAATGGCGGACACAAGATTAGGAGAAGTTCCCTCTTACTTTTACAGAGGTCCTACTGAGTTTTAAGGACTCTAGATTTTCATATTTACATTGCTTAAGAGATCAAGACACAAAACTCCACAGAGGGAACCCAGTTACTGCAACTTCTTCCTGATTTAAATTCATAGCACAAAAATCATGCTTTTCCACCCTTAGATCTAATTTAATGTAATTTTATAAATGCCCTTGTCGGAGTTTGTATTATCTCACCAGTAGAACTAATTTAGTTGCTCCTACAACAAAGACTTGATGTTTTATCTTTTCCTTTCAAGATAGTTATTTGGAGGCTGTGAAAATAATATTGCTTTAAAATACAGTCATGTATTGGTTTTAATAGCCTCTAAGCTGGAGTTCTTTCTTGTTTAATGCAAACTTACTATGTCGGAAAGTTCTGAACTACTATAGAAACAACTGAAATCATATCGGATGTGCACATGAGAAATATGGAAGTGTTCTTACATGTATAGCTCTCACCCAATTAGAAATGCCTGACACATCACACATTAAAGTAGCACATTCCAGCATAAAAAGCAGTTACAAACAGAAAACAACAGGACAGAGATCCTTCTTGGAGCTCCTTTGCTCTACCATCGAAAAATGACCAAAATTCCCGGCATAGACTGTTTTCCATTTACTACCGGATACATCTTTAAAAGAAAAAGGAACAAAACAAAACTACGACGTGTTCGCCACAGCTAGCCTAGGTATGCGCTCTCCAAAGAAGAGGCCTTAGACAATTCCATCTAACTTTCAAAGCCCTGCCAGGAAGCCTTTCTCCCTTCCTCTCTAAGCAGAGCCCAGAAGGGGAAAAAGAAATCCCTTTTCAAAAATACAAGCCTCAAAACAACTGCTCAGGAGGTGGCCCCTGGAGAACTCCTACCTAGAAGGAGCGGGCGGCGGTCTCACGGCGAGTCCGCGCAGCCGCTTGGCGCCTACACCTCCGGGCGCGAGTGACTTGGTCCGGCGTCCCTGCCCGGCAGCCCTGCAGCCTCGCAGCCCCGGCGCCCGAGGTCCTGCTCCACTTGCCCGCCCCGGGCCGCGCTGCCTTATATCTAACGGTCAATTCGTGCAATCTGTCGCTCCCCTCCCCCCTCCTCCCTTCCCCCTTGTTTTTTTTTCATCTTCCAAGGAGCCCATCTACCAGTTGCTGTGTCCTCGCTCAATAATAATTACCTCGTCCGAGAATTAATTATAATAAATGTTTTCTTGATAAACTAACGAGATAATCCGAAGGGCACACGTCCCTTAATTACAGGACGCCGTGCTCAGCTCTGCTTCTCGTCCGGGCTGATTAATTTTCTGCATGATGGAAAGGAAACAAAACTACGCGGACTGGCGACCTGCCTGCGGCTCGGAAGACAACGAAAAGGAAGAGGAGAGAGAAAGAAAAAGGAGATATGCGGGCAGCGCAGAAAACAGCCGGCGCGGGCCTCCCTCCGGCGAACTCGAGTGAAAGTTTCTGGCCTCAGGGAATCAAACAACGCTGCCACTCGCGAGGGAGGGAGGAAGAAACGTGCCAAAAGGGTTGGCCTTGACTATTAATTATGGCGAGGAGAAAGCCCTGGTGTTAGCTCTGAGAGCAGAGGTCTGGGTATCTACCTGCCTTTGGGGGGAGGAGTTTCCTCTTCAACTCCTCTCTTGTGCTAATAACTTTGGTGACGAGAAAAAGTCCCGAGGAGAGCACGAAAAATCCTGACCCCCGAAGCTCTGGGATGCAGGGAGAATTTCCAGGAGTGACCTCCCCGTTCCCTCCCCAAGCAATCCACCACTCAAGGGGCAACGCGGCTCGGCCTTCTGTCCCCGCACTCCACTTCGGTCTGTAAAAGAGGAAAAAGCCGACTCGGCGGGATTCTGACGGGGACTTGGGTTTCAAAAAGTGTGTCCTGAAACCAGACTGTGGTCTCAAGAGTCACTTGAACGCTTCAACACGAAGACTTCTTCGGAGTTTGAGGCGCGACTCATTGCGGAGGCTGGGTGCCGGCTGAGACCTTCTGCTGGTTCTCCCCCGGGCCGACCGAGATTGGAGGCTGGGCCTCAGCGCCCCGCTTGCCCCGGCGCGACCCGGCCCGCGCCGCCCGGGTGTCCCCGAGCCTGGGAGCAGAGCGCGCGAACGCGCAAGCAGGCCGGACCGCGGCCCCTGTGCGAGAAAACCGAGCGGCCGCCTTCCCACCGGAAGGATTCCAGTCCCCGGCTCCGTGCGGCCTCGGGCGGAGCTGAGGCCACTCACCGCCACTTCTGCCCGCCCCAGGTGCGCGCCGAGGGCTGCGAGGGGCGGGCCCGGAACCGTCCCCGGCAGTCACGTTGGAAAACGACTCTTCCACGCTCGCTCGGTCTAGGACCACAACACACAACAGCCATTGGGGGGGGGGGGGGGCGGATATGGCACTCCCGGGTTTTCTCCCCCCTGGGTAGGGGAAGTGGTGCTTAAAAAGAAAAAGGAGATTTGAAGGCCCTCTGGAAGAGGCCGAGAACCTTGGTGAGCTGCTCTTGGCTGGGGGAGAGGGGGCCGAAGAGAGCAAACGGCGAGCGCCGGGGCGGAGGAGGTGCCGGCGCTCCCCGCCTCCTCGGTTATCCTCTCGGGTTTCCTCTCACGTTCATTAGGGACAGGCAGGAGCTTGAGCGGCGGCCGCCGGCGCCCGCCGACCCGCCGGCAAGCCGGGCTTTGGGCGCGCGGAGGCGCCCAAATTATTATTAACAACAACATCATCATCATCATCACCATCCATCCATCCATCCATCTAGCTACATCTGCATCTTTTTGTCTCGGACTCTGAAAACGTCCTTGGGATCAATCCAAATGACCCCAACCACATGTGATGTCCAAAGCGCAAAGATAGCAGGGAGAAGCCCAGAATGGGCGTTGACATAAAACAAAACCACAAACAACACCCCTTCAAAATACCCCACATCGGACTCAGAGGGTTTCCACGACGTTTTGCGAAAGCACCGACCCCCGGAGCGCGCTCCCTCCCTTCCTCTCACTCTCGCCCTTATCTCCAGATCACAAATTTTTCGCAGTGATCGTTATTACACCTCAAAAATTTGCCAGGGAAAAAAAATACATCAACCTTCAGAAGAACTCCACGTTCTCAAAGGTGCATCAGTGGGTCTATTAGAGGCACTGGGATGATGGTAGACAGAGGGACACGTAGATATGGATATAGACAGACAGACAAGACAGACAGACACTTACCTTAGAGCCACATGGGAGGTTGGGGGGGAAAAATCAAATTATCCTTCAAAATTCCAAATAGCCAGCTATCCTAAAAGAAATCAAGAGTATTGGGTTAGAACCCTTGCAATCTTCACCCTTCCATGAAAAGTCAAACACAACAAAAAATATTTTTCTAAAGAACAGAAAAGAAGGAAAGTCGCTCGAGTTCGAAACGCGCGTGGGCCCCTCTGTGATACATACAAAGTAGACGTGAGGAGGGCTTCTCTAGCGATTTTTATTTTTAATAACAGTGGAGGCTGAGTTGGAGCTGAGGTCGGTTCCGCTCTCAGGGAGATTTGCTGAGAAAGCGCCTCTCTGGCAACTTTTTGACGCAAACTCTCCAACCAATGGCAGGGAGAGAATGATTGACACATCTAAGCCAGAGGGAAAATAATAAAAACACACAACAGGGGGAGGAAAACAGGCCGCTGCTGCACGGGGGGACGAGCAGGCAACAAATCCAGGCCTCCGACATTACCAGAATGTTCTTGAAAGACACTGGGCTGTGCTTAAAATATACATTATGGGCCGGAGCATGTGAACTTATTGTATAATTAAAATGATGGACAGGGAGGCCTCTCCTTTCCTTCTCCTGTTCTTCCTTTCCTCTCTTCTCCCCCCACCCCCTCTTTTGTTTTTGCTTTTGTTTTAGGGAAGGAGAGAAAGGAAACCCATACACCTTAATATGGGAAGATAAAAGTATTTAAGTCAAGGTTGGAGAAGAGTGAGCGTGGGAGATAGCTGGTTATCACATTCCGCGCTAGCAGTAAGTGTGTAGAACAGACACAGAAAGCTAGTGAGACTGAAGGTTAAAAACACGACTCTGCGGTCTCAAACAGGGTCAGACCACGCTGAGGGGACCGGGAAGGGTAGAGAAAGGAGGCCTGGGAGTGAAGCGTAGGCGTGTAGGCAAGAGAGATGCAGATACCCAAGTCCAAGAACAAACTATTTTCAAAAACTCAGTGTCTCTCTCATTCTTTATGTCCCTATAAACGTCTCCCGGCCCCCAAGCAAGAGACCCGGGCTCCAGATTTTCGCGCAGGGTTTTTAGAGTTTTAAGAAGCCCAAGGCAGCCTGCAAAGAACACGAATCCCGGAATCTAACCCCAGGGCCAGTTGGGGAGACAGCAGGAGCCAGGTCAGGATTCGGGGCTGTAAGAGTGGGGTCGGCAGGATACCCAGGGAGGGAGGGGACGTGGGAGGCCCACGCTGGAAATAATCAGAGTTTCTGCGTTAAAACAAACGCCACCCCAACGCCAGCCGCGGCAGGGCCTGGAACTAACCGAGCCCGCGCGGCCCGAGCCGGGGGCTGGGAGCCCAGCGGCTGGAGAGGGTCGGCACCCGGGGACCGAGCCAGAGAGAGCGAACCCCAGCCCAACTTTTCCGCCTGGCACAGAGAGCGGGGCCCGACAGACCTGAGTCCCCAGAAAAGCCTAGACGGATTGGGCGGGGTGGGGTGCAGGCCCCAGTGGACAGGCTGAGGGTGTGTGAATGGCCGGGGCGGGGTGCGCGGGGAGTGGGGGGCGGAGAGCAGAAAGCAGTTCCTGCCTCACAACTCCCAAAGCCGGAAAAGAAATATAAAATCTCTTCCTGAACACCCTCCCCCCTCCAACCACGCCGCCACGGCAAGTGGGCCAAAGAAACAGCTCGCCGCTTTTAATTTGGGGACCTATGTTAATGAAGTTGGTTAATTAATTCGTCGCTTTGTTGTCGGTTCTTATACTGTATGTGTAATCAAAAGTGGCCGTCCTTGGGATTTCCAGCAATTAACGAATTACGGGAGTGCGCACGAGGCAGCCAGCGCTCGGCAGCCTGGCTGGGCTCTGTCTCCGGCTCGGCCTGAGGCTGGACACTCGGCGGCCGCGGCCAGCCTCGCAGGTGTCTCTAGAGCTCTGGGCCCCGGGTCCCCGCGAGACCTCGAGCGGCCCGG
Organism: Phocoena sinus; assembly: GCF_008692025.1. Classification (NCBI taxonomy): domain Eukaryota; kingdom Metazoa; phylum Chordata; class Mammalia; order Artiodactyla; family Phocoenidae; genus Phocoena; species Phocoena sinus. The sequence goes on from NC_045764.1 coordinate 133,882,483, forward strand.
GGTCTACCCATCTCCTCCCGGGCCCTCCGCGAGCGCTCCAATCCGAAGAGACCCGTTGGCTGTCGCGTTCCCAGGAGTCAAGACTCTCTCAGGGGGCCCGGGCTGGGGGGAGGGTGAGTACGGACCCTTTTTCTCACCCCACCCCCACTGTACTAAAATGCTTGACAACTGCCCTGAGGCCTTTAATTGGGGAGGGGGGGTAGAAATGCCCCAGGAGGTCTGGCCCGTGCGGCGTTGGTAGGGAGCTCTGGGCCAGTCACCATGCTTTCGATGAAGGAAGGGCAAATCCACCCCGATCCCACGAGCCAGAGCCTCCTTGCTACCCCAAGACAGTACAGTGTTTCCCCCCAGTTGTACCACAGTGATGTTTAAAGCATCAAAGAACGAAAAGGAAAAATGGACGTTGTGCAGCTGGCGGAGGGAAAGGGCGGGAGGGAGGGCTTGGGGGCAATGGGGGCGGGGTGAGGTGGAGAAATATCAGAACGCGCGCTTGTGATCTCCACAAAGTGAGTGAAAAATTGTAGACCGGGAGACCTATCTGCAGTGGGGTCCGGAGTCGTGGGAAACCCTTCCAGCCTGACGTCTTCTCAGATGGCGGGGGCAGCTGAATCGCCCTGAAAATTTCCCCGTTCTGTTAGACGGGCAGATTTCGGCGCCTTGGGGGCGTGGGAGGGCTTTTCCCCTTCCAGCGGCCGGGAGCAGACAGCTCTCGCTTCTCCTTTGCCCTCTCGTCTAGTAACTTCGCAGAAATTCGGGGCCAATAAACCACGAGTTGGAAATGGACAGTGTTAAATAAACAAGGGTCTCTTTAAAATTCTCATCCACTTCAGATGTCTAAAGTAAGATTGTGATGATTTTGTCACGGTTTGGTAAATTTACCCCTTTAAGAGGCTTTCATAAATCCCAGAACACACCTTCAGCCAGATTTGAATATAGATTTAGGTTTTAAAACCCAGAAGCTGGAAACAGCGCTTTATCAAAGAGAATTTCCCTTTAGCTTAGCAATGTGCTGAAGCTCTTAAAAGATTGGATCTGAGAGAGAGAGAGAGAGAGAGAGAGAGAGAGACAGAGAGGAGAAAGAGAACAAGACAGAGAGAGGCATGCGGGGGGGTGGGTGGGGGTGGGAAAAGACTTTCTTTTTCTTTCTAGAGGAATTCTGCCCAGACTCTGCAGCAGTTGGTAGCAAGCAAGCTTTCTCCTGGGTGTCTCCTGGAAAAGTTGCAAAATTGCTCTTCACCTGTAAGATCATGCTCTTTATCTTCCAGTCTCTTCTTGCCAATTTGGAAATTGCAGACAGCCGGGCTCAGGTACAGTCCCCACAAACCCTACTCTAGTTCAGGACAAAAGCCACTAGCTTTGGGGTGGGGGTGGGGGTTGCTGGCTGTTGTACTGAAAACCTTAGACACCTGATGGGAGAAAAAGACTCCTTGTATGAAAAGTCTAACTCGATTTTCTGTAAGTCCTTGAACTTCCAGTACACTTACTATGTGGTCATTTTATTTTCTCTGTTCATGTTTAACATTTTTTTTCCTGTGTCCTCTGTCTTTAAATTTTTCCCTATGAATCTGACTTCTAGTAGCATGCTTTATGTTTTTAAGTAATTTTCATTAACAACTGGATGGTTTTTAATTGCCATGAGTACAATTATCTTGCTATAAATATGGGATGTAAGCATTCAGAAGGTAAATTAAGAAAACCAGTACACGGGGAATCAAATTATTTGTCAGAGCTTGCATGCAGTTTCCAAAATATGGCTGATATTCATATTTCGAAATCTAGATGCACGTCTGGTGCTAGCTGGGCTTACATTCTCCACCCCACATGCCAGGCCAGTTTAAAATATTCCAAACTTTCCTCCAAGTTTATTAAGTATGGTGGTGTGGGGGAGTGGAGGAGTGGGATGAGGAAGGAGAGAGATCTCAGGATTCTTTCCGGCTAATTAAAAAAGAAGATGAAGAACAAAACCCATATTCCGTGAGAACACAGCCTCTCAGGGGGGAAGGAGCCAGTTAGACTCCCTGAACACTTACTTCAGAAATATGAAGATTAATTTCCAATCCTTTCAGTGATTCAGTGGACAGTGGGGGACCACATCTTGCCTTAGAACTGCCACGATATTTAGAAAGAAGTCATTTTTCATTAGGTTTTAAAATACTTCTTTATTAAAAACTTTGACAAGATTAACTTTAATTAATTTTTTAACAAGAGCTAAAGATTGGCGATGCTGGCAGAATTGGGGAAAAAAAGAAGGCCACAGATCACTTATGAATTAAGCTTGGGTCGTTTATGCCCTGCATTGCTGGTGCTTCAGAAAAAAGAGGGTAAGGGGGAAAGAAATGACTTCAAAGATAGGATTGTGCTGTCCTGATAAAAGAGTCGGAGGCAAATTCCAAATGCAAAAAAAAAAAAAAAAGAGGAAAAGAGGACCATGTTGTTCCGGAATGAAACGGATTAAGATTGTGTGACAAGTGCGAGATGTGGGGCTGTGAGACATTTATGAGCTGAGTGTGAGCTGGAAGCTATGCGCCTGTCCCTAAGCGCATGAGGACCAAGGGTGTGTGCAGAGCAGGGTTAGGGTGAGGGATAGGAAGGGCATGTGTGACTGTGAGAGACGGAGAGCAATGTGAGGGGTGGAAGTGTGGGTTTGGGTGTCAGGAGAGTGTGGACGGGAATGTGGATGGACTGTTGAAGGGTGGTAGCTGTCAGTTTATGTAATTTTCATCTCTTGGTCCTGAAGTTTCCTTGAAATCAATTCTACTGCAGGCAGCAGCCTTGAGCTTACAGAGCTGATATAAAACCACCATTACAGTCCAATATCTTGCCTGTTTGCAAACTTCATTTAAAACTGGGGGAAAAAAGACCCGGGAATGGTTTTGTAAGAAAGGAAAAAAAGAAGAAAAGAAAACCACAGTGAAGCTTTAAACTAGTTTGGATAAATCTCTAATCTTTTATTTGTAACCTTTTACAAGCTTTATTTCCCGTATATGAAAAGCTTCTTTTATATGGGCACGGCAGACTTTTCCTTTGGATTTTTAATTAGAGCCCATCAATTGTAGCCATATTTAAGAATCAATATAAAGTAATCCTTCGAGATGGGATAAGGTTTTAATCGAAAATCTAATTTCCCACCCTTTGCAGATCATTTTAAGGACTGGTTGATTTAAAAAGAGTTCAGTTTTTAAAAGACATAACACCTAAAACCTGGAAAAGATCATGTCTGCAAAATAACCAACTGATGTCGCCTTACAAAGAAAAAAAAAAAAAAAAGCCTGGCTGTTGTTGGGAACTTTTTTCTTCTATTTAGAAGAATTTGACTTATTTTTTTTTTCCCTCCAACACTATTCTGTAATGTGGCTCCTCTGAGAGGATTCACGTTGAATGGGGAAAGAAAAAAGAGGAATTGTTTGTCTAAAATAGTATTTCATATGCAAAATACAGTAACTTAAATTTTTTTTTATTAACAAAGAAAACATAGATCTTGACAGATCCTTTTTACTACAGGCACCCATATTCCCAAGATTAGAAAATGAATAGCGCACACTTTTCATTTTTGTTCACGGATGCAAACTTTCCACTTTCATATCCAGGCATGAACTTTCTGACCAGTTTTTAAACTTCGACATTAGAATTTTGCGATTTTAATTTTTTACAATAATTGAAAAGTTGCTTATCACAAAGGTGTAGAATTTTAAGCAGTTCTGCTAGAGTCATTAGCTTTCAATTTTTCTCTTTTTAAAGACGAAATATGAAAGCAAGGAAGAAAACAGATAAACAAAAACTAATTGTAAGTGCACAGCCCCAACATTTTTTGCCCCTTAATGATCAAGCTGAGGTATTTGTTCAAAGACTGCATGTTATCTAAATGTGCGTAGTGCATTTTCAACAAACATCACTGCTTTAGTTTAAGATCTGCAAATTATCTCTAAACTAGAAGGGATCCCCCGAAAGTTTACAGGCATATTTTCAGTCACTGACTTGTTTTTATTGTTATATCTGTTAAGTGCATTTGAAAAAAATGAACTCATCGTATTTGCTTTTTGAAATCTGAATGAAGCGGGTTTGAACATATTTGATACTCATGCTTTCCTTTTATCTGCAGAAATTTCAATTTATTTAAAAGCCTGGCGTTTAATGCACTACATGGTCGCATACATTTTAGAGAAACTCTCTTGTATTTCTCCATAATCGTGTCTAATAAAAACCTGGGATTTTCCTTTATTTAAAAAAAATGTTAAAATATAATGCATCTTCATTAGGAAAATTGACTGCTGTGCTCACGACAGTTCTTAATTGAAAAGGCAACCCATTTTAATGGTGTGGCTGAGAAGATTACATACTTTATCCAAACACAAAGACAATTAATAATGAGAAGCAGGCTGCTGCCATTAACTCTAATGCAGTTGCATCAATGTCAGTGAAAAGTGCTCATACCTGAGATACAGGGTGCAAACTCCCCTGGCTCCCTCCTTCCCCAGTTCACCCACTTCTTAATTTGGGTTTCTTAATGTGTAAGCGCCAGGAGCGGCTGTCATCAGGCGGTTTAGTTTTAGGCAAGTGCGGCGCGGGGCCGGGCGCCCCTTCCCGCGGGTCGCGTGGTCCTGGGCAGCGCCACCCGGCCGGAGGCGCCCCAGCCGCGGGTGTCTGCGCGCAAACCTGGCGCTCTCCAGCCTGCGAGCGGAGCCCGGCGAGGGCCGCTGCGGCGCCCGAGCGCAGGAAGGTTTGGAGACCCAGGGCCACCTGGTGCATTTTGAGAAGTTTACCTAAAGGGACGGGGCTGTCTCGGAGACTGGATTCTGCTTTGATTCACTTACGGAAATGTCGTGGGGGAAAAAGAATCTTCTAAAACTGAGAGTTTAAGGGAGGGGGGCCTCTGTGCGCAAGTGGTCATCCGGCGGGTCGACCAAGTTTGCCAAAGCGCCCCCTCTCCAACTCTGGACAGGAGAGCAAAGCGTGCGTGTGCACGCGCTTCTCTCTCTCAGTGTGTGCGTGTGTGCTCGCGCGTGCGTATGTGTTGAACGCGGGGGATCCCAACCTTTCCTAGTTTCGAGCACGCCAGGCTGGGCAATGGGGAGGAGGCGGCGGCCACCTCTGGCTTTTCCTTTCCCCGGCGAGGGCGGCCAACTCAGGCCTCGCGCTGGCCGCCTCGAACCCGGAGCGTCTAGCTGCCAGAGCCAGCGCGCGAAGGGGAGACCCCAAAGTCTGGGCGCGGGGAGACCCCAAAGCCTGGGCGCGGAGCGACCGGCGGCGCCTAGTGCCAGGCGTGGCCCTGCGGACGGCCGAGCCTGGCGCTCCGGGGCGCGGGGACCCGAGGGCGGCCCTAGCGGTCGCCAAGCCCCGGGGACGACTACAGGTTGGGGAAGGGGTGATCTCGATTTAGGTTTTTACGAGGTGCTTCGGCGCCCGCGAGAGGCTTGACGCCTGCTGCTTGGAGTCTTACAGCCCTCGGAACCCGCTCTGCCCCGGTCTCTTCCCCAGCGCCGTCTCCCAGCCCGAGGCTCAGGCAACTGGGGGCGGGGGGTGGCGCCCCTCCATCAGTATCACTCACTCTCTTAAGGTGGGGCAGGCGGCCGCAGGCTAACAGGCACACTCAGACGAGATCTCTTCCCTTCACCAAAGGATTAGTGGGGGCCGGGGGCCGAGCTCCTTCGGAGAATTCTGGAGGCTTCTCGCACTGGCCAGCCACACATAGCTCCGGGGAGAGATACACTGCTGGGGTCTGGGCCCGTGTGAGGTGCTTGGGAGACCAGAGGGGAGCTGGTAGTCAGGCTTCCAAGGCTGCCCTGAGAACACTCACACACAAATTCCGAGGAGGAAGGAGCCCATCCTTCAAGGCCCAACTGGACACATGCCTTTTCCTTGAACGATAGCCTCACAGGAAAGTTCCTCCCACAAATGCACACTTCCGTCTGCAGCTCTCAGTGTCCCTGGGCCAGCCTTGTTATCCCTCAATCATACCCCACTTTCCCTCCTGTTTCCATCTATTCATCTACAGACTTCCTGCAGACTTGCCATTTTCGTGATTCTGCCCACGGGTCAGGGAGCCTCTCAAAGCTTCTGAAGACAAGCAGACATGGAGTTTCCCCTAAAACCCCAGCCTCCTCCTTTCCCTCCCTCAGGAGAGGTGGACCTCTAGAGCGTGGTCCCCAACCTTGTCTCCACCAGGGACCGGCTTCATGGAAGACAATTTCTCCACGGAGTGTTGGTGGGGGGGATGGCTCAGGCGGTAATGCGAGCGTTGGGGAGCGGCAGATGAAGCTTTGCTGGCTCACCCACAGCTCACCTCCTGCCGTGCGGCCGGGTTCCTAACAGGCTGCAGACCACTACCAGTCCGTGGCCTGGGGGTTGGGCACCCCTGCTCTAGAGCGTTGTAACCTTCCTTTGATGGAAGCCAGCTATCAGCTATTTGTCATGGTCTGGGAACCTTCTCCCCTCCTCCCCCACCTCAGTCTATATGATGTATCTAGAGCTTTTCCTGTTCCTTTGGACTGCCTTTTTCAGACTGCAAACGTTGAAGTACTCCAGTTACTATTTATCAGACAAGCCTTGGTTTCTACTGGTGGTGAGGCCATGTGTGTCAGCTGGGTATCAAGGGAATGACCAGGTCACAAGACCAGCAGGAAGTGGTTCTCTTCTTGGGATAGCTTGAACCTTATATGTCATACTTGCCCAATAACATAAGAGTAACAACAGACTAACTTGTATTTGTGGATCTGTTTCTTGGCATTTGACCTATGGATGCTGGAGGCATCTTTATTAGCATGTGTGTGACTTTGGATAGCAACTCAATAATGACATTCCTAATCATTTATTGAATACCATTTAAGCTAGTTCAGCAACAGATAGTAGCTCTTAGCCTAAATGGCAGTTTTCTGGCAGCTTATTCAACTAATGGACAAGCAAAAAGTGAAAGATATAATTGCATCCAATACTTAGCTTCTGAATATGACAGTCACCACTTAAGAGACATACAGACCATGCTGAAAGTAGATGCTATGTTCTGAGTTACTTTTTGAAAAGCAGTTTTCGTCCGGTTGTGCTCTCTTGTATTTGATGCACAAAATAGGTCAAAGAAACACAGATGAAACAGGCATGATTTATAGATATTGAGTATCAATAGAATCATGGCCTTTAATTTATCCTGACCTTTCCCTACTGTTTCAGTAAAACAACAGAAGTAGCAAAGGGCTGGGTGAAGTCTTTTTCTAACAAGGAGGTATTCTGTAGACACTAGGTATTCGCCAAGGAATAGGTCACCTTGAGTAAGCCTGTGTTTATGTTAAAACACTTGGAGAGAAACCAAATAATTCCATTATCATTAAGGAATATTTTTAAATGCCCTGGTAGTTGACATTGGGTAGATACAACCTCAGTCAACTACATTCCAGTAAAAGCAAAAAACATTTTGCATTAGACCATATAGTCTTAAATCCTGTTGCACATTTGGATCAGTTTGGTCTATCAACCAATTTATTCACACATGGCAGGATGGATAAACATTTTTCACGTGCAAAATTTTCCATTGAAATCTCTTATTTCTCTAAAGATGTATGATTATCAATCCAAGAAGTCTCCAGAGCATAAGTATTTTTAGAAAGTTGATTGCAACATGAACTCATATTCATTTATTTGTTCATTCATTCAACAAACATATTCAGGGGCCTACTATGTATTATGCAGTTGTCAGAAGTTATGCCTAGAGATTCATGCTCAGGACCATAAACTAAGTTAATTCTTTTTCTCATTTAAAGCAAAAGCAAATAGTTCTAATAAGGATTTGATCTAAAACTTTACATTATCTACCCTCTTCTGGAAAATTCACCATCCCAAACCTGAGGGCAGAAGTCATCTTGATTTTTCCAGTTTCTAGAGTGTAGAGGATTTTTGAAGGCAAAAATTAAGCATGGAGAGATTTGTCAGTTGCTCTAAGGTGTAAGTACTTGTGTTGATCATCCACAGCAGTGGTACTAGGGAAAGCTGTAGGAGTTGTTTGCATTAACTGACAAAAGTTGATGACTCTTAATGTTCAAATTTGATTTGTTTCTAAAAAATAAAATCAAAAGGCAACTGAGTGTACATTTTATTATATGTTTAGATTATGTGCTCTCCAGGAGAAGATAATTTTTTAGATAGGAATAAACACAACCTTGAGATTTAACTGCATATTCTTTTAGCTGATATCTAAAAGATAGACTATATGTGTGCGTGGCATCACTACATTTTAATCTTATTTGTAAGAGAATGCAACAAAAAGTGTTCAAAATGATTATAAGTACCAGTTACTTTTTCAGTCTCTTTTTCTGGACTAGACATAGTTATTATATATCTATTAGTTTGTTTTTGGCCATTTTAGCTTCAACTACTTGTGATGAGTTTTATTTCCCTGCGAATTTAGGATTTCCAAAGTAACAACTTACAATCAAATATAGTCTTTCCTATAAAGACTTTCTCCCCCTTCTTTTTAGTTTGTTCTCCATCCATAAAACAGACATTACCATGGATTTTTCCATTGGTCATTGATGGAGTTATTGAATGTGATCAAATGATAATACATTAGAACTGAGTCTCTATAGAGGAGGTCAGTGCATAAAGCATCCCTTTTTCTGATGAACTCTAGCAGGAGGAATTAAATGCTACCTCTTATAAAGCAATCTTACTGATCTATGTCTGTCTGGTCTCACTAGAGCCTTTGAGCCACCTCTTCACCAGGAGTTATTTTATCTTTTGGGTATGATTTGAGGGTCATGGCACCCATGAGTAGCCTGTGGTCTGTAGAGAGGCCATGTTCATTACTACCTTTGGTACAAAGTATTTAGAGGGTTGTTTTTTTTCAAATATCCGAAAAACATCCAAAAATGCATTCTTTACTTTCCAAATTTGGCCTTTTTAATTTCCTGTACAGCTAAGAGGATATGAGAGCCCCTTTGTTCTAGAGCTGCCGATTCTTGTGTTCAGGTGTTTGTTTGTTCCAGGGACTGCACTTGTGATTTTAAAGTGCCATAAATTCTTCTAACTAAGCCCCTATAGTCTTTATACCACCTTGCCAGCTTAGATTGAAATCTTGAGAATGAAAAAAAAAGTTTCCATGAGATTAGGTAGCTATTCATATTATAAATATGACTTTATTAAATTTAACTGGCAAAGAGATCTATTACAAGTAAAGAAGGTGAAAATGCAGGCCTAAAATACCCAGGACTGAAAATAGAACATTTAATTTATGATTCTCTCGGCAGGTGGGGTGTGAAATAGAATGCTACTGTTGCTGCTGCCAGAATGCTTGCCTATTTTTACACTTTCGTAAGGGATGTGGGCAATGGAAAGGGATACTTCTTTAATACGACAGTGTTTATGTAGAAATTCATTAGACTTAAGGAGGGCAGTATTTGCTTTATGGATGTTCTTGGATCTCTTGACGCCAGAAAGGTGTATGAGAAGGATGGTGAAACGAAAAGGAGATGAAAATCCAGACACTCCATCAGCAGCCTTACCCTGTGACAGACCCAGAGGCAACTCCAAAGCCACCAGGGCAACTGCCTGTTCAGTTTGCCAAAGAGCCAGATGCTGTTGCTTGGAAGAATCTCCTCCACAGCTTGATGTCTGGGTCCTGTGATTGCCATCCAAAGAACAGTGGTGGGGCATGCTGGGATGAATGCAGTCCCGGCATCCCACTGCAGTGTATTCTTTTTTAAAAACAGAGTCATTTTAAATTAAATAAGTTTTAAAACTCACATGTTATTTTTGAAAATTTAAAAAGGAAATTGGAGGACAACGGTACAAATCAAGGCTGCATATCTGAAAAAAAAATCCTCTTAAACTTTATTTTGCTTTTAGGTCATATTTAATTATCCCATGAGGACTGGGACATTTAGAAGAGACAAAAGACCATCCCCTATTCATAGTGAAGACATAAGAATCACTACAATCTAAAAGAATGGTGATGCAGATAGTATTTATTATTTATATTATTAACTGTGATCATTTATAATTTATTTACATGAAATAAAAGTAAGATATTTAATTTTAAGGTTAGTGTTTTTTTTTTTTAAGATTAGTTTTGGAACAGAATTTTGACTGTGAGTGCCAGTGAACCTGTGTTTAAGTAGAAAAAAGCAGTAAGAAAAATGATAGGAAACATTTAAGGGGAAAAAAATCATGCCTGACTATCTGATGAGTCACCAACATCTCTTCTTACATATTAGCAGTATTGTCCTATGAAGCAACATCCTTCCTTTTCAAAATGTGTGTTAATATATCTGTTGTGTTGTTGCTGAGTGAATGATAGCTGCTGCATGTTTTTGAGTCACTCAGACCACTTCAACAAATGAATGTAATTTGATTCCAATGTACAACCAAAATCTTTGCTCTTTCTGTGTAATCTTTTATTTTTCTAATCATAGGAATTTTTTTCCTTGAATATTCCCAGGCTTCGTCTAATAGCCTAATAGTAACCCTGAGTGCCGGGGTAAATCTGTAATTTCTTTGATAATTGTGATCAATGTGAATCATGGCATGATTAACGTGGCCATGGTAATAGGTAACTGTTAAAAAGATAATCAAAATATTTGGAGAGTGACAACTTACTATGGAGCAGTGGTTCTCAACCAGGGGTGATTTCTCCCCCCAGGGGACATTTGGCAATGTCTGGAGACACTTTTGGTTGCCACAACTGTTATCTAGTGGGCTGAGACCAGAAATCCTGCTAAATATCCTATAATGAATGCAGAGGGCAGCCCCCAACAACAAAGAACTGTCTGGCCTAAAATGTCAGCAGGTGCCAAACTTGAGAAGTTCTGATGTAGAGAAATAGATAACATGTATACTAATGCTGATATCTAAGATTTTTTGGTGATAACCAAAATATAAATAGCCGTGTAGTATCACTAATGCAGATTAAAAGTAAACTCAGTTACTCAAATATTTTCACATATCTTCAGGTTTGGGTTCATATAGACAAGGCATAATATTATTCTTACTTTCTGCAAAATTTCTTTCTCATCCTCACTTCAATTATTAGTTAAGCATATAACTAGCCATATCTCGATGAAGTCAATAGTAACTTTGAGTTATGCTCATGTTTCATGAACAGGATACTAATTCAGAAGGAAAAACTATGTTAAACAGTTTTTAGTTTTTAATCTTTATTTCTATTTCTAAAACTTCTTTCCAAAAAATGTGGAAAATACATGAAACTATAAAGAGGAAAATGAAATCCTTAATTCTACCACCTTAAGTGTTTAGTTTCTGTGAACTCAAAGTTATGCATATGGGCATTAATTTCTTTTTTAATAAATTTTTTTATTTTTATTTTTTAATTTTTGTCTGCGTTGGGTCTTTGTTGCTGCTCTCAGGCTTTCTCTAGTTGTGGCGAGCGGGGGCTACTCTTCGTTGCGGTGCGCTGGCTTCTCATTGTGGTGGCTTCTCTTGTGGTGGAGCATGGGCTCTAGGCGCATGGGCTTCAGTAGCTACAGCATGCGGACTCAGTAGTTGTGGCTTGAAGGCTCTAGAGCGCAGGCTCAGTAGTTGTGGTGCACCGGCTTAGTTGCTCCGCAGCATGTGGTATCTTCCTGGACCAGGGCTTGAACCCGTATACCCTGCATTGGCAGGCGGATTCTTAACCACTGAGCCACCAGGGAAGTCCAGCATTAATTTCTTAATACAGGAACAGATACTGTTTGACAAAATATTTCATTATGATTAAGTTTTCATGATATTAACTCCCCTGTGCAGCAGATGAAAAGTGCCATTTCTGGTCATTTTCATAATTGTTCTCAATACTAGTTTTTATCCCCTTTTTTGAGTGTGAATTTGTTTTTTGTGTGTGGGGGGGTTTTTTGTTTGGTTTGTTTTAAGTAATGTTTTCATTTATACTAAATAGAAGGCATCTCCACATAGAAAAACTTGCTTGGACCACACTGTCATCCTGCCTTATCTGTTTTAATCTAACCTTATGTATGGTTTGTCCTGATAATTTTTTCTTAACTCAGATGTTTATTATAAGTTGCTGTTCAGTTTTGTCTCCGTTAAATCTTTGGGTGAAGCTATCACCATTGGACAAGATTATGATGGTAGTTAGTTACAAATGGGCCTTTTGGGTCCTGGCAGGTAGACCCAGGCACAGAGCCCCTGTCAGGGAATGAAACCCAGAGAGAAAGGTAGGGAGGATTGCCAGGATGGTCCAGTATGGAAAAATTACAGAAGCAAAAAGGACAAATCAAAGTTAACAGAATAAAGCACAGACTTTAAATAACAAATTGAGCAACAATGAGTGTGTATTAGCATTTGGGCAGTTACACATGACCTCTGCTTTATTTAAGCCCTTAATCTTTGGTTTCCTCCTCAGACCCACATTACCTCTTGTCAGGGAAGCAGTGGAGAAAGTGGAAATGGCCCATAACCTTCAGGATTTATCTTTTCTAGGATTTTAAAACAGGGCTAGCCCTCAAACTAACACAAGCTTTGTCTTATGCAGTTGATAATGGCTACTTAATGGAACCCGCCTCAATATAAAACAAGAGCTTCAATGAACAGTTTCTAGAGCAGAACTTCTTTCCTCCTTAGCAAAGCAGGTCTCATTCCTGGGTGTGTAACAGGTGGCACATTCAAACAGTAACACACCTGTCTAGGGTGCTACCTTTTTTTTTAACATACTCTGAGCAACATGATTTAGGAGAAGCCCACCCTCTTGCATCCACCAAGTTCAGCCAAATAAAAAGGAACATAGTGAAGGGCTTTCTATAGGTTGCAAAAGAATCATTTGAGGAGAAATGAAATATAACTGTGGAATGAATAATGTGTCAAGTGGCAAAAAATAATATAAAGATACAACTGAAGTATGGATCCTTTCCGCAATAAAGAATGGATGGACACTTTTGACAGTAAGACTACAGAATTATTTGTCCTGGTTCTGTTTTGGGTCTTCTTCCTTATCAACAGATGATGGGTCTCTGCTGGGCCTCCCCAGGTCCTGTCCTGGCCAGATCTAAAGTTGCTTGCCTTTGCCATCCTGGCCATTTCTTTGAATTAGGGCTGATTTATGAGTTATGGAGAAATCCCAATCTCTGGGTGTTTCAAACCTGAAGTTTAGAATTTAATGTTGAGTGTCTTTTTCAACTATTTCTACACCTCTAGTTATTTCTCTTTCTATTTATACTTGCAAAATATTAGAATGGGCTGCTCATTTGATTCTGTAGGTGTCTGTAAGTTTCTTTGTCAGTTATAACACTTATTTTATTTTGTTCTGCTGCTATCGAGGAAGGGACCTATACATCCACCCAATGTTGATAGGAAGAAAATGGTAACTCCTTTGGGCACTACCTAGAGGAGTTTTCCTTCTCTTTCCATCACTTATATGTCCTTAAGGGTACTTTTTGTCATATTCTTACCTGCATTTTCATCATTAGCTAAAAAACAAACTAAGGAACCATGTGCTTATTTTTCTATCGGGGTTTTGCACTTACATGATGCCCATTTGTAAGCAGTTTGTATATACATCTAACTTCTTCCCAGATTGTTTAAAAAAAGAAAAAAATGGAACAGAGCATGCACGGCCTAGGAGGCACTCAACCCTTGGGACTGGGGGTGAGTATTAACAAGAATGCAGGACTTAATTTCGACACTGTTCTTTAAAATACAAAGGAAGTGTGGAACCCCAAGTGAACTGAAAGAGCTGTTATGATGGAAATATCTCAAGGGCACTTCTCAGATGAGTATAGCACATAGTTAAAGGGTAAGTTCATTTAACCTGAAGAAGAATGGCTAAAGTGATGACCCAATTAATGTCATGAAATGCATAGATAATTTCTGGAAGAGGGATTTTGAAGGAAGCTCTCCATGCCTTCTTTATAAGATCAGAGATGATGAAAGAACTTAACATAGGAGCTTTCAGCTGAACACACAATTCATATCCCCAGCTTATCGAACCCAGTGGCAAAACACAGGAATATGTTTACTGGTGGCCACTGTAGATTCTCTGTGTTTGGAGATCTCTGGGAAGAGATTTGAAAGCTTTGGTTAAATAGCTTTATTTACACCTGCCTGAAGGTAATCAAATGATTTCTTAAGCTTCCTTCCAGTTCTTATCCTATGATGTAAACATAATTTTTAAATTATTTTTATATTTACTCCCAACTAGTAAATTCTAGGAGGGTCTTCTCATGTTTTGAGGATTTAAGAAGTTCGTGTTATGAAAAGATTTACTAGCCTTGAAATTCTCTCTTAAGAGAGCTCATAGAGGACTTCCCTGGTGGTGCAGTGGTTACAACTCCATGCTCCCAATGCAGAGGGCCTGGGTTCGATCCCTGGTCCAGGAACTAGATCCCACATGCATGTTGCAACTAAGAGTTCGTATGCCACAACTAAGGAGATGGTGAGCCGCAGCTAAGGAGTCTGCAAGCTGCAACTAAAGAGCCCACTTGCTGCAACTCAGAAGCTGGCAAGCCACACCTGAGGAGCCCACGAGCTGCAACTAAGGAGCCCACCTGCTGCAACTAAGACCCAACGTAACCAAATAAATTTTAAAAAAAAAGGAAGCTCATAGTTCTTGCATATTTTTGGTATGTACTTTAAAACACCTTTCCTTGTTCCTTATAGTCTTAGCATTATTTACTACTTAGTTACAAATTTTTATTACATGCCATTCGTTATATTTTATCCTTCCAAGGCCAACACAAACATTAAAAAAATCTAAACCATTTGTTGTATCCTGAACTGTTTCTTAGACGTTAACTTTATCGTTTGAATTGTCATAAAGTTGACTTTTTTTTTTTTTGTATTCTTTTTTTTTTTTGCGGTACGTGGGCCTCTCACTGTTGTGGCCTCTCCCGTTGCAGAGCACAGGCTCGGGACGCGCAGGCCCAGCGGCCATGGCTCACGGGCCCAGCTGCTCCGTGGCATGTGGAATCTTCCCGGACCGGTGCACAAACCCGTATCCCCTGCATCGGCAGGCGGACTCTCAACCACTGCGCCACCAGGGAAGCCCATAAAGTTGACTTTTTTTAGTATACAATTCTGTGAATTTTTTTAACATATGTATAGAGTCCTGTAACCACCACAATCAGGATACCCTGAACTTTTTCAACGTCAGACACTATGCTACTGAAATCCATTCTCTAATGTAACTGTTCAATGACTTTATATCCAGTAAAACACATAGGGAATTATATTTACTGGAAAAATGATAAGTGTTTACCCATAATAAATGAAGTGCTTTACTCAAGATATTCTTAAAACATCCGGGTTGCTGAATCAGACCCATTGTGTCCAAATTAATTTTATACAATTTCTTGTTATTGCAACAGTTGTCACCACTAACAGACAATAATATATGCACATATACATGTCAATATGAATACCAATTTCCCATAGTTTTGAAGACTTCATTGTGTCTCACAAGGTTTTTTATATTTAAAATCTAATTTAAACTATGACATGAACTTAGATTATAATTTAGAGCATTTTTACTCACCTGGTGTAGAATCTACCCTGATTAGATTTTTATTTCATTCTTTCTTTAAAAGTTGCTTAGAACAGATTGCAGAAAATATGACTTCTACCATAAGTCATCAAAACAGAACAAACTTTTTTCCATGCCAGATTTGTATATCTTAAAAATACCACCCTCAGGATGAGAGAAATGGATTCAAAGATTCTATTCATATTTTTATGGTTGAATTGGATACAACAAAGTTTTGGTTATTCTGACTTGTGTAAACTTCCTAAGAGGAACTGATGCTACACGCAGAGTCATTTTTATTTTTATTTTTTACTTTTTAAATTTTATTTATTTTTGGCTGCATTAGGTCTTCGTTGCTGCCAGCGGGGGCTACTCTTCCTTGCGCTGCATGGGCTTCTTTTTGTGGTGGCTTCTCTTACTGCAGAGCACGGACTCTAGGCGTGTGGGCTTCAGTAGTTGCAGCACACGGGTGTTGTTGTGGCTCACGGGCTCTAGAGCACAGGCTCAGTAGCTGTGGCGCACGGGCTTAGTTGCTCCGCAGCATGTGGGATCTTCCCGGACCAGGGATCGAACCTGTGTTCCCTGCGTTGGCAGGAGGAATCTTAACCACTGCGCTACCAGGGAAGTCCCCAGAGTCATTTTTAGAGGCATGATGAGTCAGCTCTTTTAGCAATGTCAAATTTGCCTACCTGTTTGTAGATATACGCACATAAGATAATATTTTTCTATAAACCCAGTTTGTATATACACAGAAAAACAATAATATAGGTAGAATAGCACTGTGCTTTGACTATGTTGTTTCTACTGATAGATGAAAATACATGTTTGTAATTTTTAGATAAAGTTGAAAAAGTCAAGGATTTGTGCTCAACTAATCACAGTCAACACACTGAATAGAATCCTGTTAAACATGCCTCTTCTTTCCATCTCTTTTCAGAAAGGGAAGTTATTATGAGACAGTAAACATAATACCATTAAAAATACCTGGAAATTTAGTACATGGTGTCAGAGATGATACCACAATAGTCACATGTAATGAGGTTGGATTGTGTGTATTCTTCCAATTTGTCATTTCCTTTCAAAGCTATTATTTCACCCTTACAGATAACCTCTCTTCAGTTAAAAAAACATCACCATTAACATTCAATCACTTTTTGCAGGCTTTGAACAATTTTTTAATCCAACAAGCTATTTTACCTTACACAATGGATGTGGTCTTAGCCAATAATCTTCATTGTTAACAACATCCAATGGCTTTTAAACAATTATATGACATCCATTGTGTTCCATTGTCTTTCTATGGCAGTAAATGCCCTTTAAAGCACTCCAACTAGTAAGGTACGAGGTATCGCTTTCATAAAGTTATGCTAGCTGTCTCTAATTCAACTATTCAACTGAAAGACTTCCTTCAAAGCTGCAAAATTGTCCTGACACTTCCCTATTTCTGATGTTAAACTGAGCTGTTTCTGGTTGCTTGGATTGTAAAGTGTTTCTTTACCTATTTTATCTTTTAAGACTGTTTTACTTATGAAGAAATGGTTTCAGGTTTTTTTAATCCATGAAAATGACAATAGGAATTATAGGTAGATGTCATTTGTATAAGTGTCAAGAAGAAATGAGCATCTTGTGGGGGAAAATGTCCGATCTCTACCCATGAAGAAAGCCATGATGTTAAAGCTCAAATTCTGTGCCACCAGTGCCACTGCTTCTTACTGCTCACTGCCTCCCACCCCCTTATTTCTGGGGTAAGTCTTATTTGGGTCATTTGATTATTTACTTATTATCTCTAGAGGGTGGGTAGGCTAGTACAGTCTGAACTCCAAATACACTCAAAATGTAATAAAGGTCAGAAGCTAGAGAGGATTAAACCCCTTGTTATATTTACCTTTTGAAAACCCATCCAGCTTTACCCCACAATTTCACCCTGGGAAAAAGTAGAAATGGTATTGGATACATTATCCGAAGAGAGTCCGTACGTAGTTCTTTGCCGCTAACTAATCATGAATCATTTTTTTCTCTTATTAAATACAAATTTGGAGTTAGTGTGTGATACCTTTTTTTTTTTTTAACTTTCTCTCTGAATTTTTAGGAATGGAAACAACAGATGCCAAAAATCTCCCTCCTAGGTTTGATTCTACAGAGACTGAAACGATGAATCATTTGGCTGCCATTATTTTGCCTTTTTTTTTTTTTTTTAATTCCTCAAGGTTGATGGCTGTAACTCTCAATCTGGCTACACCATTGTTAAAGTTTTGGACAGTAGGACCCTGGCATACCCACCACAATCAACCTGCATTGCTCCTCATTGCCCTAGCAAACTACCAGATAGAAGTTCTGGACTATACTAGCTAGAAACTCACTAATTGCAACATTCTTGGTGAACAGTAATAGTTACGCTGACAGGATACTAATCAGATACCAGTGCTACTCAAACAAGCATGGTTCAAGGAGCATGTATTTCATGGTCATGGGCTATCCTCTGACTCCAAAGACAATACAGAACATAAGTGTTTATTAAGGAAGACCACTGAAGAAGAGAGACCAGGTAGCATCTATCTGAGTTAACTCGTGAGAGGTGCCAGCCTCCACCCTTTAGAAAGATCACTGCTCAGGGAGGCATCTCACCTGTTCTTGAGGTTATCTGTGTCCACCTATCTTTTAATCTTCACTTCATAGAGCTAACACACTTCTTTTCTCACCCACGTGTTATAGGTATATGTCAGGTGGCACCTTGGACATTCAGTAGAACAGGGAGTAGATAAGCTGGTGAAAAAACTGGGACTTTCTAAAGAGGTTGACAGCTTGTCTATTTATCAGATGAATTTGATTTTCACCAATCATATTGAGGTATGCAAAAACATATTCAGGGCTTCCCTGGTGGCGCAGTGGTTGAGAGTCCGCCTGCCGATGCAGGGGACACGGGTTCGTGCCCCGATCCGGGAAGATCCCACATGCCGCGGAGCGGCTGGGCCAGTGAGCCATGGCCGCCGAGCCTGCGTGTCCGGAGCCTGTGCTCCACAACGGGAGAGGCCACAACAGTGAGAGGCCCGCGTATCACAAAAAAAAAGAAACAAAAAAAAAACCATGTTCAGAAAAAAGCCTGGGAGGGGAGAGAGGCAGAACCTGGTATGACTGGATCATCAGTAAAGGGACTACTACAAAAATAAATGAAAAAGAGAAAAGGAAGGAAAAATGGAAATTTCAATTCACCTAACCTAACATTGTTTCCCCAGAAGAATAAGTAGGTTTAAATATGTGAACTATATTTAATACAGACTAATTAATATTGTGAATATACATTCAATGGAAGCCCAAAACACTCTGAAAACAAAATAAATGGTGAACACTCTGCTTAGTTCTGTGTGAATGCTAGCTGAAAGTGAATCTTATTGACTGAGGAACCATAGTTCATAAAGATTTTTTTTCTTCTGTGAACCATAAAATGTTAATTCCAGTATGGCAGTTCATGCTTGGTTTTATTCCTTCCTTCAGCAAATGCTTATTAAGCCCCTACAGTGAGCTAGAAGCTTTGGGGGCTGTATAGAGGTATAATCCATGGGAATACATAGAGGCAAAAACCACAGTTGCTGCTTCTATCAGTCAGGGTCCTGGCAAGGAATAGATGGTGCACTCAAGCATGGTAATTGAGGATAGGTGAATGAAGGGACTATTTACAAATGTGTTGGTGGGGATAGGGAACCCATGAGGGATGGTGAAGCACCATGGGAACAGCAACATTGGAGAGCCATTGCCACCCCTAATCCTGAAGGGATAAGAGGAAGGAGAAGTTACTGGAACCCAGGGCAGACTGTAGCTGTGGTTGTGGTTTTGGCTATAGGAGAGAGCCACCTAACAGGAACTGTGGCGTCCAGGAGAGGAATGCTGACATGCCATGTCCCAGCAGGGAGGGGACCGAGCCACAAACACCACGCACTCTCTCCTCCCACCCTCTGATTTCCTCCTGTTGACCGTCATTGGTTAAACTCAACCCCCAACCAGAAAACCAGAGAACAAGGGAGCCCATTGACATCATCCATGAAGGTCAGCATCCCAGTATATGCAGAGCAGAGCAGAGAAGGGTAGAGGACGGTTCTAGGGGTCCAGCACACTGACCGTGAGATATACATGCAAAGAAAGTTAAACACAAAAAAAGGGAACAGTATGCAAGGTGTTCCAAGATAAATGACACGTGATACGACAGTATGCCCTGCTTGGGGAGTGTGGTATAACTCAGGGAAGAATCCTAGAAAGAAAAGGAATACATCTACGGCTGGGCCTTTAAGAATGGGCTAGGATTAGGTCAGGACAGACTAACGTGGAGGGTGGATAGTCTAGTTGGGGGGCAACAGAGGGAACAAAGGCATGGAGATAAGAATAAATATGGCACAATTGATTAAGAGACTATGTCCAACTTGCTGAAGCACAGAATGGATATATTCCATAATGAAAATGCCAGAGACCTTCTGTGAGAATTGCTATTTATAAAATTTTCCCTTATTTTGTACTCTGCAAAATTTTTGTACAGAAGAAGGCATTGAAGATAGGATAGCTGGCCACAGGACCCTTTCACTTTCGCTTGCTATTCACATGAAACAGTGAACTAGTTAACCACAAAACAGACAAAATGCCACAGTGAATGGTACTTGGAATTCAAAAAAGGAGTGGTCTAGAATGTGTAATTCCTCAAGTGTGTTCACTCATTTAAAAAAATTTGTTCAAAAAACATATTTGAAGAATCTCCCATGTGCCAGACATTAGCATTACAAATAGAGGGGTTTTTTGTGGGGGGGCAGTGATCCACATCCCAAAGCCAATGATTGACAGTTTGTCTCACATTGAACCTTGCCTAGTTTAGACAAAAACTAAATGATGTATACTCTTCCAAAATGTACCCTAATCCACAACCGGTACTTATTAAATATTTGTTGACCAAATGAATGAGAAAAGTAATTAAAATTAAGTGTTATAAATTTCTACAATATTTTGAAACAGGGCATAAGACGGTCATTTATACTGATTTACAAAATGTAATCATAGTGCAGACCTACTCTGAAGACCCACTGGCCTGTCTTGTTTACCAAAGTAATCTCAGCTCCTAGCAAAGAGCCCAGCCCAGAGCTAGAGCACAATCCCTATCCACTGAATAAATGCTGGGATAAGTTAACAAATGAATGCATACTCGAATTAAGTATTTTTACAGTAAGTTTGCTTGGGATGGTGGCATCCCTTGGGGAGATCCCGTAGGGAGATGTTGTTACCATTACAGCACATTAAGTAGTCCTTCAGATTCTTAATGAGTACTTCTTGTAAGTTCTTCTTAACTTTTCCTCACTTTAATTCCTTGTGAGTCCCAGATGAGCGGTTGTTTAAATAGCTCTAAATATAAAGGGGTGAAATCATGTCCTGCATCACTTCTGAAAGGCAACACATCAGGGCAACCCATGAAGATGCAGGGCTTCTGTCTCCAACCAGGGCCTAGGTGTGTATACCTGTGGTCGACCTCAGTGCCACTTGCACATTTACCTTTGTTCCCTGCTTTAAGAGCTCTAACTTCTTTTCCTGCTGCCATTAAAATCATATTAAGTCATTCTGAAGTGCTTCCCATAAACACCAAATGAGAAGTATAGCTGTGAGACAAATTATCTACCTGTGTGGAGTAGGTTATTATTTTAATTTGTAACCTGAGGGATATTCATTTGAGAGATGAGAGTATTGGGGTGTGCACCCTCCCCCCATGCCCCATTTACGGAGCAAGGAGTGTGACTCCCCCTCCCCCAGGGTAGCTTTAACCCCACTGGCTTATTAATTATCAGGGTAAATTTCTATTTACTGGCTTTTAAACATTGCATTTTTTATTTGCCATTGGACACAAATAGAGATCTAAGTTCACACTGATTTTATGCCTTATAGAAACTGAAAATCAGGTAAGATTAATATCGTCAGATGATGATGGATGTGCGGTAATTTTAACTTTAAAGCGAACGGGCCTCCTTGTAGAGTGAATTACATTTATACAACTAGATTTCTCTTCTAGTCCGCTTTCAGTTTAACAATTCCTGTGTCTGTGAGGGTGAGGCGGAAAAGCCGAGGCTTTCAGGTGTCCCTAAGATCTGGAAATACCCACTGCAATCCAATTGTGGGTGAAGTGCTCTGTGCACCAAATCCTTGTGT
This sequence comes from Phocoena sinus, assembly GCF_008692025.1. Lineage (NCBI taxonomy): Eukaryota > Metazoa > Chordata > Mammalia > Artiodactyla > Phocoenidae > Phocoena > Phocoena sinus. The sequence goes on from NC_045764.1 coordinate 133,904,102, forward strand.
TTATATTTAGAAAGAAATAGAAAATGATTGTTAGGACTGATGGCACCCTGCTGACCTGAAGACAGAATTTGTCATGAGGGGTTTTTCAGAACCTTGTGGCTGAGATCAGACCAATTCCTTTCACTTGAACAAAAGATTATTTATGACGAAAACATTAACCCATATATTCTGACAGATTGAAATATAAAAGAGGTAAAGGAAGTCTGAAACACATGGATTCAAAAATGTTTTAAATATGTGTGCTAGGAATGGAATTATGCATATGTCACTTTCAGTTCTGAGTATTTGTTCCAACTTGTGAAATTCTTTTCTTGTTTTAAAGATCTTCTCCCTGCTAAATATACCTAGATATTAACATGTAGATGTCTCTGCCAACATTCAGCTTCTAACTGTATATGTAATATTCTAAGCAAGTTTTTTTACTGCAGATTATGAAATTAAACTGGCCCATTAATTTTCCCCCATAACGATTACTGTGGATGCTATATAAAAATAAAAGCAAATTTTAAAAAATTGAAGTATAGTTGATTTATAGTGTTGTGTTAGTTTCTGATGTACAGCAAAGTGATTCAGTTACACACACACACACACACACACACACACACACACATTCTTTTTTATATTCTTCTCCACTATGTCTTATTACAGGGTATTGAGTATAGCTCCCTGTGTTATACAGTAGAACCTTGTTATTTATGTATTTTATACATAGTAATTTGTATCTGCTAATCCTAAATTCCTAAATTATCCTTCTCCCACTGCCTTCCCCCTTTGGTAATCATAACTTTGTTTTCTATGTCTGTGAGTCTGTAACTGTTTCGTAAATAAGTTCATCTGTGTCATATTTTAGATTCCACATGTAAGTCATATCATACGGTAATTTGTCTTTCTTTTTCTGATTTACTTAGTATGGTAATCTCTAGGTCCATTCATGTTGCTGCAAATGGCATTATTTCATTCTTTTACATTCCATTGTGTATATGTACCACATCTTATTTATCCATTCATCTGTCAATGGACATTTAGGTTGCTTCCATGTCTTGGCTATTGTAAATAGTGCTGCTATGAATATTGGGGTACATTATCTTTTTGAATTAGAGTTTTCTCTGGATATATGCCCAGGAGTGGGATTGCTAGATCATATGGCAACTCTATTTTTAGTTTTTAAAGAAGCATCCGTCCTGTTTTCCACAGTGGCTGCACCAATTTACATTTCCACCAACACTGTGGGAGGGTTAACTTTTCTCCACACCCTCTCCAGCATTTATTATTTGTAGACATTTTAATGATGGCCATTCTGACCAGTGTGAGGTAATATCTCACTGTAGTTTTGATTTGCATTTCTCTAATAATTAGTGATGCTGAGTATCTTTTCATGTGCCTATTGGCCATCTGTATGTCTTCCTTGGAGAAATGTCTATTTAGGTCTTTTGCCCATTTTTTGATTGGTTTTTTCTTTTTTTTCTTGTTTTGTTTTGCTTGTTTTTTTTTTTCTGTTATTGAGTTGCATGAGCTGTTTGTATATTTTGGAAATTAAACCCTGGTCAGTCACATGGTTTGCAAATATTTTCTCCCAGTCTATAGGATGTCTTTTCATTTTGTTTATGGTTTCCTTTCCTGTGCAAAAGTTTATAAGTTGGGCTTCCCTGGTGGTGCAGTGGTTGAGAATCTGCCTGCCAATGCAGGGGACACGGGTTCGAGCCCTGGTCTGGGAAGATACCGCATGCCGCAGAGCAGCTAGGCCCATGAACCACAACTACTGGGCCTGTGCATCTGGAGCCTGTGCTCCGCAACAAGAGAGGCCACGATAGTGAGAGGCCCGCACACCACGATGAAGATTGGCCCCCGCTTGCCGCAACTAGAGAAAGCGCTCACACAGAGATGAAGACCCAACACAGCCAAAAATAAATTAATTAATTTTTTAAAAAGTTTATAAGTTTGTATTTAGGTCTCAATTGTTTATTTTTGCTTTTATTTTTATTGCCTTGGGAGAGTGACCTAAGAAAACATTGGTACAATTTATGTCAGAGAATGTTTTGCCTATGTTCTCTTCTAGGAGTTTTATTCTGTCATGTCTTACAGTTAAGTCTTTAAGCCATTTGAGTTTATTTTTTGTGTATGATGTGAGGGTGTGTTCTTTTTTTTAAAAAATATATTTATTTGGCTGCACTGGGTCTTAGTTTCAGCATGCAAGATCTTCAGTTGCTGCATGTGAATGCTTAGTTGTGGCATGTGGGATCTAGTTCCCTGGCCAGGGATCAAATCCGGGCCCCCTGCATTGGGAGCATGGAGTCTTAGCCACTGGACCACCAGGGAAGTCCCAGGGGTGTGTTCTAACTTCTTTGATTTACATGCGACTGCTCAGCTTTCCCAACACTGCTTGCAGAAGAGACCGTCTTTTCTGCTTTGTATATTCTTGCCTCATTTGTAAAAGATTAATTGACATAGGTTTGTGGGTTTATTTCTGGGCTCTCTATTCTGTTCTACTGAGCCATGTCTGTTTTTGTACCAATGCCATGCTGTTTTGATTACTGTAGCTTTGCAGTATTGTCTGAAGTCTGGGAGGGTTTTGCCTCTGGCTTTGTTCTTTTTCCTCAGGATTTCTTCGGCAATTTTGGGTCTTTTATGGTTCCATATAAATGTTAGGATTATTTGTTCTAATTCTGTAAAAACGTCATAGGTAATTTGATAGGGATTGAATTAAATCTGTAGACTGCTTTGAGTAGTATAACCAGTGAATGTCTTGAACATAGTTGACACCACTGTAGTATTCTAATTGGTGGGAAAAACACTTTTTCTTTTGAAGGTTTGTACAGATATGAAAAAAAATGTGCTTTGGGCTGAAGTATGAGACATGGAATCTCAGTTGAGAAGTATAATTTGGAATTATCTAAGCATTTAAAAAATGTCTTTTGAACCTCAAGAGATTACAATTAATAAATAGTAAAATTAATTAATCTAATTAATTAGATTTTTTGTTACTTATCACCACCTTTATCAATAAGTAAGAAACAAAGATGGTTGACTTTCTAGACGATTGGGTAAGCCCTAAGAATTTTAGCAAATAAGAAATGAAAGAAAGGCGTGCACTCACTCCCTCTTGTGAAAGCACTGGAATCACAACTAACTGCTGAGCAATCATTGACTGGAAGACACTGGAGCTCACCAAAAAGATACCCCACATCCAAAGACAAAGGAAAAGCCCAAAGAGACGGTAGGAGGGGCTCAATCATAATAAAATCAAATCCCATAACCAGTGGGTGGGTGACTCACAAACTGGAGAACAGTTATACCACAGAAGTCCACCCACTGGAGTGAAGGTTCTGAGTCCCACATCAGGCTTCCGAACCTGGGGGTCCAGCAACAAGAGGAGGAATTCCCAGAGAATCAGACTTTGAAGGCTAGCAGGATTGATTGCAGGACTTTGACAGGACTGGGGGAAACAGAGACTCCACTCTTGGAGGGCACACACAAAATAGTGTGTGCATCAGGACCCAGGGAAAGGAGAAGTGTCCCCATAGGAGACTGAACCAGACCTACCTGCTACTGTTGGAGGGTCTCCTGCAGAGGTGGGGTTGGGGGCCTGTGGATCACCGGGGGGACAAAGACACTGGCAGCAGAAGTTCTGGGAAGTACGCCTTGGCATGAGCCCTCCCAGAGTCCGCCATTAGCTCTACCAAAGAACCTGTAGCCTCCAGTGCTGGGTCACCTCAGGCCAAACAACCAACAGGGAGGGAACACAGCCCCACCCATCAGCAGACAATCAGATTAAAGTTTTACTGAGCTCTGCCCACCAGAGCAACACTAAGCTCTACCCACCACCAATCCTTCCCATCAGAAAGCTTGCACAAGCCTCTTAGATAGCCTCATCCACCAGAGGGCAGACAGCAGAAGCGAGGAAAACTACAATCCTGCAGCCTGTGGAATGAAAACCACATTCACAGAAAGATAGACAAGAAGAAAAGGCAGAGGACTATGTACCAGATGAAGGAACAAGATAAAACACCAGAAAAAAAACTAAATGAAGTGGAGATGGGCAACTTTTCAGAAAAGAATTCAGAATAATGATAGTGAAGATGATCCAGGATCTCAGAAAAAGAATGGAGGCAAAGATCAAGAAGATGCAAGAAATGTTTAACAAAGACCTAGAAGAATGAAAGAACAAACAAACAGAGATGAACAATACAATAACTGAAATGAAAAATACACTAGAAGGAATCAATAGCAGAATAACTGAGGCAAAAGGATGGATAAGTGACCTGGAAGATGGAATGGTAGAATTCACTGCCACAGAACAGAATAAAGAAAAAAGAATGAAAAGAAATGAAGACAGCCTAAGAAAACTCTGGGACAACATTAAATGCACCAACATTCACATTATAGGGGCCCCAGAAGGAGAAGAGAGACAGAAAGGACCCGAGAAAATATTTGAAGAGATTATAGTCGAAAAGTTCCCTAACATGGGAAGGGAAAGAGCCACCCAAGTCCAGGAACCACAGAGAGTCCCAGGCAGGATAAACCCAAGGAGAAACATGCCAAGACACATAGTAATCAAATTGACAAAAATTAAAGACAAAGAAAAATTATTAAAAGCAACAAGGGAAAAATGACAAATAACATACAAGGGAACTCCCATAAGGTTAGCAGCTGACTTCTCAGCAGAAACTCTACAAGCCAGAAGGGAGTTGCATGATATATTTAAAGTGATGAAAGAGAAGAACGTACAATCAAGATTACTCTACCCGGCAAGGATGTCATTTAGATTCAATGGAGAAATCAAAAGCTTTACAGAGAAGCCAAAGCTAAGAGAATTCAGCACCACCAAACCAGCTCTACAACAAATACTAAAGGAACTTCTCTAAGTGGGAAAAACAAGAGAAGAAAAGGACCTACAAAAACAAACCCAAAACAATTAAGAAAATGGTAATAGGAACATACACATTGATAATTACCTTAAACATGAATGGATTAAATGCTCCAACCAAAAGACACAGGCTCGGGGCTTCCCTGGTGGCGCAGTGGTTGAGAGTCCGCCTGCCGATGCAGGGGACACGGGTTCGTGCCCTGGTCCGGGAAGATCCCACATGCTGCGGAGCGGCTGGGCCCGTGAGCCATGCCCGCTGAGCCTGCGCGTCCGGAGCCTATGCGCCACAACGGGAGAGGCCGCGATAGTGAGAGGCGCACGCACAGCGATAAAGAGTGGCCCCCGCTTGCCGCAACTAGAGAAAGCCCTCGCACAGAAACGAAGACCCAGCACAGCAAAAATAAATTAATTAATAAACTCCTACCCCCAACATCTTCTAAAAAAAAAAAAAAAAAAAAAAGACACAGGCTCACTGAATAGATACAAAAACAAGACCCATATATATGCTGTCTACAAGAGACCCACTTCAGACCTAGGGACTCATACAGACTGAAAGTGAGGGGATGGAAAAAGATATTCCATGCAAATGGAAATCAAAAGAAAGCTGAAGTAGCAAGGAAGGACACTACATAATGATCAAGGGATCAATCCAAGAAGAAGATATAACAATTATAAAAATATTTGCACACAACATAGGAGCACCTCAATACATAAGGCAAATGTTAAGAGCTATAAAAGAGGAAATCAACAGTAATACAATAATAGTGGGGAACTTTCACACCTCACTTACACCAATGGACAGATCATCCAGACAGAATATTAATAAGGAAACACAAGCTTTAAATAACACAATAGACCAGATAAATTTAATTCATAGGACATTCCATGTGAAAACAGCAGATTACACTTTCTTCTCAAGTGCACATGGAACATTCTCCAGGATAGATTACATCTTGGGTCACAAATCAAGCCTCAGTAAATTTCAGAAAATTGAAATCATATCAAGCATCTTTTCTGACCACACCACTATGCGATTACAAATCAATTACAGGGAAAAAAACATAAACCACACAAACACATGGAGGCTAAACCATATGTTACTAAATAACCAAGAGATCACTGAAGAAATCAAAGAGGAAATCAAAAAATACCTAGAGACAAATGACAATGAAAACATGATGATCCAAAACCTATAGGATGCAGCAAAAGCAGTTCTAAGAGGGAAGTTCATAGCAGTACAATCCTACCTGAAGAAACAAGAAAAATCTCAAATAAACAATCTAACCTTACACCTAAAGGAAGTAGAGAAAGAAGAACAAACAAAACCCAAAGTTAGTAGAAGGAAAGAAATCATAAAGAGCAGAGCAGAAATAAATGAAATAGAAACAAAGAAAACAACAGCAAAGATCAATAAAACTAAAAGCTGGTTCTTTGAGAAGATAAACAGACTTGATAAACCTTTAGCCAGACTCATCAAGAACAAGAGGGAGAGGACTCAAATCAATAAAATTAGAAATGAAAAAGAGAACTTACAATGGACACTAGAAATACAAAACATCGTAAGAGACTACTACCAGCAACTCTATGCCAATAAAATGGACAACGTAGAAGAAATGGACATATTCTTAGAAAGGTATATCCTTCCAAGACTGAACCAGGAAGAAATAGAAAATATGGACAGACCAATCGCAAGTAATGAAATTGAAACTGTGATTAAAAATCTTCCAACAAAGAAAAGTCCAGGACCGTATGGCTTCACAGGTAAATTCCATCAAACATTTAGAGAAGAGCTAACACCAATTCTTCTCAAACTCTTCCAAAAAATTGCAGAGAAAGGAACACTGCCAAACTCATTCTACGAGACCACCATCACCCTGATACCAAAACCAGACAACGATAATACAAAAAAAAGAAAATTACAGACCAATATCACTGATGAATATACACGCAAAAATTCTCAACAAAATACTAGCAACAGAATCCAACAACACATTAAAAGGATCATACACCATGATCAAGTGGGATTTATCCCAGGGATGCAAGGATTCTTCAATATATGCAAGTCAATCAATGTGATACACCATATTAACAAATTGAAGCATAAAAAGCATATGATCATCTCAGTAGATGCAGAAAAAGCTTCTGACAAAATTCAGCACTGATTTATGATAAAAACTCTCCAGATAGAGGGAACCTATCTCAACATCATAAAGGCCATTTATGACAAACCCACAGCAAATGTCATTTTCAAAGGTGAACAACTGAAAGCATTTCCTCTAAGATCAGGAACAAGACAAGACACTCTCGCCACTATTATTCAACATAGTTTTGGAAGTCCTAGCCATGGCAATCAGGAAAAAAAAGAAATAAAAGGAATCCAAACTGGGAAAGAAGAAGTAAAACTGTCACTGTTTGCAGATGACATGATACTATACATAGAGAATCCTAAAGATGCCACCGGAAAACTACTAGAGCTAATCAATGAATTTGGTAAAGTTGCAGGATACAAAATTAATGCACAGAAATCTCTTGCATTCCTATACACTAACAATGAAAGATCAGAAAGAGAAATTAAGGAAACACTCCCATTTACCATCGCAACAAAAAGAATAAAATACCTAGGGATAAACCTACATAAGGAGCTAAAAAACCTCTACTCAGTAAAGTATAAGACACTGATGAAAGAAATCAAAGATGACACAAACAGATGGAGAGTTATACCATGTTCTTGGATTGGAAGAATCAATATTGTGAAAATGACTATACTACCCAAAGCAATCTACAGATTCAATGCAATCCCTATCAAATTACCAATGGCATTTTTTACAGAACTAGAACAAAAATCTTAAAATTTGTATGGAGACAGAAAAGGCCCCAAATAGCCAAAGCAATCTTGAGGAAAAAAAACAGAGCTGGAGGAATCAGACTCCCTGACTTCAGACTATACTACAGAGCTACAGTGATCAAGACAGTATTGTACTGGCACAAAAACAGAAATATAGATCAATGCAACAGAATAGAAAGCCCAGAGATAAACCCACACACCTATGGTCAACTAATCTATGACAAAGGAGGCAAGGATATACAATGGAGAAAAGACAGTCTCTTCAATAAGTGGTGCTGGGAGAACTGGACAGCTACATGTAAAAGAATGAAATTAGAACACTCCCTAACACCGTACACAAAAATAAACTCAAAATGGGTAAAGACCTAAATGTTAGACCAGAGACTATAAAACTCTTAGAGGAAAACATAGGAAGAACACTCTTTGACATAAATCACAGCAAGATCTATTTTGACCCACCTCCTAGAGTAATGGAAATAAAAACAAAAATAAACAAATGAGACCTAATGAAACTTAAAAGCTTTTGCAAAGCAAAGGAAACTACAAGGAAGACGAAAAGACAACCCTCAGAATGGGAGGAAATATTTGCAAACGAATCAACAGACAAAGGATTCATCTCCAAAATATAGAACCAGCTCATGCAGCTCAACATTAGAAAAACAAACAACCCAATCAAAAAACAGGCAGAAGAACAAAATAGACTTTTCTCCAAAGAAGACATATAGATGGCCAAGAGGCATATAAAAAGCTGCTCAGCATCACTAATTATTAGAGAAATGCAAATCAATACTACAATGAGGTATCACCTCTCACTGGTTAGAATGGGCATCATCAGAAAATCTACAAACAACAAATGCTGGAGAGGATGTGGAGAAAAGGGAACCCTTTTGCACTGTTGGTGGGAATGTAAATTGATACAGCCACTATGGAGAATAGTATGGAGGTTCCTTAAAAAACTAAAAATAGAATTACCATATGACCCATCAATCCCACTACTGGGCATATACACAGAGAAAAGCATAATTCAAAAAGACACATGCACCCCAATGTTCATTGCAGCACCATTTACAATAGCCAGGTCATGGAAGCAACCTAAATGCTCATCGACAGACAAATGAATAAAGAAAATGTGGTACATATATACAGCAGAATATTACTCAGCCATGAAAAGGAACAAAATGGGGTCATTTGTAGAGCCTTGGATGGGCCTAGAGATTGTCATACAGAGTGAAGTAAGTCAGAAAGAGAAAAACAAATATTGTATATTAATGCATATATATGTGAAAACTAGAAAAATGGTACAGATGATCCAGTTTGCAAGGCAGAAATAGAGACACAGATGTAGAGAACAAATGTATGGACGCCAAGGGGGGAAAGCGGCGGGGGGTGGGGTGGGGGTGTGATGAATTGGGAGATTGGGATTGACATGTATACACTGATGTGTATAAAATGGATAACTAATAAGAACCTGTGGTATAAAAAATAAAATTCATAAAATAAAGAAAGAAAGAAAGAAAAAGAAGGAAGGAATGAAGAGGAAAAATGTTGACTTGATCATATGATTTCAACCTTTTTACTTGCTAGTATATAACAAGCTGAAATAAAAATTTTTAAATAATTCATTACTTCAAAACTCATGCCTAATTCTATGTATGTTTAGGACAGGCAAGGCTGCAGTGATAAATAGACTGGAACAAGTAATGGCTCAACACAATGGCAGTTTATTTCTTGCTCATGTCAGAGCCCTGGGAGGATGAACAGATTGGTCAGAGGCTCTCCTCTACGCACTCAGTCAGGGCACCATGCTGACAGAGGCTCTGCCCTGTTCAAACTGTGGCTTCTATCCTCACCATGGTTCTCTCTATGGCAGCCACCGGAAGGGAGTGCAAAGAAGTGAGAGTAGGAGGGCAGCGTGGACTAGGCCTGGAAGTAGCACACAGGACTCTGTTTCCATTCCACTGGCTGGCACTCAGGCACATGGCTACCTAACTGCAAATGGAGACCAGCTCTGTGCCTACGAAAAAGGGGATGTAGATTCTGTTGAATAGCCAATAGCCTCTGCCACAGTCTAGCACCCTCCCAGCCTAGCAGAGGGTGTGATGCATAGTAGGCCCTCAATGAATATTTGCTGAATTGAGTATGTGTATAATACCTTCCAGGTGTGCAGTAGGGTAATCATGATACTTCCTATTTTGCTACTACTTCAAGTGATGGTGAGACTCCCGAAATAGTGGGTAAGATGCTGTGAATAGGCACTTATATACATTTTTTCAGGATGTAGACTACTTCTTATTATTCTTTTGGTCAGATTCTTCTTTTACTTCCATTCTACTTCCGTTCCATGAGCAACATACGAATTTGGGTCTGTCAGAAACAGAAAAACATATTAACTTCTGGCTTAATTTCACTCTAGGACCTCAGTTTCTGTTGGATGCTGTTGATACATCAGGGGTGCCTGATTTCTGGGTTTAAAAAGCAAAATTAATTAAATACTAGTTTGGTAGAAGCTTTCTCTTTTATGTTATCAAGATTCTATGGCTCTATGACTCACAGACATTGGCTGTATGTGACTAATATATCTAAGCTTTAGGAACTTTGGACAGAAGATTCAATAATAATGTGTTGTTATTTTTGAAGATTAGTTCAAATATCAGAAGGCACAGAAAAAAAAAAGTAATGAGAAAAATAAAAACAATAGTACCAATAAGAGAAAGCCCTGGGCTCATGTTAAGTTTTTAAAGTAAACTGTGTTATAGCTGGGGGCAACAGTAAAGAAGAGGCAGAAACACAAAGTGACACAAGAGAATGATAAACATATTTGGTGCTACAGTTATAATAAGTTAGGAATTAAATGACATAGTAATTATCTCTTAGTAGACATATATTTCCACTAGAATGCAAGCTCTGTGGTGGCAGAAATCTTGCCTGATCATTGATGTATTCCTAGCACTTAGAACAGTGTCCAGTATAGTGGTGGGCATCTAATGATTATTGAAAAAAAAATTAGTAAGCCAAATAAATTCCAAGTGGGAAAACATACGCCTTAATTTTCATTGGAAAAGAGGCAAAAGAAAAATGAGGCAAGATGGTACAGTGACCATTGATTGACTGACTGATGCAACAACTGTACTGGGCACTGATTTTGTGTAAAGACCTATACTAGGGATCACAGAGGTGACATATAGCTCACAGTCTCTAAAAGTCAGCATCTGTACGCAAAGGGGCCTTGGAAGGGGAGGAGGAATTTCACCCCACCGTAAGCGCCAATGCCATGTTTCCTTCAAATAAGCATTCTCTGAAAAGGAAAATGGATGTTCTTTTATTAATTTTACATAAAGTATAAATAAAAGCATCTTTAGAAAATGTTGCCTTTTTACAGATTTAAAAAATACAGTCTAAAGAAAACAGTTATTGACTCCAATAAGGATTCATGATAAGTCCCTTATACTTTCCTTCTTCAACCCCTAATTGCTCCTCTTATATAGAATTCTGGACCTGACATTGTGTAAGACAAAGAAAACAATAACGTGGATAATTATTATACAAGGTAGGAAGCATTAGGGACCCTAAGAAATGTATAGGTAAAGTATTTTGAGGGTTCAGAAGAAGAAATGATCACAATTTCTATCAGTTGGTGTCTTTGGTTGCAAACAATAGAAACCAGCAGTGCCTAATTTACAAAAGAATTCACTGGAAGGGAATGGAGTTCTTCATAAAATCACAAGGCAAAGAAACCTGCACTTGCACGGAATGGAGCAGAGGAGCAGTAGGGATCTGGGAGCAGAAATAATGGATGAGTTCTTCAGGACGTGAATGAGCTCCAGGCGTTTTCCATGCTTGCCTCACTCAAGAATCAAACTGCGAAGAGATAAGGCTAGAAGGAGAACAAGAGCAAGATGGAGAGGGAGTGTTTCTGCTTGGCCTAGTGAGTGTCACATGTCCGTTTCCCCTCCAGGAAGCGTGCAGCATTTTGAGTTATAATCCCATCAAGTTTGCTCACATCCCCAAAGTAAAATTCATGTAGTCCTTCTGGAAGAATGGTGAATGAATGATGCCATGCCAAAAAAAAAGCCATAGGTGTCTATGATACTTACTGAGCGTGGAATAGGAGAGTTGAAGAAGTTTTCTTGAAAGAGTTGGCATTGGAATTAGGCCCTAAAAAACAAACAGAATTTGAATATGTAAGGATGGAGAGAAGGGTTAGGTTTGGAGGTGAGAGATCATTCCATGAACAGAGGCACAGAGGATGGACCAGAGAACAGGGCCTATCCTACAGAGGTATATTAGGAAAAGAGAATGGTTCCATTTGGATAAAGTGTAGGGTAAGAACATATCACGAAGAATCATGAATGCCAGCCTAAGGAACTTGTTATGGATGGACTGAAATATTTTAGATGGGACATGCAGCTATGAGATTAGATATTGGAATTCGCTATGTGCGATTGACCCTTGAACAAAACGGGGCACCGACCCTCCCTGGAGCTGAAAATCTGAGTATAACTTATAGTTGGCCTGCCCGCCTTATTCAAGGTTCCTCCGTATCCACAGTTCTGTATCTGCAGGTTCAACCAACCATGGATCGTGTAGTATTTACTACTGAACAAAATCCTCATGTAAGTGGACCTGCACAGTTAAACCATGTTGTTCAAGGGTCAAGCGTACCTTTTTTTCTTTTAAAGGAGAGTCCCTCTGGTGAAAGGAAATGTATGGGAGAAGAGATTGGATGCAAGAAAAGCAGTAAGAGCATTATTGCAAAAGTATGGTCTAGAATTATTAAGGAACGGAAGTAGTATAATAGCTGTGGGAATGGCATTGAGGAGATGGCACAAGAAATATAGTAAGGGTGGTATTTAACGACAGGGCTTGTTCTCACCAATACCAAAGGAAATGAAGCTAAATGTGGGACTGAAGATTCAGCCGTCAAAAATCTGTGAAATATTGTTCACAGAGATATTGGGTTGGCCAAAAAGTTCATTCGGGATTTTTCCAAAAGGTGTTACAGAAAAACCCTAATGAACTTTTCGACCAACCCAATACTAACAGTGCAATTGAGCCACTGTTACTTTTCAAGTTCTTTATCAGTTAATCAAATATTCTTCATGATTAAAATCAAGCTATTTGAGAAAATCCCTAAATGTATAAAGATGATACTGTAGCTTGAAACTTCAAAGTGAAGGAAATTAATTCAAATAATATGTGTCCACCTTCCACTAAAAACAACAGGAAAGATACTATAATGAAGGAGCAGCAAACTGTCTTTTGGAAAAGGTCATACAGTAAACATTTTCAGCTTTGTGAAGTGTACAGTTGCTATCGTAACTACTCAACTCTGTAAGAAAGCAGCTACAAACAATATTTAAATGAATGTGTCTGTACTCCAATACAACGTTACTTACAGATACTGAAATTTGAATTTCATATCATTTCCACGTATCATAAAACTTTCTTTTGATTTTTCTCTATCATTTAAAAATGTAAAAACCATTCTTTGTTCTCAGGCCATTAAAAAACAGGCAGTATATTGGATTTCATACTTGCTAATAGTGTCAATGGCTACGACCACAGCTTTAGAAATCAGAACCAACATTTCCTTCCTGAGTCAACAACAATATGAACTCATTCTGAAAAATAGTAGTTGAATCAGAAGAGGGAAATTATGAGAACCAATGAACATCTCAATAATTGATTCCGCTCTACTTGATTTTGTTTCAAGTGAATGGAGTTTTCCTTTCAGCTTTCTTCCCTAATGTAGCATGGTATTAACATTTGTTTGAATACAGATTCGGCTAAAGCAACAGAGGCATTCCAAAAAACAATGGTTGGAAGACTTCCCTGGTGGTCCAGTGGTTAAGACTCCACGTTCCCAATGCAGGGGGTCTAGGTTCAATCCCTGGTCAAGGAACTAGATCCCACATGCCGCAACTAAGAAGATCCTGCACACCGCAGTGAAGATTCTGTGTGCTGCAACTAAGACCCGGTGCAGTCAAATAAATAGTAAATAAATATTTTCAAAAATGGTTGGGAAGTCTCCCTCTCAAGTGTTTGAGTACAGGCAGTCTAAGGGAGGCTTGATGGTGTCAGAGGTATAGGCTGCTTCTATCTTTTGCTCTATCATCCTCAACACGCAGCTTTCAACTCACAGTCTAAGATAGCTGCTCCAGCTCCTATCATCATATTTGCATCCCACACAGTGATAAGGGGAAACGGAAGAGAAGAAGACTGCACTCCTAACTTTAAGTGCATGACCTGGAAGTCACGTGTATTCACATCCCATCCATCAGACCTTAGTGACATACCTAAAGCTAGCTGCAGGCGGGACGGGAGTTGAGAAATATAATATTTACCTGGGAAGCCATGTATCCAGCTAAAATTGGGAGTCCTATTCTTACAGGAAGATGGAAGAATTGTAGAAACATTGAAAGATAGCAGGAAGCCTCTGCCAAGTGTTCTTGCATATGTATTTGCATATTTGCTTATTACCAAAAACTATTCCCTGTATTTTTTACACATATCACTTTATTGCTTCAGTCAGGGGAAGGGAGTCATTCTAAATATTTTTAATAATTAACTTAAACTAAAAAATAGAAACCAGTTATTCTGATGGTGACTTCTTTTTTTGTTTCTTTGTTGCTTTTTGTTTGTTTGTTTTTTGTTTTGTTTTTCTGGATGGTGACTTCTTTTCCAGGGCTTTTACTTTAATAGCTTCCATAAAATCATAAATTCATTCAACAAATATTTCTGAGCACCTCTTGTACCAGGCATCTTTCTAGGCAGATAAAACCCTCACTTCCTACACTACTAACAACTTTATTCTACCATGTTACCTCTGTTGAAGACATTGCCTTAAAACATGTAGCAAGGGCTCCTAAAAGCATGGGGAATACAAAGTGAGGAGCCCTTCCAAACCTCCGTCAGCCTTACCAATCCAGCCCCAGTCAATATGGACTCCAAACAACAGCCTGTTTACTATGCAAATGTAGTTTCTCTGGGGAAGCCCACTAGCTCCTTTTACCAAAATGTTGCCATCCTTGCCCCTGTCCTTGCTGGAAATTCTAGACCACTCCTGGTATAGACGTATTTGGATCAATATTTAGGTGCCAATTCTTTCCCAGCCTCCCAATGGGAAGATAATAATGGATCCTGAAATAAGAGCCTACCTGCCTGTATCAGAGTCTTTCCCAAGTTGTATGTTTTAGAAAGAAAGAAAAGCAAGCAGACAGACACTAGGCACTCCACCTGGCACGACTTCAGAATGCTTGTGATTAAGATATTCTGCTTACTGTGAATCGAAGATCTAGGCCTGCCGTGCTCCACATAAATAGAACCTCTGTTTCTCAGCTGCCCATGCGCATCCTCTTCGTGTCCTTAGGGTGCTAGAACAGCAGGGCTTCTCTAAATGGTTCTTAGGCTCAAAGAACATGAAAAGAAACAGCGAAGGGCTCCTGAAAGCATTTACATTGACAAATTTTATGTATCGACAGTACATTTTTCCTTTTCTCACTAGAGTGACAGCCACTGTGTGCCCCTTTCCGTTGTCAGCACCGAGGGGAATTGAGGTGGTGTGGTGGCAGCATGGCCAGCAGCAGGAATTGGCGGAAATTAATTAAACCAGGCAGTTTAGGCTGTAGCACCTTCACTCCTTGGCCACTCCCTTGTACTTTAACTGGTTGGAATTCAAGGGGCATGGAGGAGGGGAGGGGAAGACTGGTGTGGCTTTGCAAAGTAGAAAAAATGAGAAGCATTCATTTGGGGTTTAGTTACCTGTCAGGTGGTTTGAGAGGAAGCCACAGATTAAAAAAGAAAAAAAGAAAGAAATCCCTTTAGTTTCTATAGCATAAAACAGAGGAATTAAGTTCCGATAACCGCTATCACTTACTGAGCCCCTGATATATGTCAGACGGTGTTCTAAGTGCTTTATGTATCATTATTTTATTTGATTCCTTCAAAAACTCTGTGGTAGATGCTCTAATTATTTCCATTTTACAGCTATGAAACTGAGGCTGGGAGGGGTTAAGGCTTTTAAGTGGCAGGTCCAGGGTTCTATGCTTGGCAGTCTGACTCCAAAGTTGGCACACCATACACCGTGCTATCCTGCCTTATAGATAGTTGAACCTCTGGCTGTTATTTTCCTCTAGATTTACATCTCAGTTTTTGGTATGGGTGGTGGGCATGGATCTGCATTTCCTAATGGAAGAGGGAATTCCTTTAATTAAGTTAAATCATAAACAAGAGGATGCTTGAAAAGCATGATGTTAAAAAAATTGAAAAGAGTTTGTGCCTTTTTCCTGACTGCCTGCCAGCACATTTCTTGCTGTAGGGAAAGAAATACAGCATAACAGTACTAGATTCTATATTAAGCCATTTATTATTTTTTGAAAAGTGATAATGGCCTTGTTTTCATCTTAAGAGTTCAAAGTGGAAAAGACTGATAGCACCCTCAGAAGCATGCACTCAGCAAGATTCCCTAAATAGTTCTTTCCTCTCCAGTCCTGACCCAGTAACCTCT
Organism: Phocoena sinus; assembly: GCF_008692025.1. Classification (NCBI taxonomy): domain Eukaryota; kingdom Metazoa; phylum Chordata; class Mammalia; order Artiodactyla; family Phocoenidae; genus Phocoena; species Phocoena sinus. Next base: position 133,920,317 of record NC_045764.1, read on the forward strand.
GGGCCATTCTATTCCCTGGAATCTCCTGTATAGGGCCCCAAAGAGTATGCTGATGCCTGCAACATCCTTTTAGGATGTGAAGACCTATAGACAAATGGCTCCTGGGGACAGGGAACATATCAAAAAGTAATCCTTACTCATAACAGAATTGAGTTTGGTGTGAACCCAGCAATCAGGGAAAGAAAAGTGAGTGCATTAACCTACCATGTTATCTGTATAGGAGTTTTATATCTTAAATGGAACAGACATTCCTGCAAAACAATAATGGACTGAGATTAATGAGTTACAGGTGACCCTCAGACACGGGAAGGTTGACTTTGGATAAGCACCCACAAAGGTCAAGTGCTTATCTGAATTAACCACAAGTCTTGGATCGGGGGTAAAAATAAAGGACAAGAAATACCCCAGGGAGAGGCTTTCTTCAATCTGAGTTTTGTGTTCTTTCTTACCTTCTGCTAAATTCTGCATTGGATTGGACCAGTCCTTTTTTTATACCATTTTCATATACATCTCTGGCCCAAACCAGATCTCAACATTGTGGAAATAGCATGAACAATGCTTTTCAGATTCTAGGTTTTCAGGATGTATTGTAAACCAATTATTTTTGCTAACATAGAATTGAGTCTTTTTAACAGAGGCTTTAACTGGATGGAATCTTTACAACTGTAGTCACTTTTGCCTAGTCGTCAGTTGAAAATTTGCATTTGTCTCATTGTACAGTGCAAATATGTGGTGGTAAAAATAACTTCTGTGTTTATTACTCTCATCCTTGGGTCAATTTTAGTATTTCCATTTAAGACAGAATAATTAATCCCCAGAGCAGTGCTGTATTCTTCATTTCTCAAAAAACACACTTGACACCTACCTTCATTAATTAGGTGGAGTTGTATAGCTATCTGGTGTATCTCCCATAGAGCATATCTTCTGGGCTCTACCTAAGAACCCTGCCGGGAAGGTGAGTAGACTGAAAGACGCTCATGGGGGCAGGGCAGACCCAGCTCAGGCTTTAGGAGAAGTTCAATGCTCCTACGGGAAACTGAGCATACACTCCTATCTAATACAAAACACCAGGGTGCCCCCACTGGTAGATAGAATCCTGTCCAGGTGTGTTGTCTGCAGTAGAGAGATACAAAGAGATAACCCTCTGGAACCCCACCCCTGCCAGAACTTGGAAAGGAGGGACATAAGATGCCCCCGGAGAGCAAAACTTCAAAAACAATGTGAACTAAAATAGAGCATAGATATGTAAAGTTTTCTTATGCCCTAGAAGGGTCCTAAGAAACCTGAGCAAAGGCATTAACACATGCAAAGAAAGAACGTATTAATCAGAAGGGGGTTGGTCAGCCCTGGGTGAAAAAAGAGAGCCCCTGAGGCAAAAATTAGTAGTGCCCATCCAAGCTTTGCCCCTGGAAGACCCAGCCGGCCAGCCAAAGCCTTTTCAGACTGAGGTAAGCATCAGCTAAACATAAACTCAGACAATCGGTATGGAGTGCCTGTAACGTTTCAGGTATATGTCAAGTTTTGGGAGAAAGTGCTGAGTAAGGAGACTGCTCAAGGCAGGTACAGTCTGGAAGGAGAGCACGTTAACATAAGGAAGGAAACTGAAGACTGACGACTCTCCGTCCCTGAGGACGTAACTGTGGCTCGGGAGAGGCAAAGGACGTAGTAAATAAACAGTGGAAGTAGGTATAAGGACAGTACTTCAAACAGGAGCAGCATTTGCTCTGGGCTCCAGGCTGGAAAGATCTTGGCTTGCAGCCTGTTTAAGGGATGGAAGGAAGGCTGGCCGGTGTGGCTGGAACCCAGAGTGGTTTTAGATAATAAATAATATTTATTGAGGGCTTACAAGTGCCAGACACTGTTGAAAGCAGTTTATTCTTCTAATTTTCGTCACAATTCTATGAAATAAACACTATCTTTATTCCTATTTTACTTAAGGGGAAACCATGGTGTAATATAAGTAAATCACCTGAGCTTGGCAGTAGATTTGAACCATGGAAGTATGGTTGCAGAACCCACATTCCTAACCAGTTCTTACACTGAAGACCGGGTCTGAAGTAGTCAGACCATGTAGGGCTAGTAGCTTGAGGATTTTGTCATCTCCTAGGAACAATATCTAGTTTTAGAGGAGTGACCTTGTCATATGTGTGCTTCAAAAAAAATCAGTAGGGTTGTAATGTGATTAGCTACCATTTTTCTAAAATCTCATTATGTTTTTCTTCCTGTGTAAGTCGTCAGAGAAAGAGGGAATGCACAGATCATGTGAACTTCAGGAATTTTGTTCACCAAGATAGCCATTTCTTACTGTAAAATAACATGCTAGCTTTTCAACATGATATGGCTTTTCAAAATTCTTGACCGTAGGGAGAGAATATGGTGCTCATGTGGTTTTAAGTATTCTAGTTCCTACAACTATTATTTCTCAATGTAAATGAATAAAATGGTACCCTGGTTTAATACGTCAGACTAGTGAGAGGTTAGGCAGCCTGCCTTAGAAAGATTCATTTACTTTCTAAAAAATATGAAGTTTCTGATTTGCAATGCTAAGGATCAAGCTTTGTCTAGACCACGGTAAATTTGCCAACGTCATGGCTTTGCCCTTGGCGGCTCAGGAGGGAGCCTGCTGCCTTCTCCTCAAGGGTGGCAGCTGACATCCAACAACACTCAACACCACTGGGCTGTGTAATACAGCCACAACTTTCCTCCTCCTCCTTCCAGGACATTCAGAAAACCCGAGGCAGGTAGGCAGGAAGGTCTGTCAGCAGGTGTGAGGTTCAGAGCCCTTTGATGGGAGCCAACCAGAACAGTGTAGGGTCTCAGGCCTTAAACCCACTTAGCATAACTGGGGAGCAAGATGGAACCTGGGTCTTGGTTTCACAATAAGGGCCCAGGGTAAGAGCCACTCAGGCAGGAGATATAAATCTGGACAACAGTGTAGAGATGGTATTTAAAGCCCAGTAACTGATGAGATCCTTTAGGAATTGAATGTAGTTAGAGAAAAGATGTTAGAACCCTAAGCCCTGAGGCACTCCAACTCTTAGAGACAAGGGATGGAGAGAAACCAGCAGAGGAGACTGACAAAGAAGTAGGTGAAGAAGTGGGAAGAAACTCAGTAGAGCATTGTGTTGTGAAAGCCAAGTTAAAAGTGTTTCAATGGGGAGAATGTGATCAGCTGCATCATTTAAAGTACCAGTAAGATGAGGCTTGAGAACTGACTGATGGATTTGCCAATGTGGAGTTCCTTAGTGACCTTAACAGGAGCAGTTTGGATGTTTGCAGGGTTGAGAGTGGGGTGGATGGATGATTGAATTGGATTCAGGAGAAAATGGGAAGAGAGAAATTACCAGTGAGTATAAACAACTCTGAGGAGTTTTGTTGTCAAGAGGTACAGAAAAAATGGAGCAGTAGTTGGGTGGAGAGGTGATGTCAAAAGATTTTTGTATTTATTTTTAATGAAAGAAACAAGAGAATGTTTCTATGTATGGCAATGGTCTTGGAAAAGGGAGGGAAATTTTTGATGCAGAAGAGAGGGGAAGAATTGCTAGAGAAGTATCCTTGTAGCATTAGGATGGGACGGAATCTAGTGCACAAGTGTGGGGACTGGCCTTGGCTGGGAGCCCAGTAATCTATTCAGAGTCACAGAAAGAAAGGCAGGATATACGGACACTGGTACTTGTAGGTAGGGAGATGTGGTGGTGGAACATGTAGATTTTTCTGGATGTTTTTATTTCTTGGTGAAGAAGGAAGCAAGTGAATTATGATGAGTGAGCAGGTTGTGGAGGACTGAGGAGAGAGAGGGATGAAGGAGCTGTTGAGGAGAATGGGAGAGGGAACAGACTAGGACAGGAATGATACCTGGGCAGCATTATTGGTCCATAGGAGGTTATAATGACTAGGAATTTAGAATGAGATTGGCCAGCATGGTGGTGTTTTTTTTCTCTAGCACATTTTGTTGCAGGTATGCTGGCCCAGAGTAGGCAGAAAGTCGGATTTAATCAGGGGAGCGAATTTACCAGTACAATGCAGTGATACAGGAGCAAGGAGGATAAGGGTGCTTGTAAGAAGAATAGTAACGGTGATGGATCAAGGAATTTAAACAGGATAAGGAGGAGGAAGTGAGGACACAAGAGGGTGAGGACGGTGACAAGGTGGTAAGATCAACAGATTGTAGGTCCCAGTGGAGTGGAAAAAACCTGTGCTCCAAATGGCATGTGTGACCTTTACCCTAATAAGTCTCTCAAACTCTTGACATTCACATTTCTTTAAATGTCGATGCAGATAACAGCATCTTTAGTTTTTTTGTGGGGTTGGGGCTTCTCTGTTGGAGCAGTTATTGCTAGGGAGCTGCCAGTATCAGTGGCTGTTGACAAGACAGAGGAGAGGGAGAGTGTTGGTTCTTCATCAAGGAGGAAAATGACTGGCGTTGGGGAGCAGGTCTCAGAGTCTCTAATCCTTGAGTTTTATATCCCTAGGATTTTAGGAAGAGGTGTAAGAGGAAGTATACAGCTGCCAAGTGACACACACACATGCCCCACATGTACATTTTTCTTCTTTACCAGGAATCAGGATAGTGCCCCATTCCAGGTGTATGGTCTGGCAATGAGCCTTCAAAGGTTTTTGGAGGATAAGAGGAAGCCCAGAGAGAGGCCAAGATAAGGTGAAAAGGCAGAGGAGGAAAAGGCTTTTAAAGATAATGTTTTACCTTAGAATTTAGTTTATGGGGACTTCTCTGGTGGCGCAGTGGTTAAGAATCTGCCTGCCAATGCAGGGGACATGGGTTTGAGCCCTGGTCTGGGAAGATCCCACATGCCGTGGAGCAATTGAGCCTGTGTGCCACAACTACTGAGCCTGCATTCTAGAGCCCGTGAGACACAACTACTGAGCCCGTGTGCCACAACTACTGAAGCCCGCATGCCTAGAGCACGTGCTCCGCAAAAAGAGAAGCCACCGCAATGAGAAGCCCGTGCACCACAAGGAAGAGTAGCCCCCCGCTCACTGCAACTAGAGAAAGCCCGCGTGCAGCAATGAAGACCCAATGCAGCCAAAAATAAATAAAATTTAAAAAAAAGAATTAACATTTAAAAAACAAAGAAAGAATTTAGTTTATGAATAATATGAAGATATGTCATTGTGGAAAATATGTGGCAGGAAACGGATAATCATTTCATTAGGAAATATGGCTATAAAAATGCTGACAGATGTCTTTGTGTAGTGACCACAAGATAGGTCGTTACCTGAGGCTTATCCTTTGGGAATTCTCCTGTGTATGGATTATATAAGTTTCCTGTCCCCTGCCCTCTGGTCTCTCTTGGTAGTTTGGGCTTTTGAATCAGAAATGGGTCTTTTAGATCATCCAGAGCAATCCTTTCATTTTTATAGACGTTGGAACTGAGGCCCAGCGAGGTGAAATCTGGGTTCTCCTATTCTGCAGGGATGTGGGAACCATATGCTGGCCTCTGGCTGTGATGAAAGTATTGCCTACTTCCATGCTTCTGCTGGGGACTTGTTCCTTGTCATGGATGCACTTGTCCTGTATTAAAAGTACCATTTGGGGCCTTCTCTGGTGGCGCAGTGGTTGAGAGTCCGCCTGCCGATGCAGGGGACATGGGTTCGTGCCCCGGTCCGGGAAGATCCCACATGCCGCGGAGCGGCTGGGCTCATGAGCCATGGCCACTGAGCCTGTGCGTCCGGAGCCTGTGCTCCGCAACGGGAGAGGCCACAGCAGTGAGAGGCCCGCGTAACGCAAAAAAAAAAAAAAAAAAAAAAAAGTACCATTTGTCCTCAGATTGAGATACCCGCCCCGCCCCCCTACATGACCCAGGAAGCACAAGCTTGCTACTTCTGCGCTGTTATGCAGAGGATGGAACAAGAGGTTTGGGGTTTTGTTTCGTTTTATTTTTTTGCAAATTGGGTGTAAACCTTATTCACAAGAATGATCAGGGACTGGGGATAAGGAGGGAACAAGGATTTCATCTCTCTTTAGAATACATTTTATGTAAGAGATATAAAAATAATAATAGCAAAATATATTGAAAGAGCTTGGGTTTTGGATTCTGATAATAATGAAAGCAGTATGTACTGACTGATTCCTCTGTGCTGGACACTGTCCTCCTCATATCCTGATGCTACAGATTACTAGCAATGGGATCTTGGGCAAATTACCTAATTTATTTGAACTTTTTAAATCTTCAGACAAAAATAAAAGAATTCTAATGCTTTTTTTTGCCTGGTATTTTTATAAAATATTAAATTTGATTTCATGTAAAAGTATCTGGCATAAAACAGGTGCTCAATCAATGTTAATTTTTCTACTCTTCCCCTCAAGGTTCCTGAGGTTTAAAAATATTTTTTCAGATTTTGAGCTGCTCAAAAATTTCAACAGCAAGGCGAGAATGGTTATGATTAAAACCATTTGATACTGTGTATTCAATTTTGTAATGTAACCTGATATCAACAGCCAAGATCTTTGTCCTAAAGGGAATTTCATTATTCAGCAAAGTGGGGCTGATTTAATAGCCATTAATTCTGAGGGTATGTTCAAGTTCAAAGTCCTTCTGTTTTAAATGTAAATTGCTCTTTTATATGTATTTTGTATTGGAATTTAGGAACAAACGCTGTCACTCCCATTTTTCTTTGCATGGCATTGCAGGCGCTTTTATTGTCACAGAGCCCTGTTATTGTGATACCTCACACAGGAAATGCACACTCTGACATTAGGCACCAAATTGCTGAAATATCCTGTGTTTTCTATTCATTAAAGCCCTAAAGCACTATGTGCAAATTCCCTTGCTTTAATTACACACCTCAGGGATGTGCACGCCAAAAAAGGAGCCAGTCAGACAAAAAGCCAGGTCTTTGCCAAAAAACCCCAGCCCCCTAACCTGGTAAACATTTATTTTCAGCTGGGAAATCTGCTATTAATTCATATAGTGACTTTCCCAGCTGAAATAATGAGCCAAGCCAAGTGAACCAAATGTTCGCAGTGAGCAAACATGAACAGTAGGGAATCAGCCCATCTCTTATTTACATGTTTGTTCCTTCAGCAGTTTAAGGAACATTTGTACGTTTCCCTTTTACCTGGAAGCGTACCAGTGTTTATGCTTCAAGTGCCTTAGTTTTCAAACAGAGCTTATAGACTCTTCTGTAGAGAGCTGCTTTAAGAAGTAAAAGAAGAGAAAAACCACCAACCAAATTAACTATTATTAGGGCTTAAGAGCAAAGTGTCCCCACCAGCCACACTGACTTTCTAGTTTATTTGAAGGCCTAAAAAAAAAAATCAGAATTAGCAAAAACGTCAGGTTTTTGAGAGAAATGCCATTTGGGAATTTTTATTTTAAGTTAACAAAAATTTTAAACTTATAAACAAAAAAGTTTATTGTTCAATAAAGCAAACTAGGAATTAAAATATATTATAGAAGTTTGTTTTACATGTAGGGGAGTCTTTTTTAATTACAAAGCTTTAGAATGTGAAAAATAAGAAAAAGCATAGCTACCCGCAGGTACAATAGGCATATGACAAGGTAGAGTATTATTTACTCTTCCTTTTTGAGGCCTGAATACTCACAAAATGCACTCAGATTCTAGAACAGAAAGGTGCCCTATGTGTATAAAACTTAGAAGAGAAAGTAGTTTGTATAGAAAAGAATGCATAAAGCTTTGTGGAAAGCAAAGAAAGAAGGAGAAAGAGTTCAATTTAACACATGAAATAGCTGACTAGAAGAGTTAAAAAGTCAATATATTGATTAATTCCTATGAAGATGCAGAGTATCTTCTCAACAGTCAATTAACCATTTAACATTTTTCTTGATATAAAGGAAGTTTTAAAAAAAGTCACAAACCCAAACGTATGTAATGATATAATCAATAATTGGAGTTTTAATGTCTCTCTTAATATAAGCTTGGTTGCAGAGTTTTAATTTATTCTCAAAGAACAAAATGTGTTGCAATTTAATGAAGGTATGGTTTTTATTATAACAAACATGAAAAAAGTAGCTTTTAAATTCACAGCCCCTTAAAATCAAGGTTAACCACCTCCAAACCTTTTTCCTAAATGAAATTTTTGGCAGATACATGATTTTTTAGCAATGAATAAATGAATAAAATGTATGAGAATTTCTTTTTTTGTTCTATAAGAAGAAGCAATGCCCTATTAATTTTGACAGACAACTTGGCATTAGCCATTTTAAAATCCAACATGGGATAAAGTTATGCATTACTAGTCTCTCTACATTTTTGTCAAGAGATGAACATTTTGCCAGATTTTTAATAATATGCCAAGACCTTTGTCAGTCGGTTTATTTAGCCCTGCGTAGTTATGCCACTTTTTGTCCACCACCCCACTGGGTGTAACACTGCCCGTCACAGCTCACATAACTCCTCCCCTACAATTAGACAAAGTCAACACAGCAATCACTCCCAACTGCCCTGAGGTACCTGCACTATCAACAGTGCAGATTCCGAGGCTTGAACAAGCTTTGCTTTGTCACTGCCTCCCCACCCCAATTAGGACTTTTTTTCTGCCCAGGCAATTTAACACCAACACCATGGGTGGACCAGATAACTCTTTTAAAAAGCGAGTTTAAGTAATTCTCCTGCCCATCCCCCCTCCCCCATCCCAACCCAATCAATTCTTCTCCACCTCCTTTTCACTACTTCCTCCAACACCATTCCCTCCTTCCCCCCCCCCCCCCCCCCCGCCGCCCCCCACCCGCAAAGCACTCTCAGAAGCTTGCAGTCTCTAACTAGTTACCATGCCGACTGGAGCCTGTGCTAAGGAATGTGCTGCTGCCACACTGAACTCAATGAAAAGATGAAGAAAATGTGCAGGCAATACTAGTTTGGCTGTGATGCTGGAGAATCTGAGACAGGGCTGTTGGTATGGAAGGATCTCACTGCATGCAATTTGCAAACATGCCAACTCAATAGCATGTGATAGGCACTGGATTCGGAGGTCTTGGAGTCTTCAAGGGCTGGGAAGGAATAAGAGCTGAATGGGGGAAAATCTGCCCCATGAAACAATGCTTGCCCCTTAGAAATCTGAGATTTATTCATTTTAATAAGAATCTGAAAAACGCAAAAAGAGATTGAACTTCTGACGAGCCCTCCCCTTCTGAGTCCAGTCATTACCTCTTCTTGAGATTTTTCTGTACCTTCCTTTTACTGTCCATAAAAATAAAAATCTGTCCTGAAAATCATCAGTAGAATTCATACGACACAGGGGCTGTGTAAATCACAAAGTGTATTTACTGAGCAGTTACACAGAGGAGAGGATTGCTTTGATTTTGCATGGAGAAAGGTGGAAGCAGAATGCAGTCAATGAAGAGCAGAATTCTGAGAGCTGAAGAGTTCCCAGAACTTCCCATCCAGATGGAGGCAGATTTGGGTCTGCACGGCAGTACTTCCAGAGAGTCTCCCTTGGTCTGGAGAACTGGGCTACCATGTGATAATTCCCAGTTGAGAGGTGCCCTTGGGATATTGAGAGTAGGCATGGGATCACCATGGGGGTTTGGTCGCTCCAACAAAAGTCTTATCTAAAGCACCTCTTCCTGCTCTACATTCATGTGAACTAGAGACTACCTTGGATTTCCCCGAGTAAGTAGGGAAATTTTTTCCAGAATGAGGATGACTCAGGATTGCAATTTACACCTCACACTCAGATTAGTAAAATTTCTTTCTTCTTGCCTTTTCAGTCTTCCACATCGATTGATTCCAAACTGTCCTGTACATCACTGGCAAAATAGTTTTCCATGCTTGCCAATTCTACCCTGTTTTTTCATTGCCCACAGCCTCCCTATGGCTCCTCATTGCCATGGCAACCACATGTCCTGGGTTTTTCAGGACATTTTGATTTCAAATATTCTGTCATGTGGTCAGACCGTGTGTCAGATCATAAGCCAAAAGATACGTCCTGATTTGGGTTTTGAAAATATTGTCACTATACCCATTTCACCCCAGATATGATTGTTGTTGATCCTTCTTTTTCTAGCAAACTAGAAAATAGTGCTTCTCTTTATCATAATACCTTTCATTTTTACATAATATTTTGCAGAGTGCTTTCACATAGTCACCTTGGTGAATCCTTTCCTACCTGTGAAATAAGACAAGATAAGAGACATTATTTCAATTTTATAGATGAGAAAATTGGGGCACAGAGTAGTGAATTGTCTTTCCATCATTTCCATAGTGGCAAAACAACTAGAATCCCCATCTCTTGACTCGAATGTCTTTTTTTCTCTAACATGCTTCTTCCAAATATAAAAGTGATACTTTGTACTCTAGGTTTCTTTGTCATTGTGGTCCCTGAAAGACTGACTTTCAGGGGACTGTGTAACTGTAGAACAACTCTTTCCTGATTCATGTCGCACATCAACTCACGAAGTTGAGGAAGAGTTGAGGGAAAGGCTTTAAGGTGAAGAACCAGGCGGCTGAGATGTTAATCACCAATGTCATATATAACTTACAAACGGGGAGAGAGAGAGGGGGTGGAGAGAGAGAGGAAGAGAGGGAGGGTAAGAGAGAGAGAGAAGAAGGGAGAGAGAGAGAGAGAGAGTAGGGGGAAGGGAGAGAGAAAAAAAGAGAGACAGAAAGAGAAGAAGGAAGGAAAAAAATTCCAGGGAATCTGTCCGACAGTTACACCAGTGATATTTCTTAAAGACAGACTTATTTTAGCACATGCCTAGCAATGTTTATAAACATCTGTCTCTTAGTATTCTTCTTTATTATTAAAATTTCTCAAAAATAGTGTTGTATTATATTACTCCCAGCTAGTATGTTGCATGGTGCTAGACACTATACATAAGAATAAAAAAAGAAAAGAGGAGGGTAATGTATATTATTAGCTTAATTATTCATTCATGAATTCAATAATTAATTTGACAAATATCAAGTATCATCTACGTGCCAGGCGCTATACTAGCCACCAGAGATACAGTGGTGATAGCTCAGAGCTTATAGTCGGGTGATAATTATTGATTGTGATAAGTGCTACAAAGAAGATAAAGAGGATGATGTGATGAGAGAACTGCAGGAGGCTGGGGAGATCTTAGGAGAGCTACTTCAGATTGAGTGGCCAGGGAAAGCCCTTCTGAGGAGGAGGTGTGTAAACCGACACTTGATGGATGATAAAGAGGCGGAGTCATGCACAGAGCTAGGGAAAGAGCATTTCAGCAAGTGGAAAAGGAAACACAGAGCCCTGTACTTTTTCTGTTCCATGTGTCTTCAGCATAGTGACCTAGCAGTTGAGGGCTGGGGAAATGATGTGAGGTGAGGCTTCAAGAGTTTTCTTGGCCTTGAAGGCCATGATAGGGGGTTGGGACTTTATTCTAAGAGCAATAGAAAGAATTAAAGCCATTGAAGAGCGAGACCTATAGATAAAAATTTCCTAGGAAAAACCTGCATCATTACTCTCCAGAACCCAATTTTTATCCTAAAGTACCTAGTCTACAGGAGCTAGGTAGTCTACCCTATATGCTATTCATGCTATAAGCAGAATGTCAGAACTCTCAGGGGCTACTGGTACAGCATTATAAAGTTATTTACCCTCTAAAAATGTTCAAAACAGAGTGTTTTGGGTTTTTTTTTTTTTTTTTTTTTATCATTTTGTTTATTGAAGCAGCAAGACAAAAGACAGGTTCCCACTCTGGTTGAAGCGTATCACCTTAAGCAAATCTGTCGCATCTTATCACCTTAGTTCTCCAAATAGAATGAACAAGCTCCTTTTCTTTCTCAGGTAGGATGGTGTGATTATTGATTACTTGCTGTTTGCAATAAAATACTCATAATATGTAGTGTACTAAATTATATTTCTTTTTAATCTTATTTTCTAAATCTCCTTTAATGAAGTCTTTTTATGTTTTAATACTTATCTTCTATCAGAACAGAATTTTTATGCTAGATTTCAAGATGTGGATTCATTAACACCTCTTATACACCAAGTTCTATATTGTCTAGGCATCTTAACTCAAGATCAATAAAATTATTCAGAAGTTGGAATGCAACCAAGGTTAATTTGAGAGGAGAGTACATGAAAATAGGAATAATCAGGCAGGTTGTTTCTGGCTAGACAGGGATGGAGAGGCTTTGTTACTAAGCAGAGAAGAGGTTTAAATTCTAATTGTTGTTGGTATCTTCAACCTTAATGTTTTGCCAGAAAATGGACAGGAGGAGGCAGTGGTATGTTACCGAAGTTTTTCTGCTAAAGTTTACTATGGCATCGACTCAGCAGGCTGGGATTTTAATTTGTCTGTGACTCTGGTCAAGGCAAAACACGTGTGATGTTCATTTCTTTCTGCTGTGATCCATGGTGATGTTTGCATAACAACTATTTCAATGAAAAGTGAAAACTTTTAGTCAATTATCAGATGCTTTGCAATGGCCAGACATCATACACATTGCATGACTTGTGGGTTTCAGTTTTCAGCTGGATGTGTTGACACTAAGTTGTGGGTATTCGCTAAGGATAGTCACAGATATATGCATGACCCTCAAAGGAAGCTCACCTAATGCACAGTTAGTTGCATAGCACAAAGCCGGGAGTCTATTTTTTTTTTAATGATATGTATGACTCTCAGTCTATATTCTTTATTTCCTGGAAATAAAGTATCAAATTAATTTTAGAAAAGGAGTAATTGTTGGATGATTCACATTTAATTTGCAACACTGTTGGACAGAAAAATATTCAGTGCCAATCCAGGCTTACAGTCATAGCTTCTGTCCTTCCTGAAGGTGTATATTTAAGGGCAGACATACAGCTAACCCAGACATACTATAGCTTGTCAAAATTCTCTATTCAAGAATGTTTCCTAATGAAAAAACTAAAACAACTGGTTTGTTTGAGTAAATGTGCTTATCAATGTGCTACTTCCAGAATAATCACCTTAGATCTATTTTAAAGTGTTACCATAGAACAGAGATTCCATGTTATAAAGTAAACCTCAGGAGCCCAGGATGTCAGGTAAACTTTATGATTTATTCCTGTAGTAACCCTAAGCTCAAATATCTAACCACTCATTTGTTAAAACACACTTAGCAAAAATAAATTTTTTTTGAAAAACATTGGATTTCCCATTTTGCTTTATGGATTTGAGTCTTTCAGACCACATAGTATAAGGAAAAACTTAAAAGGCAAAACATACATAATTTACTTCACACTCTCTTCTATTGCTTTTTGGTTTATTTAATTTAAAAATAAAACTCTGTCATGCAGTTAATACTAAGAAAAAGTGTAAAAAATTGTAACAATGGCAATGCTATATTCCCCAGCTGTTGGGCTGTATCCTAAAATGATCAGTTCTTAAAATGAAAAATTAATTTAAAATATTTTTCAGATGGGTGACTGAAGTTTTCTTTCTTTATTCATTAATAAATAGTTTTGAGTACTTTCTGTGTGTCAGGCACAGGGCTAGGATGTAAGGATACAGTACAGAGAGCGACCCAGTTTATTTTAGGAGGGCGTTTGAAGGTGTAAACCTGGGATAGGAGGCAATTTGGAAAGGCACAGAAGGCCTCGTAGAAGCCAGTTCTTGGGATATTCCTGCCAGTGATTTAAGCAGCAAGTAACTAAGTGGGAACATTCTTCATGTCAGTAGTTATGATGCTCTGTTATAAAAGGGATTTCCCCCAAGTTGCCTTATTACAAATCCCCCGATAGGTGACATTCACATTTCTCCCCACACTCCAATACTAAATCAGTAAGTAGCATTAGGTTCCTTTTTTCTTTTCCGCGGATTGATCTCAACCAGGAAACTAGGTGAATTTTGTAGTTTCTCCTGTCCTAGTGTTCTGGCATATTTGTCGACCCCTCAGAGTGCAACTTTCTCAGAGACCACCCTAACCCTGAATGCTTTGGAAGCAAAGATGGGTGGTAGTAGAAGAGGAGACAGCAGATGGGGAGGGGTTGAAAATTATTTTGGAAAATAACTCCCGGATGTATTTTCTGCCATTACTTTACATTCCCTTGGATCTGTTCTAGTTCTGCCATTTAGCGAGTGCTCATAGAAGACGCCAGTGGCCACTGCGGGGAGGATGGAGAGTTTTGGTGACTCAGAAAATAGCCATTTGACATTCAACCTTCTTTCTTTTGTCCAGAGAGAGCTCACAATAATTCAGTCGTGAAGTTAGGGCGCTGAGATAAACACCTGCACAACCATGTGGCAGATTTAAAAGCGCCGTTATTTTCTTGGTTTCCCATCCAAATGAATATTGATAGAGTTTCTCTTAAGAAAGTTCTCAACTCTCCCATTGCGGGTGGTCACTCCCAAATGTTTTGGTGACCTTAACGAAGGATGTCTGGATAGGGCTGTGAAATACAATTCTGGATTCCTAGTTAAATTTTAATTTCAGATAAACAACAAATCATTTTTTTCAGTATAAATATGTCCCATACGACGATTGGGACGTGCTTATACTGAAAAAAATTATTTATGCCATCTTGTATTTTTATTTGCTAATTCTAGCACTCTGCCTGGGCAATAGACACCAGAGTCTTCATCTCATGATATGAATAGATAGATCAGATAATCATTTTAAGGCACAGTTGTCAGCACAATTTTGGTGCCATCAATAGCAGCACAGTTTATGAAGCACCCACACACACATCAGAATTGCAGTGGTTGCCATGCCAAGTTAAGTGAACATGGTCCTTTCAATCTAGGAAGACAATAATGGGACAATATCAACAGTGGTAAACCAGATAAAAAGAAAAGGGAACATAAAAACTTGACGGACATCAAAGGAGAATATAGAATAAATAAAGTACTTCTATTATGTGGACAACTCGTTGTTAGGAACTGACACAAGACCACAAACATTTCACAGAGGTCACTGGGCAACTGTTGACATCTTCTATTTGGAGGCAAAACAATGACTCAGAAGTAAAAGAATCTCTGCTTCATTTAACAACCAGAATTTCCCAAGGTCCAGAGTCACCTCAACTGCTCATCTCTGCAAGGCATTTCATGGGATTAAAAAATTACATGCATATATAAAAAGGGATACATGTACACACATTACTATACACACATAAATAAGGGACAATGAACCATGGATGCAATCAGAAAATTCTCACATATTTATGTGTAACAGATCTGATCAGTTAGCCGTCAGTCGTGAATGACCCTGATAACCATGTTTGGATCAATGGTGCGGGTGTTGCACTGGTGACTAAGATGACTGATATGACCCAGTCCATTGTGCTAGAACCTAGTTTTATGGTGAATGCTCACTTGGCAACCAGTTTACCAGACTTTAGAAACTGATTTTAAATGATTGATTCAGAAAGTCTGTATGTAGGATTAAGGTGGCCTAAGAGATTGTCAAGGGTTATCTGTACATTTTTCCATATTCTTTTCTTATTATAAAAGCAATGCATAACCATTGTAGAGAGGTTAAGAAAACAGGTAAGATGAATGATGAAAAGAAACCACAATCTCACATCTCTGAATTCCTCTTTAAATTTGTTAATAATGACATATTTTATATACCACCAAAGGATCAGAAAACAATCTATCAGATTTCTGTCTATCCCCCCCAACATTAAATATATTTTACTCTTATTATTTGATTTACAGTTTTATTTTTTTAATAATTTTCTATTTTTTATTTTATTTTTTATCTCTTTTTTTTTTTTTTTTTGCCGTACGTGGGCCTCTAGCTGTTGTGGCCTCTCCCGCCGCGGAGCACAGGCTCCGGACGCGCGCGCAGGCCCAGCAGCCACGGCTCACGGGCCCAGCCGCTCCGCGGCATGTGGGATCCTCCCGGACTGGGGGAAGAACCCATATCCCCTGCATCGGCAGGCGAACTCTCAACCACTGCGCCACCAGGGAAGCCAAATAATTTTCTATTTTTTAAAGGAAATATGTTAAGGACCCATCTCCATCCCTTCTTCATTTTCCTCCTTTCTCAGGGGTAACCATTACCCTGAAGTTGTTGTGCCATTCTCATGGATGCTTTTACAATACATGTATGGATACATAAACTACCTTTATAATACATGTATAGATACATAAACTATTGTTTTGTGTTTTTTTAAAAACACATCCTTTGGAATTTGCTGTTTTCACTTATTATGTTTCTGAGATTTATTCACGTTTATGCATGCAGATCTAATGCATTCATTTTAACTGCTGTACAGGGTTCCATTGAATGAATGTATCCATTCCCATACAAAGAGACATTTAGAATGTTTGCACATTTTTCTCTAATATAAACAGTGTAGCAATTGGTGTCTCTATGTACACATGTTCAAGAATTTTTTTAGAGAGTACAACTAGAAGTATAATTTACTGGTTGGAAAATATAGAAACCTTCCGTTTCCTAGGTTTTGAAATTGCTTTTCAGAGCGATGATGCCAATGTATACTTCCACCAGAAATGTGTAATAATTGCCCCATGTCTTTAATAACACTTGATATTATCAGAGAGTAATAACACTTGGTATTATCAGAGAGTAATGTTTGCCAGTCTGATGAGTGTGAAATAGTCATTGATTTAACTTATATGTCACTAATTGTTAATGGAGTCCAGCAAATTTTTCATATGTTTATTTGCCGTACAAGTTTCTTGTTTTGTCAATTATTCATAATTTTTGCTTTAAAATTTTTTTTCACTTGTTTTTAGGAGTTTTCTTTTAATATGGCTTGGATACATAATCCACTGTTATATCATTTGCAAATATTTTCTTCTAATCTGTCTTGTATTTTATTTTGTTTATGAACATCATATCAAATATTTAAATTTAGAGTACTAAAATCTATTCATTTTCTCTTTCAAAGTTTGTGCTTTTCATGTTTTGTTCAAGATACTCTTCTTTACCATAAAGGTATTCTCCTACATTTTCTTCTAAAAGTTTTATAGTTTTGTTTTTTTACATTTAGGTTTTTAGTCGTTCTAGAATTAATTTTTGTTTATGGTATGCAATAAGGGATATGGATTAAATTTTATCTTTTTTTCATATGAATTTCCAGTTGTCTTAGTGCCATTGGTTGAATGATACATTCTTTCCCTATGGATTTGTAATGTCATCTCTGTTGTATATCAAGCACCCCTATAAATGAGAATCTGTTTCTGGACTCTATTCTGTCCTATGATCTATTTGTCTATTGCTGCTCTAATGCCACTCTGTTGAGGGTAAGCCTCCTCTGTTCATTCCTGCTTTCTCCTCCTCAGTTCTCTACTCTCCCATATGATAGGGGTTGTCACAGTCTGAAAAATCAGGTTGAGATTTTGATTGACACTGCATATAATTTTTAGATTAATTTGGAGAGATCTTTACTATATTGAGTCTTTACTAAATAGCTATCTTTACTATATTGAGTCTTTTCATCTGTTAACTTGATATACCTCTCTTTGTTTTAGTTCTATTATTCTATCCAATAAAGTTTCATATTTTTTGCATGAGGTTTTTTTGTTTTTATTGCATATTTTCCCTAAGTTCCTTATACTTCATGAGGCTATTGTAAATGAAAAACTTTTTTAAAAAAATAAATTTATTTATTTTTGGCTGCCTTGGGTCTTTGTTGCTGCACGTGGGCTTTCTCTAGTTGGTGAGCAGGGGCTACTCTTTGTTGTGGTGCGCAGGTTTCTCATTGTGGTGGCTTCTCTTGTTGTGGAGCACGGGGTCTAGGCGTGCGGGCTTCAGTAATTGTGGCACGCAGGCTCAGTAGTTGTGGCTCGTGGGCTCTAGAGCACAGGCTCAGTAGATGTGGCACACGGGCTTAGTTGCTCCGTGGCATGTGGGATCTTCCCGGATCAGGGCTTGAACCCATGTCCTCTGCATTGGCAGGAGGATTCTCAACCACTGCGCCACCAGGGAAGCCCCATAAATGGAAAACTTTAATGACGTTTACAATAGTTTGTTGTTATTGTATAGAAATGCAATTAATTTGGGTATATTGATCTATATTTAGCAACCTTGTTGAACTTTTATATTTGTCTTAGTTTTTTTTGAACCAATCTTATTGTCTTTCAATAATGACAGCTTCATTTTTTTCTTTCCAATTCTTATACCTTTCATTTTCTTCTCCTTGTCTTACCATGCTAGCTAGAGCCATCTTTACAATGTTGAATAGAAATAGTGATGGTGAACATGTTTGCGGTATTCCTGATTTTAAAAGGAATGCTTACAATGTTTCATCATTGAATATGATGTTTGCTGTAGGTACATGAGGTTAAGTTTGCTGATCTTTCTGGTTTGTTAAGAGTTTTTGGTTTTGTTTACTTTGTTTTGCAATTAAATGATGGGGGTTGAATTTTATCAAATATTTTTTGTACATCTAGTGGGACCGTTGTATGGTTTTTTTTTTAATCCTTTAATCTATGCTTTTCTTTTTATCATATTACATTTGCCTGCTTTTGGTGTCAAAAGTGAAGGAAGTACCAGCTTCACAAAACAAGTTGGGGAGTTTCTCCTCTTCCTTTTTTTAGATCAATTTTTTTTTTTTTTTTTGGATTTGCAAATACAGTTTATTTTACAGAAACTCAGCATTATAAACAGCAGGCACTTCCCAGCCCCCTACCCCACTCCCCACAACCTGTACCTCTGGGTGCAGACCATGCTATGCAGAGTGAGCAGTGATGCAGCCGTATTGCTTTGGAGGGAGATTCGAGAGCGATGGAACCTGCCTGCACCACGGCCTGCCTGCCCCACACACGCACGCGCCTGCCCGCCTCGCAGGCCACCAGACTCTGGGCGCAGCCTGCGCTGGACCAGTTAAATGGATCCAGCCCAGGTCTCCAGTTCCTTCATGTCATCGTCTTCCTCTTCCTTCTTCTTGGTGGGTTTTGATGGTAGGGATATAGAGGGAACATTTGGTAGAGGGACTGTTTCTGGTCCACTGATTTCCAGCAAATTCTTGTCTAGTTCCTCCTGTTCTAGTTCTTCTAATTCTGCCATGAGCTCATCCTCGTCAAACTCTTCTCCAAACCCTACAGGTTTTGAAATAGCTGTTGAAATCTCTTCTGCAAGTTCCTGCTGGTCAGCAAAGTCCTGCATTAACTCATCAACTTTATCCATGTCCATGTTGTCGTGGGAAGCCTTCATGGCTTTGGAGGCATAGTCCATGTTCTTGAGAACCTCGGTGTTGGTGTTAGCATTCTCCAGGGCCTCTCGCTGGAATTCGATGGTTGACAGTGTGCCATCGATCTGTGCCAGCTGCTTTTCATACCTCTTCTTGCGCTTCAGTGCCTGGCGGGCAGCGCGCTGTTTCTGGTGCCGTGCTTCTTGGCGGCTGTCAGCTCCTGCTCGATCTTCTTCTCCAGGAATTCCTGCTTCTTACTTAGCATCACCTCCGTGTCCCGAAGCCTCTGGATGGCCCTCTGGGGGGTCGGGCCGCCCTTGCCGGCTTTACCCGCTCCAGCCCCGAACAGCTTCGCGAACACAGACATGGTTGCTGCTCGCCGCGCCGGCCTGCGCCGCCTACTCCGGCTCGGCTCGGCTCGGCTTTGGCGCCCTCTCCCTGCTCCCTGCAGCCGCAGGCCTCTCCGCCATCTCCGCCCTAGATCAGTTTTTGTAAGATAGAGTTTATGTTTTGAAGCCTTGATAGGATTTTGTAAAAGTGTCTGAGCCGGGTATTTCTGTTTTCTTGTTTTGTGGATAGATTTTTCACAACTGATCCAATTTTTTTTTTTTTTGGTACGCGGGCCTCTCACTGTTGTGGCCTCTCCCGTTGCGGAACACAGGCTCTGAACGTGCAGGCTCAGCGGCCATGGCTCACGGGCCCAGCCGCTCCGCGGCACGTGGGATCTTCCTGGACCGGGGCACGAACCCGTGTCCCCTGCATCGGCAGGCGGACTCTCAACCACTGCGCCACCAGTTAAGCCCCAATAATATTTTTTTTTTTTTTTTTTTTTAGTGTTATGGTCTTTAGCTTTCTATTTCTTCTTATATTAGCTTTGATAGGTTTTTGTTTTCAGAATAAAAATTCCATTTTATTTATGTTTCCAAATTTGTTGGCATGAAACTATTCACAGTATTCTCTCATGATTTATAAAATCTCTTATTTATCTGTACTTATATTCTTTTTCTTATTAGGTTGTGTTTTTTTATGACCTCTTAGTTTTACTTAGAGACATTTGCCTTGTACAGTCTTTGCAAAAGATAGCTTTTATTTTTCTTGATCATCTACTTTTTTATCATTGCAAATTTCTTAATTTCTACTCTTATATTTATTAAGGATGATTTAGTTGCATTATGCGAGTTTTTTAAATTGTGATTCACTTCTAAACACATTCTAATTCCATTGTGATTTCTTCTTTAACTCATGGGTTACCACAAAGTGTGCTTTTAAATTTAAAGATCCCAGGGAGTTTTTCTGTTATTATTTTTAAATTTTATTTGATTGTGGTCAGAAAACATGGTCAGTGAGATATTGATTTTTTGATATTTTTTTATGGCCTAATACATGGTCAATTTACGTAAATGTTCCATGTGGGCTTGTAAAGAAAGTGTGTTCTTTAATTGTTGGGGCATAATTCTCTACATGTTTATTAAATCATTATTAATGATGCCATTCAAATCATAAATGATCTTTCTAAATTTTTAGTTTGCTTGATAATTATGGAAAGATGAGTGTTTAAATCTTCTGTGATTATGAATTGATCAAATTCTTCTTGCTATTCTGTAAAGTTTTGCTTTATTTGGAGGGTATATTACTGGGTATAACTTATAATTGTTATCTCGGTAATTTTTTACTTTTATCATCTATTCTTTTTTTTTTAAAAAAAAGAAGTTTTAATTAAGTTTTTTTAAAACTTAATTAATTTATTTATTTTTGGCTGCGTTAGGTCTTTGTTGCTGCGCGCAGGCTCAGTAGTTGTGGCGTATGGGCTTAGTTGCTCCACAGCACGTGGGATTTTCCCGGACCAGGGCTCGAACCCATGTCCTGTGCATTGGCAGGCAGATTCTTAACCACGGTGCCACCAGGGAAGTCCCTAGCTTCTATTCTTAACTTCCTTTATTCCTTTTGCTTAAAGGTCTATTTTATGTAATATTAATATACATATGCCAGCCTTCTTTTAGTTATTATTTGTCTGATATCTCTTTCCTAATCTTTAACTTCTAATGCTTATGGCTTTCTGTTCCATTTGAAAAATAACATGTAGCTACATTCTTTTTTAAAATCTCATCTAGGATTATTCCTTTAAGTGAGAAGTTTGGCCTATTTACATTTTTCATGATACCATATTATTTTGTACTTGCTTTCACTAGTCCTCTTTACACACCCTCTTTCACTTACAGTTTTCTGTTGGAATTGAGTGTTTTTTTAAAAAAAAAATCTTTCCTCTCTTTAATGGTTTGGAAATTATATGACCTAATTTTATTCTTTTCATAATTATGATATTATTTATGTATTGCTATGTAACAAATTATCCTAAAACTAGGCAGATTAAAACAGCAATGAACATTTATTACCTCACACAGTTTTGGTGGGTCAGGAATTTGGGAGTGGCTTAACTGGGTGGTTCTGGCTTGGGGTCTTATGAGGACACAGTGAAAATTTAGCTGGGGCTGCAATCATTTGATTGCTTGACTGGAGCTGCAGGATCTGCTTGCAAAAATGACTCACCTGCGTATCTGGTAAGTTGGTGTTGACTGAAGGTCTCAGTTCCTTGCCACACAGACCACTTCCTAGGGCTGCTTGAGTGTCCTCACAACATGGTGACTGGTTTTCCTCTGAGTAAGTGATCCAAGAGAGAGTAAGGCACAAGCTAATGCCTTTTATGAGCTAGCATTGTGTGTCACATGCCATGTCTTTCACCATATTTTATTACTCACCAATTAGACCAGTTGGGAAGGGAGACATGAATACAAGGAGGTGCCGTTCATTGGGGGCCATCTTGAAAGCTAGTGATAACAATTACCTTAAAAATTTTAACAAGCATGCTCGATTTAACAAAGTCTGAAGTTAATTAATGTCACTATGACATCTTGAACAATACATGGATCTTAGAACACTTTCATTATGATCACCTATTCTTTTCATTATTATTGTTGCTTTTATTGCGTGTGTGTGCACACGTGTATGCATGTTTATCAATGTTTGTTTTGATTTGCCCTCCATAGTTAGCAATTAATTTGTTCGCCTTTGTTTCTTGCATTATATTTCCTTCTGGACTGATTTTCCTTTTCTTCTCCTGTACTTTCCCTGAAAAGTCCTTTCAGTGAGAGTCTATGAGTGGTAAATACTTATAGCCTTTATCTTCTTGCTTCTATTCCCAAATTATTGTTTAGTTGTATATAGAATTCTAGGTTGATAGTTATTTTATCTTAGTACTACAGAGACATTATTCCATTTTCTTCTTGTCTCCATTGTTGCTACTGAGTATTCTAAGGTTAGCTATCTTTTTTTTTTTTTTTTTTAAGGTAATTCTTCTTTTCTATGTAAAGCCTTTTAGGATCTCTCTGTCTCTCTCTCTCTCTCTGTTTCTCTCTCTCTCTGGTGTTCTGCATTTTCATTATGATATGCTCAGGTATGGATTTATTTTTACTAATCTTACTTGAGACTCATTGTGGTTCTTGAATTTGAGGATTCATGTCTTTTACTAATTTTGAAAATTCTCAGCCCTTCTCTGTTCAAATACTGTATCTCCCTCATTCTCTCTTGTCTGTCCTTCTGGAACTCCTAACAATAAAAATGTGGGAAATATGAGAAGTAAAGATATGTTGAGAAGATCATGAGAAGGCCTAACATTCATCTATTTGTGGTTCATTCTGAGATTTCCCTCAGATTTATTCTTCTAGCTCACTGATTCTCACTTCTTCTGGGTCTAGTCTACTATTTAACAAATTCATTGAATTTTTTTAACAAGTAGGTGAAAATTTTATTTCTAGGTTTTTTTTTTCTCAACTTTACCTATACTTTATTTTTCATAGTACCCTGTTTTTGTGATTTCAGTTCTTTCTCATATGATTTAAAATATACTTATATCACTGCCAGTTCTATTATCTGAATTTCATGGGGGTCAAATGCTGTGGGGTTTTGTTTTCTGTTTCTCTCTCGTGTCTGCTTGACTTGAGAATATAGTATTGTTTATGACGAACTTTGAGTTCATCTCAGTGAGGTATGGTTGGGTTGAGGTACGTCTCCTGAGAGCAGGTGCTTTTGCCCAGGGGCTAAGAGGTGTCACTGGATCGTAGAGGGCTATTTCAAAGGCTGGCTACCACTAGCTGAAACCACTTTTTAAGTTGGTTTCTACATTTTGGGGTTCCCTGGCCTTGTGGTATGAATTCCAAAGGAGGTTATTTTCCCACCTAGAGCTGAGGAAGATTCAGATAAATTTCTTTATTATCTCTCAGTGTCATTGGGTAGATTTTTTCCCCTGGTCCTTCCTTTCACTGAAGATCACAGTCTTGGTTTTATGCCAGGGTCTAAATTTCAACTCCTTACTTCATGCTAGCCCGAAGTCTTGTCTTTAGTTCCTGTTTGGGTGTTAAAAACCAAGTCTTTGTGTTACAAAGACCTGCACTCTCCCTTTCTTTCTTAGCCACTTATCTACATATTTTAAATATTTGTGTATTTTATGTAGCATTTTAAGGTGTTTGTAGCAGGAGGGATTGCAAGTTAATCTAGTTTTACATCTTACCAGAGTAGTTGGTGCCCACATTACTATTTCAAGAAACAGAAGTCAAGTTATCTGCTTGCTCCTGAGGTGCTCTGTACATCTGCCATTCCTCAAGCAGGGAACAGGAAGGCTCCCAGGCAAAACTTGAAAATGGTGAAATTCATCTTTAGCACCTTCTCATGCAGAACTTTCTCTCCTAACTCTCTTGTCCTCTGTAGCACCTCATTTGTCTTTCCTCATTGTGCCCTGTCTTTCCAGGATGCTCCAGGCTTCTTCTGGGACTTGTCATTGCTGTGCTTTTCCCCCTGCTTTTTGTGGAAATGTGCCTCACCAGTATCTCTGCACCGTCCAAAGTGTCCAGGTGACAATTAGCTAATCTGATAAGCTCATTCATGCTAATGTGCTAATGAAAGAGGCCTACAGAAGATGGCTGTCCTTCCCCTACCTCCTAATCCGGGGCCCTTCTTCTCCTGCCAGGTAACATATGTGCATAGCAGCAGTGATCTTCTAGAGAGCATGACCTGGCTGTAGTGGTCTAACCTGGAGGATTGATGTTAATGGAGTGAGATTTTTAAGTCAAGTAGGAGGGACAGCTGGGTTGAGGCAGGCAGGAGAGGGTGAGAGGCAAAAATGACCCACAGATCATGACACTTGAGTGTCTACTAATGTGGTGGGTGCATTAACCGTTTGCACACCTAAACTGTAAAGAATAAAGAGGATTTCTTAGAACATCCCTTTGCTAAATCAAAATTATTCTTATTGAAAACTCCTCTACCAGACAAGAACTGGAACTCAGCAGAACCACAAATATATGGGGTTTATCGCTATTCATTCTGATATTTTCATTTTGCTGAGTCTATGCGAAAAGTCTATACCCCTTGAAGGGGATGGTCAGGAAAGAGATGGGCCCTTGCATTGGAGGCTGGAACTTGCAGGGCTGGCTGTAGATGAATAGAAAAGGACTGGTAATTTGTTTTCTCTCTCCTTCTGGGCCTCATTCTCTTGGGTTTCAGTCTCTGATGAGTGAGGGTGTCAGCCCCCAGGAAGTGGTGCGGAGATAATGCAGGCTCATGGGGAGCTGCAACAGATCACATCTTTGAGCCAGAGAGAGGAAACTGTATATCCATGTTTCACGCATAATTCTTTTGTTTCCCTGTGTTTTCACAAAGTAGGTGTTTTGGCCTAGTTGATACTATACTTTGGGACCCAATGCAGGGGTAGACTCAGTGGCTGTGTGTTTATTATGGCTAATGGGGAGGACCCCATGTTAGCCAGAACACCATGGTGGCTGTCTTCCTCTGCCCTTCCTGTCCACTCTCCATGCTCTCCTCGCTAGTCCTTCCTGCAGGTTTCTTACAGGCTGGCTCTGCCCACATTGAAAGTCTTATTTCTCTCGAAGGCCCTCTCCACACAGCTTTGGCTCTGGTTATCTGCTCCTTCCATCCTAGCTCTGGGGTTCTCTTCTCTCCCTTGCAATTTCCTTATGCTCTGCCCAAACCTTTGTAAAGAGTCCCTTTTATTAAACTCTCTTCAAATTGTCCTAATTTGAGTGTGCCATCTGTTTCCTGTGGGGAAGCTGACTGATAAAACACCTCAATTCTTTTTATTTGTATTTTTTTCTTAAAGTAAAAGATTTTTTTTTATCATGGTAAAGTATACATAACAAAATTTATAAATTTAACCATTTTTAGGTGCACAATTCAGTGGTATTAAGTATATTCACAATATTAATGCAACTGGCACCATCATCGACCTCCAGAATTTTTTCATCATTCCAAACCAAAACTCTGACCATTAAATAATAACTTCCCATTCTCCCCCTCCCCCCAACTCCTGGTAACCACCATCCTACTTTCTGTCTCTATGAATTCAACTACTCTAGGCCCCTCACATAAGTGGAATCATACAGTTTACTCTTTCACGTCTGGCTTGTTTCACTTACCATAATGTTTCCAAAATTCTTTAAAGATATAAGTGAATTGATACGATAGATCCATAGAGGACAATATTGGTACCCCTCTGGAAGCTATAAATCTTTGAGATATTTGTGGA
Organism: Phocoena sinus; assembly: GCF_008692025.1. Lineage (NCBI taxonomy): Eukaryota > Metazoa > Chordata > Mammalia > Artiodactyla > Phocoenidae > Phocoena > Phocoena sinus. The sequence continues at coordinate 133,945,924 of NC_045764.1, forward strand.
CAACTTCCCACGGAAGGCTGCTGTGATAGAATCAATGTTCTGATTTTCAGTAGTAAGGAATCAAAGGTTCCTTAGCGGTAATAAACGAGTTTCTTCACAAGAGAATGTTGTGGAGTACAGCCAAACATTGACCAATAATACTTTCAAATGATATTAGCTATGCAATAGTTTAATATTGAAGACTGTATTTGAATCTCAATAATCCTTGAAAGGGCCTTTAAAACTATCGTGGAAGATCTCTTTCTTCCAAGTCGCATTCAGTCATTTATGAACATTGGTGTAAATACCGTAGAATCCAGAAGTATGTTGCCCTGATTCCCTGAACGTGCCTCAATTCCTAAGCTACACTGTCACATGAATATTAAAGCTCACTTTTGTCATGTGATGTGGACTGTTAAAGCATTTTAAGGATTATAATCTAGATGGACTTCAAATGACACTGTGCTTTACAGAACACGTGAGCAAAGCAAGGTTGTAACTCCCCAACAGCCTGAAGAATCTTTGTTTCCTCTAGGATTTTAATTTCCTGTTTTCTGTATTTTTATTAATGATGTGAGTAAAGGTATCAAGTCAGAGGATGCCCTAGTTATTGTTGCATAACAAACTGTCCCAAAATTTAGTGGCTTAAAACAAATTTTATTATTTACCTCTTACAGTTGTGTGGATCAGCTGGGCTTAACTAGATGGTTCCAGCTTGGGGTCTCCTATGTGCTTGCAGTCAAGTGGTGGCTGGGACTAGGGTCATCGGAAGGCTTCTTCGACTCCTCTATTGGGGATCTTGGCTGGAGGGTATCTGGAATGGCTGAGGGCTTGGCAGGCTTCTTTCTCTTTATGCTGTCTTTCCACTGGCTGGCTTGGACTTTTTCACGATGTGACAGTCCCATGGGGGTCAGACTTCTTACTGCCGGCTTCCCCAGAGCAAGCATTCTAAGAGGGCCTATGCAGAAGCCGCAAGCCTTCTGACCTAGCCCCCTAAGCCCCAGAACATCACTTTAGTCACATTCTATCAATCAAGCAGGTCAATAAGTTCAGGCCAGATTCAAGGCGAAGAGAATTAGACTCCACCTTTCAAGGGCAGGAGCTCAAAAAGTTTGTGGCCGCCTGTAATGTATCACAGGGGACATGGATCTTTTTTTTTTTCTTCAAATTTTATTTATTTATTTTTGGCCGCACTGGGTCTTTGTTGCTGTGCACGGGCTTTCTCTAGTTGCGAGCTGGGGCTACTCTTTTGCTTTTTTTTTTTGTGGTATGCAGGCCTCTCACTCTTGTGGCCTCTCGTTGCGGAGCACAGGCTCCGGACGCGCAGGCTCAGCAGCCATGGCTTACGGGCCTAGCTGCTCCGCGGCATGTGGGATCTTCCCGGACCAGGGCACGAACCCGTGTCCCCTGCATCGGCAGGTGGACCCCCAACCACGGCACCACCAGGGAAGCCTGCACGGGCTTCTCATTGCGGTGGCTTCTCGTTGCAGAGCACGGGCTCTAGGCGCGCGGGCTTCAGTAGTTGTGTCACGCAGGCTCAGTAGTTGTGGTGCACGGGCTTAGTTGCTCCGCGGCATGTGGGATCTTCCTGGACCAGGGCTTGAACCCGTGTCCCCTGCATTGGCAGGCGGATTCTTAACCACTGTGCCACCAGGGAAGTCCGGGGACATGGATCTTAATCCCAATTCTGTAGCTCCTGAGCGCTGGGAACTTAAGGCCCATCCAGCACTTGATTGGAGAATTGGTTTCCTCGTCTATAAAATGCCAGAAATTCAGTGAAGGATCTTAAAGATTTTCACTTCAAAATTATAAGGATTCTCTGCCTTCAAAGTATAGACAACATTTATAATAGAAACTCCTCTTTAAATTTACCTAGAGTGTTTTTAGTTTTAGTGTCTAGGATCTTTTTTTCGGGGCCTATATAAATATAAAACTTGAGCTGGCCAAAAGATACCAATACAAGATTTTATTATGAATATTGACTTCATTATGAATTTTCCATACATCTTGGTGCTAGTCGAAAGCTTACAAAATGACAACACTGAGCAGAAGATGTACTTCTGAAATGTAAAGAGCAATGATTCCAGTTGTAAATTCCAGTTCTCTAAACGATGGTGGACAGTGTTGGTGCCCTTTCAGAAATCTGATGCTTGCTGAAGGCTCTTGTCTAGTTTTAGGTGAAGCAGGGACAGAGACAGATATAATTAAGGTGAATGTTTGAGCCTCGTAGATGGTCAGATCACACTGCTCTTTAGGATCCTCTATTTTGTTTGTTTCAAGTCAGGATGAAAGCCTCTCAGATATGAATCCCTGCCTAAGGCTGACTCCTCAGCTTTCACGGACATGAAGATAGCTTTTTAAAATAAAGGCTCTCCTCAGGTTCCTAGGCAAAGCCCTTTTTCAACTGTATACCAGTTACACCAGACAGTTAAACTTCATTGCCTGCGCTGGCCCAGAATTTTAAAACTAGAATCTCAGATGTGTTAATATTAAAATATATTTATATTTATATATATATATAAAACACAAAACAGGGAGTTCACAACCCCACTGAAAAACTTTGATTAGTCCAGATGAGACTGTCTTCTGCTCTATTCCCTCCAAAATAAACCATGTGGTACTGAAATATAAAAACACCAAAAATCCTCTGTTGCAAACCCTGCTGTTTGCCTACCCAGCGGCCGCTTTCCCTTTATTCCTTGCTCACAGAACACCTGGTCTTTTTCCAGAATATACCCTTATTCCTAATTTTAGGGTAAATCCTGATTTGTGTAAATCAATCATGGTGATCCCCTTGACAGTCCTTGGTTCAGGCATGGACATGTGACCCAATCTAACCATTGAAGATTGTGAAAGGGGCCTCCCTGGTGGCACAGTGGTTGAGAGTCCACCTGCCGATGCAGGGGACACGAGTTCGTGCCCCGGTCCGGGAAGATCCCACATGCCGCGGAGCGGCTGGGCCCGTGAGCCATGGCTGCTAGGCCTGCGCGCCCGGAGCCTGTGCTCCGCAACGGGAGAGACCACAACAGTGAGAGGCCCGCGTACCGCAAAAAAAAAAAAAAAAAAAAAAAAAAAAAGATTGTGAAGGGAAGTCTGCTGGGGGGGTCTACGCAAGAGGTATTTTCCTTCTCAAAACAGCACATGAGAAGAGACATTCCTACGCGTCCACTGAATGTTGCTGTATCTGAATATGACTCCCAGACTCTAGTTATTGCAGCTGCCTTGTAAGCATGACAGTCCTGGCCTAACGTCCAGCAGACACACCGAAGGCGGCCGAGCAGGAGGATGAAAAGAATCTGAGTCCTTGATTTAATCAGCTACAGCACAACCTACCTCTGACCTTCTTACCATTAATGCGATGGTAATTTCTTCATTGTTTAGGCCAGTTTAATCAAAAGCCTCTATTCCTTGAATCCTGCAATATCTGAATGTATCTCTTTCTCACGCATGGCGGGAAAATATTGGCATATTAATATCCCCATGAAGAGTATCCATACTTCACCCGTGCCTTGGGTGAGAGGGGATGACCTCAAAAAATAAAATATGAGGTGACCTAACTCAATGGGACTGAATCCAGGGTTAGAAGCATGGCTATGTCCTGACATAGTCCTAAACCCTAAGAGAATGATACGGATAATCATAATGGTGGCTGATACTTACTGAGTGTGTACTCTGTACACAGACACTAAATGCTTTAAATGCGTAAGTCATTTAATTCTCAAAAAACCCTATAAAGTCAACACTATTATTATTCTTACTTACACAGGTGGGAAATGAGGCCCAGAGAAGTTAAGTAATATACCTGAGGCTGGAAATCTAGTAAGTGGTGGAACTGGGTTGTAAACTCAGGCTGTGTATTCAAGAACTGAGTCTCCATCACTGTGGTCTTTGGCCTTTCTGCTCCCAAGGAAGGAAGTCCCTCCTCTCTACTGCTACCAGCAGCCACAGGGGAGGCAGAAAGTGCTTTCTGAAATGGTACAGATGAACCGGTTTGCAGGGCAGAAATTGAGACACAGATGTAGAGAACAAACCTATGAACACAAAGGGGGGAAAGCGGCTGGGGGGGGGGGGCGGTGGGATGAATTGGGAGATTGGGATTGACATGTATACACTGATGTGTATAAAATAGATGACTAAAAAAAAAAAAAACAAAAATAGATGACTAATAAGAACCTAATGTATAAAATTAAATTTTTTAAAAAAAGGGCTTCCCTGGTGGCGCAGTGGTTGAGAGTCCACCTGCCGATGCAGGGGACACGAGTTCGTGCCCCGGTCCGGGAAGATCCCACATGCCGCGGAGCGGCTGGGCCCGTGAGCCATGGCCGCTAAGCCTGCGCGTCCGGAGCCTGTGCTCCGCAACGGGAGAGGCCACAATAGTGAGAGGCCCGCGTACCGCAAAAAAAAAAAAAAAAAAAGAAAGGTGGGTGGGAGAAGCGGGGGAGGCCAGTGTGGGAGGACACCCTAGAAGAAAGCCCTGGAAATAGACAGACCTGCTGGGGGCTGTTGCTGTTATCTGGGAGCCAAGAATGGTTTTTACATTTTTAAAGGGTTGTAAAACAAACAAAACAAAGAATAATATTTGACAGAGACTATATGTGGCCCTTTATAGAAAATGTAGCCGCTCTCTGCTCTGCTTAAAGCTGGTGGTGCCCTGCGGAGGGAAAGGTAGTAGAGAGGATGTGGAGAGGGTCATCCTGAAAAACCTTAGGAGGCAGAGCTCACAGGAACTGACCAGAAGGAGGACGGGAATGAGAAAACAGGTGATGTCAAGGATGAATCCAAAAACTCTGCATAAGGGAATATCATCATCAAACAAACGAAATACAAGAGGGGCACCAGGGCAGGAAGATTTTTTGATTTGGGAAGATTCCTGCTGCTGTGAAGTGTCCACAAGACCTCCAGGTGGAGATGTTTGGGAGACATTAAACTGAACAATACCTATATGTCAGCTTCTCTATGATCTATGATATAAATTCCTTAAGGGCAAAGATAACGCGACTGCTTAGTGTTGATCCCAGCCCATGATAGGCTATTAATCAAGGGTGTTGAACTCACTGAACTGTATTAGACTATTGAATTCAGGAGACATGCTGAGAGACCTAGTTTAGAGAAAGAGACCTAAGTCATTGGTTTTTAGGTGGTTATTGAAGTATGGGAGTTGATGGCATATTTAATATACTCAGTGCAATATTGTTACATCCGTATATGCATTTGTCTGGCTGCCCAATTAAAAGCAAGCCCCTCTTGTGGCAGGATGTCTCACTTTCGATTCAATTTGCAAAGAGGCAGGAGAACATGGCAGTTAGAAGCCAGGGCTTGTAGCCAGGCAGCTTGGGTTTGAAAACCCATCTCTCCTACTTTCTAGGTGTAACCTTGGGCAAGTCACACAACTTTGTGCTTCAGTTAACTCATCTATAAAATGGAGATAATAACACTAACACCCTTTTAGGGGGTCGTCGTGAGACGTAATGATATATGTGTTTAGAAAGGGCTACGATCTATTAAAAAATAGGTCAAATCATGTTAGCCCACTAAAAGAAAACCCACCAACGACTCAGAGTAAAGCCAAAGTTCTTACCATGCCTTACGTCCCGGATCTTCTCACCCTGCTCACCTTGCCCAAGCGACCCAGCCTCCTTGCTGCCTCCTTAAACTCACCAGGCACGTTCCTGCCTCAGGGTATTCACTTTCCTCTGTCCGGAGCACTCTTCTCCAGAATCTCAGCATGTCTTGCTCCCTCACCTCCTTTGACTCTTCATTCAAATGTCATCACTCTTTTCTGAATAGAAAACACCCTCACTCCCCGACCTCCCCTTCTTCCTTCTACGCTTCGTGTTTCCCCATCACAACTCCCAAATGCTAATATGCTACATAATTTTATTTCCTTCCTCCTCTCACTAGAACGTAAGCTAGTGGGGACTGGAATACTGCTGCATTTGTTGAGTGAATGAATGATGCCCACCGCATAGTTAAGGGCTCAATCCAGCCTGGGAGCTACAGTTGCTTCCCAAACATCTGGCGCTTTGTTGATGACACACACCTCCCCAACAGTGCCTGTTCCAGCAAGGTTGAGGGCACAGGGGTAAATGCAGGCACAGATGTCTACTCCTTGACCCCCTCCATCCATAAACCCTGAGTGAGAGAGCTTCTAGTCCACTTGTCTTGGGCAGTCAACTTGTTAAACGCATACGTTTGGGGAAAATAGGCAAATAGGCGAATGCTTTGAGTGCAAAACCCGTTCGTAGTCTTTTAGAACTGGTTTAACAACCCAAAGTAGAAAATTTGTGTATACACAGTAACGCTGTTTGTTTGATACTAAATTAGTATTAAAGTGGGATGGGAACGCCTCTTATATTGGACTCCTATGGAGATGGACAAAGTAATTTTAGAGAAAAAGCAGCTGCCCTCAGCAGTAGGCTTAGAAATGTCAATTTTAATTAAAACATTTATTTTCAAATACATTTCGCTGTTCATACGTAGTGATATGTGTCTACTTCATGCAAACTTTCGAACCGCTGGGCTGAGGAAACTGGAGAAAGGCATTTTGATAGAGAACACTAACAGTAGGATCAACACAAAGAAATGTAAAGAAAAGAAAATCCACCTCGTGCTTCAGTTTCTCCTTAGTCCACACGTTAGATTGTTCTTTGTGGGCTTGGCCGTTGCTTTTAAAGGCCTGCAGACACCCTCAGAGAAATCTGGTGTCAGTGGGTCATGGTGGTGGTGGGCATGCCCCCCCTCTCAGGTGAGGTCTGCTTGGTGTGTGGGTCCCTCCTTACTTCATTGGTAGAGGTTCTCTCCCCGTTTTTCTAGATCTTAGCCAGAAGAGAGCTACCAAATCAGCCAACTCCTGACTCAAAATTCTCCCAACTTCCATCTTCCCCTGAGTACTATTTTGGGTTTGAATGACGAAAGCTGAAGAAAGGTATCTGAAATTGTACAATTACCTTCTGAACTTACCTCTCCTCTTGTTCTCTGCCCTGCAAAGCACCTGCCAAATTTCTGGTGAGTTCCCAGGGCAACTGGTCATGACTTCAATGTGGCCAAGAAAAACATTGAAATAAAAATGGGCCCAATTTAAATAAGCAACAATTTAGGATAAGAATTTCTGAAAATTTTGCTCCAATTTCTAAAAGGCTTTTACGAACACATGGTTATTTAGCATTGGAATATTAAGATAATCTTGATGTGTGTCATGCTAAAAAATCATTGTCAGGGTTCAAAGACAATAAGCAATATTCATTAGTGTGACAAGTGTCCTTTATCTTGTAAGGTGTTGAATGCATTTCTGATTAAGGTGGATCCTCAGATTTGAGAAAATTACGAAATATAAATACAGTTGCATCGATTGCTGCTCTCAATATGCTTTTAACCTCTTCAAAGGAACCATTAACATCACAGTGAGAAACGCAGAGTGAAGTCCAGAGAATGTATGCAGGTACCGCAACTGGCTGTGTACTCCAGGACTAAGCATGTTAACAAGTTATTGAATGTTCCAGGTTATAAGTTGTGAGACTTTGATTTTGTATTCAATGATGTTGATAGCACACTTCAATTGTTCAAAAAAATTTCTGAGCTACTTTAAAAATGCTTCTGAGTTTTGCACTTTGATTTTAAAAGTATACTACGTTATAATCAATACTCTCTTAAAGCCAAACATTTTGTTCCTCCCTAGAACATATAGATTAATATATATGTATAGTATATATATATATATATATATATATATATATATATATATAGCTTTTGGCTAAGAGCCCTGATAAAGGAAAGGAGACCCTGGCATTCTTTTTCAGATGGCTCATAGAAGAGCTATTTGCTCACCAGGCTACCCGGCAGAGGAAATCAACACTGGGATACTTAACACCAACAAAAGAAAATAAGACACCTATTAAGCGATGACCATATCAAACCAGGTGCTATTCTGAGTTTTTAATAGGCCAGCTCATCTAATCCTACCAATACCACTTTGAGAGAGGGACTATTATTGTTCTCATTTTTCAGGTGAGAAAACAGTCACAGAAAGCTTAAATAAGTTGCCCCACATGATATAACTAGTAGAAGACTTCAACTCAGGCAGTCAAGCTCTATAGTCTATGCTTGTAGACATTCATATTTAATAAACAGAGAGGATGTGCCATTGTGGGACCTTCCTTTCCATAGGATGGTGTTGGGTTGCTCTTAACATAGTGCTTAAAAAGGCAGGCTTTCAAGCCAACTACTAGGTTGAAGTCATAGCTGCTCCAACTCCAGCTGTTGTGACCTTGAGCAAGGTACTTAACCTCTCTCTGCCTCAGTTTTCTGCTTAGTAAGATGGGGATAATGTGAAGATTAAATGAGTTGGCACACAGCAAGCACTTATTAAGGGTAGTTGTTTTTATTAGTTCTTTTACTATTTATGAATAGATAAATAAAATGGTATAAAAATAGAATGGATCAGAAACACATTGGGTTTATAGAGGCCAATAAAACCTAATTCATTTTCACAGCATTTTTTTCAATAAGGAAAAAATCGGAAGAAAGTTAAATAATGTGGCTACCTTCTTTTTAATTTATTTTTTATTTCTGCTACTTTCTTTTTTAAAGAGGAAACTTTTTTTTTTCCAACCTCTGATTTTGGTATCAATCTGGCATCCATTCTGATGTAACTTACCACTTACTATTAACTTTAGCCTTCAGATCTCTGTTGCTTTGTTCCTTCTTCCCCATTTTTATGTTAGTTTTCTTTCTAACATCTTCTGAAATCCAGTCAAGACGAGGCTCAACAAAACCAGATGTCATAGGAGAGACAAGAAAGAAATAGGTTACTAGGATGTCCAAATGAAGCAATGATTTTTATCAAGGAAAAACTGCAGAAGTCAAGGGTTCTGTGTGCAGCATTTGCCCTGGTAAAGCGTCTAACGCAACCTATGTTATGTGCTCCACATTTATATTGCTCCGGTGAGCAAATAAGAGACAATTTTCAGAACCAAAGGATGTGGAAAAAATGAACAGGTTTTCATTGCAATTAGGCACCAGGTGGAAGCCATTTATTACCAATATAGTAGATATGACCATTCTATGCATCATGGAAGTCTTTACACCTTGTTTAAGGGGCATTGTTTACTGCAAATAATTTAACCATGATGAAGCCATGGAGAAAGAGGCACCATTAGTGAGGGATTCAACGAGCCAGCAGCTGGCTTTTATTAAAAGAAGAAATATAATGAGTTATTGGGAAGAAGTTGAAAACTGTAGGTATATTTGCTTGCAATTTTTTTTTTTTGTTAGTTGAAGATCATTTTTGCTTTCTGAAGCATTTGATTGATTTAAAGTAGTTCTTGTCATTAAGTAATCTTTAAATTGACTTTCAACCATGTATCAGCAGCTCTACGATGGAAGCAAATGCATTATGTATTACAGTTTTGGATATAAGTTCTGAAAAAGCCAACTAATCATTCTGAACATCAAAGAGCGCCCCTTATCAAGGGCTTGGCTGAGAGGATAAAGCACTGTCTATTTACCTTATGACCTTGGTTCCGATCCAGATTGTATTGCCAGGGAAAGGACTTTTATGATCTCAGCCCCACACAGGTAGATGGTAGTCCATATCTCCAAAATACAGATTGGCAAAAGTGGAATTTTCCTGCTTAGGAGAGACTTAAGGCTGTAAAAAGTCCAGAGACAAGGAAGTGAAAAAGCACCCAGCTCATATGCCATCCTAGAGATGGCAGTCTTCTCAACTGGACCAGGTGGCTCAGAATAGCAGTCTGGGGTCTAACCTGGCTTTCAGATAAAGAAATCTGTTTTCAGAGCTTGCAATTCATCCAAGTCTATTTTTCAAGCCAATACCTCCTCTCTAAACTCTCCTTTCCCCCACCCCTCTCCTTCCAGAGACAAAAAGCAGAGAGTCAACTGGAAGGATCTTTAGGATGCCCTTTGTAGAACCAGTGTGACGGTTTTAACATTTTGAAAGGGTGATTCCAACTGAGCTGATCTGTTTCAGATTTTGCTTTTTAAAATTAAGATAAAAAATAATTAGTTATTACATCCTCAACATAGTCATTTAGATGATAGAGTTGACTGCTACTATAATTATGCCTGTAGCATTGTATTTTCAGGAAGGAGACCCACTCCATTTACTATAGGGTAAAGTACTCTAAGTGAAAAACTTTCCTGCCCCATATGAGCAGTTCTAAAATTAAAAAAGAAAAAATTTAATCAAATTAATAAAAGACAATGTCATTTGTATTTGATATTTGAATTTATTTGATAAGAAATGAGTATATACCCCAAATGCGTAATATCTTATTTTAAACAATTTCTATTTGCTTCTGTACATTTGATCACTTCCTTTATTTTTCATTCTATTAGTTTACTAATTTAGTCATTCCTACATCCTTTCAAGAAATACTTTAGTAATTTTGGAGTAAAATAGTTTATATATAATAATCTTATTTGTTTGGCACAGCAAGAAGGGAGAATTCCAACATCTGGTTTTACACCATATTGCTTATTGAAACAGGGGCTATATAGACAAGAATAATTTCTCTTTAGCGGTATAGTAGAACACTCAGCCAGGTAAACAACATGAACTTCTGTGCTAGTACAATTAGAAGCATTTAAGGGACTTCCCTGGTGGTCCAGCAGTTAAGACTCTGCACTCCCAATGCAGGGGGCCTGGGTTCGATCCCTGGTCAGGGAACTAGATCCCACGCACCGCAACGAAGATCCTGCGTGCCGCAATTAAGACCAGGTGCAGCCAAATAATTAAATAAATATTTTTTAAAAATTAAAAAGAAGCATTTAAGATTCTGTTCCCTATATACAAATATTAAGTAACTTCAGCTATTTTAAAAGCAAAAGCACATTTTTGAGGTGGGGGGGATGGTGCATGGCTATGGGTCTATGTTTCCACTAAAGGAAAAATCCCTCACCCATGGGATTTAAAGATGACTAGCACCACCCATGTGAAGTGAAGTCTGTTCTCACTTTCTATGTGTGGTGCAAGCTCTGGGAGCCTTGGAGCTTCAGTCTCACCCAACTTACTCAAAAGGCTCACATGGTAGACTTGAAGGAAATGCAGGTTGCTGTGGAGTGGTTGTCAGTTCACAGAAAGGTGCACAGGATCCAGACATTCCAATGGTTGTGTCTGGGAAGCAGAGTTCTCCATATTCCAGGAGGTGTTAGTCCTTGGTGCCTGCACCATTAGGCTAAATGGGCTTCTCCCCCATGCACGGAGGGGAGAGCAGATGAAAGGATACAAATGCTACAGCCTTTTATTGTCAGCAAACAAAAAGGGGCGCAATGTGCCGGTTTATAAATTACTGTTTTCATTAAAAAGGAGTTCAAAAATCAGGTCCCACTTATCATTGTTAAAACCTTAAATTTTTTTTAGCCGTATGATTTCATTATATGAATTACAAAAGAGTAATAGAGTAATATTACTCTTAAGCCAGCTCACTTAAATTTAAGACATTCAAACCCAATAATGCACTAGGTTCTTTAGTTCAAGTTATGCAAATAATATACATTTTTTATTCCACTTCCCACCAGGTTATACATGTATTATAAACACAACAAAGACCTCTTTCTGTACCGTTTATTACTCAAAAGCTAGTAAAAAAGAGAAGCCAAAATATTGTGAATTACATTCTTAACATGGTTTGGCTTTGTACTACTGGCTGACATATTTTAAATGCTAAAGAGAAACTGGGATTGGAAAGAGAAATGTTGACTCACTGTTACCTACTACTGTTGTCATTCATACTGATATTCTTCAACATCTAAATCAGATTATTATCTTTGTTTTCTTTAGAGTGGAACTAGCAGACCCAGCTTTGCTACATTTGGAAAATCAGCAGGGGGAATGGTTATCTCAAAAAGACAAAAATAAAAGAAGGGACTGAAATTTAACATAAATTACCATGGCTGTCCCTGAACTCAGAACTGGGGAGAATCTTTTTATTCTTTTTCACAAAGCTGACCATGAAAATCAATATGGATTATTTTGCAAGCATTGTTTCATAAATATTTTGTAAAGGTGCATAATGTAATGCATTTATTAAAAAAAAATACAGCCACTGACCTATTCATTCTGTTTAGGCGTTAAAAGAAAAAAGGCTAAACTTTAGGAAATTAGAAATACTGAATTCAGTCTTATGACGAAAACAACATGCACATTATTCATAGACTTAACCCCCCAAATTGTATGCTAGGTAGTGAGATGGCTCTGTGTGCTTTCCCTGGTTTCCAAGTTTCCAGTTATGCCTAATGCAGTCCATTGGTAACTTGCTCAATTCAATAAAAGTAAGCAAAAAAAAAAAATGGATTTTTCAAAAAAATGAACAAAAGCCTATTTAGTGTCTCTGAAATATAGAGGTTAGTCTCATTATAATCTCATACTTTAAAAAATCCCTTTACTAAGGGAGTTTTATTTCTTTATTCTGGGCAAATTGAAAAAAATAAGAAAAGTGGAAAATAAGAAATTCAGTCTTTTGGCTTCATGACGTAACATGAGCTCTGTGGGAACGAGGGAGCATTCCTTTATACTTGTCTGCAATCTGAGCTCAGTGGCTTTGAAAGCTCTGAAGTCCTCCACGAAACTCTTTCCTCCTTTTCTCTCCCTTAAAAGAAAAAAGAAAACAACCCACCTCAACTAACTTGTGTAATCCCAACAGCATTTCTAACAGAAATTCTCACCTCAAATGCCTTCCTGTGATACAGAGGGTAGAACCTGTCTCTGGAGTACTTGGCAAAACACTCCCAGTCGCTGGTTAAATTCAACAAGTGTCACTTGCGCTTCTGCTGTCAGCATAGAGTTCTTTATACACGGCAAGAAGGGCCGCACTGGAGGGCAGGCAAGTGCATTTAAGAGGGTGCATCATCTGTTTGGACGCTGCCAGTCCGCCCCTGGATCTGGGGATGGCTTCGCTCTTAACAAAATGTAGACGCAGAATCACATTTACTGTCACAAAACATTAACAGTGCTGATGGGAAAGTTTAAAAACCGCCCTCCATCGGGTTGCTATTAAGAAAAAAAAAAAAAAGACCGTGAGGTCAGAATTATTTCTTAATTGCATTTCACACCTGGTTGAGATAGTGTCTACAGCTGCAAGGAGATGAAAGGAATGATTGATCCTTGAAAAGAGAATAGGTAGGGTAGGCACTGGAAGTCTTGAGAGCAAGGCACACTGGGGTGCAGTGAAAAGCAGAATTCACTTTGGGTAGAATTAATTTCTTGCCAGCATTTGAGAAAGAGGAAGGAGGCTCTGGAAGCAGCTTTCATTCTCCAATGCTGACGGCAAATCCTCCACCATAGCAGTCTCACTGTAAATATCAGATATTTTAGATGCAATTAGGCTTCCATGCACCATGCACAACAGCTGGGAGGAGTTTCCAAAGTTTTCTTTCTTTCTTTCTTTTTTCTTTTTTTTTTTTTTTAAATTTGACTGGAATACTAAAGAAATAAAAATATCCTGACAACTTCTAGCGTCGTCTTGTGACTTAAAAAAAAAATCAGCCTGTGAAGTATCACTGCTCTGTTTTAGTCTAATGCTACTTCTATCTTTTATCCTTTTTAATTAGAAGGCAAATTCTCAGACCGCCAGGCCTAATCCCTACACAGTGGAACAAAGCCCAGCAAAGCCTTTGAACACTGTTCAGCCGGGCAGCACAAACCCTAGTAACTGTTGGCAGTAGGGGCAGGACTCTGACCCTCATCTCAGCCATTCTCCTGATGCTCCCTGCCCTTCAGAACCCTATCTGTTGTTCTTCTGTTTAGACTGAAAAGACAAAAGAGGAGACAATGTGGGAAACCTAGAGGATTGGCTAGGTAGGATGCGGGGAGCTGGTGATGGATAGGGGCAAGTAAATGGAGTTTCACGGGAATGGACACAGTGGGGAGAATTGGATCACCAGATTAGGTCTTTAGGTTCAAGAAATTTCTTCATCCCTCACTAAATCTTTTCATGGACAATGCCACTTTTTAAACAATTGTTGCATTTCCAATTACTCCAGGAGTGTTCAAACAAATGCCCCAAACCCTCCATGAAAAGTTTACTTATATTTTAAACTTGCCAGATGAAAATCAATAAAACAAACACCCCCAAATCAGTGGCAGACACTTATATCTCCAAAGTATTTACACTTGTAATAATATTTGAGTCAAGAGCATAATTTGAGCTCGCTCAAGCAAAACATGCAACTAGACAGAAACGTGAATTTTCAAAGCTAATGGGAATGATCATGAATCAGAAAGCCAAATTCCAAGTATGCAAATACGAAAAAGGATTGTTTGCATGTCCTACTCCGGCTAACTGTGAATTATTGAACAGTGAAACAACAGATGCTACTACCATGCTGCAGACTCTTCCAAATTGTTCTTAGATTGAGCTACGTATGTGTGGGAATTACTGTCTGGTGCCAGGATGTTTGAGAGCTGGGTTGGGATTTCTGAAAAAGATATGCATTTTCTGCATTTTGAGATATCTGGTACAGACATTTCAGGAAGAAAAAAGGAAACAAACCCAAAGACCTTTCATTGGAAACATTTTTAGCAGTCCCTCTGACCTTAACACAGCAGGTTTCACAAAGCCACTTTCATTTTTCCTCCTTCGAAAGTCTACAGAAGTACCAATAAATGCAGTGCCATACTTAACCCAACCATTATGGTTGTCTTTGTAACCAAACATCAAATGTGTCGCTGATCTGGCTTTGGATGACAGAGAGGTTGATTTAAATCATAGGAGAGGATTCAGTCAGGAGTTTGGATGAATGATGTTCAATAAATGTGTGCATTTTATCATATAACCTTAAATTCAAAGTTAGAGCAAAGCCATTTTTAAGGAAGTTCCCCTTTTTAAAGATCTTCGTAGGACAAATGTACCTAGTCTTATATTTAAATAAAATATGATTTTAGAATTTTAAAATGTAAATTGATTTCCAGCACATTTCTTTTGAGAACACATGTTTACCTTATTAAAGGGGCAGCAATATATGTAATTATTGTCCATTTCTATATAATCTATTACTCAAATGACAAACCCAGTATCTTCCTCAACATTCTCTCTCTTTGCACTGCATAGGCAAATCCTTTCCCTAGGTCAAACGGTGGTAAAATAAGTGAAATGTACAAAGATAATCAAGTACAACTACAGATAGTATTTTATAAAGAATGATGCAGCATTATTGACAGTCTTCTATCAGCCTGCTTTTGTGATTGTCTTTACCTTTGATATCTTTAAAAACATATGCAAAATATAAACTAATAAGAAACTGCTGTATAGCACAGGGAACTCTACTCAATACCCTGTAATGGTCTATATGGGAAAAGAATCTAAAAAAAATAAAAAAAGAGTGGATATATGTGTTTGTATAACTGATTCACTTTGCTGTACACCTGAAACTAACACAACACTGTAAATCAACTATACTCCAATAAAAAATTATATATATATATACAAAATATAGGTCCCTATATTGATGCTCTTTAAACATACCTTATGTTCATTTTTTTCCCTCTGTTTTCATTGAAAACTGTCTGAAAAAGAGGATACACTAATTATTTCGGAGGCTCCCAACAATGATCACAATTGGCAAATAAGAATTTAAAAAATACTCTTCATAAAGATAGAAACCTTTTAAAGAAATTTTCTAAATATTTGCACACATTTCACTATCTAATGCTCCAATGGAAATGATCGATAAACATTTGCATAAAAAGAGCAAACTCATTATGCGTGTGGGTTTTAAGTCACTGGAAATCTTTACCTAGTAGGAAATTATTTCTTATTGTCCTTCATGCACAGGCTGACTTCTGCAGGCATGTTATGAAGTGCCATGGACAACATGCTGTAGTGATATTTAATACTACATTGCCAAAAGAAGGTTCTAGAGACTAGAAACACACACAAACCACAGCTAGACGCAGTTCCCATAAATCAAACCTGGCATCACTTCTATCAGGGAATGGCTTTTGTGTTCGTTTTTGTCCCCACGTCACTGTCATCTACCTACACACCTTGATCACGTGTATGAATTAACTTTAGTAGAATGGAATGGGAAAGAATCCAGATCAGAGGAATCCAAAGCTTTTGAAAACAGCTTTTCTTTTAAGAAACTAAGACTTGCATGAACACTGACAATGCGGGGTACCTTGTTATTCAACATCGTTGAATATACTTATTAATACTTACTAGAATGTGAAAATTAAAATACTATATTTCCTATTTTTCTCTTTCTCGGAATTCACGTAATTTAGCTTTGCATAACAGCCTCGAGTGGATAGGGTTGCCAAAGTTAAAACATTTTGTGTGCAGGTTAGTTTTTGTTCTTCCACTGAATTAGGCTTTCTTTAATAAGAATAAAATCTTAGAGGGTTTCTGAGGCTTATAATGTAATGCAAATGACCACAAACCCCAAGCTTAATCAAAACAAATACTAAAAAAAAAAAAAAGCCAACCCTTAATTCTGTATTCTGATCCATCAGTGACTGTATAACTATATCATTAATGACGTTCTCTAACTGGGGAAGTCCCTACCCCAGAGTGTAAAGGATCAAAGAAAACATTCTTTTCTGTCTGGTACACTTAGTAGTCTTGCCTCCCAACAGCAGGATAAAAGGAACTTGCTAAACTGTTGCCATTTTGCAACATCTGCTATAATTCCCCTAAATCCAGATTTGTCTGACACAGAGAGGCCGGTTCTTACATCATTGCCATGTGACAGTATAACACCAGTCACATCAAGCTTGAGGATTGCAGCTTCAGGCTATGATAATATGAGGAAAACCTTTTTGCCTAGGGCAAAACACTTGTAACAAAGTATTATTCATCTGGCCAATTTAAATCTTCTCTCAAAAAGGTACCCAGAAACATATGCAGTATGCCTTTGTATAAGGCTGGAGCAGCTCATAGGCAAATGACCTGAACCAAAGGCACAAAACCTAATGTCCTGATTAATTACTGCTAAGCGGCTCTGATACACAGAAAAGAGAATGCTGGTACTAATCCTTAACCCTGTCCTACATTCTCAAAATAGCCAAAACATTGCTGACAGTTACAAAAACAAACCTGTCCATGTTTAAAAAAAAAAAAGGTCTTACATTATCACTTGGTGCCTTCCACCTAATAAAACCAGGATGCAGACAGATTAGAGAGTTACCAGTACAGGGGGCTTCCTGGGACAAGGACACAGGCACATAGAAAGAAAATCTGAAGGGGAAAAAAACCCAACAATAAAAACACACAATACCCAAACAGAAATATTTGGGGTGTCCTTGTTTTCAGGGTTCAGCTTCCAAGAGGTTGAACTTTTCTGGAAATTGTTCCTTAAGCGCTGAGAACCTCAACACAGAAATGCTTTGCTGATTCACCTGGAGCTTAGAGATTGCTATGCTTAGAATTTTATCAGGAAAGGATGTTTGAATTTCTTTTGCCTGTAAAAATAAGAGGATGCTGATATTTCACTATAAATATCAGACATTAGAATTTCAAACCATTTGAATTGGAAAGCTATCTGGGTTTCATCAATCACTCAAACTATATCTACCTTTAATAAGAAAGAATATCTGGTGGCTACGTCACTTTTGCTGAGCAAGAAATACATGGTTGAAAAGAAGAAAGTTCCATGTAAGGGAGAAGGAAGTTGCTTATCTTAGCAAAATTTTTTTAAATCAAACATCACTAAGATGCTCATCTTACTATCAGCCATAACACTATTACATTATAGGCTAATCAAATTAAAATACTTCTCTTGCATTTTATGTAAAACATGGCACTTCGATAGCACTGATTCAAAGCAAATAATGATCCTTATCTATTTTGAAGACTGTTCTTAATTGACATTATTTTACAGGCACACCCCTACTTCTGAGGTCTGGGAAATAGAGGCTGAGGTTCTGAAGGGCCAGTCTAACTAGATTGAGGTCATTTTACCCACGAGGCTGCCCCTAATGCAACGGAGAAGACATACTTTCACCCGTGGTGCACTCATTAACAAGTCTAACAAGTCTAACTCCGTTTTAGATTGTCGAGAATTTTTCTGTGTGTGAGCACAGTATTTGTAGACACAGCGTCTTCATGTGCCACAGCTACCCACCCTGTGTTTAACAGACTGCACAGGAAATACACTTCCCACCTGTCGGGATCAAATGCTGCCCGTGCAAATGCATAACGCAGGTACAGCATCGAAGCCTGAGTTCGATGGTCTGTGCTTTTTTTAAGGGTACCAAAAGGGTACGACCTTTTTTCTTCCCACTCCCCACCCATTTTCTCTGCCTCTCTCTTCCTCAACTGATCCCCAAGTGATGTACTTTGATTTCTCATCATTCCTCAAGCCCCTTCTTTCTGAATTAGGGTGACTCACCAGATGAATGAGGGTGTAAGTCTGGAGTCAATTCACCCTCGTTCATAACATCCCCATAATTCTGAGCACCATCTGCTCCCGGACATGACGATGTTTGATAGAGATTGTCCCTCCCTGAAGCCCGAAGCTCTGACTCTATTCAGAGGCAGGGTAAGGAACCAAATCTTGCCGCTTCTCAGGTCTGGCACGTCCAACTTGATAACAATTGCTTTGTGATGTGCCAAGATTGACACCATGTAGGGGGGAAATTTCTCCTCTCTTGGACAGTTGCTGATTTTTTCTGCAGATTAAAAAAGATAAATTAAGAAGTTTGAAAATCACTCCCTTCCTGGAATGTGAACTGAAATGTTATTAGAGACCTGAAATACTAAAGTATTTACCATTATCTGCTTTCCCTTTTACTTATCGGTCTCCCTAAGGCATAGGAAGTACAATGGAGAGCACATAAATTTTGGATTAGAGAGATCCAGGCTTAAAACCTGGCTCTCACGTATCAGCTGTATGAGCCTCAGTGAATTACTTGGCATCTCTGAACCTGTGTCCTCAGTTGTAAAATGGGGCTAAATAGGCCTATTCCACTGTCATTGGGAAGATTCAGTGAGATAATGGACCTAGAAGCAACCTCTTTTACCAAATTCAACAATCCTATTAGGCGTTATAATCTCCATTTCACAGAGCAGAGTGAATGGTTCAGGAAGGTTACCGCACTTGCCAGATGTCACAGTCACATCGTAGGTGTGTAGGAAGTGGGGATTGTTTATAATCAAGCCAAGGAGCATGGATTCTCACCTACCTTTAAATGCCTCATTTCCAAGTTGGAGGACCTTTGCTTTGGGGGTGAGGCAACCAGTCTCCTTGTTGACTAGCTCTTCAGAGGCCTCGCCAAGAAAGCCTAAGAGGAAGGGACACCCCCCTACCCCATTTATCAACCTCCCACTTTGTTGAAGGCTCTTTTGAAATTTTACTTCTTTTATCAACACGACAACCCTTCCAGTTATCATCTCCTTTCACAGAGCAGGATCTGGAGCCTGAGAAATGTTAAATCACGTGCCAAAGGTTGCAGTATCCTTTATGGCAGAACCAGCTGAGTAAATCTCAGTCTCAGTCCTCGGGGCCTTGCTCTTCTACTTACTGCCCTCGCTCCCTGCACTTCTGCCTCGGGGCTGGCAGCACACTCAGGTATCGGAGCAAAGAACGGCTAAACCTTTGCAAGGGGGTATCCTCTGTCGCAGGCCTGGGAACACCTCTCCAGGAGTTCCTCTAGAAGCTCTGGAAAACCGTAACATTTCCTAGGATGAAGCTTGCACAGAAACCAAGTTTAAGTGAAACTAAAATCAGGGTTAAACTACTAGTTCACGAAACAGAAAACATTCACACAGTAGAAGGCATTTCAGGGTGCTTCCGTAAAACGAAGGAGAGAAGGGTTAGATAAAATTCCAAATTATTTCCAGAAGGAATAGGAACCTAACAGCATATGTTTTAATTGTGTATGTGCCGAGATGATTTTAAAAATCAGTGTATTAGGGCTTCCCTGGTGGCGCAGTGGTTGAGAGTCCGCCTGCCGATGCAGAAGGCGCGGGTTCGTGCCCCAGTCCGGGAGGATCCCACGTGCCGCGGAGCGGCTGGGCCCATAAGCCATGGCCGCTGAGCCTGCTCCGCAACGGGAGAGGCCCACGTACTGCAAAAAAAAAAAAAAAAAAATAAGTGTATTAGAAAACCAGGTTAACAATAATAAAATAATAACTGCTGATTCCCACTGTTCCTCTCTCTCCCTTCGAACCCAAACTCCACATCCTCCCTGACTCACTAGGGACTGTGATTAGAAGACAGAAAACAAATAGAAAGAACCCACAAGGGTACTCTATATCTCTACTTTCTCAAAGATCCTCAGGTGATTAAAGAAATGTGCATATGAATCACCTGGAGATCTTGTTAAAATGCAGATTCTGGTTCAATAGGTCTTGGGATGCCATTCTGCTTTTCTAACCAGAAGCAGAGTTCAGATGACATAATGCAGCCTCTTCAGCTGTGGATCGACTCAGTTCGACTTCTTGAAGATGTCAGTGCAGCCCTTAGAATTCAAGATATACTAGTTGAAGCCAGGCTTCAAAGTTTTGCTCACTCTCAGACCTCAGAGGACTCCCAGCTGGAGACTCTCCTTGGTTAGAACAGATTCAGCCTGCTGAGTAAAACAGGCACTCAAGTTAGAGAAGGTAGGCAGCCGCTTGTATACATTCCCACCTTTAATCAAAAAGGTCAGGAGAAGAAAGATTTGTCAGTGACCTAATAAGCCCTCTAGATAGAGACCAGACCAAATTTCCTATTGAATTTGAATGTAAAAGGTGAACAGTTGGCTGTTAGTAGGACTTAATGGATAGGTGTCGGGGAGAAAGGTACCGTGAGTTAGCAGGAGAGGCAAAACTAGATCTACCAAGCAGGGAACTGGTGGGGGAAGGGTTGGTGGGCTTCCCTTCCCCTCCCCTCCCCTCTCTTCTCTTTAGTGTGATTTTTCTGACCCTGGTAAAGTGAAAGGGAGTCAAGTGGGTGAGTTACAAAACTGTCCAAGATTAAGGACCTGATTCTGCTGGAGGGAGGAAGAGGGAATTGGAAGAAGGAAAAAATAGCCAAATGAGAGGTAAAGCAGGCTTCTCAGATGCTGCACCAGGGCTTTGGCTGCCTGTAGGCAAGGGAGGAGCTAGAACTCACTTTATTTATTTATTTATTTATTTATTTATTTATTTATTTATTTATTTACTTCGAGGACCTGCTACATCCCAACAGCTAGGCCATGTGTTGTCGTATGTTACATCCATCGCCCAGTAGCAGATTCAGGTTGAGGTTGAGAATATGATTGAAAACTCCTGGGGTTTAGGTCTCATCTCCCATTCTCTGAGTAGATTGAAACCTACCTGGTCTTTGCCCCTGCGCTCCCCTCTCCTAGGTCGGGTCATGAGATTTAGGTGCCCTGTTGGGAAATTTGATGGGAGAGTGCCAACGTGGATTGGTTTCTCTTGTCTCTTGCATAAACCTTTTCTAAGGTGCTTTGGGCAGGATGGGGGCATGGGGCTATGAGAAAGTACTATGCTTAAATGTTCTGTTAAATAACAATTAATTGTTTTCAATTCTTGAAGAGAAAAGGAAAATCATTTCCTGTCGGCTATTAAAATACGTGCTTCCTTATGAGGCTGGCAGACCTGCTTCCTGTTTTCAGGAACTGGACAGAGAGGGTGGCAGGAGAGTAAGGCCATTGAAAAGCCCCCCAAGCCCCGCCATCCACCCCAGTTTGGCCAGCTACCCTTTCACATTGCTAATGCCTCCTTGAATCTGCTAACACTTTTTTTTCTGAAAACTTTCTTAGTGGAAGTGAAGGGGGAAAAGGGGGGAGGGGGATAAAGGCTACTGTCAAATTGATTAAGTGAACGCTCATTAGAGAAAGTAACAAGAGGTGAAATCTGCATATGCATTGCAGAAATGTGTCTGATCTTGCTAAATTGTAAAAAGACAAAAAGGGCTGAAACTCCCCCCTAGCTGGAAGTACTTGAGGGAGAACTGGAGGAGCGGAAAGTTCTCTAATAGTAACTGTCCTTCTTTGTAAACACACCCCAGACCAGCCAGTTTGCAGCCCTTGGGGACATATATGGAACTTCGTTTTCTAGAAATTTGTACTACAATTGTCAAATTATCCTGACTGTCCTAGAATACACCAGCCACGTCCTTCATTTCTTTTACTATGAGTTTCATTTCCTCCATTTCCTTCTTTTTTTATTTTTTAACATCTTTATTGGAGTATAATTGCTTTACAATGGTGTGTTAGTTTCTGCTTTATAACAAAGTGTATCAGCTATACGTGTACATATGTTCCCATATCTCCTCCCTCTTGCGTCTCCCTCCCACCCTCCCTATCCCACCCTTCTAGGTGGTCACAAAGCACCGAGCTGACTTCCCTGTCCTCCATTTCCTTCTACTCCTCACTTAAAGAACCCTTCCCCTCACCCCCACCCCAGACAGCTATTACAAGGTACGTGAGAACCTCAAGCAGTTGATTTTGGGTCACTGGGGTCTAAGATTTGTTTCTATCTAGTGTATAACAGAATTTTTTCTTCCTGGGTTTTAGAAGATAACAAGCCAGAGGCAAGTATTTTTTTAATCTTTGGGCTGTTGGGAGCAGGTTGGAGTCGTCCGTACGGAAGTTCTCCCTAGCTTACCAGCCTGAACAAAAAACTCTACAATGAGGATCCAAATTCCAGGTAACAACAGTGACCTGGAGCAGATGAAATTCCCCTGCTTCCTAGAAAATGGTCAGCTAGGTAGTATAGTTCCAATGGACTGTTACGCCGGTGACTTGGGTACCACTTTTAAGAGGATAGCATTATTTCCAATTGTCTCCCATCCATGGGAGTAGCCTAATATTACAGCAGTAGAATATCTCTGATGACTTTCTTGTTACTATGCATTTTTATAGACAAACATTTCAGAAATAGTGTCAAATGTTATGGCTCTATTAATGTTCACTCTCATGTATTCCTGTGATTAGCTTTCAACTTTTCTACTAATACCTCTAACTCACCTCCTCCTCTTCTAAAACCTAATCAGAAAATACCTTACTGAAACAGTGATGATGTTGCCTTTAACCTACAGAATGGAGATACCTCAAGACTTAGCCTGAAAGGGTGAGGTAGAGAGCGACATCCAATGCGCCTCAACTGACCCAAACCAGTCATTTAAAAATGCTAAAAATAAGAAAAGCACAAGTTTGATATTTCTTAGGTTTAAAAAAAAAAAAAAAGACAGCATGCATCCTTGAGGTGTGGACTGGATTGTCCTAAAGATTTGAAAGGAAATGAACAATAATAAGAATAATGCTGTACCAGAGGATGTCCTTTGAAATATCTGTAGGTTGCAACAAAGAGATTCTTCCCATATGTGGGGCTGTCTGGGCTGCTTTGCACCATTATGTGCTTTGGAAATCCTTGTAATCACAAACGTAAGACTTGAGGACTTAAATCCTCAGCTCTTCTTTATATGTCTAAACTACCCCCTTAGGTATATTTACTTCCTTCTTTTGTCAAGCTTAAACATTTCCAATTACCTCAGGCTCTAAAGGGAAATGTGATGGTTAAATTCCTGCACTTGTAATGACATTTATTAATCTAGTTCCGGTGAGAAATGTTGAACCTCTTGCCTTCCCAAATCATATATTTTAATTCCGAACACACCTCCAAAAAACATTGACACTGTTTAATTAAAATGAGGGTGCAATTAATAAGAAAGGATATCATTTTGTTATTTATATATAATTTTATTTTGTTAAAAAAAATGAACAGAGACTAGTAAGTTCCATAATTGCCCTCCATGGTGAAGGAATAAGTGTAGGAGAGAAGAAAAGCACAGTAAGACACATATGTTAGTAAAACACTCCTCAATACTACACAAGCTGTAGAAAATGCTACTTTGCATTTGGTCCTCAACGTGGCTGACTGTAAGCCATTGAGGAAAAAGTGTACCTTTTAAACTAATTCTTTGGTCAGAAGATAGAGCCACATCTAGAAGCCTCCTCGTTAATATACTATAATGATAAGTAAGAGATTAATAGCTAAGTCACCTGTTAAAGCAACCAGGAACCTGTTGATTAACAATAAGCCTCCAAAAATAAGATACCAGATTGCAAAGCAAAATCAAGTCCCAGGGCAACAAGTGCTTCTGTAATTTATTCCTTCTTTATATGAGGGCATAAAGCTCCCTTTATAAGCGTGTTTTGCAGGCCCTGCTGTGAGCTGTAGGTGTGAGCTTTTCAGCTGATTTATTAATTTTAGTTTCAATCAACATGTCACCTGCAGACACAAAAATGTAGGCCTCACCACAGAAAATACAATTTAAGAGAAAAAAAAAAAAAAAAGAAAGAAAGAAAAACCAGGGCTTTAATTCAAACAACTCTGCCAGGATTTTTTTTTTTTTTTAGATGAACACTGGAACGCCTATTCTTTGAGATCTAAAATAATTCCCAGCAACATAATTAAAAAAAATCAAAATTAAACATTTTTGTCATACTTCGAAAGTCAGTCTTAGACCTGGGGAAGAGTAACACGAAGCTGCCAGAACAATCAGTTCCTCTTGTCAGTAGGGGTACATTCTCCCCAAAGAATCGAACGAACAACAAGTCCCCTGGGCAAGATGTGCAAAACATTCTCAATTAGTTGTCTTTATTTAGTGAGCGCTATGTGGTCCTCAACCACACTATAGAATTATGGCAAGAAAGCTGAGCTCTTCACTAGCTTATTAGCATTCTCAGAGGGTTGGAGTGCTGCTGATAGCAGGCTGTTGCCTCCAAGAGCTGTTGGTGGGACCCCTACACTCCTGGGCTTTGTCCTTTTGTCCTTCCAAGCCAGCAGGAAGTACTGCCCCATGTTCAGGGCATTCTGGGATACCTTCATTCCATTCACAGTTTGCATAACCGACAGGGCCCAAGTCTTTGTTATTGACTATGACCATCACTGTTGCAGGTTTAAGGGAAAAGCAAAAGCAATCTGTATCAGTCAATTCTAAATGCAGGTTTAGGGAGCAGCCGCCTTCCAAATGAACATCCTCGTGGGGCTGGAGTGGCCTTACATGGCCAAAGCCCCATAGGAAAGCCAGGTCTCCGGTTATAATCTGGCAGCACTCTTTTCATCCTGAAATCACAGCATTAGGCTAGGAACGGACGTGGCAGTGGGTTACTGAATATTCCAGACTGCCTCCTCAGCATATACATTTTTACAGCACTCCTTTGCCTATTGATCTCCCCCTCCCCCACTCATACCCCTATAGAACCCCTTCCCAGAAAAAGAAAAGAAAGATGAAAACAGTAAAAAAAAAAAACAAAAAATGAACTGGCAGCAAGTATTAGAAATGCCTTTTCTAAAGAAGAGGGTATTTGCTGCTTTAGGGAAAACACTATCGTTGACTAAATTAACAAGTTGTCTTATCAACTGCCATAAGCCTTGAAGTCTAATTAATTTAGTACTGATCAATAGTCCTGAATGAGGCATTGATTTCTGCCTGCTTGACAGGGCTGCAGCTGAAATCGCTTTCTCTGTATGCCACACACACGCAGGCACCTAAAGCTTACGTGTTATCGTGTTAAGATTTTGTTTCTCTCATCCTATATGGGCATGAATTTCATGAACCAGCTATAAATGAGAAAATGGGATTAAAAAAAGCAACTTTGGAAGTAGGAACAGGTTGACTAGCAAGTGCGAACAGAGCTTGAGCAGTCCCTGCCAAAGTTCTGCTTTCTTAGAAAATGTCCCTCGAATGAGATGAAACATTAAAAGAGAAAAACGGAAAAAAGAAACTAATGTACTTTGCTTAAAATAGATAGTAAATGCTTAACTGGTCCTAAAACCTGCAAAGAGGTCTTGGGTTCTTTTTCTGTCTCTTAACTTTTAGAATGCTGATAATACTTTATTAAAAGTATTCTGGAAAAAAAAAAAGAAAAAAAAGTATTTTGATCCAAAGTAATAATAACAGTAATGCTATCTGGCCAAGGGCAGAAGCAGATGGTGAGCCTCTGATAAGAATGAAAACACGTGACAGAGCTACCCCAGATTTGGCTTTTTACTGCTGGGATTGGTGAGCTAGGGGTAGGCGTCGGGGTGAGGATTTCCCACTTCCAAAAAAAAAAAAAAAAAATCAATGACAGTATATTGGGACAGTAGTGGGACGAAAATAATTTAAGCATTTGACTTTTTCATTTTTATCTGGACTGACAAGATATTTATTCTCTTATGACATAGCCTCAGAAAGGGCGAGGTTTGAATTAAGGTTTTCACCTCCTCCTATGACACACCCCTTGCATTTTCTTTCGGGTTCCTCCCAGTTTTTGTGGCTGTTCACTTTCATTGTGCCTGCCAGGCTGCCTGACACTCCTGAAAGCCTTGAGGGTTTTCCCCTTAGGCCTGGCCACTGGGCAATTTTTCCTCCCTTTGCTTAAACATTACTGGAAATAAGAAGTAAGGCAAAACTTTTTAAATATTTTAAAGATGATGGCTTCAAATTCAAACACACAGAGAAACAAGATAGCTAAGGAACTTGTCTATCTCAGAACAACGTTCTGCTTAATAAATATCACAAAAAAAAAGAACAAGAAAAATAAGGGAGGAGAAATGAAAAAAATGTGTGCCTTCTTTTCCAGGGTTGGAGAAACTACCCAAAATGATTAAAACAAAACAAAGAATTCATATTCTTTTCTGTGCATTTGTTTAATATAATTTGGCTTTTTAAAACTTTCCATTTACATAAATATAGATGTAAATGGAAAGTTTCAAAAAATATATACAAATATATTTAAAATTCCAGAAAAGTCCTCCCCTTAATCTCTTTGGGGCCTCCATGAGTTTCCATAGCACTTCACAAAAGATCTTTATTGAGGAAAGGATTGGACAAACTTTCCTTATATGTGTGGCCCACACCATTAATTGCCCCATCTCCTTCAGTAAGGCCTTATTCCTATGTAAATACCCTTGCATAATGTTACAGGCTATTGTTAGGCCAGCGCCAGTCAGTCGCCACTTATATGCATTTTTATTTCAATCCGCTGCTCAGAGAATGAAAAGATGTCTGGACTTAAGCTGTTTACCAACTGGGCCGAAGCTGCAGAGCGGCAAAACTGAAGAAAGCCCCAAGCAACCGCAGGAACAAGCTTTTACAATGCGAGCAGCCATTTTCAGTTGAGTTATTAACCCACCCTGAAACTCTTCTAAGCTATGCCTTTTTTAAAGAACAAATGTGCTGAATCAAACATGAATGAACCAGAACTATTAAGAGAGAAATCCTCTAAAGAACTATTGAACACAACATAGGTTTGTAATCATTTTGTCTCCGTTGCCTGCTACCAACATTATCAAGGATGATAATGCTGGCTCAGTTGTGGATTGGCTTGCTTGTAATTAAACAATAGTCCGGTACAGTACAGTAAAAACACACACGCAAGCAATGTGCACCCAGAGTCAGAAAACAGTGTGCAAGAGATGAGAAGACTGAATTAATGGCTCACTACCAGGACCCTATATTAATTTGGTCACTTAAACTCAGTAATCTTTAACGGGAACATTGGAAATATGCTTCCAAATCCAAGTCTGTCTCTCCTTCAACCCTATGTGGCCTCATACGTGCTTAAATTGAAAACCGTAAAATCATTTTTACTTTATAGTTGTAAAGATCTGCTGGAACGAGACACCATGAAAATAAAGGAGCAAAATTCTACCAAAGGGAGCTGGCTTTTTCTCTGAAAATGTGCTGCAGGCAATGAACATCGTATTTATTTAATGACATCACAGTCTGAGTAGTATGATACTAGCCTAAAGAAACTCTTGACTATTTGCCTGCCTATTAGAATCCAATGAGTGCTTAATAAGTGCATATATATGACAGGAAACATCTCTGCATAGTTAGCGCTACAGGAAAACACACACACACACACACACACACACACACACACACACACACACACACACACACGCTGAGGAAAGCAGTCTTGAGTTAATTACCATCACAATGCAATCAAGTACAACAGTCATAGCTGAAAACTGTTTCTGTTAAAGCTGCTAGACTCAACCTTGCCTCTGCAGGTCAGCGGTGGCACTGATAACCTTTCCAGCAGACAAATACATGTAACATTGCCTCATCTAATTAAAAGCTCAGGGAGGTGTAGAAAAATACCAGCACATTGAATCCAAGCAAATGAGTGCTGCCTTCGGCTGATGAACCTACCATATGCTGCTGCTGTTTACTCTGGAAGGAAACTGAGTCACTTAACATTTCAATAGGTTAATCAATTGACAATTAAATGGAGAAATTGGTTAACTCTGAAAACAATTAACATGACACTCCATTAAGTACACTTTCTAATTGCCACAGCTGTGAGTGGAAATCAACTTGCATGTTAAAGCACCTAACTGGGGTGGCACTGTTTTTTTCTGTTTGAGGAAACGAAATTAGCTGAAAACTCGGGTTTTATTTTTATAGATTAGACAGTAGGAATTCTATCATCAACTGCAGTCTTAGCAGAGGGGAGCTGTGTATATTTTTTCATTCTTTTAAGGGCTCACTTCAAGTTGTTTAAATATTTAATTTGCAATAATTAATTAAAATAGCCCAAACCCCTCCTACCAAATTACGGGTGGGTAAACAAAATGGGAAATCTCTCCTCTTGCCCATTTTGTGGACAGAATTACTTTGCAGGATCAGTATATTTCAAGATCTCCTTTCTAATTAAACAGTACAATGTGCAAGTCATATAGTCAGGATTTTTGCTGAACGTTCCATGAATGGTTTCTGATTGCTGGCTGTGTCCCTACCCTCACTGTAAAATGGTAACAGTAGTGTTTGTTAGTAGCAATTATGTTGGAAGGCCCTGAGTTAGATGTTTACAGACTATTACAAGTGGTTGCCACAGGCAGTCATTAAGATGAAGAATATGCATTTACAAAAGAGGTGATAATTTAAGTAAATCATGAGTATTTCTCATATATATTAAGTGCTAAATAATTTTTTTTAAAAGAAGTTTATGTTAACTATGGATTTCAGTTTTTAAAATTTTATTTATTTATTTTTGGCTGCGTTGGGTCTTTGTTGCTGTGCGTGGGCTTTCTCTAGTTGCGGCGAGCGGGGGCTACTCTTCGTTGCGGTGTGCGGGCTTCTCCTTGCGGTGGCTTCTCTTGTTGCGGACCACGGGCTCTAGGTGCGCGGGCTTCAGTAGCTGTGGCAACACAGGCTTAGTTGCTCTGTGGCATGTGGGATCTTCCCGGCCCAGGGCTCGAACCCGTACCCCCTGCATTGGCAGGTGGATTCTTAACCACTGTGCCACCAGGGAAGTCCCAATAAAATTTTTATGAATGAATGGATATCTTTAAGAGCTGATTATCAAGGAACTTCCCTGGTGGTCCAGTGGTCAAGACTCCGTGCTCCCAATGCAGGGGGCAGGGGGCCTGGGTTCCATCCCTTGTCAGAGAGCTAGATCCCTCATGCTGCAACTAAAAAGATCCCACATGCCACAACTAAAGATCCCGCATGCCACAACTAAAGATCCCGCGTGCCACAATGAAGATCCACGTGCTTCATCTAAGACCCAGTGCAGCCAAAAAAACCCCCCAAAAAAAACCTGATTATCAAAAGGATATAATCTTCCTCCTCCCCCATCCCTTTTGGTAACTTTACTATCCCTGGATATACAGAAGTGAGTAGGATAAATCCTACTTTAAGGGACTGATGGTCTGGCATTGGAGTGAGAGAATGGCTTTTAAGAATAAGAGTGTAAAGGGCACAGCCAGCACAGGACAGGAACATTAAGATGACTTAAAGTTTTCTGGTTTGGGAGCACCTGGTTAGATGGTGAGGTAATTAGTCAAAATAGAAATAAAGAAGAAAGAACACAGGTTGGGGGGGTGATAGGGATATTAGGTAATGAATTTAATTTAGGACATGTTGAGTTTGAAGTGCTGTAGGATATCCAGGTGCAGATGTGAACTAGACAATTAAATATACCTCTCTTTCTAGATAGACAGATAATGTCTGAAACTTACATACTAGAGATATTTAGGAGTTGTCACAATACATATGGTTGCTAAAACATAGAAGTGGATGAGATTCCGTTCCTACTTATTTCATGTAGAATAAGAACAGAACAGGGTTGAGGACAAGACCTTGGGTAATACCAGTATGATTGGGTGGACAGAGGGGAGAGTCAGCAAAGGAGGCTGAAAAGAAAAAGTCAGAGGAAAAGAAGAATGAGGGGAGAGTGGCCATAGGAGTCAAGGGAAGACAGAATGACTAATACTCAGGAGGTCTAGTAAGATTAGGGCAATTTGGAAACACTGGTACCCTAGTGGTGATTGTTTGGTGGGTGCAGAAGGCTTGAGTCAGAGCACGGTCTCCATAGGCAAGGAGTTAATGGGAAGTAAGGAAGGAGAGATATTGACTCTGGGCTACTTTGAGAAGCTTGGTTGTGAGGGACAGAGAGAGGGCAGTAGCTTGAGGACTGGAGGATATGAGAGCAGTTTTGTGTGCTTATGTCTGAGTTGGGAAATGACCATGGATAGGGCCATATTGGAATGATCCAGAATGGGAAGATGAGATGGTTCTGGACTGTTGGCTTCTTTGTGTGTGTGTGTGTGTGTATTTTTAGCCTGGGGGATTCAAGGAGAAAAAATGGCTTGGAATTGCTGCTGAGAGGACTAGAAGAGGAATGTAACTGAAGATGGATAAAAAGGGTTACCATTGGGCTTCCCTGGTGGCGCAGTGGTTGAGGGTCCGCCTGCTGATGCAGGGGACACGGGTTCGTGTCCCGGTCCGGGAAGATCCCACATGCCGCAGAGCGGCTGGGCCCGTGAGCCATGGCCGCTGATCCTGCGCGTCCGGAGCCTGTGCTCCGCAACGGGAGAGGCCACAGCAGTGAGAGGCCCACGTACCAAAAAAAAAAAAAAAAAAAAGCGGTGTTTAAATGTGTCCGGCATCATTCTACATGTGGAGTTACAATGAGGAATCAGCATAATTATGCACATGTTTTTAGCATCCCCTAATAACCCAGGATGAAGAACAGAGAAAATGGATGATTGCAATTATCCAGGACTGTGAATGCCTTTCTTCCTTTTCATTAGCTTCTCAAATCCTATCTATCACTCAAACTCTATATTACTCAGGTCTTTAATATTTTCCTTCCTCTCAGCTCCCCACTAGAGAAGCACTTAGATTTCCTGCTTCCTAATTTTTGATACATCAAAATCCCAAAGAAATGGGAGAACAACAGCTATTCCCTTCAATTTATCTCCTGTGGACAAACCCCCTCTTTCAAAATCTTGGGATATTCAGAGCCTTCAGGATGGCAAGTGGGACCCCAGATATCTGGTGGAATGATGGAGAAGAAGAAAGAGGGGGAGAAAAAAAGCCCAACACCTGTCCTGTAGGGTTGAACCAGCTGGAGAACTCTCTCACTACCACTCTGTAATAGAAAGACCTCCTCAGGTTCCCTCAGTTCAGCAAACATTTATTCATTGCTACTGTATGCCAGACCATGTGCCACTGCAAAAGTGAATAAGGGTTTCTGTCCTTGATGAGCCTATGGTCTAGTAGGAAAGTTGAAAACATGACCAGATAATTTCAATCTAATGAAGTAACTGCAGTGATAAAGGTATGTGGAGGGCGCTCTAAGAGCCTGGGGAAGGAGTGGTTCATCCCACCTTCGGGGTTATGGATACTTCCTGGAGGAGAATATCAGTGGGTTGCTCTTTTGAGTCTGTCATTCAGGGACTATGTACAACCTGGCTCCCTACATAATCTACCTCTCTAGCTTTATCCCTCATTAGTCACCATCTACCCTCCTGGATTTCCTATGCAATAATTCACACTCAACTCTCACTCATTTTCAAACACTGTGTGTTTACACGAGTGAGACTTTCAGTCTGGATGATCCTTTCCCGTTTACAAATCTGGAAAACCTCTATGCATCCTTTAACACCCACCCCAAAACTCACTCCTGTGAAGCTTTCCTTGAAACTCTTTGGCAGAGTTGCTTTCCTCCTTCCAGCTCCTAGCCGACCATTCGTACTTCTATATTTACCATGATATACTTCTTTTTTTTTTATTGAAGTATAGTTAATTTACAATGTTTCAGGTGTACAGCAGAGTGATTCAGTTATATATCTATTCTTTTTCAGATTCTTTTCCATTATAGGTTATTACAGGATATTGACTATAGTTCCCTGTGCCATACAGTAGGTCCTTGTTCTTGACCTACCTATAGTAGGTTCTATCTCTAAGATAATATTCACCAATTTTTCTGTGTACGTGTCTGTTTTCCCCAGTAGACTGTGAGCTCTGAGGGCAGAGGTAGTTCATCTTTGTTTCCCCAGGGGCTAGCATCGTGAATGGTCCTCAACTCTGTAACTTAATATTTGATGGATGAATGATTATATATAATATATTGGAAATACCAATGATGGAGTCATTCACTATGCTGTTCACACTGAATAAAACATTTGAACCATCATGTTAAAAAAGCAAATAGGCATCTGTGACATGTGAGAAGATTTGAAGTTGCCTAGAACAGAGCCCGCCCCTGCTTAGAAGATATCTGCCAGAATCTCAGATCTGTTGTGTTCATTTGGCCACCGCTTCAATGTGCGTCATTGATGGTTGAGTGCTTTATAGATGATTAAATTGAGTCAAGGAGAATTTGCTTTAGTTAAGGTTTTATTTAGGTTAATTATTAATTCATCAGAGGTTTATTCAGTACCAACTACAGTTGAATCTTGAACAACATGAGGTTTAGGGTCACCAACCCTCCGCAGTCGAAAATCTGAGTATTTCTTATAGTTTGCCCTTCAAACATGTGGTTCCCTCCATCTACAGTTCTGCATCCTGGGATTCAACCAGCTGCGGATCGTGTAGTACCGTAGTATTTATTTTAAAAATCCATGTATAAATAGACCCACTGGGCAATTCACACCGTGTCCTTCAAGAGTCAACTGTATGTTACTGAGCCCTGTTCTAGATGTTTGCAGATACAGTGATCAAATCATAATATTTAGGGCAGAAAGGTCCATGGAGAACACTCTAGACAGTGACTCTCAAAGTGTGCTCCCCAGATCAACAGTATCAGCATCACCTGGGAACTTGTTAGGAATGCAAATTCTTTTTTTTTTTTTTTTTTTTTGCGGTACACGGGCCTCTCACTGTTGTGGCCTCTCCCGTTGCAGAGCACAGGCTCCAGACGTGCAGGCTCAGTGGCCATGGCTCACGGGCCTAGCTTCTCCACGGCATGCAGGATCTTCCCGGACCGGGGCACAAACCCATGTCCCCTACATCAGCAGGCGGACTCTCAACCGCTTTGCCACCAGGGAAGCCCTCATTGTAGTTTTGATTTACATTTCTCTAATAATTAGTGATGTTGAGCAGCTTTTCATGTGCTTCTTGGCCATCTGTATGTCTTCTTTGGAGAAATGTCTATTTAGGTCTTCTGCCCATTTTTGGATTGGGTTGTTTGTTTTTTTAATATTGAGCTGCATGAGCTGTTTATATATTTTGGAGATTAATCCTTTGTCCGTTGATTCGTTTGCAAATATTTTCTCCCATTCTGAGAGTTGTCTTTTTGTCTTGTTTGTAGTTTCCTTTGCTTTGTAAAAGCTTTTAAGTTTCATTAGGTCCCATTTGTTTATTTTTGCTTTTATTTCCATTACTCTAGGAGGTGGATCAAAAAAGATCTTGCTGTGATTTATGTCAAAGAGTGTTCTTCCTATGTTTTCCTCTAAGGGTTTTATAGTGTCTGGTCTTACATTTATGTCTTTAATCCAGTTGGAGCTTATTTTTGTGTATGGTGTTAGGGAGTGTTCTAATTTCATTCTTTTACATGTAGCTGTCCAGTTTTCCCAGCACCACTTATTGAAGAGACTGTCTTTTCTCCATTGTGTATCCTTGCCTCCTTTGTCATAGATTAGTTGACCACAGGTGTGTGGGTTTAACTCTGGGCTTTCTATTCTGTTGCATTGATCTATATTTCTGTTTTTGTGCCGCTACCATATTGTCTTCATCACTGTAGCTCTGTAGTATAGTCCTAAGTCAGGGAGTCTGATTCTTCCAGCTCCATTTTTTTCCCTCAAGACTGCTATGGCTATTCGGGGTCTTTTGTGTTTCCATACAAATATTAAGATTTTTTTTTTTCTAGTTCTGTAAAAAATGCCATTGGGGACTTCCCTGGTGGCTCAGTGGTCGAGAGTCTGCCTGCCGATGCAGGGGACACGGGTTCGTGCCCCAATCCGGGAAGATCCTACGCCGCAGAGTGGCTGGGCCCGTGAGCCATGGCCGCTGAGCCTGCGCGTCCGGAGCCTGTGCTCCACAACGGGAGAGGCCACAACAGTGAGAGGCCCGCATACTGCAAAAAAAAAAAAAAAAAAAAAAAAATGCCATTGGTAATTTGATAGGGATTGCATTGAATCTGTAGATTGTTTTGGGTAGTATAGTCATTTTCAAAATATTGATTCTTCCAATCCAAGAACATGGTATATCTCTCCATCTGTTTGTATTGTCTTTAATTTCTTTCATCAGTGTCTTATAGTTTTCTGCATACAGGTCTTTTGTCTCCCTAGGTAGGTTTATCCCTAGGTATTTTATTCTTTTTGTTGCAATGGTAAATGGGAGTGTTTCCTTAATTTCTGTTTCAGATTTTTCATCATCAGTGTATAGGAATGCAAGAGATTTTTGTACATTAATTTTGTATCCTGCAACTTTACTAAATTCATTGATTAGTTCTAGTAGTTTTCTGGTGGCATCTTTAGGATTCTCTATGTGTAGTATCATGTCATCTGTAAACAGTGACAGTTTTACTTCTTCTTTTCCAATTTGGTTTCCTTTTATTTCTTTTTCTTTTCTGATTGCCATGGCTAGGACTTCCAAAACTATGTTGAATAATAGTGGCGAGAGTGGACATCCTTGTCTTGTTCCTGATCTTAGAGGAAATGCTTTCAGTTGTTCACCTTTGAGAATGACATTTGCTGTGGGTTTGCCGTATATGGCCTTTATGATGTTGAGATAGGTTCCCTCTATCTGGAG
Organism: Phocoena sinus; assembly: GCF_008692025.1. NCBI lineage: Eukaryota > Metazoa > Chordata > Mammalia > Artiodactyla > Phocoenidae > Phocoena > Phocoena sinus. Next base: position 133,980,826 of record NC_045764.1, read on the forward strand.
AGTTTTTATCATAAATCAGTGTTGAATTTTGTCAGAAGTTTTTCTGCATCTACTGAAATGATCATATGGTTTTTACTCTTCAATTTGTTAATATGGGGTATCACACTGATTGATTTGCGTATATTGAAGAATCCTTTCATCCCTGGGATAAGTCCCATTTGATCATGATGTGTGATCCTTTTAATGTGTTGTTGGATACTGTTTGCTAGTATTTTGTTGAGGATTTTTGCATCTATATTCATCAGTGATATTCGTCTGTAATTTTGTTTTTTGTAGTATCTTTGTCTGGTTTTGGTATCAGGGTGATTGTGGCCTCATAGAATGAGTTTGGGAGTGTTCCTTCCTCTGCAATTTTTTGGAAGAGTTTGAGAAGGATGGGTGTTAGCTCTTTTCTAAATGTTTGATAGAATTCACCTGTGAAGCCATCTGGTCCTGGACTTTTGTTGGTTGGAAGATTTTTAATCACAGTTTCCATTTCATTACTTGTGATTGGTCTGTTCATATTTTCCATTTCTTCCTGGTTCAGTCTTGGAAGGTTAAACCTTTCTAAGAATTTGTTCATTTTTTCCAGGTTGTCCATTTTATTGGCACAGAGTTGCTTATACTAGTCTCTTATGATGCTTTGTATTCCTGCGGTGTCCATTGTGACTTCTCCTTTTTTGTTTCTAATTTTATTTTTTAAATTTTATTATTATTAGTTTTTTGTGGTACGTGGGCCTCTCACTGTTGTGGCCTCTCCCGTTGCAGAGCACAGGCTCCGGACACGCAGGCTCAGCGGCCATGGCTCATGGGCCCAGCCGCTTCACGGCATTTGGGACCTTCCTGGACCGGGGCACGAACCCGTGTCCGCTGCATCGGCAGGCGGACTCTCAATCACTGTGCCACCTGGGAAGCCCTCTAATTTTATTGATTTGAGTCCTCTCCCTCTTTTTCTTGATGCGTCTGGCAAAAGGTTTATCAATTTTGTTTAGCCTCTCAAAGACCAGCTTTTAGTTTTATTGATCTTTGCTATTGTTTTCTTTGTTTCTATTTCATTTATTTCTGTTCTGATCTTCATGATTTCTTTCCTTCTACTAACTTTGAGTTTTGTTTGTTCTCCTTTCTCTAGTTCCTTTAGCTGTAAGGTTAGATTGTTTATTTGATATTTTTCTTTTTTCTTGAGGTAGGCTTCTTTGCTATAAACGTCCCTCTTAGAACTGCTTTTGCTGCATCCCATAGGTTTTGGATCATCATGTTTTGTTTGTAATTTGTGTCTAGGTATTTTTTGATTTCTTCAGTGATCTCTTGGTTATTTAGTAACGTACTGTTTAGTGTCCAGGTGTTTGTGTTTTTAAATTTTTTTTCCCTGTAATTGATTTCTAATCTCATAGCGTTGTGGTCAGATAAGATGCTTGATATGACTTCAATTTTCTTAAATTTACTGAGGCTTGATTTGTGACCCAAGATCTGATCTATCCTGGAAATGTTCCATGTGCATTTGAGAAGAAAGTGTAATCTGCTGTTTTTGAATGGAATGTCCTATAAATATTAATTAAATCTATGTGGTCTATTGTTTCATTTAAAGCTTGTGTTTCCTTATTAATTTTTTGTTTAGATGATCTGTCCACCGGTGTAAGTGAGGTGTTAAATTCCCCCACTATTATTGTGTTACTGTCAATTTCCTCTTTTATAGCTGTTAGCAGTTTCCTTATGTATTGAGGTGCTCCTATGTTGGGTGCATATATATTTATAATTGTCATATCATCTTCTTGGATTGATCCCTTGATCATTATGTAGTGTCCTTCCTTGTCTCTTGTAACAGTCTTTAAAGTCTATTTTATCTGATATGCATATTGCTACTCCAGCTTTCTTTCGATTTCCATTTGCATGGAATATATTTTTCCATCCCCTCACTTTCAGTCTGTTTGTGTCCCTAGGTCTGAAGTGGATCTCTCATAGATAGCTTATATATAGGCATTGTTTTCGTATCCATTCAGCAAGCCTGTGTCTTTTGGTTGGAGCATTTAATCCATTCATGTTTAAGGTAATAATCGATATGTATGTTCCTATGACCATTTTCTTAATTGTTTTGGGTTTGTTTTTGTAGGTCCTTTTCTTCTCTTGTGTTTCTCACTTAGAGAAGTTCCTTTAGTATTTGTTGTAAAGCTGATTTGGTGGTGCTGAATTCTCTTAGCTTTTGCTTGTCTGTAAAGCTTTTTTTAAAATTTCTCCATTGAATCTGAATGAGATCCTTGCCGGGTAGGGTAATCTTGCTTGTAGGTTCTTCCCTTTCATGATTTTAAATATGTCATGCTACTACCTTCTGGCTTAAAGTTTCTGCTGAGAAATCAGCTGTTAACCTTACAGGAGTTTCCCTGTATGTTATTTGTCATTTTTCCCTTGTTTTCAATAATTTTTCTTTGTCTTTACTTTTGTCAGTTTGATTACTATGTGTCTTGGCATGTTTCTCCTTGGGTTTATCCTGCCTCGGACTCTCTGTGCTTCCTGGACTTGGGTGGCTATTTCCTCTCCCATGTTACGGAACTTTTCTACTATAATGTCTTCAAATATTTTCTTGGGTCCTTTCTGTCTCTCTTCTCCTTCTGGGACCCCTATAATGTGAATGTTGTTGCATTTAATGTTGTCCCAGAGGTCTCTTAGGCTGTCTTCATGTCTTTTCATTCTTTTTTCTTTATTCTGTTCCACAGCAGTGAATTCCACCATTCTGTCTTCCAGGTCACTTATCCGTACTTCTGCCTCAGTTATTCTGCTATTGATTTCCTCTAGTGTATTTTTCATTTCGGTTATGTATTGTGATCTCTGTTTGTTTGTTTTTTAATTGTTCTAGGTGTTTGTTCTTTAATCCTTCTAGGTCTTTGTTAAACATTTCTTGCATCTTCTCTATCTTTGCCTCCATTCTTTTTCTGAGGTCCTGGATCATCTTCACTATCATTATTCTGAATTCTTTTTCTGGAAAGTTGCCTATCTCCACTTCATTTAGTTTTTTTTCTGGAGTTTTATCTTGTTTCTTCATCTGGTACAAAGTACTCTGCCTTTTCATTTTGTCTCTCTTTCTGTGAATGTGGTTTTCCTTTCGCAGGCTGCAGAATTTTAGTTCTTCTTGCTTCTGCTGTCTGCCCTCTGGTGGATGAGGCTATCTAAGTGGGTTGTGCAGGCTTCCTGATGGAGGGACTGGTGGTGGGCTGAGCTGGGAGTTGCTCTGGTGGGCAGAGCTCAGTAAAACTTTAATCTGCTTGTCTGCTGAAGGGTGGGGCTGGGTTCCCTCCCTGTTGGTTGTTTGGCCTGAGGCGACCCAACACTGGAGCCTACCCAGCTCTTTGGTGGGGCTTATGGGGGACTCTGGGAGGGCTCACACCAAGGAGTACTTCCCCGATCTTCTGCTGCCAGTGTCTTTGTCCCCACGGTGAGCCGCAGCCTCTCCCCGCCTCTGCAGGAGACCCTCCAACACTAGCAGGTAGGTCTGGTTCAGTTTCCTATGGGGTCACTACTCCTTCCCTGATGCACACACTACTTTGTGTGTGCCCTCCAAGAGTGGAGTCTCTGTTTCCCCCAGTGCTGTCAAAGTCCTGCAATCAAATCCCACTAACCTTCAAAGTCTAATTCTCTAGGAATTTCTCCTCCCATTGACGGAGCCCCAGGTTGAGAAGCCTGACGTGGGTCTCAGAACCTTCACTCCAGTGGGTGGACTTTTTTTTTTTTTTTTTTTTTTTGCGGTACGCGGACCTCTCACTGTTGTGGCCTCTCCCATTGTGGAGCACAGGCTCCAGATGCTCAGGCTCAACGGCCATGGCTCACGGGCTTAGCCGCTCCACGGCATGTGTGATCTTCCCAGACCGGTGCACGAACCCGTGTCCCCTGCATCGACAGGTGGACTCTCAACCACTGGGCCACCAGGGAAGCCCCAGTGGGTGGACTTCTATGGTATCAGTGTTCTCCAGTCTGTGAGTCACCCACCCAGCAGTTATGGGACTTGGTTTTATTGTGATTATGCCCCTCTTACTGTCTCGTTGTGGCTTCTCCTTTGTCTTTGGATGTGGGATATCTTTTTTGGTGAGTTCCAGTGTCTTCCTGTTGATGATTGTTCAGCAGTTAATTGTGATTCTGGTGCTCTCACAAGAGGGAGTGAGTGCATGTACTTCTACTCCACCATCTTGAACCAATCTCCTCACAGTCTTCTACCATATAATGTACAGTAATTTCCTAATATATTTTTCCTTTCCTTTCCTTCCTCTTTACTTGCTTTTTCTTTTCACTTCCTTTTAAAATTTTCACCATAGATAGACAAAATAAATATTCTCTAAGTGCAGATGTTTACTGCATACAGGTTTTCTTTTAACTGCATTTATATTCTTTTTCTTTAGATTCTGAAGCCATCTGTCTCATAGCCATATTTCTACCCCTTCTCAATTCTTCTAAAGGCAAATCATTTTACTCACTCTTCTCAGAATGCCTTTACCCTCAACTATCAACAGGTATTTGTTTAAATTATTCTCTCCAGTTGAAATACTCTCTTCTTTCCAGTTTTTCATATGTCAATTTTCCTGCCTACCCAAGTTGAATATGTTATTCTCTCTTTTGAACTTCCTTTTGAGCTAACATATTCAAATAATTTATTTGGTAATTAGTGATTTTTGTTGTTATTTTGAAATGTCATTTAAATCATTTAGGTTATTTCACTTTAAATATATTACTATCTTTTCTCCCCTAACTTGATTATTAATTTCTTGACAACAGAAATTATTTTCTTATATCACTTTATGTCTCCTGTAGAGACTTTCATAAACGTGTTGATTTGAAAAATATTGGAATCCTATACATAAAAGATTGACTTTCAAAATCCTAGATAGGTTAAAGTCAAGTTCTCTGTCCATTTCTATGTCTATAAGGTGTGACTGCATCCCATGATGCTTGGATTTCCGATGTTGTTTGGTGATGCTATTGTTCTTACGTGTCACTGGGAGGGAAAATGCTTTAAAAGCATTTTCATCTCTCAGCCAAAGTGGAGCACACACATGACAAGGAAGTGCCTCAACAGTGTAGATTTGGAAGGCAGAGTTGTGGTAGTAATAGTAGCGTAGTAATAACTTAACTTCTGTTTAGTAAGAGTAGAGGTCCTGTGTCATTCTGTAACATATTGTCCTGTTTTATTTTCTTCATAACATGTATCACCTCCAAATATATTTCTCATATATATTATTATTTGCAATCATAATAAAATCTTCTCTACCCCAACTAAGTTATATGCCACATGAGAGTGAGGACTTTTTTGGTCTTGTATTCTGTACTATATTCCCAGTCCTAGAATAAGTCTGGCATAGAGTATGCACTCAATAAACATTTGTTGAATAAATGAAATGAACGAACATTTATTAGTATTTCATGATTTTCCAGAGCGTGCTATAAGTGCTTTGCATGACTTAGCTCATTTAAGCCTCACAACACACTATTAAATAGATACTGTCCCTCTTTACAGAGGAGGAATCAGGCTTGAAAAAGTTCAAGGACTTTCATATCTAGTGCTGGGGGAGGTGGGATTTAAATCCAGGCAGTCTGGTCTGGAGACCACAGTCTTAGCCACTTTGTTAAATTTTATTCAGTGAAATATGGTGAAGTAACAACAATTAGCATTTGCTATGTGCTTCTAAAATATATGAACTATTTTCACATATTTCCTCCTTGGATAACATTCAAGGATCCTGAGCTAATATAATCATTATCCCTACTTTACAGATGGGAAAACTGAGAAATGAAGTGATTTGTCAAAGATCACAGTGCCATTAAGTGGCAGTCTGGCAGTCCTGGGAATTAAACTTAAATGTTCTGAGTCCAACTTCCATCTCTTTCCCCCCTCCCGCTCCTCCTTTGCAATGTGCTGCAGCTTAAATGTAGCCAGAGACCTCCATTTATGGCTTTAGACATACAGAAAAGAAATTCTATTTTAGTAGTCACTAATAAAACCACTGTATTAGTAGGAGCAATTAATAATTCTATTTTAATATTCACGAATTTCATTTTAATGGTTATTTAGTTGTTACTAATAAAAATTTACACAGAAGTTCTAAATTTGTAGGGGGACAGTCCCCAAGCATTTACCTTAGAAGAATATGACAATAACAAAATTTTCACTGGTAACTTTCACAAAGACTGAATAGTCATTTGTTCAGGAATGTTGTACAGTATATATTGATTTCACACATCAAAAGAGATGTACTTGGTGATCGTACTTATCATTGTTACACTCACTTATCTCCCCTCTCCTCTTGGATATTTAGTCCTACAATGGGTGATGGCAAATGCCTTCGAGTTGTATTTTCTTGATAAGATAAAGATTATAAACATCCTGACCACTAGGACTCATTACATGAATTTTTTTAAAAAGGAGTAACAATAAAAGTCACTGAGGTTGAAGAGATCATTAGGCTCCCTGAGTCACTAAGGAATGGCAGGGGATGGGATGGAGAGATAGATACTTGGAGCAAAGTGCTGGAGGGTGGTCAGTGGCAGTGACAACGGGGGAAAGAAAGGGTGGCAATCAAAATGGCACAGACTTCACAAGTTTGAAGTTGTGGGATACTGACAGGGGTTGAATAAGAAGTGGATTAGGAACATCACCTTCTCCTCAAGGTGATGGATGTACAGGCGTTCTCCACTTGTGGAAGGCAAAAAATTTACTCCCCTGGTACCTTTGTGTCAAGGTAAGATGGTGGAGTAACTGCTCACAATTAAAGTGGAAAATGCAGAATAATGAGCTCTATAACAGAAGATCTGCAGAACAGCGGAAAATGACTTGGCAATCGTACGGGACCAGGAACTGAATATAATTTAACGTAGAACTATTACCATTAAATAGAAAGATATTTTATCTTGACTTAGTAAGGAGGTATTGCTATTGTCCAACTCAAAAGTTTTACTTTTCATAAAGCTTTCATAGTTCATACAGTGCACTGGCCAGTTTAATGTTCAGTTTAATCCAAGACTCATTTTAGAACATGTAGACTTGCTCACCTGTTCCCTCAATCTACAGAGAGTTCTTTCTTTTATAAACATGTCTAGCACTTACTTTCTGTACCACTCACTTGGAACTTGTCACACATCGACTTTTCATGATAGTTTCATTTTGTATGCATACATTCATGTAATCTCACCAGCTAGGTATATATGTTTATTCACAGAACCTGTCTTCTTGAGTGCCTACCATATGCTTTTTCCTAGAGCCACAATGCTTAGTTTGGGGACTGCCATAGTTGTTACTCAGTTAGTAATTGCTGAATGATTATTTTAATTTTGTCTTAAGCTGTTGTTTTCTCCATAGCCAGCACAAGTTGCAGTAAAAACCATGTAAATTTTTATAATTTATGGAAACATATGAGTTGCAATTCATTCACATTTTTACTTCTTGATGAAATGCAGAGTGTCCCTTTAAGTGGGAAACTGACAAAAACTAGGCTTTAAGGAAGCATCTCCTCCCCCAAAGGGCAGGCTTCCTTTCAGAGGAGATCCCCTTAGATAGCTGCTGAGGTTGCCAAGGCAAACCTTTGCATATACAAATTTGGGTCAATGTGTTGACAGGATGTCAGATTTGTGTAGCTAATGGAGCTTCGGCATGAATATTGAGCTTTCTGCCATTCCATTGATGCCCAAATGAATCTGTAGGTGCCTATTTGTGCCTCAGGCTGTTGGAGTAGAAAATAGAAGACCCTCGCTCCGGACGCACAGGCTCAGCGGCCATGGCTCACGGGCCCAGCCGCTCCGCGAGATGTGGGATATTCCCGGACCGGGGCACAAACCCGTGTCCCCTGCATCGACAGGCGGACTCTCAACAACTGCGCCACCAGGGAAGCCCGGAACCAAGTCTTTTGATTACAAAAGTCCTAAAATATTATTTAGCTCATTGAAACATATAAATCTCAGAATAATGATAAATGTGACAACTCTTTTTTCACAATAAAAATACACTTTAAAATTATATTTCAGGGGAATTCCCTGGTTGTTCAGTGGTTAGGACTCCGCTCTCTCAGGGCCCGGGGTTCAATCCCTGGTTGGGGAATTAAGATCCTACAAGCTGTGAGGCTTGGACAAAAAAAAAAAAAAATTATATTTCAGGCCTATAGAAATTTTATTTGAGATTCAACACAGTAAATTGCAGATGACTTTTACATTCTTTGTGAAATGGGGGTGTGAATTAAACAGAATTCAACATAAGCCTTCATTTTAACTTTTTTTTTTTTTTTTTTTTTTTTTTATAAATTTATTTTATTTATTTATTTTTGGCTGCGTTGGGTCTTCGTTGCTGTGCACGGGCTTTCTCTAGTTGTGGCGGGCCGGGGCTACTCTTCGTTGTAGGGTGCGGGCTTCTCATGGCGGTGGCTTCTCTTGTTGCAGAGCACAGGCTCTAGGCGCTCGGGTTTCAGTAGTTGTGGCTCGCGGGCTCTAGGCGCTCGGGCACAGTAGTTGTGGCGCACGCGCTTAGTTGCTCCGTGGCATGTGGGATCTTCCTGGACCAGGGCTTGAACCCGTGTTCCCTGCATTGGCAGGCGGATTCTTAACCACTGCGCCACCAGGGAAGCCCCATTTTAACTTTTTAATGTTCTATTAGCTATCACTGCATTACCTAATGCTTCCACTAATGAGCATTTCTGCATACTTATACAACAATGATAATTTTGAGTCAGTGAAAGACCTTTTTAATTATCAAAGAAAGATTCATTTGCGCACAATCTAATTTTATCTGATTTTTGCTTTTAATCACTTTATAAAAATTGACCATCTATTATAAAACCGTTTCGCTAGATTATTTAAGCTGAAGACCTTATCCTCCAGTCATTCAGATAATGTAATTTATTTTCTCTGCTTTAGTAGAGAACATAGTGTATTCAATAACCGAAGCAGGTCCTTTTTTTTTTTTTCTTTTTAACATTTCCCATGTTTTATACAACAAAATTATTTTCTGTAAAAATCATGAAATGAAATATAATAATAATGTTCAGGGACTTCCCTGGTGGTCCAGTGGGTAAGATTCCGCGGTCCCATTGCAGGGAGCCTAGGTTTGATCCTTGGTCAGGGAACTAGATCCCGCATGCATGCTGCAACTAAGAGTCCACGTGCCACAACGAAGATCCCGTGTACTGCAACTAAGACCTGGCGTGCCAAAATTAAAAATAAATAAATAAATCTTAAAAACAAATAATGTCCAGAAAAGAAATACAGACTCTGAATATTTTCTTTTATTGCACTTTGTATTTATAGTTTGCAAGTAAAAGAAAAATAATTATAAATAAAATAGAGATTACAGTACAAAAATTTTTTAAAAGATTAATAGTTTTAAAATACATTAATGCATTTTTGACATAAGGGGAGATATTACATCTACATATCTGTCTGTTGTAGTAATGAATGTGTGTAGCTGAATTCATGGGGGTCCAGGACAGTGCATCTGGCAGTTTTCGAATTAACTTTTATGTAGAATACAATGTTTACATACCCTAAGTAATAAAAATGTGCTAATTTGAAGTGTACACTTACATTATCAAAATTTAATGGTAACCACAGAAATTGTTTAGAATTTAGACAAACAGTATTTTTGCAGAGAAAAGTATTTTATTCCTGACTGTTTAGAATGGTCAGTGCATGATGATACTAAAAGGTAGATTGGATTTTAGTTGGTTTTCATATCGGGTTTCCACTCTCTGTAGACACTGCTTTAGTGCTTGTACCAGAAGCCACTGCTTCCACTGCTTCCCTGACACCCCGACCCCACCTGCATGTGTCCACCACTGCTTTGCTTTATAAAGTTGTATTTCTATTTACTACTGGCATACTTTGGAGTGTAGCTTACAAAAATATTTATTTCAGCATATTTCTTTTTTCTACCATGCCTCCTCTCAGTATATCACAAATCTTATTTTTGTTTAGTATTTCTAAATTATTAATTGTCACTCAGAAAGCTGTATACTGTTTGACGAGAACTAGACCTATAGTTTAATACTGATTTGTATTTAGCATGTATTTGTACATTAGTTTAAAAAGAATAACGTCTTTTAAAAATAAGAATGAAAGAGATTAAATAGAAGAATGTGGAAACATTTCCAACAATTTTTTTTTGTATGTGTTTGTATTTGCCCTCCATAGAAACCAACTTATCATAGCTTATCTCTTTCATGGAGGCACAAAGTAAGAATTCTTCACAAGAGAGCCCTCTTCCTCTCATCTCTTCATCCCAGTATATAAGGACGCATGGATATTTTTTCATACATTTATCAGGGTTTTTTTTCCCTTAGCTGGTACCCCAAACAGTGTCCAGGCAACATCATACTATACAAGAATCTGTTTTTATTTGACGCTGTTGTATTTTCCCCCTCTCTGAAATTAATTCCGCTATAGCGTCTGAATTTTTTTTAAATCAATTAGCTTTTGCTGAGAAAATCCTTTCCTGTCTAATATAGAATAATGATTTTTTTTCATCTGTCAAGGGGGTTATTAATAAATGCCACCAGTGGGGTTAGAACATTCTCTGGTGTTTGCTTTAGGGGAACAAGGGGATTGTCGGAAATCCTAGCCAAACTGAACCATTAGAGAGAAAATGTTAGTAATTAGAACTATACATTAGGCTTTAATTTACTACCACGGAAAAGTCAAGGGTGGCATTTTTATTCCATTTTTAGGTGCAGCCAGATGGATTGCTCATTATAGGATAATTTCCACCGACCCTCTGCATTTCCCAGGGTAACAAAGCAACTGAGGGCACTGTGCAGCCAGGGGCTCAGATTTGATTTTATTTTCTTGTCGGGTGGCAAGGAGAGTGGGAGGTTTAGCAGTTATCAATTTCCTATGTAGTCATTGACATTACTGGGAATCTTTTTACATGTTGAGTCATTTTAGGCCAAGAAAACAGTTTGGGAAGACAAACACACAAATGTAATTTACTTTTCTATCCTTGCCTAAATATGTGATACTGACACATTTTAACCACCTTCACATTAAAAATTCTCCTTTTCAGTGTTTCTACTTTTGATTTTTCCTAATGGCCAAAATGAACATTTTAAGTTATTAATTAAAAAAAAAAGTCTTCTCGAACCAAAGATAATATAGTTCCCATCTAATTTCAGTCTAATTCATGCAGGGCTTCCCAGGCCACAGAGGGAAACATTGTTGAAGATGTGGAGTATATGTCTTCATTTTTCCTTTTCATCTCACACTCAAATGATATTTCCTTGTTAAATGTCTTGTCCAGTTTTCTTTTTATAGAATAAATTTTTGGCCAAGATGATAATGACCATTTAAAATAAAAGTATTTATTTTGATGTTTCCATGGGGAAAAAAATCTTCTAGTTACTTTATATTACAGTGAATCAAAATCAGCCACAGTTTCCTTTGCTTTTGAAAATATAGTTAAAATTTATTTTATTTTTGTTGTGGTACAACATATATAACATAAAACTTAGCATTTTAACCATTTTTAGGTGTATAATTCGGTGGCGTTAATACTTTCACATTGCTGTGAATCACCACAATCCAGCTTCAGAACTTTTTCATCTTCCCAAACTGAAATTGTGTTTATTAAACAATTACTCCCCATCCCCCTCTCTGCAGCCCCTGTTAACTACCCTTCATCCTTCTGTCACTATGAATTTGACAACTTTAAGTATCTCGTATAAGTGGAATCATACACTATATGGCCTTTTGTGTCTAGTTTATTTCACTTAGCCTAATGTCTTCAAGGTTCATCCATGTTGTTGCATGTGTCAGAATTTCCTTCCTTTTTAAGGCTGAATAATATTCCGTTGTACGTACATACCATGAAGGTACTTTTATTTTAAATACTTTTCACATACCTAAAGATTTACCTCCACACTCAAGTCTTGTTGAGTTGATATATAGAAACAAAACTCTGGTCCCGCCACAGGTGAGGGGGTTAATAAGAAGGACTGGCGAGTTTTGCCCCATGAGAGTTTAGCATAGGCAGTTTGGACAAAAAAAAAAACAAAGGAAAACACCCAATATTTCCATAAAAGACCCACTTAGGGGACAACCACATTAGACTAATTTTATTCCTGACCTGGAGAGAAAAGCAGTTAATCTTATTTTCAGGTAAATGTTAAGAGAGCATTGCTAAAAACATTTGCATCCATAATTCATTACTGAATTTTTAATGGTTAAAAAATTCAGGCAACCAAGTATCCTGAATTTTCTCTTTAAATTAAGGATCAGAAGAATGACGTATATTTCCCCTGTATTCCATATTGTAGTATATTCTAGCTAAAGTTTTCTGCGATTTTTATGGAAAACATCAATTCAAAAATCACGTACTTTTGTCAATTGAAAATTCTATGGTTCTATAGCAATGTGACAGAAAGTATTTTTTCCTCATAAAAATGCATAGTATGTAAACAAAACAAAATATTACTGAACTCTTCATTTCTAAATGTTTAGATGGCAAAAGTTTATTTAAGTATGTCACCTTTTATAAGCTACCTTGTAAGAGAAACTCTTTGCAGGAGAAGAATAAGAATTCACAGAAGAAAATTTAGAGTAAGGGCATAACAACCCTCTCATTTTTTTTTTTTTTTTATTCATTACAAGAGGCAGACCTTTAACTTTTTTCACTACTTGAAACGTTTCCACCTTAATGACCTCCAGGGAAGTCCCAAGGTCACCAGTTTTTTTTTTTGTTTTTTTTTTTTTTTTTTTGGGGTTTTCGGGCCGCGCACTGTTGTGGCCTCTCCCCCCCGTTGCGGAGCACAGGCTCCGGACGCGCAGGCTCAGCGGCCATGGCTCACGGGCCCAGCCGCTAGGCGGTATGTGGGATCTTCCCGGACCGGGGCACAAACCTGTGTCCCCTGCATCGGCAGGCGGACTCTCAACCACTGCGCCACCAGGGAAGCCCAGGTCACCAGTTTTGAGCTCCCTGTTCTGACCCCAATCTGACCTTCTTTAACTTTCTCTTTTCTTTCATTTCTCCTGAACCTCTTCTTTGTTTTTCATCAGGGACTCCATTCTTTCTCTCCGTTTCTCCCTTCATTCCTTCTTTCCACAATTACTTTTTCTTTTTTTAAAGATATATTCATTTCATTTTATTTTTAAAATTTGGCCATGCCACGCAGCTTGTAGGATCTTAGTTCACCGACCAGAGATTGAACTGGGCCCCGGGAAGTGAAAAATGCCAAGTTCTAAACACTGGACCATCAGGGAATTCCCCACAATTACTTATCAGAGTAAGAGCTTATTATGTGTCAGGTACAGCCTTTGGAGATTCAAAGAGGACATGCTTACTGCCTGGAGGAAGCTTGCTGTCTGGTGCAGGCGTGTCCAGCATACTGGTTTCACAATGTGTGTCCACTCTAAGCAATTGGGAGTGCATCCCTGGAATACTGAATTGAGGAGTGTTCTGGGCTCATGTCTAGGTTTGGTAAGAAAGGATGCCAGGATCAATTAGTGATCTGCCAATGGCTCAGGGACAGAATAGTTGGCACGTGTGCCCTGCCCTTGCCAAACCCAAATCTGAGAAAGCCAAAGCTTTTCCCAGATCCATTTTTTTCTCTGTCCAGTCTGAGCCCCAAGTTGAGAGCTTTAAAGGGTGCTTTAATTATCATTCTAGTATACTTCATCCCCTCCTTAAGTTTTCACCAAGTATTCACACAATCATTCCCTAAATTGTATTCAACGCTATCAGTTAATTTCTCTCTTTCTTCCTAGGCTGCCAGTTTTTTTCTAGAGAAAAACATGAAACCATTCAGATTCAATTCACTGAAAATTCATGCTATCGAGCCTCACCTGGTTCTCATTGCTGCTCTGTACTCCTTGTATTAATCTCTTGGAGATTCAGTAGTGAATTTCCTACACTGGTTGTTTAAAAACTTTTTCATATTTTGTAACTCACTGTTTGATCTTCCCTTCCCCTTGATACCAGAAGATGCTCTCGCCCCCTGCCTCACTGAGAAGTTCAAGGCCATTTGTAAATCTCCTGCAACTTACTATTTCTTTCCTCAATCTTTTCTATTTTTCTTCATCCATTGCTGCTTCTGCTCTTCTGTCTCAGAGGGAGAGTCATTCCTCTTATTTCTAGATTGAACCCAACTCCTCTAAGGACTTTTCTCTATAGATTGTAACTTCTGTTCCTCAAAACCCGAAATTCCCTTATCATAGGTTCTTTAGTTTTGAGAAATTAAAAATTAAAGTACAGAAATAAATATAACAAATATGATTTTTCCAATACCCAGAAATCACCATTATTAATGTTATGATATTCTAATAAAAAGAAAAATTACACATAAAGTTGAAGTTCCCTTTGACCCACATCCTCAGTCTGATCACCTTTCCCTTCCCAGAAGCAACACTGTTATGATTTTTGCATGTGTTCTTTAAGGTCATTAGAGTATACATTTACATATGTGTATACATAAATAAGACGTAGGATTGTTTAGTGGGTAACTGAAGAATTTACACATTTCATATTTCGCAGCCTGCATTTTCTCTCTACAGGATGTCTCTGTACCTTATCTGTGCTGGTAAATGCAGATGTAGTTGTGAGCTCCCCAAGGGCAGGGCTTTTGGCTTGCTCATCACTGAACCCCCAGAACCTAGAACAGTATTTGACATAGAGTAGGCACTCAATAGATATTTCCTAAGTGAATTAAGATAGTTCATTTTTGGGGCTTCCCTGGTGGTGCAGTGGCTGAGAATCTGCCTGCCAATTCAGGGGACACGGGTTCGAGCCCTGGTCTGGGAAGATTCCACATGCCGCGGAGCATCTAGGCCCGTGAGCCCCAACTACTGAGCCTGCGCGTCTGGAGCCTGTGCTCCGGAACAAGAGAGGCCGCGATAGCGAGAGGTCCGCGCATCGCGATGAAGAGTGGCCCCCGCTTGCCACAACTAGAGAAAGCCCTCGCACAGAAACGAAGACCCAACACAACCAAAAATAAATAAATAAAGTCAAGCATTAAAAAAAAAAAGATAGTTCATTTTTAACTGCTATAGTAGTGATCAACGGTATGAATATCCCAAATGTCACATTTTATGGATTCACTCCCTTACTGTTTCTAACTTTCATGCTTCTTAGTACAAGCGATGTGTGAGACATCCTTGTACAGGCATACATTAGAGATATTTCGAGTTCGGTTCCAGACCACCATAATCTAGCAAATATCGAAATAAAATGAATCACACAAGTTTTTTTGTTTTCCAGTGCATGTAAAAGTTATGTTTATATTATACTTCAGTCTTTTAAGTGTGCAATATCAATATGTCTTAAAAAACAATGTTCATACCTTAATTTGAAAATACTTTAGTGTTAGAAAATGCTGACCATCATATGAGCCTTCAGAAAGTCCTAATCTTTTTGCTGGTGGAGGATCTTACCCCCATGTTGATGACTGCTGACTGATCAGGGTGGTGGCTGCTGAAGACTGGGGTGGCTGTGCTTTTTCTTAAAATAAGACAGCGATGAAGTTTGCCACATCAACTGACTCTTCCTTTCACGAACGATTTCTCTGTAGCAAGCCGTGTTGTTTGATAGCATTTTACCCATAGTAAAAGTTCTTTCAAAATTGGAGTCAAACCCTGCCCCTGCTTTATCAACTAAGTTTATGTAATATTCTGAATCCTTTGTTGTCATTTCAACAATCTTCACAGCATCTTCACCAGGAGTAGATTCCATCTCAAGAAACCACTTTCTTTATTCATCTATAGGAATCAACTACTCATTTCTTCAAGTTTATCATGAGGTTGCAGAAATTCCATCACATCTTCAGGCTCCACTTCTATTTCTAGTTCTCTTGCTCTTTCCACCACATCTGCAGTTACTTCCTCCACTCAAGTCTTGAGTCCCTCAAAGTCATCTATGAAGGTTGGAATCAACTTCTTCCAAACTCCTATTAATGTTGGTATTTTAACATCTTCCCATGAATCATGAATGTTCTTAATGGCATCTAGAGCGGTGTATCCTTTCCAGAAGGTTTTCCATTTACATTGCTCAGATCCCTCAGAGAAATCATTAAGAACATTCATAAAGCAGCTATAGACTTAGAAGACTTATAAAATGTATTTCTTAAATAATAAGACATGAAAGTCAAAATTAATCCTTGATCCATGGGCTGCAGAAAGGATGTTGTGTTAGCAGGCATAAAAACAACACGCGTCTGATTGTACATCTCCACCAGAGCTCTTGGGTGACCAGGTGCATTGTCAATGAGCAGTAATATTTGGAAAGTACTTTTTCTTTTTTCTTTCCTGAGCGGTAGTTCACAACAGTGGGCTTAAAATATTCAGTAAGCCATGTTGTAAACAGATGTGCTGTCATCCAGGCTCTGTTGTTTCATTTATAGAGCACAGGCAGAGTAGATTTAGCATCATTCTTAAGGGCCCTAGGATTTTTGGAATGGTAAATGAGCATTGGCTTCAACTTAATGAACCAGCTGCATTAGCCCCTAACACGAGAGTTAGCCTGTCCTTTGAAGCTCGGAAGTCAGGGATTGACTTACCCTCTCTAGCTCTGAAAGCTCTAGATGGCATCTTCTTTCAATAGAAGTCTGTTTTGTCTACATTGAAAATCTAATGTGTAGTATCATTTATGATCTCAGCCAGATCTTCTGGATAACTTGCTGCAGCTTCTACAGGAGCACTTGCTGCTTCCCTTGTGCTTCTATGTTAGGGAGACGGCTTCTTTCCTTAAACCTCATGAACCAACCTCTTTAGTTTCAAACTTTTCTTCTGCAACTTCCTCACCTCTCTCAGCCTTCATAGAACTGAACAGAGTTAGGGCCTTTCTCTGGATTCGGCTTTGTCTTAAAGGAATGTTGTGGCTTCTTGATCTTCTACTCAGATCACTCAAACTTTCTTCCAATCAGCAATAAGGCCGTTTCACTTTCTTATCATTCATGTGTTCACTGGAGTAGCACTTTGAACTTTCTCCAAAACATTTTCTTTTGCATTCACAACTTGTCTGTTTGGTGCAAGAGGCCTGTTTGGCCTATCTTGGCTTTCAACATGGTCTCCTCACTAAAGTTAATCATTTTTAGCTTTTGATTTAAAGTGAGGGATGTTTGACACTTTAACTTGAATAGTTAGAGGCCATTATAAGGTTATTAGTTGGCCTAATTTCAATATTGTTGTGTCTCAGGGAATAGGGAGGCTCGTGCAGAGGGAGAGAGAGGGGGGAGCAACCGTGGGTGGACCAGTCAGAGCGCACACAGTTTTTATTGATTAAGTTCATTGTCTTATATGGCTGCGGTTTGTGGCACCACCAAACAATTACAATAGTAACATCAAGAATCACTGATCACAGATCACCCTAACAAATATGATAATAATGAACAAGTTCGAAATATTGCAAGTTACCAAAATGTGACACAGAGACACGGAACAAGCAAATGGTGTTGGAGGAAATGGCATCAGTAGCCTTGCTCGATGCAGGGTAGCCACAAGCCTTCAATCTGTAAACAGTGCTGTATCTGCAAAGAGCAATAACGCAAAGTGCACTAAAGCGAGGTATGTATGCCTGTGCAAGTCTTCTTGTGCCCATGTCTGAGATTTTATCAGGAGTGCTTAACCAGAGTTGGAATTGCTGGGTTGTAGGAAATAGACTTAAACTTTTATCTATCTAGATACAGCCAAATTGCTCTTCAAAATTCCCTGGTTTTAAAACATGTTCAAGAATTTCTCTCCACGTTTTTTTCCCCTGAATGTTCTGTACCTTGAAGCAATAGTTTTATCTTACTGTTTCTTCAGCATCTTAACTTTTCAAAATGATAATCTATGGTTCAAGATACATTCATGTCGGGTGCTTGAGAGAGCTAACCTTTGATTTTTGAGTTGTATTAGTCAATTATACTCCCTTTTTTTTTTTGCGGTACGCGGGCCTCTCACCGTTGTGGCCTCTCCAGTTGCGGAGCACAGGCTCAGCGGCCTTGGCTCACGGGCCCAGCCGCTCCGCGGCATGCGGGATCTTCCTGGACCGGGGCACGAACCCGAGTCCCCTGCATCGGCAGGCGGACTCTCAACCACTGTGCCATCAGGGAAGCCTTAAGCTGCCTTCTTATCTCTCAAGGGTGGTGTGAGAATTGGGGAGATAAGAGCTAAACCATAGATCTCAGTTTTAAACATATTGGAGTTTCTCTTCTTTAATGTCTAATGCAGAACATTTTGGTGAAACCAGCATATTTCTTACCAGATGGCTGAGACTCTGTCCTCTGATGCAGTTTGGAGGCCACAGAGAAGTGGGAGTAGCTCTCCCCGACAGCCCTAAATCATTGCCACCACTTTCACACTTGTTTCCATGATATTGTGAAGAAAAAGGGAACTGGGTTTCTCCTACTAAATTAATCCACCTATTGGGACCCATTTGAAGGGAGAGGATGAGAGAAAAACATGAGTGAAAAGAGAGAGAAGACAGAGAGTAAAGAGAATTCCAGGGAAGGAAGGAAAAATGAAAGGGGGTAGAGGGAGAGGAGATGGAGAGAAAGCACAGAGAAGAAAGAAGAAGTGTGTAGGGGGGGTGATGTGGGTAGATGGGTCGGGGTTGGGGAGAGATAGAGGAAGAGGAAAGAAAGTGAGAAAAAGATAACAGGCGCTATCCAGTGAATTCTCTAGAGGCTTTCACTTGATCAAAATAAGTGGAGACAAATGAATGGCTTCTGTCTAAAGTTCTCTCAAGTTAGTTTTCCTGGAAAATGAGGCAAAATGTCAACCTTTCTACTAGAAAATTTAATAACTTAAGACAGAGTATATATTGTTACTTGGCCTTCACTTGTCCATCATGATTTTAAAAATTTAGAATAGGAATAATTTTATTTAAAAGTGCTGACTCTATTAAACCATAGGACTGTCCCTGAACAGAGCCAATACCAAAGCAAAGCTCATTTTTCCCCCCAGAATATGATGCCATTTTTCAGAAGGGAGAGAAGTCCGTGCCTTTTCCTTTTCTTCTTTCTGATATGAATGAATGGTCCTATCCTCCTGAATAGGCAGGCTTCATAGACCAAGGCTGACCGAGACCTTGTGTAGTCAACATGTGTTAAATGTTTTCCCAACGTCCATTCCCCCTTCCCAGTAGTCCCCAGTTTCCTTTTGGGATCTATGTGATTTTGTGGAACCTGACCTCACTGCCTCCCAGTCAGGGGTAAAATGGACCAAGCCAGTCATCCCATCCCATCCTCTTAACTGAAGTGATTGAAGCAACGGTCGATGTGTGAACTGAGCAGACCACACAGTGTTTATAGGGGGTTTTCTGGGAATGCTGAAACAAAATTGCTCTCTTTGACACAAAAAGAAAGCATATGGCCCCCAAAGCTGCAAGCAGCCATCTTGGGACTAGGAATGGAGCCAGCCTTAGGATGAAGCTGACACAGAAAGATGGAAAGAAGCCAGGTCTTTTGGATATCCTTAAGGCATTGGATCAAGCCTCACCTAAAACATCCCTACCTCTGGATTTTTCAGTTATGTGAACTGATAAATATTCTTTACTGTATTATTTCCTTTCAACCTGGGTATAACATGAATGTTTCCATTTCTGTAAAGGGATTATGCTGTCAGAAACAGCCATTAGGATGCTTTCTGTTGCAAGTAATGATGACTGTTCTTTTTGTCAAGCTCATGGGACAAACAGCAGCAGAATTTTATATTGGGAAGGCATTTCCAAATGCTGTAGAAAACAGAATGTCTTTAGATGTTGGTCAAGGGATTTCAGTCTGGGATCCTTCCGAGAATATCCTTCTTGCCATGGGATGTTAAAGCTTTTTCATGATTAACACTCTAACTATTGTAATGCACTTTTGATTTAGTTATCATCTATAATATGTTAAATTGCTGGATCACAATCCACTAACTAAAGGAATAGCCTAACATATAAAGATTAGAGAGTCATTTGAATTACAGTCAATCTTTCATATTTGGAAGCCAAAGGAGATAGTACAATTAATTTCAATTCCACGAATATTCCTGGAGCCCTTAATTTGTGCCAGGAACCCCGCTAGATCTACAGGTACAATAAAGGTGAGTAAGACATAGACTTTACCCGTGAGAGGTCCGGATTACAAGGGCTTAAATTAGACCTTTTTAAGAATCCCTGATAACAGCTGTCATCATTAGCTATTCTTAGGAGTAAAAATAAACAAGTAAAAGAACAAAACAAATGTCACAATAAAAGAATAATATGATATATGGTTTGAATGAAGGAGAAAGACCATATAAGGAGAAGATGGGGAGGGACAAGGCAGGTTTTATGGAGCTGCTGCCATTTGAACTGGCTCACGAAGAGTCCCTGTTTCTGTAAATCCAGGGTCTTTCTCAAAGCACCCTGTCCTTTTCTTCCTTAGCAGTTACTCACAACCAATACTTATATATATGTTTATGTATTTAATGGTCTACCTCACCAAGCTGTAGATTTCAAGTGGTGAGCCCAATGGACCACTCTGCCTGTGTTCCCCATTGTATTCCCAGTACAAAGCCCAGGGCCTGGTATATAGTATTCAGTCAATAAAAAAATCTGTTGAACAAATAAATGAATGATTAGATGAGTGATGGGTAGCAATAGATACCATTTGTGGATGCCTATTAGGTAACACATGTTGTGGTAAAGCTCATAGGTGGTCAAATTTAATACATTCAACTATAATACCGGGAAAATTTCCTATCAGCTTTAAGGAAGAAATGGAAGTCTAGAACAAATAAATAACTTGTCCAATGTCATCCAACACATACATGGCTAAAGCCATACCCAGTTAGGTTTAATTCCAAAGTCCATGCTGTGAATCACTGCACAACATTGCTTCTCATTTATTGAGTATGTACTGTGGGACAGTCCTCTGACACACATTACCTCATTTTATTTTCTCATTTATTTCTAGCAACGACTCTGTGAATTAGATATTATTAGCCTCACTTAATAGGTGAGAAAACAGATTGAGATTTTTAACCATCCACTCCACAAATGTTTATTATCTGTCAATTGCCAGGCACCATGCTACTCCTGGAGATAAGATGATGAGACAATTAGACATCATCCTTGCCCATGTGGAGCTTATGGTCTAGTAGGGAGGCAGACAGCAGCCAAATGTGCAGTAACAAGATGTGAGAAGTGCTATGAAGGAAAGTCAGAGGGTGTTGTGTAAGGACCCCATGGCTTCCAATGGGGTCCATTTGATGCCAAAACCCTCAATTGATATAACTCTTTCCCACTTTGGTAACATGGTGGATAAGACTTGCACTGGCAGAGAGGAAGGACAGGCATGGCTCCCAAAGTGCAACTCTCTAGCATGATCAGAGAAGGTAGGGACATGCATGCAGAATGTATGTGAGTAGCGGAGGCTGGAAAAGGCATGGAGTGTTGAATGTCTAGTGAGGGATTGTCCTTAATTCAGAAGGCAATGGGGAGCCATCCAAAAGGTTTAGAAGGATTCTCAATCAAAAGTGTATTTTAGGGAAGAGTAATTTTTTTTTTTTAAAGAGTAATTTAAAACAGAGAGAGAGTGAGAGAGAGAGAGTGAGAGAGAGAGAGAGACTTATTGGATAGTTTAATGTGGCACAGGCAGTACATAAGTTTGAATTTATTTTATGTCTATTTTTAGTCAGTGTATTAGTTAAGATGTAGGTTTAGCTGAAAACACAGGACTTTAAATAAGACAGAAGCTTATTTCTCTCTCACATAGAAGTTGAGCTGAGATGCCAACTCTATTCCAGGAAGCCGTTAAAGGCTCTTTTTATTTTGATTTGAAGAGGGGAAGAGGAAAAGGAAGATGTGCCCTTTAAGGACATAACCCGGACGTTCGTTGCCCACATCACTTCCACTCACCTCAACTTGGCCAGAACTGAGTCTTATGACTGCAGCGAGCAGTTACAAGGAGGATTGTAAATGTCATCTGTATTTTTTGTTGGCTGTGTGCTCTATGGCAAAAATACATAACTATGGAAAAAGGGACATAATTATTAGGGGATGGCCAGCAGTCTCTGCCATACTCAGTGTGCTTCTCTTCTGAGAAGGAGAGATTTTGGTGACTCATTTACTCCTATTAAAAAGATCTCTGAATTTAAAAATAATGTTGGGGGACTTCCCTCAGGTTCGATTCCTTTTCGGGGAACTAAGATCCCACATGCCGTGTAGTGCGGCCAAAAATGTATTAAAAAAATAAAATAAAATAAAAATAATGATGATTGTTACTACTGGTCAAGTTTTTTAAAAAATTGCTTGTCACCTACTATAGAAAGCTAAACAAAATTTGACAGCTTTGAACTCTATTAATACCCCAAAAAGCAAAATGCATTTGAATCCCATAGATAACTATCTAGAAAAACTGTTTAAAATGTTACCTGGGACTTCCCTGGTAGTGCAGTGGTTGAGAATCCGCCTGCCAATGCAGGGGACATGGGTTTGAACCCTGGTCCGGGAAGATCACACATGCCGCAGAGCGGCTGGGCCTGTAGCCTGTGCTCCGCAACGGGAGAGGCCACAGTGGTGAGAGAGGCCCGTGTACTGCAAAAAAAAAAAAAAAAAAAAAGGATAACCAGCAACGTCCTGCTGTATAGCACAGGGAGCTGTCTTCAATATCCTGTAATAAATCATAATAGAAAAGAATATAAAAAAGAATATGTATATATGTTTAACTGAATCACTTTGCTGTACACCAGAAACTAACCCAACATTGTAAATCAACTATCTTTCAATAAAAATTGATATTATTGATATTAATTTTTATATTAATATGGCATATATTTTCATTTTCCCTTAATTTCCCATTAAAAATGACAACTCAACCCCACATTGAAGATTTATAATTCTTTTCACCAAACTTAAAGAAACAGCAGTCAAGAGAAAATGCCTCTGACTGTGTATGGGATGTTCCCATGTCAGCAGATTTTCCTGTGTGAGTTGTTTCTGCCATGAGCTCTGACAGAAAGGAGGTGGATGGCAGGATCACAGAACAGATACACTTCCTATGGCGTAGTGGACAGTAACATACAGTCCCCACTTCATAGATTAAAGCACATTTGCTGTCCTGGGCAGCCCTTAATTTTAGTTCATTTTCCTGTAACTATTTATTTGATAGCTCATTAATTGCCTCTGAGCAGAGAAAATGTTTCCTTTAAGAAGGTTAAACAGAGAGTTTATTGACATAAGTGAATTGGTTGAAGAAAACATTATTAAATAAAAGACACTTATTTAAACACCAAATTAGTCTTTTAAAGGCAAATTAGAGGTCATATCTCCTCCTAACTAAATACTGTTAACCAGTAATGAGATATCCATTTTAGATGAAAACACACTCAGGTTCTAGCAGGTGGCTTAACTGTGCTTTAGTTTTCCAAGTTTACTCAGAGTCCATAATTACAGTAATGTTTTAAATTTCAGTATTTTGAAATAATGTGATGTTTTTCATTATATGATTTTTTTTTTTTAATTTTAATCTCTTTCATCCCAGCAGAAGAGAAGCCATACTCTGAGAAGACTTCCACAGTGGAAATGGATACACCTTGGGCTCTGGCTCCCGTTTCTGAACTTCTCACACAGACTGGTGCATGCGTGCACTTGGCATTGCCCTTGTTGATCAGGCTGGGCTACAGTAACATTCCGACGTTTTCACTGGGACCACACCCGCACCTCCGTCAGAACTCTGTGTAAGTTTCGGAGGCGCAGTGACTTTTGTGGTGTTAGAGGTAGTGCTGTCATGAGGTCCTCTGGTATTTTAGCTTTGTATTTTTCCCTTCCAGTTGGCGGGTGTCGCCCCTGCTTGCCCACATGCAGCCACACACCTTCTCAAGCAGACACAGGGGCAGTGCCCCATGCACCAATCCACCGCTGGGCTCGCATTAGCTGACCTCCCCATCACGATGACTGTTGAGTGTTGACAGGTACCATAGATTCAGGCTCCAGGGTCTTCCACCGCGAATGCGACGCTGATGCCAGCGGCTTTGTTCCACACAGCGCCGAAGTTTCTTTTGTAGCTAGACAGGAGTCAGGAAGTTGAAGGTTAATCAGATCTGATGTTGGCCCACCCTTGTTGGATATGACCATCAGATGGTCCAGCAGATTCCACTTTTTGTCAAAATATTTTATGGTGTATATGTGGAGGAAATGGAGAAAAAGACTCCCAATGGACAATAATTTGATTTGATGCATATTTTTTGTGTCAGTTCCTGTCTGATTTTTTAATACTGTTTGAGTCAATTATTCTTGCTTTCATACTAATTGTCTTGATTCAGCATATTTTAGCAATGAATACTGCTTATCTTAATTCATTGCTGCCTTTTTTGTAGTAACCTATGATTTTTGAAGGTATGAGACTAGATTCAGGTTTTAAAGCCCTGAGATAACTCTTGGAAATATCCAACAATCTAAACCTCGATGTTCCCACCACACCCTAACCGGAATTATGATCTCCTCCAAATCCCATTCTTCTCCCAACCACATTACTTCTTTCTCTTTTCAGCAGAGATGGGAGAATCTGCTTATGACAAATTGCACATCAGAAAAGACGTATCTCTCTGATGTGGTTGGGCAACATAATTTAAGATTTTATAGGCTTATGCCTAGCCCATTATTTTAAGGATAAGAAACAGTAAAGGGAAAAGTTGGTTCAAGCAATCCTGATACCGCTCATTAACTGGGAGACAGAAAGGAATAAATTAGGACTTTTCTGATTATTTCAGGTCCTCTATCCCACTTCCCCACTCCACACACCCTCCCCGCTTCAGACATTTAGACTGAGGAAGAAAGGCACTTTGTGTTTAAGGTTAATCAAGTTTCAGTACAATTTTTTTTTACAAACTAGAATCACACTAATCTTTTTTTCTTGCTCTAATGTGTGGCTGTTGAAATCCTCAGCTGTGATAAATTAAGCTACTTATTAATCTAATTATCGTACATTCATCCTGGAAACTTTCATGTGACTTGAAAAGGCTATTCAACCTTTTCCCTCCCCTCCTAGAAAGGGCTCAACCTTGCACCAATTAAGATCATTCTGAAGTAAGGCTTTAAAAAAGCTTTCTCTAATCACCCAATGGAACATGGACCAGTGGAAACCAAACTCAGAGCTCTGGGAAAAAGTTTAGCATTCCTTTCTGTCTGCCAACTTTGATGATTTCATTGCACAAGGGAGGAAGGCTTCATTTTCCTGTTTAGTTGTTCTTTCACTGACCTCCAGATAAAGTCCATGTAATTACTGAGCAAATAAAGTTGCAGCATGTGTTTTAAAAATCAATTGCCATTCTTGGACTATAGAAATGTAACAATACACAGATTTGCCAGAAAATGCCCAGCGCCAACCATATGAACTAAACCCTGTACTGTATCTGTACAATGGAGTAGTTTTGACCCCTAAAGTACATATTTACTATGCAGATTTTTAAAAGGGCTCCTTTTATGACTTATCTATTGATATTAAAATGTCCCCATCCTAATATAGGTTCAATTTAGGATTAAAAATATATTGCAAATGTATCATATCTTAAACATCCATTCATTGCCAAATGCCTTACTTCTTTTTTTTTCAAATGATGGCGTAAATGGAGCTGTTTTACATTCAAATTAAACTAGCTATTAATTTGAATGCAAAGCAGCTCAATGTACAGGATGCAGTTTCAATGACAGGTTTACCCCAAGACAGAATGCAGGAGCGGGTCCACATGGGTGAGTCCAGGCAGATTGTCCCCTACTCTGGGTGCCTGGCACACTTGCTCACCGTGAATAGTTTTTGAAGTGAAGATTAAAAGAGTGGAATTATAAAGTATAATTACATTTTACTGAAACTCTAGAAATCAGAAAAAATTCAGCAGGAAACTTTTAGTGAAACATGATGTGTTGTCATTATCATTAAAAGATAAAAGTTCCATACTGTTTTTATCTGTTTATTTGGAAGAAATCCAGTTTTTACTGTTATGCAGGAAACAAAAAACGGGAATGCAAGAGTAATTATTAAAACTGTGTGATTTGTTATCTCAGCTACTGTCTCTCCAAATGGTAATACGATATCAGCAGCTGCAGACGGTGGTTGATTTCCTCTATTAGTAAACAAGTGCTTTGGAGACCTGTGTGAGGCACTTTAAGCTCGCTACTCCCCGAAGTGCTGTCAGGCTTAACTACTAATCCATGGTATTTCAGAGCACTGGAAATTCATCTTTATAAAACCTGAACAAAAAAAGGAAAAAAGCCTGGAGGGCATGAGCTCCCTCTGGTGAGACAAATGACATGTTCATTTATTAATGAAACAATAACCCTGGAAAGAGGATCAAAGCACATTCCATCCTCACTTTACAATCCCCAATTTTCTCAGGCCAAACCATTTAATTGAGCCATGACAAAGGAATATTTAATTGTTGCCTGAAAGTTTTGAAGAAGCAACTTCTTCAGCATCAATGTGCATTTCAGGATTATTATCCAAATATACTATAGCCGGATTGAAGCTGGTGGAATTTGATTCTTCCTACATTGGGGGGCCTTTGGCTGGCAGAAAAGGGGTTTTCTTGAACATGTTTGCAGCACTCACCACAGACATGTCTTGTCCTATCACTGCTCTTTCCCTTGCCTGAAATAGTCCTGATGTGTTACTTCCTCATGATGAAATAACCAGCCTCATTTGTGGGTGATTGGTTCTTTCTGGGACATAAATGAGGAACAAGGAGTGCCAATCCCAAAGCCCAGGAGTTTAAGGGGTTTGGAAGTACTCAGCATGGAGCCCGTATTAAGTCTCAACGGGCCCATAGCATGTGCAATGGTAAAGTCAGACTAGCCTGCCCTCCCTGTGGGTTATTCACCAATTGTATTTGAGAATGATTGTGTCACGCTGAAACTAACAAGCACACATTTAAAATTAAAAAAAACGAGAAGGTCTGTGTTTAATTTCTACATATTAACCGTGGATTTCACCACAGCATTCTATCTTGATATTTTTTGTGTGTATATTTATACAATAATTTTTCTAGGGTTTACTTGACTATGCTATTTTTCAAATTAAACCAAAGTTACAGGAGAGTCTTAAGGCACAGAAGTGGGGAGTTCAGAAAATACTTGCTGATTTACTGGGCAAAAAGGGCCATGAAAACTTTATGTGTGCTCTCTTGGACTCACCTATCTTACATTCAAACATTCTAGGCCAGTTTGATTCTAATGCAATTTTCTATCTCCTGGCATCATTTCGAGTCTATAAATAAACTTCCTTTTACTTTGCACCTGCTAATATTTGTTCCTTAGGAGATCCATTAAGTCAATGGAAACCAATAGTCAGAAATGAAGGTTGCAAGCAATAAAAAGTCATGTTTTTATGTTCTTGAGGATCATCCATTTTACTAAGCCTTAGGTGAGTTGGAGAATGTATTTTGAGTTGATATTTCATTATCTATACCTAAGATCTTTCTTTCTGTTCTGCTTTTGAATACAAGCCTTATAAAAGTCTTTCTTTTTGCCCTAGTTTTTACACTTATGAGTAAACATTAGACTTACAAGTATTTTTACATCAAATTTTAAGAAAGTACCTAGGAAATGCTTTATAAAGAAATTTTTACAATAAGGCCATCAATTCAAAAAAGTCCCATTTAGTTTGAACTCTTCTTAGCAAAAATGTCTGCAGTATAATTGTTTGGGCTTCACACAAGGTACTAGTGGTGATTCAAAGTGCATAGTGTAGCTCTACATAAACCCTCTGGGAGCACATGGAACCCTCTAGGTCAACAATCATAGCAGGGACTGGCCCAAGAGCCAAAAGGGAGTTTCAAATGGAAGGTCTGTGTCTGCAGCAGAAACAATTATTATTCTTATCTCCCTTTTTGATTGTCTTCCATTCCTAAATACAGAGTATTTATTTCCAAAATACACACCTAGAAAGATTTCATGGACTTTATGCATGAGAGTTCAAGCTGCCATGACAGAGATGGCCACATCACAAATTTCATACTGACCAAAGATGAGACAGAGAAAAGATATTTACGTTTGTTGAGAAGATGCTTCCACATCTCCGTAACACATTCAATTAATATTTGTATTACTTATTCACTCCTTTTTTTCTTTCATTTATTTAGCCTGTCAATTGGTCATTCAATGACTATTGACTGAGGTTCTACTGCATATATATCATACAGATGACAACAGATACAGCTGTGGTTGTGTGTATTTATGTAAGGTATATGGGAACTGAGACTACATATAGCGGAGGAAGGCAAGGAGTGCGTTGGGGATGAATAATATGGAGACAGAAACAGAGGTCTTCTTCAACATTATTTTGAAAAGGGGCAAAGACCCTTGGTGTATGTCCGTTGAGTATGATGGAAGTACTCATTCAGTAGTGTCTATCAAGCAACTGCCACGTCTCATGCACCATCTCATGTACTTACACAAGAAAGGACATTGTCCCTGTCTCCCAGGATTTTCCATTCCATAGTCTGGCTGCATGCCCATGATATGTACACATAAAGCAGTTAACTCATGGTGGTTGATGAGGCTCCATTGAAAGGTACAGATAACAACTTCAAGGTGAACCGTAAATTTTGAACAATTACAGTTTTTGTGATGTGCTCTGAAAGTTGGGGCTTGGACTTGCTATCTCCCATTTTGCTGAGCAATGTGTGCTCTGGGGAGGAAGATAGCAAGAGGTACGTGAACAGGTGCATGAGTTCACCTTTGTCCCTTCTTATCTCCCACCCTTAGAAACTTTGTTCCTTGAAAGGAGAAGCAAGCTCATCACGAAGAATTAACATTTGATCATTTTTACTGTCTGTTATAGCAGATACAAAAACTGATATTCCTATTATCCCACTATTCTTTAAACCTTCAAGATACATTACTGACATACTGAAGTAGGAATTTAAATTAGATGAAATACATATGTATATATAAGTACATGAACACCTTTAATAAGCCCTAAGAATTGAAAAAATTATGGTGTCCCTTGCCTCTTCTGTAGCCCAAGTAGCTAAAATTTAAAACCGATACCAAGCAAAAAACAAATGTAAGAAGGAATAAAGATATGATTTTTTACCCCCCCATGATGACTATTTAGAATTATTTTGAGATTACTGGTTTTCCTTAAAAAACGAACTACAAAATCTAAAATATATATATTTTTTACTTTTCCTGGTGCCTCTGGTGTATTGGTAATGGTAATCCTGAACTGTTTTTGCATTAGAGTTTAAGATGTGACCACATTGTTTTTCTTTCCTACCTTTTACTGATAAAGTAGCTATCAGAATGCCCTGTTATGATTCTATTTTCCTTCTACTCCCAAATTCTGTTGGTAGCATACAGGAGCTCTAAGAACATGCTTAACCAGTTTCACTTCAGGGCAATTATTCCTTTTTAGCATTCTAAGCTATGGTTAAGTTATCCTAAATGTAACACAGGAACAAGGAGCATATATTATCTCCTTTGTCCATGTATCCATTTTATCACAAGCCAAATGAGCTTATAGTGTAGAATATTTAGAAAATTTCTAAATACTTCAGGATAGAGTGTTTGAAATAAAGTCATGGCTCTTTACTTAAATTAAACAAAACAAAATGTTATGCTTACTGTTTGCTATCTGTTTCTTGAACTCAATGAATAAATGAATGATAGCTCAGTGATTGCTGAAATAATTAGTTTCAAACATATTAATAAAGTCAAATCACAAAACTTAACCAAAACCATTTATTTTCTTACCCTCTAAGGTTGATGTTTACATTTAATATTATTAAAATTATGTAATAAGTATAATAAAAATGATATTTTAAATAATAAAAGTTTAATAATTCAATACATTTTTTTCCTACTTAAGATTTATCTTTCTCTAATACCAAAGATGTTATAAACAATAAATTTCAAAGTTGCTATTATATTTTCTAAAAATCAGTAACTGATAATAAACAGATACTGCTCTCCCCGAACACCCCTACAGTCTCCACTCTCTCTGGACCATGATTTTATTATATAAAATAAGTTAATTTTATTGACTATACATTCATGACAACATAATAGCATCAGTATATAAAAATAACACACCAAAGTCACAAAATAATTTATATCTCCTGCTTAAATGATTTCTGATTGCATTACATAGGTTCTGTACTTACATGAAGGGTGAACAATTGTCAGTAATATAACATAAAGATGTTCTCAGCTTTGGGGAAGCAAAATGGCTCCCACGATCTATTTGTGGAGGATACAGAGGACAGTCTGTATCACATTAATTAGACTAAATAGCAAATACATTAACCATCTTGAAATGTGTTCTTGTATTTCTAAAAAGCAGGTGGTTTATCTGACAAGATATACTGGATGTTAATAATTAATTAATTAATACATTGTCTGACGTCTCATGTTAACATTTAGGCCTATTTTAGTGATTAAAGACTAAAAGTCCTGGAATATCTTCAAAAACAGAATATATTCGGTCAGAGAAGCAGTCATAACACATTTGTATATCACCAAACGCAGACCTAGCCGCAGAGAGAGAAGGGCCTCGAAGTTGTTTCCCGAAGCCCTCTGGAACTCCGGATGGCCTCCAGGGGGACCAGGCTTAGGAAGGTGAAAAGTGGCTCAGGAGCATCCTTGCTCAATTCAACAGAAAGGTGAAGACAGGAGCGAACGAGCAAAACAGAAAACAACTTTCCCAGATCTCAGAGAGAACACTTGGCATTCCTGAGGGACAGCTGCCTGCCGGTAGAAATTTATGATAATAAACTAAACTGGGTGAGCATTTCCCAAGAAGAAATATTTAATTATCCTGCTCACCATTATGAGGAACTTCTGCCACTCTTCATGTTATTATACAGTAAATAACCATTTTTCTAAAGGACAGAACTGTTTTAATTATATGACAATGAATGCATAATTATTATGTTTGTTAGGAATGAATCACAAGACAACAGACTTGATATTGCTGCTCTGGTTACTGCATCTTAATTACTTTTTCATTATTTTGCATATAAAAGCTATTTGCTAATTGTCTTTGCTGTAAATATGCAAAAAATAATTAGTCATTCATAATTCTTTATGTGTTATCTAACTGTACATTTGTTTCTGAGGAACATATATTAATGTGTGGGTATTTAATGGGCTTTTTTTTTGGTGTGTGAATTCAGCTTTTTTTAAAAAACACAGTTTTAAGTAAAAATCAGGCACGTAACAGTTTTAACCCTATTCTTAGGGAAACTTGTTGTGTAAAAAATGGAGACTGAAAAATACGGAGTTATGGAGCAAATGGCAAATTACGTGGAATTCTGAGTCTTCCATGTGAAGACACAGATGATGACATGAAGTCTCTCTTATTAAGCCTTTAAATTAACCTCTTAGATAATCTCCAAGGCTACTCAGATAAATCTTTAAGCATTACCAATTTCAATTTAAGTTTTTACATATTTCTGCGGATACTTACCGGAGGGAGGAAAGAAATCCATGGATGTGCTTAAACACGCATTTTTAAGTGCTCCCAATAGATTGCTTATTATCTGTTTAAAACTTGAGGTGAACACTCTCAAGTTTTTCCAGTCTTAACTCTGAGTACTTTATAAAATCTATGTAAGTGTCAGCATGAAGGATTTTTGGAATAAGTTAATTCTTTAGTGAATAACGTGGATGTTATGACATGAACCCACAGCGAGGTTTGGCATCTCAAAAGTGAACCATCTTGGCCAGTTTTTCAGCCTCAGGAACATTTTTCTTTTTCTTTTTTGAGTAGCTGGAAACAGAACTTCGGCTAGTTTCTTCTATGGTTATCACTTCAACATGAACTAACATTGCTGAGATTGTCTCTCTGCCCTCAGATTCGTTACAGTGACTGACTGGTTAAATGGACCACGTGCTTTCAAAATAGTACAGATACCAGGAGCATCGACCAATGATTCAAATTTTTCTTTTCACTTGTCTCCATAAAATCCTGCCAGTCCATCCTGCTGATGCATGTCACATTCTACTTTCTTCACCTCAAACATTTGATTTACTAACCGGTTGTACTGTTAATCCCATGTCATGACACTTCTATTCACTTCTGCTTTTCAACTGAAAGCAGCTTCCTGTGAAGATAAAGCTAGGTAAAATCTATTGTAAAGAGAATAACTTGAATGCAGCTATCATATCAAAATGAAAACACACTTCTGCTCTCTTCACCCACTAGACATCCTGAATACTTTTCTTAATGTTGAAGTCAAATAGGATAGCTGATGAGAATACAACTGATGATAATATTTTTTTTCAGAAGTAATCCTACCCTGTAATTCTGTAATTGTTCTTATTTATGTTCAGCAAATATTTTTAAATGAACATATATAAAAACAGAATGATGGCAGAGTGTGTATTAGGAAAAAAACTTGTAAACGTGCTTTAGAAAATTGTGATATGAATAAATTATATTGATTCCTGTTTATCATAAAACTTTTAAAACCAGCACTTGCAAAAACCATAACTGTTATATAGGTTTCTTTGTTTTTATTGTGGAATTTTCTTTTCGGCTCCTTGAATGTTTTTCTTTTGCCTTCAGAAAAGCCAAAAAACAAAAAGTGAAACGTATATTTCAAATAGCATTCCACGTACTTAGGAAAGTTGTACAGATAACACCCTCCCTACCAAAATCACGATCTTAAAAACCTCGTGTCCTGCAATGAAATGGTTTAGTTGGATGAGGTTGCAAAATGGATAATATTGTGTAAAAAGATAATAATTTCACTTTACAGTCTAAAAGAGTGAAACTGACATTGGTGAATCCTTGTAAAGAGAATGTTTCATATCTTTTATGCATGTGTTGATGGCATGAAGTAGATTTGAAACTTAAATTTCCATTTATATCTCCAAATACTTTCATTATTACAGGAAGAAGCATGAGAATGATTTTGTTCATATTTTTTGCAAACCTATAGCATTCTCAAGTGGTTCAAATATTTAGGAATGACCGGAATACTCACTATGCTTTCGAAATGTGACTAAATGTTCAACAGAGACAACAGGCCTCAGGAAGAAAAAAAAAAAAAATCTAGTTTTTCACCTTAGCAAAAAAAACAAAACAAAACAACGACAACAAAAACTTTTTGATTATATTGTGTGATATGCAAGTATGTAAAACATTGGAAAATTCTAGATTTGCCTTTGGGGATGATGAGAATCACTATCTGTCCTCCTTTACAAGAAGTTTGAGAGGGTAATCACTTGAGGGGCTTTTGGTCTTTTAAAAATAATCCTTATCAAGCACCTATTTCACAAAGAATCAACTCAGAATAATAAACACCGTCTTCCCAGTAGCACTGGGCAGGATAAAATTCAGAAGAATATAAACGTAAAGAGAGACTAATGTTGAATAGATGATAGGAAAGTAAGAGATAGAAATGCTTCCTATCAGTATGTTGATTGAAAAATTCATAGTTTTTTGTATCTTTCAAAATCCTAGATACTTACATAGAATTTTCCAAAATATACTTTAATCAAAAGCCTTTTTTTACAAGATCTAACAAAGGAACCATCCCATTGGCCTTGGTCAATTAACTATAGGATCTCAATGTTCATACCTAATGTTAAAATACTCAAGGGAGGGGTGGGAAATGGCCCACGGGGATGTTTTAATCATGTTTATAAACTTGAGCAAATAGTAACTATAGTATATATATTTACACATTATATGTGTGTGTGTATATATACCTATATATATGCACCTTCATTTATTCTAACCTTCCTTATGAGGAGACAGAGTTTGATCTAAATCAATTAAATAATGAAATATCCCAATGGTAATCAGTATGACCTCCATGAGTTCCTGTCCCTTTATTTTCACATCGTCTGTTAATTAGAATTTGAAGTCAAGAGATAAGATTAGTTCATTTATCTTTCTTTTTTTATGTCTAAGCACTACTTCCTTTTTCTTCCTTTTCAAAAATTTTGCAGCCTTTTACTGTTTAATCAATTTCCGTCACATGGTGCCTTTATTCGCCCCCTGAAAAATGGTCTCAGATGATCATCTGAAGAGCCAAACCTAAAGTATCCTACTTTCTAGAAATAAAAACTGCATCTTCTTCTCTGGCTTTTGACAATATCTTTGGGCTGGGGGAAAATTATCTGCCTAAGAAAAAACAAACACTCCTTCTACTGTGTGTTTGTGTTTGCATGGATCAATTGTGAGGCAAACAACATTCATTGACAGTTGCTGGCCATGAGTCTGCCTGTTTGAAATACCTTAGTCAGGAGAAGTACCACAAACTGAACCGAACAATCTCTCACAAAACATCTGCAACCATCTGACCCTGGCCTTAACCTTTAAATCTATCTTTTCATATTCATCTCAAAAGACCTTGTCAATGGCCAAGGAGACTCAAGAAAAGGATTCTTCAACAAACAAAAAAAGATACAGAGGAAATTCAACCCAGATTAGGTGGCAGAAGATAATACAGTTTGCTCATTTTTATTCTGCTGCTCAAACTGGAGTTGAATTCATTTTCACTTTATCTTTATTCATGTTATTTAAACATAACATTCATTAGGCTTGTGAACTGCAACAGATAGAAGAGAACAAAACTACTCGCCAAATTTGGTGGGCATCTGTTCCCACTAGAGGCGGCCCTTTGCCAGCTCCACATCATGTCATTTTTTTCCCCTGAATTCATTTCAAAGTCAGTCCATCAGTTTATGAACTGTTTGATCAAACTTGTCATTAACCAAGTGAAACATTTAATTTGTATTAACAAAAATGGGGCAAATAATTAGTACAGGGATTAACCATTTTACTTTTTTTAAATTCTTATTTATTAAACGTGTTCCTTGTTGACATAATTTCTTTCTGTGACACTATCTGGTTTCACCGGAAATAATGGGAAACCTTTTTTTTTTTGTAATGAAATACTTATGAACTGATGGCCACTTAAAAAATACATACGAATATCTGGATCTCACAGCTTCCGCCAGTAACTGCTCATTTCTAGTCACCATCTTCATTAAGATAGAAGCATAGATTCCCCAAAAGCAAAGAGACTGAATGAACCAACTGGCCAGAGAATTATGAGAAAAAAACCATAGCCATATCAAGTATCAAAGGAGATTTTATTTTCAGTTTTGAATAAACCTAACATTTCATCTTAGAGTCTAACCATATTCTAACAAATGGCAAAGGTAACTTACCACGAAGAGCTCTTCTCTTCCCCGCACTTGTCTACAATACTTATTTCCATTTTTCCACCACAAAATTGCTATTTATATAACACATGAATTAGAAATGGAACCATCGCTGTTCATCGGGATTTTTGCTCTCAGGAAGTCATCATCTTGCGCTATTGCTGTGACCGTGACCTCACTGGGCACTTGTCGGCCTAGCTATGACAATTTGTTAATGAGCTAGTTTTGTTTTTAATTGCTTACTTAATTATGGAGCACCAACATGATAGCATTTCTAATTTGTATCATAATTGCATGCAGAGATGAAATGTTGGTGTCTATCATATGCTTGCTTCTAATCATCTCTTGTTCATGGAAAATTTTCCAGAGATATCTTCTTTAATATGATGATGTGGTACCAGCTATATGAATGTTTTCCTCTTAAATGCAATTGTGTCTGTAAAATAATTTCAATGTCTCTCTCTCTATGAGTGTATAGAAACATGTATATATAAAGTTATTTAAAAGTTTGTACTTTCAATAAGATAAAAGTACATAGACATGCAAAAAATACCTATCATGTTTGCCTAAATAACAAACACTGGCATTTTGACAATGATATCTATGACCATAACCGTTTTAAAGAATAGTTTGTAAAAGTAGTTCATTTAAACTATTGGAGGTTCTCCTCACTATTGCATTAGCATTATTGCTACTGTATAGAATGTTTAAGATTTACTACAGGTGTGTGTTATATGAACCAGTTTTCAGCATTTTTCAAGTCCATCGAGAAAAAATGAGGACGATAATTCTTTAAAATCAAATCACTAATCTAACAACACTTCTTTCTTGTCATGACCTAAATTTGAAAAATTCAGAGAATTAAACCAAGTCTCTTTTAAGATAAAGAAAAGTGGAAAGTAGGCTTCAGAAAGGAAGTCATGGTAGAGTCCACTAAGGTCACTGTTGACCTATGTCCTTCTCAATGAATTTTCTTCTTTACAGTTAGTTCCCCGTGGAAAAATATATTGAATGCAAAACATTAGTTATGGGCCCAACAGCACTGTTGAAAACATGTGTAGCTGATGTATGTTTCCCCCAAAAAATACAAGTATTGGCCTGTTCATTGTCATCTACACAAAGAACTGAGTCCTAAAATCCTTTACTCAACTAAATTCTTAATAAGTAAACTGAGACTAACCCTCTAATACCAGATTTGTTAAACAACATGATTTAGGTCCTTGCTATTCATGCACCTTGTACAACTAAAATGACTGGTAAAGCTAGAATCATGAAAGAGTCATTTTATGTAGCTGTTAAATTCCCCTCAAATCTCCTTGCAACTTAACGAGTAAAGAAAGCTCAATGTGTAATGCCGGCTAATGTGGTTTATGCTAGAAAATAGTATCAACCTATCTTTGTAGCTTATCTAAGCCAGGATAATACTTTTAGCCTTTATAGTAGACCCAACTCCATTTTTTCAACTCTTGACTATGTATTTCCTGAAATCCTTTTCCAAAGAGTTAAATTGGATGTGAAATCTGTACTCGGCTATGGAGCTGTCTTTGTTCTAAGTCTCGCCAGCAAAGCCTCGCCTCTGTATCACTTTCATGGCGTTCTGATTGAGCTTGACAGACTGACAGGAAAGCAAAGGGAGGCAATTCCAAACTGAATGAGAGTCTTTTTCAGCCACACAGCAGCCTCCTCCTTAGCCCCTAAGAAAAAGAGGTAACAGATGCCGATAGCAAAGCATCTCTAACAAAGTCCTAACTTTGATGCAGGCAGAAGAAGAACAAAATGTAAAAGATTGTCTCAGTGCAGGAAAACCTTGAATGGAACACAAAGGAAGCAAAATGAGAAAAATTGTTGTGCAGAAAATGGCTGGGAGAGTTATGTAGCTGCAGTGCATTGAAGAAATCATTTTCCTCTTAAAAGCGGTCAGGTCTTCAAAATCTGCTCTGCCAAGCATGGTGCAATGGGAATCCTTACATTATGTGGGGCCCAAGCAAAAGGTGATTAAAGACACTGTGATTGCTTGGAGGATGTTCATGCGAACTAATGCACCGTTCTTTGGGTGGAAAGTAAAATTCCGTTCAAAAGACAGCTTTGGGGGCTTCCCTGGTGGTGCAGTGGTTGAGAGTCCGCCTGCCGATGCAGGGGACGCGGGTTCGTGCCCTGGTCCGGGAAGATCTCACATGCCGCGGAGCGGCTGGGCCCGTGAGCCATGGCCGCTGAGCCTGCGCGTCCAGAGCCTGTGCTCCGCAACGGGAGAGGTCACAACAGTGAGAGGCCCGCGTACCGCAAAAAAAAAAAAAAAAAAGAAATCAGCTTTGCAGTATACTCATTACCTTTGTACTCTGGGAAGCATATTTTTTCTGATTTAAAAAAATTACTAGTTATCATTTTTTACTTCAATACATTCTATAATGAAGTGAGTTGGAGCATCACTTGCTTTATACTGCTTTATACTATCAGCATCTTGGCCTTGTCAAAGAATGGCTTCCGAGGGTACATTGATCTCTAAAAAGGAACTTATTTAGTTGCATTAAAAAATTTATTGTAAGACATAAACATTAAAAAATTTATACTAGTCTCTCTTACTTCTTAAGGAACTGATTTAAAATACCAGTGTCTTTGCAATCTGCCTTAACCCCTGTGGCAAGAACATGAACCAAAGTAGACAAAGTCTATCCAGTTGGACCAGAGCATCACGAATGCCCATATAGAGCTGAGCGCATTGATTAGATAAAGACTGGGAAACATGAGTGGTCTCCTTGCATCCACATACAAGCCCTGGGATTAGAACACCAGGTCCTGAGAGTTTGTAGAAGTAAATCACTCCTTTAGTGGTAGGAGTGGGAGACGTAAAGGGTGAGCAGAGTCTCGTGGTGCTCTTGTCTGTACTTGTCTTCATTTATTTTCAGGGACTAAAAAAAAAATCAATACGATATAAAGATTGCTGTACTCTATCATGTAAAATAGTGGGGAGCATTTAAATGAAGAATTCCTTCCTTGATAATCCTCAGTGGCTGATGTGCTTGGTAAAGCTCTGTGAATTCAAAGCTCAGTGACATGATAAACATCCCCTAAGGGGTCGTTATTGGCTATCGTGATATCTCTATGCTGGTGGCATGGCAGTATAAATAGTACAAGCATCAGTCCTTATTACAGGCCAAACCCATGCGTGATCCTGGTTTACTACACTGAGCACATTTGTTTTTTGATACTAATATCACAGATAATTTTTTCTTTTAGACTATTTTTTAGACCAGTTTTAGGTTCACAGCAAAATTGAACAGGAAGTACAGAGAGTTCTCATAGACCCCCTTCCCCACATAGGCACAGCCTCCGCGACTGTTGACATCCCCTACCAGAGGAATGTCTAAAGTACAGATTTTGTGGATTCTTTTTCCTCTGGAAATTTTATGACTTTCTTTTTTCTCTCAAATATGATAATGCTGCTTTGTCTCAGGTTGAAATGTTTTAGTTGCATACTTAGACTAAATTAAAGGTGAGTTAGAGTCTATGAAAATAAAGCTTAGACCAGGAACATAGTTGGAGCAAAAGATGGTGGGAGCAACATTAAAGCTATCTGCGCTTTTTGCTAGAATTATGGTTGAAAATGTACTGAAGGTAAAAGAGATGAGGAAAACATCAGAATAACCTGGAGCTCTAGAACTCCTAGTTTAACTTATAAGTGATTATCTATCTGTACTAAAATGAAGCTTGTGTATATTTAACTGATGATTATAGGTTGAGTGCATATACTGTAACTGACATGCACAGATACCTAATTCATATATGAGACCCTCTTGTAGGTTAACATGTTTACCTCTATATGAGTTCTCATATATTTAAGATGCTAGAAAATTAACAGTGACTTAAATCATGTCTCTCATACACTCATATACAGGTTGTACTATTATGTTTTCCAGATAATAAATGTCCTCTGTCTATATGTGACATGATTTGATTTCCTTTAAAGATAGCTCATGAGATAAAACAGGCACTATGAACCAGTTAAATCAACCACCTAATCTTGCACATGAAACATTAAACAGAAAGGAAGCATCTGCAATTAGCAAATGGCTTTGATGTGACTAAATGTCTGGCTCTCTGCATCATCAACATTGTGGGTCTAAGTCCCAGATGAAGCGGCTGATCTAGACGTGCTGAATGTAAATATAAAGAGCACATGTTTCCTCATGGAGCTCGCTTCTTGAGGATGCCAGCGCTATTCAATTCAGCAGAGCTCAGGGGCTGCGGACAAGGTGTGGAGAAGGAAGGGGGACAGGGAGAAGTGACCTCACTGTTCATCTGAAAGATCTTTGTTTCCTCTCTGAAAGAGAGAAAACAGAGCACATTTCCAAAACGCAGAAGGGTGTTGCATTGCTGAATAAGAGGCTGAAAATGCAGAACTGGTTAGGGGATGGCTGTCCCCTACGTATGTACTCAACATATAATTACCAATTGAACATACAGATGTTTTATTTTAGCATAGTTAGATAATCATTTATTAAACTAGGAGTTCTAGAGCTCCAAGTTATTCTCATGTTTTCCTCATCCAGATCTTATCCTAACGGTGAATCTGGCCATTGGGTCAGTCTAACATGGATCTGAAAAACTCCCACACCAAATTCTTCACTGTCTGCTTGACAAAATTCCAAGGTTTACCCAGGAGGTGGATGGAAGAACGTAACTTCTCTTTCCCAATGGCACAGATGTGACTGTGGGCAAAGCCATATGGAGAGAACCAATGGCCATAAAGACAAAATCTTTGACATGTAAATGCTTATTTAGGAAAATAATATTAATTTTTTATTATATGCTAGTCACTATTCTAATTGCTTTCCATGGGTCATCTCATTTAATCATCTCAAAAAATGTGCAGGAGGTATTATTTTTATCACTCTAACAGAATTTTTTTTTTATCACTAATTAACAGATGAGGAAGCAGAGGCAGAGGGAGGTCCAACAACTTGTACAAGGTTGCCTGGTCCCTTGGTAGATGGTGCAGCTGGGATATAAGTGCAGTCTGGCTCTGACACCCATGCCCTTCACTGCTATACTGCAGCTGCCAGGATTCCTAAGGTCAGAAGATGTGCTGGCTAACAGAAAGATAAAATAAGATTGGCATACTGGGAAAAAACAACAACTGGAACACGAGCATTTTGAAAAGCAGCTAGATTTATGGGGGAACTGATCATCGTGTCCAGACACTGAAAGTGAATATTTCTAGGTGTGATCACTACCAGGAAAGTAACGCCCCTTAAGTGATTAGGAAAGAGAAGCGGGGACAGCTGGAGCCACAGGCATCTGGCAGGCTGAACGCTACAGCGTAGTTGCTAGGTGCCCGGAACTTTCTAGGTGCCCGGAGCATCATCTTTAGTCCCCTTGACAACACTGGGAGGTAGATGTCAAAGCCCTGGATGTTTTTGGTGTACAGAAAAGTTGTTCAGATAGTATAGAATTCCTATGGTTCCCATATACCCCCCTCCCCCCAGTTTCCCTTATTATTAACATCTTACATTAGCATGGTACCTTTGTTACAATTCATGAGTGGATGTGATATGCTATTATTAACTAAAGCCCACCATTTACATTAGGGCTCACTCTTTGTGTTGCATAGTTCTGCGAGCCTTGACAAATGCATAGTGTCATGTATCTAGTAATACAGTATCATACAGAATAGTTTCCTGTCCTAAAAAACCCCCTGTGCTCTAGCCATTCATTCTTCTCTTTCTCCTTTCCCTTTGTCAACTGTTTGGGTTTTTTTTACTGTCTCTATAGTTTTGCCTTTTCCAGAACGTCATATAGTTGGAATCATGCCATATGTAGCCTTTTCAGACCGGCTTCTTTCACTTAGCAATGTGCATCTCAGGTTCTCCATGTCTTTTCAAAGCTTGATAGCTCAGTTATTTTTATCACAGAATAATATTCCATTGTATGGGCATGTTTATCCATTCACCCATTGAAGGACATCTTGGCTGTAAAGCCCCATTTTTTTAAATGTGGGAATGGAAACTCAGAAAAGTTATCATGTGTCTGAGTTTCCAAAGCTAGAAAGAGGCAGAACCAGAACTTCTGGTCCAAGGCTAAGGTTTTCCTCCTCCGTGACAGATGCTTGAGGAGGATTAGGAAAAAACTGGGGTGGGCGGCAAGTAATAGTGTAAAGTGAGGCACTTGGTTAGTCAAACCACATGTCTCATTTTCCTTCTTAAGTTGTCCCGCTGTATTTTCATTGTGCAAAATGTACGCTTCTAGAAGAGCTACCCCAGCAGAGTCATATATACATCTCCCTAAAAGTGAGAGCTCTGCTCTGCCAGAAAAGTTGCTTCAGGGAAGATAAATACTCTATACCCTGGGCCCCGGGTTGACAAAGTGAAATATCTTGGTAGCGTTGACCGGCAGATTACCATCTGAAGGAGTATTGTTTTCAGAAGCCCTGCAAAGGATTTATTGACTGCACAAACTACCACCAAAACTCCCCATGGGACCTTCATTCCTCTCATTTAAGGGATTTGAATACCTGTTAAGGGTCCAACCCCCTGGGGGGAGAAAGCAGTTCTGCCTTACTGTGAATAAGGCACCGAGAGCCAAGTGAGAAGGTGAGAGGCAGAGGGAAAGAAGATGAAAGAGGGAGCGGCACGGGGCTGGATGCTGGTGGGAGTCACTATCCCTAAGCTAAGCCAGCTGTTTCATTCTACGAGGAGGAACCCACACTGGTGTAACCCTGTGGGTCTCCTGGGCTCTCACTCATGCCAACAGTGAGGGTTGATTGCTGAAATCTGTGAAACTCATCCCCTTCCTCTCCTCTTCTCTTAGGAGTGAGCCGCCAGACACAGCACTCTCCCATCCTTCTCTCTGCGGTACGTGTCACAGGAGGCCTGTCCCAGGCAGAAGGCCTCTGGCCATCCAGCGCAGCCTGTACCTGTGGGTGGGGGTAGGTAGAGGTCTGCTCATCTCTGTGTTCAGTACTAGAAAATATTGTCCGCCTATAAAAGCCACACTCTCCAATATCAGCTTTGCCAGTGATAAAGGTGGCAT
This sequence comes from Phocoena sinus, assembly GCF_008692025.1. Taxonomy (NCBI): domain Eukaryota; kingdom Metazoa; phylum Chordata; class Mammalia; order Artiodactyla; family Phocoenidae; genus Phocoena; species Phocoena sinus. The sequence continues at coordinate 134,022,890 of NC_045764.1, forward strand.
TCTGGTCTATGTCTGCTTTACTATTATATTTTATCTATTTCTAGTTGGTTCAGAATTAATAAGGAGAAGGAAAGTGATATTTTTGGGGTGCTCATCAAACCCAATTCATGGGAAATCGGAGACTACCTTTATTCCTTTACAAGTGTCCTTATTTATGGCTTTTTCCCCAAGGACGCCTTGAACTTTGACAAGAGATGGAGTAAGGAGATAGAGGGTGACAGTTTTGAGGAGACTCCTCAATAATGATTATAACTACTATTGCCTCGTTGAATTCTTATGGAAGTACAGTAAGTCCCCTACATACGAACAAGTTCCATTCCAAGAGTGCGTTCGTAAGTCCAGTTTGTTTGTAATCTCCCCTTCCCTCCGTACGTACTGCCACTTTCCCTACCTCTGGCTCGTGTCTGGTTTGTCACCCTAAGCCCCCTCAATCCCTAGCCTTCCACTGAGTCCATTCTGTACACAACTGCAAGGCTAGCCTTCTTAAAACTTGATTAAATATGTGCTTTTCCAGATCCAAGATCATTCTCATTTGTTCCCTCAGCTCCTAAAATATGACTGTCCCATGAAGAAATAGAGTACTCATCTATAGCTCTAATTTAGAGCCCCAAATCTGACCTGGTATGAACTATTTACACTGAAGTCTATATATAAGTCTATCTCATCCTTCTTTGAATAATAACACTCAGTTTTTCCCCTCCCATGATAGTGATTATAATTCACTAAGTGATCCCATTTCTTAATGTGGAATTATAAACTGTCCCCTTGTGGAAGCACTTCACACCCTACAATATTTACTTGTCCTTGAACTTCTCTGTCAACTCTTCAAGGGAGGAGATCACAGATGTATCCCCTGGGCCCATCAGAGTGCAGGGAAGCTAGAAATTGCCCCATAGATATCTGTTAAATGAATTAAATGAGTTCCCTTTTGCATTTCTTACAGTCTTAGGTATGATAGTTCCAACTTAATATGTGGTCCTTAAATGCTTTTGAATAAATGAAACAAATACTTATTTTAAAAACTTCAAATAGATAAAATATTGATCTTGTCTCTTTCCTAAATACTTCACCCAGACTTTGCAAATATGATTTGAAATTATGTAACTTTTTGGGGGGGTAAATGGCCGCAAGGATCATGTTGGTACCTTCATTTTCAGTCTAGCTCTGTTACTTACTAGCTGTGGGTTCTAGGGAAAATGATTGAAACTGTCTATAACTTTTTTCCTACCTGGGAACAATAATAGTAAGGGTTTGTTTGTTTGTTTAAGTGAAGATAAAGAGTCATTATATTAAAATGCTTAGAATAATGCCTATCTCAAAGTAGACAATAAATATTAGTAGTTATCATTATTGATAGAACAATCATAATGAATGATACAGGCACTTTATTTATTTTTTATGACAGTCAAATGTTTATTCTGGATTATCTATTTCATTATTACAATGTGGTTTTAATGTAATTTTAATGCCTTTTTATTTTATTATAAAATATATATTTATTGGAGTATAATTGCTTTACAATGTTGTGTTAGTTCCTGCTGTACAACAAAGTGAATCAGCTATATGTATACATATATCCCCATATCCCCTCCCTCTTGAGCCTCCCTCCCACCCTCCCTATCCCACCCCTCTAGGTCGTCACAAAACATCGAGCTGATCTCCCTGTGCTATGCAGCAGCTTCCCACTAGCCATCCATTTTACATTTGATAGTGTATATGTGTCAATGCTACTCTCTCACTTCGTCCCAGCTTCCCCTTCCCCCCTGTGTCCTCACGTCCGTTCTCTACATCTGCATCTTTATTCCTGCCTTGCCACTAGGTTCATCAGTACCACTTTTTTAGATTCCATATATATGCGTTAGCATGCTGTATTTGTTTTTCTCTTTCTGACTTACTGCACTCCGTATGGCAAGCTCTAGGTCCATCCACCTCATTACAAATAACTCACTTTCGTTCAATTTTATGGAAGAGTAATATTCCATTTTATGTATGTGCCACATCTTCTTTATCCATTCGTCTGTCGATGGACATTTAGGTTGCTTCCCTGTCCTGGCTATTGTAAATAGTGCTGCAGTGAACATTGTGGTACATGTGATATGGGCACTTCAGATGTAGCATATTTCTAAAACTACAAGGGACAGGAAAGATTTGTTCTTGAATTTGTGTCTTACAGCCTGTCACCCTTTGAGATCCTTCTACCTTCTTCTCTACCTTAACCATTATCTTTAGTTTTCAGAGATTTTTGGAGACTTGCTGAGGTTTTTGCTCTGATGAGAATGTTTTGGTTTAGGGGACAGTTTTCTTTGGACAGGACCACCTGCAAGTGACTTTTGAAGCCCGTGCTAAGCAGATAGCATTTACTGGATTAGCAGTGGGGTAGCAACGATGGTATGATATGGAAAATAGTAGACTAGTAAGCAGCCACTGGAACTTAGAGGTAGCTGGAGAAATACAATACTCTGGTTAAATAACATTTAGTTCTTCAAGTAGGAGATGGGACATTGGGGAAATGAGAGAAATTTCTAAGTCTCTAGAAGAAAAAAAATGAACAACTTGGAAGGTTGATACTGACATTATCCTTCCATTTCCTAAAAGATCTTTAAAAAGAAAACCTTTGCGGATTAACTTCTAGGCATTATATTGGTTGCCTTAAGATGCATCCGTATCTATTGTTTTTAGGTGATCTATACCACTGGTAGAGAAACTAGAGTGAAGCCCGCAGATGTGCCTGATGGAACCAAGATAGGGAAGAGTAATCAAGAGCTCAGTACACGGTACTGTGGCAACTCAGGGTAAAAGCCTTAGAATGTGTGTCTTCTTTAACTCACACTTTCACACCTAATAATTCTCTCTGAAAATATATGTGTATAAGTGAGCAAAACTCAATGTAAAAGGAAATTTACCGGGGCTTCCCTGGTGGCGCAGTGGTTGAGAGTCCGCCTGCCGATGCAGGGGCCACGGGTTCGTGCCCCGGTCCGGGAAGATCCCATGTGCCGCGGAACGGCTGGGCCCGTGAGCCATGGCCGCTGCGCCTGCGCGTCTGGAGCCTGTGCTCCGCAACGGGAGAGGCCACAACAGTGAGAGGCCCGCGTACCGCAAAAAAAAAAAAAAAGGAAATTTACCACAGCAAATCACACCACAGCAAACCTAATAGCAAATTATATGAAGTAATTTAACAACCAATAATAGAGGATTAGTTCAATCAATTTTGGGACATCAATTGTGTGCTACAGCCATTTAAAGCAATAATGTAAATGTATGTTTACTGACATAGGGAGATGCTTGTGGTATATTGTTAAGGAATAAAACAGTATGTAAATTTTGATTGTGCTGTAAATGTACGTATTATATGTGTGGATATAATTGCCTGGAAGTGTATTTGCCAAAATGTTAATAATGATGACCTCTGAATATATTCAGATAAATTTAAAATATTTATCTGTAGTTAAATTTTTTTCTACAGAGTATTACCTGTATGATAAAAGTGAAAAACAAAAACATAAACAGATAATCTGGTGAGCAGCTGAGGCAGAATGTCTGGGTTCCCATTCGTTGGCCAATGGAGGATTGAAGAAGCAGCTGTTCTGGTCTCAAACCTAGAGTTGAGTACATACCTCGTCTGAAATACTTCTCCTTTACCAAGAGCAGTTAGGGTCTTTTACTAAAACTATGCTTCATGCACCATGCGCTTCATCAAACTGGTAAAGAATTAGTCGTTTACAATACCTCTAATGACTAAGCAGGTAAAATGGTCAAAATAACATCTTAATCTGTCTCCCCCATTGGATGGTCAGCTTCATGAAGAGCAGGGCTCACATTCACTAGTTTGCATCTACCATAGGCACTTACAGAGGTGATCAGCCTTCAGTGGGTACCTCGTGTTTGCTACTTAAAGAGAGAAAAACAGCATTAATTAGTTATTCAACAGATGCTCTTCGATCACTCAACTGAACTATATCCTTTATCATTAAATCTGGAGTTCTAACGTTCGGCATCTCATCTCTTTATTGAGACACGTTCATTGGTCTATTCGTAGTTAAGAGAATTCATCTTATTTACAGTTGGCGGGTCATTTCAGTTATCCATGGCAGAGGAAAATTTGCCTCTGTGTCAAAATAGTGCAAGTAACTTGAGAATTCCTTTCCTGGTGATATCTTTACCCAGTGTTTTGTTTTGTTTTTGTTTTTTGTAAGTCTTTTCTTTCTCTAATTTTACTCTCTTAAAAAGTTCAATACATTAAAAAAAAAAAAATGATGAACCCTAAACTATTTCTAATTTCCTGAACTGTGAACCAGTATTACCAGTCACCCTCTGGAGATCCTATATGAGGGTCTCATAGACACCTCAGACCCTAAACTGAATTCAACATATTCCCTAGGAATGCAGTTTCTTATCCTCAAACCCTTAACATACAATTGGTGCGATATCCCTTCAATTCTCTGGTCCAGAAATTTAGAATCATCCTAAGTCCCTTAGGATTCCTCCATTGAATTCATCCGTTGAATAAATCTCAAAGCCCAATCGGTTCCACCTGCTAAATAATTCAGTTCCATCCCCTTTTCTCTATTCCCTCTGCAATTCATTGATTGAACAAATACTTATTAAGCAGCTACCATGCTCCAGGCACTGTGCTCTATGCACTGGGGTTACAGTGGTGAGCAAAACAGTCTCTGCCCTCATGGAGCCTATAATGTAGCAGGAGAGACATAATAAACAAAGTTATCTTATGTATCAATTCCGGGTGACTGATAAATGCAACGAAGATGAAGCAGAGGGTTAAGGGAAGGGAGTATGTTGGATAGGATGGTAAAGCACGGCCTGTTTCTGGAGTGGACATTTGTGCAGGAAAACTTGAAGGATGTGAAGGGTGAGCTATCTGAAGATCTAGGGGAAGAGCCACTCTGGCAGAGAGAAAAGAAAATGCAAAGATCTGAGGTGGGAAAAACTTTAGAGTGTCCTAGAAGGCTAATGTGTCTGGAGTGGAGTGAGTGAGAGGGGAACGATGAAGTTGAGAGCCAGTCAGGGGCCAGGTATGCAGGGGACGTCTACCACTTGCAAGAAGTTGAGACTTTTCTTAAGTACGATGGTCTTGAGGAAGGAGTGACATCATTTGACTTACATTTTTGAAAGACAGCTCTGACTACAATGTGGAGAAGATTGTTGGAAGGCAAGAGAGAAACCAGAAGGTCGACTAGGAAGCTATAGAAATCCAGGTAAGAGATGAGGGAGCTGGTAGCTGTTTGTGGAGGTAGCGAGGAGTGACCAGATTCAGGTGTGTTTTGAAAGAAGAGCAGGTAGGACTCACAATAGATGGAAGGGATGGTAGGGAGGGAAAGAGACCAATCAGAATGACACCAAGGTGTTTAGCCTGAGCCAGATACCTCAATATAACTTGTTAAACTATCTTTTTGCCTATCAGGAGAAAGGTGTCTTTCTCATGTACTGACTTCCCTTGTAAATGTGGATTTATTTCTGGGTTTTCTGTTCTGTTTCTTTGATCAGTACCACACTCTTTTAATTCCTAATTTAAAATTAAAAATGTATTATCAATTTATATATTATGTAATATATTATAAAGAAAATTATCAATATATAATAAATATTAATTTTCTACTCATTTTCAGCTCTGTTTTGGTTATTATCACATGCTTATTCTACAAATAAATTTTAGAATCACTTTTATCAAGTTTGTCAAAAAAAGACCTGCTAGGAATTTGATTGTTTTTGTATTGTATTTATAGCTTAGTCTATAATAACATTTTAAAATATTGTTTTTCTTTCCATGTTTATAATGTCCTTCTATAAAGTTTTATAATTTCCTTAATACAAACCATACTCATTTCTTGTTATTTTTTTCTTTTGTGAATGGGTAACTACTTTATCTGTTTTACTTTATAACTAGTTATTGCAGGCAACTAAGAAAGTTATTACTTTGTATATTTGTATTTTAAACCAGATAATCTACTGAATTCTCTCATGTTTCTAATAGTTTTTCAGATGATTCACTTGGGTTTTTCAAGACTGTAATCTTTATAATCTGCAAATAATGAACTTCTGTCTCTTCCTACCCAATATTTATGCTTCTTATCTATTCTCTCATCTAATTACATTGGTGAGCACTTCAAGAACAAATCATTAAATAATTGTGGTGATAACAAGTACTCTTGTCTTGTATCTGGCTCTAATGAGACTACTTCTAGGTTTCCACCAGTAAGTATTACACTGGCTGTTACTTTGTGACACACAAGATATATATGAAATATCTTTTTAAATATATGACTTTAAAAGTTTTGTTCTATTATCACAATATTAAGATCTTTTAAAAAGCCATTTTTGGGGGGGACAGCAAATATTGAACTAGTCATGTGAGGTTTTTTTTTTTTTGCGGTACGCGGGCCTCTCACTGTCGTGGCCTCTCCCGTTGCGGAGCACAGGCTCCGGACGCGCAGGCTCAGCGGCCATGGCTCACGGGCCCAGCTGCTCCGCGGCATGTGGGATCTTCCCGGACCGGGGCACGAACCCGCGTCCCCTGCAACGGCAGGCGGACTCTCAACCACTGCGCCACCAGGGAAGCCCAGTTTTTTAATAAAATTTTTTTTTTATTGAAGTATAGTTGATTTACAATGTTTCAGGTGTACTGCAAAGTGATTCAATTATACATATACATTTATGTATCTACTCTTTTTCAGATTCTTTTCCATTATAGATTATTATAAGATACTGAATATAGTTCCCTGTGCTATACTGTAGTCCTTGTTGTTGAATCACGTGGTTTTAATTCTCTGATCTATTTATACAGTAAGGTCTCTTAATAGATTGAGACCATATTGAACTATCTTTGGAAGTCTGGAATTACCCCCAATTGGTTATAATGTGTTCTTACTTCATTCCACTACTTATAGAGTAAAATGTGCTAATTTTTTACTTGGTATTTTACGTCTTATTCACAAATGAGATTAGTGTGTTTCCTATTTGCATCTGGCATGCCCAAACTTGCACATTCCAGCAAAATGTGGGATTAAAATGGTCTTTGCTCCTGCACCCACCTAGCCCCGTGGGCTGACAGCAGCCTGTGGCAATGCCCATAAAACGTGGCTGTCACACAATCAGCCTAGTGGCCGATGTACTTTCTTAGCACCTTCTTTAAATAAATGAGTGTTGGGCCTGGTGGTCTCCTCGCCACAACTAGAGAAAGCCCGTGCACAGCAAAGAAGACCCAACGCAGCCCAAAATAAATAAATAAGTTAATTAATTAAAAAAAAAGAAATCAGTTCCTGCCCTCACAGAGCTTTGAGGCTAGAAGATGGAATGGCTCTTCATCCTCCCATCTGTATAGAGAATTTGCACTTTTATGGTTTGTATGTAAAATCAAATGTGACACCTCTTCATATGGGAGCACGTATGGGGATCTGAATTCTGGCTGTACAAGTTCATCTCTGTTCTGAAGTCATAAACCTCCCTCCCTTTAAAAAAATGGATTTGAAATGTATTTTCTGAAGTTAATTTATCGAAGAGAAATTTCCGGAAGCACTGCCTGGGCCTGCGGGACAAGTTAAGCATAAGCATCTCTACTTGAGGCTCATTTCAACACTCCACAGGTCCATTTGCAACGTGTACTTTGAATCTGATTAGTTACATAATAACTCTTTACAGTTTTATACCGTGTGGCACCTTTCTTGGGATGAGCTTAAAGTGTTTTGCAGCCATTATCCTATTAACCCTCACCCTAAGGAGTGTTGGGGGTGGCATACAATATGTTATCATCTTTCTTTTCTAGAAGGGACATGATGGCACAAGGAAGTCAAGGAATTTGAGCAATAGTACATATGAAGTTGGGGGGAACCGGGTACAGAAACAGGTTTCGTGAAGAAGCTTTTGCTGTTCTGGCATAAACCTCTCTGCTTCCCTCTATCAGAAGGTACCAAGTAGGCTAAGTGGTGATACTGAAGGTTTTTCTGTGTCAGAAAGTATGGGTTGAATATATGCTGGGAGAAAGCAGCAGATGAGTTAAGTTAAAGCAACCAGGGCGATAGAGAGCTGTTGAAGAAACTTCTTCAAACACTCTGCATATGTAATTCATGCTTGCTTTACTGCATGGTAAATGCTGCCAAATGCAGGGGGAGGAACACAGGAAGTGCTCTGCTTGGCCCAGAGTAGGTACTAAATACTATGTATTTGTTAAAGAAAAGAAGGAAGGAAGGTGGGAAGGAAGAAGGGAATATAAGGTATTATTCCCATCACGGAAGAGTTTACAACTGGGGAGGGAGAAACACTACAAATTAATATAATGAAAGATTATGTGCTGAACTAGGGAGTGTTTTCCCTGGATGCAATAGGAGTGCAGAGGAGGAAGAAACCACTGTGGACTGGAGTGATCACAGAAGCCTTGAAGTAGATGGAATCTGAATTGGCCCTAGAGAAAGGAGGATTCTGGAGAGGTGAAGAGGAGGGGGCAGATAATCTTTGGAAATGCAGGGCCCTGACTAGGCCGGTGGTAGAGGGTATATGAAGGAAGGAGTGCTTTCTTAAACGTGTATTTTTAAAAGAAGAAGTGGGTTTTGTGAGATTGGAAAGAGGGATTGTTTCTTTCAGCAGATATTGTGGAGTGCCTGCAATCTACCATAAGATAAAGAGGAAAGCATCAAAGCAAACTCCAAGACGCTGAGGTTGAAACAGTGCTGCTGTCGAGAAGGAAAGCTTGCATTTTGGAGCGCTGTTAATTTTTGAATGTATAATAACTTCAGTGGACCTGTCTCAGCACATTTATTTTGAGATTTTACGGATGCCGTCACGTGCTCAGGGTGTTTGTTTCTGCCTTTAAGGTGAGATTGAGCTCACAGTTGTTTTCTGTTATCACTGAAATGATACCTTTTTGTTTCTTTTTTTTTACCGTTTTTGTATTTTTTACTCAGTTTTAGTTAGTGAAATATATATAGATATATTTATCATTATTAATGTTATTATAATTATTATTTTTACTATTATTCAGTTCTAATTAAAGACACTGCTGCATCCATTACCATCCCATCTCTGCTCCACGTTTATCCCTTACCACAGGCCATAACCGGTAGATATTTTCCTAGCAATTTTCTTCTTCTGACCTGGGTTGAACAATTAGAATTATACATTTTGCAAAAAATTATTATTGTCTTTTGGAAATTTCAACATCTTCAGGAATCAAAACTCTTGTTTTATTGAGTGTTCTCCTTCTCCTCCACAAACCAGGGGAGGCGGAAATGTTCAGAAGCTAAAATCTCTATTCCTAAGTCATATTGCCTTCAAACTAGAAGTAGACAATCAAATTAAGAAAAAAAAAGAACATTGTAGGAAATGCATATCAACTGAGCAGGAGATTTTAGGTTGTTAAAAGATGATATCGATTATTCGGGGTCTGAAGTAGGCAGGAGAGGGTCTAGCTCCAGATTTGGAGGCATTTCAGTCTCTGAAGATTCTCATCAGGGCAGTGAAGTTGGAAGTATTAATACAGTATGCGCCAGTGCAGAAAAGTAGAATCTATAGATTTGTAGCCCAGCCTCAGGTAGGATTGGGGGAAGGGGAAGCACACAAGCAAGACCCTCGGTTTTCTGCATTTTGAGCTCCCCAAGCTTACAGCAGTGGGGTGGGGAGGGCATATTTAGGAGAGAGACTGTAAGAATTTTTCTGAAGTTCATTTCCCATTTACTACCTTTCCATCTAATGGAGAGCCTGACTGAGAATGAGGTTCATATCAAATTCCTATTTCTCTTTTCCCTCTTTGAATGTTCCCAGTTTAATTCGGGCGCATGCATTATCAAACATCTGTTTTAATTACAGCCATTGTTAAGGTAGTTAATCAGTTGTCGTCTCTCACCAGCCAAAATCCTATACTGCTGAATTTTCGTACAATCAAAGATACAATAAATATAAAAGGAATTCTTGTATATCAGCACGAAAAAAAATGCATACAACTTCTTTGCTCACTGATGCAACCAAAACACCCAGGAGTTATTATAATGTGCATTCCCCTGACACAGACTTTTATTTCATGCAAATGACTGTGATTAAGATTCAAATACTTTTTTTTCCATTTTCACACATTACTTAATCAACGTGAAGTACTGTGTAAAAATTGCATCTCTTCATAACAGTGATTTTGACCAAGTCAAGTGTTGCTCCTAGAATTATAATCCAGACTTGTGATTCAATTATCATTTAGAGACTTTCTAAATTCAAATTAAGTTCACTCTTTCCTCCTCCTCCCAAGACTGTAAACTTAATATCAGTATGGATCATTTGTAAGGTGTGATCACAATAAGTTTACACGGCGAGGAAATATACAATGCGATGTGAGAATTTTCCCTTACTTGCAAAACAGCACAGCAATCAATAGTACCTGGCCATTAAAATGTATGAAATGCACAAAGTACAATCTATTTTTCCATTTATGTTACACTTGGCTTCTAGGCTGAATAATACTGACACTCCCCAGAACACTTATCTATTTAAACTTACCTGGAACAGTTGTACAAACTGCCATTTGAAAAGTTGAAAAAGAACTTAAGGAATACTTAAGAATTCTTGGAGTTTGGCATCTCCATTTGATGATTTAACTATTGGACATTCAAAAGCACATTTTTGTAGGAATCGACAAGGAACACATAAAATAAAGTAGGATTCCAGAGGCCTCTCATTGATCTATTTACAGTTTACTGCACCCAGGCCAGAGGCAGAATCTTGTTTTGTTATTGTTTGTGACTATCTCTTCCTTGCTCATCTTGCATTTCATGTATACTAGAGGAAAAATTAGATTTTACCAATGACTAGGTTTGGGTTATTACCAAACACTGTCCACATCCATTTTCTTAAAATATGTTCTTTAGCCTCTGAGTTGAAAATAAAATCTAATTTTAAATTGTTTTTCTTCTTTCAACACTTACCCCAAATTCCTCCTTTTGTGTCCAGTTGCAATAAGCAGAGAAAAATACTCATCTTTTATTCTCCATGTTTCCTGGAACACAATGCTATCTCTATGCCAGAGCTGAATTTGTTGAATTTGAATATTTTTTTTTTTGAGAGAAGAATTTGCATTTGATGGAGTTTGATGACTTCAAACAGACAATGTTTGGATATTCGTTATTGAAAGTTGTTTCTTGAACATTCTTATGGAGATGTCCCACCTCTTCCACCAGGAAAGGTTGGAGAGACATTGGCAGTTAATCCATATGAGGGTCCCAACTCGTAGAGACCCTGGCCAGTCGGAACCAACGGTCTTGTCCTGAATTTACCAGAAGACTGGGAAACATCTGTGAGATTGAGGTAGTTCTATAAGAGGGAGAATTATGAACTGTAGATTTGCCTAAGAAGTCAAGGTAGCATTCTGTAGGAATATGAGTAGCCACAGCCATGTCTGGAGATTTTGAAAACAGAACTGGGTCATCTGAAGTCAATCCAGGCTACTTACAAAGAAGGGATAATTCCTATTTATTCTGATCTTATTCAGGAGGTTCTGGGGGTGCTTTAGGATAAAGCTTTAGGGGAAAAATGAGACGGGGTCAGAGAATACTGGCTGGGTGCTGATGTCCAACCTTCTCTATTCCATAGTAATCGAATTTTCATTGGGCGCATGGCTGCCCGGAATAAAGGCTACATTTCCCAGGCACCCTTGCAGCTAATAGTGGACCCATCACTAAGTTCTGGCCAATGGAATATAAGAGTAGTGGTCCAAAATTCCTTATCCCAAATTCCTGGGGCCAGACACGGTTTGAAATTCAGATTTTTCCAGATTTTGAAGGTGATACGATTCATGTACTGCTTATTATGGAATATGTCCATTGGAGTCGGGGGCAGCACTTCACTGTCAACCGCAGCAAAGCATAATGTTTACTCTAAGTGGGATAAATAAAGATCAAAGATCATGGTCTTATGTCAACTCAGGTCAAGTTTTACCTTCACATGAGTTTTTGTTGAAAAACGTATAAAAAAAGTTTTATTTTTCAGATCTTTCTGGATTTCAGAATTACATATTATGTCGTAACTTCTAGAAAACGGTAGAAACAGTTGACAAATATCCTTTGTCCTTTCCCTGTTCCTTCCTACATCCAGCCGCCTGGAATGTGATGCTTCCTTAGACCATGAGGACGGTGGTTATAAAGACAATCTCAACTGCCCTTATTTATTACTTTCCTCAAAGGGCTATTATCTTTTTCTTTGTATCTCATTTATTTTTTTCATATATTGACTTCTTTTAAAATTTTTTTTATTGAATGAAATATTCTTTAAATTCTATAGTGCTTTACAGTTTTCAAAAGTTTCACACACATGATTTTATATAATCCCATAATAAACATCTTCCCTCCCCATCTTCTCCCTCCACTCTTTCCTCTCCCCACTGGTAACCACTAGTTTGTTCTCTATATCTGTGAGTCTGCTTCTTTTTTGTTTTATTCACTAGTTTGTTGTAGTTTTTAGATTCCACATGTAAGTGATATCACACAGTATTTGTCTTTCTCTGTCGGATTTATTTCACTTAGCATAATGCCCTCCAAGTCCATACATGTTCGTGCAAATGGTAAAATTTCATTCTTCTTTACAGCTGGGTAGTATTCCATGTGTGTGTGTGTGTGTGTGTGTGTGTGTGTGTATATGTACCACATCTTCTTTATCCATTCATCTGTTGATGTGTTGATGGAATGGACACTAGGGTTGCTTCTGTACCTTAAGAGCTATTATCTTTAAATGTGAATATTATCATATTTTGCTGCATAATTTAACATGGAACACACATTTTGTGCAACACACTATGTTAAGTATCTCATTTAATTCTACTATCAATTCCATTTTACTAATGAGAAAACTGAGGTATAAAAGTTTATGTAATTTGGCCAAGGCCCACAATCAGGAAGTGGCAAAGCCAGGATTTGAAACTAAGAAGTTTGGTGCTAGAGCCCCATGTTTATTCATGCTACCATATCTACCTTCTTTGAGTGGGACCATAGTCACCATATAAAAAACGTCAGGACTCATTGTAGATACTTGGGTCAAGCCGTGTGTTTGCCTATGTTTCTGGAGTTGCATTTTCAAGATGCCTTATTAAAATATTGGGGTTTTCTTTCTGCCCCATTTTAGTTTAGCAAGTTGTTTTCTTTTTCTCTAAACCACTTTTAATGTTCTATGGCTTACCTCCTGTAAATAATTTGGCAAGTTTTGACTTGTGATTAGCCAGCTTTCTAACCATGCCAACAATGAACAACTCCAAAAAAGGAGAGCAAAGCCAGAAGCCCATTACTCTTGATGATCACATGAACACTTATAACCACAGCATCATCATGATGGAAAGCACTGGTCAGAGTGGCTTATAGGTATCATCATTTCATAGCCATCCTCCCAGCCCAATTAAAAGTGAATATAGGGCTTCCCTGGTGGCGCAGTGGTTGAGAGTCCGCCTGCCGATGCAGGGGACACGGGTTCGTGCCCCGGTCCGGGAAGATCCCACATGCCGCAGAGCGGCTGGGCCCGTGAGCCATGGCCGCTGAGCCTGCGCGTCCGGAGCCTGTGCTCCACAACAGGAGAGGCCACAGCAGTGAGAGGCCCGTGTACCGCAAAAAAAAAAAAAGTGAATATAAATTTTGGAAAACCAATTAACCTGTCATCTTGGCCATACTTGCTGAACGACACCTATGTCTCCTTGGAGATGTCACACACTCAGTGGCTGGTGACTTTTTACTATTAATATCTGAGTACCACAAGAAGTCACAATCTAATAGCAAAGCAATCCTAGCTCAAATCCGAGACAACTTAGAAGTTATAAATATTATCATATTCACAAATAACTGTCATTACATTCTTGTAATTTCTGGCACAATTACTCTAAAAACTGTGGAGAAAAAAGTGTAACCAGCTAGCGAAAGGGAAGGGCAGGGCTAATGGAATTGATTTTGACTCCAGAGAGATGTTTGTATGACTGAGCCCTTCTCAGTTCCATAGCTTTGATCTCAACTCATCAGCATAGCTGAATCTCAAGTATCTTTGGGGCAAATATGGTAAAATATTAACAATTGTTAAATCTAGGTGATGAGCATATTGATATGCATTATACTATTCTCCCTACTTTTGTGTAAGTTTGACAATTTAAAATAAAATGTCCGAAAACAAGGGAAAAACCCATCCAAATGATAACTTTAAAAATTAGCTCTCTCATGGCATTATTTAAGTGAAGTGGTCCAGGTGTTTAGCCCTGTTCTGTCTAATACAGTAGCCAGTAGGCATATGTGACTCTTTAAATTTAAATAAAAATAAATTCAAAATAAATTAAGTAAAAAATTCAGTCCCTCAGTTGCACTAGCCACATTTCGAGTACTCATTAGTCACTGGCTGTATATTTTTAAAACCATTTTTCAATTGTGGTAGAATGTACATTAAAAAATTTACAATTTTTAAGTGTATAGTTCAGTGTCGTTAAGTACATTTATATTGCTATGCAACTATCGCCATCATCTATCTCTGGTGCTTTAAAAAAATTTATATATGTATATATATACACACATATATATATCTATTTATTTTAACCATTTTTAAAATTGTGGTAAAATATATACACAAATATATTAATAGCCTGTTGAATTTAGTGCCATTGTCTACTCCCAAATTTTTCTGAAAATATTGGCTTGCTAATTGCTTATCATTATGTTGATTGCAAAGAGATAAGAGAGAGCAAAAAGTTAAGGCATGAGAAATTGAAAGGAGAAAATTCTAAATCGTGAAACATTATACATTAACTATCTTGTTTTTCTGGAAATGGAGAAGCAGGAAGAACTTCACTCTTCAACTGTAGCAAAGAAACACACCTCGCTCTACTTCTAGAATCCCCAAGCTCTGGTCCTCTTGAGCATAATTTGAGATACGTGGCTCTGCTGAGCACAGGCAGTGATTCTCTCAGCAAACAGTTGTGGAGGGCCCACCGTGAGCCAGGTGCTCAAGGGGACATAAGGGTGAGGAAGATAGGCAAGGCTCTTGTTTTTCATGGCACTTCCTTTCTAGTGTGAGGAGACAGACAATAAACCAACCGACTAACCAACCAACAAATAAACCAAAAGGAATCAGATGGTGTTAAGTGCTGTAAAAGGATATGAAACAGGATGATGTAATAGGGATCACCATGAATTTATATCTTATGTGTTGGAAACCTCCACTGACCCTAAGTTACATGTCATCTTCAGAAGCAATTTCCAAATTAGATGTAAATCATCTAAGAACAATGAAAAATGAAATTTACGGAAAAGAAATTTGCGTTTCATTACCTTGCTGTTCCTGCCTCCTGATTTTCATTTATTGGCTGGTTCTACTCAATTACTTA
Organism: Phocoena sinus; assembly: GCF_008692025.1. Lineage (NCBI taxonomy): Eukaryota > Metazoa > Chordata > Mammalia > Artiodactyla > Phocoenidae > Phocoena > Phocoena sinus. Next base: position 134,038,221 of record NC_045764.1, read on the forward strand.
CTTGATAAGCTTGGGTAAGCTTGGGTCGTATAAATTTGGTAATTGTTCAGGTTAACTCACACGTTACTCTTACGTTTAAAAAAGAAGATACCTGCAAATTTTGCAAAAGAGATTCATCCAGATTGATGCTGTGCTGCAAATTGAACCTCAGGTTTTAAATGAATAAAGGAAAAGCCTGAAAATATTTAGAGAAGAAAAGCTACAGATATGTCAGGTAGATTTGCATAGTGCCTGTAATTGTCTCCTCAAGCCCAGTCAAGATGCAGTTAATATTTCCACAAACTTTTTCTCCAATGCATGGAGACAGTGATGTTTCTCAAGTTTCACTTCTACTCCAGGGGCAAACACTGACTTGCAGAGCAAGCAGTTGTAAAAACAGGAGGAAGGTAATATGATTCAGCATAACTTTCCTCCTCTCAACAAGAGATAAAGCCAAGCATTTCCTTATGTTCCCATAAAGTTCACCATCTTAGAACTTCTGTACACCTAAAGCTATTATTTCTCAGGGGAAAAATACATGTATGACAAGAAATATTTTGTTTTCTTCAAGTAAGAGTTTAAATTAGTGAAGTTCGCAATGTTATAACTGTTTGTCCACATAAAAGGAAATGAACCAGTTTGTCGGTGTTGAAGATAGAATTGCAAACTGCTCAAAATTCTTATCTCGACTGCAACACCTTAATCATTTTCAAGCCTTTTTGATTATCCTGTCTCTTGTCAATGTTCTTTAACATCTGTTTACAGCCTTGAAAACAGCCTGGGGCAAATAGCAATTTACACAAGGAGGGCTAGAGAATGTAGTTTTCAATTACTCTACTTTTTGGGTGACTAACAGGTGATGATTTTGAGTGGATTTTAAATGGTAGTGGTGGTAGGGTGATAGTCAATATTTATTGTAAGTTTTCTTAATTAGGTGGCATGATATTTTGATTTGTACATACCTTTTAAATTTGAGAGGAATAAATTCCCAAACTCGATTTCTTAGGTTTAGAAAATTGATTGTAATACAAACATCCTTTAAAAACTCATAAGACTGGGCTTCCCTGGTGGCGCGCAGTGGTTGAGAGTCCGCCTGCCGATGCAGGGGACAGGGGTTCGTGCCCCGGTCCGGGAAGATCCCACATGCCGTGGAGCGGCTGGGCCCGTGAGCCATGGCCACTGAGCCTGCGCGTCCGGAGCTTGTGCTCCGCAACGGGAGAGGCCACAACAGTGAGAGGCCCGCGTACTGCAAAAACAACAACAACAACAACAAAAACTCATAAGAATTTGTCAGCATTAGTGATAATAACACTAATGACAAAACCTCACAACGATTGTGCCCTTGCTGTGTGCCTAGTACCGTGCTAAGAGCTTACCCTATATTATCTCACAAAATTCTCATGACAACATCCACATTAGTTATGAGAAAACCAAGGGTTCAAGAAGCACAGTAGTCAACTAACAGACGAGTCAGCAACGGTTGTATGTCCAGTGTTGGCAATGAGATCAGGTGACCTTGGGAGTCTTTAACTTATCATAACTGCCTCCTCCAAGCCACTCAAAATAAACATCTTATCCAAGTCAGGGCAGTGTGGTTGCTAAGTTAATGCTGATTGCAATCCTGAAGACTGTCCACGTAGACGGTCTGGAGCTCTCACGATATATACACATCACCGTTATCATCAAATTCCCATTTATCCAATGCCCATCATGTTTGGAACACTAGATTCAGACACTTACATGATGAAACGGATGAAGGAGACATGGAAGGAACCCAAGGAAGGATGGCAGTGTGGAATGGTGGGACAAGACCAGCCCTAGTGGGCAGGCACATCTGCCTTCTAGTCTTGGGTCTTACACGTTATTTCCTTGGCCTTAGACAGCTTATCTAGTTTCTCTGAGCCAGAGTTTATTGGATATAAATTGAGACATTCCACTTAATGACCTTTTAAGTCCCTTGTAGCTATAAAATATGATGTCCTGTCTTCCAAGAACTTACAATCCACTGGGGTGATGAAACAGACTGAATATTTAGGAATGTTTTTAAACCTTATATTGTAATTGTTTCGGTGTGTTTTTTCTCCACCAGATCTTGAACCTGGGGGCTGTGGTCGTAGTCTTTGCATCTTCTCTGCAGCTTGGCACCAGGTAGGCATGTTAGGAGCCTCTTAAATGTTTCTCACATAAGTGAATGAATAACGTAATGAGTGAGTATGTGAATAAACACACCAATTTAATTTCCCAAACAAAAATATATAAATGACGATACCCAGCATCTACTAATGTTAACGTTCAGGTCTCATTTTTACATCGTTTATTCCCAAGAGCAGATCCAGGTTTTGTGGAGCCTGAAGTTAGTACAATTGAAAGTCCCTTCTTTAAGAAGAATTAAAATTGCAAATATAAAATTAGGTACTGCGTCCTCGAAGGGGCTTGTGCGAGTGAGGAGCACTGAATTGTATACTTTGCTGGCTACTTGGTCCCTCCTACACCCTGCTCCAGGCACACACCATTGCTCTCTTCCTCAAAACCTTGCCCCTACCTATAGCTTGGCAAGCGCCCCTCCACCCCGCTCCACTCGTTCTCTGCCACAGCTCTCTGATTATTTTTTTAAATTGTGGTAAAATATACATAGCATACAATTGATCATTTAACGATTTGTAAGTGTACAGTTTGGTGGCATTAAATATAGTCACATGTTGTGCAGCCATCAGTGCTGTCTATACCCAAAACTTTTTTAGCAACATAAACTCTGTACCCATTACAATAAGTCCCTCTACTCTTCTATCCCCCCAGTTCCGGGTAACCTCTATCTTACCTTGCGTCTCTATGAATTCACCTATTGTAGGTACCTCATATAAGTGGAAGCATGTAATGTTTGCCCCTCTGTATCTGGCTTACTTTACTAAGCATGACGTTTTCTAGGTCCATTCATGTTGTAGCATATATCAAAGTGTCATTCTCTTTTCATGGCCGCATAATATTTCATTGTAGGCATGTACCATATCTTGTTTATCCATTCATCTGATTTGAGTTGTCTCCATCGTGTGGATATTGTGAGTAATGTTGCTGTGAACACTGGTGTACAATGATTTATTTAAGACTTTTGGGTATAAACCCAGGTGTGGAATTGCTGGATCATATGCTGGTTTTATGTCTAACTCTTTGGGAAAAACCACCAAACTGTCTTCTACTGCGGCTGCACCACTTTGTATTCTCACCAGTAACGTCTGAGGGTTATAATTTCTCCATATCCTTGCCAACACTTGTTACTTTCCATTTTTTTTAAAAGTATAGCCATCCAGGGAATTCCCTGGTGGTCCAGTGGTTAGGACACCTCACTTTCACTGCCGAGGGCCTAGGTTCGATCCCTGGTCAGGGAACTAAGATCCCACAAGCCATGTGGTACAGCCAAAAAAAAAAAAAAAAGAATAATAAATCTTGCTTTAAAAAAAATTATAGCCATCCTAATAGGTGTGAAATGGTAGCTCATTGTGATTTTACCTGATTTTTTTTCATGGTCTTTAACATTATATAAAATGGACTTGTTTATTTATTTTTTCTTCACTTGGTTTGATAGTCTGGAAACCCATGGAGGCAGGGCCATGTCTAGTATGTTCACTTCTATATTTTCCAGCATCCAAAACTGTTCCTGACACATGTAGGCATTCTGTTGAATAGGTGAATGCACGGATGTTCTCCTTGAAGCTCTACGTGACTATCGCTGTTAATTTGTTTGTCCTAAGATCGGTGCTTAAACAACAGCACATGAACTAGATAACAAGTCCACAGTTACTTGTATCAGGCATCAGAAAAATCCTTGAACCAATGGACACTATTATCTTAGGACTTCTAAAAGTGAAGACCGAACACAATTTAAATGAAAAGATGTGTCATAAAAGATATACATCAACCTCAGTAATTAGAATTGGAATTCAAAGTGAATCAATAAAAAATTTTCACAAAGCCTGCATGGAAAACTGCACACTGCCCCCTTTTGAAGCTGCCCAGCACTACAGTTGCTTTGTATAAAGAATACATGGAGCGAAAATATTGCGCTATTGGGAGGAGCTATGTCACAGAAACCCAAGTCCTAAAGTGCCAACTACTGAGTCAAGATGGGTTGATAAGAAAGTCACAGCACTGCCCAACTTTCCATTTATAACTATAGGGAGGACAAAATTTCATCTCTTAACCTGAAGCCTGAAAAACTACTGAGTCATTCCGAACAATGTGCGATCTTAACACGCGGCTTCTGTGCGTTGTATAAACACACAATTTCACAACTGAAACCTTTCAACGATTCCATTCCCTATGCTGAGAGCCAGTGCCTGGATGGATGGGGTCCTGGAAATGGCTGAGGAGCTCCAGCAGACAGGAAGTGTGGGCAGCGCTTCACCATGGAGAACTGCAAAGCACACCGCTACCTCTCTCACAGCTGCCCACCTGGGCACTGCCTAATTTCATATGAACTGTTTGCTAATATTGCAAACACAAACGAAATCATGTCTATTGTGTAGTCTGCAATTGTTCCTGGTCACTCTCTGAGTTACTAAGCCAAGTTGCATAATGTGAATATTTTGAAATCACGAAGCTTGTGTCTCTGAAGTTCTCACAGAGTGTTTTTTTTTAATTAATTTTTATTGGAGTATAGTTGCTTTACAATGTTGTATTAGTTTCTGCTGTACAACAAAGTGAATCAGCTATACATATGCATATATGCCCTCTTTTTTGGATTTTTTTTCCCATATAGGTCACCACAGAGCATTGAGTAGGGTTCCCTGTGCTGTACAGTAGGTTCTCGTTAGTTATCTATTTTATACATAGTAGTGTATATATGTCAATGCCAGTCTCCCAATTCATCCCAACCCCCCACCCCACCCCCATCTCCCCCTGGTATCCATATGTCTGTGTCTCTCTTTCTGCTTTGCAAATAAGTTCATCCTCACAGACTGTTTGAATAAATGGTCAAAATTCCTGTAAAGGAAGCAGAGGAAGGAATTGGATGGGCTCCTGAGTATGAAAAGAGGACAGAAAAGACACATCCGAAGGCAGCTGTCCTAGCCAGAGCAGATTTGTCCTGAAGTTAATGAAGGTGGAGCTTTAGAACACCCATGGGTGCCTACCAAGGGCAGAGGGAGGAGGGAACAATGTTTTGTAATTGCATATTCTTTTTCCTAAAGAGGCTCCCAAATTGTATATGTTTCAGGCCCTCCCAAACCTGAATCCACCCAGCCTCTGTTTTCTCTTGCCCTTCTCCAAAATTTTTGAAAATGCTTTTATTAGCCATCTTCTACAGAGAAACACTGACAGATACCAGTGAGGTTTTTGGCACCTCGGAAGGGCCTAGCATAGAAACTTCCACACTGCAGGGCTCAGTATGTATTTGATATAGCGAATTAAATAAATTCAACAAAGCACACGGTGTGTGTGTGTTTCTAATACTACTCTTAAATATTTGGCTCTAGATAGTCAGAGTTTACCAAAAAATGGAAAAGAAAATGGCATTTTACCCCAAAGACCTGTGTAGGAGTAACTGAAAGTTTATCTATGAGGACCAAAGATAAGGGACTGAGGGAGAGCCCTGTGCTTTTGTTGGATGACTATGGACAATGGCTAATAAAATAATTTCCTATTTGTTTTTATTATTTAGCATATATACCATTATATTTTGTTTTATTCATTGGCCAAATTAAAATCTGTGACTTTAAGATTGAGATATCATTTCTACCCAAATACTGACTTCAATTAAAATAGATTTGTACAAACTACTTTGAGTGTGCTGCAAAGCTCTTTGCACAAAGTTGACTAATTGGGGTCAGAAGTGAAAAATTTTAACCGGTAGTAGATTGCATGCACACACACACAAAAACACTTCTGGCGTCTGCACTTTGAAATTCAATCTGAGAAGAAACGAGTCTGCTGTGAGAAGGCCTACCTAGTTCACCTCAAGTTAGTCAACGGGAGTGCTCTCAGGTGAGGCCTCTAAGTGACATGTGGAAAATTCTAGAAATAATTTCCTACAGATGCCTTATAAACTTCTTCATTATACAGAACAAGCGGCAGCATCCACCTGTCCCTATGGTTTGTGCCCATCGCCCGTTTGTATTCCCTTGGGAGTGGCTCACTCTTTAAGGCCTTAACAATAAAGCCTGACCCTCCAGTTTTAGATTCAGTCATTCGACTGCTAGATAGGAATTTGGTGGGCATTTCATATTTCTTTTCTCTCAGCCCTGAAAGAAGCATTAGCAGGGAAATTCAAAAGCAAGCAGAAAACTGGCATAGCTAATTTAGGCTAATTAGGATGGCGGAAGCCGAGATTCATACCTCAGAGCTTCCCATGCCCTCCCGTGTCTCCACCTGATTGCTTTGTCCAGCAGCAAACCCAGGAGGCACTTCCAATTACATCATATCCTCTTCAAACACCAACCACTCAAGCTAGTTTTATCCTATTAAACAGACTGAAAGATCCAGAAGAAAGGTTCTCTTCCCCTCCCCAGAAGCTTCAATTACCAGGGTCCCTGATTATCATCGCTTCAATCTTATATGCACTGCTAAATACTTTTTTTGCTTAGCGATGCCTTCTTCACTCAGATGAAAAGCAAGTATTATGAGGATGTCTTTACAGCTCTGGTAAGTGACGTTAGGAGTAAAACTAAAAAGAAGCACCCTGGTTATTAGCATGGTTAATCAAAGTCAAGTTTGAAGTTTCCAAAGACATCGGAATCATAGACATCTCAGCACCTCTCTGAATATGAGCAATGAAGAGAAAGCACTGAAGATTCCTTTTCTTCTCTTTTCTTTTCCCTTTTCTTTCCCTTCTCTCTCCCTCCCTCCCTTCCTTACTTTCTCTCTTTTAAGGACTATTGAAAAAGTTACTAGCAAAAATAAATTTGTGACTCATGATAGTAAATATGGAATAAACAACTTGGCCATGAAAGAATATGTAAGGAAGCGTTAGAGAGATGAATAACGGAGTCATTCATCATTCGGTCTGCGTCTTCCTAGAAAACAAATGTAGTGTATTTTCATGACGTATATACACAAAGAGTAATTGTTACAGGGTATGAACTTTTAATTTCCAAACTCGAAATCAACTTTGCATTCAATTTTGACCCTTGAAGTCTTAATCTGAAAGATTTTAATACACGTATTTTTCTGATTACAGCAAGAATGGAACAATGTTCTAATTCTGAATGTCAAGTCCTTTCCAAACTGTAAGTTTAAGAGCTGGAATCTAAATGGAACATTTAATTGTTCTCGCTTCTTTCTTGGAAGAAGATTTATAAAAGCCACCTTAAAAAAAATCCTTGCTTAAGAAGACATGTCAAGTAAAGATACGAATTTACATGAAGGGGGTTTGGTGTCTGAAAGACTTGAAAAACTATTTTTGAAGTTTAATACATTTACTGTGCAAGCACTGCTCCTCTTCTGCACAAGAAATAGGTTTGACAAATCTTAAAAGGTTCAAGTGTAACAAAGAAAAGTTTTCCCACCTTCAATATCATCCAGCTGCCTGGAGGATCCTTCTGCAATGAAAGAAATAGTGATTTTTTTCATTTCTCCTAGAAATTGATTATAACTTAAAAAGGAAAAAAAAACACCTTTTTTAAGACATTTGGTGGGCCTCAAAGTACTTGTCAGTTTTAGTTTCAGAAAATCTCATTTATATTCTGTGCAGTCAGTCCAAATGATTGAAATTAAATGTTTGCTTTTTTTTTTTTTTAACAATCTCTTTCCTGTAGCAGAAAATCTACCCAGTGGCTCTCACCAATTGCCACTGTTTCACAGGTATCAAAAAGCCATTGTCTTGGGACAGTCACCCCCGCCCCCCTGAAAAAGAGAAACAGCCACTGAACAACAACCTATCCAAACTCTGGGCCAATTTTCTTAATGTTTCAGCAAGGCTTAATCTGTTGGCATAAGTGTTTAGTCCCATTAACAGCTAAAGTCACAGAGTCCACAACTCACTGTGCTGACAGTAAACAAGGAATTTGAGGAATGGCTTTTAAACAATGACTAAGCCTCAAGCCATTTTGTCTTCAGATGCTGTGAAACTGGTCCAGGCCAGAGTTGCCTCTTTTCTGCAGCCCCACTTCTACTTCAAATGCATCTCCCTCCCACTGTCCTGGGATGTGCTGATTAGATTTGCGGTGCTGACTTCACTCTCCTCTGATTGGCCACTGAGGACCCACGTGATCGCGAAGATCAACCACTCATTATTATTTTTTAGAAGATCAAGACTGGAAAATGGTGTTTGTCCACACTGGATTTCTTTCTGGAGGACCCCACTCAGTATCCTGTGGGACATGTCCTTTGGGTAAGAGCAGGGATGTCCTGACCTCTAGTATTGTCTGTGGTGCTTGGAGAGCAGAAAACACAGTAGAATGTGCGTGAATGGACCTCCTCACCAACAGAAACGATTCCACAAGGATAGTCAAAGCATATTCACCAGAAGTGGTTAATTCTGCTCTTGGAATACCTAACTTGACTTTGAAGGCTTTTTGGGTGTTTTAATCAATAGACACATCCTGTCCTATAATCTCGCTAGCTAGTGTTTCTGTATTTGTCACTTACGCTACAAGAAATAGCCAACAACTTGCTTCTTCTTCTCCATCCATTTGCTCTCTCTCCAGCACCCCGACTGCCCACCCACGACTTACAAACAATAACAAAGGAGAGTATTCTTTGCCTCAGGATCTCCATCTGATTCCAGGATTAAAGAGATTCCCCGAGGGATCCAGGCTCCACGTTGGGGGCTTTTTCACCTAGTGATCTTTTAAACGTGAGCTCAAATCTTCTACTTGGCAAACAATAAACACCAATTCTTTCCCTGAACCTACCACTCCCCCCTGAAATATCACACAGGTGATATTCAGACTCTCTCAGGCGTGCTGTCCCGCATTGCTGAATAGAATGGGTTTGCGTTAGGAGTGTGGTATTCTGGCCGACTGAGGCTGGACTTGTAAACAAAGGAGTGAGGAGAAAGGCTGTAAGTAGAGAAGTTGACGTAGCCAGTAGGGAATTTTGAAACCCTTTTCTCAATCTTTATTAAATTTAAAAGTATACAAATTAAGAGGCAGAAAGAGAGCAAGGAAGGTGAGGGAGTGATGTATTTCTTCAACCTTTCAACGATATTTGGCAAATGCCTACCTTATATCATACACTGTGTATTGTATGTACTAAGTGCTGTGGATATGGCAATGCAAGACGTATTAACCTATCCATAGTCTCGAAGGGAAGCAGACCAGAAAAATCAATCATTTCTACCTGGAGTATTAAGGTGCTTTGGGACAGAAGGGAAACCCAGAGGAGAGGCACCTAACTAATCTGGGAGTAGTTAGGCTGGGGATTAAGGATGAAGGCTGCTCAAAGGAGAGGATGATTTAGATGGGTGTTGAATTGTGGGGAGCAAAACGAGGATGGGAGCTTCAGGGGTGCAAGGTATGATGTGGAAAGGGGCATCCCGGGATAACAGTAACAACACATGTGAAAGCCCAAGATACAGTGTAGTATTTGGAAACTGTAAGCATCTTGGTATGGCTAGAGTAACAACGGTCCTAACTCTTAATTTAAAGGAGCCTATAAATCTAGGTCTATGTGTATCTCTTCTTCTCTGTACAAAGGCTAGAACAGAGTGGGTGCCCAATGCACGTTGAAGCTCTTCTGCAATGAGATCTAATTAAGCACGTGCCTCAGGGCCTAATGAGGAACCTTGGTTCCTGGGCAGAGGATTTGGGAAGGGCCCAAGTGGTCCAGCCCTCAGCTGCTCCTCAGTTGCAGGGGTAGAGGGGCCAAAGCCCCATGGGCTCCCCAGGCACACATGCCTCGTTCCCCTTCCAGGGGCACCAGGCAGGGAGGACTAGTGGAGCGCCACTCAGAGGGCAGTGCCTGCTATCGTCTCCTTCAGCCAGTCCTCCAAAGGACATGGTCCATTTCTCCGAGGTCCTTCAGCGTGTGCTCTCTCGCCCCTCCCACAGCCCAGCCAGGCACAACCACTTCTGTTCCTCCGACGTATCTCAGGACTTCTCACCTCAGCAGCTTTGCTCAGATCCTTTTGCCTTGACTTCCTGACTTTCGATTCTACTTCTGAATTGATGTCCAGTCATTCTGTGAGACTTAACCTTAAATGCCATTTTGTTTGCAAAGTTTTCTCTCCCCTCCAAATTGGAGTTGATGCCTCCCCCTGAGAACTTCTTGTTCCTCCTTGGTGGCATGGATGATATCTGCTTGTAATCATCTGCATGCTTCCTACCAGCTGGTAGACTAACTGGTAGCTGTTTTCACACCTCAGGGTGTAGTACAGGATCTTACACAAAATAGGTGCTCAATCAAGTCACATCTCAGCTTAGATGTTCGTTCTGCCAGGGAGTCCTCCTTAGTCTGGGTTACAAGTCCCTCGTATGTTCACCTTTAACGCCATGTGTCGATCGTTGGTCCGTCAGATTTGGGATGGCAGGGATCGTACTTCTCTTGTCCACAATGGTATTCCCAGTATTTAGCATACGATTGACCTCAATAAATATTTATCGAACAAATGAATAAACAAATTAGCAAAATGGGTTCTTGAATAGGAGGATTCAAGGAGAAGGAATTACCTTGGAGCCTGAGGAATGGCATCCTTTTAGTATGTTTGATTGAGTGGCTCTGTGCCTTTATTTCACCCTCCTGAGATACATTGCAAAATGCAGATACGACCTTCAAAACAAAGGGCTATCTGAGAGTGGGCCAGAGGTGTCAAGGAGTCTTGGATGACTGAGGCAGGATGCCAGATATGGTTTGGTGGGAGGGGGTTGGTGGGGATGGTGGAGATGCAGCCATGGTGAGACTCAAACCCTCCCCAGGTCACCTTTTTTTGCTGATTGGTAAAGGGCACCCCACCCCTCCTGATACTCCATGGGTGTCCATTCCCCAGCCTCTAACAGTTTAGGCAAAGCTGATGGGCTGTGATGGGCTGAGGGAAGTCCTGGTACTGTAGTCCTAGAATAGATTTCCTATCCTAGAGCATGTCCTACTCTTCATAGACTCAACCATAGGTGCCCTGTGGCCAAGGAGCTTCGAGAAGGACGGATGGTTTATCTGGGCTGGGGGGTGGGGAGGCCTGGCTCTTTTTCAGTTGGAAAGAAAGTCATTTCAGGATGAGGAAGCGTTTTATTTTTTTCTTTTCAATTTCAAAGTTTATTTAAATTGTGTAGTCAGTCTACCCTGTTCATCATTCTTCAAAGAGTAAGATTCCTTTTCCTAGCTTAGCAGTAAGCCTCCAAACTTCACACACACAATTTTCACCCTGAATGGGAAAAAATAGGCCATATTCAACTCTGAAAATGAAAATTTATCACAAAACCTTTCCAAGAGCTCTATTATTAAAGTTACCATCATTCGGTTGGATATTATCAAGGCAAAAAAATTAAGGAAGAGATTGTGAACACTGCTGCTCTCTTTTCCTCCCTTTCGTGTAAATGAATGTTTTCAGCCTTCCCCATCCATCTTCATTAACATTGTGAGCAATTTGTATTGGCCCGCACGGCAGCGTCTTTACATTGTGCAAATGTATGTGATGTTCTGGAAATGGGCAACTTAATATGAAAAGCACACCATGTCTCAGATTTTTTTTTTTTCTAAACTGTAATTTCTGCTTGGAATTATTCTATGATTTGTGCATAATTTCATGCAGATGGTTATTTAAATATAAATAGAGAAATGTGTCATTTAATACTGTGCCTGCCTCTACTTGGGTTGACATCCCCACATTTTAAAACAGTGCCATAAGTAAAAGATAAAAACATCCCTAAGCCACACACTAGTTAGAAGATAATTGTGCCTGTTCGTTAATTGTCATTTGAGTGCCCTCCAATTAACTTTCTTAATATTTTCCAGTTTCTTTAAAAAGAAACTTAAATGAGTCTTTTTGTGAAATGTGTTTACAGTGTAATGAAAAACCTCTTTGTTTACCTAATTAAGACTACGTTCTCCCCAGAGTAAAAACAGAACGCCTTTTTTGGTGACCAACCCACTTTCCTCCTCTGAAAACGCTAACTTTTGCCACTAAACTAACATGGGAATGGTAGGGATAGGAAGCCGTCTACATGTGGATGCAGGCCTGATCTAACCATTTTATATTTCAGGTATATCTTTTACAAAAAATGCCACACAGTGGTCTGTCTTGACAAGCTTTGTAATAATTAAAACAAACAACACGGGTAACAAATGTGTACTGCAATTAACCTTCTTTATTTGAACAAGATCTAATTTAGTGGCAGCAGATTTAGAGTTAAAGGTTCTGTGAATGCCAGTCCAGAACATTGCTTAAATAAATATCTTGCAACACTCATTAACCCAAAAATATGACCTTGAAAAATGGCGATGAGAACTTATAAAATGGAAAAAGAAAATGTATGACTCATCTCCAAAGCTTGCCTTCTGCTTTGTCATGCCATGTACCATTTTTTTATCTGCTCTAGTGGGAGGGTTATGAAGATTTTTCCAGACCAGATTTACTCTTATGAGTGTGATTGGGAACCTCACTTAGAACAAAGGTGATATTTCCCATCCCTAAAAGATGTCTTTCAGCAAGAAGTAAAAAAAGAAAAAAACGTGAAGACCTGGATGTGTTTAGTGTGTGTGTGCCTGTGTGTGTATGTGAAGATTTGTTGGACCTCCTGATGCCAATTCTTGTGTCCCACTGATTTTCAGCTCTGCATCTCTGGTCCAGATCTTTTTTTCCCTTTCCATTTCCTGACTGCTTAATGGCAATTGGGCATCTCCACTTGGGGATCCATTTCCAATTAAAAGCAAGTATGTTGGGCTTCCCTGGTGGCGCAGCGGTTGAGAGTCCGCCTGCCGATGTAGGGGACACGGGTTCGTGCCCTGGTCCGGGCAGATCCCACATGCCGTGGAGTGGCTGGGCCCGTGAGCCATGGCCGGTGAGCCTGCGCGTCTGGAGCCTGTGCTCCGCAACGGGAGAGGCCACAACAGTGAGAGGCCCGCGCACTGCCAAAAAAAAAAAAAAGGAAGTATGTTAATATATAAAATTTTATTTTCTGTCTTGTCTCCTTTCCCAATTTCACCATTGCCTTAAAACTGAATTTTAAGACCTTTTTTTCCCCTCTATTGTTCATATCAATTGTTAGCAGTTCAATCCGATAGGCACTTCCTTTCATATCTTCATATCCAGCAATTCCTATGCCTACCAGCAGAAGCAGGCATCATCTTCATCCATACCTTTCTGCCTATTTTGCTCTTTCCCAAAGAATCCTGAGGTAGCCTATTGACTCTGAACGCTGGGAAAAGCTCTAGTTTGGGACTTGAGAGAACTGGGAGTTCTCGTTCTTGTTTTGTCTCTGACAGTGTAAGTCATTTCACGTGTCTGGGCCTCAGTTCCCCGATTTGTAAAATAGAAGGATTAGACTTGGTGAACTATTAACTCCTCTCTAAGTCTCACATCCTATGCATCTGCCTGTCTAGATTAAAACTCCTAAGCAGGAGTTTAGTGTCTTATGACAATTGCTGACTATTGCTGGTCCTATTGACTCTATATTTCCTCTGTTTCCCTGGGCAGATGCTTCCCACTGGAATAACCCTGTAAGCCTAGGGGTAACTTGATATTTTCAACTCTATTGAACGTGTAGAAGGCTAGTGTAGTGTGGTTAAAACAAATTTGAGACAGATTATCTGGTTTTGAATCCAGCTTCACCACTTACCAGCTGCATGACCTTGAGCATGTTACTTGACCTCCCTGAATCTCAGTTTCCTCATCTATAAAAAGGGTATAAACAATAATAGCATTTCATATGGTTACAAGGTCATTATAAAGATCTCAGAACAGTCCCTAGACCTTGATTAGGACTCAACAAATACTAACCATTAAAATGGAATCGCCTCTTCTTTTCACATTCTAGATCAATCATTAAAACATACAAAAACATGTTGGACACACATCGTTCACAATATTATCCTTTTTTCCCCAAACATTAGCTATAACACCTGCCTTTAGAGCTATGCCTGATAGGGAACTGTGCTTTTATCATATCATAAAAAATTTGCACGTGCTTAACTTTAGCATAATAATTTCTACTTGTAAGAGTGGAAATTCTCCTCTTGATAGATGTGTACACACACAGTGTCAAAAAAGCCAGTTGATTTAGCTGCATAGAGTAAGTGATCCATTTAGAAAAATGAAAAATAATTTATACTGGGTCTAGCTTCAAAATCAATTAAAAATACCCTAGTTATATACATATATATACAAATGTTTTTAAAATGGGAAGTGTGGCATTATTGTAAGTTTAAAATGCTAAGACTCTTTGGCCTTCTCTAAGAGGAGGCATGAGATTTGTTAAGCTAGAGTCGTATTCAACATACCTATATTTTGGAGAATCTTCTTTGTGTCTTCGAAAGCCTACCTAATCATAGTAATCCGAAATTATTTAGCTAATGGTATTTAATGAATGTGTGATGCTGACTTGGTGGCATGTTATATTAAATGGCTCCTGCCATTAAGGATGTTAAACTTTAGAAGGGACATTATTGGTATGTCATAGAAAGGTCAAGTAGGTTCACCTGAATAACACTACGTACACAATGTAAAAGTACATGCAATGTTCTGTATAAAAATATCACATTGCTAGTGATACACTGAGCTAAAAAATATCAAAGATCCTATTAAGATTAGCAATCAATATATTTTGATTAATTGCAAATTACTTTTTTTTTAAAGCTCAAACATGGTATTTAGAAAGATATTGTGGTAATTTCTCTGTTTTTGGTGTTCACAAAACCTAAAATAGACAGTTTATCATCACCTGCCTTTCCCTTCTCTTCATTACCTTTGTGAATTCTCTGTATTATGCTGAGTTTTAACTGTGGGTCACACTCTTCCTTTCTCTGCCCACTGCTCGTGCCACTCCAGGGTCCGAGTAACCCAAATGTTGCTTTAATTGAAACCCTTCACAACTCAATGCCTTTGGTCTCAGGTTCTTAAAAAAACTCTTGAACTCACTTTTAGGTTACCCAGCAGTGGATATTCTGTGTTTGTCTGACATTACATTTCTCTGAATTCAACAATTTGAACTTTAGCTTTAAACATCATTCTCTTATTGTCTAGATGACCAGGAGCCGTGTTTCTGAGGCTGGTCTCCTGAAAGGATGTCTAAGTCTCCGACCTGTGAGGGTATAATTGTGTGTACATCCGAAGATCCTAGGTGTGTGCCCTAAGCTGGTGGAAGACCAAGAAGTTTCTGTGAATAATTAGATAGCCAATGATTTGATGACAACATATCACAAGTTTGATTAAACCCATGTCTTTAAAAAATTATCGAAAGTGTTAGTGACTTAAGACTGTCCTAAATCATGAGCAACTGTATATATAGCTAGTTTTTTGTAGGCATTGATATTTCTGACCACAAATAAATGGCAGAGAAAAATATGGATATTATAAAAAATTACAAATAGTGAAATAGCAAAGAATGTTTTTTAAAAAGTATTATAAGTGAAGAAAATAATTGAAGAATGATATCTCTAATTCACATATTTTTAACGGCAATTTTTATTCTTTCTTCCTTGTCATGTTGCTAATTCCACATGTAGTCTTCCATGGAGACATAACCCATGCAAACTAAAATGGATTTTCTTTAAACGAAGACAACACAATTGAGTCCTCAATCCATGGTTTACTTCTAGCCAAGAGAGAGACTTTTGACCAAAAATTCCAAGCCAGAAGGAATATAAAAATAAAGAGCCAGGGCTTCCCTGGTGGCGCAGTGGTTGAGGGTCCGCCTGCCGATGTGGGGGACGCGGGTTTGTGCCCAGGTCCGGGAGGATCCCACGTGCCGTGGAGTGGCTGGGCCCGTGAGCCATGGCCGCTTAGCCTGCGTGTCTGGAGCCTGTGCTCTGCAACGGGAGAGGACACAAAAGTGAGAAGCCTGCATACCGAAAAAAAAAAAAAAAAGAACCAGGGCTGAGTTCTCTAATTCCAAGGAAAAGCTCAAAGGACACTTCCCCCACTACCTTAAGTGCTGTAGAACTTGAAATAACTGCTGTCTATGGATCTAAGTGTCCATTGCCTCTTAAGTTAAAAGGAGCCAATTTCTAAAATTATTACCATAAAGATGAGCTAAGAGCGTCCTCAGAAAATATGGAATAAACTTGAACCAGAATCAAGACTGGTGGGTGTATCTTGTGGGTGTTTTACTTAAGCGAAAGCAGTGGGACAAAGTGATACAATCCACAGAAGAGGGAAAAATATGAAGTATCCACTATTCAAAACCAAGAATCTAGAAGAACCCAAATCAACATAACACCTCATCTGTCAAACAAAAACATCAGCTCTCTCAAGAAATTTAAACTGAGATACATGCATATGAGTACTTTTTAAATTTCTGTTAATTCTTAAAAATATACTTTAGGAAAAAAAGGTTCTTGTCCACTCCACTCCATGTGTTCTTCTCTAAAAACTTGCATATGTGGAAATATAAATAGACACCCACCCAGTGAAATGTGAGTTAATTAGACAAATCTGCTTTTTGCTATATGCTGGGTGTAAACTGCTTAAATGTACAACTCTAAGAGAGAAGATAAAAGAGAATGATCCCAGGCTTCCATTTTCTTACTCTCAGATAAACATATTCAATGCCCACGAATTATAAGAGAAGTTTTAGATGGCTTTAAGCCAGCCACACAGAATTATTCACTAATAGACCCAGAATGTACGTTTTACTGCCTTCAATTTCTCAATTACATTTTTAATTTCAAAGTACCTTCTGCAGAGTAAAATATCATCTCGTGAAAACCACACATTTCCTTGTAGTTTCCCCTGTTCGGAAAAGTTCTTCTACATTCATTTAATCCTGAATCTGATTTCATCAATCTAAAATTTTGAACGTGTGTTCAATGACACAGTATTTCCCTTTTAGAAAACCTGAGACAATGGCAGGAATTCATAGTAAGTTTTCCCATTCAACCAGACATTTCTTGAGGGAATGGCAAAGGTTCTGCAAAGAAACAGTTAATATGTATATATCTCTCTGAAATTGGCAACTGTCTTTTATTTCCTCTAATATTCTAGCCAAAGGTCTGAGCTCATTTTTTTTCTGTCCATAGGTTTCCCCCCCACCAAAAAAAAAAAGACTGTATTCGCTAATTATACATCCTGAAAAGAATTTGGTTCAGTGTAAGATGATCCTAGTGATATGCTAATCCCTTTTTCTGCTTGGTGCTGCCTAAAGCTTGTGTCTAACATTTTTTTTCAACTGTATGACAATAAAAGTTCTGGCAACAAAAGAAATAAATGGGCAGCTAAAGAAGGTATAGCTCAAACACATGGCAGGCCGGCTCTCCCCTCTCCTTCTGGCTGCTCTTTTGTAGACTGCAGTTTGGCATCCTTAAGTCAATAGCCGAAATCCAGCCACCTTAGCAACTTAGTATGACACCCAAGCCCTCTCTCTTTACATTCATGAATAGTCAGCACCCAGCAGACAAAATAGAACTAATCTTTTTTGACAGAATTGTTCAATTTTAGAGGAAAAGCTTTTGAGTCTTCCACACATTTGCAGAATATGGGACAACAATGGCGGCGATCAAATTTTAAAAACAACAGTGGCCAACAGGACTGGAAAAAAGTCTCTTTGAGTTAAATAGCACATTCAGTCAGTTCCAGTGGTCATAAACTTGGGGCAAACATTAATTTCAATACGTGAAAGAGAGAGATAAACAAACGGAGAGGATATCCCACAGCCCTTCCTTCAAGCAGCAGTTCCTTCTGCTATGATACACGCATAATTTTTTCAATTTCCTTTGTATTTTTCTTTTGCAAAGATTCTTACAAATATTTCTTCCCTTTCTAAAATAATTTTGTTTGTGGGGGGGGGAACCCAACGAGTCTTGGTTTAAAACGCTTTTTATCCAGCAGCCTTTTGTAGTCATTTGAAAGCAGTTTTACCATTTAGAAATCCTATAATGTATCAGTTACTTACAAGTCTAACATGTGCTAAAAATGAATCTTCTCTCCAATCCTGCCCCCCACCCTCATTTAATACGAGGCATTGCTATATGTTTGGAGACAATATGAACAAGAAGAAAAATCTACCCAGTTCATGGCAAAAACAGAAGTTAGCAACATGGTCCATGCAGCTGCAACATTGCATTTAAAATTCAGTTTCCTCATAGGAAGAGGGCTAATCCTGCCCCTGTAATTCCCTACAGCCAAAATGTGCCCCCTCCCCTAGTGACAGTGCAATGCAAAGACACTAGCACGCTTATCTTGCCTAACCAGATGGCCGACTTGGATCAATGCACACACGCCACGATCAATGGGAGAGATAAAGAATTAGGAAAACAGTGGTACATGCTCCCAGAAAGCTTGTACACTGCATAATTATTTTATGATTCTACACATGGCTACATGTGATACTGAAGTAGAGAAGGAAAGGATAATTAGAGTGCCAGGAAGAATTTTGTAGTAGACTACACTTTGTCTGTCAGCACTTCCCACTCTAGCAAACCCACTGCCCTTATCTGAAAGTGAATTTAGAAAACATGAGCAAAAATGTCAGGGGAGGTATTTCCATTTTTGCCAGGTCCTGTCACGTCCCAAAGTTTAGTTCAACGCCTGAGGAGGCTTGCTGGGATTTGGATATGCCTCTCGTCATTAGCCATCCCCGGCTCCCCAGCCAAGGAGACCCACCAGATAATATTTGTATGTGATGCAGACTGTAACCAGGAAGAACTTGGTCTCAAAGTGATTCAGTCAAGTTCATTCAGTAAAACAGAGCAGGATGAGGCATTCCCTTAATTTCTGTTTCCTGATTGGCTAACCAAATCAGTGTTTTTGAGCAGGTTAGCTACATATTTCAAAGTAACGAAGAAAAAAAAAAAAAGGACTTACATCCCCGCTAACCATCCAGGTTGTAAAGAAAGTATATGAGGGTCTGAAGCTGGCACGTTGCCGCTTTATCTGAATTCAGACCAAGATCATAAACCAGAACAATAAACTGCTACAAGCCTCCACTGTGGCAGTGTGTTAATCAGAAAAAAGAAAATGTTCCTTCAGCTCCTGGCACACGATGGGTTTCTAATAAATGATTATATTATTATTGCAAATAACAATAATAAAACTCTCTTACCCTGTACTATTCTGAAATTGTATTCTTTTATCACCTTGTGTTGGATGCGATTAAAAGTAATATTAGGCTCTCCTTTGGATTTAAGACTCAGCTTGCATGCTAATTAAAACATTCAATGAACTTTTTACACCATTTCTTATGTAAAGAGAGACGGGAACTGGAATCTTGAATTAGACACAGCTATCCACCACTATCAACCTCAAAACCCCTGTCGGGGAGCTAGTCACTTTAAGTAGTAGATTACATTCAAAATAGAGTGAATATTCAAGATCCAAATAATTAAAATTACTATAATTTAATTCCTAAGGGTAACTAAAATATACTCTGGGTAAAAATTCAGAGGGGGAAAAAAAAGTGTTGACAATTGGGAAAGGCCATAGTCGTCCCGTTTCTAAGTTACTTTTGTTAGGTTTGATATGATACTCCAGATTTTTACAATCAATTGTTCTCTCTGATGCTCTCTGTAGAGTTGTTTTGTTATCTTTGCCCCAGACATTTCTCTCCTAGATCTCAGCACAAAATGAAAAGCTATATATAAGTAGCACTTAGCTTGGCTGCCCATAATCAGATTTAGAGAAAGATCCTGGGTTTGGGGCTATGACGGATATTTTCTCACCAATTTTTAGTTCAAAACCCTTATAAGGCAAGGCTATCATTTTATTGTTTAAGGCTCATTTCCCTGTTCTCTGAGACTCAAAAAGAGGAGAGCAAACGTGCCATGCCCTTCTAGTAGTATAACAGATTCACTGAGGGTTCCTTTTGCTGTAAAACAAATTCCGCAAGTACCATACTTTATAATATGTAGCTGAGCTTGCAGAGAGTAAGGGAAACCTCTGGGTGGTGGAGAGGAGAGAAATCCATGAATTGGAACAGGAGACTTTGAGTAGAAAGAGCACGTGAGGTTTCTCTGACGGCAGGGCTGTCATGGACTCAACTCTGGACTGGAGACAAGGGAGGCTGCTGGACCTGAGTCCCACCATTAAGCTGGAAAACCTGGAACGAACCTGGTGTGCTCTCAGCCCAGCAGTGCTCCTGGCTCCCTGTAAAAGCAAACCCAAATCCTGTCTGGAGTAAAGCACCATCAGGTTAGACACCCCCCACCCCAGGTTTTCAAGGGATTAAGATTAATGAAATATAAACTTCCAATCTAAGATCACCAATGATACAAGAAAGTAATCCTCTATAAGTGAGAGTCAGTGGAAACAATCAACAGCCTTAGATCTTCTAGGACTAAATGATCAGAATTTATCGGATATAGAATGCAAAATAAACAGGTATATGCTTTTATTTATTTACTTATTTATTTATTTTGCGGTACGCGGGCCTCTCACTGTTGTGGCCTCTCCCGTTGCGGAGCACAGACTCCGGACGCGCAGGCTCAGCGGTCATGGCTCACGGGCCCAGCTGCTCCGCGGCATGTGGGATTTTCCCAGACTGGGGCACGAACCCGTGTCCCCTGCATCGGCAGGCGGACTCTCAACCACTGCACCACCAGGGAAGCCCCAGGTATATGTTTCTAAACATTAAAGTTGGAATCACTAAAGTGAGTCAACAATAAGAGACTTCAAAAATAAGGCAGGTTTGGTGGTCCAGTGGTTAAGAATCTGTCTAGCAATGCAGGGGACGTTGGTTCGATTCCTGGTCTGGGAACTAAAACTCCCACGTGCTGCTGGCCAACTACTGAGCCTGCACACCACAACTAGAGAGCCTGCGGGCTACAACTACTGAGCCAGTGTGCTTTGGAGCCTGTGTGCCACAACTAAGACCTGATGCAGCCAAAAATAAATAATTAATTAAAGAAAAATAAGGCAGGTTTGAAAAAGAACCAGGTAGTACTTTTATTTATTTTTCAAATTTATTGGGAATAATTTACAGAAAATACATTGCATTCATTTAAAGTGTACAAATCAATGAGTTTTGACGTGTGTGTGTGTGTATATATATATATATATATATATATATATATATATACATCTCAAGTGTTTCCTTGTGGCCATTTGCAAATGATCCCTCCCTCCACCCCTGGCCCTGGGCAACTACTGGACACAACTACTGATGTGATTTGTGTCACTAGAACATACTTTGCATTTTCTGGAATTTTATTTAAATGGAATCATACCTTATAAACATTTTTGGATCTGGCTTTTTTGACTCAGCATAAGAATTTTGAGATTCATCCACCTTGCCATGCTTGTCAGTAGCTCATTTCTTTTTATTACTGAGTTAGAGTCCTCTAGATAGACCACATTTTGTTTTCCTGTTCCCCAATTAATGGACATTTGGATTGTTTCCAGTTTTTGGCTATTGTGAATAAAGATGCAATGAACATCCACATAAAAGTCTTTGTATGGACATACGTTTTCATTACTTTTGGGTAAATACCTAGTAGTGGAATCGCTTGGTCATTTGGTAGGTGTATGCTTAACTTTTAAAAAAACTGCCCCAAAGTTTTCCAAAGTGATTGTACAATTTTCGCTCCCACCAGTAGTGTATGAGAGTTCCAGTTGTCTCATATCCTCTTCAACACTTGATATTGTCAGTCTTTTTAATTTTAGCTGCTCTAATGAATATGTAGTAGTATCTCATTTGTGGTTTTAACTTGCATTTTCTTGTGATGAATGATATGCATATTTACCA
The DNA here is from genome assembly GCF_008692025.1 of Phocoena sinus. Lineage (NCBI taxonomy): Eukaryota > Metazoa > Chordata > Mammalia > Artiodactyla > Phocoenidae > Phocoena > Phocoena sinus. Next base: position 134,059,955 of record NC_045764.1, read on the forward strand.
TTCTTATATCTTGTTTTGTGATGTGTTTGTTCAAATTTTTGCTCATTTAAAAAAATTTCTTTTTTTATTGACTTGGAAGGGTTCTCTTTGTGTATGCTGGATACAATCTTTTGACAGATCTATCTATCTATCTATCATCTATCAATATTCATCTATCTATCAAATATTTTCTCCCATTCGGTGACTTGCCTTTTTGTTTATTTAATGGTGTACTTTGAACAAAAGGTTTTAATTTTGAAAAAGTTCAATTTATCAATTCTCTGTTTTATGGAGTGTGCCTTTTTGTGCCTATCTAAGGAATATTTGCCTATTCCGAGTTTTCAAATATTTTTTTCTTTTGTACATTGTCTTAGAAGTTTTATGTTTTTGCCTTTAAGTCTGTGACCCATTTTGGGTTAATTTTAGTATATGATGTAAGATAAAAGTCTGTGTTTTTTCCCCCATAAGATATCCAATTATTCCAGCACCATTTGTTGAAAAAGACTTTTCCTTTCCCTGTTGAATTTTCCTGACACCTTTGTTGAAACATCAATTAATTATCTATGTGAGTGGGTCTATTTCTGACTCTCTGCTCTGTTGATCTATGTATGTATCCTTTCATCAACACTGAATTGATTTTTATAATTTTATAGTAAGTTGAAATCAGGTAGTGATATCTTCTCATTTTGTTTTTTTTTTTTTTAAAAATTGCACTGGTTATTCTAAGACACTTGCATTTTGTTATACATTTCAACAGCAGCTTGCCAATTTCTATGATTGCCTACTGAGATTTTGGTCAGTATTTTCAGTTTTCAGTCTATTAATCAATTTGTGGATAACTGACATCCTAAGAATACTAAGCCTTTCAATTCATGACAATAGAATGTTTCCATTTATTTAGGACTTAAAATTTTTTTTCCTGGTAATGTTCAGCAGTTTTTAGTGTAGAGGTCTTGCACACATCTTTTTTTTTTTTTTTTTTTTTTTTTTTTGCGGTACGCAAGCATGTGGGATCTTCTTGGACCGGGGCACGAACCCGTGTCCCCTGCATCGGCAGGCAGACTCTCAATCACTGCGCCACCAGGGAAGCCCTTGCACACATCTTTTGATGATTTTATTTGTGAGTAGTTTTTGTTTTTGGACACTACTGTAAATGGAATTTATTTTTTAAATTTAATTTTCCAATTGCTTGTGGCTGGTACATAAATATATAACTGATTTTGTTATACAAACCTTGTATCTTATGATCTTACTAAATTTACTTATTAGTTCTAGTAATTGTATTTTAGATTCTTTAGGATTTTCTCTATAGTCATGTCTTCAGAAACAAATGATTTTATTTTTCTCTATCCAATATTTATGACTTTTATTTATTTGTCTTGCCTTATTACAATGGCTAGAATCCCGACCCCAGTACAACATGGAATAGAGTGGTGAGAGCAAGCATCTGTGCAATGTTTCCAATCTTTTTCTTATTTTGATAAGTTTTTTTTAATTATAAATTGATGTTAAATCATGTCAAAAGTTTTTCTGACTCCATAGAAGTTATTATATGGTTTTTCTTTTTTATTGTATTAATATATTGATTGTGCTTATATGATTGATTTTATATATTAAAACTACCTTGTAGTTAGTTCTAGGATAAACCCTCCTTGGTCATAATGTATTAATTTTTAAAAAATATTGTTGAATATTATTTACTAACATTGTATTAAGAATCATCCTTTATGATTAAGCAGGATCTTGATCTGTTATTTTCCTTTTTTTTTTTTGGTAGCATCCTTGTCACCTTGTCATCTTTTGGTAGTAAGGATTTGATATCTGTATAGCAGTGTGCTCTATAACTCTAGAACCCCTCCTCTAATCAGGATAGTAGTTTGCATTTTTTAATATTAAGAGGTTTAATTAACAAAAATGAGTTTATAACATTTATCTACATTAAGAAGATAAAGTGCAATATTCACAAATCAGTCCTGGGCAGAGTAGTTTGCATTATAATTTCATTTCTGATAGGATGCCCTATTTAAGCTTGCCTGAGTGGGCACAATTAAGGTTTTCCCCAGTCCAGATGTCATACTGCAACAAAATCTGAATGAAGCTCTTTTACAAATACACTTTTGGAAAATATCTGAATTATACCTTAGAGGAATCTATATATTCAGAATTACTCACAACTTAGATGTACAATGGTCTTATTTCAATACAAATTCTCCTTTCCTAGAGAGTGGATCTATAGCCACAGATAACTATGTCCTGTTCCAATGTTTTTCTGCTCTTTTCTGCTTTGTCCTTTTCTGTCCTGACGTGAGTTGTCCTCTTCTAAGGTCCCATGCTGTCCTAGGTGAGCAGTGGACATCTTCAGCTGAGGTACATCCTGTAGTTGTCTAGAGGTCACAGGGCTTCACTGACTCTCTCTCTGAACTGTGCCATGTCCAGTTATAGTACAGAAGTTTGCTGCCTTAACAGCAAAAAATATCCTCTGTTACTGCTGCTCTTTCTATGCTTCCACTGTCCCTTTGCCCTACATATTCCATATAATGCCAGGCTTCTTTCTCTTAGCTTATCAACTCCACCCAAGGCTGAGAAGGAACGAATTCTTTCCCAATGGAGGAAAGTTTTTAAGTCCATTTCAAATAGAACTATTATGAAGATCACTCTCCCCTCCAGAAAGCTAAAACAAAGTCTTACTGTGGTTTGTCCATTTTCCACTTCAGAGTGATGCCCTGGATATCGCAAAAGAACTAGGATCAAAGATGTTATTCAGCAGTAAAATGCTACCTATTTCTCTACTAACGTTCTGCTAATAGTGATTTGTATTACATTAGTGAAAAAGAAGGACAACCAAAATTTATCAAATATTAATTCACTCAGCCTTTACTCCCCTCATATCACATAGGAACATGGGGTAGACCAGTTGGTTACAACTAGGCTTAGGTTGCTGTTCTCACCCCTCCCATTCTGGGAGCCTTTTAGGCAGTCCCGAGCTGTCTAGTCCTTTTGACCTCCCTGAACCTTTACCAACAACTTCTGGAAAACACCTTGTCATACAACCATCCTTAAAGATATGGCTCTTAGAAGAATGATTCAGTCTGCCATTTCTTTTTTTTTTTTTTCATTTTAACATCTTTATTGGAGTATAATTGCTTTACAATGGTATGTTAGCTTCAGCTTCACAACAAAATGAATCAGTTATATATGTACATATGTTCCCATATCTCTTCCTGCTTGCGTCTCCCTCCCTCCCACCCTCCCTATCCCACCCCTCCAGGCGGTCACAAAGCACCGAGCTGATCTCTCTGTGCTATGCGGCTGCTTCCCACTAGCTAGCTACCTTACGTTTGATAGTGTATATATGTCCATGCCTCTCTCTCGCTTTGTCACAGTTTACCATTCCCCCTCCCCATAGCCTCAAGTCCATTCTCTAGTAAGTCTGTGTCTTTATTCCTGTTTCACCCTTAAGTTTTTCATGACATTTTTTTTTCTTAAATTCCATATATATGTGTTAGCATACGGTATTTGTCTCTCTCTTTCTGGCTTACTTCATTCTGTATGACAGACTCTAGGTCTTTCCACCTCATTACAAATAGCTCAATTTCGTTTCTTTTTATGGCTGAGTAATATTCCATTGTATATATGTGCCACATCTTCTTTATCCATTCATCCAATGATGGACACTTAGGTTGTTTCCATCTCTGGGCTATTGTAAATAGAGCTGCAATGAACATTTTGGTACATGACTCTTTTTGAATTTTGGTTTTCTCAGGGTATATGCCCAGTAGTGGGATTGCTGGGTCATATGGTAGTTCTATTTGTAGTTTTTTAAGGAACCTCCATACTGTTCTCCACAGTGGCTGCATCAATTTACATCCCCACCAAGAGTGCAAGAGTGTTCCCTTTTCTCCACACCCTCTCCAGCATTTATTGTTTCTAGATTTTTTGATGATGGCCATCCGGACTGGTGTGAGATGATATCTCATTGTAGTTTTGATTTGCATTTCTCTAATGATTAGTGATGTTGAGCATTCTTTCATGTGTTTGTTGGCAGTCTGTATATCTTCTTTGGAGAAATGTCTATTTAGGTCTTCTGCCCATTTTTGGATTGGGTTGTTTGTTTTTTTGTTATTAAGCTGCATGAGCTGCTTATAAATTTTGGAGATTAATGCTTTGTCAGTTGCTTCATTTGCAAATATTTTCTCCCATTCTGAGGGTTGTCTTTTGGTCTTGCTTACGGTTTCCTTTGCTGCGCAAAAGCTTTGAAGTTTCATTAGGTCCCATTTGTTTATTTTTGTTTTTATTTCCATTTCTCTAGGAGGTGGGTCAAAAAGGACCTTGCTGTGATTTATGTCATAGAGTGTCCTGCCTATGTTTTCCTCTAAGAGTTTGAGAGTTTCTGGCCTTACATTTAGGTCTTTAATCCATTTTGAGCTTATTTTTGTGTATGGCGTTAGGGAGAGATCTAATCTCATACTTTTACATGTAGCTGTCCAGTTTTCCCAGCACCACTTATTAAAGACACTGTCCTTTCTCCACTGTACATTCCTGTCTCCTTTATCAAAGATAAGGTGACCATATGAGCGTGGGTTTATCTCTGGGCTTTCTATCCTCTTCCATTGATCTATATTTCTGTTTTTGTGCCACTACCATACTGTCTTGATTACTGTAGCTTTGTAGTATAATCTGAAGTCAGGAAGCCTGATTCCTCCAGCTCCGTTTTTCGTTCTCAAGATTGCTTTGGCTATTCGGGGTCTTTTATGTTTCCATACAAATTGTGAAATTTTTTGTTCTAGTTCTGTGAAAAATGCCAGTGGTAGTTTGATAGGGATTGCATTGAATCTGTAGATTGCTTTGGGTAGTAGAGTCATTTTCACAATGTTGATTCTTCCCATCCAAGAACATGGTATATCTCTCCATCTATTTGTATCATCTTTAATTTCTTTCATCAGTGTCTTATAATTTTCTGCATACAGGTCTTTTGTCTCCTTAGGTAGGTCTATTCCTAGATATTTTATTCTTTTTGTTGCAATGGTAAATGGCAGTGTTTTCTTGATTTCACTTTCAGATTTTTCATCCTTAGCGTATAGGAATGCCAGAGATTTCTGTGCATTAATTTTGTATCCTGCAACTTTACCAAATTCATTGATTAGCTCTAGTAATTTTCTGGTAGCATCTTTAGGATTCTCTATGTATAGTATCATGTCATCTGCAAAGAGTGATAGCTTTACTTCTTCTTTTCTGATTTGGATTCCTTTTTTTTCCTTTTCTTCTCTGATTGCTGTGGCTAAAACTTCCAAAACTATGTTGAATAAGAATGGTGAGAGTGAGCAACCTTGTCTTGTTCCTGATCTTAGTGGAAATGCTTTCAGTTTTTCACCATTGAGGATGATGTTGGCTGTGGGTTTGTCATATATAGCCTTTATTATGTTGAGGAAAGTTCCCTCTATGCCTACTTTCTGCAGGGTTTTTATCATAAATGGGTGTGGAATTTTGTCAAAAGCTTTCTCTGCATCTATTGAGATGATCATATGGTTTTTATCCTTCAATTTGTTAATATGGTGTATCACGTTGATTGATTTGCGTATATTGAAGAATCCTTGCATTCCTAGAATAAACCCCACTTGATCATGGTGTATGATCCGTTTAATGTGCTGTTGGATTCTGTTTGCTAGTATTTTGTTGAGGATTTTTGCATCTATGTTCATCAGTGATATTGGCCTGTAGTTTTCTTTCTTTGTGACATCCTTGTCTGGTTTTGGTATCAGGGTGATGGTGGTCTCGTAGAATGAGTTGGGGAGTGTTCCTCCCTCTGCTATATTTTGGAAGAGTTTGAGAAGGATAGGTGATAGCTCTTCTCTAAATGTTTGATAGAATTCGCCTGTGAAGCCATCTGGTCCTGGGCTTTTGCTTGTTGGAAGATTTTTAATCACAGTTTCAATTTCAGTGCTTGTGATTGGTCTGCTCATATTTTCTATTTCTTCCCGATTCAGTCTTGGCAGGTTGTGCCTTTCTAAGAATTTGTCCATTTCTTCCAGGTTGTCCATTTTATTGGCATAGAGTTGCTTGTAGTAATCTCTCATGATCTTTTGTATTTCTGCAGTGTCAGTTGTTACTTCTCCTTTTTCATTTCTAATTCTATTGATTTCAGTCTTCTCTCTTTTTTTCTTGATGAATCTGGCTAATGGTTTATCAATTTTGTTTATCCTTTCAAAGAACCAGCTTTTAGTTTTATTGATCTTTGCTATCATTTCCTTCATTTCTTTTTCACTTGTTTCTGATCTGATTTTTATGATTTCTTTCCTTCTGCTAACTTTGGGGTTTTTTTGTTCTTTTTTCTCTAATTGCTTTAGGTGCAAGGTTAGGTTGTTTATTTGAGATGTTTCCTGTTTCTTAAGGTAGGATTGTATTGCTATAAACTTCCCTCTTAGAACTGCTTTTGCTGCATCCCATAGATTTTGAGTCATCGTGTCTCCATTGTTATTTGTTTCTAGGTATTTTTTGATTTCCTCTTTGATTTCTTCAGTGATCACTTCGTTATTAAGTAGTGTATTGTTTAGCCTCCATGTGTTTGTATTTTTTACAGATATTTTCCTGTAATTGATATCTAATCTCATAGCATTGTAGTCGGAAAAGATACTTGATACAATTTCAATTTTCTTAAATTTACCAAGGCTTGATTTGTGACCCAAGATATGATCTATCCTGGAGAATGTTCCATGGGCACTTGAGAAAAATGTGTATTCTGTTGTTTTTGGATGGAATGTCCTATAAATATCAATTAAGTCCATCTTGTTTAATGTATCATTTAAGCTTGTGTTTCCTTATTTATTTTCATTTTGGATGATCTGTCTATGGGTGAAAGTGGGGTGTTAAAGTCCCCTACCATGAATGTGTTACTGTCGATTTCCCCTTTTATGGCTGTTAGTATTTGCCTTATATATTGAGGTGCTCCTATGTTGGGTGCATAAATATTTACAATTGTTATATCGTCTTCTTGGATCGATCCCTTGATCATTATGTAGTGTCCTTCTTTGTCTCTTCTAATAGTCTTTATTTTAAAGTCTATTTTGTCTGATATGAGAATTGCTACTCCAGCTTTCTTTTGCTTTCCATTTGCATGAAATACCTTTTTCCATCCCCTTACTTTCAGTCTGTATGTGTCTCTAGGTCTGAAGTGGGTCTCTTGTATACAGCAAATATATGCGTTTTGTTTTTGTATCCATTCAGCCAATCTGTGTCTTTTGGTGGGAGCATTTAGTCCATTTACATTTAAGGTAATTATCCATATGTATGTTCCCATTCCCATTTTCTTAATTGTTTTGGGTTCGTTATTGTGGGTCTTTTCCTTCTTTTGTGTTTCTTGCCTAGAGAAGTTCCTTTAGCAGTTGTTGTAGAGCTGGTTTGGTGGTGCTGAACTCTCTCAGCTTTTGCTTGTCTGTAAAGGTCTTAATTTCTCCATCAAATCTGAATGAGATCCTTGCTGGGTAGAGTAATCTTGGTTGCAGGTTTTTCTCCTTCATCACTTTAAATATGTCCTGCCACTCCCTTCTGGCTTGCAGAGTTTGTGCTGAAAGATCAGCTGTTAACCTTATGGGGATTCCCTTGTGTGTTGTTTGTTGTTTTTCCCTTCCTGCTTTTAATATGCTTTCTTTGTATTTAATTTTTGACAGTTTGATTAATATGTGTCTTGGTGTATTTCTCCTTGGATTTATCCTGTATGGGACTCTCTCTGCTTCCTGGACTTGATTAACTATTTCCTTTCCCATATTAGGGAAGTTTTCAACTATAATCTCTTCAAATATTTTCTCAGTCCCTTTCTTTTTCTCTTCTTCTTCTGGAACCCCTATAATTCAAATGTTGGTGCGTTTAATGTTGTCCCAGAGGTCTCTGAGACTGTCCTCAGTTCTTTTCATTCTTTTTTCTTTATTCTGCTCTGCAGTAGTTATTTCCACTATTTTATCTTCCAGGTCACTTATCCGTTCTTCTGCCTCAGTTATTCTGCTATTGATCCCATCTAGAGTATTTTTCATTTCATTTATTGTGTTGTTCATCATTGTTTGTTTCATCTTTAGTTCTTCTAGGTCCTTGTTAACTGTTTCTTGCATTTTGTCTATTCTATTTCCAAGATTTTGGATCATCTTTACTATCATTATTCTGAATTCTTTTTCAGGTAGACTGCCTATTTCCTCTTCATTTGTTAGGTCTGGTGGGTTTTTATCTTGCTGCTTCATCTGCTGTGTGTTTTTCTGTCTTTTCATTTTGCTTATCTTACTGTGTTTGGGGTCTCCTTTTTGCAGGCTGAGCCCACCCCATGGCCACAACTCATGACCAGGGTAAGACATCTAACTAAGGGGAGCCAGTCAAATTTTTAATCTTGTGAATTTGAATCAAGAGCTGAAAAGAGTAACTGTCAGCACTGGAAAGCCATGCGGACATGGGCATGGTGGCCATGTTTTGCCACATGTGAGATGAATAAACACTGCCAATGAATCAATAGGGAGGAGCAGGCAAATGGAGAAGATGCCCAAGAGAAATAAAGGCAAGAGATCCTGCAGCCCCAGGAGAGACACAAAAGACTTCATTCCTGAGGTCCTTTCAGGAGCTAAAATACTGCTTTTTTTTGCAAATCATTTTTTATTTTTAAATAAAACTCAGTTTTATTTCCTATCCTTGGATTCTGTGAGAACTGGATCTTTACAATAGACAGCCCTTTATTTGTACTGGCTTGAGTGGGCTTATGTTTCCTGCAAACAAAAGTGCTTTGAGAACAGCATCTCTTTCTCGGCTTGAGGGCAGCTCAGTATCTTAATTTGACTCTAGAGATGGCCCAGAACAACACAGTGTTTGACAGAGTAGGGACTAAGCAACTTGGTTGAAATTCATGACTATGACTGACCAGTTTTCACTTTCGAACGGTTTAAATGTTTTCTACCATCCAACTTAACTCATTTAAGAGTAACCTTGTTATGTTTATTATCTTTAACAACAGAAAGACAGCATTCAAAAAACCAGTCTTATAAGTAAGAACTATTGAGCATGCAGACATAGTTATTTGAGGAGCAACTAAAAGACCTCATAGTCACTCATCTCTCCTCCTTATTTTGTGGATCTCTAAAATACTATTAGAATTGTCCCTGAATTCGTTTTGGCTTTCCAAGTTCTTAATTAAAATATAAATATTTGGGCCAATATTTCCCAAACTGTGTTCTGCAGAATTCTGACCTCTCATTATCCCTCATAAAAAAAAAAAAAAAAGGAGAGGGAGACAAATAAATAGGGAGTCACAGTAAACTATATTCTCATCTTGGAGATTGACAGGGTACTGCAGCATACTAAAACCTCTGAGAAGTTGTGCAGTAAAGAAATCTAATTATGCTGTGTTTGGTGGAGGTAAGGCATACCCATTAAGGAAGCTGTCTGGTTTAGCATAATGACTCTGCCTCCTATCTGTTGTGTGACTTAGACAATAATGACACTAGGATAATAGTAGCCCCTATCTTATAGATTTATTGCGAGAATTAAATGAGGTATTAAATGAAGAATATAAAGCACCTAACACCTGACCAGTACATAGAAGCACTCAATAAGAGCTATTAACATAGCTTTTTCTAAACCTTCTGAACTGTGGCTATTAAACGCAATCACCTGTCAACATCTCTCAGAATTGATGCTTTGGAGGATGTCAGGAGGAAGAAAAGCTGTATAAGAGAGGAAGGAAGCAAGAAGCGCTGAAAGGGACAAGAGTGAAATGGACAAAGGCAACACTGCGTAGTTTAAAATCTGTTTAATTTAACAATGATACATTTTGTCATAGGCTTGTCTCCAATCCTGGTACAGTGCAGGCTTACAGCAGGCATTTAATGAAAAGGCCTGCTCTTTAATTAATTAAAATATTAAAGGTGACATGTTGTCACCTTATATTTTAACCTGTTTCACAGCAAGAGAAAAATTCTGATCTAGAAAAAGTCCTGGAAAGTACTGATCATCTGTAGGTGATCAAATATTTCCAAGCAGCCTTAGAGTTCATTTTCAGGGCTACAGAAGCACTTTCAGTGTTCCAGAGATGGCAAAGCCAAAGCATCCTCCCACCGCCCTACTTTCTTAAGGCTTAGAACTTAAGGTCAAATTCCAGCACCAGGAGGAAAGCAAAATAAAACAACAACACCCTGATAGTTAGAAAACAAAGACTGAACAAGCAGAGACTGATCCTAGCTTTAGTGCAATTTTAACTGCTTTTGTGCTGCGGCTGACACAGGGGTGTGAGTAGTGTTACCTTAGTCTTGCATAAGAAACGAGCAGCATCCATTCAAAAGAAAAATGATAATTGCTCAGAGAAACGAAAAACAACATAAAAGGCCCTTCAGAGTACTGTTTCAGAAACAGCCAAATGAAGGACATATAATTAGGGTAAACAAACCCAGCTCTGGCTGAAGTTTGATAAACATCTTTAAATCTCAAACCAGTCTTCAAGAGTTCAGGTCTCATTAAATCTGTCATTGCTTTTGTGGCCAGCACTCCTTTGCTTTTCATAAGATAGATAGGCAGATACTAGGACAGACAGACAGATGCATGGAGAGGAATCTTCCAATTTCCATTCAAATATATTGATTTTTTAAAACTTCCTTATGTGTGCTACATCATCCCTCACCACTGGCAGTTACAGGGAGGCAGACAGATATTAGGATTCGGGAATGAATGGGGAAAGGGAAAACTGTACAGCTAAAGACAATCTGCACAGGGGTTGAGGCAGCGGTTTTGGAATCAGAGAGACCTGGGGTCTCAGTTATGGCCCCACTACATAGTAACAATGTGACAGTCGGAAAGGCATTTAACCTCCCAATTTCAATTTACTGAAAGTAATGACATCTGAATTTCCAGGTGTTTTAAGGATTCAGTGAGCTAGTAGATGTAAAACACTTAGCACCGGGCCTGGCACATGGCCAAGTAGCTAGCATTCAGTGGCCCCATGTGCCAGGAATTGTGCTAAATGCTTTGAATGTAGTATTTCCTCTAGTCCTCAAAATAATCTTTCAGGAGTACATGCGTTGACTACTCTTTATAGGAGAGGAATTGGACCTTTAGAGACATTAGGTAATTGCCCCCAAAAAGTGGCAGAGGCCGGCTTTCAGTCCATGTCTGGCTGACTCCAGACCTCTCACTCCTGGCTACCACGTACAGTGCAGTCAGGTGGTGGTTACTCTGTTTACCAAGAACCCACTGTGTGTCTGCAGCGTCACAAATTTCACAAATAACTCAGTTAATATTTGTTACGCTAAAAAGCCAGTATTGCCTCTCATTCTACAGATAAGGAACTTAAGCCATCAAGAGATTAACTATGACTCTCAGGTAGGGCTGGCTTCAGGGTCTGTGACCTGTGCAATTACACAGGACCTCACGCTTCGACAGGCCCCAAGCTTGGTTTATTGCTCTGCTGTTGCCATCTTGAAGTTCTTAAGCATTATACACACACACACACACACACACACACACACACACACACACACACACATACCTTTTTTGCATTTGGTTCCAGCGATTAAGCAGCCAGTCCTCCCCTTGTTGCACTGCACTTCCATGGATTGCGGAATTCAAGCTGGAGTTAGGGGGCCACTCCTTTCTCTGAGGGCAGCATCAGTAGCATCGTGCCTTTGGGATTCTAGAAATAGAAGCCCACAGATTAATGTTTGCAAGTACTACCTATGACAGGACTGTCTTAGAAAATTAATGGAATGGTAATTGAGTTAGAGTAGGAAATTTAAAAACTATGCATTTACACTGAATTCTTATAAGTACTCTTTGAAGGAAGGGAAACTCGCAGTCTCTGCCTTCTAAGGGTTCATGGTAGCGATACCATAGATTTATTATCAAAGAATAAATGTCCTGAGATATATCACACCCAGACAACTCCACCCTGCCCAGTAAAACTGTAGAGAAATGATGCCAAACACATAAGAAAATACATGTTTTATAGTGGCGTTATGGCCAAGATGTTGGCTTTATTTCATGCGTGTTGTAGGGTAAGAACTGGCAATCGGGTTTATCTATATTGCTAGGGGAAGAGCACTTAATCACTACCAAACCTAGGCACAAAACACGAGGCATACCCCCAAACAGAAGAAATGGTCAGAGTACTTTCCCTCTGTCTTCATTCCCTGGCTCTTTGTATTTAGCATTCTTTTCATTTACCATACACAGGCTCTCTCCAAATGGCAGGAAAAAAATGGCTGCTGCCCACCCAGCTCAAATCCTTGTAGCCTGCAGTTCAAAAGGAAAAGAGACCATCTCTCTCCAAGACCCCTTATATCAAATCACATGGAAAGGCTCTGATTGGCCCTACTTGGGACAATATTTATGTGTTAGAGCAGTCAATGTGAACAGAAGGATAGGGATAGGGTGACCAGCCAGTCCTGGGTCACATGCCCTCCTATGAAACCAGAAGTAGATGGACATTCTGATTGGCAGATAGAGTTGGCCCATGTATTTATTGTTTTTCTGAAATGCAAACTTAGCTGGGTGTTCTGTATTTTATCTGGCAGCCCTGCCACCAGAACCATACAGGAGCGAGAAGGAGCAGTTCCCAAAAGAACGAAGGTTGTGGGCTAATACTTCCTAAAGATAGAGTTCAGTCCTATTGGTTTGGCCCCAAAGACTAGATCTCAGTCCCAAGTTCTCCGAGAAAATGCTGAGTTTTAGTTATAGCCCCATTTTCAGGGCCAAATCCTTCACTTGTGAGTTAGCACTTGACGCTCTAAATCTATTGCCACCACTGATGTACATGTCTGAAAGCTATTGAAATTCTACTTAAAACTTTAAATTCTCTTCTCTTGTTACATGAATATTAATGAATCCAACAAAGTCACAATACTTATTGCCATTTATGCATTTGGGTTTGTTATGTTGAAAGTTCAATGTAACATTTTAGTTTTAAATGGAACAAAAAGGCTAGTTATTTATTTATTTTTTAACAAACCAGGAGATACTTTCTAAAAATGTCGAACCAAAAAATATATTTTGCCAAAGGCTTATACAGGGACTTCCCTGGTGGCACAGTGGTTAAGAATCTGCCTGCCAATGCAGGGGACACGGGTTTGAGCCCTGGTCCGGGAAAATCCCACATGCCGTGGAGCAACTAAGCCCGTGCTCCACAACTACTGAGCCTGAGCTCTAGAGACCACGTGCCACAACTACTGAAGCCCGCGCGCCTGGAGCCCGTGCTCCGCAGCAAGAGAAGCCACCGCAATGAGAACCCCGCACACTGCAACGAAGAGTAGCCCCCGCTCGCCGCAACTAGAGAAAGCCACGTGCAGCAAGGAAGACCCAGTGCAGCAAGAAAGATCCAGTGCAGCCAAAGATAAATAAATAAATATTTTTAAAAAAGGCTTATACAGTCAAATCCTGTTGGAGAAATCAATCTATTTAATTGAAAAATATTTAAGGTGACTCTAGTCAATGGACCAGATGTTACAGACAATATAGAACAGAATTAAATTATTGTACAAAAGGAAAATTTGGATGGCCCCCTACAATATGTTGAAATGTAATTTAGTCTTGAAAACCAAGCTCAAGCATTGTGACCTTGAGGTATATTTAAAAATGAAGATTAAAATTTTCCCTTTTGTCCTCCCTCAGTCTTCTGGCAGTCCTTTTGCCCTCCCTTGGATTCTCATCCTCATATAAAACGTGATAAAAATGTAGAAAAAAACATGGAACATGGGCTTCCCTGGTGGCGCAGTGGTTGAGAGTCCGCCTGCTGATGCAGGGGACACGGGTTCGTGCCCTGGTCCGGGAAGATCCCACATGCCGCGGAGCGGCTGGGCCCGTGAGCCATGGCCGCTAAGCCTGCGCGTCCGGAGCCTGTGCTCCGCAACAGGAGAGGCCACAGCAGTGAGCGGCCCGCGTACCGCAAAAAAAAAAAAACAAAAAAAAAAACATGGAACAGCACTGTCTAATTGCAATATCATAAGAGCCAAATATGTAATTTAGAATTTTCTAATAGGCACATTTAGAAACGTAAAAAGAAACAGGTGAAAGTAATTTTAACAGTATACTTTATTTAACCTAATATACTCAAAATTTTATTATTTTGACATGTAATCATTATTAAAAATTAATGAGATATTTTACATTCTTTTTATACTTACAGTACATCTCAATTTGACACTAATTTAATTGGAAATATTTGATCTGTATTTAGATTTTACAAAATTTACAGTTAAAAAAGTAGATTCAGGGACTTCCCCGGTGGTCCAGTGGTAAAGAATCCACCTTCCAATGCAGGGGAGGCAGGTTCCGTCCCTGGTCGGGGAATTAAGATTCCACATGCCTCGGGGCAGCTAAGCCAGCGCACCGCAACTACTGAGCCCGAGCGCTTCAACTAGAGAGCCCGTGTGCCACAAACTACAGAGCCCACGTGCCCTGGAGCCTGTGCGCCGCAACTAGATAGAAGCCGGCACGCTGCAACGAAGATCCTATGCACTGCAACGAAAGATCCCGCGTGCCTCAAGGAAGATCCCACGTGCCGCAAGGCAACTAAGACCCAACAAAGACAAAAAAAAAAAAGAAAAAGTAGATTCACGTACCCAAGTTGTTCCAAAAATATTTAATAATTTTCCAATAACTGAATTGCGTTTCATTTCAGGATATGTATCAGTTAGGGTCCACTCAGGAGACAAAACCACATCAGTATTTGAACAGAGAGAATTTAATTCAAAGCTATACAAAATTTAAATTTAGCTGTACAAAATTATCAACTTGGTAACTAAACAGTTTAAAACAAGATAACTACCTGCTCTCACAGACCTAGCAACTGCAGGAAGCAGCTACCACTACTGCTAGGAGGGCTGGGGAAACAAAAGGAAGAGGTCGGAATTAATAAAACTTAGAAGCTTAAAGGTGGGGTTTTGGAGATGAAATTCAGCCTTGAGAAAGGAGCACTGCTTGCCTAGTGCTGTGTCAGCATTTGGAAGATTTCTAATGAGCTAGAGTAAAACTTTTATATACATTTCCAAACATTACAATACCCAAGCTAGTACATTTTTACACGGCTGCTGAAATGAATCTAAATTATTCATAGACATAAAATTAAAGGTATTAAATTGAAGAAGAGATGGATTACAAGGGTTGTTAAAATTTTCATGGTAGGAGGAGATACAAAAATAAAAAAGCCTTCTTCAATTTTGGAAATTGACAAACGATCATCTAAGCCAGGTATCAGCAAACCATGGCCTGTGGGCCAAATCTGGCCTGCTTCCTGTTTTGTAAATTTTTACTTATTTAAAATTTTTTATTTGTTAAAATTTTTGTAAAGTTTTATTGGAATACAACAATGCTCATTTATTTACATATTGTCTATGGCTGCTTTTCCACCACAGTGACAGAGATGAGTAGTTGCAGCAGAGACCATATGGCTTACAAAGTCTAAAATACATACTGTTTTGCTTTTTACAGAAAAGTTTGCAGAAGCTTGATCTAAATTTTTGCTGAAATAAATGTTTTGCTCATTTAAACATGACACCAGTAGCAAAACGTTTCCTAGTATGCCAGGCAGTACATATTCTTATGGCGCACAGTCCAATCTCAACTGTTGGCATACTGACATCTATTTCTTAATGTTGGCTTACTTCAAGCTTTCCCAAAATCTTAGGAACTGCATAACATCAATAAGCATATGAATTAAAATTAGCCTGCCTGCTGTCATTCACCACTCTGGATTTCTAAATTCTACTGTAGTTATTTTTTCATGAAATATAAATGTAAAACTAGAGGATATCCACATATTCTTTTAAATATTAGACTCCCTCAAAATAAAAAAGATTATTCAATCAGTACAAGAAGCAGAAATAAAAACTCAACACTCATATTGAGATAAAATATATCTTATTCATTGTCAAAGTCAGTTGCAGTGCAAAATTATATTTAATTTTCTATTCATTACATTAAAATTGCACAAAGTGTGAGTCTTCCCAAATAATTTTTGATAATATAATTTTCCCAGTAATGGGAAAATGAATATTTTTACAGTTATTTTAAAACCCTAAGTTTAAAAATATTTCAAGATTTTATTTAGGCTCCCATGTAGAAAGTTTAGTTACTGAGGCAAAAGCTGTGATTTTTAAAGAGAAAAAAAAAATCTAGACCGCTCTCTTTGACTCTTTAATAATGGCCTTCATATTGGCCTTCATCATGTGTGCATTCCACCCCTTTTACCTATCTAAAGTCATAGCCAGACACACAAAGGCAAATAATCACCTATGTTATTTAGAGCATAAACTAGTTCTGAAATTTGGGCATGTTCCCTTAAATAAAAAGCTTACCATTATGGGAATAATAAACTTGATGATAAAGATTTCTCCTCCTCCCCCCTCCTCCTTCTCCTTTTTTTACCTTTTCCTTACCCATTTCCTTCTTCTTTCTCCTCCTTCTTTTAATTTTCTTTTGTGTGAGCAGATAAAGACCTTTTTATCCAAGTCCTGCATGCCTGTGACAGAAGAGAAAGATATATGAGACAAAGGGCAGAAGATGAGAGAAAAGGGAGAAAAATTTTAAGCTTATCAATGACAAGTTTCTTTGACTGTTAGTCAATTAAAAGAAGTGAAGTTTCTATGCAGACACAAAAGTTGTGTTCCATGTTGGAAAGGGTGCGTGAGTGAGTGGTGATGGGGAGAGAAGGGAGAGCTTGAATATTAGAGAGAAGTCTTCATGTTACCAGTTTCTATTGTATCTTATTTTAATTGGACCATGTACTACGTGCTAGTGCTTTCATG
The DNA here is from genome assembly GCF_008692025.1 of Phocoena sinus. Classification (NCBI taxonomy): domain Eukaryota; kingdom Metazoa; phylum Chordata; class Mammalia; order Artiodactyla; family Phocoenidae; genus Phocoena; species Phocoena sinus. The sequence continues at coordinate 134,076,691 of NC_045764.1, forward strand.
CCTGTGCTTTGGTGAGGGTTCAACTTGCCTAAGGCAGCCAGAATACTGAAGGTTTCTGCAAAATCAAATTCCTGGAGCTGATTCTTAATTAATGGTCAAACCCATTGCTCAATAGGCAAGTAAACATGCTCTCTGCCACTAAATAAAGTTCAAAAGAGAAAACAAAAAATATCTAGGCTATTCATCAAACTTTAATTCAATTCATTCAAAACCTATTATAAATTGTTCACTTCATTGGAAATCAAGAATACAACTAATGGAGTCAAGTAAATTCTTGGGCCATTAAAAAGAAACACTGGACAGAACAGTACCTTGATTCCCATTATAGCATCTGACTCTGGCAGTGAACAAGACATGTTTTACCCCTCAATAGGTGTTGAGATTTCATTTATCTCTTTCTCGTGCTGTTCAATTAGACTTTCATAAAAGAGCAAGGATCTAACCCTAAGGTGCTAGTGAGGCAAAAATGTACCCCCGACTGTATACAGTCGAAATTCACAATGGAGCTATAAACTTGGACTCTATTAATAATAGTACCTAACTTTTCTGATAACCCAAAATGTATCAGGCATTGAATTAGGCAAGTTGCTTGGATTATGTCACGTTCGATGTGGTGGAAAAACAAAATGCAATAAAGCTTAAAAGAAAAAAAAGGAAGATTTAGAGTTGAGGGAGGGAAATGTTGCTTTTTAAGCTGTGTGTGACAACAACCAAGTAGAGATATCCAGGCAGAAATTAGTTGCATGAGTCTTGAGCTCATAAAAGAGATCTTGATAAGAGGTGTAGATTTATACATATTTAGAGGAGTAGGAGAAGAAAAACAGAATACAGAGGAATATGTGCAGTTAAGCAATGGTGAAAACATGAGTAGAAAACTAGGAGACCACGGCATTACAGAAGCTGATTAAAATAAAAATAAGAGGTTACGAAAAGATATAATAGTCACAAACCCATGTACGTCAAATAACCTTACAACTGAATATATAAAACAAACACTTTTACAAATGCAAGAACCTAATAAAATTGCAGTAGCAGTTTTTTATCAGAGACAAAGAACTTTATTAATCATAGCAATAGCAGATGTCAGAGTACCATCATCTGCATCAATGCTCAGTTTTCACAGAGCATCAAGAAGAGGGCTGGCTATAGGAGAGGAGCCCTGATCCTACGGAGCCCAATTCTTTTATACTGGGTAGTAAGCTTGCCTGACCTTTGCCCCAAAGAGAGACATTACCTTTATTATATTGGATAGTCAACAAACCTACTCTTTGCTCTGGAAAGAGACGCAATCTCTATCTTCCAAGGCTGTTTGCTGTACAAAAACCCTTGAAAAGGTATTTGGAACAAAGGGATCCAGTGCCTCTGCTTACAAGATGCAAAAACAAGAGAGATCCATGAGGAATACATCTAATATTTAACATACTAGTCCTTCTTTGATCTTTCTCTTTCCTGATTAGTTAAACTAATTAATTTCTCTGTACTCTCTCCTTTCCTTTAGTGTTCTGGATGATACACATTTGATCTGTAATTTTTTTTTAATCTTTTTTTTGTGGGGGAGTGTACCTTGCAGCACATGGAATCTTAGTTCCCTGACCAGGGATCAAATCCATGCCCCCTGCAGTGGAAGCACAGAGTCTTAACCACTGGAGTGCCAGGAAAGTCCCTGATCTGTAATATTTTAATGGTTGCTCTTAAAGTTTTTAATATGTATAATTGACTACAACACTGTAGTTAGTCAATCAAAGACCTGTATCCTTTTTCTTTACAATATAGGACCTGGTAAATTTTAACTCTAATTATATCTAACAGTCTCACAAGTTATTATGGTATATATTCTCATTCAAATTTATAATTCCCAAGTTGGTCATTATTATAATTATTTTTATTGTACATCCAATATATTTGTTATTTTTCCCCATGCCATTATTTTACTTTTAATTAAAACATTTTAAAAATTGTGGTAAAATACACATAACATAAAATTTAGTATTTTAACCATTTTAAAGTATATAGTTCAGTAGTGTTAAGTACATTCACATTGCTATACAAATAATTTCCAGAATTCTATTCATCTTACAAAACGAAAATACTATACTATTAAAAAATAATTCTCTATTCCCTCCTCTTACAATTCTACATTCCTTCTTTATGAATTTGTTCTAGGTACCTCATATAAGTGGGATCATACAATATTTGTCTTTTTTGGTTGACTAATTTCATTCAGTATAATGACTTCATGATTCATCCATGCTGTAGCTTGTGTCAGAATTTCCTTCTTTTTAAGATTGAATAAGATTCCATTGTTACAGCTGCAATTTAAAAAATATTTCTTTTGAAGCAAAAAGAGTCAGTACACAAAAGAATAAGGACATAGAGAAATTGACTAATAAAAGCAATAAAGTAGATGTAATAAAATTATATGGGAACTTCCCCATACATTATATGGCGCAGTGGTTAAGAATCTGCCTGACAATACAGGGGACATGGGTTTGAGCCCTGGTCTGGGAAGATCCCACATGCCGCGGAGCAACTAAGCCCATGCACCACAACTACTAAGCCTGTGCTCTAGAGCCCATGAGCCACAACTACTGAGCCCACGCACCGTAACTACTGAAGCCTATGCGCCTAGAGCCCGTGCTCCGCAACAAGAGATGCCACCACAATGAGAAGCCCATGCACCACAACAAAGAGTAGCCCCCACTCACCACAACTAGAGGAGGCCTGCACACAGCAACGAAGACCCAACACAGCCAAAAATAAAATAAATAAATAAATTTATTTTAAAAAATTATATGTACTTTGTTTCCTACCAATTCAGAGTGTGCATTTTTGTATGACTATAAAACATGGAGAAATTGATGGTGTATTTGACTAAAAAGAAAACTTTTAAAAACTTTTTGAAAGGTAGACTACTCATAGAACACACAAAATTAGGAGTAAATAAAAACGAATGACTAAAAAAAAAAAAACGAATGACTAAAAACATCTTAACAATAAAAAAATCTTAACATTTTGGAAGCTAAGGAACATTCTCATAAATAACCTCTGAATCAGCAAGAAACTTTTTTTTTTTTTGGCGGTACGCGGGCCTCTCACTGTTGTGGCCTCTCCCGTTGCGGAGCACAGGCTCTGGACGCGCAGGCTCAGCGGCCATGGCTCACGGGCCTAGCCGCTCCGCGGCATGTGGAATATTCCCGGACCGGGGCACGAACCCACGTCCCCTGTATCGGCAGGCAGACTCTCAACCACTGCGCCACCAGGGAAGCCCCAGAGAGAAATTTTAAACTGAAATTACATACTATCTAGAAAGCGTGGAAAGGAGAATACTTCACATTTAATACTTTATATTAAACCAACTGAGTTTATATTCAGGGAAAAATGCATAGACTCAAATTCCTTCATGCTTGAAGAAATTTGAAAATAAAGTAATTTAGACTCACTGTTACTGGCTGAATTATGTCTATCTAAAATTTGCATGTTGAAATCCTGACCCCTAGCACCTCCAGAAGTGATTGTATTTGGATATAGGGCCTTCAAAGAGTTAATTCGGGTAAAACGAGGTTATAGAGGTGGGCTCTGATTCAATATGACTGGTGTCCTTATAAGAAGAGATTAGGACACAGACAACACACAGACCAAGGGAAAACCGTGTGAGGACACAGGGAGAAGACAGCCATCTGCAAGCCAAGGAGGGAGGCCTCAGAAGAAACCAAATCTGCTGACACTTTGATCTTGGACTTCCAGCCTTCAGAACTGTGCGAAATAAATTTCTGGGGCTTCCTGGTGGCACAGTGGTTAAGAATCCACCTGCCAATGCAGGGGACACAGGTTCGAGCCCTGGTCTGGGAAGATCCCACATGCCTCGGAGCAACTAAGCCCGCGAGCCACAACTACTGAAGCCCGTGTGCCTAGAGCCCGTGCTCCACGACAAGAGAAGCCACTTCAAGGAGAAGCCCACGCACTGCAACAAAGAGTCGCCCCTGCTCGCCGCAACTAGAGAAAGCCTGCACGCAGCAACGAAGACCCAATGAAACCAAAGATAAATAAATTAAATAAATTTATTTTAAAAAAAAGAAATTTCTGTTGTTTAAGTCACCCACTCTACAGTAGTTTGTTATGGCAGTCCTAGCAAATTAATACACTCATCTTAAGAATTAGTAAACAATCATAAAATAAATTGAAGAGGGTATACAGTGGGAATTAACAAAGACAAAAGATAGAGTTAATAAAACAGGAAACACAAAAATAAAGAAGGAAAGAAAAACCCAAAAAATGATGTTATGAAAACAACAATAAATAAATTGCTATTAGACTGAATAGAGGAAAGAACTAGAGAGAAAATATGCGAGATTAAGAATGAATTTACATAGTCACAGAAAAGAGATGAAGGTAATTATAAATGTATCATGTGAAATCCTATGGCAACAATTTGATAACCTAGAAGAAACAGATGATTTACTAACAACATAAATAACAAAACTGACCCAAGAAGACATTAAAATTTTGAAAAGAGTAATCAACGTGTGAAAGATTATGAAAGTGACTGAAGATCTACCCATTTTCAAAAAACCATCAGATGATTTTACAGCTGAGTTCAACTTAACCTTTAAAGCAGAGGTAACTCCAATATCATTCACACTCTTTCAGATCATAGCAGAAGATGAGAAGCCCTCCAATTTGCTTTATGATGCTAATATAACTTTAGTATTAAAGCCTGATAAAGATAATTAAGAAAAAGTGATAATGGTGGGGGAAGGAGCTGACAGAACAACAGTACAGAAAAAAACTATAATCCAGTAACAGAAATTAACGCATATCAATGCACATGGGGAAGGAGTAAATTATTCAAACAAGCAATGGAGTTGGGGAAAATGGTTAAGAATTTGGGTAGGAAGGAGAATTCAATTAGAGCTTTACCTAACATTATAACCAAAATAAATTGAAGATGGGTTAAAACGTTGAAAGTAAAATATGAAAACAAAAAAAAAAGCTGTCGAAGAAAATATGGGCAAATATTTTAAAAGCTCTTGAGATGGGGATTTACTAAAGATTAAGGCCTTGGAAGAAATCACAAAGGAAAAGAAACAGATTCATTTGGCAACCTAAACATTTTAAACTTCTGAACATTAAAAAGTCACGAACAAAATAAAAAAGAAAATAGCAAACTAAGATATAATTGAAAATATTACAGATAAAATATTAATCTGATATCATTATAATTTATTAGGAAAAGTACAAACATGTTAACAGAAACATTGATAGAAGAGAGAGATGAACAGAAAATTTATGGAAGAAAAATTTTTAAAATAGACAAATGAATAATTTTCAATCTCTTTAGTAATTAATCAAAGACATAACTGAGCAGATAATATTTTTTGTGTAAAATTAGCAAAAAATCTAAAAAATTATAATATTCAGTGTTATTAAAGATGAAAAGAAATCAGTGCTCATGATACACTGTAAGTAGGAAAATTCTAGCTGGAGTTTTGGAAATATATATAAAAAGTTTATTTTTTAAAATATCTTTTATTTCAAAGATTCTATTTATAGAATATATTTTAAGAAAATTTACATATGCATTAAAGGTAAAAATGTTAATCTGCATTTTTAATAGGAAAAGATATCCAAAACAGATTAATAAGAGCAAAAATTAAGTTATAAAATAGAATATACTGTGGTCCCAATTTTGTTTAAATATGCTGTCTAAAAGAAAGATCAAAAAGAAATACATCAAGCCATAAATATGATTGTCTCTTGGCTAAAAGATTTTGTGTGATTTAATTTTCAAACTTATACTTTATATTTTCCAGTTTTTCTGTAATCAATATATTTCCTAATTTAAAAACATTTAAATTGAAAATGCAATACAGTACAATTTAGGATATTTCTATTACAGAAGTTTGTTAACACCATTTGAGATTGAAAATTATGGTTGATAAAATTTAATATTATAATTGAAATTCATTCATGAGAAAATAATGGATCTATGCAAAGATCATCAATGAATGTAAAACAGTTAGCTGAAACGTTGATGGGAACTTTCTAATGGATGTATCAATCTGACAAAACCTGCACCCTCAGATTAACCTCAGCATCATGAAAGAGGGACCACTAGACATTAAGTGTCTTGTGATGTGAAGCAACCCATGAATATTCTTGCCAGAAAGAAAGAAAAGATGGCAAGAAGGGAGGGAGGACAGAGGGATGGTGGGGAGGAAGAACCTAAATCTAATCACACTTATAAACCTACCAGTTTACAGAAAATACAGGGGATGGAAGAATAAGCTGAGCAATGCCACAGGGAGGCTAATAGCCAAATTCAGAATGTGGGAAAGTCAACAAGTTAAACAACCTGGTCCTTTCAAACCTAAATGGTAAGAATAAAAGGGAAGGGGATGCATCATAGATTAAAAGAAATTTGAGAAATATAATAACTAAGTATGACATATGGTTCTTTTTTGGATCGTGATTTGAACAAACAATAAAAAGTCATTTTTTAGATTAGTTGGGGGACTGGATTATAGGCCATGTTACGTGATACCAAAGAATTTTTATTAAGTTTCTTAGTTGTGGTAACGGTGTGTTACATTTAAAATATCCTTATCTAGGGGCTTACCTGGCGGCGCAGTGGTTGAGAGTCCGCCTGCCGATGCAGGGGACACGGCTTCATGCCCCGGTCCGGGAAGATCCCACATGCCGCGGAGCGGCTGGGCCCGTGAGCCATGGTCGCTGAGCCTGCGCGTCCGGAGCCTGTGCTCTGCAACGGGAGAGGCCACAACAGTGAGAGGTCCGAGTACCGCAAAAAAAAAAAAAAAAAAAAAAAATCCTTATCTGTTAGATAGGAATACTGAGGTATTTGTGAGTGACATTATATAATGTCTGAAATTTGATTTTAAATACTCCAGAAGTTTTTAAAAAAGAAATCTGTGTGTGATGGGGGAAGCTATATTGATAAAGTAAAATTTACAAAATTTTTGAAGCTTAAATGAGGAGTACCCTGGGGTTCAATAGATTATCCTCTTCACTTTGGTGTATATTTGAAAATATCCATCATTAAAATTAGAAAATAAAATGCTAAAATTATTAGCACAGACTTTCAGGTGAAGAAAAAATATTTCTGCTCAAAGTTTGGTACGAATGGACATTGTTTGCAAATGTGAGCATCTTTATTCTTTAGAAATTAAGATCTTATATCTCTGACTGGGACAAATAGATATTTGGGAATTCTTAGTTTAACCTTAGTTTAACATAGATGTACATACAGTTTTGAAAATGGTAAGGAAAATCACAGAGTAAAACAGATTGTGAGAAGATGCTGTGAGAGAAAATATATCTGAAAAGCCAAAACAGAAAACATAACAACCCCTATAAGACACAGCACGTGTTCTTTGTAAGGTGTTGCATAAGAATAACTGAGACCTTCTGAGTCTCTAAGAAAGAATAATGGTCCACCATGGACATGGTTCTGCATGTCCAAAGGACAGCTTAGTGAAGAAGAAAACGAAAGGAATCATAAGCATTTTTAAGGTTGCATTCTCTCTAGTAGACTGGACGTCCAAATCCTACAAGGAGATGCCCTTAGTTCCCTCTGAGTTGGGAGACTGTCAGTCCTAACCTCATCTTTCGTTAGGCATGACTAGCTTGTCACACTTGCTCTGTATCTGTCCTGCCCACTGGAGTGTAAGAGTCATGAGGGCAGGGACCGTGCCTGCAAAGTCACTGCATAACCCCATCCCCTCTACGGTGCCTGGTACACAGAAGTGCTCAGTGAATATTATTTAATGAGTTGATTATCTTTTTTGTTATAAAATTACTTCCCAGTCTTCTCTACCCTATTCTACATGATAAGGGCTTGTTTTTATTGAGAAATGGCAAAATAAAGGCTTTAGAACCCCTGAAGATTAAATACTAAAATCCCCACAACAATTTTTTTGTTCTTATGAGACTGCATGGATTCGAAGGACGTTTATAATGCCTAATAATGCTTTAGGAAGTTAGCCAAGAATTCCACCATCACCTAGGAGTTGCAAAACCTTGAGAATTTTTCTCCTGGTGTGTTTAAGAGTATTCAAGCTCACTCTGCACGAGGAATGGTCTGGCTTATGTTGACATTTCTGTCTCCCCCAGCTCCCCGCCTAAGTAATACTGCAGTTTCTTTTCAGGGTCATACACGATTCCAGCAGCCTTTCTGGTGTGGGGAAGATAGCTCTACATGTTTCCCTCAGCTCTCACGGCTCTAATAAGAGACAATCCCTACAGCATAGTACAGTTTCTCAGCAGGATAAAAGCTAGTTTCTGTAAGATAATATTTCTCTCTTGAGAAAGTATAGTTTGTAACTCTGGCACTGTCAAATTTCCAGGTCATCTTTACTTGCTGGGAAAAAGAATCTTTATGAAGAGAAGTTGCTCCCTGTAGGGAGAAGAAGGCAACGTTCGCCACCCGAAATGACCCTGTGTCCTGGAAGGATGGCTACAATGGCCACAGGGAGGCTGCTGAGTTGTTGGGCACAAGAGGTTTGGGTGACCACAGAAGAGAAGATCCCTTAAATGGAGTGACTTTCGCGGCCCTTCTGTAAAGCTTTCGCAAACTGGCCAACGCGGTCATCAACCACGCTCTGATCAGTTTCAAGTTGCTGAAGTAGCTCAGCGGATTAATAGGACATTGCATTGGCTTTCTCAAATGCACACCTACAGAATCATTTAACGTCATTTTCAAGGGCACAAGCAAAGAGGTATGAGAACTCTGCAAGTGAACAGAGAATAACAACATAAAACTATCACTACCACCAAACCGGGAAAACACTTCATGGGAGAACTCATGCCCTCCATTGCCCCTGCCCTTCGCATCCTCCACTGAAACTCTGCTTTCCCATTCCTACTTCACCGGGTCCCCACCTCAGCAATGGAGGAGGGAGCTGTGCTAAGGAAAGGTCCATGTCTGCTTAACACAAACTCTCTCCTCTTAAAGTACCTGCATGCTCATCTCATTGCATTTCTAGCCTCACCCCAGTCAAGAGAACAACTTCTTTGTGACCTTTGGAGTTTATCTTGATTTTTCAAAAATCTAGATAAACCTAGTAAAGGGGGGAAAAAAATCACTTGATGTAGAATCGTATCACTGGAAAACTGATTCAGGTTGAGATTTTACAACATCGTTATTTGGTCATATTTACCAACTTTCTTACCTGCTCTATTATCTGCTTTTTCAGATGTATGTTGTTTTTGATTTTTTTTAAATTATATATATATATTTATGGCCGCATTGGGTCTTCATTGCTGTGGGCGGGCTTTCTCTAGTTGTGGTGAGCGGGGGCTGCTCTTCGTTGTGGTGGGCGGGCTTCTTATTGCAGTGGCTTCTCTTGTTGTGGAGCACGATCTCTAGGTGCACAGGCTTCAGGAGTTGTGGCACGTGGGCTTCAGTAGTTGTGGCTCGTGGGCTCTAGAGCGCAGGCTCAGTAGTTGTGGTGCACGGGCTTAGCTGCTCCGCGGCATGTGGGATCTTCCCAGACCAGGGCTCGAACCCGCGTCCCCTGCATTGGCAGGCGGATTCTTAACCACTGCACCACCAGGGAAGTCCCACTGTTTTTGATTTTTAATTGCTCTTATTTACCAAATGTCTTATTCATTATATTATCTGGTTTTTCACTTGTGTTGTATTTTTAATTTCACTGCTAAGAGAGTCTAGCCTAACAAAATCAGTGACTTGCTTAATAATCCAAGAACTGTCAAGCACCCTGTGCAGGTTAAGTTGGCAGCTTCCATGGCAGTGACTGGTTTCTTCATTCTTACAATCAATGCTTTTTATAAGAACTGAAAGAATTTGCCTTCAAAAGGAAATTTTAAATGCTGACAGTTTATTTGATAAGGATCAAATGTTTTTTTGGATCAAATGTTTTCAAATATTCGAAAGGACAGTTTCAGTGGTCCTCCCATCATGTTGTAAAATCAAACAAGCAAACAAATAAATCTTTGGAATCTTTTGTAATTTAAAGAAGCTATATTAGTGCTTCAATTTCTGAAAATACCCATGTGGACAAATACATCCTAATATGTCTATGGAAGGAGGTAACAATGGAAAATATTTCCAAAAAGTATATAGTCAATAATAGAGTGCACGGGTATAATACACTTTATAATATTTTGGATGTTTACATTTTGGTATTCTTTTTTTTTCATTCATAAACTGGACAGAAAAATATTTTGGCTTTTCTATTCTCTTCTAAGAAACTCCAGGTTACTTTACTTGTGGCCAAGCACAGAATTAGCTAGACCTTTGTACTAATACCCTTCATGGTACAGACTGAGAGATGCTGTGAGACAAATCATGTCCAACAAAATAAATCATTACCATATAGAGAAAAAACCTTAAACTGCAGAGCATATGCCTGTCTATTTGGTTTCCTCCTAAGGCTTTTACTTTCATGATACACTAGACTGTTTTGGTCAACTATACTATCATTTGAGTTTTAATCAACACTCATAAACTTTATATATATATATATATATATATATATATATATATACAGTATTTTATTTATTTATTATAAATTTATTTATTTTTGGCAGCATTGGGTCTTCGTTGCTGTGCATGGGCTTTCTCTATTTGCGGTACACAGGCTTCTCATTGCGGTGGCTTCTCTTGTTGTGGAGCATGGGCTCTAGGCACGTGGGCTCAGTAGCTGTGGCACATGGGCTTAGTTGCTCCGTGGCATGCGGGATCTTCCTGGACCAGGGATTGAACCTGTGTTCCCTGCATTGGCAAGCAGATTCTTAAGCAGTGCGCCACCAGGGAAGTCCCAGTATTTTATAGATATATATATATATCTATATATATATATATAGATATAGATATAGATATAGATATAGATAAAATGAATTTATAGGTCCTTACAGGTCCTTTAGGCACCTTTCATGAACTCGCAACCATTAGCTGTGTGTTCAGTTACCAAGGAGATCTTTCAGATTTCTCTGTCTCAAAGCTGTTGAAGAACTAAGTGTTCTTGCAGCCACAATTATTAAGAAATAACTTCATAAAAGCAATTTTTAACCAGAAGACAGTCTATGTGTTTATATAACAGATGGATCAAACTATCCTAAGGCTTTTAAATTTTTTCCATTTAAATTTAAGGCTTCAGATGACCCAGGAGGCTCCATAGGAAAACCAAAAATTGACACACTTTCACATGTTCACATTTAACTCACTTCAACAAATATTCACTGGGACTAGGTCCTGGGGTTCAAAGATGAGTAACAGCTCCTCTTCAAGGAGCTAACAATCTGAGAAGAAATCAGTGAATAGACAGCCAGCTGTGTCACGAAATAGTAAGTGTAAAACTATCCATCTGAAGGAAAGTCTCTGAGGGCACATGAGAAGAAATTATTAATTTCCCCTGGAGGATGTGTGGAAAGATGGTAAATTCACTTTACTGGCTGCTTCCCAATATTCAGTTTTCCCTTTGGGTGGGACTGTAAGTGATTGACCCCCACTTAGGTTCCAGGGGTGAGTCTTCATAAGTGTCCAGCCACTCTGCACAATCTGAGACCCTTTTCAAGTGTTTAGCTCAAAAATGGATGCTATTATCTTCATTGGCGGTAGAGACTGGTTCAAGGAACCTAAACTGGTCCATTCCGAGTCCACCCTTCCTCCCATTTTCATGAGTCTCTTTAGTGTCCTTCACTCGTTCCCCTCTTCTCCCAGTATTCTTGGTTTTGAGGACCCCATGGTTCAGTCCTTGGTCTTCTCTTCTCTACCTTCTCTTGCTTCCTTGGTGATTCATCCAGTCTTATGGCTTTAAATATTATCTGTGTGCTGACAAGTGCTGAAAGACGTCTCACCAGTCTAGACTCCTCTCCCAAATGCAGACTCAGATCCCTCTGCCTACTCAACATATACACCTGAATGTTGGTGGACTTCTAAAATTCAACATGTCCAAAACTCAAGCCTGGATCTTCCTCCCCATACCTGCTCTGCCCACAGCCTTTCCCACCTCAGATAATGGCTTACAACAAAAACCTGGGAGTCATTCTTGACTCTTCTATCAACTCCCACATCCAATCTGTCAGGAAATTCTTTTACCCCTACATTCATCCTCTCTCCAGAATCCTACTATGTCTCATTACCTTCGCCACTACCCTGGTCCAACCACTGTCATCTGCCTGGATTACTAGAAGAGGCCCTCACTGGTTTTCCAGATTCCACATTTGCTCCCTTGCAATCTACTTTCAATGCAGCTGCTGGAGAGATCCTCTTTTTCCATAGACTTCATCATCATCTAACATGCTATATGATTTGCATATGTGTGTTTATATATATATATATATATATATATATACACACACACATTTATAACTGTGTATGTGCATATATATATATATTATATATATATATATATATATATTTTTTTTTTTAAATGTGTCTTCCCCCATTTGAATGTATGCCCCACAAGGGCAGGAATATTTTATCGGTTTTGTTTACTATTCCAATAGCCTAGGACAGTGTCTAGCATGCAGCAGGTGCCCAATAAATATTTGTTAAATAAATAAATAAAATAAGGAAATCAGTCTGAGGGCAAATCCAACTCCCAGGAAAGAACTCAGAGAATTGGACCCAAAGCCCTGATTGAACCATGCCTAAAGTCCACACTGGAATTTTTTCAGTAGCCTAAAGCCACCATTGGATTTTACATTTTAAGCAAGTTTGAGTTTGGTTTTCTATTATTTACCAGCAAAAGCATCCTAAGGAATGCAGAAGGTAAGGGGAAACTTCAGAGACCTCAAATGAGAAGGGCCTTAAAAGCTGAATAGGCTGTCATACTCTTTCATAACCTTGACACTTACAAGAGTGGTCTGCATGTCTTATCTGCATTTCCTTATCACCTCTAAATAGGCTTCCACACCTAGCACTGCCTGAAACTGCATGTCACTCAGGTCACCAGGGATCTGCTAATTGGATATTGTTCAACTCTTATCTTGTTTGTCCCTCTGTAGAACTTCTCTCTATACAATTAGTCTTTTCTCTGCAGAGTTGGCCCCTCTTACTTCTCCTCCCATGGCCTCTATTATGCCATTTTCTCCTGGATTGCCCACTTTCCTTCTGGAAACTCCTTCCTACCTCCACAGTGGAGGCTGGACATCTCCTAAAGGTTAGTGCCCTCCAGGGCAGTGTCTATGGACCACATCACCTCTTATTCTACAGTCTGCCTGTGAGGGATCTCATACAGTCCCAAGGCTTTCAGAACGCATAGATGCTGCGCTGCTCATTCCTACATTTCTACCTCCAGCCCAGACCTCTGGGTACCACACTCACAGATTCTACAGCCTAGAAGACGTCTCCTCTTAGGCCTCCCACAGAAATCTTAACCTCAATAAATGGAATTCATTAATTCCACAGTAAACTCCTACCCCGTACTCCCTGCCTATTTGAATGGTCCCATTTACTTCCTCCTTTCCTTTCCCCCGCTTCCTGCTGGTTCCCCAGACATTCATCCCTGAGATGAAAGCAGTCACTTCCTAATTGGTCTCCCAACTTCATATGCCCTTCTCTGTCTTTCCCTCTCCTACTGCCAATCCTGTCTCTAACTTGTGTTTATCTCTTGGGGCAGCATCCCACCAAGGGGCATTTTAGAAATGTGGAGGGGGTATTTTTGTTGTCACAAAGATTGTGGGGCAGTCACACAAGGAAGCTAGATACCCCGCAATACATGGGCAGCCACATGTCCCATACAACTCTCAAACGTCTCACCAGACAGTCACTAGTGCTACCAAAGCAATTGCCTATTGAAATAATTTTCTTTTTATTTCCTCTTAATCTTATAATTAAAGCCTTATGTTAATTAAAAATACATTATGTGTGATAGGTCGTATCATCTATGAATTTTATTTTAGCACAATAAGCGTGATGACATGAACTATTTGCTACAAAAAGGTTGCACTCCCCAGAGAGTCTAGAACCTCTGTGATCTGGACCACAGGGCATCATCTGATAGCTCACACTCCTGATGTGATCCGTGTGTGTGTCTGTTTGACTCTGAGTTAAATTTGATTTCAGATAAACAACACGTCATATTTTAATATAAGTATGCCTCATGCAATATTTGGGTTATCCTTGTACTAAAAATTATTCATTGCTTATCTGAAATTCAAATTTAACCAGGTGTCCTGTACGTTTATTTGCTAACTCTGGCAATTCTAGTTTGACCTGCTTGCTTTTTTTTTTTTTTTTTTGTCAGTATTTAAAATCAGCATATTTTTATGTTAACATTTGAAATCTTAAGATTTCTTTAGAAAAGCAGAGGTCTCAATCTGGCCTACATGCCTGCCTGGGAACAGTCCCCTGGAGATGAGTGGGGATCTCACCCTTTAGATGGGGCCTGATCTGCTCACCAGAGTTCACTGCAGCCCTCACCCCACGTGCTCAGTGGAGTAGTCAAAGCATTGTCACACGTCCGTCCAAGTATTTACTGTTAGTAACTCTTATAGCTAAGAGAAAAGTAAATGTTTCTTTTATTCATTTATCGTATCTACTAAAAATGGAAAAATTAAAGACGGTTTAATAGGGCTACATGTCTCCAAGAAAATGAGAGGAAATATATATATATATATTTGGCCGTGCCTTGCGGCATGCAGGATCTTAGTTCTCCAACCAGGGATCCAACCCATGCCCCGTGCAGTGGAAGCGCGGAGTCCTAACCACTGGTTAGGACCACTGGAAGTCCCAGAAATACATTTCTTTAAGGATGTGAAGAATTTTCCTATGTGTTTTCTTACCTTTGACCAGCTTTGCTCAAAGGTTTGTAAATATTTAAGTTTGTGATGTTTTCCCTAAACTATTTCCAAATTGATTTAACCAAAATCGCTAATATGATTAGGTCATTTCCCTACTAAGTAGAGAAATCCTTCATTAGCTTTCCATTTTCTCAAGGTAAAAGTCTGAACTCTTCTATGTCACCCCATAGCCCCTCCCAGCCTCATCTGTCATTCTTCCCACCTGTTCTCACTTAATCCACTTTTGCAAGATTTAAGTCAGTTTCGTATATTCATTTGTTCTCTCATTCCTTCCTGCTTATCTAGGAAAACCTCCTCCTTCTGCCGGTCTTCAAGTCCTAACTTAAACATCACTTCCTTTGAGAAGCCCCTTGACATGAATCGTTCCCTGCACCTCCCTCCCCAGCCTCAAAACCTGGGTCAGGTCTCCCCCCGAGAGCTGCTGTAATGTGCCCGTCCCACTGTATTATAATTTCCTGTCATCTCTCTGTGTGTCCCACCAGACTGTTAGCCAGTTGAGGTTAGAGACCTGGATTTATTCACCTTTATAGCCCCAGAGCCTGGCACATAGTAGGAGCTCAATATATGTGGGATCAACAAATGAATGAATGAGGGAAGGGAATTCCAGGCAAAAGGAACAGTAGGAGCAAAGGCACAGAGGCATAATGGTACCTGTCATGTTTGGGAAATAGCAAGAAGTTAGATTAGCTGGTACTGCACTTGATGATGTGGTGGAGGTCAAATAAGTCTGGAAAGGATGTGGCATCAGACTGTAAAGATCTTGAAAAATGAGACTAAGGAGGTTGGATTTTTCTCTACAGGCATTAGAAAGCCAAAGATGGGTTTAAGTAGAGAAAACATGCAAGCAGATATATATGGCAAACCGGTGATAAAGCAGATTCCGTATTTTTCTCTATGCTCTTTTCCTTAAGTTAATTTTTTCCCTAACAGTGATTAAATTGGAAAGATAGACAGAGGGCGAAAGGGAAAGAAAAGAGGATAATGATTTTTTTTTTTTAAAGTACAGGAAGTAGAGTCGGACATATATGAGGTTTCAATATTGGCTCTGTGTGAACTGTCTCAGTTCATCATTTCTAACTGTCTCAATTCATCATTTCTGTGTCCTGGTCTAGAGATGTTAGGCTGAGGAAAGAGTAACTGCCAGTCGCCTGCTCAGAGGGTTGCTAACGTTTAACTAAAATAATGTGTGCCAATTGCCAAGCACAGGGCTGTCCATAGTAAGGGTTCAAGAACATCAGCTGTTCCGTGTGGCTCCTATCTGCGTGTCACCTCCGGAGGCTGCTTTACCGGAGGAAAGCAAAGAAGGGACATTGCAGCAGGGAGAGGAGGTAACAGTTCCTGCTCAGAAGACCCCACATTTGGTATTTACTGATGCCACCTGCTCCCTGCTACAAATTAGGCAACATTTCTTTTGCTTTCCTCCTACCTCATTAGGAGTTATATTTAGGGACCTAAAATAACTGCTGTAGGGCTATTGGTGAGGGAAGGTTTGGCTTCAGGTAAAATTGTGGTGAGTGGACATCACCGGGGGCCTCCCCTCTCATAACTCTCTGGTCCTTGAGGCCTTCTTCACATGATCCTGACACATTGAGACTCTGGGGGAATCTCTTCTCATTCTGACCCTGAACCGGATCTCCAACGAGCAGCCGGGGGCAATTGTTTCTCCCTAATCTGATCTTTTTTGTCTATATTCTGTTCCCAAGTTCTACAGAGGTGACTGAAGGCAAGCTAACTGATTAATTCCCAAAAAAGGAACAATGGATTAATGTGTGAGCCCGCTCACATCCTAATAGAGGCTCGTAAGTCTCTACATAAAGAGGTGAGTGGGGCTTCCCTGGTGGCGCAAGTGGTTGAGAGTCCGCCTGCCGATGCAGGGGACGCGGGTTCGTGCCCCGGTCTGGGAAGATCCCACATGCCGTGGAGCGGCTGGGCCCCGTGAGCCAGGGCCGCTGAGCCTGCGCGTCCGGAGCCTGTGCTCCGCAACGGGAGAGGCCACAACAGTGAGAGGCCCGTGTACCGCAAAAAAAAGAGGTGGGTGTTCTCAGGCTTTCAGGCACCAGAAGCCAATGGGAAGGACACAGGGAGCTGAGGAAGGTTTGCAGATTGAGAACATGTATAAAGTCAGAAGGAGCAGCTCTGCTGATATTTGCTTTATCTTGAGGACTACAGAATTTCCCTTGGCTCTGAAGATGAGGGGAACAAATTTGAATACCAACAGAATACAGATCCCACATTTTGCACAAAAAGAAACTGAGGGCCAGGGAGGTTAAATGGGTTGAACAAGGTCTCTAAGCAGCCGAGGCAGGACCAGAACCCAGGTCTTGCCAACTGCCAGCCCAAGTTCTTTCTGCCAAGTGCCCAGTTCTAGGAGGCCCTCAGGCCTCAGCGGGGGAAGTGGCTGTGCTGGGAGCGGTGGCTCAGACCCAGAAAGGTCAGCGCAGCAGGTTCTTAGGTTGGAGACTTGCCACTTAGCCAAGGCCTCCCTGACAGGTTCTGTCCCACCAGCTGTGTCAGGAATGCAACTCTGACCCATGGGGAAGAGCCCAGGAATACTCGGATAGCTTCTCCCCAGAGCCTGCTGGTGAGGCCCTTGGCATTTTACCCCACTGTGCATATCACCACCAACCAGGGCAGAGCTCATTTGTGAAACTCTGCTTCTGAAAATGATTTTATGAATAGAACTGAGAGGAATGCTTATTTTCTAAAGAGCACAGAGAGGAAGGATCTGGGATCCCTGAGGGATAAATTGAATGAATGAATGAATGAATGAATGGAGGAAGACCATTGATGTCTCCTGTGTGTCTGTGGCTCTATGCGCTTCCGAAGTTCTGTCAGCTCATCTGCGCTCTATGACTCTAACTTCCTGCTGAGCAGGACTTATCCTTGCTTCTCATGTGAGGACGCAGAGGATCTAAGAGCTGAAGTGACTTGCCCGGTGCCACACCAGGCAAGGGGGTTTTGCCTCAGCCCCCTGACTGCAGTTGTGTGTCCCATTACTCAACAGCTGCCACGGTAGGGGCCTTTTGGCCGATGGATAAGGTCACCCATATAAATTCTTCTCTTTCTTGCCAGTTATTTTATGTGTGCCGCATAGACTTACTGAGAGAAAAGATTGTTTCACATAAAACTGTTCCTCCAAATATCTAGCAGAAATGGTGGAAGGGCATCTTCTCTGTAGAATTAGGGAAACTCTCCTTGAAAATGGGCCCAGATGCATTGTGCCCTTTTGATCTCACTCCTTTCCTTAGATTGCCTGGGGTGTCCCGTAGGGTGGACCCTCTCACCTGTGGCTTGTCTGGTGACCCCGGATATGATTATGGTGCCTTAATTGGATACTGATCTCCTGGAGTAACTCTCCCTGCTTCACCTGTAGAAAAAGAGAATCGGGTGCTCACTCTCTCTCTACACACACACACACACACACACACAACACAATACATATATACTTTTGTGTACACACATATGTGTGCGTATGTATGTAAAACATTTTGTGGTAGCCATCAGTGCTGTTCTCCAAATATTTCTAGCTCTCTGCCTCCTGAGCATATTCCTTCCTGGCCCCTTTGTGAGAAGGTGAGGTCATATGACTGATACTGACCAAGGAATTTGATGAGAGGTGTCTCACTTCTAGACTGAGTCTTTTAATGCTGCCATGAAACCCTTAGAGCTCTTTTGCCCTCTGCATGTGACCAGCAAAGTCCAAGATGGTGGCTGCTCCATCACCTGGACCCCCGAATGGCTATCATGAGCAGAGTCCCCACCTTGCCAACCAACAGCGGACATGTAGCGTAAATTAGAAAAACTTAGTTGTTTCAAGCCCGTGAGAACATGGGGCTGTTTGTTATGCAGTATAAGCAGCCTAGCTGGACTGATACAATTTACAGTGTCAAGCACTTTTTGCGCATATTCTATTTCATCCTCTAAATAAATTTAGGAGGTAGGTACTATTGTCATGCCCATTTTACAGATGAAAACACCTCGGCTGAGAGAAGTTAATTAACTTGTCTAAGATCAGTGCCTATGGCTAAGACAGTTTTCTATTCTACATTTCTGTGGCTCCAAATCCTGGTTCTTTCTTAATTAGCACTTCACCTCTGTTCTCTGTGCCTAGGTACTTTCTGAACCAGAAGGAAAACAATACTTGTTAAACATTCCTCCAGAGCACATATTTGCTTCATCATGTCACTTCACACATAACCTCAAATTTCAAATTGTACTTAAAATCCACATCTTAAAAAAAAGAAAATTTGGTTTTTGACAAACTATTAGAACATCATAAATAATAGTTTAATGATTGGCATTCTACCACTTTCTACAAAATATGATCTGGCAGATATAAATCCTTCTCACAGCAAGTGGCCCTCAGCTAAGAAAATTAGTTTTATTAACCAAAAAATCATTCTTAGAACTGATGGCTGTGTAGATGACCTTTGGCCTACTGTAATATAGCAATGTGTCTACCACAGTAAAAATGCCAAAGTAAGACAGGTCCCACAAAAGGCAATAAAGGAACAACATTCCAAAGACAAATGCACTTGAGACACATATGACAGCCACGGGAAGGGGGGAGTAATCAGTTATAAGAAATGACAGTGTTTTGGCAGCCTCAGTTACTTTAACTGACAGGACAAATAAAACTAATGTAAATTATTTTTTTAAGGAGCAAGTCAGAAGAGTTACAAACATAAATCAGAGTTAGTTTTGGACTTTGGTTTAAGTCAGCTGGATAGCCCTCCTTTTTCAATGCACTGAGGTTGGCATTTCCCTGTTACAAATGTTAAAACCTTTCTTGTTCTTTTACTAATTTTTCTTTGGTTATTTGATTTAATCTGGGTTTTATTCTGCTGTTAATCCTCTCAGACTTACTTTGCCCTTCTGATATTCTGTTTGAGGCATATCTTCATCTGGGTGTGCTTATGTTTAAGTGCAAATCTCCCATGAATTTCGTGGGGAATACAGAGGGCGGTCCATTAAAACAGCCATTGTCATTTTAAATGCAACCTGTTCTAAAGAGACTGTGTAATATTTTAGCTTCTGGACTTTCTAAATCTGGATCCTAAAATACTAACACGACAATGTTTAAGTGCCTATCGGTTCTTTCAGGGAGGCAGAAATGAAAGTCTTGCTTAAGCTAAGTTCACATTTATTCTGTGACCAGAAATTAGAAACCAAACGAACAAAGAAGGAAAATAAATACCCCCTCCTGATGATAATTCTTCACCAAGCATATCACTCCTAGAACCGGGATGAGCAGGTTCCACCTTATTTGCTGGTCAGAGACAAGGGTATTGGGATTCTTGCTAAAGAACAGGACATAAATCCAGGGGCTTTTGAAGTCTTCAGTGGCTTAATGTTCAAATCTTTGCTTCCTCAAGATGAAGGTTCAAACACAATTTAGGTCAAAGGTTAAAGAAGTCTGCCACTTCAGTGGACAGAGAAGAGTTCTGAAGGTTGCGGCTGAGGCCTGGTGGCCGGGCCAGGCAAGGAAGACAGAGGATAAAGGAGACCCAGCTCATCCCTCCCTTATCTGCCTCTGGTTTCCTTAAGAGCTAATGTCTATTAAATTCCTCTCCCTTAATAAAGAAGAGAAATTCACAACAACCAAAAAAGTAAATCCTGTCTTTGTTCTGGCAAACTAGGTCAGCGTCATGTGTTCCTGCTGTCAGTTTTCTGCAATGTGGGCTCACAATGAGTCACAGGTATTTATGAAACTGTGCTTGATTAAACTTTTCCTTTTTCCCCATCTGAGGGCTCCAGTGTCTCTTAGTCAGAGAGAGATTGAGTTGGCGGGTGTTTCTCTCGGAAGACTCCTAAGTGAAGACAGCAGATCTGAGGACTACCTTTGCACCAGCTTGATTTGGAACCGAAGCATCACAAACAGATACGCTGCCTGCCGAGATGCCACTGCCACATAAAAGCAGCTTAGCAGCATGGAAACTTTATTTTTTTTGCAACCCGTTTTAATGGGATTGGATTCAGTGCTATAAATTTCCACTAAGTCTGCCTTTTAAAAAAAGAAATTCATTCACATTTTCCCCAGACTCTGGTTCTCTCCCCAGACTCATCAATATTGCCATTTAGCACTCTGTGTTGATTCTAAAGCCAAGATAAGGATTTTCTTATATAAGCAGTAAGACAATAGCCGTCTTTGGATATAGTTCCGAGGCATCAAAGAAGAGTAACACAGGCTATAGATGTCAGTGCAAATACAGAAAGCAAATCTCCCCTCCACGAGCAGACGAGGTGGCATTCATGACTTCCATGTGCACAGCCTCAGAAATGGAGACAAGGGTTCCCAGGGCAAGGTTTTTGTAAAGGAGGACTCAATAATCAGTACAAAAGATGATTTCACGTGTGTGGTCCCATTGCTAGAGCCAGGGAATAAGAGCTAGGAATTCTTGGGTCTTGTGATTACATCTACTCTCTGCGCACTGGAGCTTTCGTTATTCTCCACCTCTGTTTTTCATGACTATAAATGAGTATGACTCAGCTATCAGGGAGCGCAAAAAAACGACAGGAGGGACAATATTTTCCCTCCACATTAGTGAGGCTCTCAGAAATACCTTGATGCATACCTTTTCCTATTCAAATACGTAGAAGACTGTGCCAGGCATGGAGCTGGCGTCCTAGAGTGAGCAGATATTCCCCAGGTCACACAGCTGTGACGCCAGGTCCCCACTTCTCATTTCATGTGTCCCCAAATCTTCTTGAGCTGTGTTAGAAAGATGCATTGCCATTGGTTAGAAGTGCTTCTGTCTTAAAAGAAAAATTATCGCCTCAAACAATAGATAAGTCCATTTGAGAGGGAATTATAGAATAGGGACGTGAAGGCAAGCATTGGGTTTAATTATCTGCACCTACACATCACCCTCAGAAGCTGGTCTCCAGTAGGGCTTCATAAGCAGGGCTTCCATGGATCACCCAGGCACGTAGTTAAATGCGGACTCTGATGCAGAATCTTTGGCTCTGAGATTTGGCATTCTAGCAAGGTCCCAAGTGATGCAATGCTGTGGTTCTCTGGACCACACTTTGGGTAGCAAGAGAATAGACTACACTTTGAGTAGCAAAATATAATTTGTGGTTCAAATCCTGGTACCAACTGTTGTCATCACAAGCACCAGTTACTTAATATAACGAAGCTTCAGTTTTTTCTTCTGGAAAAGGGGAATGCTATGAGTATTAACGAAGATGGTATGTTAGAAATCCAGATGAGAACTGATGAAGGTCTGCGAGAAGGTAAAATAGGGGTGGAAATAAGGGGAAATGCTCCTGAGATGTTAAGGAGGTCGAATGAAGAGGATTGACTGAGTGTGGAAAGAGTCGAGGGTGAGCCCCAGATTTCAGTCATGGACGGCCAGGTGGGTGGGGTCACACTCACTGAACACAGAAGGTACGTGTGGTGTGTGAGGAGAGGGTTGCCCAGGGGAGAAGTGATGGATATAATTCTGCACACTTTGAGTTGTGGGTCCGGGCTGGAGATATAGGTTTGGTAGAGCTCATCGAGGGAAACACTGTGGGGTGACAAGGGAGGAGAAACCGGACTGAACCCTGGCAAACACTCATGTTCAGGGAGTAAGTGGCGGAAGGGAAGCCACAAAAGAGACTGAGAAAGAAGTGTCGGAAAAGCGGGAGTAAAACCAGGAAAGCGTGGTGCCCTTCTGCTGGGAGGTTGGGAAAGAGAACACTGACAAAGACAGGATGAGTAGGAAAGGAACCACGCTCGGGAGAGAAGATGATTAACTGCACACTGGCTATGCTGATTTTGAGATGTGGAACGACGAAGTGTGGGTTTTTGGAAATACAAGATAGATGTACCAGGAGAACTAGGCAAAGACCTTTAGGAGATGGCAACATTTGGACTCAACATTTGGACTCAAAATTTGGAGTCAATAAAGACCAGAAGGGTGAGGGGGCAGCAGTTAGGGAGGGTGTGGGGGAAAGGAGCCAGAAAATATAGAGAGGGAAGCTCAGAGAAGGTGTGGCAGCTAGAACACAGGGATTCACAAAGGCGGAGAGGCCAGTTTCATAGTCAAGTTTCATTTAAAAAATGTGGCAGTTAGAAAAGCTATAAGAAACCTTCCTCCATGAAAAAGAAAAATTTTAATCTTTTAAGACAGTATCATAAGTATAAGAGATTGAAAACATCAGTGGAAATTTGAAGGGAACCTTTAAATTTGTGTCTCTATAGTAACAACCCTGATAAATGAAAAGTTCAATAAAGCAACTCTTTTGTAAGCAAAATGGCAAACAGCTAACCTGAATACTTTTTGACAGAACAGGCCAAACTGCTGGATGATTTTAAGAAGTCCACATGGGCTTGAGACATTCATTGTGCTCCTTTTGGTACAGAATTTTGGGGTGTCCCCTCTACATTAGCTCTGATGATACACCTTAGGTAACAGACTTTATTAATTCTCCCTGCTCTTGCAGTGACCAGAAAGTCAACATCAGTCCCTAGATCTAGAAACTGTCAAGAAAAAATTCTAATACGGTACAGAACATGGTACGAAGTGAGGTCAGAATGAACACTAAGCCTTGGGAATATGACCTTGTCTCATTCATCCTGCCATCCAAGATGTTCACAGACCCAGGACCCAGCCCACAGAGACACTTACTTCACAAACGTTTGTTGAATAAAAGGCAACATAAAATATTGCATTTAACAAGCTCTGCTCAAATCCCACAACTTCAGAGGGCTTTTCCTGACGAATCCCACTCTCAGAAGGCACTTTGTACTCATGGATTTCTATATAAGCTTTTAATCTTGCCATCTTGCAATTATTATTATTCATGTGTTGTTTTTAATTATTCTCTTATTAATTTGTGTGTGTGTCTGTGCGTGCACACACACATGCACGTGTGCTTCACTTCTTCAATTGACTACAGGTCCCTTAAGTCAGATCCTTTATTTTCCTCTGTTTTGAATTCCCAAAGTGCTTGCACAGGTCTGGGCACAGTGGATGCCTAAAAATAGTTGTCAGTGAAGTATCTCTCCTCTGCCTGGACTGCACTGTCAAATATTTTAAGCACTGACAATAATTCTTTTGCCCCTAGTATATGTGCTTTTCTACTTGACAGGAAAATGGAAAATTAGAAATACTTGAGGGCTAAGATTTTGTAATAGAATGAATTTCTAAAAGAATTAAGATGATTCTACCCTAGAAGTCTTGTAGAGCCTTTACTTTTTGCCAGCACACTGCCACATATACCTAAAGGCTACTGTTATGTAGATAATACATCACATCCAAGCTGGAGCTCTTTCACATCACATACGTACAGCACTTTATTTCTGTAGCTCATAGGTAGACCCATGTTCCCAATTTCGCATGCAAACATATATATTATGGGAAGGATCCAAAGCAGCAATCATAAAAACTAAATGGATTCCTTAAGATTTACTTAAAAATGGACATTTCCCTAATGACCATTCATTTCAGTAAGATCCTTTTTGGAAGCACAAAGTTTTCCAAGGCACAGAAGAATCCGTTTTTCTGTTACATGCAACAATATTAAAAAGGGCTAGGGACTCCCTGATCATATTTAGGGGAATACAAACATCAAAAGGCAAGCTCTAAAAAAAAAAAAAAAAAGGCAAGCTCTGTTTTTACTGTGATAGCCATAATTATAGCCTTCACATAATTATACAACTAAAATATATGCCTTTTATCAGCTTAGCATAGAATTCACTCATTCATTCAACAAATATTTCTGGAGCACCTACTATATGTCAGGTGCTGATCTAGGTGCTGAGGATACATGATAAGACAAAACAAAATATCTATCTTCAGCTAACACATTCTGGTTTAATAAAATACTAGTAGCCCAATGGCATTATATTTTTAAACTAAAAGAAATGGCTAAGGGGTTAATTTTTTTTTTGAGAATTGCCGAATATTTAAAATTAGGAATAACAATGTGGTAAATTGAAGAGATAATTGTAATTTTATATAAAAACTTTAGAATATTTTTTGATGCAGTATTTTAAGTACAGCAAATAATAATCACATAAAAGAAGCACTACCTGGGATTCCCTGGTGACGCAGTGGTTGAGAGTCCGCCTGCAGATGCAGGGGACACGGGTTCGTGCCCCGGTCTGAGAAGATCCCACATGCTGCGGAGCGGCTGGGCCTGTGAGCCATGGCCGCTGAGCCTGCGCGTCCAGAGCCTGTGCTCCGCAACGGGAGAGGCCGCAACAGTGAGAGGCCCGCGTACCACACACACACACACAAAAAAGTGAAGCACTACCTATTCTTACTTAAGGGGCATATTGAGCCTCTTAGGAAATGAGGCTCCTAAGTTTTAGGCTTTTATGACAGATTACTTGTGGTCCTCTATAACATACAGCCTGACTAAATACCAGGTTAATTAAAATATGATCTTCCTAGGATTTACAACAAAGAATTTACTTACTAAACTTCTTTGACCTATCAAAATGAGTTTCAATCCAGACTGAATAGCGTAATTTTTATCTTTGAAGCTACTAAGATGAACAGTCTTCCGGTGCCAAGTTCTTAACTCTAGCCCCACACAGATAGTTATGTTTTGAAAAGAAGACCATTTGAGTGATGGATTCTTTTGGCCTCCATGTTGACCTTATTGTTCTGTTTCCCAAAGCTGTTCATGTTGTGGTTATTGTAATAAAGCTCAGCTATTGAAAACCTGAAGCTACACATCATAGCGTGTGCTTACTGTATGACATGTTTATTATTTTTCTTTCTGTTGGTTTCATGGTACATTCCCACGGTGGCACATGAGTCACAATATGTATTTGTTTTTGAGGTGTCTGAATTGGCTCAGAGGTAGACAACAGTGCTAGCCTCACCTGTGGTGAATTAGAATTCCAAGAACTGTAAAGGACCCAAGGAGACCCTAATACCTTTGAGCAATATGGCCCAATTTTCCTAGATAAAGACTTTGGTTCAAAGTTCATTTATTAGTAGGACTATTAGTTGGTTTGTCTCCTTCCTCTGTTACAAACAAGAACAGATGAGTTAGGTTATGGGGATGTCAACGGTCTAATCTTCATCTCTTCACCATTCCCTAATAATTCACCCTTTTTGAGAGAATAGATCCTTTAGTGGCATCATTTATTCTGGTGTAAGAAAGTCCAACTTGTTGATTGCTAGGAGGAGAGAAAAACCAACTATTGATTGTTGATATTACTTAATATAGGAGCTGTTATCCCATAAAAAATACTTAACTTATTCTTAACTTTTGCTTAAAAATGTTTTAGAAACAAATAGAGTTGATTCTCTAGTTAAAATATCAAAAAATCTACTTGGTCAGTATTTTTTTGATACTGACCAAGTATCAAAATTTTTGATACTGACCAAGGTATTTTATCACTTTTTTTTTTTTTTTTTTTTGCCCCATTAGGTACTTTGGCTTTCTCATTGGTTCTTTATTAAAGTTCCTTGGATTGCCTCAAAGTGCAATCCCTTAGACAAATTTAGTTGCCTTTAAAAAAACACCAGCAATAGAAAGCACACTAGGAAAACAAGCATTATTCTAAGAAGCAGCAACCCTGGAAAGACAGTTTTGTTAGTGGAAACACATTAGTCTTGCACAAACTAAGCAGTGATGATATTTACAGAGCAGTTTATAAAAGGTCAAATGCCCGTCTTCTGCCAGCAAGTGATGCATGACCTTGTAAAAGGAAAAGTAGGTTTTCAAATGGTGGCCCATGGACATGTTTTCAGGAATCTGTGACTTCTGGATGTTGAAAATATTTTTAATCATTGCATCTCAATAACAGAATAAAGATTTAAAAAATCAACCTTTTAGCAGTTATCAAGACAGAACTTTTCGGGCTTCCCTGGCAGTGCAGTGGTTAAGAATCCACCTGCCAATGCAGGGGACACGGGTTCAAGCCCTGGGCCAGGAAGATCCCACATGCCATGGAGCAACTAAGCCCATGAGCCATAATTACTGAGCCTGTGAGCCACAACTACTGAACCGGCGTGCCACAACGACTGAAGCCTGCACACCTAGCGTCCATGCTCCGCAACGAGAGAAGCTGCAAGGAAGACCCAACGCAGCCAATAAATAAATAAATAAATAAGAGGGTTAACATAAATTATAAAAAGACAGAACCTTTCTTTGCAGTTATAATTCTCAATTGAAAGACATTGATGTAGAAAAAGATCCTCATTTTTAAGTCAGTGTTTCCCGAAGTGGACTCTGCTGATGTATCGTGGGGTGTGTGAAGATAATTCTATGCTTTTAAAAGGGGTCCTGGCATTATTCAAGTTTGAGAACCGGAGCTCTGCTGCGTGAACCACTCGCTCCCTGCTGAAGAGGCCGGCAAAGGTAGAGGGCGCCACCGTGAGGCTCCCATTTCAACGCTTGTCATTTCAATTGTGGTGGGTTAGAGATCACAGGAAGCAGTGCTATCTGTTGAAGAGACATCAGACAGTGTAGTAAAAAGGGTAATCCATTTATTTTTAGAGAAGTTTTCCACTCAGAGATCATACACGCTGCAGATCACAGAAACACATGCAAGCATGAAATTTAATTTTTAGGAACTGTTTCCTGGGGCTTCCATAGAAAGCAACAGTGAAAGGAAAATGATAATCATGACAAGAAAATTATAGAGAGGTTGAGGGAAAATGAAAAACATGTAGTTAAAAATTTTTTAATGAAAAGTCATGCAAGTGGCATTATTTTAGCTCAACAGAGATAAATTAACATCACAGAGACAACACTTTAAAACTTTAAAACAGTCAAGAAAAAATGATGCGCATGTTTTTTCCCCCATGTGATTTTTCCCCCTAGTCACAATTATAATTTATAAATGTGATAAATATTGACTTACTAGGCTTCCAACAGATGGAATGAAGCATGTAGTAAAACAAAAGCAATACATTTGTGCTTTTGGCATGAAATGAGTGAGAGATTAAGCTGAGGCTTCCCTAGATTATTAACGGGAAACAAAGTGGATAATACTAGTGTTTATGCACAACTGCATGCCGTTTTCAGCAAATAAATACAACGATTTTTTTAAAACTCAACCATTATTTTTTTCCAGGGTGATAATTACCTTTCCTGTAATTTTCCATTAAAAAAATCACTGAAAAACAATAATAAAAAGTTTATATTGCATGTCTTCAACTAAACTCTCAGTGAAGATTTATTTCAAAAGAGAATTAAGATTTGGCATGTCTAACAGTGCTAAGAAAGAATACCAGTGCAGCAGAATACTGACTTACTGAAATTCCCCAGTATTTAGCAAATATGTCCAACAGACATATTTCGAAACTTATACTCAAATCTTCCCTGATGGCAAAAGCCACAATGCAATGGAAATTCAAATTGTAGATGAACTAATTAATAACTATGACATGATATGGTCACACTGGCACGAGAGACTTTTTCCTCAATTGAAAAATCTTTGGAAGGAACTTTTAGCTGAAGAACAGGCCAAAATGGCAATTTTTCCTTGAAAGTATTGGATGAAATAACATATGAAGAAAATGTGAAAATCCATTTACCAGTGTTTTGGTATATATAGCTATAGATATATAGATATATGCACACACATATTCTCTCTCTATATATAGAGAGATTTTATCTATCTATCTATCTATATATATATATGTTTTTTTTTTTACAAAGGTTGCTACCTTTGTTGCATTGATATAATGAAGGTCCAGTGGAAAGAAGGGAGCTCTCAAGGGACTAAATTCTCACATGTGAGGTTTTCTAAACCGTCATCACAGCAACAAAATAATTTGTCAAATTCTTAAAATTTACAGCCATCCCAGACACAAGAAATTTTGACCAAATTTGCGCCTTCACACGGAGCTAATCTCACTCCTGTAGCTGTAAACATGATGGCCGAAGTGACAGCCTGACTACAAATCTGTCTGGCAGCTTCATTAGACATCTCTCGCCTGACTGATTAAACTACATTTAAGACCCACTTTTATTTTTCCTAGCCTTTTGTTTAAATTAAAAGGTCATGTTTTCAAGCAAATGATCTGCTGCTCCCCTCAGTCCAGCACCATAATACAGTTACATTATTACTAGTATAACCCAGGCACATGGGTCCCGGCCCCTCCCGGGGGGACAGCAGGACACTGGGGAGGGGGCTGTTTATTTATTTACAGTAGAACCTAGTGAGGGGGCCTGGCTGGGTAACCATCAAGTTGTTCCTTCCCAACAAAATCCTAATGGAGTCCTAATGGGAAAACTGGGTTCAATATGTAGGACACACCTGCAATTTGGAAATCCTTCCTTTCAAATTTTGGCAGTGGCTTTTTTCTTTAAGTGGACACCATTTCATAAACCTCCATATTTTATCACTGTCCATTTAATTTTTTTTAAATTGAAGTAAAGTTGAATTTCAATGTTGTATGAATTTCTGCTGTACAGTGAAGTGAGTCAGCTATACATACATATGCATTCTTTTTCATATTCTTTGCCATTATGGTTATCACAGGATATTGAATCTAGTTCCCTGTGCTATACAGTAGGACCTTGTTGTTTATCCATTCTATATATACCAGTTTGCATCTGCTAATCCCAAACTCCCACTGTCCATTTTTTTAAAAGCAATCAATCAACTTTCTCAGATAATGAATTATTGCATCAAGAAAATAGAAACATACACCACACTTTAAATAATATATGCTAACTTTTTACTGTAGTGAATCAAGAGGTTTATGTTATGTATAAAACAGAGAGCAGGCCCACCCTCATGAACCCCTCCTACAGGCATTCAAGCCAAACAAGGAAACTTCACTTACTCTGTCCTGAGATTTTTCTGTTGGTGTGATGGCAGATACAGAAGAACCAACTGAGAGATAGACCATTACTGAGCTATTTTAACTTTGTGGGTGACCACTGAAGGCTATGTCCCATTCATTTCACAGCAGGCCCAAGATGAGGAATCTAAAAGCTAGAGACTGCAGATGTGGGAAATCTCTGCTTTAATGCAAGAGAGGAAGAAACTGTGTCTGTTTGCAGCCCTGTTTTTCCCTTTATCTCACATGGTTTATATTGTTTATAATGCCTGCCTTTATTTCATAATGTATTTGCCATGCCTCAGTGTGAGACCGATTCCTTTGTCATGAAGTAGTTGAAAGAAGCCAGGTCAGGAAGCATCTACACAGGTGTGGGATTGATGCTGGGAACGAAAGTCTTATTTCCTAGTGCTGATATTTTTCATTTGTTAGTTATAGGATTTTGAGCTTTTATCTGTTATTAAATTCTATGCAAAATTGATTTTTGGATTAGATTTTGTCTTTTTTTTTTTTTTACATTTTCAGTTATAATTAAATCCTCCATAATCATCAAGGGTTGAGTAGAACTGCTGTTGGCAAACTCCTACTGAGCGTCAGTACTCGGTGTGAACAGGGTTAGTGAACCATGTTAAAGAAGTAGTATTGCCTTTTCATTTTCATTTCAATGACATTCAATTTATAATAAATAAATTTGCATATTGATACTGCAAATACAATCCAAAAATTTTAAATGCACACATACACACACACACACACACACACACACACACACACACACACGTTTTCACGTACTTGAAATGTAAACAGTTTCCAGTTCTTTGAGAATATTGTTTGGCTGTCTGAACCACAAAGCCCAAGTTCTGGACACACATTCATGTCAGCCTATTTGTGGGAGACTTTGCCACCATTGATGTGTGGGGAGTTCACACATGGGCACTGATGAGAAAAGAGAATCAAGATTTTTTTTTAACTTAAAGGATTTTTTCGAGTTTTATTTCTCTAACTTTCTGATGCTGAAAATCAAAACAAAACAAAACAAGAAAGCTGGTTATAGAAAACAAAATTCCTGTACTGGTATCAAGTCATTATTTAACCTGAATAATATAAATCGCTTTAAATACAATGAGTTTTAAATGATTCTGACACCTAAAAGTTAGATTCATAATGAAAATATCTTTTGAAAGGTACAGAATTCTAAAATTATTTATCTGCTTGTAAATCTCATTAACGAAGAAATTAGTTTTAAGCTTTTTTAAATTGTCATAAAAGTATATTAACACATACTCTAACTGAGGATCACCTGAGATGTTACATGAGTACATTCCTGTTAGTTTTGTACAGTTCAAACTCCAAAGTAATTTTAAACTGTAAAATTGACATAAATCACGTAAATAAGGAAACACATACGTAAAGTGCTTTGAACTTAGCTATTGTCTAGCAAATGTTGGTTGTTGTTACTTAGTTATTGGAGTGGTTTCTCGATAAATATCTGACTGCTAATGATCAAAGTAATTGATCTATTACAGCTTCTATTCCTTATCCTATATTTCAATAAAATAAGCCAATCATTACTGATAGAAAACAAAAAAATAGTAATAAATAAATAATTTCAAAATGTTTTCAGATATCAAAACCTTCTTAAAATTAAGTTAATGTCAACAATCTTAGGTTAGATGCAAAAATTCTCCCCACATAACAGTGCCAGATTGGCAGGGAGAAGGGGCGATATTTCTCTAGTCTTTCATATGATGTTTTTAATCTGAAAGTAAGAGTCTATTTGAAAATCTCTACCAAGTAGGTCTGAATACAAATAACTTACAGTTTGTTCCATTCATTAATCATGTAAGCTCTAAATATGTTTTTGAAAAAAAGTATATTATTATTGACGGACGTATTTGGCAAAGCAATATCAGCTATACACAAAAGCCATTTTAAACAGCCTCTTTAATAAGGCAGGAGATGAAAAATACCAGCTCACAATAGTATGTGTTTAATTAGGAGGTATACTGTACTTAGAGACATTCTAATGAATAATAAATGATGTTTTATTTCCTGTGTCTGAGACACAAAGCCAAATAACCAAGAATCAAAGCAACTCAAAGTATTAGGTAACAATCAGTAAACTTGGGCAAGATCCTTTTCCCTCTCAAGTTTAATTGGCTCATTGTTCCCAGGAACTATAAACCATGGGGTTGGTGGCAGTGCTGAAGTTTACTTCTATAAAGGAAGATTAACATATTCTGGAACTTTACACTAATCCTTGTTTTGAGTTAACTCAAGCAGATTGGATTAGTAATTCTTACCTACCACCCACTAGAAGAGACCCGGCTTCGGCTTCGCTTCTTTGACAACCAGTGGTATTGTACACTTTCTGTGCAGTATCTCCCACTGAAAACATTCTCAGGAAAGAAACTGTTTTACGGGAAAAAGGAAAAGTTTTACATGAGGGGGGCAAGGCCTCTCAAAGCCAAACCCGGTTAGTTTTTCTATTATCAGCTTGGTGCACATTTGGTTAATTCAGGCAGTGGTGGGCTATTCTGAGAAGTTCATTAAACATCTCCTTGTCACTGAATTGGCTTTTCTCTGCTCCTCATCTGGGGAGGGCTGCGGGCAGAAAGGCAAGAGGAAGGGCTTCTCCCTCACAACCTTCTAGAACCATTTCCATACCCTTTCTTTCCTCGTATTCCCTCATCTTTCAGATATGAACTAAAAAGAAAGAAAGAAAGAAATCAACTACTGAACGATTCTCTAGGGCAATGGTTACTAACCCCCGCTTTTATGACTGCAATGAATTTATACACCTATTGATGTGGAGTCTTTACAGAAAGAACACCAACAAAATCAAGTTCCGCCAGACTCTTCAAGAAAGATGCTCTTGGCCTGTAGGTTCAGATCGCATAGGCCTATGTTTGCTACCATGTGCCTGAAGATTTTTGATTTTCCATTTATAAATAAATAGCTTTAAATCTCTCCTTTCTGGTTTTATTGAGATATAGTTGACATACAGCGCTGTTTAATGAATTGACTTACATATATTGTGAAATGATTACCACAGTAAGTTTAGTTAACATCCACCATCCCCTATAGATACAAAATAAAAGAAAAAGAAAAAAAAATGTTCCCTTGCGATGAGAACTCCTAGGGTTTACTCTCTCAGCAACTTTCAAATATACCATACAGCCATGTAAGTGTAGTCTTCGTGTTGTAATTACATCCCTAGCACTTATTTATATTATAACTGGAAGTTTGTACCTTTTGACTACCTTTACCCAACTCTCTTTTTATTCTTTCCTTTAACTTTCTAAATGCCTTAAACTGTGAACCACAACTCTTCATGGTCTTCTTCCTTTCTCTAAAGAATAACGTCATAAAAATCCACTCTGTCCTCATTTTCTTGGTTGCTTTTGCTACAGAGCAGCCAGATGGCCCTTTTGTAATGATGAGGCATAGTTAATTACTGTTTTTACTATTTAAAATGATTAGAAACACATAAAATATTCATATTTCATTTTATAAGTAAAAGTCTAAATATTAACTCTTGCTCTACTCCAAATAATCAAAATAATATAATCTGAAGCAGAATTGACAATAAGCTAATTTTAAAAATTAATCTGATGTTTAAGATTACTTGACCTCATTCCTTTCAGGGGACTCTGGCCAAATGAAAAGAACTACCTACCAATCATTAAACGGGGAATACTGATCTATGATTTTGAGGAATTTGAAAGGAGTAAAGGGAAGGATAATTACTTAGCATCTACTCGGCGTCCAGGCACTGGCTAAGCAGTTCATATACAATCCTGAGTGAAATGGACATGTTTCCCAGGTGTACAGATGCAGACGCTGGGAAGTTAGATAATGTGCCCAGGTCCATACAGCAGGAATGGGGATTTGAACCCAGGTCGACTGGTCTCCAATACTCATATTTTTCAGTACCAAGTGCCTTTATGTTTCAGATAATATCTTTTTTTATTTATTTTTTTTATTTTTTTGCGGTACGCGGGCCTCTCACTGTTGTGGCCTCTCCCGTTGCGGAGCACAGGCTCCGGACGCGCAGGCTCAGCGGCCATGGCTCACGGGCCCAGCCGCTTCACGGCATGTGGGATATTCCCGGACTGGGGCACGAACCCGTGTCCCCTGCATCAGCAGGCAGACTCTCAACCACTGCGCCACCAGGGAAGCCCCAGATAATATCATTTGAGAGCTAGAGTGTTAAAAAGTTAAAATACTGAACAGTAAACGAACTAACTTAAATACACTTTCACCACCTGCACATGACATTGACTGAAGGAAGAGGAGGAAGGAGAGATGGGCCTGAGAGATGAGCTTTGAGCAAGACCCCCCTCCTAGAAGGGCAGGTCTAAGTAGGGACTTGGAAGCATTTTGCTTATGGTAATGGATACCTGGATACCTGCTAAAGGGATCTCTGAATCCGTGGAGGTGAAGGCTTCAAGCAAGAACATCACTTCTAAATGGGGCTTCCTTCTCCTTCCCACTCCCGTCCTTCTCACCACTGTCTGCTCAAAGCTGGCCTAGAAAACGAGCCAAGCCATCCTCCTGGCCTGTGGAGAGAAAGAGCACACAGCAAACTGGGTCCAAACCCAGACCCTCCCCTCAACCCTGTCCTGCCTCTTGGTAGTGCCTCAATCCCATTTTCCACTGGCTCCGAAATGGTCGCGTGATGTCCGTGTCACCCTCCCTCTCTCCAGCCCCTCACTGGTCCTCTGCCAGCACTGCTGGGCTCACCTTCAGTTCAGGGTCTCCCAGGAGCCTCAGATAGCAAGTCTCCCACCTGGCCCCGGCTGGCCTTCTAGGGCTCACGGTCCTCACTCACCTCTCGTGCTCTCCCCTCTGGCATGGGGAGTCCTCCCCACTACACTCCAGCTCAGCACCCTTGGCAAGAATGAGGCACCAGTGCTTTAGTGTGAACACTGTGCACGAGGGCTCACTCTTCCTGTCGCCCTTACCCACACCAGCACTCTGGCAGCGGGGTTGGGTCAGGCATGTCCTCCCCAAAACCTCCGCCACACTTCCTGCCTCTGCATCCTTTCTACCTCCCCTCTTCACCTGGTTAGGGACGGGAAGTCAAGAGGAAAAGGAGACAATATAAAAATAAGTCAATCCTGCTAGAGTAGAAAGTAACTCAGAGGCCCATAGACTAAAGTGAGGAACTTTGAAGAAAAGAGGGGAGAGGAGGGGATACTCCAGGGCCCAAGTCCCTCCCTGCCAGGGACGTGATAGGGATGGGTCAGCCAGGCTTCTCGTTCCTCCTTGTGTGGTGGCTGTGACGTCTGGGATACCTGATTCGGAGGTGCTGCTTCCTTCCCTGAAGAAGGACACCTCACAGAGAAGGGGAGGAGGGAGGCAGCAGCTGGTCTGAAAACTTAGACGCTTCCCTGTCCCTACTAGTAACACCGGGGTGTCCAGGTGCCCCGTGCCCCGTCCACACCAGGATCTGGGTAAGGTCCCTGCAGAAGTCTCAGAGAAGCCTCCCGCTTTATTCCCCTCCTTCTGCTGGATGTGACCCTGTTTGACAACGGGCAGGACAGTTATGACAAGGCACACATGTAAGTGTCAGATGACTTGTTAAGACATCTGCTCTGGATTATGGCTCTAACTTCATATCTGCCCAGTCTTCTGAGTGGTCTGCTCAGGAAGCATGGGTGGCCACGCACCACCTGAAAAAAATGAAAAGGCCCATCGTTTTCGTGCGTGTTTGTTATGACCGTTGCTTTGCTCCTGCTGTTTTCTGTGACACTCAACATTCATTGAGTGCCAGCCTTGCTCTACTGCACTAGGAACATGAAGGATCTGAACCTTGTCCGCACAGGGCTCACAGATAGTAGATGACAGCAAGTTTGACTAAGGGAATGAAGTTGAATAAAAAATAGCACTATCCCAGTTAGTGCTATTAACAGGTGTCCATGCACTTGTTCCTGAGTGTTTATTACTAGTGACCCCTTTCAGTCTCAAAAATGTCCCATTTTAAAGGATAAATTATATAGTTATCCTAGCTGTTGGGTAAGTACACACATACACACACACACATACACACACTCACATACACACATTACCATCAGCCAAATTCCGGAGCCTTCCTTAAAAGGAAAGCAACCCTGGCAGGGCATATAATAAGTTTCTGTGAAAAGGAAGGGATGAACAACTACATTCTAAACGTTCCTCTTAAGTCACGTGCCATGATTAGAGTGGGAAATAGAAAGCAAGCTTGCATTTATTAGCTGCCTCCTTCCTGCGTCAGCCAGGGATGGGAAATAGGTTTCGGAGGTGTGTCGTCCCAGCAAGCGACCGTGTCTGTGGGAGTGTCCTGTGGAGCACCGTGAGCTTTGCCCATGCTCAGTTGCACAGAGAGCCACAACCGACCCACAATGTCGGCAGCACTTGCCAAAGCAGCTCTGGATTAGTTCTACTTGAAAACACGATTTGGGTTTCTGAGTATACTTTACAGACTAAATTTCAACACTTCAGCTTTATTTAATAAACTCTGTCATTTGTCTTGGTTCTTTCTTTTTCTGTTTCCTCAGTATTCTTTTTGGTCCATGCTCGTGAAGAAAATATCTGACATTGCATTCAGACAATTTTCTTTTTCTTTTTACTGCCCTGTAAATGTTTAAATCTATAGAATATCCTTTGAATATGCATTGGGGTGTCCCATGTATTAGTCAAGATTCTTTGGGGGTGCTAGTAAAGGAAAACCAGGTCAAGCTAGTTTAAGCCTTAAAAGGTATTTGGGGCTTCCCTGGTGGCGCAGTGGTTGAGAGTCCGCCTGCCGATGCAGGGGACACGTGTTCGTGCCCTGGTCCGGGAAGATCCCACATGCCGCGGAGCGGCTGGGCCCGTGAGCCATGGCCGCTGAGCCTGCGCGTCCGGAGCCTGTGCTCCGCAACGGGAGAGGCCACAAAAGTGAGAGGCCCGCGTACCACCAAAAACAAAAACAAAAACAAAAACAAAAACAAAACAAAACAAAAAAGGTATTTGATTGGCTCACTCAAATGAGAAGTACAAAACTAGCTTCAAGTATGGCAGAATCCAGGGGCAAATGTCATCCAAACTTTCTCTGTCTCTCAGATTTGCCTTCCACTAAATGTGGACCTCATTAATTCTCTTGTTTTGCAAATGTCCTTCCTCAAAGGGCCTGGGGAAGATGGCTGCCAGCAGTTCCCAAACACATACACACATATACAGTTGTACATTAAACAGAGAAGGAATGCTAGGAACAAATGCCAAATGACATGCCATACTTTTCACTAAGACCCTTTCCGTTTTCCCTTTCTTCCTTTCTTTCTTTTTCTCTTTAAAATTTTCAGCATTTTAACACCTCTGAAATCAGAATGTATCTTAAATTTGCTGTTACCAGGTGGCAGTTGAGACATAGTTGTCTTTACCTGGACATGTGCACCAAACTTGCAGAATTCGTGTCCATGGCTTGGGAAAAAAATCCCAGGACTCTACTAGAGCACTCTTTCCAGAAGTACTGCATCACTGATATTCTTGATGGTACGAAGAACACTGGGTGAAAAAACATGTATGGCAGCAACTGCAAGTCCAAAAATGATTCAGAAGAATTGAACACTGCATATAAGGAAGTTTTAGAAATATCATTAGGCTTGTTTATATCTTCTTTTTACTTATACACAAGAGTAAGACATCATAGAAATGAGTATCTAAATAAGCCTTAAAGAGCTCTATTAGTAAATATAAAATAAAATTTCATAATTATGCAATTTACAACCAAGGGCACCCTAGTGCAAACGAAATAGGTGGTGTCTACAAATCCACATGCATTTTCTACTGACAGAATAGGATTAGCACAAGTCCCAAGTCTAAGCTGATAGAAGTGTTATTCTATGGTGTTATAATACTATTCCTGACCTGCATTAAAATTTTTTTCATTGAGCTATCATTGACATATAACATTATATTAGTTTAAGAGGTACAACACAATGACTTGATATTCATATATATTGCAAAACAATTGCCATGACAGTCCAGTTAACATCCGATCTGCATTTTACAGTTTACATGTGAGATCACGGAGAGGGAAACAGCAGAGCTTCCTCGGGCTGGTATAGTGGAAAGGGCTTGGGATTCTAACTCCAATTCTCACTCTCACCGGCAAACTTAGGGGACTCATCTCACCTCTCTGGGCCTCAGTTTCCTTACCTGTAACAGAAATTTCATTATCACTAAGATCACTTCTGGTTATAAAACATTTAAAGCTAGTGATGGCATATGCTATATAAACCTAGTGTTCTATTGTAGAGCTACATTGCTTATTTTAGAACTGTCAAGCATGACAACTGTATCACAAAGAAAATTTAGTAGTAATTCATATTACCTATTAGAGCAGCAACACCCACAGTTTTTCCTAAATCCATCAAAATAGCACAAAATACTAGGTTAAGCATTATTAAATTGTTTTTCTTTTAACCTGCCTATGATAAACACACCAAGATATCCAGTGTAAGTGCTAATGAGTATAGCATCGTTAGGCAACATAAGGAAACAGTAATTCCTGACCCTAAGTTCTGCAGGTTGATTCTGTACATGCAGAAAATGTGTCAGTCAATTTCTTATTCTTTTCTCAAAGAATCAAGAGGAGGAAGTCGTCACCAGGTAGAGGCCAGACTGAATTGCATCCCATAGTTAAGAATCAGAGTGCAAAGAACAAAACAGCTTGGGCTGCAGAATTACATGAGGTTTCTATTAAAGCACAATGCAGACTAGATATTAAGTTTACAAAAAAGTCTTACCAACCAAGAAGAGAAGAAAACATGTGATAGATGTATTGCAACCTGACAGTAACAGCCTTTCTAATGAGGCTGTACAGAATATCAAGGCAGCCGCCCCTTATTTTGTCCTAGTTACAGTCTTACTCATTTCTTTTCATCACATCTGCATAAAAACCCCAGGATGTTGGTGCTCCTGATTTCTGTAAAACATGTAAACAGTAAGAAGCAGGAAAAAAAAAAAATCTTTACTAAGCTTTGGAAGTCCAGTATATGCTAAGTGTGATCCAGAGCAGGTTTTTTTGGTGAGAAAATGGAGGCAATTAAAGAGTGAGTTAGTTATCCAGGGTCACAAAAGGGATCAGTGCCTAGAATTAGAATAAGTCTGATTCCTGAGTCATTGATTACATGAAAAATCGAGTTCTCATGTCAACAATGACTGCATCGGGACTTTCACTAGAGCGTGAAAATTTGGGGATAGACATAAGGACAACTTCCCTAATATGAAAATGTAAGCTAGTAGAGTATGCCAAGAAGGGAGAAGGTACACCCTCTGCCCGTTCAGAAAAGAGGCGCCAGACAATGTGTCGTTCTAGACAACCACTGCTGGCCTGGTATCCCTTTAGACGTGGAAATGTCTGATTCCTACCCATTGCTCTGAGTGCTTCTTTCTAGTTTCTTTCAATAACTTACACTGCCTTTTACTAGTCCATCATTCTCCTGTGTCTCAAGCTACTTTATCAATAGTATTTTTAAATGTTGTGCCCCAGACTAAGTGTAGTACCCCGAGTGGTCTGACTAATAGAGAAGAGTCCACTTAACTCCCTTTTTCTCTGTACTAAAGGATTAGTGCAACCAGTACTCCCTGTGGCTTTTTAATTTTTTGGTAAACTATGGCCACGTTGCGATGTCAGTCCAAAAACCTGAAGCTCTCATGTGCTGTTGTCACGATTTCCCCATTCCATACTTGATTTTTGGACCCAAGTGCAGGAGTTCATATTATTTTCTTATTACATTCCTTTCTGTTAGACTTGGCCCATTGAGATATTTTTAGATTCTGATTCTGCCATTTGCAAGTGTGATTAGCATATGCACTAACTACATCATCATCCAAATTATTGTTAAAAATGGTGAGAGCAGAGAAGAGAGCCTGGCAATACTGGGGTCTAAACCTCCCTCTTGGGTGACATAAGTTAGCCCCTGTATCAGTCAGGGTCCAAACAGGAAAACAGAAACCACCCTGAGTATTTAAAACAGAGAGGATTTAATACATGGGAGTTGTTTCCTAGGCGCTAGAAGATCTGAGAAGCCAACCAAGGAACAGTTAGGCAACCAAGAGTAGCAACAACAGGAAGCCTTTGTCAGTCGTAGACTGGAGTATGCATGGGGGCAGGGGTAGTAGAACCTACATAGCAGTGAAAATTGGAGCCAAGGAGGAGATGCAGCCACTGCTGGAGCTGCCACCCAAGGCACAGAAGCAGGAGGCAAAATACGCCACTCCTCCCTTCCTACCTTTGGCCTAACTGAGCTGGAAACCAGCTGACACAGAAGCTTAGGCAACACAGCTGGCTAGGTCAGCCTCTGCGACACAGAGCAGAGAAGCATTCTTGAATCTAAGACAGTTTCTCCATCTTGCTCACAAGAAAATAAGAAAAGAGTTTCTCTTATGGAAACGAAGATCCTTCATCTTTCACCAGACACTCTCTGTCCTGACTACAAACATCTAATGGTTTCTACTTCAGCTCTTTTATGCTGACCATGTGTAGGCCACATATACTTGACACAGGCAAATTTATGAAGCAGAAAGGGTGACAGAACAGATTCGTTTGGCTCAGTCTCTAAAAGCCATCTAATAGCCCTTATTCTCTCCCAAAGTCACCCTAGAGATACACTACAAGAGCACCTCTTAAATTAATGACCACTATGAGGATATATTTTTTTGAATTATCCTAAATATAATTATGTGATTTTATACTACTTCTCTAATCAATGAAAGTTATCCTTTAGAAAACTTTATATAACAAAAACACATTCAAACAGTATCAGTGTCTGGGGGGGCTTCCCTGGTGGTGCAGTGGTTAAGAATCCACCTGCTAACGAAATTGAGTCATCTGTTGAGACGTGGATGGATCTAGAGACTGTCATACAGAGTAAAGTAAGTCAGAAAGAGGAAAACAAATATCGGTATATTAACACAATGTATGTGGAACCTAGAAAAATGGTACAGATGAAACTGGTTTGCAGGCAGAAGTTGAGACACCAGAAGTAGAGAACAAACGTATGGACATCAAGGGGGAAAAGCTGCGGGGGGCGTGGAGATGGTGGTGTGCTGAATTGGGCGATTGGGATTGACATGTATACACTGATGTGTATAAAATTGATGACTAATAAAAACCTGCTGTATAAAAAAGTAAATAAAATTAAATTAAAAAAAAAAAGAATCCACCTGCCAGTGCAGGAGACACGGGTTCGAGCTGTTGTCCCGGAAGATCTCACATGCCACGGAGCAACTAAGCCCGCGCGCCACAACTCCTGAGTCTGCGCTCTAGAGCCAGTGCTCCTCAACAAGAGAAGCCACTGCAATAAGAAGCCTGCGCACCACAGCGAAGAGCGGCCCCCCGCTCGCCGCAACTAGAGAAAGCCTGTGTGCAGTGACGAAGACCCAACGCAGCCGAAAATAAATAAATAAAAAAAATTAATTTATTTAAAAAAAAAAAAAGAGTTTCTTAAGTGTCCCAGTGAAGTCCAGATCCATAATCTTGACTCCATTTGACTTATCTTAATACACTGATGGTCCCATTAAATGAAGAAATAAGATGATTCTGCATAACTTATTTTTGGTGATCTCTTGTTTCTCAACCAAGTCCTCACAAATTATTGGTCTATATGCATAAGTTAGCAAACTACAGCCTACAGACCAAATCCAGCTCATCATCTGTTACTGTAAATAAAGTTTTACTGAACATAGCCATGCTCGTTCATTTTATATACTCTCTAATGGTTGCTTTCGTGCCTTAAAGGCAGAGTTGAGTTGTTGTGACAAAGACCAGAGGCCCTCAACACCTCACACATTTACCATGTGATCCTTTACTTTAACTATTCCTTTTATTTAAAATTTTGGCCAGGCAGCGTGGCTTGTAGGATCTCTTTTCCCTAACAAGGGATTGAACCCGGGCCATGAAAACGCTGAATCCTAACCACTAGACCACCAGGGAACTCCCTGATCCTTTACTTTAACAGCCAACCCCTGGTCTATAATTTGCCATATCCAACTACTTCCACCTTCTAAACACCAGACACTTCCCATCTTTAGCCTTTTCACTTCTTTCCCATTTTCTGTTTTATCTGTTAGATAGTCAACAGTGGTTGATCAATCTTCTTTGCTCTTTCCCTCAGGGGGACCTAAAATGTCCCCACAATGGCCTATAAGACCCTTCGCAAATGGGCCCCTCTTACTTCTCTAACCTCATCTACCATCCCTCTGCCATCATTCCCGCCTGTTAAATTCCATCTTGTTTGGGTTGGTCCATTGAAATATGTTTAGATTTTGATTCTCTTTCTCACTAACTCCTAGGACAAGCTAAGCACACCCCACCGCAGGATCTTTGCACTTGTTGTTCGCTCTTTTTTTTTTTTTTATACATTTATTTATTTATTTTTGGCTGATTTGGGTCTTCGTTGTTGCACTTGGGCTTTCTCTAGTTGCGGTGAGCGGGGGCTACTCTTCGTTGCAGTGCACGGGCTTCTTATTGTGGTGGCTTCTCTTGTTGCAGAGCACGGGCTCTAGGCGCGCGGGCTTCAGTAGTTGTGGTACGCAGGCTCAGAAGTTGTGGCTCATGGGCTCTAGAGCACAGGCTCAGTAGTTGTGGTTCACGGGCTTAGTTGCTCCGTGGCATGTGGGATCTTCCCGCACCAGGGATCGAACTTGTTTCCCCTGCATTAGCAGGCGGATTCTCAACCACTGCGCCAGCCGGAAAGCCCTTGTTGTTCCTTCTGAGCAGAGAACTCACGCCCCAGATGTCTACGGGGATGCCCTCTACACTCCCTTGCTGAAGATTCACTTCTCAGTGAGCCCTTCCTGACTTTCCTGTTCTAAACTGCAATTGCCATCTCTCTCTGTAGCATTCCCTCCTCCCCATCTCTGCTTTACTCTTCTCCATAGCACTTTTCACCTGACATAGTTATTTGCTTATTGTCTGTACTTCTAACTCCCCCGAGAATGTAAATTCCAGTAGGCCAGCTTTTCATCTGGTTTGTTCACTAATGTACTCCCAGCCTCTAGAACAGTGCCAGGTATGCAATAAATATTTTTTGAGTGAATGAATGAAAGTCAGGCCGCTGACAAACTCATTTAGAGCAACTGGCTACTCCCATCATCTCTTCACCCATCTCAGGTTCTCGTTAGTGTCATCTTCTGCAAGCAGGGAGAGCAAGTAAAGAATCATCCCTGCAGCTGGACCAGCAAAGAGAGAACTTCAACATGGCAAGACAAAGAAAAGTAAGCCATTAAGGATCTATTAGAGTTTGTGTACAAATTACTCACAGAGGGTCTGTAGTCAACATTTTAAAACTCAAGGTTAAAAAAATCTTGAAAGATCCAGGTCTAGTTAGCAGTTCTGATTTTTAATTGCTGCTCCAAGGACTTGTCCCTTCCCCTCACACACCCATGATACTCCTTTAATAAAGTTGCTCTGACTTAACTCTACATGGGTGTAACAACCATATCCTAAGAGCTCTGAGAATTTCCTTTTAACTCATTGAGCCACAGGACACCTTTCCAGTACCTAAGTCGGAAATAATATTTGTTCTGAGAACCTATAAATTTATAAATGCTAAAAAATTAGT
This sequence comes from Phocoena sinus, assembly GCF_008692025.1. Classification (NCBI taxonomy): domain Eukaryota; kingdom Metazoa; phylum Chordata; class Mammalia; order Artiodactyla; family Phocoenidae; genus Phocoena; species Phocoena sinus. Next base: position 134,119,811 of record NC_045764.1, read on the forward strand.
CAGAAATGTCATACTGGTGATAAATAAATATGATGATTATACATAAAAAGAAATAGTATTTGTTCACAACTATTCCTTTACGTTTTTTCAATCCACAAAGAGGTCTTTAGGGTGATAAAACTGAGAAAACTTGCACTCTTCACACACAGAATCTTGCCATGAATCTGGTGACTAAATGGTGGCTGGTCGAAATAAATTTGATTGGGCAAACTGTTTATTTCACTGTTCATTTCACAGCCAATAATTATTGGCTTTAAGACTTTTTATTGATGAAGTTGACTTTTTAAGATTTTGAAATATGCATATAACTACACAATACTGCATTTTTTTCAGCATGAAGTTTTTTACTGAACATTTTGAATCTAAGCCTTCAGCACAATTGAAACTTTTGCACGTTCTTGATGTTAACACTTTGTCTTTTTTTTTTTTTTCAAATAAACCTTTACTTTCTGAATATCACTTCCTTATTCAAACACTTGTCTGTCCTCACTATTAAGTATGTGGCTTTTTCTTATTCAGGGATTTAAAAATCATCTCTCTTTTTATTTCATCTTATAGAAACATTTTACAAGTGTTCAGGTCATTAAACATTGCTTAAGATCTATAAGATAAGTCATTGCTATTTCAAAATTAAACATGAAGCTATTCTGCCTGGAAGTCTTTGTTCTGTGTCACCAGGAAGAAGCTCATGCAAGTGAACTATGAAATGATCTAAGCTCTTTCAGTCATTCTTTAGGTTCTACCTGTGTGCTTATAATTATAAATGCTTATAATTTATTTTAAATACCTTTATAGTTAATAAAAATATAATTAAAAGAAAGATTTAATTGCACCTTTAGTACTAATCTAAAACTGTTTCAAATGACCCCCATTTCATTATTCCACAATAGTCTTTTGTTCTGGCTTTTTCCATCTGTTTGCTAAGCATTTTTCAATGGAAGTCTCAATTAGAAGAAAAAAAGGAAGGGGGGACAATCATTTAATTCAAAAATTAATTTGGAGATCAGGCAACTGACTTAGGCTCATGCCAGCAACTTAAGGCTTCTCAGCCTTGGCCACATGATCCGAAGGAACGAGCAACAACTGTCTGGCGGCTTTAATCCTCCTTAATTTGAGAGCAAAGAAACTCACATGTGTTTCTAAGAACATTTTCGGAGTACAAGAAGTCCATTTCTGGGGGACACCATCTAATGCCCTTGTTTCGCTGATCTCATGTATTCTAAATTAATTTTTAAACTGCATGTAAGCAGAGGGTGGGGTGGGGCAGGGCGGGGGGAATAACTAACAGCAAGGCAGCTGTCCTGAGTTGTTAAAACAACTACTGAGGAGGCTTCAAAGACTCCCTTCATAACATGACATGAATTTTCTTTACGTTGTGATAAAGCTGGGCCCAGTCACGAGAAAGACAAAAGTTGAGAATGCTCACCTTATCTTCTCTGAGAAGCTGCTGAAAGGCGCACCCCTGGCAGGCTGCTTCTCCCCCTTTGTGTTGAGCCCTCTAGGTTCACTGGTCTTTAGAACTTAATTAAAATCTGCGGAAAATTTTCCAGGAAGTTGATTAGGCCCTTATAGTAAACACATTCTGTTTGGGGGCTTCGATTCTCTCGACTTGTTTTACTTGAGAGGGGAAAAGCTGAAAGACTGAAAAACTGGTGGGTCTCCTATGCATTTTAAGTCTGATGAGTTGATAGGCAGCTGAAGCCTCAAGACTTTTTATCTGGGGTTTATTCATCAAATGGAAACTCAGGAAACCAGGCAGGATGGGACTTCCTTGGGCAACATTTCAAAATAGAAGCTGTTGTCCCCTGCACTGTGTTCTGCTTTCTTTAGCTACCTCCCCCTTGGTTCCATCTCCAGCCGTTCAGAGAACCACCTTCCCTAAAGCAAAAATCCCTCCTTGCCCCTCACCTACACAAAGCCAAACTTACTCTCAAGAAAGAGTCTGATCAAACCCTTCGAACCAAGGAGTAAATAACAGCTGGTATTTCCTGATCTCTCACTTTCTCCCAGGCATTGGTCTAAGCATTTGACGTGTATTTCATTTAATTCTCCCAGCATCCCTATAAGATAGGCATTATTCTCATCCCCATTTTACAGATGAGGCTAGGGATTTGCTGAAATTCACACAGAGATTCCAACCCAGGAAGTCTCATTGCAAAGCTCGTTCTCTTAAACACATGACTCTGCAATCATTATCCCTCAGTGCACCGGGACAAGATGACTGGTATCACTTAGTGCATTGCTTTTCCCAGATAGGTTGCACTGGCTAGGGGACACAGCCTTAAGTAAAAGAGTGAGGCTGTAATTGTGTCTGTTTCTAATCCGTGGAGCCTTCCTGAGTTCCTTGAAACCCAATCCTAGGAGCAGTTGCCTATTCTGAACTTGCTATTGGCCTTCATGTACACTAATGAGCCAATTTGGAAACAGAATTAAATAATATTCATAAACCTATGACGTAGATTTATGTTAACGATATTCAGGGAATCACAATCCTTTTGGTTATATGAATCTTAAAAGTCATCTATCCAACTTTTCATCCAAAACAGGAACCCCCTTTCCGAATCCTTGAAAGATAGTCTTTAAGCCTCTTACTTCCAATGCCAGAGAGCTCATTGTACATCTCAGCTGACTGATCTTCCCTACTTGTTACAACGTTCTTCTTCATACTGAGTGCAAACCTGCCTCCGCATAAGTCCAATTTGCATTCAGGGTGAGACAGGTACAGGGCACTGCTTTCCCCTCTCTCCTCAGAACTTTCCAAATAAAATGATATTCTCAAGAGCACTGTCATGGACCAGAGGGGACGCACATGGGCCCAGGATTTGAAAGCCTATGAGGCCAGCTCCACCAGCAGCAGCTGTGAGGATAAAACCACTAAGTTCCACCATTTTCCACAGCACTGACATAGCTAGGGAAACTAACTCTGGGAGTTGTCTTCAGTCTCCCCAAGCCACCTGACATCTGCTCTGCCTTCATTCCCCAATCTACACTCTAAATTTCCGTGGCCTTTATAACACAGCCACCCCTTGACCTCAGCTACCCCAATCCTGGCTTCTGACAATGACTCACAAAAAAAAAAGTGAAGTGTGAGCCTCAAGTGCCTTGGCCGTGTGCTTCACTTTGTTAATGGCAACCTGCTTTCACAGACTCAATCTCTTTGAGGTTTTCAGTATGCGATTCTTTTTGGAACTCATGGCTATATTTTTAAAAAATATTAGCCACTGTGATATAAACAAGCAACAAATCAATAAGAAATTGTCTTTAAGATCTGAATAAAGAAAAGGAAGCTTCTGTGAATGAGATGTCTGCCCCCAAAAATGAGTCTAGTTTGCTTGAGGTTTGATGAGCTGATTTCTGGAAACTAGGCATCCTTATCAAAGGAAAAAGGGTGTATGTAATTTCTGGAACTAAATTATGAAAGGCTGAGGAGACAACAAGAGGGACTCACATCTTGACCTCCAAACTCAGACCTAGAGTTTACCTCGTCCAGGAGGCAGCTCTGGAGCTGGGCCAGGTATTCAGCCTTAATGTAGAAACTCAGCTGATGAAGAAGCACCACGAAAGTAATTAAAACAGGATAGGAGAAGGCACAGGAAGTTCTGAAATCTCTCCACTGTTGATGACAGCCAAGTTCTGGGCTGTTGCCTGGAATAGCTATCCCAAAAACCAGCAGGTGAAAGTTCCAACATTTTGTGAATGTATTTTGGGCATGCTGAAATAAGCAGGCTTCATACACACATTATTATTATTATTAAAATGTGTGAATCTTTTTGATATTTCACCCGTTTCTTACTGATTAGATAGCAGAAGAATCAAAGCATAGAGCCTGAATTATACGGGTTAAGGATCACTGTGTGTTGGAAACAGTAATGACCAAGAGTCAGAAGCCAGTTCTCTAGTCTCAACTGTAAAACAGTTAGCTGTGACCTTCAGCAAGTCACTCAGACCTGTGAACCTCTATGAGGAAAGGACTCTCACAGAATGTCTTACATTTCTTCCAATTTAATGCTTCTGTGCCACATAACAGCTCACACCAAAAGATATCTCTATTATCAACTACCTATCTGTTTATCCATCCGTCTATCTATCTATCTACCACCTATCTATCCATCCATCTATTCATATATCCATACCCATCTCTCTGCAAAATGGTCCAATGTAGTTTCAGTATTACTGTGTTTCTAGGTTCAGCCATAAGAGGGATTTAAGACTAAAGTAAGCAATGTTGGAGGGAAGGCAAAAATGTATGAACGGCCAAATGCACGGTAACTCAACGGTAGATCTTAAAACCACTGAAGAAGCAGGAAGACAGAATTAAATTGCAATGTTGAGAAAAACTTAAATAGGGGAGGGGCTACATTTGATTAGGGCAGTTCCCAGCACGACACTTGGTGTCTAGTGGGTGCTTAGTTAATATTGAATGAATGAAACACTTATAGACAAAGACTCTCAGGTAATGGATGAACACGCTCCAGTGTAGGGTTAAGTTGTGAGGGGGGCACTACCAGAGTTCAAATCCTGACGACTCTAGAAAGACAGAGTCACACAACCGCAAAGGACATTTTTGTATTCATTCCATGGGGTCTGTGAGTGTTCTGACCTGACTTATTTATATCAGGAAAATTGGGAAAAGCAAGAGTGCAGACAGACAATTTGAAAACCAGTTCCTGGTCTGCTTTGTGGAGAGCTCCCACACAGGCTGGTGTGGCTGGAATCAAAGGCAGTCAATCCTTTCTAGCACATATTCCCCGGCGAGGGAGGGCAAGCACTCGTTAGATGCCAGCAGCAGGACCCAGCCTGGGCACAATGATACTCAAACAGTCAATGTTTGCCTTCTGCAGCCCAGTGCCCTCTTGCTGCCCTCTTCCCTGGAATTAGACTTGTTGCTGGCAACTCTTTGATTCAGAGATCTGGCATCAGGAGCTCTGGGGAGGAATCCTTTAGAGCTAGTGTATTTGTTTGTTTAGGCTGTGTTGGGTCTTCGTCGCTGCGCGTGGGCTTTCTCTAGTTGCGGCGAGCAGGGGCTACTCTTTGTGGCGGTGCCCGGGCTTCTCATTGCAGTGGCTTCTCTTGTTGCGGAGCATGGGCTCTAGGCATGCAGGCTTCACTAGCTGTGGCACGTGGGCTCAGTAGTTGTGGCTCGCAGCCTCAGTAGTTGTGGCACACAAGCTTAGTTGTTCCACAGCATGTGGGATCTTCCCGGACCAGGGCTCAAACCTGTGTCCCCTGCAATGGCAGGCGGATTCTTAACCACTGCGCCACCAGGGAAGTCCTAGAGATATTTTTAAAGGTGATCATTAGGACAACAGTATGATCAACCAGTTATGCTTAACCATGTATCATGCTATTGGATGCATAGTTATCCTTCCACACACCCACAATGGTCAAAGTATATTGAAAACCAATGGGCTGGCTTCTAATTCTCTATGCCTCTGACCCTATAAAATGGGAGGGCTTCCGTGATCCTTTTGGCATGAGATGTGGTTAATTCCATTTGTGAATAGAGACACCAAATCTGCTCCAAAATTTGGTTCAATTACCACCTGGGTTACAAGTTGCCTGCCTCTATGCTTCTCCATTTGAATGGTATTTTGCCACCCTATAACCAAGCTTCTTAAGCCATTTATTGGCCGCCGTGCAAGGCAACTGCAGAACAACAAAGAGTTAATGTGCTATTATCCCAATGCGTCTCAGCAACCCCAGAACATCATGTCCTCCTGAATGTTGAGAAGCAGAAGCAAAATTCCCCCAAATATTCGTATCTTCTAAATAAAAGAGCAAGGTTTAGGAGGAGGACCAGACTGGAAAACAAAAGAGAGGAGGGACCTCCAGGGGGAGGTGGCAGATGGTCCACCAGGTGGACCTTGACAGTCCATAGAACTGGCCAAACTGACTGGTGGACCAGGCAATTTTTAGCAATGACTGCAGTGTGAGCCAGAGTGCACCAGCCATATGGCACATTGCCAGGCATTACTCCTAGTGACATTCCAACCAGATAAGCAATACATTCATTGCAGGAAGGGGGTTGAGGGGCACCCGGGAGGAAGTTAAGGAGAATGGGCAGGCAAGCAGGATGGAACAGGGATGGCATAGAGCACACTCACAACCCACATCTAAGAGGTTCCAACATGTCTGAACAGGTAACTAGTAAGGTGGCTTAACCTTTGGTCTCTGCACACCCAGGGACATTGCCCTGTAAGAAAGATTTGATTTACTCAAAGAAGTAATTAAATCTGGTGGCACAGTGCTAATCAGGATAGCATTCATCAGCACTCAGAGCTGGAAAATTCTTTCTCTCCCCTTTGTAAATGCCCAAACCCTGGGCACCTTATTATTCAGGTTTTTAATTAAAAAGGAACAGGAACAGTTCAATAACCTGGAGCAATCCATCATGCTCACAACCTAATAAAAGAATGCAGGGTTGTGAAGATACCCTCCCCTCTACAGGGTCCTGTATGGCTCCACAGTGAGAAAGCCAGGAGTTGCTTGGTTCTTTACCTCTCTGCTGACTTAACTGTCATATTGCATATTTGCTGCTGAACTGCATAAAAGGTATTTCTAATCTCATGACGGTGACTGGAAGAGGTTGAAGGACACAAATTAAGTCTCAGAGCAGTACAGCTGAGTAAGAATGGAAGGTCAGTCAGTTGACTCTTCCCACAATTCCCCGAACAAGGCAATTATTCATGAAGGAAATTTCAAATTATTTTCATTAGACTTGTGTTTTACCAATCTAACCAAAGTGATTAATTAGGGATTAAAATATTTACTCTACACATGCTGCCTTGGCTCAGTACTAGCATATTTAAGCATTGTGCTAAAAGGGTCAGCTGTTTCCAGTATTGTTTGGAATTCATTTCCTATTTTTTATGTAAAAGGGCACTGACATGCGTGTCTATACCATACTTGGGGTCTCTCCAGGCACCAAACTGGAGAAGGAGAAAGAGGCTCCAGTGTTCCCACCCTTTACTCCCAAATGTCTTCCTTGTTAGAAGCACTTTGTGTCAATGGCCATAGTTTTGCTGTATCTGTGCCTTTGCAACAAGGCGTTCAGGATGCCTGGGGCCAACACAACACCCTAATCAATGACCCATGGTAGAGCAGTGACAGTTGTAGAATGAGATACACCATGGCACATGGGGGTGAAGGAGACAAGAATGGGAGGGCTTTTTGAGATTTTAGAGGGGTTTTCAGCACTATATGATTGTGAACAGCAAGTTATAATAACAATTTCCCGTGTGTTGAGATAGTGGCAGCAGAAGTGGTTATTCAGACAGGATGCTCGAGCTTCACTTGCTCTGAGGTGCCCAGCAGGGCCAGAGTATTTATATAAGTTTGAATTTATTGCTGCCTTAATGAGACTCCAAATGGGACACCAGTGCTGGAGTTGTGCCTTGTTTATTCGTAAGTTTCTAATCTTTTAAAGGATTGCTAAGACCTTGCAGGGACAGGAGATAGTGGGTGAATTACTCCCTTATCTTGCTGCTGGATGCCTTCACTGAAGGGATGAGACCCACGGAGGTTCCATGACTTACCTCTGAAGGTTTGTAAAGGGTGGTTAAAACGTGCAGATGATGTTTAGGCATTTTCCAGTTCGCTTCCTGCCAACAATGTTAATCACATTCCTTCAACTGTTCCCACCAAGCCCTTAGGGAAAAAATTATATATGTATGTATATGTATCATATACACACACGTATATTTATGTAATTTGAGGATAAACCAATTAGTTGGTCTAGAAGCAGATATGGTGAATGCAATGTGGTGAATATGGAGGGGTAAATAAAACCATGATCCATGCAGAGCACAGTTGAAGAGGAGAATAGTACGCTGAAGACTCTGTCTGCAGGGACAGGCAGAGCTCTGAAGGGTGGGATAAAGGGTGGGAAGTGGCGCCATTGGAAAGGGAAGGAGTCATGTATGAGGAAAACCACGAGGGTGGGTGCCCTGATGCCAAAACCGAAAAGCATCCAGTGGAGAGGAGGGAGTCCACAGTACCCAAAGCAGGAGAGGTCCTGGAGTGGTCAGGAGGATTCACTGACAGGGAGAACAGTAGTTTGGTAGGTTGGCTGGAGCCCAAGGAGGCAGCTGGTGTGGAGATGTGGCTATGGTAGCAGGTACAGCAGTGCAGCTCTGGAGTTTATCTAGGAATAATAACAATAACAATGGAAATAATCTACTGAGTGCTTTCCATGTGCCAGGTACTACACGGGCAATATCTCACTTTCTTTACAAATCTATGTCCTCTTTATACACAGCTTTTAAGAGCCAGAATCAGGATTCAAACACAGATCTGTCAGAGAGCAAAGCTTGTGCTCTTAACAAGCACAAAATTCAGTCTTAATAAAAGAGGCATGGGATGGGGACTAAAGGAGCTGATGAGAGCATAGCTGGGGAGCATGACTGATAGCTATGATGCCTTAAGGGATGACACATGGAGAAGTCTTGGGCCATCTCTCACCCCAGAGCGATGATGTGGTTTAGAAGACCCTAGGCAACACACTTGAGGTTGGAAACCAGGAGGTATGGATTCTAATGTTGATTCAGATCCCCCCAAAATTTCTTGACTTTAGGAAAGCCATTCAACCTTTGTGCCTTGGATTCAAAGGCACTCATGAAACAAAAATAATACTGCTTACTCTGTCTACTTTATGAAGCTACTGTAAGGATGAGATATAGTAAATTAGTTCATTTAAATGGTTTACAATTATTTGGCAAATGCTATGGGTCAGCACTGTGCCAAGCACTTCACATGCGTTCTTTCATCTAGCTCTCGTCATAACCTTGTGCACATGTATTATTATTACCATGAGATAAAAGAGGAAAAAAAGAAACATTTCAGAAAGTTCAAAGAACGACAAGCATATCAGGTTTGATGATTATGATTTTATAGGAATTAGTACTATCTGTTTAAAGAGAAGATGGTCAAAAGTCTCCTCTGGGGACTTCCCTGGTGGCGCAGTGGTTAAGAATTGCCTGTCAGGCTCAGTAGTTGTGGTACACAGGCTTGGTTGCTCTGCGGCATGTGGGATCTTCCTGGACCGGGGCACAAACCCGTGTCCCCTGCATCGGCAGGCAGACTCTCAACCACTGCGCCACCAGGGAAGCCCACAGGCGGATTCTTAACCATTGTGCCACCAGGGAAGTCCCCAAATTCTATTTCTTGACCTGAGTGGTAGTTACAAGAATGATGCCTTGTAATAACTTACTAAGTTACATATTTGTTTTATTCAGTTCTGTGTCTGTGTTTTATTTTTAAATAAAATGATTAACAAGTGAGGAAGAAATTAAGAGCAAGTAAGTAACAAATTTTACATGTCAGTTATTTCGGTCAAGGCCATGACACAGATTTTCACAGTCAAAAAAAATAGAACTCAGGGTTCACAAAATGACTTTGATTTGTCTTGAGATAGGAGAAAAAAATACAAAATGAGAGTAATGATAGTGTGGCATTTTCTGCCGAATTTTCTCACCTTTCCGATTATACATCATAAATGACTAATTAAACTGGTATTTCATTACAGAGTTCAATTAATTTATATGTCAATTAACTGCCCCCTTATCTTGATATTGTAAAACAATAAAATTAATTAAATGAGCAACAGGAAGGCACTTCTGTTGATAAAAGTTTTAAGTTAGATTTATAAAGGTCTTACCTTCAAACAAACTGGACAATTAATTTTATAATTCTTTGATTTCTAAGTATAATTCTACAATATAAATGATGGGTTTAAAAAAAAAAAAATTGCCTGCCAGTGCAGGGGACATGGGTTCGATCTTTGGCCCAGGAAGATCCCACATGCCGCGGAGCAGCTAAGCCCGCGTGTCACAACTATTGAAGCCCGTGCGCCTAGAGCCCGTGCTCCGCAACAAGAGGAGCCACTGCAATGAGAAGCCCGTGCCCTGCAAAGAAGAGTAGTCCCCACTCACCGCAACTAGAGAAAGCGCGTGCACAGCAACAAAGACCCAACACAGCCAAAAAAAAAAAAAAAAAAAAAAAAAAACTGCTTAAAAAAAAGAATCTCTGAAACTTCTAGAAAGAAAAAAGGATAGAGGCTGAGGTAAGGCACTCATAGGTATGTAATTAGGAATCATGTAATATAGCTGAAGGCTCAGCTATAGGGGAAATTTTATAGAGAAGTAATGTTGTTTACCTAAAATTCTGAATAAATGAATTTGGGATAATCTTGGCTCTATTTCTGAGAGAGAATGTATCAGATATAAAACAAATTGATCTTGGCCAACAGCTTTGAAACATTATCTGCCCCTAGAAGTTGGACATGTTTCAGGGTATTTTAAGTCTCAAGGGAAGTTATACTCTCCTTTACCTTATATCTAACTTTTATAGCCATTGCAACCTCACCAAGATGAAACAGATGCATAACAGGATTTGCATTCCTTCTCAGAATATGACTGCTGCAAGCAACCAGTTCAGAACTTACTTGTTAGCAATATTAATAGAAGTCTCAACCGTTTCCTCACAGGGCAAAATGCCCGGAGGGGAAAGAAGTCACCTGTCACTTTCTAATGTTATTTAATCTTTTTAGTCTGTCTGAGCTGTAAACTGTCAATCACAGTTAATGTTTAGTCACCTTGAATGCTGTTTAATCAGTAGAATGCTTTGTATATCTATAAATACATGATGACACAGGAATTAAGTCTTCACAATAATTACCCCACTACATCACTTGACATCATTACTCACAGGCAAGGCCAAAACCATTTTTAATCTCTCAGTTTTTCACTAAGAAATGTTTCATTACTGCTACATAAATGGAATTGTTATTTCACATTGAGAAAAACGGGCTACTCAAATCTGCACGTTTGGTTTTTTATAATGTCTGAATGGCCCTGTCTGTCGTTAAATGCTGCCGATGACAGGATAATTATGATCGTGGGAACTGATTGCTAAGTGTGTGTAGCAAGAAATAAGAGCAGCTCTGCTTCAGTATTTGATAAGTGATTTGTGTTATGTGCACTGAGGTTCATGCTAATGTATTTAACTTATTAAGCTCATTGAAAGATGACTTTTTTTAATGTAAAGAAATGAATGTAGGTCCTGAGACAATACGTTAATTGTACATGTCTTTGTGACTATGGGTGTTCCTTCCTTTCTAAGTTATTTTTCATTCTATTTCATTGTTTATGCCTTTATTCTTTCTTATATTTTCCAAATTATGTATACTGTGTATATAACATTTTTTACAAAGAGAAATATACATTTAAAAACATGTTAAAGTGATAACCACTTAGAAATATTACATAAAATAAAGACACACTTGGTTTAACATATTGTTATGTTCACTCTAACAACACCAGCTTCAAGTGCCTGCTTGCCATGGGTTCTTGGAATGCTGGTCATAGGGCCTCAATCTTCCACGAATGGCTCTGTAAGCATGGTTATTGGCATGGATTCAATTTTGAGGGCTGGGAAAATGCTGGCTGGTAAAGGTGCAGTGTATTTTGTTAGAATGTGAAGCCACAGATTTTTCTTGTTTTTTTCTTTCCTTCTTCCTTTCTCTGCTTCTCCTTCCTTCCTTCCTTCCTTCCTTCCTCTTACATATGGTTTATTTTTTAAGAAGCATCTTAAAATTTGTTTTTTCCTGTCTGATTTAAAAGGAAAGCAGAGAATGCATTCATTCGTTCCTTCATTCCACAGATATTTCTTGAGCACTACTATGTGTGCCAGGCCCTGTTCTAGGTACTGAAATACAGCAGGAAACAAAACAAGCAAAAATCCCTGCCTGCAGTGAGCTAAATCCTATGGAGGGAAGACCAAAGAAAACACAAAATCAAATAAATTTTATGCATGATGGTGATAACCTCTATGGAGAAAATCTGAAAAGGAAAGGAGAGAAGTGAGTGTGTGTGGAAGAGTTGAAATTTAAATGGATGTCATGGAAATTTCACTGACAAAATGCTATTTGAGTCAAGGTGACAGGTGGAGGCCCTGGGACCATCTGGGGAAAAAAAAACAGGAAGAAAAGAGGCTCTGAGGTGGGAATATGCAAGGAGGAGCTGCAAGGTGGCCAGCATGGCAAGGGTGTCAGGACGGAAAGCTGTAGGAAATGAAGTCAAAGAGGTAACAGGGGCTGCTCATGCAGGATCTTGGAAGCCATTGTAAAGACTCCAGAGAGTGGGATGCAAAGTTATAAAGGTTTTGAGCAGAGGAGTGCCATGATCCAACTTTTATCCTGACTCATTTTAGTGACTAGGTTAAGGACAGACTGAAAAGGGCAAGGTCAGAAGCAGGAAGACCAGTAAGAGGCCATTATGTATTCCAGGTGCAGATTTTGACTAGCCTGATCCCTATGGAGATGGTGAGAAGGAGAAAGATACTGGATATATTTTGAAGGTAGAGCCACTAGGATTTATTGGCTGATAAATGTGGGGCTCAAGAATGGTTTTTAGCCTGAGCAGCTGGGAGAATGAAGCTGACAAAAATAGAGTTGGTATTGAAAGGTGTGAGACTGGATGAGGTCACAAGGGAAAGAGGGTAGAAAGAGAAGAAATCCAAGGACTGAGCCCTGGGCACTCAGTGTTGAGGGTACGGGCAGGTAAGGAGCAAATTAGTCCAGATACTTCTACTTGCTGTAACCAGCAAAACCAGAAATGAATAATGGTCAAACTCAATAGAAGTACATTTCTCACTCACATAAAGTCCAAAATGGGTGCCCTGATTGGTGGGTGACTCTGATTCCATTCTGTGGCTTTTCAATCTTCAACTCATGGATTCTTAGGTCATCATGAGTATCTGCATCATGCAATGAGGAAGGAAGGAACGTGGAGGATGGTACATGGCGAAATTTTAGGAACCGTGCTTAGAAGTGGTACCCATGGGCCCTTCAAATTGCAAGGGAGATTCAGAAATGCTCACGAGAAACAGAAAGCACATTTGGTAAGCAGCCAGCCCGGCTCTGCCACAAGGAGGAACCAGGAAAGGGGGCTGAAAAAGACAGGCTTACTAGGCATTAGAAAAGTCAGTGGAGCATGATGTCCAGGAAGCCAAGTGAAGAGATGATTTCAAGGAGGAGAGAAAGGTCAACTGTGCCCATTGCTGCTGAGAGATTAAGATGAGGGCTAAGAACTGACCATTGGATTATTATTATTAACATTTTTGGCGACAACATTAATGGTAGAGTGATAGGGGCATTGACTTGGAATGAATTCAAGAGAAAAATAAAGAAAGGAAATTAGAAGAGTAGGCATGGCTAACTCTCTCCAGAACCTGTTGAATGTATATCAACACAAAGGTGTATCAGCTACCTTCCCTGCCATCGTTGTGACAGGAAACGGAATTCACCCCAGTTGGTTTAAATGAAGAAACTTTCAGGAAAGTATTACTTAAGGAGGTTTGGGCTGGGTCACGGGAGTAAACAACAGATGGTGATGTCCCAGGCACTAGCTATAGTGGGAAGCTGTTATCGCCTCTAAACTGAAGGGACAAGAAGAAGAAATCAGGTTACTGGAACACAATGAGAGACGAAAGAGCAGAGCAGAGTCACCCAGTGGGAGCTGTGGTCATAAAGAGAACCAGCTGTGCCTGAGATAGAGCATGGAAAGAAGGAGAGACCAGAGAAACTGCCCAGATCTTCACTGTCACCCTCTCCCAAAATGGATCAAAGCTAAGTCCACCAGCAAGGGAGCTCAGGAGATGTGGTCCATATAAGATGGGGTCTTTGTGCCATGGGTCCATCTTGCCACACTCAGCAGGTTGAGAGGGAAAGGACAGAACATAACAAGCTCAGATGGGTTGCTTGACTTGGATTTCAGAAGTGGAAGGGTGTTTGCTGCATCTCATAAGGGACATACCTTTTGCTCTATAGAGTGCTCAAGGGATAGTTATCATATCATTCTTGTTGGTTATCACACGATATGAAGAATGAAATATGATTATTCCAAATAACACTAAATGGGGTCTATATAAACACCACACTTGTGGAGATTAGCACACTGTGTTTACCTAAAATGGGAAACAAATATTTGACTAAGTCTCCAAAAACTGACTCAATGATAGCAACTATTCCACAGGAAGGGTTATATAAGTCCCACAATGTTCTGAGGCGGCAAATTGTGTGCATAACGAAAATAAGGAGGGGTTACTTAATAGCCAAGGCTACCTGCGTTTAACTGAAAAGGAAGTACATTTGTATTGGTAATCCACTTGCGGAGTACAGTTGGTAATTAGAAGGCCAGGTGAGGATGTAATGCAATTAGGTCACCTGTGTCCATATGCACATGCACCATTCCCAGAAAGGAATTAAAGAGGGATTCTGGAGTATACCAAAATTAGCATAACCACTATGCCATCTACCCCTGCCCCCAGCTCTTCCTCTTCTGATTTTGTGAAATACAAACACATCCAGGAATCATTGCTCTTTTGTGGAACAGATAACAGCTTTACACGTATTCATGTTTTCAATAATATATCCCTTGCAGAGCACCCTTGAGGTTTCTTTTATAACTCTCCTAATCATCTTCCACCCAATACAATTAGCATTATCTAAATTAGTTATCAGTTTACCAAATTGTCTCCTCCTTTTAAAGAAGTTGTATTGTGAAATTATAGGTATAGCCAGAGACAGAACCAATCGTCTATGCTTGCAGACATTTGGAGAGAGATAATGTTCTTAATCCTAATTAGAATTCTTATATGAACTCCTCAGAATCAGGGGTGATCTTTTTTTCCGTTTGGACCGAGACATGGTAAATCAGCTGATTTTCATTTGCCTTGACACATAGCACCTCCTATTCAAATGTGTTTATTTAAGCTCTGGGCCTTTTACCGTCTTTCTGCATTACTGCTTCTCCCAAAAATATCCATTTGGAATAGATTGCATTCCCTTATTCTGCAATATGATCTTCAGTACATATTAACGATTGTTTGAACCATGAGTCCTGCCTTTTGAAGTTAGTGCTTCCAAGCTCAGCGTTACAATGTTTCTATCAGATTGTCTCTCAAAGACTGGAAAACTGCGGATGGTCCTCCAAAATCTGTTCTCCCCTCTTTCCATAGCATTAGAATAGTTTAAATTCTAACACTCAAAAAGACTAGAGTGTAACACTGACGCTGTGCTCCCATTTATGAGATCCAGCTTCAGGATCTTGTGACCAGACATTTTTTTTTCTTTTTTTTTTTACTTTTTGGCTGCACCCCGCAACATGTGGGATCTTAGTGCCCCAACCAAAGATCGAAACTGCGCCCCCTGCATTGGAAGCGTGGAGTCTCAACCACTGGACCTCCTAGTTTAAAGGCATGTGGATGCTCAGCTAGAGACTACATTTTTGGCCTCCTTCGCACGGGAATGTGGTTATGTGACTAAGTTCAGGCCAAAGGAATGCGTGCAACTTTTGGGACTTCCACCTTTAAAGACAAGCCACTTGTCCCAATGCACTTCTCGTTCCTATTCCCATAAAGCTGGGACGTGGATGTGACCACGTCCATGTTTTGATTAAGCAAGGCCAGCTTTGATTATTCGGACAAGGACGAAGCCCTAAGGGATGACAAAACAACAAGATGGGTTCCTGAATGACCATGTGGAATATATTCTCCCTAGAACTATCTTCTTTAAGCCACTGTATTTAAGGTTGCTTTGTTAAAGCAACTTAACCTCTACCCTAACTAATACCATTGTCAAATGGGCTGAACTTTTCAAATATATCAGAAGAGATGAGATTAGATCAAAGCATAACTACCCTCAAGGAAAGTATCACTTTTCCTTAATTGTTGTGCTTGAGTTAGCAAAACATGGATTTATCCAGAACATTCTTCTTCCTGTCCCTGATGATGAAGTGTAAATCATAACTCTTACTCTCAACTTTCCAACATCTGGCCTTTTTTCAAACATTGCTCATTCAAACTAGAATCTGAAAAAAGTAATTATTTCTAAACAACTTTGTAACTATTGACTAAGTTAAAAATAGGATCAATTACCCAAGCACAAAAATTTGTTTTTTAAAATGTACTCTTTTACTGAGGATTTCCAAATTTAGAGTCATCAACAGCAGCTAATAATAATAATAATAATAAATAAACTCAAAAAGAAACCCCAAACGAAAACACAGAGAAAATTGTATCTTGGTCTTTTTGATTTTCCAGTGGGTGTATCTGGCTATCCATCTGTTTGGTTGCTACAGTGAATAATAGTGTTTGTTGGTGTAATTATATGAGTTGTCATTCAAAACAAGAAGACATTTCTCAAAGAAAATTGACTCCTAGAAACATTGTGACATATAGAAATGCACAAGATTTCTTTGTATTTCTTCAAGAAAGCATTCTGCACCTTGCTAACACAAGAAAACGCTTAGATGTGGCATTTGCTGCAATAATGAGGCATTTTTTTAAAACAACAGAATGAATCAGCACAAAAGCTTTCCCATATGCTGAGGTTGCAGCAGTAGATCCATTTTTATATTTTTAAATATTCAAGCGATTTGATATAAATACCGTTCATATTATCTCTCTTTCTTTCTGATTTCGGGGTCAGGATGGTGCATAGGTACAACCACACAAGTGGATCCCTGTCAAAGAAACTCACAAACACTCAAAAAGACTAGAGTGTAACACTGACGCTGTGCTCCCATTTATGAGATCCAGCTTCAGGATCTTGTGACCAGACATTTTTTTTTCTTTCTTTTTTTACTTTTTGGCTGCACCCCGCAACATGTGGGATCTTAGTGCCCCAACCAAAGATCGAAACTGCGCCCCCTGCATTGGAAGCGTGGAGTCTCAACCACTGGACCTCCAGGGAAGTCCAGTGATTAGACATTTTAAAGAGCAGAAATTACTTGATTATGGCAACTAAGCCAAGCCACTAAACCCCAGTCTTGTGGCCCCTGACTTGAAGCTTAATATTTAAGTTTTCTATGCACTCCTAGGTTCAAGGGAAGCAAGTGAAAGAGGCTAGAGATACACCAAGGATCCAGCCACAAACACAGATGTCGCTGGAGCATGGCCTCCCTTGTTTCTGTGGCACTGCTCATTTCTAATCAGCTTCTCCAGAATCAGACCATTTTCTACACCTCTTTCCATCTATCTGAGCCTTAAATATTGGTGTTTCTAAGAACTCTGACCTTTAATCTTTTATTAATGTATATACTCACTCTGGGGGATTTTATTCATGCTTATAACTTACAAAGAGAATTGTCAGTTGGTTATTTCTGGCTGTTCCTCCCCAGAAATCTCAAATGCAAAATAAGCAAGACTCAGCTTCCAAAGTTCCCTTCAAAAGTGCCTTCCCCTCTATTTCCTATTAACGAATAGTACCACTACTTATCCACACCAGAAACCTAGGAGGTAGTCTTCATGCTTCCTTCTCTGCCAGCCCCTACCTCTGAATCTCCTCCTCAGCTAAATCTTGCTGATTCTATCTTCTAAGTGTCAGCTGTGTCCCTTCTGCTTATGACTGCTTGTCTGCCCCTATCTCCACACATCAAGTCACTTGTAAGTTTCCAAATTGGACTCCCTGGATCCTGATTTGTCAGGTTCTCACCTTCAGTTCACTCTCATGTTGCCACCAGGGTAATCTTCCTAATATGAAATTTTCTCTCTCTGATGGCCCTCCACTTAAGAAACCTGAGGAGCTTCCAACAGAGCAAAGCCCAAAGCTCTCAGCAAAGTACATGCACCTTATTCATCCACCAACAATTTATTAAGTGTCTACTACATGCTAGGCACTTTTCTGGGTGTTAGGGATTAACCAGTGAACAAAACAGACAAAAAAAAAAAAAAACCTCCCTGCTTTCAAGGAGCTTAAATTCTGGTGGGAAAGACAGATAACAAGCAACTTAAATAAATTAAAAGTATATTAAATATTGATGTTTTAAGTTAGAAAAATAAGCAAATAAAAAGAATTGTGTGCATGTGTGTATGTAGGGGATGTTGATATTTTATGTAATGTGACCAGAAATACCTCACTGAAAAGATGATATTGAGTAGAGACTTAAATGAGGTGAGGGAGCAAGCCCAGCATATAGCCTGGGAGAACACTGTAGGAAGATTGGACAGCAAGTGCAAAAGCACTGAGGCCGATGAGGGCTTGGTGTTTTCAAGAAACAGTGAGAACTCCAGGGTGGCTGGGGCAGAAGGGGGAGAGAAATAGGAGATGAAGTCATAGAGATAACAGGGGTCAGATCATACAGGGGGGTTTGAGTAATTGTAAGAATTTCAGCCATTATTCTGAGTGAGATGGGAGACCCATAGAAAGGTTTTGAGTAGAGGGATAACATGATCTGTTTGACTTTGTTTTTCCATAGGATCACTCAGGCTGAAGCAGGGCAAGGGTGGAAGCAGAGAGACTAGTTATTGCTACTGCAATAATCTAGGCAAGAGATGATGATGGCTTACACTAGGCCACAGTAGGATGTTGAGAAGCCATAGAATCCTAGATAGATTTTTTAGGGTATGGATAACAGTATTTACTGACAGATCAAATGTGGGGCGTAAGACAAAGAAAGGAGTCAAGAAAGTCCTGAGCAACCAGAAGGGTGTGGTTGTCATTAACAGAGATGGGAAGACTGGAGAAATGAGTTTGGAGGGTACCAGAATGAGCTCTATTTAATCACATTAAGTTTGAGGGGTCTATTAGATATACAAATGGAGATGTAGGCAATTGAGAGATGATAAGGAAATGGCAGAGCATTCTAAGAAGAGGGATTAGAGAGATACTGAAAAACCGTAAGAGTTAGAAGTCAAGTGATCCATCTTCCTTCAAGGAGGAAGGTGGATCCATAAGGTATAATGTCACTGATTGGCCAAGTGAGGTGGAACCAGATAATTTACCATTGGCTGTAGCAATGTGGAGGTCACTGGTGACCTGGATAGAAGTAGTCCTAGTGGAGAGGTGAGAGCAAAATGCCTAATGGGAGGCGGTTCAAAGAGATGGAGAGAAATTGGTGACAACAGTATAGACAACTCTTTCAAGAATTTTTGCCATGAAGAGGAGAAAAGTGGGAACAAGAGAGATTTTTTTTTTAATGGATGAAATATTTGATGCTGAAGGAAATGAATGATCCATGAGGGGATCAAAAATCTGGAGACCAAGGAGAGAAAGGAAGGAATTGAAACCTTAAGTAGGTAAGTGAAGGTGTGATCTAGTATAAAATAATCATCTGGGTTATTTCATAATTGAACATATACCGAAAGTTAAAAATTCAGCTAACTAGACTTATTGTGGTGATCATTTCACAGTATATACACAAATGTGGAATCATTATGTTATATACCTGAAACTAATATAATATTCTATGTCAATCATTCCTCAAATTTTTAAAAAATAAATTTATTTTATTTATTTATTTTTGGCTGGGTTGGGTCTTCATTGCTGTGTGCGGGCTTTCTCTAGTTGCAGCAAGTGGGGCTACTCTTTGTTGCGGTGCATGGGCTTCTTGTTGCGGTGTATGGGCTTCTTGTTGCGGTGGCTTCTCTTGTTGCAGAGCACGGGCTCTAGGCTCGTGGGCTTCTGTAGTTGTGGCACATGGGCTCAGTAGCTGTGGCGCACGGGCTTAGCTGCTCCGCAGCATGTGGGATCTTCCCGGACCAGGGCTTGAACTCATGTCCTGCATTGGCAGGCAGATTCTTAACCACTGTGCCACCAGGGAAGCCCCTCCTCAATTTTTTTTTATAATTAATAATAATTTATTCCACACTTAATATTGACCAGGTATTGCTTTAAGCATTTTATAGTTATTGATTAATGTATTCATTTCCAAAAATACTGATTCATTAAATTAATATTTTGTGTCAAAGTTAATTCAAATTTGTCTGTTTTTTAACATCTTTATTGGAGTATAATTGCTTTATAATGGTGTGTTAGTTTCTGCTTTATAACAAAGTGAATCAGCTATACATATACATATATCCCCATATCTCTTCTCTCTTGCATCTCCCTCCCTCCCACCCTCCCTATCCCGCCCCTCTAGGTGGTCAAAAACCACCCAGCTGATCTCCCTGTGCTATGCGGCTGCTTCCCATTAGATATCGATTTTACATTTGGTAGTGTATATATGTCCATGCCACTCTCTCACTTTGTCCCAGCTTGCCTTTCCCCCTCCCCATGTCCTCAAGTCCATTCTCTAGTAGGTCTGCGTCTTTATTCCTGTCTTGCCCCTAGGTTCTTCATGACCATTTTTTTCCCCTTAGATTCCACATGCATGTGTTAGCATACAGTATTTGTTTTTCTCTTTCTGACTTACTTCACTCTGTATGACAGACTCTAGGTCCATCCACCTCACTACAAATAACTCAATTTCATTTCTTTTTACAGCTGAGTAATATTCCATTGTATATATGTGCCACATCTTCTTTATCCATTCATCTGTTGATGGACACTTAGGTTGCTTCCACGTCCTGACTATTGTAAATAGAGCTTCAATGAACATTGTGGTACATGACTCTTTTTGAATTATGGTTTTCTCAGGGTATATGCCAGTAATGGGATTGCTGGGTCGTATGGTAGTTCTGTTTTTAGTTTTTTAAGGAAACTCCATACTGTTCTCCATAGTGGCTGTCTCAATTTACATTTCCACCAACATTGCAAGAGGGTTCCCTTTTCTCCACACCCTCTCCAGCATTTGTTTGTAGATTTTTTTTTTTTTTTTTTGCGGTACGCGGGCCTCTCACTGCTGTGGCCTCTCCCGTTGTGGAGCGGCTGACCGGTGTGTGGTGATACCTCATTGAACCTGTGTCCCCTGCATTGGCAGGCGGATTCTTAACCACTGTGCCACCAGGGAAGCCCCTCCTCAATTTTTAAAAAGCTAAAACTTCAGGATGTAATGGGGTAACCTGAGCACAGTTATTTACATTTGGTGCATTTAAAACACTATATTTCTTTTGTAAGGACAGAAGCCTGAAATAAAAAAGGCTTTGGGGGCTTCCCTGGTGGCTCAGTGGTTGAGAGTCCGCCTGCCGATGCAGGGGACGCGGGTTCGTGCCCCAGTCTGGGAGGACCCCACATGCTGCGGAGCGGCTGGGCCCGTGAGCCGTGGCCGCTGAGCCTGTGCGTCCGGAGCCTGTGCTCCACGACGGGAGAGGCCGCAACAGTGACAGGCCCACATACCCCAAAAAAAAAAAAAAAAAAAAAAAGACTTTGGTAATTTCTCCTGTGAACCTTGAAGATCAAGTGGCATAGAAAGAGCACTGACTGGAGGAAGTGCACTTGGGTTCCAGGCCTGGCTCATCCATGAACTTACTGGGTTGGCTCAGAGCCTCTCTGAGCACTTGGTCCTTTACCGCTGAATAAAGGAAGAACTCTCAAGTGTTTCCTTTTCAGATGCTTTGTGATGCTGGACCTCCAGCTTGATTTTCACAGCGTGCCACCTTAGCAGTGTTCAGGATGCCACACCAAGAAGCAGACATGCCCCTTCCGTAATTTCCAGAACCCTGGAAGTTGCTTTCCCCAGAAACTGCAAGGGAAATGCACTGTGAAACACGCCCATTATCTGAGCCACTGTCCACAACTGATTCCCAACACCTGAGCTGCAGCGGAATCATCCAGGTGCTACTAGCATTACAAGATTCTGTCCTCACTCTCAGATATGCCATAATCTGAGTGAGGCCATGGAATCTATATTTTCACAAATTCCCTCATGTGATCCAGGTAATTGGTCAAGTTTGAAACTATTGGTTTAGAGGTCTGAACCTTTCCTATGCATTTACATTTACTAGTTTACATTGTTATTATTGGCAGAATGTTATTCATCAGCTAAGTGAGATAAATGAGAAAATGGTTCAACCTGCATAATCTTTCTCCTAAATATTAAATGAGTACAAAATAAAGTGTAGTCTACAGTAGTGAAAGCTACTCATTTACTTTTCCTATTTTATTATGAAAATTTTCAAACATACAGAAAAGTTGAAAGGCTTACACAGTGAATAGTTATATACCCACCACCTAGATTCTACTATTAACATGTTACATTACTTGCTTTAAATCACTTACCTATCTATCCACCAATCCATCTTATTTTTTGGTTGCATTTCAAAGTAAGATGCAGACATCATTACACAACACTCCTAAAGAATAGAGCATGCATATTACAAATAGAGTTAAATATTTGTTCGTGAATTCTTACTTTTGAGGTAAAATTTTCTTACAATTAAATGATCGTAAGTGTACCATTTAATTTTGACAACCTGTATAGCCTAAACCACTATCTAGATATAGAAAAGTATCAACCTCCTCCACCCCAGGAGCACCATAGATCAATTTTGCATGTTCTAGAACTTCCTGTATGTGGAATCATACTGTATATATTCTTTTGTGTCTGGCTTCTTTTACTCTGCATAATACTTTTGAAATTCTTACATATTGCATGGTTTAGTAGTTTGCTCCTTTTTGTTGCTGACTAGCATACTATGAATGAATTTACCACAATTTATTCATTCTTCTGTTGATTCTTTTTTTTTTTATTGGAGTATAGTTGCTTTACAATGTCGTGCTAGTTTCTGCCGTACCGTGAAGTGAATCAGCTATACGTGTATATATATATATATATATATATATATATATATATCCCCTCCATCTTGGACCTCTCCGTCGCCCCGCCCCCGCACCAGGGCCGTTACCAGGTTGGGTTGTTATGAATTAAAAGCTTTTATTCTTGTAAAAGTTTTTTTTTAAAATATGTTTTCATTTCTCTTGGGCAATTACACAGGAGTGGAATTGTTGGGACATAAGATCGGTGTATATTTAGTTTTAGAAGAAATCGTCAGGCTGTTTTCCCAAGTGGTTATGCCATTTTACATTCCCACCAACACTGTATGAGAGTTTCAGTCACTCCCATTTCCCCACTAATATTTGATGATATCAGTCTTTTAAATGTTAACTATTCTGGTAGGTGCGTAATGGTGGTTTTTTTTTTATATTGAAGTATAGTTGATATACAATGTTGTGTTAGTTTCAGGTGTACAGCTGTAATGGTATTTTGTTATGGCTTAAATTTGCATTTCCTTTATGGATAATGATGTTAAACACCTTTTTTGTGTACTCAGGCATTTATATATCTCCCTTTACCGTTCAAATCATTTTTCTAATTTTAAATTGGGCTATCTTTATATTTTTAGTTGTATAAGTTATTTACACATTTTGGATGCACATTCTTTGTCAAATATATATTTCATAAATATTTTCTCCTCATCTGTGATTTGCCTGTTCCTTTTCTTATTGATGTTTTCTGATGAGCAGAGTTATAAATTTGAAGTCTAATTTATCAGATTTTTCTTTTTATTGTTTGTGCATTCTGTGTCCTAAGAAGTATTTGCCTACCCTCAAACTGCAAAAATATTATCCTATACTTTAAAAATCTTTAGAGTTCTAGCTTTTACATTTAAGTGTATGATCCATCTTGAATTGATTTTCCTCTGTGATGTGATGTAAGATCAAGGTTCTTTTTTCATTTTCCCATATGGTTATCCAGTTGTTCCAGCACCATTTGTTGAAAAGACTTTCGTTCCTCATTGGATTACTTTAGTACCTTTATCAAGAATCAAATGGCAGTAAGTGTGGGCTCTTTATTCGGTTCCATTGCCTATTTATCTGTCTGTGTGTCAATACCACAGGTTTTGATTACTGTAGCTTCATAATAAGTCATAAAATCAGAAAGCAAAGTTCTCCAAACCTGTACTTCTTTTTCAAGCTCCTATTAGATATTCTAGGTTCTTTGCATTTCCATACAAATTTTAGAATCAAAGTATATTCATATACTCTTAAAAACTGAAGTTTAAAATGTTTAATATAGCCATGCATCCGAATAGAGTTCCATGCATCCAAGAAGAGTTTTATGCATTTATGTTCCTGTATTAATTGATACACTAACATCTTAAGGTCACTCACCTCATCATGAGAGTCAATATTTCTTCCCATTGGTACATCAACTACTCCCAAATCATGTGGCACATTGCTTCTACCAGTGAGCCATTTGTAGTTAGCAGCTCTGCATTTTTCAGACTGGATTAACTAACCAGGTCCTATCACATCATAAACACAACTAGCTACAATAACAAAGTAGCTCATTACTTTGACTAAAATCAAGTAAATTCAAATATCAAAATTTTAACTGATCCATTAAAAAATTTCTGGCTTGTTTGTTTCAAGTGAATCCTACTGAATAAGCTGAAACAAAATTTGTGATTTCTAAAGAAAACTGAAGAAAAAATTTATTCCAATTGCTCAACTAAGTTTTAAATAAAGATTTCTATAAAGAACAGCTTACCATGACTTAAATATTCTTTCTGCAAGGTATCATAGAGTGATACTTTCCAAAGCCTAGTTATTTTATCCATCATATGGTCATTAGTAGCAACGGGGTAGCAGAGCTTCTCTTTTTAAATTCTTTTTTTTTTCCTTTTAAAATTCTAGTCGATTCCACACTTTCTCAAAGATTCTTTCTATCTTGAGAAAATGGTTTGGAAAAAAGAATAACTAGTGGAAGGGGAAAGGGAAAAAGAAGTCTTTCTTATAAAATTAAATCTTTAGCAGACACTGCATGTACTTAACATATTCACAGAAGTATCCCCTCCAGTTATGTTGCAAAAGCCATGCAAATAATAATTGTGGCTAAGTGCACAACACTGACAGTCAATATTGTTTTTTCCAAACTTGTACTCATTATTCTTTACAGTATTCATGCATTTTGTGAAAGATCAAAAGATTCACATATCATATGGAGTGCTTTAGGGAATAACTTGCTGAGTACTTTAAATGCACAATGTTCCGTAGCCTTTTAAATACGGATTTCACTTCTCTCTTCTTTGTGATAAAGAAATAACAAGATAGAGCTAGATGTTTTTTCTTAATATAATAAAATGTCTATTTTAAGATATAAGATAAAAGTTTGATATTTTTATCTGTAATTCTAAATACAATTCTGTGATCCAAAATAATAAATTATGGGTTTTCTTCCATATGTGTGTTGAAAAAGCCTCCATATGACCCAACCCCAACAGATTCTCAAGCAATTCGTTACACAAACATGCCACAACTTTTATTGAAGTTACTAAATAATAAAACTGATTCAGTTGCCTGAAGACACTGAAAGGGTAGCCTTTCTGGAAACTGAGAACAGGACTCCATTCCAAAAAGCTTTAATATAAAATAAGGTGGGAGGAGCTAGCAACAGGCATATTTCAGTGAGCAAGGATATAAAAACATAAGGGAGAAAATTCTTAAGAGAAAAGGAGTCTGGTTTACTAGCCAAATTTCCCTTACCCAAGATGAATCAAAAGGAGTTGGGAAAAAAAAAAAAAGGAGTTGGAAAGGTTTGCCATTCCCAGACTCCGCATAAAGCTCATTAGTATTTCTTCCGCCCATAAGGTTATTATCAACAATAACATTAAGAGGCGGTTATCGACATGAACACCACCAGCTGGAAGACACTGCTCTTCGAACAACAGCTTAGAAGAGAAACCATGAAAATTTCCAAAACTCACCTATGCCAATGTGAACCATACCAGAAAGGCATTCTCCCAATACCCCCCAAAATATTAGTGATTAGATATTTTAGGAACACTGCTTTCCAGGCTTGGTTTTTTCCCCCCGATAAATCATACTAGTTTAACTGACATTAGTTATCCAGATCAATAATTACAATATCGAGGTTTTTGTTTTTGTTTTTGTTGCAGTCACTTTACCCTGGTGCTTTCTACAGCATGTACATTCAACCGAGGAATAAGGAGGGGACAACTGAAGGAGAAGAGGGAAGGAAAGACCTTATAATGTATAAGGATAGGAGTGCTGGCACCATATTACCATAGGATACTGAACAGGTGACACGTTTATGTTTTCCAATCCAGCCAAATATTCAAAAATTTTGCAGCATGGGAAAGCACACAAGAAGGAGGTTGAATGGTACATGAGTCAATTCAAAGCATATATGCTTCAGCAGCTGGGAGAAGAATGTCACTCACTCATATGTAACCACTTTGCACAAGGATGCACACAAACACCCTTTATTTGATCCATTCCTGTCACAGTGTTTTCCTGCCACAGACCAAATTCTGGTAGAGGGGCATGGATAAGAGAGGAGGGTTCATCATCATAAAGCCTTTCTTCCTGAGAAGTCCTTGTTTTCCTATTGTGGAAAAAAAAAAATGCTGGGAAAAACTGGAGAGTGTATTGATTTGGAGCAACTCACTTTACTCCAGAACAAACCGAATGAAAACTGTTCTTTAATGAAGCATAACAGTGTAGAGAATTCTGCTTAAATATTTGCTCAGATAATATTTTCTTACTCTGAAGCTGTGAATCTGGCAACACAGACAGATTAATAATAGCAATGAGCCCCGTGACTGTTTGAAGAGAGACTCTGTGTATCCAGAGGCAGCAATCAAATTAGCTTTGATAACATCTACCACAGAACCATATACAGAGTGCCAGGGAGCTCTCCTCCATGAGCCTAAATGTTTAAAGTTGTGACACTGGCCCCTCTACATCCTAGAGTGTTGCTCTAGTGAATGCTACTGAAATTACAAGGTCAGAAAGTGCATGAAGTTGTGCCATCTGATTCAGCCTCAGCTTCAGAAATAGTATTTCAAAACACTTGAAGGAAAACTGCAGCCTTTAAATCCATATTTACATTTAACATCACAATACAGAAGATGTCTGGATAATAATCCTGAACTAAAGAAGCCAAAAACATAAAATAGTGATCTTTAGGGAAAAGAAAAATATGTCTATAAATATAAATATGTATATTTATATATATACAACTAAAGAAATAGGGTTTTTTTCTTTTATAATGAGAAGGAGAGGAAGAAAACAATAAACAAAGTGAGATTTAGGTTTTCCCCTATTAGACTATCAGATCATTTACATCCAGTGTTGGTGGCATGCAAAATAATAGGCATTAGCATAGCTGCTGGTGACCTTGGAAACTGATACAATCTTTGTAGAGGGCAATCTGACAATACATATCAAAAATCTTTAAAATGGGGACTTCCCTGGTGGCTCAGTGTTTAAGAATCCACCTGCCAATGCAGGGGACACAGGTTCGTTCCCTGGACTGGGAAGATCCCACATGCCGTGGAGCGATTAAGCCTGTGAGCCACAACTACTGAGCCTGTGCTCTACAGCCTGCGAGCTACAACTACTGAGCTCTCGTGCCACAACTACTGAAGCTTGCACACCTAGAGCCTGTGCTCCGCAACAAGAGAAGCCACTGCAATGAGAAGCCCACGCACTGCAACGAAGTGTAGCCCCCGCTTGCTGCAATTAGAGAAAGCCTGTGCACGGCAACGAAGACCCAACACAGCCAAAATAAACAAATAAATAAAATGAATAAATATTTTAAAAAATCTTTAAAATGGACTTAGAAATTCCTCCTCTATGAATTTACACTGAGGAAATAGATAAAAAGAAATTTAAAATGTTTATTTTGGCTTTGATCATAAAAATTAAAGACAAGTTGAATATTCAAAATAGGGGGTATGTTTTATATAAGGAAGATACACACAATGTCTACTAAGAATTTAATATCAGTTTTTGATATTAATATGCAGATTTGATATGAAAATATGTTCACAATATATCAGCATATTACAGAGCAATCTTTTTGTCATGTTCTTGATTTTATAAAATATGTGTGCTATGTATGTCCAAGCACAGAAAAAGAGGCAATTATCTCATAAAATGTTTGTAAATAAGCTTTTGCTGTTTTTCTTATTCTTTTCACTGTTGCTTAACATACTTAATACGTGCACAAGTTCATTTTACAATCAGAACTAAAGCTATAAAACTGTTTCCATTTTGAACAAATAAAGAAGCAATCCATTTGATTTTAAAATAAAAACTTTTTTGAGTGCTCAGCACCAAATTCTACTTTAATACATAAATTCATACTTAAGTGATTATTATTTTTTTCAAAAAATCAAATCTAGAAACTTTGACCAAAGGTGGCACTATTTGTGCAGGTTCAGTTACAGAGAACAGAATCTACTCTGGTTCACTGAGGTAGAAATGGATTTATTACACTGTACAGCATGGCCTATGCTATGGGTGGGATGGCCAAAGAAACAGATTCTAGGCTGAGTTTCTAGGAACTGCCTGAAGCAGTAGATCTGTTAATTCTTCTTAACTCAGTCTTTGGTAAACATATCTGACTGGTGAAATCAAATTACATTTGAGTCTACATCTAGTCTGCAAGGGAGTCCAGGAATTGTAGTTTTCAGATTTTTAGCTTCTGCAGCATAGGAAAGCACACAAAAAAGAGGTTGAATGGTGAGTGGGCCAATCAAAAGTATATGCTTCAGCAATTGAGTAGAAGAATGTCAGCTAATATGTGGAGAGATTTCTATTATTAGTTTGCCAAGTGAATGTTATAAACCTTTTCTGCAGAGTTTCTATTCATATACCACAGCTGATGGAAGGAAAGAAGTGTGGTGGATGGAATATGTCCAGAAAACAAACAGGTCAGAAAAACAGAGTTGGTAAATTCATCAATTATCCTTCTCTTTATACTTCATCTTGTTCAAATAAATCTTTTAAAAGTTTTAATGAGATATCTATTTTAAAATAGTTTTAACTTCTTTATACGTGTGTTTCATGAAATTTTAATACTCTTTTCAAATTCAAACACAATTTTATTTGTTAATAGCCTTTAATCATAACAGGTAATCTTAGCTAAATAATTACCTTTCTAAATTAAATAACAGCATATATGCTTAGTTCATAAACTTTTTCTGAGTTCTCCCTGGCAGCGGTATTTTCAGATAATGGTACACATAATCTTCATATTTTTTATGTGTCTTTCAACATATGGGTGTATGTATCTGTTCTTAATCTTTCACTGGCAATGATGATGTTTTATCACTCTCTCTACTTTCTCTGCTAGAAAAATATTACTCACCCTTCAGGACTCAATCCCAAAATCTCCTCCTCTGAAAAGGCTTTCCAAATTTTATGCCAGAATTTTATTGTTTTCACCCTGTTTCTCTGTACCATCACTACTAAAAGACTTAGCATAGTGTATTGTAGAGAGTATAATACCTGTCTCCATTTCTGCCCCTTCCCCCTCACACTGAGAGCAATTTGAGGACAAGTTTTGGTTATGTGACCTC
The DNA here is from genome assembly GCF_008692025.1 of Phocoena sinus. Lineage (NCBI taxonomy): Eukaryota > Metazoa > Chordata > Mammalia > Artiodactyla > Phocoenidae > Phocoena > Phocoena sinus. The sequence continues at coordinate 134,148,860 of NC_045764.1, forward strand.
CGCTGGGAGCACGGGGGTGAATGTACTAAGAACGGAAGAGGAGTGATCCTCCAAAGGAAAATTAGCATGCTCTCATTAGAAGAAGGAGGAAGAAAATCAATGAATGGCCACTGTACAATAAAGAGAACATCCCAACTGGATATCAAAGGCATTTCAAAGGAAAAAAGTCAGTCTAAAGGCTCACATATGATTCCATTTATATAACATTCTCAGCATGACAAAATTATAGAGATGGAGAAGAAATTAATGGTTGTTAGGGCGTAAGAATGGTGGTGGAATCGTACTCCTGGGCATATATCCAGAGAAAACCCTAATTGAAAAGATATAAGCACCCTTATGTTCGTAGCAGCACTATTTACAATAGCAAAGACATGGAAGCAACCTAAATGTCCATCGACAGATGACTTGATAAAGATGTGGTACGTATATATAATGGAATATTAGCCACAAAACAAGAAAGAAATAATGCCATTTGCAGCAACATGGATGGTCCTAAAGATTATCATACTAAGTGAAGTAAGTCAAAGACAAATATCATACGATTTCACTTATGTGTGGAATCTAAAATATGAACTTATTTACAAAACAGAAACAGACTCACAAACATAGAAAACAAACATGGTTACCAAAGGGGAAAGGGGGTGGGGGAGGGATAAATTAGGGGTTTGGAATTAGCAGATAAAACTACTATATATAAAATAAACAACAAGGTCCTACTATATAGCACAAGGAACTATAGTCAATATTCTGTAATAAACCGTAATGGAAAAGAATATGAAAAAGAACATATATATATATATACTCTCTCTCTCTCTCTCTCTCTCTCTCTATATATATATATATATATATATATATATACACTTATATATAACTGAATTACTTTGCTGCACACCAGAAACTAACATAATATTGTAAATCAACTATACTTCCAAAAAAAAAAAAAAGAATGGTGGTGGAGAAGAAAAGTAGGTATGACTATAAAGTCATGGAATAGTTCTACATATTGATTCTGCTGGTGGTTAGGTTATACAAATGTATACATGCAGATCAGAGTTCTGAAGAAAAGAAAATGTGATCCAAGAAACTCTTATCCAGTGAGGCAAATATTATTCTTGTATGAAAGCTACAGGTAGATATTCTCAAACTAGGGAAAAAAAACCCTTAGAAATAAAGCATCCATATACCCTTGTTTAGAAAAAACTACTTGACAATTAAATTCATCTTATTCTGAGATTAATCAAAAGTCATAACTTAGAATGGAAGCTGTTGTAAAAGAACTGGAAATGAGCATTATAGTCATTTAAATGTATTAAATGAATTAGTACAATACATTTTTAAAGATCAAAATCTCAATATTACAAACATGGGCGTTGTACAAATAATAACATAAAAACTGGGAAGTGAGAGCAGAGGAGATGAGAGAGTATGTAAGAGTACAAAGATTCTCTTATTTCACAGAAAATCTTAATTGGTAATATCTAATTTTTTTTAACATCTTTATTGGAGTATAATTGCTTTACAATGGTGTGTTAGTTTCTGCTTTATAACAAAGGGAACCCGCTTGGTAATATCTAATACTGAAACATACATAACTGCAGTTCAAACTTGTTATAATCATTTTTCTTAAATTTAGAGATATCGGGCTTCCCTGGTGGCGTAGCGGTTGAGAGTCCGCCTGCCGATACAGAGGACACGGGTTTGTGCCCCGATCCGGGAAGATCCCACATGCCGCGGAGCGGCTGGGCCCGTGAGCCATGGCTGCTGAGCCTGCGCGTCCGGAGCCTGTGCTCCGCAATGGGAGAGGCCACGACAGTGAGAGGCCCGCGTACCGCAAAAAAAATTTAGAGATATCATGTGGAATATGTTAATTCTTACCATGAAAACACACTTAGTTTAAGTTCCACAGTTCCTGAAGTTTCCTTTTCCCCATTAAATCAAAAGAAAATTATATGTATTTTGTTTTTGTTTTATTAAAAATAACTTCTAGAGTATGGTCTCCATTTTATAAAAGCATTTCTCTCTCTCCCTCTCCCTCTCTCCCTCTCTCTCACTCTCTGTATTTGTAGGTGTACACACAAAAAGATATCTGAAAATATGTTCATCTAATGTAATGACTACAATATCATTTCTGGGTAATTGAATTTGAGGTGATTTAAAAATATTCAGCATTATTTGTCAATGTCTGATTCTTTTCTATGTGTATGTTTAATTTTTATTAAAATAGTGAAATTTTTTTCTTACTTAAAAATATGGATATAAAATCTGCCACAGAAAATTATTAGAAAATGAGTCAACAGTTGTTATTTCTAGGTGGTGGATTTATTTAAAACTTTTTTCTTTGTACTTTAATATTTTTTAAATTTTAGAAATAAATAATATTTTAATTAATAAATAAAAGATGAGCAGTGACTTGAGACACTAAGGAAGACTTTTCCAATATCTGAAATTTATCGTTGAAATTAAGGCTAGATAAAAAACAACACCTCAGGTGGACAGGAGGATCCGGAAGCACTGTGCTCCATTTTTAGGTTCTTTCTCTGCACTACTCTAAATCAGTTAATATATTTTCATTTCTTAGTAGTCAGATCTGCACACTAACCAGTTGGCAGTGTGACCACCATCTCAACGATCTGGGTTTTCAACGAAAGATGCGGTGATAGAGTTTCTTATCCCTGTTGATTTGAAGGAATATTTGTGAGTGCTTCAGTTTACATGGTTTCATTTGATGCCCTGGGAAAGGACTGGACAGATTCCCCCAGCCAAATGAAAGCCTCTCTGAAACTGGGAAGTGAGCAAGGTGTGGAACAAGCTGAAAATATCATGTAGATCTTAGTAGAGAAATCTGAGTAGAAAGTAGGGTTCAGAGAAGAAAATCTACTTCAGGTACCACCTATGAGGTATAGGCATTGACACTCCTCTGTGTAAAATGTTCTGACTTCTAAGAAAGTCTCATGGCTTGGAACAATGCTGTTGCTATTCAAACACAATCTACTGTAAGATTTACAAGTACTTCCAAAGATTCTACTTTGACAATGGCTTACATTTGTTTGCAGATCTGTGTGGGTTATCCTAAATGAAGGGAAAGAGAACTGGGGACTTGACCCAATACGACCGATATGACTGTGAAGCACCCTTTCCATGACTGTGTCCAGAGAGATGGGCTGGAATTGAAGAGCAGAGCTGATCTTTCTGGGAATCAAATTACAACTTAGAGGAGCATCTGCTAATCAGAACAGCTATTATTTATCAAATGCTTAAGGTGGACCTGCAACTATACTAAGTATTTGACATAATAAAATACTAAGTATCTTATTTAACCCTCATGATCTCTATTATCTTCATTTTATAGATGAGGAAATTGAGGATCAGAGAAGTTAAGAAACTTACCCAAGGTTACATGGTCACATAGCTGGGTAGCACAGGATCCAAACTAAGATCGACTGTGCCGTCTGTTGTGTGTCCTTGTTGATATCTGCTGCAAAGAGGGAGGCTACATAAAACTTGTGGTAGTCACAGATCTGATAAACTTCAACACAGGAAGGTGGAATTCTTCCTCTTGATTTTAAACCCCAGTACAACTTTTATATATTATGGCCAAATGTAACAATACCAAAACATAAATTGAAAATAACAGTACAAATAATGTCTATTCTAAAATCACACTTAGCCACTGAAAAACCCTCTGGATTTATCAGAATACAAATAAAAGAGTGATGAATGCACTTTACAGAAATGCATGAAGGTATACCAAACCAGCCAATTTGTCCTGAGACAAGACCATGTAACAGTTCTAAAGTCATGGGTGTTTAGAATCTATTGAAAATATTACTTCTCTATAATGAATGTAATGTTAATCAAATGATAATGGTTTCTGTTTAAGGACTACAGAGAGTGGATAATACAAAACCACTTATATTTTGCTTTGATTTGCAATTTATACTATTTGTGCAGCAACAGATTTACCTGCCTATTGAATGTTGCTTATTCAGACTAGTAAATCAGTTTGTTTTCCCTGAGCATAAACCAAGTGAGTAAGTTGGGGAGTGTTCACACGTTAAGGAGAAGTAAGCGGGTGTGTAGTGCACAGATCATGTAGTGCAGAAGACTGGACTTGTTATTCTTTGACGACATTGAAGAAATCCCTGCCCTCATGGAATTTATGGTCTAGTTGTAGAGATAAAATGTACACATATAAGACACCTTAAATTTTTGAAGCAACATGTTAACAAAAGCAAAAAAAAACAAGAAGTAAATTATAATTAAATACAAACGTTCTAAGGATATGCAAAGAATAAAATGATTAGAACAAAGATATAAATAGTAAGTGACGATTTTTGAACTGAGTTTACATGAAGCCTTCCGAGGATGAAAAGCTTATGAAAGATAATCCCCAACACCTAGTCTAAATTAAATAAAGGTTGCTGCTTTTTTTTTTCATGTTAAATATACCAAGAGACATACGTGGTCCTCTATCAGTAGAGTTAAGAAGTGAACTCTGCTTTTCCTTTAACAAGAAGACTGTCAACAGTTCTTTTGGTTTCTCTTTGTGAAATAAAAATTTCAATGTTTTTCCTAGATATTGGAGGCTGACAATGCCACATATAAATTGCCTTTCATTCCATACACGTTTGAATTTATTTGAGCAGAGGAGCATGGACATAAAAGTCTTGATTTAATATACATTTTAGGATATATAGCTATTAATTCTATTATACTATGCCAAGGTGAGGAGTTAGATGACTCGTAGCCAATAAGGAAAATGTCACTATACAATCCCACAGAGATAAAATTGAAATATATGCTATAAAAGAGATTATTTTAGCTCCAGAAGAAACTGTACATACCCTGGTGCTTCAATACAGAGTGACTTTCACTTCACCTTTGTATACAGAAGTTCAGAAATTAACTATTTTGCCAGACAACTTGCTTTTTTGCCGTGAGCATGTCTCTCAAGCCTGTCATTACAAGTTCTCTTGTATTTTCTATTATAAATGTCTTCAAATCCCAAACTCTGTAATCTTGGCATGACTCATAATGACCAGATACCTGTAAAAGAAATCCCAGGGGAACCATTTCTGTCCCTGAACTTCCACTCAGCTCTTTTTTGTATCTGTACAAGATACAGAGCTGAACATGATCTAACTCATTATTACAATTCAGCCTCAGCATAAGGATCCCACATGGTGGGAATACTCATTCGATTTCACTGGCCACTAATGGAAATTGTCACGAGAGCATTGGAGAAGAGGCAGTTCAGTTAGTTGGACTCCATATCCTTTAACACACACACACACACACACACACACACACACACATGCGTGCACACACACACACACTTTCTTTCACTTCAGCTCCACTTTGCCCACCCCCTTCCCTTTTTTTTTTTTTGAATCATACTGGAAATCTGCCTACTACTTCTTTTGAACAAAATGTTCTGCCACTTTAAAAACACATATGTTCTAAAACCACTGTTCTGAAAGATGAGATATAATGCCTTAGTGCTGTCTTCCAACTTAAAACCACTACCTTTAGAGTCAAATTCTCAATAGGAAATATTGTCTATCAACGAAGAGAAATACATAGAAGGAATTAGTTCATCAAATAAAATGCATTCAAAACAAGTGAAATTAAAGGGCAGTACTTAGTCTTTCAAAACTCTTTGTTTCTTATTTCTGAGAAACATGATCAAGGATCCCCACTTAAATCTTACTCAAAGTGTCTAAATAAAATTCTTTTTTTTTTTTTTTTTTGCGGTTCGCGGGTCTCTCACTGTTGTGGCCTCTCCCGTTGCGGAGCACAGGCTCCGGACGCGCGGGCTTAGCGGCCATGGCTCACGGGCCCAGCTGCTCCGCGGCATGTGGGATCTTCCCGGACCAGGGCACAAATCCGTGTCCCCCGCATCGGCAGGCGGACTCTCAACCGCTGCGCCACCAGGGAAGCACTAAATAAAATTCTTTGCATGAATTTAAGATTATGTAAGTGTAAAATAGTCAGCTCATAAAATGTGTCTGCACTTTCCAGGGTTCTGCCCTTGTACACACATAAACCCACAAGAATGGGCTGAGTCCAGTGGTCTAAGAGTTATCTGCCTTAAATGTGTGCCTCGGGTTTCATTTTAGGTTCACTCTGTTTGGATGCTGCCACAGCATCAGTCCTCTTAGGGAAAGCTGCCCTTGGAAATGGCAGGCATAAATCAACTTAAAAATACTGACAATGTTCATGCCAACCACTGTACAGAAATCAGATTCAGCAAAGAACTTTGAAACAAAATCCACTTTATTCTTATCCAAAATGAATGTGATATCCAATAAAAATAACTACTAGAGCATCACAATTTCAAAGTGCTCTTTCATTACCCACTAGCTCATTTGGTTCTCTGAACAGTCCTACAAGATGAGCACCATTTCACTCATTTTATATTGTATTGAGACTAGGAGAAGCAGGAGACTCATTTGACAGAAACTCAGATTTTTCGGAATCCAAATTCCCCACAGGGAACAAACTCACCTCTGATTTAAAGTTTGACATTCTTTGATTCAAGGGCAGTATCAGAATTTTGATATGCTATGAACTCTATAGGCAAAAGTTCCCTCTTTTTCAATGTGTTTCTTTGACATATTGTCTACGGAAGAAAGAGAGAGAGAGCATTTTGATGTGAAGGTAGGTGAACATTTCAAGTATGTTCTTGGATCCATGAAAATTTTCACTAGTTTTTCCCATTATTTATTATAAATGGAGTCATGTGACTATGAATATACAAGAATAACACTGAAGGCATCAAAGTGCTTTCAAACTGCAATACAAAAGACTGGGGGCACAAGTGCTATTGCAGAATTATGGCAATTAAGTCCTTAAAAGCAATCTTATTTCATTCGTGGTGAGCAACAATTCATCTGAGTTGATTTATGTGACTGAGGAAGAAAAAGAACCTCGTCTCAATTTAAACTCGTAATAGATCTTTTGACTACATTGACTTATATTTTCTAATTAGTCACTAGAAAGTTGAATTCAACTAATCAAGTTACTAATCTGTAATAATGGTCAAAGTACTTGTGTGTGACATCAAACTCACACACTTAAAACAAAAAGAACCTAGAGATTAAATATCTAGTACTCAACTTTAGAGCTTGGTGAGAAATAAGTTTATTTTATTAATTTACTTCTTTATACTTTTGAAGACGTGGCATAGGTACAAAATAATAGAAAAACTTCAAACAGTACAAAACAATACACAGTAAAATCTGAATGTCAGATCACTTGTCTCCCATTCCCAGAGGTAACCACTGTTAAGTGCTTCTTGTTTATCCTCCAGACATAGTCTATGTATAGATAAACATATATATGCGTGTGTGTATATTTCTTTTCTGTTTTTACACAAATGAAGGAAAAATATACACATTATTCTACACCTCACTTTTTGCCCTTGTGGTTTGTCTCAAAGGTTAGCCCATGTCTACACATACGGAGCTAATTCACGCTTCTGAACAGTTGCATAATGCTGTTTTTAAGGATGTACTTTCCATGAGATGTGCCCTACAGATGGGCCTTTAGAGTTTTCCCAGTCTTTTGCTATTATTTGAAACAATTATGTATTCAATACCCTTTATGTACATATATAAGTGTATGTTAGAGATAAATTCCTAAGATAAATTTTTGACTCAAAACATGTTACTTAACTGGGAACTTCTGACATTACTTAATGATTTTAACAGAAAGCTACTCAAGAAAGATTTATCATCATTAAGAGGGAAAGGAATGTTAACAATCACAAGAGTGTTAATGCTCTTCCTTTACAAACCCTACATTGAAATGAAGTGAAAGTTTTTATTAAGGAGTGGGGTGTGTGTGTGTGTGTGTGTGTGTGTGTGTGTGTGTGCGCGCACGCACACGCGCGCAATGTTAGAAGGTCAGAAACAAGAACGGGGTAATTTCTATCATTCGAGGTCTAGTTACTCATTAAGACCTCTGGGAGAAAGGCTATCCGAAACAGTAATCCACAAAGCTTCTCTCTTCCTTAAGGCTTTATCTCTCTCACCACCTCTGCTGCATGCTGGCGTGAAGTGGCTGAAATGATATATGCTATAACAGATAGATAGATAGATAGATAGATCTCCAAATCACAATCAGTGGTCTGTGCAGAGAAAAACTCCCTCATCCAGATTTGAGACTTATTCCTCAAGGGTATCCCTGGAGTCTTGAGAAAAGATAAGAAGAAATTAGACACATCTGACACTTCTCCATCTTAGGAGGCAATTTTGTGGGCAGAACCAAACTTTCCTATAACATCCCACTGCAGTTGTGAAACTCTTTCAGCTTAGCTGAGAACCCCCCTAATTTCAAGGTGCTCAAATAAAGGAAGGGTCTGGGTGAGCATAATGTTTGCATGAGATAAAATGTAAAACCCCATCTATTCTTTCTTCTCAGAAAAAAAATTAAAATTACCCAGGATATTTTTCTAGCCAACTGCCAAAAACCTGAAATGAAGTTGTTTTTGTCTTGCTCTTGACGGCTGATGCTGGCTTCCTTCGAGGCAATTCAGGACAGCATCTGGCTTACCTCATGTTCCACTGAAATACAGGTTCTGAAAAGCAGCCTGAAGATGACATTCTGGAAAGAGGAACTATGTTCTGTGTGGCGGGGAGGCACTGGGGAAGTGGGAGCACGGGGAGGTGGCAGAGCCGTGTTAATGCAAATGTATTCCCCGGGCTTATTTGCTGGCAAACCGAGTGGACACCCAGCTATCTGAATCTGGGCCAGCGAGTTTGGCACATCTTCTGCTGGCAGGGCACGAGCCCAGCACAGCATCCCGCTGCTGCTGGCATGTATACAGCTGTCTTTCTTCATTTGACTCTCCACCACAGCGGCCGGCTCAACAGGTGTTGCCAGGGACACAGTGTGTTTGGCAGCTGTCAACTTTCAATAATCATCTCTGTAGCATATCCTTTTCTACTCTCCCACCCCAGTTCTTCCCCCCTTGCCACCACCTTCAAAGCTCCCAGCACCATTTGGGCCTTTGCGAAGGGCAGAGTGAGGCAAAGATGCTGAACACGGCGCATGGTCATCTGGAGGGTAAAATTCTGCCTGGGCCTCGACCGAAGTGTAATAGGATTTTTATAAGATATAGGTCTTTCATGTGCATCCGATTATCCTTTTTTATTCCCCCTTCTGAGGTAAACTGTTAACCCATTTTTTCCTGACCTTTATTCCTTCCATTTTCTATTAGTCCTTTCGAATGTCAGCTCCTCTCCTTACAGCTGTGAGATCTTAACCGTGTTCTTTAACTATCCAAGCCTGAAAAATGGAGATAATAATATTTGCCTCCTATACCAATGAGAAAACGGAGGCGAAATATTTAACACTAAGTGCCACTATACGTTAGTGATTCCCCTCCTCCCAACTGCTCTGGAGTTTCATCCATAAAAGCCCTAGGCTTTAATGACTGCCCTTGAATTCCAAAGATGTGAGGACTTGCTCTGTTCTGGGGCTTCTTTCCCATTCTTATCAAAGTTAGAATCAGAAAACATACTGGCCCCTTAAGTTCTGGGGGAGACGCCAAATAGATTTTTTTAAAGGCAGGGATATACAGTTATTTATTACAGCCTTATTTATAATTCTAAATATTGGAAATCCCTAACTGTCCATCACTGAGAAATAGATAAATAAATGGATGAAGAAATATGGCACTGGTAAAATTAATTAATTAGATTAGTCATGAATAAATTAACTAGATTATTTATGTAAGCACATATAGTCCTTACTATATGTCCGATGATTTCTTTTGTTTTTTACTTAATCTTTTTTTTTTATAGAATATTGGCTGTATTCCCTGTGTTGTACAATATATCCTTGTATCTTATTATATTTTTTATACAGCAGGTTCTTATTTGTCATCAATTTTATACACATCAGTGTATACGTGTCAATCCCAATCTCCCAATTCATCCCACCCCCACCCCCACCCCCCCGCCACTTTCCCACCTTGGTGTCCATACGTTTGTTCTCTGCATCTGTGTCTCAACTTCTGCCCTGCAAACTGGTTCATCTGTACCATTTTTCTAGGTTCCACATATATGCGTTAATATACGATATTTGTTTTTCTCTTTCTGACTTACTTCACTCTGTATGACAGTCACTAGATCCATCCACATCTCAACAAATGACCCAATTTTGTTCCTTTTTATGGTTGAGTAATATTCCATTGTATATGTGTACCACATCTTTATCCATTCGTCTGTCAAGGGGCATTTAGGTTGCTTCCATGACCTGGCTATTGTAAATAGTGCTGCAATGAACATTGGGGTGCATGTGTCTTTTTGAATTGTGGTTTTCTCTGGGTATATGCCCAGTAGTAGGATTGCTGGGTCATATGGTAATTCTATTTTTAGTTTTTTAAGGAACCTCAATACTGTTCTCCATAGTGGCTGTATCAGTTTACATTCCCACCAACAGTGCAAGAGGGCACCCTTTTCTCCACACCCTCTCCAGCATTTGTTGTTTGTAGATTTTCTGATGATGCCCATTCTAACTGGTGTGAGGTGATACCTCATGGTAGTTTTGATTTGCATTTCTTTAATAATTAGTGATGTTGAGCAGTGCTTTTCATGTGCTTCTTGGCCATCTGTATGTCTTCTTTGGAGAAATGTCTATTTAGGTCTTCTGCCCATTTTTCGATTGGGTTGTTTGTTTTTTTTAATATCGAGCTGCATGAGCTGTTTATATATTTTGGAGATTAATCCTTTGTCCGTTTATTCGTTTGCAAATATTTTCTCCCATTCTGAGGGTTGTTTTTTCGTCTTGTTTATGGTTTCCTTTGCTGTGCAAAAGATTTTAAGTTTCATTAGGTCCCATTTGCTTACTTTTGTTTTTATTTCCATTTCTCTAGGAGGTGGGTCAAAAAAGATTTTGCTGTGATTTATGTCAAAGAGTGTTCTTCCTATGTTTTCCTCTAAGAGTTTTATAGTGTCCTGTCTTACATTTAGGTTTCTAATCCATTTTGAGTTTCTTTTTGTGTATGGTGTTAGGGAGGGTTCTAATTTTATTCTTTTACATGTAGCTGTCCAGTTTTCCCAGCACCACTTATTGAAGAGACTGTCTTTTCTCCATTGTATATCCTTGCCTCCTTTGGCATAGATTAGTTGACAATAGGTGTGTGGGTTTATCTCTGGCCTTTGTATCTTGTTCCATTGATCTATGCTTCTGTTTTTGTGCCAGTACCACATTGCCATTATTACTGTAGCTTTGTAGTATAGTCTGAAGTCAGGGAGTCTGATTCCTCCAGCTCTGTTTTTTTTCCCTCAAGACTGCTTTGGCTACTTGGGGTCTTTTGTGTCTCCATACAAATTTTAAGATTTTTTTGTTCTAGTTCCGTAAAAAATGTCATTGGTAATTTGATAGGGATTGCACTGAATCTGTAGATTGCTTTGGGTGTATCGTCATTTTCACAATATTGATTCTTCCAATCCAAGAACATGGTATATCTCTCCATCTGTTTGTATTGTCTTTAATTTCTTTCATCAGTGTCTTATAGTTTTCTGCATACAGGTATTTTGTCTCCCTAGGTAGGTTTATTCCTAGGTATTCTATTCTTTTGTTGCAATGGTAAATGGGAATGTTTCCTTAATTTCTCTTTCAGATTTTTCATCATTAGTGTATAGGAATACAAGAGATTTCTGTGCATTAATTTTGTATCCTGCTACTTTACCAAATCCATTGATTAGCTCTAGTAGTTTTCTGGTGGCATCTTTAGGATTCTCTACGTATAGTATTGTGTCATCTGTAAACAATGACAGTTTTACTTCTTCTTTTCCGATTTGGATTCCTTTTATTTCTTTTTCTTCTCTGATTGCCGAGGCTAGGACTTCCAAAACTATGTTGAATAATAGTGGTGAGAGTGGACATCCTTGTCTTGTTCCTGATCTTAGAGAATATGCTTTCAGTTTTTCACCATTGAGAATGATGTTTGCTGTGGATTTGTCATATATGACCTTTATTACGCTGAGGTAGGTTCCCTCTATGCCCACTTTCTGGAGAGTTTTTATCATAAATGGGTTTTGAATTTTGTCAAAAGCTTTTTCTGCATCTATTGAGATGATCATATGGTTTTTATTCTTCAATTTCTTAATATGGTGTATCACATTGATTGATTTGCATGTATTAAAGAATCCTTGCATCCCTGGGATAAATCCCACTTGATCATGGTGTATGATCCTTTTAATGTGTTGTTGGATTCTGTTTGCTAGTATTTTGTTGAGAATTTTTGCATCTATATTCATCAGTGATATTGGTCTGTAATTTTCTTTTTTTGTACTATCTTTGTCTGGTTTTGGTATCAGGGTGATGGTGGCCTCATAGAATGAGTTTGGGAGTGTTTCCTTCCTCCACCCTTTTTTGGAAGACTTTGAGAAGGATGGGTGTTAGCTCTTCTCTAAATATTTGATAGAATTCACCTGTGAAGCCATCTGGTCCTGGACTTTTGTTTGTTGCATGATTTTTAATCACAGTTTCAATTTCATTACTTGTGACTGGTCTGTTCATATTTTCTATTTCTTCCTGGTTCAGTCTTGGAAGGTTTTACCTTTCTAAGAATTTGTCCATTTCTTCCAGGTTGTCCATTTTATTGGCATAGAGTTGCTTGTAGTAGTCTCTTAGGATGCTTTGATATCTGCGGTGTCTGCTATAACTTCTCCTTTTTCATTTCTAATTCTATTGATTTGAGTCCTCCCCCTCTTTTGCTTGATGAGTTTGGCTAATGGTTTATCAATTTTGTTTATCTTCTCAAAGAACTAGCTTTCAGTTTTATTGATCTTTGCTATTGTTTTCTTTGTTTCTATTTCATTTATTTCTGCTCTGATCTTTATGATTTCTTTCCTTCTGCTAACTTTGGGTTTTGTTTGTTCTTCTTTCTCTAGTTCCTTTAGGTGTAAGGTTAGATTATTTATTTGAGATTTTTCTTGTTTCTTGAGGTAGGCTTGTATAGCTATAAACTTCCCTGTTAGAACTGCTTTTGCTGCATCCCATAGACTTTGGATTGTGGTATTTTCATTGTCATTTGTCTCTAGGTATTTTTTGATTTCCTTTTTCATTTCTTCAGTGATCTCTTGGTTATTTAGTAATGTAGCGTTTAGCCTCCATGTGTTTGTGCTTTTTACGTTTTTTCCCCTGTATTTTATTTCTAATCTCATAGCGTTGTGGTCAGAAAAGATGCTTGAAATGATTTCAATTTTCTTAAATTTACTGAGGCTTGATTTGTGACCCAAGATGTGATCTATCCTGGGGAATGTTCTATGTGCACTTGAGAAGAAAGTGTAAACTGCTGTTTTTGAATGGAATGTCCTATAAATATCAATTAAGTCTATCTGGTCTATTGAGTTATTTAAAGCTTCTGTTTCCGTATTTATTTTCATTTTGGATGAGCTGTCCATTGGTGTAAGTGAGGTGTTAAAGTCCCCCACTATTATTGTGCTATTGTCGTTTTCCTCTCTTACAGCTGTTACCAGTTGCCTTATGTATTGAGGTGCTCCTATGTTGGGTGCATATATATTTATAATTGTTATATCTTCCTCTTGGATTGATCCCTTGATCATTATGTAGTGTCCTTTCTTGTCTCTTGTAACAGTCTTTATTTTAAAATCTATTTTATCTGATATGAGTATTGCTACTCCAGCTTTCTTTTGATTTCCATTTACAGGGAATATCTTTTTCCATCCCCTCACTTTAAGTCTGTATGCATCCCTATGTCTGAAGTGGGTCTCTTGTAGACAGTATATATATATGGGTCATGTTTTTGTATCCATTCAGCAAGTCTGTGTCTTTTGGTTGGAGCATTTAATCCATTCACGTTTAAGGTAATTATCGATATGTATGTTCTTATGACCATTTCCTTAATTGTTTTGGGTTTGTTTTTGTAGGTCCTTTTCTTCTCTTGTGTTTCCCACTTAGAGAAGTTCCTTTAGAATTTGTTGTAGAGATGGTTTGGTGGTGCTGAATTCTCTTAGCTTCTGCTTGTCTGTAAAGCTTTTGCTTTCTCCATTGAATCTGAATGAGATCCTTGCCGGGTAGAGTAATCTTGGGTGTAGGTTCTTCCCTTTCATCATTTTAAGTATATCATGCCACTCCCTTCTGGCTTGTAGATTTTCTGCTGAGAAATCAGCTGTTAACCTTATGGGAGTTCCTTGTATGTTATTTGTCATTTTTCCCTTGCTGCTTTCAATAATTTTCTTTAATTTTTGCCCATTTGATTTCTATGTGTCTCGGCATGTTTCTCCTTCAGTTTATCCTGTATGGGACTTGCTGCGCTTCCTGGACTTTGGTGGCTATTTCCTTTCCCGCATTAAGGACGTTTTCGACTATAATCTCTTCAAATATTTTCTCGGGTCCTTTCTCTCTCTCTTCTCCTTTGTGGACCCCTATAATGTGAATGTTTTTGCGTTTAATGTTGTCCCAGAGGTCTCTTAGGCTGTCTTCATTTCTTTTCATTCTTTTTTCTTTATTCTGTTCTGCAGCAGTGAATTCCACCATTCTGTCTTCCAGGTCACTTATCCGTTCTTCTGCCTCAGTTATTCTGCTATTGATTCCTTCTAGTGTAGTTTTCATTTCAGTTATTGTATTGTTCATCTCTGTTTATTTGTTTTTTAATTCTTCTAGGCCTTTGTTAAACATTTCTTGCATCCTCTAGATCTTTGCCTCCATTATTTTTCTGAGGTCCTGGATCATCTTCACTATCATTATTCTGAATTCTTTTTATGGAAGGTTGCCTATCTCCACTTCATTTAGTTGTTTTTCTGGGGCTTTATCTTGTTCCTTCATCTGGTACACAGCCCTCTGCCTTCTCATGTTGTCTATCTTTCTGTGAATGTGGTTTTTGTTCCACAGGCTGCAGGATTGTCCGATGATGTCTATATATTAACTCATTTCAACCTCATAACAACCCAGTGTGGTGGATACCATTATTATCATCATATTTGCTGATGAGGAAGCCGAGCATGGAGAAGCAGAGCCACATATATATATACACATATACACACATATGATCATAAATGGATCTCACAAACAAGGTCAAGTGTAAAAAGCAAGTTGAAAAAATAATACATGCATCAAAGAATTGATGTAAAGTTCAAAAATACACAAAGGAATATGTTACTTATGGAAACGTATGTATCTAAAATTACGCAAACAAGGAATGAGAGAATACACCCCAAATTCATGTTGTAGTTGCTTCAAATGGGGGGAAGGAGGGTGGGACTGAGAAGTACACAGGGGAGACTCCACTTTTATCTGTAGGGTCCCATTTAGTTAATTTTTAAAAGGACATGTTAAAATTAGATCACTCTGGTTAATGCATATAATTTTTTAAAACATATAATGTTTTTAAGTATATTTTCTGCTGTATTTTGTGTTTTGTAAAACAATGTATATACAGAAAAGGGCATAAATATATTTACAGGGTTTCACAATCATTATTAAGCAAAAGTCATGTGACCACCATTCAGGTCAAAAAAAAGAATGAAAGGGCTCTATAGCAGCTCTGTGGACCCTTCCCCAATCATAACCCCATCCAGCATCCCCCCTCCACCCCCTACAGAAGGAATCTCCATCCTGAGCTCTGTGGTGTTCATTGCCTATTTCTCCCCTACAACTCCACCACCTATTTCTGTATCCTAAACATCAGAGTCCAGCAGTCCTGTTTCTGAACTATAACAAGTGGAATCATGAAGTACGTAGTTTTTCATGGCTGCCTCTTGCTCAATGTTGTATTTGTGAGATTTATCTGCATTGTTCTTTATTCAGTGTTGCTGAATAGACTTCCACATTTACTAATCGTACTCACTCTTTTTTTTTTTTTTTTTTTTGCGGTACGCGGGTCTCTCACTGTTGAGGCCTCTCCCGTCTCGGAGCACAGGCTCCAGACTCACAGGCTCAGCGGCCATGGCTCACCGGCCCAGCCGCTCCGCGGCATGTGGGATCTTCCTGGACCGGGGCACGAACCCGTGTCCCCTACATCGGCAGGTGGACTCTCAACCATTGCGCCACCAGGGAAGCCCTCCTACTCACTCTTGATTGACATTTGGGTTGTCTTCTCTATAATTTGCAAGCTCAAAAGAAAGGCAGCTGTTGCATCCAGCAGATACCCAAGAATGAATATCTTCAGATTTTTCCTTGGCCTTAATCTTTTAACCAAGAAACATATTTTCCTTTGGACTTATTGTTGCTTAATTTTCTTTAATTTCTTCTTCACTTCCCTAAGTCAACAAGTTGCTGTTCTTTGCTACATTATTTGCCTTTACACCGTGAAGTATTGTCATACAGAATGGTATCGTTGAGGCCATAATCTGACTCAAACCCTTTGTTTTACATTTCAGGAAACATGCTTTTGTGCCCTGCAGCTCATTTTAAAATTCACCTTAGTAGCTCTGAGACCTATAGATGGTAACTGAGTCATTGGAATAGGAGTTTTAAATGTTCTATTGTCTCTGGCAGCTGGTTAATCGTATGTTTAAGAATAACGCCTTGCCAGCGTTTCTCTGCAGGGCAAATCTATTCTATATGAGACCCATACAGAGTGCCATAAAGATGTTGCCAAACGTCTAAATGAATTTTTCCCTCTTCATTATTAATCATTATACAGCATTGCTTTAAAAAAAAAAAACCACCCCAGGCCCTAGTAGTGAGGAGGGAAGAGCCCACAAAACAGCATTATTCTCCCAGCACATACCAGTAATCAGGCCAAGCAGCAAAGGCATTTTTTATTGTAAGGACCTCAGCGATGCTGTAAAAGGCATCTTCCTGCTCTCCAATATTGCCATTAATATGTAAAAGCTTAAGCTTGCTAAAGGGATTATTGCACATCCTATCTGATGGTAAACTAGCATTGCAATGATTACATGTATCTTTTTGTCATTTTCTCATAAAACATCTTACTCTTGAACGGTGTAATTGGCCTCTTACTAATATTAATGATTAAATCGGCATAAATGTAACACGCTGCTTTAAATGGAAGGCATGTTTGCAATCTCCAGGGTCTTGAATGTATGCTTTACAGCATGGTCATTATACTCGTTATGTGTGTGTATGCTGCATGCACATATACATATATATTATATAGGGTCTATACATATTATAGTAACAGAAAGCACAGATTTCACGAGTGGGTCATTGAGTGTGATAGTCAGCAGAGATGCTCTTACTTTCAACTTTGCTTCATGGACCCACATATTCTAGATATGGGAGATAAAGTACCACATATCAGCCAGTGGCTCAATGCATGTACCACTTCCCAGAAGACAGTGCTCCAACCATGCAAGATGTTGTCCCCAGCTAACCAACACCTTAGCTAAGGCTTCAATAGGCTGTTTTACCATTTAATCCAGCAGGCTACTGCTGGGTGATGAAGTACATGGTAATCCTTTGGTCATGAGTCTATTTTCACAGCTTTTTAAAAATATTTATTTATTTATCTATTTGGCTGCACCAGGTCTTATTTGTAGCACATGGGATCTTCTTTGCGGCATGCGGGCTCTTAGTTGCAGCATGTAAACTCTTAGTTGCAGCATGCATGTGGGATCTAGTTCCCTGAGCAGGGATCGAACCCGGGCCCCCTGCATTGGGACCACGGAGTCTTAACCACTGAACCACCAGGGAAGTCCACCTTTTTTTTTTTTTGCCATAAAATGGGTCCCTTGGCCTGAGGCAATTGGCGGGAGATATAATGTCGATGGAACAGATGGTAGCATTACTGGAGGTGCTGTAGGCAGGCAAGGCAAACTCCAGTAAGGATCAATGGCAACCCCCTCCCAGGTGTAAGGGGTCAGATGTAGTCGGCCTACCACTCTGGCTGGCTGGCTTCCCTGAGGAATGGTGACAGGTTGAGGGCGCAGTGTCCATCTTTGCTGCTGGCAGTGGTGGCAGGAGCTGGCTCAGACTTAATGAGAGGGATCCACGGTATTGGGTCCACACACAGCCTCAGTCCCTTCTATCGAATACTGTGATCACTAATATTCATGGGTTATTAAGCAAGCATCAGGATGGCTAAGGAGAGAGTCTGGCCGACATCCACAAGATGGGTCAAACTCTTCACCTGTTTGTTAAGAACCTCTTCAGGAGGTCATTCACATGAGACTCAAAAGTACACGTAATTTGTGCCACTCCCACTGGGTCTCTACACACCCCTTCCCCTGACTTCCTTGTCATCAGTCTTTCAGTTCTGCTCCTTCTAGACCCCCTCGTTAACCAGTCAAATTATTTACCATTGACCAGGGGCCCATGTACCATACCATATACATCCATCAAGCCACTTCTCCCTCCACACAGAGTGGACAATTCATGTGTAATGAGGAGGCCATAACTAATACACTTCCTCCTTCTCCTATACCACCCATTTTCAATTTCTGCTGGTCTAGGTGGCTTGCCTTGTGGGGTGATTCAGACTCTCATCTCTAAGGGACTTGAGTCCCTGGTTCCATGCCCTTCTCAGGCCGTGGCTACTGTACTTATCCATTTATTGTTGAAATTGGACATGGAAGCACCAAGAAACACACCAGTGGGTATACTGAACACCAACCATATTCTTCCCTGTCCCCACTGTGTAGAAGCAGCCTTACCTGCTCCTGGTAATTAACCACCTCACAGCTCCCTGAGAGTCAGACCTCTCCTGGTACCACTCCGACCTTGCCATTAATTGTGGTAATTGCACCTACCTTGCTTCTGATGACTACAATCCCCTTTGTTCTCAGAGAGCCCAATTCTGTAACAGCATCTCCACCACCATTCCTGATCTGAGCTGAGGAAGAAGACAGCTACCACCGAGCTTCTCGATAATGTTGGTGCCACTTACCTTCCTGCAGAAGGTTGAATACTTGGTTAGTAAGAGTTTTTAAACTTATGTAGTATATCCATTTTATCATGCCCACTTTTTTGTGCCTTTCGATCCTTTCCTGTACCACCTGCCATTAGCAGTTCTGGTACTTTCTCTTCACTTAGTGTGGCCATCATTTTTTCTAAGCTACTAGGAGCATTCTATATTAGCACAATCTCTGGGGTCTTTTAGTCTATTAAATCCCATTTCACAAACTCTCCTTTATTCAATTTCATGTTCTACCCTCTTTACTCAGTATAAGTCCCAAGCATACTCCCCTGACCATAGCTCCTTCTGTATTTAGTCTCCCCTACTTCCCCAGACTAGCACATCCCTAGCCAGGATATGCTGAGATTTGATCTTTGTTATTGGTCTGGTTACTTGGAGGGGAGATGGAGCTCAGGGAGGGTGGCAAGAGACAGCATAGTGTTTTTAAAGTACTTGCATGATTTGAGTCTTCGGCATGCTCTTCAAGGGGTTCCATTATATTCTGACAAAGAGAATGGCCCCCTCTGCAGGCCCAGTGGCTTCAGGAAATTTAGGAGTTCAAAGTTTTCAAATACATATAACTAGATAGCCCCATCTCAAATCACAGTGTCCACTCTGAGGTTGGCGTGAAGCTCCACTACTTTTACAATTAAGTTCAGAGTCTGGTCCTTCATCTGTCTGCACTTTGGCTGCAAGACATTAGGGTATACTTAAATGCTACCAAGCAGGTCCTCTAGCTTTCACATTTTGCCTTGAATTGGTTATTAATCACAGGAAACTAACTTTTTCTCTCTTCAAGTAATCAGTGGCACTCAACAATGGCCACACAGTTCCATTGTCCTCATAGAATAATTTCTCTCACACCTCTTATACAATGGAGATATCGCACCAAACAGTGCATCCCCTTCCACGGGTCTCCCATCCCAGTTTACCACTGGTGAAAGTTTCAACAACTGCACTGTGACAGAATGCTAGGGGCTAACCATATTCCACCTACTCTCAGTGATAGAATTATTGGTAGCTGGTTGGTGAGTGATCCAGCAGCAAAGTCCAATTTTAGAGTCAATCTGGTTCCTAGGACACTTGTGGGACCAACTGTGTTAGATTGGGTTCCCTGGAAACACACTCTGAGTGAAAAGTTGCAGAAGGTTTATTGGGGAGTACTTTTAGGAGATACATCTGAGAGAAACAAAAAGGAAAGGATTGGGCAAATGATGAAGCTGATCCAAAATGCAATTGTCACTAAGGCCTCAGTTGATTCAACAGAGAACTCTAGAACCAGGATGGCTCATGAGACTAGTCAAAGATTAAGGCAATGGGGCCAGGCCTTTGTACCTGCACATCTTCAGTTATTAGCCAGAGGCCAATGGGGAAGGGTCATATCCTTGGGTGAGGCATTTCCTGGTGATAGACACATCAGTGACCTGTTAACCACCAATATTCCCAGCGGCAGCGTGCATTGGCCTTGGAAAAGGGATCTGAGCAGAGAACCACTGTATCCACTACAGACAGTTAAGAGTTTCTACCTGATCTCTGCTATTCCCCAATCCCATTATCCCCAAAGATAGTAGGGAACTCAATACCAAGGCTGAATCCTCCTCTCTGAATCTCAGAATACAATAGCCATACAATACGGCCACTAACAAGTTTATCAAAAATGAGAGTGCCTCCCTCACCTGTGAATCCATTACTAAAACACAGTGTCCTCTAGACTCTCCCAGGGAATATAGTCAGCTGACAGGCAAGTACTTGGCATAATACTGAGTCCTGAGTAATAGGATGAAAATCCCCGTGTCAATAACTTTAGCCTGATATTCCACCCCCTATTCTAAAACCCTCATGATCTTTTCTACTTGTATTCTCCCCTTTTCTGCCAATATATAGTAGTGAGAACTTACTATTCTTCTGCAAAGCTTATAGAAGCTAAGCTAATGGGAAATTTATCAAGACCAGGAATCAGTCATGAGAAACTGAGGCAAGAGCATAGTCACTGGAATTGCAAACAATGTAGAGATTTGGTCACAAGAAAAAGGTAGAAGCAAAAGCTGAAGAGTGGTCAAATTTTCACCATTCAGGGGAGGAAACAACTAAAATATGTCATCACCCCAAAATAACCTTCTTTCAGTGTTTGCAAAGGCTCACTTTTACTGAATGTTCTCCTTAGCCCTAGTCCCCCTGACATCTTTTCAGCTCTATCACCAAGCAGAAGGTCATTCAGTGTGAATCAAGTACAGGGTAAGAGCTGGCATAGCAGCAAGAGTGACTTCAGATGCTGAGCTAAAGTTCCTTAATTTTCCTCAACTCAGAATTGGATTGGTTCTAGAATCAAAGGATGGACTGAGCCGAGAGGAGAGGGGACTTAGAGGCATTATACAGAATGGTTAAAAACCTGGAATGGGAAATAAGATACAGCCTCCATTCAAATCTCAGTTACTCTACTCAGCACTTGAGTGCCCTTGAGGAAGTTACTAAGCTTGCTAAACTTCAACTAACTACTCATGTGTAAATTGGGGATGATAACACCAACCTCAGTGGGTTGCAGTGAGGACTAAATGAAGTGTTACATTTGAAGTGTTACATTTGGAGTACTTAGACTCATGCCCAGTGCATAACTAGTGCTCAGTAACAGCAGAGTAGTTGTTGTTCTTACTATTAAGGGTTAGAATGGAGGAGGTTGGGAGCAGAGAACCAAGCTGTTAATTATAAATATTGCCAAGAGAACTATAGCCTCTGGCCGATGCAACAGGGGAATTCACAGGCCAATGCCTAGGGAACTTGGGTGAAGCTATAAATATCCCAGAGGCCTGGGCAATCTTGACAGCCCCCTAGCAGAAGACAGAACATGGCAGCAGAGCAATGAGCACACCATACCACAAAGCAGATACCAGGAATCCTAGAAAAGCAACTTAAATGCTATGAACAGTAGTCCCTATAAATTTTAAAATATATACAAAATTGGTAGGGGGTAGGTGAAATAGTATTTGGGAGTGTAAATTGATATAATCCATTGGAAAGCAGTTGGGTAATCTTAAATGTCTTAAATGTTGTAAAATGCTCATGACCCAATAATCCACTTCTGAAAACCTAAGGAAATAATCCCAAATGTGGCAAGATCTGTACATGTAAAATTTAATTCTGTCATATTCCTATCAATTATTTATAAGAGCAAAGCACCAGAGGGAAACTAATATCCAACATAAGGAAATAGTTATGAAAATAATAATACAGATTATATGAAATATTACACATTCATTTAATATCATATGTATCGAGTGTTTATAATAAAATTAAAATATACTTTTCATAATAAAAATAGAACACAAAAACTGGTGCATATGTTATGATGATGACTATATAAAAAAGAAACAAAACTTTATTTTTATTTTATATTGGAGTATAGTTGATTAACAATGTTGTGTTAATTTCAGGTGTACAGCAAAGTGATTCAGTTATACATATGCATGTATCTATTCTTTTTCAAGTTCTTTTCCCATTTAGGTTATTACAGAATATTGAGCAGAGTTCCCTGTGCTATACAGTAAGTCCTTGTTGGTTATCTATTTTAAATATAGCAGTGTGTACATGTCAATCCCAAACTCCCAATCTATCCCTCCCATCCCCCCATCCCTCCCCCCGGTAACCATAAGTTTGTTCTCTACTCTGAAAAACAAAACTTTAGTCAAAAAAATACTGAAAGGGAAATCCACGTCCTGTTAACCTTATCTCTAGGCCCACTAGACACATGGCGGAAAAACAGATGCAGGTGAAGGATTCATTCTGAAACCAGAATGGAAAATACGTCTCTTCTTTTCCCCCAACACCAAAGGATGGATGGTGGCTGCATAGAGAATTGTCTTAGAAAGGATTCTAAAGACCTGGGTCTGGTTCAGCTGGAAAGAGGATCAAGATTGATAATGTTTGCCATGGGCAAATTCAGGGACAGTAGCAACAATTGCTCTAAATATTTGGCAACGTTGGATATGAAATTTGGGTAACTGAGTGAAGTTGTTGTAGAGGAGATCCCTTCATTAAGATTCTTCAGTGTCAGTTCATCACCTTCTACCTACCTCTCAGGGTAGAAGATTCCTTCCAACCCTGAGAGTCATAAGTCAAACTATTTCAGGCTCTCACAGAATTAGCGAGGGATATGTTTGGGGGGAACTGGGAGCATAAAGGAAGTTTCAGAGCCCCTCAAAAGTCACAACACAACTGCTTATTTCATAGACTTGGTACACAGGCTACCCAAACAGAACACCATGATTATTGATTTCTCACTCAGCCCAGCATCCCAAAAGAAAAGTAGATAAAAGCCATTTCACACAACAGTTCTGAAGAAGCAATTTGCTTGTAAAGATTATACCTGGCATCTATCAAATTGCAGGTGTATTTGTATATCAGGTTTCACTGCCTCCCGACCAGGAAGTAGTCAGCCTGTACACTTGACCCAACCTGAGAGTTTCTGAAAGTAAAACATAGAGCCCTCTAGCATCTCTCAAATTATTCACATGTCAACGATATTCTCACCACTCTAGTCAGCAACAAGTTATTCAACTGAATATAAAATTTCCCCTCTAAGTTCAGTCAAAGGTTAATTTCTTCAAAGGAAACTGTCAAACCTCATGAGAGACCTTAAGCCAGAGCCACTTAGCCTCACCCAGATTCCTGACCTACAGATCCTGTGTGATAATAAATGTTCATTGTTCTAAGCAACTAAATTTTGGGTGATATGCAGCAATAGACATCTGTATTTTTAGGAAAGTTTGTAATAGAGAATTAGATATTTTTAAAAGACTGATTTTGAGTTTTTAAGGGAGCATCTTTCAGTTTTAGATATCTAAATAAATCATCTCTTAAGAATTCTGTCTAGCTTATCTAACCTTTATATCAAAATTGGTCTACAATACTACTTCAATCAAAAATATTTATTGAGGGACTTCCCTGGTGGTCCAGTAGTTAAGAATCCACCTTCCAATGTAGGGGATGCGGGTTTGATCCCTGGTCGGGGAATTAAGATCCCACATGCCGCGGGGCAACTAAGCCCATGTGCCATGACTACTGAGCCCACACACACTAGAGCCCACGTGCCACAACTAGAGAACCCGCATGCTGCAACTACTGAGCCCACGCACTCTAGAGCCATGTGCCACAACTAGAGAGCTCACATGCTGCAACTGAGACTGCGTGCCCTGGAGCCCATGCGCCGTAACTAGAGAGAAGCCCGCGCACCGCAATGAAGAGCCTGTGTGCTGCAAAAAAAGTTCCCACTTGCCGCAACGAAGATCCTGCGTGCCGCAACTAAGACCCGACACAGCCAAATAAATAAATAAAACATTTTTTTTTTAAAAAGGAAACTGTCAAAACCTGACATCATGTGTGGTTTGCAATGTGGTGGTAACATTAAACATGGAAACACGCTCCCCTCACTAAGTTTTCGGGTTATGGTGGAACCAACACGTGTCTGAGTTCCAAGCGAAAGTTGGCCTGTGGCAACTTGCTTGGGAAGCGAGGCTCACCCCAGCAGGCAAAACACAACAAACAAATGTGGTTTAAAATAATTATTTCCCATGCAGAGCGATCCCTGCAGTGTTCTGCTAGACGAGATGCTTGAAGCTTTCTTCTGCATAAAGAAATGGGCTGATGGGCAGGGAGAGGAGGCTTGAGATACAGGTTGAGAAAAGAGGCTGGAATTTTTCCGACATATTATAAAGCAGAGCTAAGAAAACAAAAGTTGGTCTCAAGGTCCCAAACACACTGAAAGGCCATATGAAGCCAAAGTTTCCTGTGAATAATTAAAAGTTTTGCTCCATCCAAGTGTCTTTTAGTGATCCAACCATTTTCCAGTTCAGTTGAAAATTATGTTTTATTTGCTAGTGCTCTCCAATTGGGAAAGCTTGCAGTGATCTTTCTTACTAAAGTCAGCGCTTATTTTGATACTAAGGACAAATAAAGTTTTGGCAGAAGTTTCCACAGGCCAGGAGATTTGGGGGATATTAGCTTTTGCCCATTGAGCTTATTTGCCAGAACCACTTGGATGGGTGGAACAGCCAAAGCAGCCAAGACGATTTTTGCTTCGCAATAGATTTTAACCAAGAGCTGTCAGTCCTAAATACATTCAAAATTAGAATATGAGGTGTGGGTATATCTAGAGAATTGTAATAATCCAAATATGTTTCAGGTTTGTAGAAGATAGTTATTTTAAAGGCAATGATGTAAGTTTAATTTCAGATTCCCTAAGAAAACAAAGTCTCAAGGCATTTTTTGCTTTTACTATTTACAAAATAGGCATCTCTGAAGGGAGGAATGCCATTCTTTGATGCATCCCAACCTGGATCTATTTTATGATCATGTTGAAAATTGTTAGCATTCAAACATACTTATTGTATAGAAACCAAATTAATCTAGGTCTTGCCTCATTTAATAGAGTTCGGGAGCCCTGATGCCCATTCAGTTAATTAATAATGGAAGAAGAGTCTAAATATCAGCCATTCCTAAAAGCTCTTCAGCATGATGAGCTCAGGAAGATAAGCATTTCATTAGTGCAATGACCACTTGCATCTAATTCTTTGATGTGCCCTAGATAAGCAACTCTAAATGTAATTACAAGGGCATTCTTGGGAGATGGTTACCAGCTGTCATAAAGAGAAATGATTCTCATGATTTTTTAAATTCTAATAACTTAATTCAAATAGATTCCTATTGAACTGACTGCATTTTCATATATAAAAATATTTAGAAACCAATTAGCAGCAATTGTGCATCAGATAAATTTCTTGAACTACTCTACTGCCCAAAGGTTAAAGCGTTTAGGATATCATATACCTTCAAAACTGCTCTTGGGGAATTCCTTCTATGATAATAGAATATTTCACCAAACTTGGAATAATGGAGAACATAAAAGCCCATTCTCCATTCCAATCCATCTGCCTCCCACAAGAGTCTCTAGCTTTAGAAAACTTCCAATAGTGAGCAGCTCCTAAGATAACCTATTCTATTGTGGAGAGTTGTAGTTTAAAAAAATTATTTTTACATATATTAAATCTAAACCTTTTTCCTTATAATTTCCAATTTATTTATGCACTGTCTTCTGGAATCACATTGAAGGAGCCTATTAAAATTTGCTTTTCCCAGGATAATCATCCACAATATCTTCAATATTTTCTCATAGTTTCTCTTTTCAAGACCCCCTATTCCCATAACTCTCGTTTGGGTTCAAACCCCAGCTTCCCCACTCCCTTAGCTGGTGGACCTCCATACCATAATGAGTGTCGTTTTAAGTAACAGATTGCTCATTAATTTTTTCAAGTGGGAACCATAATAGCAACAACTTAAAAGGTTGTCCTAAGGACTAAATAAAGTATCAAATGTAGTATATGCTTAATAAATGTTTGTCTTCCATCTTTAAGCGAGGCTCACATACCAAATGAGATGAAATAGATCGTTTGGGGGCACTTCTATTAACATAATATATAGGTTGGTGTTTCCTGTAGCTATGTCACACTGATGACTAATGTTGCATGTTATGGACTGAACTGTGTCCCTCCAAAATTTATATATTGAAGGCTTCATCCCCCAATATGACTATATTTGAAGAGATAATGAATGTTAAATGAGGTTACAGGGGTTGGGCCCTAATGTGATAGGATTGGTGTCTTTATGAGAAGAAGAAGTCAGACCACCTCTCTCTCTCTCTCTCTCTCTCTCTCTCTCTCTCTCTCTCTCTCGTTCCTTCTCCATGCCACAGAGGAAAGGCAATGTGAGGATGCAATGGGAAGGTGGCCACATGCAAGCCAGGAAAAAAGGTTTCACCAGAAACTGAATTTGCTGGCACCGTGATTATGGACTTCCAACCTTCAGAACTGTGAGAAAATAAATGTCATTTAAGCCACCCAGTCTGTGGTATTTTGATATGGCAGCCTGAACAGACTGCCTACCATCAATCAAAATCTCTACATTTCTCCCTTCATATGCTGCTGTGAAGCTATGTCTAACATACCTAATGATATGTAAGAAAGAGCAAAGTGCTCAACACTACCTTTTCAATGATTCATGAATAATTCTTTCAGCCAAAAGTAACAGATTCTTACCCAGTACCTATGTCAGCTCATCAGGTTACAGTGGTAGAATCATATAGTTATGAAAATTTGGAGTCACATTGGCTAGTCTCCAGACCTCTGTAACTGCTCCATTTCTCTCACTCTTTTTTCTCAATAATCATCATAGCAGCCATTGCTAGGCACCATGCTAAGTGTTTTACATTGACTAACTAACAATCTTTTTGTGCCTCAGTTTTCTCACCTATAAAATGTGGATTATAATAATAATCCCTACCTTATAAGGTTGTTGTAAAGATTAAGTAAGGTGGCCAAGGTCACATAACTTCTAAGTGGCAGAGTCCAGATTCAAGCTAGCTATGGGACCTTGAGCAAGTGACTGGACCTCTTTGTGCCTTGGTTTTCTTACCTGTAAAACGAGGACAGTAATGGTACTTACCACATAGGGCTAGTTCAAGGATTAGATTACTTAATACATGTGAAATGTTTGGAGCTCGCATACTGTCCCATAAATCACCAAATCCAGGTCTGGTCCCAAGGCCTAGGATAGAACTGTCAGCTACATGAGGGCAGGAAACCGACTGTGTCTTATTCACTGGTCTATTCCCTGCTGCTAGTGCAGTACCTGACACGCAACAGTCATTCAATGGGTATTTGTTGAATGAGCCAGAGGCAGGTACCAAGTGGTTAAGAGTGATGGAAGAAAGGTCAGGAATAGGAAAACAGAAACCAGGAAGAGTCCTGGAGATGTTCCTTTTATCTCCACCCACTATGTCTCCAGTTTTTCTCATTTCTTATTTTCTGTATACAGGCAAAGGGTATTTGAGAAAACTCTCCCTTACCTGTATACCTTCTGTATACAGGCAAGTGTCCCAGCCACCTGCTCCCACGCCTTCCCAAACCTCCTTTCAAAGCACACTGCCTAGCACTTGGCCTTCCCTGTTGAACTGTTAAGTGTCTTACTCATCTTGCTCACTCACCATTGGTCTCCAGTGCCCTGCACATGGAAGTGGCTCAATCAATATCTGTGAATGAAAGAAATGAAGGAAAGAGGGAGAGGGTTGGAGGAGAAAGGGAGCTAGAGTGAGAAGAAAAGAAGGAGGGAAAAAAACAAACGGTCTCTGGGAAATTTTGTCCAGGAGGTGGGGTGCTCTGGTGGAAAAGGCAAGAAAGAGAATGACCCAGAGAGCAGAGCTATTGGTACCTAATTAATCTAGGCTGGGAGACCTTCTTTACCGCAAACAGTGACCTGTTCTTTAGAGTCGTCTCAATATAATAGGTTTCAGCTTATCATGGTCATTGTTTGATCTCCCTTCCAATCTGACAATGACCATGTTCCTCGATCCAGGAGAGAACAAAAAATGCACAGGACTAATGACAGAACACAGGAGATCAACTCTGGAAGTCCTATCGGAGTGCAGAGGTGGGGAAGAGGTCTGTATGCTGGGGAAGTCAAGGGAGTCTCCACAAAGGAGGGTGGAAAACCTAGCCTAAGAAGAGGTAACGACAAAGGGCAAGAAAAGATAAGGGAACAGGGACCTCGTCAGCCTCACAGAGGATGACACCTAAGGACAACTTGATAATTGTGAAAATAAAACAATGACATTAATAATGGCTAACATGGGGCACTTACTTTGAGCCAGGAATTGTGCTAAGTGTCTGACAATATATTAACATCCATAAGTATATACTGTAACTATAAGTATGTGTATATATGTATATATACATGTATAGAATACAATTATTATTGTCACCATTTTACAAGAAGGAGCTCTGTCAGAGGCGTGAGCTAATTTGCCTACAATGACTGTATAAATGGTAGAACCAGGATGACGCTGTGGACCCAGGACCCAAGCAGTCTGGCAGACAAAGATTTTCCTGGAAGAGCACAGACTCTGAAGACAGCTATGTTGCAAAATACAAAACTTCAAGGCCTGAGGGATTACAGGGGGAAGCTGGGAGGAGTCGGTGAAGTTGCTCCCAGAATATAGAGATAAGAGGGGGTGGATGAAAAGGATGAGGTCAGATTTACTGAGCATCCACATGACCTCACACCCCATGTTCCTTCCACTACATTGCGACACAGAGACAGAACTTATTAGAATTCCCCTCCTTCTCCCCAGGTGGAGGACGTTTCTCAATCATATGCCCATTTATCTAGAGAGAGAGAGTCACACAAAGAAAGCAGTGTACAACTGTGGAGCTGCCCAGAGGCACTGTCCCATCTGCTCACACAGCAGAGCCATCACTGCCTCACACGTGTGCAATGAGAAGTCTGAGGCCAAGCCTCTTTTTCCCTTGAATCCCTTTGGCTGGTCATAGCTCTGTTCTACAGCACTGGTCCTGCTCTCTTCTCCAATAACAAACTTATGAATGTAACCAGACAGAAGAATTTATGTGGATAGCACCAACTTTTCGGGTAAGATTTATCTTCAAAAAATTGTAAAGCTTGTGGGATGGCGCCATGGAGTTTGAGCAAGGATCTGTAGTGGACGCCATGATGTGCCAGCCCACGTCCTCCTTCAGGACTGAAGAACTGAGTCCCCCAGTTGCTGGGACACAGCATCCTCTGGGAATATCCTGGCTGAAGAGAGCTCTACGTGGGCAGCACATACCCAATGACTGACCGATGTGCGGTTCAAAGGCCCTGCCCCATCGAGGGGAAACTCTGAAGGACCATCCTCACTCCAGAGCTCCCTGAAGGCCAACTGAGACCTGGACTGAGTCTGTATGACAGCTCAGCTTCACCCTCTGCACAACCCTTGCCCTTCCCTTCCTCAGTTGTTAATCCCAAGAGCTCTCCTAATAAACATCCTGCATGCTAATCTCCATTTCAGATTCCGCTTCCCAGGGAACTCCACTGTGACAGGATCGGATCAGGTCACCTTTAGAGGAGAGAAGATATGCTCTAGTTGCCTCTCTACTCACTCACCACCTGTGAAAAGCAGTGCATTTCCAAAGTGTGTTTCAGAAGAAATATTTAAGTGCTAGAGGAAAACCTAATTGCTAGTCTATCTCATTAGGAACTATATCTCACTTTTCTTTTTCTCCATGTCCCCAGTTCTCTTGCCTTTTCATTCTACTACACTGTGAGTTGCTCAAGGGTAGGGCCATCTCTGTACACCTTTGTGGCACCCCTGGTGCCTTGCAGAGATCATGAAGTGCTCAATACCAGACTTAATGCCTGTCCTCTCCTCTCATGCTGATTAAGTCCCAAAAGCATTCATGTCTTATTTCTGCTACTTTCCAGCAGTTCCTCATAAATAAATTACGGGCTAAGGTGATTTGGGGGTGAATCATATGTTAATCATTTATGTATATGCTTCATCATTAAATCCAGACTTTCTATGCCACTGCTTTAGAAATCTTGGGACAGGGATTAATGTGTAGTAGGTTGAGTTGTGGCCCTAAACAGGTATGCCCACTTCCAAATCCCCAGAACCTATAAATGTTACCTTATTTGGAAAAAGGATCCGTGCAGATGTATGTAAGTGAAAGATGTTGAGATGAAACGATCCTGGATTACCAGGGTGGACCCTAAATCTAATGACAAGTGTCCCATAAGAGACAAAAAAAGAGAAGTCACAGAGAGACAGAAGAGGAGGAAGCAATGTAATGGGGAGGGGGCGGCAGAGACTGGAATGATACAGCTGTAAGGCAAGATGCTTGGGGCCAGCAGAAGCTGGAAAAGGCTAGGGACAGAATCTCCCTAGAGCCCTCATTTTCAGACCTCTTGCCTTCGGAACTGTGAGAGAATAAATTTCTGTGGTTTTATGCCACCAGCTTGTGGTGACTTGTTATAGCGCTCCTGGAAAACTAATACTTCTGGGAACTGGAAAATCCAGAGATGGTTCTACCTCTACTGTAAGATCTATGTGTTGGGACTTGGATTTCTACTCCAGCCACTCCCAGACACCACCCTGTGTCTCCCCCTTTGCAGACGACCTCAGCAGCATGCTCATAGGGAGGGCATTGAGGTCACCCAGTAAATTTGCAGCTGCCTCTGATGCCTGTGGTGCAGTGTTGGCCAAGCCAGGGCCTAAAGAAAGGCCAGAGCACTAGACACCCCAGAGGAGGGAGACAGAGCCTCATTTGGGTGAATTTTCCAACACTTAAAGATTTTATTGAATTAATAATCTAACTGCTCAAAAAACCAAAACAAACCTCAAGAAAAGGCAGTACCGGGACTTCTCCGGTGGTGCAGTGGTTAAGAATCCACCTGCCAATGGCACAGGTTCAAGCCCTGGTCCAGGAAGATCCCTCATGTCGTGAAGCAACTAAGCCCATGCGCCACAACTACTGAGCCTGCGCTCTAGAGGCCGCGAGCCACAACTACTGAGCCCCTGCGTGCCACAACTACTGAACCCACGTGCCTAGAGCCTGTGCTCCACAACAAAGACAAGCCACCGCTATGAGAAGCCCACGCACTGCAACGAAGAGTAGACCCCGCTCGCCGCCAACTAGAGAAAGCCAGCGAGCAGCAACGAAGACTCAACGCAACCAAAACTAACTAAATAAATAAATTTATAAATAAATAAAAATGCTTTAAAGAAAAAGAAAAAGGCAGTACTATCAGATAATGAATCATAGGCCTTGCTGGAGTGGAAAGGAATTTTTAACAATCATAAACTAACCTTTATTTTTGATGAGAAAATTGAGGTGGCAATGTCTTGATGGCCTATGGCCATATACCTAGTTGGAGCAGAGCCTGAAGCAGAACCCAGAAGCAGGAATTCTAGCCCAACATTCTTCACCATACTAATGTATAATCCTGGAACCTCTTTTTTTGGTCGTCTTAACATTTCTAAATTACCACAGAGGATTACTTATCTATGTATTTCAAATGAGCTATATAAAAGTAAAATATTAGTCTTGATTTTGAAAATAGCTGTGTTTCGGATAGATATTAAGAATTCCACACCAGTCTGCATCCTGGTGGCATTCAGCTAGATGGAAACAGAAGCAACAGACAAAAGGAAGGCTTAAGAACTGACCTCCCAGCTGCATGGGAAAATGGCTTTGAGACGGTTAACCCCAGCTAGGAAGAGCCCGGGGAAGCAGCATGTCTACACCCTACCCATACATATTCAGATGCTTTGTCAAAAAAGCCCAGTGCTGGAGGATTTCAATTAACAAAGTGGGATGGTTTACCTGATAAAATGCTCCCTGCGTGAGTGTAATTACATATTTATACCCCACAGAGATTTTTTAATTTCTGTTTGGTTTGTTTGCCTTGAAAGTGTTTGTCACTGGGAGTGTTCTTGATATGCAATTTAAAAGCAGTGTTGGCCAACTGTGTGGCTCGTTTTCATTTTAGATTCATTACAGTTTGAAGATGATGCTTTTCCCCTTGTCTACACACAACAGTGATACTTCCACAAGAAGACAATGCATCAAGGAACAGGAAAAGCATTAAAGGAATACTGTCAAGTACCTGTCTTCTGGTTCTCCCCTAGTAGTTTTCTCTTTTTTTAACCCACCAGCGGCTATTAGTTGAATCTAAAATGCATGACAATAGGTTTTCTTTCTTTGCAAGTTTGCTTGTTTCCCATCATCAGTTCATAAAGCTTTTCCTTCACTCCTACCCCATCAATATAGAAAATAAAGCTGAAAGAACTGCAGTCCTTTCTGTAGTTCTCCACCCCTCCATTCCCTGGTGAATACACAAACACGCAGATACAGACTGCTGATTAATTGGAGTTGCTTTCATTCCATCACTAAGCAGCAGAGCCCCTGCTATGGGCTGGGGACCACTGTTCAGCTTTGGATATACAGAGATAAGTCTTGGTCCCTGACCTCACGGAGCTATACGCTAGCAGAGAAGCCAGGCATGGAGAGAAGCAACTATATAGCCTAGCATAGCAAGTGCTGTCACCAAGGTGTGTGTGAGGCACCATGGAGACAGAAATCAGTTCTGCCCAAGGCAGGCTTCATGGAGGAGGAGGTGGCTCTTAAAGAGATCGCCTTGCAGACATGCAAGTTCACCAATTGCTCAGACCAGAGATAAAGCCCTGAATAAGACCACCATGGTCCCCGAATTCATTCTGCTAGGAGGGAGCAAACACTAAGGAAGAGAACAAAAAGGATTTTTCATTGCAAATAATCGTGATCAGTGCTGTGAAGGGACTAATGATAGAGATGACATAAGGAAGGGAACTCCTTTATATGGCTGGTCAGAGAAGGCCTCTCTAAGGAGGTGACATTTGAGTTGACACATGAAGGATGACAAGGAGCTTATCACGTGCAAAGCTAAGCAGAGGGCAAGTGCCAGGCCCAGAGAGGGGCTGGAGAAGGCAAGGAGCAGAGAGACAGTGTTGCCAGTACAGCAAGGCAGAGAAAATGGGGAGTTCAGCTGGAGCCAGGTCCCAGGGGGCTTTCGAGGATGTAGCAAATGTTTGGATTTTACTCCCAGAAATGCAAATCAAAACCACAATGAGGTATCATGTCACACCTGTTAGGAAGGCTATCACCAAAGAGATAAGAGGTAACAAAATTTGGTGAGGATGCGAAGAAAAAGGAACCCTTGTGTACTGTTGTTGGGAATGTAAATTGGTGCAGCCACTGTGGATAATTCATGGATAACTTTTTGATATTTCTCAAACAATTAAAAATAGAACTGTTGGGCTTCCCTGGTGGCGCAGGGGTTGAGAGTCTGCTTGCCAATGCGGAGGACACGGGTTTGAGCCCTGGTTTGGGAAGATCCCACATGCCACGGAGCAACTGGGCCCGTGAGCCATAACTACTCAGCCTGCGCGTCTGGAGCCTGTGCTCCGCAACAAGAGGGGCCGCGATAGTGAGAGGCCCGCGCACCGCGATGAAGAGTGGCCCCCGCTCGCTGCAACTAGAGAAAGCCCTCGCACAGAAATGAAGACCCAACACAGCCAAAAATAAAAATAAATAAATAAATAAAAAGAAATATAGTAAGCCCATTACATGTTAACACAGATAGCATATTAAAAAAAATAGAACTGTCATATGATCCAGCAATTCCACTTCTGGACATGTATTCAAAGGAAATGAAAATAGGATCTTGACAATACATCTGCCCTCCATTGCTCATAGCAGTACTATTTATAATAGCCAAGATATGGAAACCACCGAAGTGTTCATTAACTGATGAATGGATAAAGAGGATGTGGGGTGTGGGGTGTGTGTGTGTGTGTGTGTGTGTGTGTGTGTGTAATGGAATATTACTCAGCCATGAGAAAGAAGGAATTCCTGCCATTTGCAACAACATGGGCATTATTCTTAGTGAAATAAGTCAGACAGAAGAAGATAAATACTGTGTGATTTTATATGTGGAATCTAAAAAAGCTGAACCCATAGAAACAGAAAGTAGAATGGTGGTTACCAGGGGCTGGAGGGTGAGAGATATGGGGAGATGTTGGTCAAAGGGTACACATTTCCAGGTACAAGACGAATAAATTCTGAGGATCTAATATACAGTATGGTGATTGTTGCTAATAACACTGTATTATATACTTGAAAGAGAGTAGGTCTTAAATGTTCTCACCACAAAAAAGAACTGGTGATTATACGGTGTGATGGAGGTGTTAACTACCATTATGGTGGTAATCAATTTACAATATATATGTATCAAGTCAACACCTTGTACACCTTAAACTTATACAATGTTATATGCCAATTATATGTCTAAAGTTGGAAAAAATTATTACAATAAAAAAGAAAGATTTTATTCACAGAGAAATAAAAAGTCATTGAAGGATGGAAATTACATAATTTGATATAGTCTGTTAAAAAACATCAGTTTGGCTACATTTGGAGTATGGGTAAGGGAGGAAGAGTTGAAACGATGACAAAACTGAGAGGGTAACTGGGTAATTCTTTGGTTAGTGTCTATACTCTCTAATAGACTGTAATCTCCATGGGGCAAGAGCAATGTAACAACTCATATCAAAATGCCAGACACATGGTAGGAAATCAAGAAATAATTACTGAATGAAGGAATGAATAAAGGGCACCCTGAGTCAAAACCAGCCTATGCAAAGGCAAGGGAGCTTGCTGACTTTCCGGCTTATCACAGACCAGAATACTTTCCATTCTGAGAGACAGAATTTGTGCCGTGGCCAGCCAAAGGCATTCCCATACATGCCCACAAGGAAGCCAGCCTGCCCTGTGCTTCTCTCATGCAGGTCACCTCACTAACTCAAATGTTCATCAGTAGGCTCACGGAAAGGGGTATGCATGGGGAGAAGAAGCAATCAACAGACCGAGTTGTGCTGGGCTAGAAAAGACAGTAGTTTAGTGCCATTGAATGCCTACAACTAGATGCAATATGGATCACTGAGTCAAAGATGCACAGACCTTGGCATCCCACCCCACCGCTAAGCTGCCAAGTTTTATTCCAAAACATTCCGAGTGGCTCTTGGAACTCCTGTTTTGATCTGCTCGGTAATTTTTTCTCTTCTCCTTCATTCCTCAGAAAAGCACCCCTATTTCCTTGTTGATTTCAAATGATTTTTAGTAGAGTTCTTGATCACAGTAAATCACTCTGCTTTTGGCCACAGAGCTGAATGTGTGACTCAGACTTGGCCAATTACGGTATCCTTTGGCCATGACCAGACAGACTGGTCCAAGAGATAGTACTTGGTTGCTAGTAGACTTCTTTCCCTCCACATGTCAAGAATTTCTCTGCAGCAGGAAAGAATAAGACAAATATATAATATAAAGAGAAGAAGAAATAAATGCACAAAGTCAAGAGACAGAGAGAGACAGAACAGACCTCATCCCTGAGGTCCTGGATCCAGCAATGCCTGACCTCCAGGTAACATGAGTTAATGGATTTGCATTTGTGTTTAATCTAACTGAAATTGGAGTTCTGTTGATTGCAACCAGAGTCCATTTCAGTCCTCTCCCTGGCTTCATCCAGTTCTCCTGTTTTAGGAACCTAGAACAGAAGCAGTTTGCCGGTAGGCAGAGATTCTCAGTCAGAAACTACAAGTCAGGTTGTCAAATCTAGCTGAGAGCCAGAGAAACAAGCTCCACATAAAATTATGCTAATTCCATTTGTAATAGGTCTCTGAATTTCCAGCATTCTATATTCATAGGATAGCCTCTTTTATCACACCCAGAAGAGTCCCATCAACAGGGCGTCCAACAGAAGTCCTTAACTGGCTACTATGAATATCTGGGCCCTGAGTTGCTCACTTCTTAGGGAATTACCTTTAAGAACAAGAGTAGTGACTATTTTCTAATAGTTGTGACAGCCCGTGGTGAAGGCTCACTCTCTGGGAGCCAGTATATCTAGATTCTGCCACTGACTGTCATTGTGATCTTAAAGAAATTACCCTTTGCCGTGTGACCCCTGCTCCCCTAATCTTCCTAAACTGTTTTTTTTTAAACTTTTAATTTCCCTTCAAATAGAGTGAACATGCCATTGGATGTTCCAATAAGCTCATGACGGCTACTATGGAGTCAAATTGAGGGTTTCATTTCTATTCACTGTTCACTGACATGAAAACAATCAGCAAAATAAAAACATATGCCAAAGAGTAGAGAACTTTGAGTTGGGATGTGCTGTGAACTAGATAAAGGACTCCCCTCATAATCAGATCTTTATAGGGTGGCCTCAACGTCTAGTCTGAATTTTGATGCTGGGGACACCTGTAGCCTAAGGCATACTCATATATAAGAACATACAGACACAATCTGATACTAATGAAAAACTACTCTGGAGCCACTTAGCCTCCTTCTAGGCATTCCTCACTGTCCTTTATCTTTAAAATTACTCTCAAAATTTCACCTAATGCTAATTTTGCCTTAATTTTTCCTAATCATAGTTTACCAGCTAACCAGTCAGTAAGTATGGACTGGGAAGCTCCTATGTATCCATGTTCTGGTAGACACTCAGTTAAGGGAATAAGGAACAATAGAAGTAGAAAAGGCATGGGCAGGAAGGGTGATATTTGTGGGAGTACAGATACTTCCACAGAGTGGCAGCTTTCATGCCACCCCAAGAGGCTGACATACGGATGGAATAAAAGAACCACATGGGATCAACTTTGAGGACCACCATACGGCAAGCCCAAGGCTGTGCAAGTTCTTACCCTGGAGATATGGGGCGCTACCTGGAGAATGTCTCTGGGGAGTGAGAATCGTGGGTGGGAATTAAATAACTGGGCAGGCCAACCAGAATAATATAATTGGGCATGGTTACATATTAGTGGTCTCTTGAAAATGTGTCATAAAGCTAGGTTATATGATAGCAATTAATCACTAGGGTTTATTGAGCATTTACAATGTGTTCTGCACTATTCTAAACACTGTACACACGTTATTTTATCCTCACATACTATCCCTATTTTTAGATGGGGAAAATGAGGCACAGAGTTGTTAAGTCACTTGTCCAAAGACACACAGCCAGTTGATAATAGAACTGAGATTTGAAGTCCATATTGAACCATACTGATGCTCACCAACATGTTGAGATGATATAATTATCCACATTGTCACTCATAATCCATTCCTCTCCTTTGCACTTTGCTCATTTGGGGCCTTCATTTCACGTATGTGACTGATATTTCCCAAGGAGAAATTAAATATCTACATTGATTCTCTTTAGAGATTCTATTTCCCTTTTAAAAAGTGTGAAATTTAGAAATCCACAGACCTCCACAAAAATAAACATCCATATTCTATGCATGTGCACTTCTTTCAAATTTTCACTGAGTCTAGCTGTAGGATTTGCCCCACTGACTCCAAATTGAGAACGTGATCAGTGATCCAGTGACTATAGTGAATGGTCAGCTCAGGGTCTCGTTGGTATGCAGGTATGACACATTTTAAATGGTGGTGTGTGAAGTTCAAATGCTTGGTAAATTTGCTGCATAAGTCAATAAAATTTTTTTTAAATAATAATAATTACATATTTATTCACTAGACCACCTGGAACACAGTCATGTTACTTTAGTCAGCATTCAGGGAAATGCAAGGTTTTCGTTTTTCTCTTTTTTAGAAGAAAGCATACTGCTGAGACCATTAAAGAAAACACAAATCTCCTAACTGTTTGGGAAGGCTCCAAAAGGGTAAAAGTGAGCAGCTGTTACCAGCAGTGTTTAGATGAAAATGTAAAATCTTTGTCTTTAAAAATGTTTGTTTAACTGAGGAAAGTTTACACAACTTGCGGAGAATTACAGTGGAAGAAATTACATTTTGCTTCTACCATCATCCGTTTTCTCCGCCTGACAACTGTCCCCATTTCAGTCTGCTGGGGCATTAGTGATGCTTAAAATGATCAGAAAGAAATAACAACTTTGCTTATTAAGATGAGGAAGAATGCAATTAGCTCAAAATGAGAAATTTGCATCCCTCATGGTCCACACACATTTGGAATAATTTCTTCTAACATAAGTTTGTCAATCAGATTTTTATTCTCATTTCCCCTTGCCCATTGCTAATGAACAGGGTAGGGAATATTTGGAAAGTTCCTAAAACCACTGACCCTTTGGCAAGCACAGAACTCTATATCCTATAAATGTTCAGTAAATATTTGTTGACTAAATTTTTTAAAGTACCTATATAAATTAGTGATCAATTAGTGATTAATGATCAATGAATGTATTTATTTAAGTGCTTTTTGGGAAAAACTCCACTTGAGGCAGAGGTAAGGTAATGAATGTTTAGGTTTCTTTGTAACATTCTCTTGTCTCCTCCTCCCTAAATTCCTTCCTTACTTTCAGCCAACCCTAGATATGGGCACCACAGTAGATGACAATTAATAATGGATGAGCCAAAGTGTGCCAGAATGGCCCCTTTGTTCCAAGTCTCTAGAGCTTAAGTCATAGTATCGCCATTAACACTTTCTTCTTCTCATATTAATATAGAAACTATAAATCCCAGGAAACCATATCTATTCCATATCATACTGAGATGATAATGTGGCAATAGGAAAGATACGAAAATACCACATCGGGCTGTCAAATTACAGTTCAGGAGGCCTCTGGTGGTTCCTAATCATCGGATTCATGTAGGGAAACTTTTTTAAAAAGCTCTTGATTCTTGGGGCCACCTTCCCCCCAAAATCTAATTAAGTCATCGTGACAGCTGGGGATCTAAAATTTTTTTAACTTCCTTTCTTGGTGTCAGCCATGTCTACAAACAATTTCTTCAAATCGCAACAGTACAGTCCCTAAGACGTATTCAAGCACATGTATTTAGATGACAGACATGAATACAGGAGATATGGGTGTACTAGAAAGCATATATTTGGTTTCCTGTGAAGTAGATACTTAGCTGACTAAGATATTAATGATTAGATTCTAGATTACATTCACTTTATGTTGATTGCTTCACAATGGCCTGGAAAACAACTGAATTTTTTTGAAGTAAGCACCTTTCTACTCTATCAAGGTCAAACCTTTTACTTGATGTACTTAACTAACCATGTAAAATATTATATCAGCAAGCCTACGAGGCACTTAGAGATATATTCACATTTGCATAATGTCCTCTGTAAGTTAGTCTTTGGTCCTTAAGGGTGTTTAGAATAACTGCATGTAAGAATATACTTAATCCAATCTCATTTTAGCTTTTGCTCTTTTAAGATTTCAAAATTAATAAATCCTCCTGATACTCCAAATTACCATGAGCTTTTATAAGCATAACTTTGTAACTTTAACCCATTTATGAACATACCCCATAGGCAAATGTACTAATGAATAAGAAATAACGTTAGAAGTTTAAAAGATGGTCTCTTTATGAAGTAATGTAAGAAAATCCTGTTAGCTGGATCAACTACAAAAGTGCGATTTCTTAAAAAATAGAAAATCCGTCACAAAATTACATGTAATTACAATAACCAAAGGATAGGAAGTAAGAATAGTTGAGGTACCATGCATTATTTAACTTAGTACATGTTATCACTTGCTTGCATATGGATGAAAGCAGGAAGAAAGGAGCCGACATACTCTATGCCTGTGGCTAAAGAAATTGTGGTATCTTGTACCTGACTTCCTGGTATGTGAATTCTTTTTTTTTTTTTTTTTGTGAATTCTTGACCAAAGCTATCAACACACCTGACAGGCAGACTGTGCTTCAAGCTCCTTGTCATTATCTGCCGGTCCCCTCTCTACTTTCACACCCTTCTCATTGCCTACCTCATTACATGGTTACCCCATAGAGTAAAGGCAGTACCAGATGTCTCCTTCAGAGCCCAAAGAAATGTTAAAATCAGCTTGATTAACACACTGGACCTCGCCTTTGGAAGGACAATAAAATTATGAGCTGTATGTTGTCATTATAGGCAGGTGTGCATGTGAATTTCTACCTTTCTTTGATTTTATTCACTACAAAAATGCCATAAATACCATATCACACACACCTCTAGTTTACTGATGAGGACACTGAGACACAGAGGGGATAAATCACTTCCCAATGTCACACAGCTAGTCCCTGCAGGAGCAGAAAATAGAATTTAGATTTGCTGAGATTCTAATCTTGTACGGTTCACAGAAGGGATATCCAAAAAGAGGATGAAGTGTTGCCATAAAGAATTTGAAAGAAAGATTATGAAGAGCAAGAAATAATATTAGATAAGCCCTGAATACAGAGCAAGAATCCAGCATACGGACCATCAGAGTCTTAATGACAGAATAGAATATCTAGCGTGTTATCTGTGGCTGAGATTGCCAGGCTCCATCTGGCCCTGGGAAAGGTGAAGAAGCAGTGATCCAGTGGATGCTTCCAGATTGGAAAAGTGGAGGCTGACTTCTGAAGGCCATTCCTGGAACAGGCACTCTCTTATGTTGCTGAGAACCTTCCTGGAAAGCACCTTGGCAATCAAAAGTCTGTATCCCTCACGTTTTAAGTAAAACTGAAATGTGGGCAAAAACTTATGCTCAAAAGCTAACTGTAGACTTATTCATATGGTGGAAAATTAGGAATAACTTAAATATCCAACAAATAGAGAACAGTTAAGTAAATGATGGTGTATTCATGTGACAGAATATTATATACCATGGGCAAGTGCTTTCTCTATAATGTGTATTGAGTGAAAAACAACTACATACACTTATACGATAAAAATAAAATGATTCCCAAGAAATACATTAAAATGTTAAGTGATTTTATCTCTGAATGGTTGGGCTTTGACGTTTTTGATATTTTCCAAATTCTCTGCAATGAGCATGTACTACTTTTATAATCAGAAATACAACAAAAGTAAAACATACTATTTTACCCATATTTAACTTTTATATTGCGTGACTTTTACAACAATCAAAAAATTTTTTTAAAAAAAGCAATACAAGAAACATTTAAAAATTGCCATACTGGATTCTTATACTCTATTGGTAGAAAGATGAATTAGTATTGTTTAGTGTGCAAGGGTACATGTAAGGATGGTCATTGAAGAATTATTTGTAAAAGTAAAAAATTAGAGAAAACAAAAGTCTATTAGCAAGCTATCTTCTAGTTTGAGGAGGGGCAAGGCTGCAGATGGCTTCTTTCCTTTCCTGGGGTAGGCTTTTCTGACCTTCTGTGACAATGAAGCCTAGGTGACCTAATTTTAAGAAGACCTATGTGAGGAGGATTGACTTCATTGTCTATGCATTGTAAAAGAGTTTTTGTTTTATTTTATTTTGTTTTCTGTGCCTCGTGGAGATTTGGGGACTAGATTAAGCTGTGTGGATGAAAGGCTCTTGGTGCTGCAGCCAGGCATCAGGGCTATGCCTCTGAGGTGGGAGAGCCAAGTTCACGACACTGGTCCACAAGAGACCTCCCAGCTCCACATAATATCAAATGGCGAAAAACTTCAAGAGCTCTGCATCTCAACGCCAAGACCCAGCTTCACTCAATGGCCAGCAAGCTATAGTGCTGGACACCCTATGCCAAACAACTAGCAAGACAGGAACACAACCCCGCCCATTAGCAGAGAGACTGCCTAAAATCATAATAAGGCCACAGACACACCAAAGCACACCACCAGACGTGGACCTGCCCACCAGAAAGACAAGTTCCAGCCTCATCCACCAGAACACAGGCACTAGTCCCCTCCGCCAGGAAGCCTACACAACCCACTGAACCAACCTTAGCCACTGGGGACAGACACCAAAAACAACGGGAACTACGAACCTGCAGCCTGCGAAAAGGAGGCCCCAAACACAGTAAGTTAAGCAAAATTAGAAGACAGAAAAACACACAGCAGATGAAGGAGCAAGGCAAAAATCCACCAGAACTAGCAAATAAAGAGGAAATAGGAAGTCTACCTAAAAAAGAGTTCAGAGCAATGATAGTAAAGATGATCCAAAATCTTGGAAATAGAATGAACAAAATACAAGAAACGTTTAACAAGGACCTAGAAGAAGTAAAGAGAAAACAAACAGTGATGAACAACACAATAAATGAAATAAAAAATTCTCTAGAAGTGATCAGTAGCAGAATAACTGAGGCAGAAGAATGGATACGTGACCTGGAAGATAAAATAGTGGAAATAACTACTGCAGAGCAGAATAAAGACAAAAGAATGAAAAGAATTGAGGACAGTCTCAGAGACCTCTGGGACAACATTAAATGCACCAACATTCGAATTATAGGGGTCCCAGAAGAAGAAGAGAAAAAGAAAGGGACTGAGAAAATATTTGAAGAGATTATAGTTGAAACCTTCCCTAATATGGGAAAGGAGATAGTTAGTCAAGTCCAGGAAGCACAGAGAGTCCCATACAGGATAAATCCAAGGAGAAACACGCCAAGACACATATTAATCAAACTATCAAAAATTAAATACAAAGAAAAAATATTAAAAGCAGCAAGGGAAAAACAACAAATAACACACAAGGGAATCCCCATAAGGTTAACAGCTGATCTTTCAGCAGAAACTCTGCAGAGCCAAAAGGGAGTGGCAGGACATATTTAAAGTGATGAAGGAGAAAAACCTACAACCAAGATTACTCTACCCAGCAAGGATCTCATTCAAATTTGATGGAGAAATTAAAACCTTTACAGACAAGCAAAAGCTGAGAGAATTCAGCACCACCAAACCAGCTTTACAACAAATGCTAAAGGAACTTCTCTAGGCAGGAAACACAAGAGAAGGAAAAGACCTACAATAACAAACCCAAAACAATTAAGAAAATGGTAATAGGAACATAC
Source organism: Phocoena sinus (assembly GCF_008692025.1). NCBI lineage: Eukaryota > Metazoa > Chordata > Mammalia > Artiodactyla > Phocoenidae > Phocoena > Phocoena sinus. Next base: position 134,191,856 of record NC_045764.1, read on the forward strand.
ATATCGATAATTACCTTAAATGTAAATGGATTAAATGCTTCAACCAAATGACATACACTGGCTGAATGGATACAAAAACAAGACCCGTATATATGCTGTCTACAGGAGACCCACTTCAAATCTAGGGACACATACAGACTGATAGTGAGGGGATGGAAAAAGATATTCCATGCAAATGGAAATCAAAAGAAAGCTGGAGTAGCAATTCTCATATGAGACAAAATAGACTTTAAAATAAAAAGTATTACAAGAGACAAAGAGGGACACTACATAATGATCAAGGGATTGACCCAAGAAGAAGATATAACAATTGTAAATATTTATGCAACCAACATAGGAGCACCTCAATACATAAGGCAAACACTAATAGCCATAAAAGGGGAAATTGACAGTAACACTATCATAGTAGGGGAGCTTAACACCCCACTTTCACCAATGGACAGATCATCCAAAATGAAAATAAATAAGGAAACACAAGCTTTAAATGATACATTAAACAAGATGGACTTAATTGATATTTATAGGACATTCCATCCAAAAACAACAGAATACACTTTCTTCTCAAGTGCTTATGGAACATTCTCCTGGATAGATAATATCTTGGGTCACAAATCATGCCTTGGTAAATTTAAGAAAATTGAAATCATATCAAGTATCTTTTCTGACCACACGCTATGAGACTAGATATCAATTACAGGAAAAGATCTGTAAAAAATACAAACACATGGAGGCTAAACAATACACTACTTAATAACCAAGAGATCACTGAAGAAATCAAAGAGGAAGTCAAAAATACCTAGAAACAAATGACAGTGAAAACACGACAACCCAAAACCTATAGGATGTAGCAAAAGCAGTTCTAAGAGGGAAGTTTATAGCAATACAATCCTACCTTAAGAAACAAGAACCATCTCAAATAAACAACCTAACCTTACACCTAAAGCAATTAGAGAAAGAAGAACAAAAAAACCCCCAAAGTTAGCAGAAGGAGAGAAATCATAAAGATCAGACCAGAAATAAAAGAAAAAGAAATGAAGGAAGTGATAGCAAAGATCAATAAAACTGAAAACTGGTTCTTCGAGAAGATAAACAAAATAGATAAACCATTAGCCAGACTCATCAAGAAAAAAAGGGAGAAGACTCAAATCAATAGAATTAGAAATGAAAAAGGAGAAGTAACAACTGACACTGCAGAAATACAAAGGATCATGAGAGATTACTACAAGCAACCCTATGCCAATAAAATGGACAACCTGGAAGAAACGGACACATTCTTAGAAATGCACAACCTTCCGAGACTGAACCAGGAAGAAATAGAAAATATGAACAGACAAATCACAAGCACTGAAATTGAAACTGTGATTAAAAATCTTCCAATAAACAAAAGCCCAGGACCAGATGGCTTCACAGGCGAATTCTATCAAACATTTAGAGAAGAGCTATCACCTATCCTTCTCAAACTCTTCCAAAATATAGAAGAGGGAGGAACACTCCCAAACTCATTCTACGAGGCCACCATCACCCTGATACCAAAACCAGACAAAGATGTCACCAAGAAAGAAAACTATAGGCCAATATCACTGATGAACATAGATGCAAAATTCCTCAACAACATACTAGCAAACAGAATCCAAAGGCACATTAAAAGGATCATACACCATGATCAAGTGGGGTTTATCCCAGGAAGGCAAGGATTCTTCAATATATGCAAATCAATCAATGTGATACACCATATTAACAAATTGAAGGAGAAAAACTATATGATCATCTCAATAGATGTAGAGAAAGCTTTTGACAAAATTCCACACCCATTTATGATAAAAACCCTCCAGAATGTAGGCATAGAGGGAACTTTCCTCAACATAATAAAGGCCATATATAACAAACCCATAGCCAACATTGTCCTCAATGGTGAAAAACTGAAACAATTTCCACTAAGATCAGGAACAAGACAAGACTTCCCACTCTCACCACTATTATTCAACATAGTTTTGGATACATCATAGTTTAGCCACAGCAATCAGAGAAGAAGAAGAAATAAAAGGAATACAAATCGGAAAAGAAGAAGTAAAGCGGTCACTGTTTGCAGATGACATACTATACATAGAGAATCCTAAAGATGCTACCAGAAAACTACTAGAGCTAATCAATGAATTTGGTAAAGTTGCAGGATACAAAATTAATACACAGAAATCTCTAGCATTCCTATACACTAATGATGAAAAATCTGAAAGTGAAATCAAGAAAACACTCCCATTTACCATTGCAGCAAAATGAATAAAACATCTAGGAATAAACCTACCTAAGGAGATAAAAGACCTGTATGCAGAAAATTATAAGACACTGATGAAAGAAATTAAAGATGATACAAATAGATGGAGAGATATACCATGATCTTGGATTGGAAGAATCAACACTGTGAAAATGACTATACTACTCAAAGCAACCTACAGATTCAGTGCAATTCCTTTCAAACTACCACTGGCATTTTTCACAGAACTAGAACAAAAAATTTCACAACTTGTATGGAAACACAAAAGACCCTGAATAGCCAAAGCAATCTTGAGAAAGCAAAACAGAGCTGGAGGAATCAGGCTCCCTCACTTCAGCCTATACTACAAAGCTACAGTAATCAAGACAGTATGGTACTGGCACAAAAACAGAAGCATAGATCAATAGAACAGGATAGAAAGCCCAGAGATAAACCCACGCACATATGGTCTCCTTATCTTTGATAAAGGAGGCAAGAATATACAGTGGAGAAAAGACAGCCTCTTCAATAAGTGGTGCTGGGAAAACTGAACAGCTACATGTAAAAGAATGAAATTAGAACACTCCCTAACACCATACACAAAAATAAACTCAAACTGGACTAAACACCTAAATGTAAGGCCAGACACTATAAAACTCTTAGAGGAAAACATAGGCAGAACACTCTATGACATAAATCACAGCAAGATCCTTTTTGACCCACCTCCTAGAGAAATGGAAATAAAAACAAAAGTAAACAAATGGAACTTAATGAAACTTAAAAGCTTTTGCACAGCAAAGGAACCATAAACAAGATGAAAAGACAACCCTCAGAATGGGAGAAAATATTTGCAAATGAAGCCGCTGACAAAGAATTAATCTCCAAAATTTACAAGCAGCTCATGCAGCTCAGTATAAAAAAAAAACTACCCAATCCAAAATTGGGCAGAAGACGTACATAGACATTTCTCCAAAGAAGATATACAGATTGCCAACAAACACATGAAAGAATGCTCAACATCATTAATCATTAGGAAATGAAAATCAAAACTACAATGAGATATCATCTCACACCGGTCAGAATGGCCATGATCAAAAAATCTACAAACAATAAATGCTGGAGAGGGTGTGGAGAAAAGGGAACCCTCTTGTACTGTTGGTGGGAATGTAAATTGATACAGCCACTATGGAGATCAGTATGGAAGTTTCCTTAAAAAACTACAAATAGAACTACCATATGACTCAGTAATCCCACTACTGGGCATATACCCTTTGTAAACCATAATTCAAAAAGAGTCATGTACCAAAATGTTCATTGCAGCTCTATTTACAATAGCCAGGACATGGAAACAACCTAAGTGTCCATCAACAGATGAATGGATAAAGAAGATGTGGCACATATATACAATGGAATATTACTCAGCCATAAAAAGAAACAAAATTGAGTTGTTTGTAGTGAGGTGGATGGACCTAGAGACTGTCATACAGAGTGAAGTAAGTCAGAAAGAGAAAAACAAATACCGTAGACTAACACATATATATGGAATCTTAGAAAAAAAAAGAAGGTCATGAAGAACACAGGGGCAAGACGGGAATACAAGACACAGACCTACTAGAGAATGGACTTGAGGATATGGGGAGGGGGGAGGGTAAGATGTGACAAAGCGAGAGAGTGGCGTGGACATATATACACTGGGAAAAATAAAATAGATAGCTAGTGGGAAGCAGCCGCATAGCACAGGGAGATCAGCTCGGTGCTTTGTGACCACAAGGAGGGGTGGGATGGGGGGGTGGGAGTGAGACACAAGAAGGAGGAGATATGAGGATATATGTATATGTATAACTGATTCACTTTGTTATAAAGCAGAAACTAACATACCATTGTAAAGCAATTATACTCCAATAAAGATGTTAAAAAAATTTTTAAATTAAAAAAAATAGTATGGGTTAAAAAAAGAAAAAAAGTCTATTAGCAGAAAATAGGAAAATAAATTAATAATAATTGTATTAAATGGTTGTTTTTATTATTAAACAGGTTACATGTATTTATCCTAACCATGTGCTAGACACAGTTCTGAGCACTTCACATGTCTTAACATTTTTTTTTTTTTTGCGGTACGCGGGCCTCTCACTGTTGTGGCCTCTCCCGTTGCGGAGCATAGGCTCCGGACGTGCAGGCTTAGCGGCCATGGCTCACAGGCCCAGCTGCTCAGCGGCATGTGGGATCTTCCCGGACCGGGGCACGAACCCGTGTCCCCTGCATCGGCAGGCGGACTCTCAACCACTGTGCCACCAGGGAAGCCCCAACTGTCTTAACATTTTTAATCCCCACCATAACTCTTTGAAATACATATTATTCTTATTCTCATTTACAGTTGGGATTTTATATTCATATAATATTCATTATATGCAGCTTTTAAAGAATGAGATAGTCTGATGGGCTGACATGGAAAGTCATCTGTGATACAGTGTTATGCAAATAAAGAAAATCATAAAAAAGAATATTTAAGATCATTACTACCTTCTTTGCTTTTACAAAAAGTGTATACAAAAATGTTTGTAAACATTTGTATACATGAAAAAGGCTGAAACAACAAACTAAATTATTGATAGGGCTTTCTCCAGGGGAATGAGAGTGGAAGTGATGAAGAGAGTGACATTTTCCTTAATATACTTCTAAATTTTTATTTAAAACATAAATATTTGTTCTCGTAATTGAAATATGACTATAGCCTTAAAAGAGCAAAGAAGAATAAAATTACTTTTATACAACTAATACTTAGAAAGACAAAATATAATCCAGCTGGAAAAAATCCACAGGCCACCTAACAGAAGCTGATGTACATAAGCCAAAAGATGTTTACTATTACCTTAGTCAAGGTTATATGGGTAAAAAAAGTGGGGATGCTTGTGAGCAAAGTTACTCAACAAAGAATGAGAACTACAAGTTTAGGGGGTATAAGAGAGCAAAGGGTATTTATCAGTAAACAGAGGAAATTAATTGATGAGGTGAGATAGTCTTAATATTTAGGATTTGATTCAGTAGGCATCAGGTAACTACTGAAAGTTCTAAGGCAAGAAATGACTCGGTAGGTCACAGAATTTAAGAAAAATTCACCTTACAGATGATGTAGATGACGTGGCAGGAGAAAAATTCATAGGTGGTTAGAGCTACTTCAATATGAAGATACAAGATAACTAGAACCAGGACTAAGAAATGGAGGGAAAGAGACACATCAGGACAGTTCCATCCTTAGACCCAGGCAAGACGGCTGGGATTCCAAGCTTTAGAGGGTTCTACGTAACACAAAATTCAAAAAAATTAAATTTAGTGAAAAGCACATGGACACGTCTTTCTGGATCCAATGCTCTGCACCAGCATGGCACAACCCATAGCTCTAAACATTCACACTGCCAACTAACACCGCTTAGGCCCCAGGAAAATGCTTTTCCACCTTTTTTGCCCCATACCCTTAAAACGGAATGCAGTGGTGTTCAGGCACCTGTGTCCAGTACCATGAGGGTGGTCGGCTGTGCAGCTGAGGCCGCCCTCCTAGAGACAGACACTGATTTGGAGCACAGGAGGGCTTCAGCAGCAGGACTGCTTAGATTCAAGAGAAGACAAAAACTTACAAAGCCTTCCTCCCAGCATGAATGCCACAGATTCTTGCATAGAGAAATATCTTTTCCTAGTAGAGCTGAGCATCCATTTTCTTGCTTCTCTTTGTGTCCCAGTTTGTGGTTTCAGAGTCCTCATAAATTAGTGTATATTGAAAACAATTGCAAATGGAAGCTGACGAACATTTTGCTATATTCAACAATTCACTTACTCTTAAATTTGAGGATCTAAATACAACACCTTCGTAAAAAAGATCTTTCACTGCTGCTAATAGTTTCATTTTGACAAGCATAGTTAATGAAATTGAATTCTTTTTTTTAAATTAAATTTAAAAGGTTAGCTTTATCTAAATAATTTTGCTTTAAAATATGGAAATTCATTACTATTTGTATTTTATCTTTTAAACTTTAATAAATAAATTTAAATATTTTAGAAGAAAATAACTTTTTGGAAGACCTATTAAAACAATTCCAATTTTTCAAACTAACTTAAATGTTTCAATGCTTATTTTTACTTTAAGTTATATTTTTGCTGAAAACATATTCAAAATTTGTACACTTGAATGCATTTTATTTTTCAGTCCTTTAGATCATCCCTGTTCATAGAAAACAAATTATGTGAAAATCTTCATTATAACAACATAATTGGTGATTTTGCTGAAAAGCAGACAAAAATTTTAATAAATATATACATAATAGTTTATGAAATATGTGTATCTTTATTACTCACCTAAACATTGCCAGCCCGTCAACAATACACCCAGATATGTGCAATTATAATTAATGTACAAAAGCAATGTCAGTTGCTTTTGACATTTTGCCAACTCTCAGTCACATATAAACCATAGCTTCACTCACACTTTTCTATTGTGTCGTTAGGGAGGTATTATTTGTCCAGGCAAAAGAGAACATTTTGTTCAATAGTTTGTGAGCTCAATTTTCTTATAACTTTCAAGTATTTAGACACAGGGTACATGGGCCACTATTATTTTACTCTAACTCTGGGTCCCTCAAATGATAGAGGCAGTCCTGGATTCCAGAGACATTGAAAAGAAAGCTATGGGGGAGCTATAGGATACAGGGTACGGGGAGCAAAGGAAATAAAGACAATAAGAATAAAAAAGATTATGAGGGGGTGGGGTGGGGGGTGGGATGAGTTGGGAGATTGGGATTGACATATATACACTACTATGTATAAAATAGATAACAACCTGCTGTGTAGCACAGGGAACTCCACTTCACTGTACGGTAGAAACTAACACAACATTGTAAAACAACTATACCCCAACTAAAAAAAAAAATCGAAACTCATTCTTTCGGAAACTTCTTTAGAGAGAGTAGCATTTTGAATATATGCATAGTGCCTTTGAATAGTATTATATAGATTTCATGTAGTTTTCTCCATATCTGTAGGTTAAGAAAACGATTAGTGGGACTTCCCTGGTGGTGCAGTGGTTAAGAATCTGCCTGCCAATGCAGGGGACACGGGTTTGATTCCTGGTCTGGGAAGATCCCACATGCTGCGGAGCAGCTAAGCCCGTGTGCCACAACTACTGAGCCTGCGCTCTAGAGCCTGTGAGCCACAGCTACGGAGCCCGCATGCCACAACTACTGAAGCCCGCGTGCCTAGAGCCCATGGTCCACAACAAGAGAAGTTACCGCAATGAGAAGCCCGCGCACCACAACAAAGAGTAGCCCCAGCTGGCCACAATTAAAGAAAGCCCGCGCACAGTAACAAAGACCCAACACAGCCAAAAATAAAATAAATTATGTTTTAAAATGATTAGTATATTTGCCATGCCTTGCTACTGTTCAATAATATTAAAAAATTAACTAATCATGTTGACCTTAAAAAAAAAAAAGATTATGAACCTGGTGGTCCCACTGACAAGAAGAGGGAAGTTGAAGAGAATAACCTGAATCGTATCTGTCCTGTCATAAAGCCTGGTGAGTTTGGGTAGTTGCAATCGGTCATCAACTTGAAGTCATAAACTGAGGAGCTACAAAATCAGAATCAGTACCATTAGTCAGGAATAGCAGAAGGATATCCTCGGGCATCAGCCCCATCGGACACCACTAGTATAGCAGTCCCTGATGGCCAATGACTAGGATGAACAGATGCTCTGTTGGGTGGAATTAGATTTAGGTATTTCTACTATGGATAATTCCAGAGTAGTTCTTTAATAGAAATTTCAGAAACATGGGCATTATCTCAGAATTTCCGAATCACACCAGGGGGTTTTTAGAAGCAAATTTTACTACATAAAATATCTAGATCTTTCTTGTTACTGTACTCTGAAAATCACTTCTTTTTCTCTTAAGTAGCCTATGCATCTGTGCATTGTCTTACATTATGTGGGCTCTGTTGCCCTCATCTTCATGTTTCTACATTTTATATTGAAGATACATTTTTCTCTAAGGTTGTTGAACCCTTTAGAAAAAGGAACTAAGCACCGTCTACTTGGCTGTAGGTCTAGGACTTGACTGGTCACTTTTTGTTTCTCATCACATTGGCCCACCACCCAGGTGGTCACAGCCAATGGCTGGGTGGCCGCACACTGACCATTTTACTTTCACGGCCTCAGTCCTGCTGGTCTAATTGATCTCAGTCTCCTCCAGCTTTGCCCTACATGAGGCAGCTCTGGATATGGTCCCTGCAGATTTCAGCAGAGGAAAAAAGAAGATCTCAGCAAAGAACCATGAGGAAGACTACCCTCAACCAAGCATATAATTTAGCCTTTTCCTTCCTTTCACATCCATCTCTCCCCATTCTACCCCTAACTACCACCACCCAAGTCTTCAGGAATCTCCCAGGGTCAAAGCAGTGCTTTTGGCACCTCTGACCCACATCGGGCAGTCTTTCAATACTTTTAACCCTTTAATAGGCTGTCCTACTCATTTTTTGAGGTTAAGATGTAGCATCCCTAACCCCTACCCATGTTCAATTTATGTTGCTTTTTAAAAAATTCAGCTCAATTAATCATTTCTGGGATAAGCCTTATTAACATGAGTATTCCCAGTCTCCACCCACACTCTCCCACCCGTGCACACACACACACACATCACCCCTACCAGCTAAAAGAATGTAGTCCACTTCTCCCCACTCTCTCATCCTCTAAACATATTCCGGCATTTGCCAAACCAGTTTGGGCTCTTTGAGAGACAGAATTTGAGGAATGAGTAGACAGAAAAAGGACCCAAAAGAAAGAGGAAAATGGGGAAGAATCTTGCTAGTAGGGCCACCTCCATTGCTGTCCTTTGTTGTAAAAAATCTAGGGGATGGGAAAAGCAGAAAGGAATTTTTTTTAAAAAGAAGCATGAACAGTTTAATTGGTCTACACAATAAAGAACAGAGGAAAGGAGGAGGTACAGAGAGAGAAAATACCACAGTATGTAGCATCTAGAAATTATTTCTGGGGTAGGGTTGGTAAGTGAGAGTCTTTAGAACTGCTGTGGGGTATGGAAGAAGAGAGAAGGGGAGAAGAGATTTTTGTCACTGTGGGATATGAAATATACCACCTAAAATGCTCTTCAAGTGATTTAGTTAAGAATTAGAATTCTTTTAATTTCTTGTGGTTGCTGGGCTTCCCAGAATATAACGCCTCACGGAGACTAGGTTAATTGGGCCTTAGTAAATATTTAAGTCACATAATTATAAGCCTCTGGTTAGAAAGGTATTATCAACTCCTTTTTACAGTCCACAGGGTGAAGGCTCTCCACACAAAAGGAAGAGCAGGGGCAAAGGCACAGAAATATGTTCAGGCAACAAGGAAAGTTCTAGCTGGCACAGAGATGAACTCAACATTTCCCACTGACATTCTTTCCTTTTTTTCCCTCATTAGAAATCTTTCAAAAACCAGGTTCAAATGTTTCTTACTTTTCCAGGAAGAAAGATAGAATTTCAAAATGATGACCTTTTTCTACCTGAGAAAATTTACTGTAGGAAGGCTTGCTACATTCTATTCCTTGGCCTGGTGGTGGACCACTGGGCTAAACATTATTTATTTTTGCAGTTTTCTGATGTGTGTGTGTGTGTGTGTGTGTGTGTCTGTGTATTTCACAGCAAAAAGGCTAAAAATTATTAAAAGCATTTCTTACCACTGTGTTGGTCACTAATAATTGAAACAACTCAAAATGCTGGGGAAAATGAAAGGGCACTTTTATTCTCTTTGATAATCTGAGACTTGGGGGAACCACTCTTAAATTTGGAAACACCTAGATTCTCACTTTCACTGTTCCTCTCTCACACAGCACCAGAAAAAGACTGACTCATTTTAAAACTACTCTTTACACATGTAAAATTGAAAAGGACTTCCCCAGCAGTCCGTGGTTAAGACTCTGCGCTTCCACTGCAGGGGGGGGCGGGTTTGATCCCTGGTCACCCTGGTCGGGCAGTTAAGATCCTGCATGCCACATGACCAAAAAAAAAGTTTTTTATTAAAATATAATAAAATTAAATTGAAGAAAATCCTGGAAATCCTTACCAAATACTACCCAGCCCCATCATTGTCACTTCACTATAGAAATGCATGTATTTTTTTACCTTAATAAGGTGATCTAGATATTTGCTTATAACTCTCCCATGTTTATTATTTCAAGAAGTGTGGATTTCCATCTGTTAGAATTTGAAGTCAGATTCCAAAACAGGCCGAAATGAACAAGAACCCATGGAAATTGTTAAGACCCATTTTTCCATAAGGATATAATCCAGCTCTAGAAGCAGCCACAGTCTAAGTATGCCAGATTTGGGGATAAAATCCCTTTTGGTCTGTGAAGAGGGTTAAAATTTTAATCAACTATTTTCTAGCTCATAGAATCCCATATGGTGTTGGGTCGTTTTGACCTTGGGTATACTTTGACGCTGCATGTCACTTTTGTTTCTCCCCCTACAGGAAAGCCACAACACCCTCCTTTATGTGAGGAGCTGCACTGGGTGGAAGCTACTCCCAAGAGCCCATTGTTATCTGCTGGCAAAGCCACCTGAGCAAGTCAGGCATGAGTAGTTTCCTTGCTAATGGTTTGGCTTGTCATGGTTATGCACTGCTAAGTCTTTGTCTGGAACGGACCTGTTGACAGTGTTTGTTGTTCATGGGTGTTGTTATTAATTTTCTTTCTTCCCCTCCCCTACAGCAATCACACTCTGTTGTAAATGGAAACTAACAAGGAAGCTGAAGGTTGCTCTCCTTCCACTGGTTTGCCAGAGCAAAGAGAGATGAGATGCAGGAGAGAGGAGAGACAGGAGTGTATCAAACAACTTCAAGAAAGGAAGTTTCACTGGTACGAATTCCTAAGTCTAAAGCAGTTGTATTCTACCTTCGCTGCACATTGTAATCACTGGGGGAGATTTGAAAAGACTGATGCCTGGACCCCTTCCCCATGATTTCATGTGTCTGGAGATAGACCTAAGTATTAGAAGTTTTTTTAAAGTTCACGAGATGATGCTGATGTGAAGTCAAGATTGAGAATCACTCTTCTAGACTCGGTGAGTCATCACAATGATGATCACTCTTGAATCATTTCTATCTTCCACTCAGACTCATTGGATTGTACCCTCTCATCATCATGGGACCATGTTACATTACAGCCAAACAGGACCTGCAAGACCAGCTAGTCTTGCCCACTTTTGAGGCAGCTGTGATGTGACAGAAAGAGCACTGGATCTAGGTCCAGGGACTAGACCCTTCTGTTCATAGTTAAATGAACTAGGCAAATCTTGAACAAGACACTGCATCTCTCTGTGTTTCCTTTTTCTAAGAAACTGGACTTCGGGAAATTCAGTGACCATTATGAATATACCTAACTCAGTTTCAGGTATATGGTAATGTACAGTTGCTCAGTGAATATTTTTGTCATTGTTTCTGTTTTTATAGAGGAGGTCACTGCACCCCAAAGGGATAAAGTAATTGCCCAGAGCTCTTTCTATTATATCTAAGGCCATCAGCAGTTTTCTTGTTTGGATGTATTTTTTATTTAATTGGACCAGTTGAAAACGTATCATTTAACTCTTCCCATTGGTCGCCCGTCACCCCCTCCCCCTATCAACATACAAACACATATACTCACAAATGTGGTTCAAGAGGATCTACAGTCCAGGGGCAAACAGATAATTTAAAGCTGCCTCAGGATTTCTAGGGCTTGGACTGCTCACCAAATCCCAGCTCTGAAAACATTCCACTTTGAAGTCCCAGACAATCTATCTATATCTCCTCCATCTACAAAATGGAAAAATTCTACCAGAGATTAATTCTTGCCTGCATAGCACTTTAAAGATTAAAATGCACTTCATATAAAAGGCAAAGCATTAACCATAGGGCAGAATAGGAAAATTACCAAGGGAAGAGGTAATGGCAAGTGAATCAACCAGAAGGTAAGCCTTTGCTAAGAATGCTATAAACTTAAATTTCCTGTCTTGATCCCTGGAGTATCTGTAGTTTGCCTGATTGAGACTTAACTAAAATCAAATTTCCAGGCAAGGCTGTTGTGTTTATATAAAGGGCAAGCCCATTTTTTAAATTAGAAAAATGCAGGGTAACTTAATTCTTAGGTGAACATTAGAGCACTTTTTCTCTTTCTCTCCATCTCTCTCTCTCTCTCATGTGTTGATCTTTACATTCAAACATGTCATGGTTGATGGTGTTTTAAGTAATGCATTAGTACAGATAAATATCTATCTGTAAAAAAGGCCCTTTTCTCTAGTGCCAAAAGTGCTTAGGGGTGGGAATTCCCTGGCAGTCCGGTGGTTAGGACTCCATGCTTCCACTGCAGCGGACACGGGTTCAATCCCTGGTGGGGAACTAAGATCCCACAGGCTGTGCATGTGGCCCAAAAAAAAAAAAAAAGTGCTTGGGGCTATCAAATATTTTGAAAACAGCAAGCACCATCAGGTACCAATACAGACTCTTGTCCCTTCCTATCACCCAAAAGATCCCAAAGTTCCCAAAATGTACCTTATTTGGTCAAATACATTCTAAATCAGGTACAGGTTTTCCAGAAAACTGCAAAATCAGCTAGGAGAATATTCTTTACTTGATCTTGTAAAGTTTGTCTTTCCTGACTAACTATATTTCACATTTCCACAAAAGGTGCAAGCCTAACTTCTTTCAAGAAACCTTTGCTGCTACAACATACACTGGAATAACTACTCTCCAAGTTTGTGAAATAAAAAAATAACAAAAAATTTTAAAGAACAGTAAAAGGTAAATTTGAATATGACAAAAGTAATGATTGGCTGCCGTTGCCTGCCCAGCCCTGTTCTCAAAGATGCTGGAGGGTGGGAAGACAGGCTGCTTGGAAGGAAAAGAGGAACTATGCAGGTAACCCCATCAGGAAGCAGGGAAGCCAAGGTGGTCACCACGTCCCCAATTTCCCTGGATTGAGCTAATGAAACGGATGCCAACTTTCGGGGAGATTCCTGGAATTGCTGCCTCTTTCCTGGAAGTCCCATCAACCACAGGGCCCAGAATCATTCCAGGTATATTTAAACTGGAGTGGACAACTGCCACCAGGTGGCACCAAACTGCGGCCAGGACCAGGGCGGATTTAGATGGCAAAGACCGCTGGTAACTCCCACATGGCTAGTTGGGCAACCTCACTCTGGTCATTTCATTAATCTTGCAATATGACACCAGGTTTTAAGCAAATGAATTTGTTGGAACACGCTTCTCTCATCACGGAGAGAGTTTTACTCTACTTATTATTGTACTCAATTTTATCATCCAGTTATCTTTGAGTTTGTGTATTTGAACCCCCAGCCAAATTGCAAGCTCACTGAGAAAAGGAATCATGTTTTCTATCACTCTTATATATGCCACAAGTTCTAGTGTGGTACAGATGAGGGTTAGATATTGAACAACTGCCAGTTTTATTGCATTGCTGAAGCTTTAGTACAGTATGAACTCTCTCAGTATAGATTTCTTACTTGTCTACCATAGATACTCTTCCTGCAAATACATCCTTACATACATAGGAGGCCCTGGCACTTGACTCTATCATTGGCCAGACTTTCAGTATACAAGCAGCTCATTCCTTTATCAGAGAAGTAAACAAAGGAATGAAGTATCTTTATTCAAAGTATCTTTGGATTCCAGTGTTCAGTTATAAACACAACTTTCTATTTTTTCTGGTTTTGCACATAGCTACTTATCAAATGGCTATTTATTTTTTCCTATTTTTGCTTAGTGATCAAGAAAAATAGAAAACACACAAACACAGACACACATAGTGTCCTTCTCGGAAGGAGTCACCAGCACAAAAGTCTGGAATGTGCTTGGCTTTGCACCCATCACAGCAAGGCATTAGAAATATTGGATTTAGTGTTGTGTATCCACAGATATAAAATTAGGCCGACAGAAGTCTGGATCTGGGCCTTACTCCACACTGCTAACTTGTAGAGCACTCGTAGCCAAAAGGGTTTGGAACGGTTGTCTCTCTACAGATGCTGCCATTCATTTCTGTGGGAACAGGACCATTTACATCTAATTACAGCTTCTGCTTAAATTAACAGGACAGATATGACAGCAAAAACTTCTTCAGACTAACTGGTAGGGAGACCTTTAGCTGACACAGCTTATGAAGTAGTTGGCTTGCAGCAAAGTAATGTCAATTTAAAAAAGTAATTTAGAATTCATATGATTCCATCCAACAATTTGCAGCAGCCCGAGAAAAATATGGGGGGGGCAGCTGAGGAAGCAGGCAGGAGCTCCCACCATTTCAGAAAGAAAAATAGATTATCTTCCAGAGTCAACAATTTTAGACAGATTAGGTTATTTTACACAGCACCATTATCAGCTAATAAGCGGTGAAGCTGATGTTGAAACCTGACAGTTGAACTTCAGAGCCCTTGTTTTTAACCTTGACTGCCTCCAAGGATATCTAAAGCCCTAACTCATGTTGAAAATGCCACTAACAATGAAAGGGGATTCTGTGTTTAATACCGGTTTGATGACAGTCTTACTGGTCTTCTTTCCGACTAGTCAAATTTATGCTGTGGGATCCAAGATGAACTGACCCTTCAGAACTCTACAATCCCTAGAATGGGTCACTAAGTAGCCTACAGAGTTCATTCACTGTTAAAATTGGCCTCCAGCCAACAAAAGGTGCCAGGCTGCCCTTGAGAAGGGACATCCCAGCAGATGCCCAGGGTTCATAGAATTTGCCTCCAAAGTGCCTTCTTGCCTGTTTTACACCATCTCTTTCAGTGCTCTAAACCTATCCTATCTACCTAACCTGCCAATTCCAACCTTTGTCTTTGCAACCTGGGCTCTGATTACCATCTCTCTTTACCTTGATCAAACAACCTGGCAAACAGCGACTTTGGCACAGGGCAGCCCAAGAGCCATACACTGCCCCATGGACAGCTCTCACCTGGAACAGACCAATTACTGCAATTACTAACAGACATATGGTAGATTGGGATGCTTGTTTCACTTGGAGTCTAGAGAATGACAAGGAGGGACCCAGTCTTGTTCTTTGTGAAAGTAGCTACTAAAAAAACAGTTTGGGGCTTCCCTGGTGGCGCAGTGGTTGAGAGTCCACCTGCCGATGCAGGGGACATGGGTTCGTGCCCTGGTCCGGGAAGATCCCACATGCCGTGGAGCGGCTGGGCCCGTGAGCCATGGCCGCTGAGGCTGTGCATCCAGAGCCTGTGCTCCACAAGGGGAGAGGCCACAACAGTGAGAGGCCCCACGTAAAAAATAAATAAAGTTTGAAAAAGGTGTTGCAGGGTTTCACAGCATGCTAGATATAAGTATAGATATATCAGATACATAGATGCAATATATGGATATATATGCAAACATGCACATATATATTTCCATGAGGAATATACCTCATTTAAAAGTTGTATTTTAACATGAAGCAATTAAATTAAATTCTCTTAATTGCTCAGCCTAATTCCTGATGTGAGGACAGGAAGTTCCTCATTTAAAGGTATAATTCTGGAGCCTAAATCATAGGAGTCAGAATCATAAAGCTGGTCTACAACTAACTGACCTTGTTATTTTTTATCTGATATAATCTTCTACAGTTCAGAATAACAAATTTATTCCAAGAAGCCTCTAGATCAGAGGTCAGCAAACCACAGCCCATGGGCCAAATTCTAGCCCACTGCCTGTTTTTGTAAATAAAGTTTTATTGGAACACAGCCACACTTATTTGTTTACATACTGCCTACAGCTACTTTCACTCTACAATGGCTGAGTTAAGTACTTGTGACAGAAATTACATGACCCGCTAAGGGAAAAACTGTTTCCCTTTTCTACTCCTAAAACTTCTGACACCACTTCCCCACACCAACCAGTTCTCCAACTCTCCAAACACCAACGGGGGGTACCACAATTCAGTTCTATCACTAACTACCCAGAGTTAGTGCAGACGCCCGGGTTAAGGGCTTGGTCTCAGGAGACTTCCATCACTTCAGATGTCAATCACAAGTCTCAGGTTGTTACCTATGCTTCTGACCAACAGGTTATAAATTGGGGGTTCCTGCAAACCCTTCCTCAGATTTAACAACTTGCTATAATGGCTCATAGAACTCAGAGAAACACTTAGATCTACTAGTTTATTATATAATAAAGGATACAGATGAACAGCTAGATAAGGAGGTACACATGGTGAGGTCTGAAAGGTCTCAAGTACAGGAGCTTCTGTCCTCATGAAGTTGAGGTGTAACACCCTCCCAGCTTGTGGGTGTGTTCACCAACACGGAAACTCTCCAAACCCTGTAGTTTAGAGATTTTTATGGAGTTTTCATCGTTTAGGCGTGATCTAGTATTAACTCCATTTCCAGCCCCAGAGGATGGAGGGTGGGGCTGAAAGTTCCAAGCTTCTAATCATGGCTTGGTCTTTCTGGTGACCAGCCCCCATCCTGAAGCTATCTAGAGGCCCCCAGCCACCAGCCATCTCATTAGCATACAAAAAGACACTCATACCACTCCAGGGATTTCAAGGATCTTAGAAGCTCTTGTATCAGGAACTTGAGTCAAAGACCAAATATTAGAACAAAGGATGCTCCTAGCACCCCTATCATTCAGGAAATTACAAAGGTTGTAGGAGCTCTCTGCCAGGAACTGGTACAAAGACCAAATATATTTCTTATCATACCACACCCGCAAGACCTGAGATATATGCTTTATGACCCTTCTGACCCTTTACAGAAAGAGTTTGATGACCCCCTGGCCTAGATGAATAACACAGGACAGCTTATATGAATAGTTCTGCAACAACAAAAATGTAGCCTCTTGATAGGCCCACTCTAAGACTAACAATAACACCATATCTGATGTCTGAATTCAGGACAGACGGTTCCAAATGGCTAATTTTTTAATTCATACACTTCACACTCAAATCATTAAAAACCCAAACTTGAACTTAAATACCAAGACATTTTTGCCAGTTACTTTCTCCAGGGGGTACTCAAGTTATAAAATAAAATCATCATTCTTTATTCACACAATCTCAGACTAGAATGAGAATATATTTGCCTGGTTGACTTAAATAATGAAGAATAACTGAAAAAAGCGCAACTCATAGGGTTAATATAAGATCTCCATTTCTTGGGAGGTAAAGAAAAAAGAGTTGGGGAAACAGTGATAAAGTTTCATTTCTCCTTAGAGGGAAAAAATATTGCTTCCAACTAATTTAAATAATTATTTAAATAGCATTTGACTGTGTAATAATGAGATAGGTCTGTAAGTTAGTGGTTTCTAACCTTCTAAAATCTCTTCTAAACACAAAAAATAATTGTAAAACATGCACAATGAACCAAATAAACACACTTTTACCTGTGAACTTAAGGAGGACGTAAAGGGAGTTTCCCAGGCTCACACTGTACCAGAGGTGAAGAAGCAGAGCATGGGAAGTTAATAAAGTATGTGCTGGATTCATGACTATATATAAAACCATCTCCAAAACCTTGGGCACATGTATTAAAACTGTTCTCTTTCGAGGAAAAAAACCCCAAAAAACAGTTGTCCTTTTTGAGTCCGGTTCTCATTTTGTTCATTTTAGTCACTTTTCAAAAGGTGTTTGTTTTATCGATGCTAGACTATTGTTTGGATTACTCTTTTGGTTGAGGGGAAGGAGAACAAAGTTTGCAGCATCTCAGGTATATAACTGCCACACTAACACTCATTGCTTCAAGGGAGGTAGAAAAGGGTTTGGGCTGGACATTGCAAGAACTGATTTGAGTCTCATCCCCACTTCTGTCAAAGCTGTGTGATTTTAGACCTGCCTGCTCTGTGCCTCAGGTTCCTCATCTGAAAAACATAGATCATGAAAGAAGTCCCAACCTATCAGAATGCAAAACTGCAGGAATAAAATGAGGTAGAAGATAAAGAATAAGTCTTAAAACATTAAAGATTTAATAAAGATTAACTTTTTCTCCCAGGGGTATACTACCTGTATTTTCAATTCAAGTCATCAAACAGAAATGAACATATTCTTACCTCGTGTGCCGACAATCTTAATACAGAAAGCCCCAATTAGTTTGGATGTATCAAGATTTGCAATTGACTCCTGTTTTCTCCCAGTCCTCATTCTCAAACGGGGCTGGCTAAAGTTCTAACCTTTTGTGGGGAGAGGCTGAGGCTTCAGGGGAAAACACTGGGAAGCTGGGAAGCAGAGAGTGGGACCTCATAACCATATATCCTCCCAGCCCAATCTCCCACCATTGGGTCAATGCAAGAAAAGGTAATTATCTGGAAAATTTTTGGAATTGTTATCATAGTCTTGTTAGTCCCAGAGAGCTACAAGACCCAGACTTATCCCCATTGATATATAAGCCAGAGTGAAATATTGCCACAGGTGGTGCCAACCAAAGCTGGGAAAGGGATGGATTTGGATGGTTCATTTTTACCCAGAACCCAGCAGCTAGTTGAACAAGCTTGCCCTGGCCATTTCCTTGGAACACTGTGACTCACATCTCAGCCAGTTTATTTTTTCAGCCCTCATTTGTCACCTTATGATGAGTAATGATGACAAAAATTAGCTTAATAAAATGGGAGTGAAAGTCAAAGATCACTGGCTCTCCCCTGAAGTATCTGGTGGTGAGAAAATGAAAGAATCTAGCATATTGGCTTTAATGGTAAAGCTTTGGTGAAGGGCTCATTGCTACACAGTAGAATCTTGAATTTGTGACCAAATGAAGAGGGGATCTTATTTAATATGGACCTATCTCAGTGAATCCTAGAGTTGAATAACAGAAACCACCATTAAATTTGTAGGTCCTGAACGGGCCTTTTCAATTAGAACCTTCTGAGAAACAAACTTTTAGGGCTCAAGACCAAAAACAAGATAAGGAAAATATTTTTCCCATATCGCCCTAATGTTACTAAGATAGTAAAACCATAGTGGTGATCATATGCAAAACAAGAAAATATACGATATTGGCTAGTGGTAAAAAATTTACTCAGATCTCCAGCACATTTTGAAAGCAGAAACTGACACAAAACCCTACTTAGAGAGTGAGTATGACCAACAGTCCCTCAGATAGCCACTCCGGTAGGTAAAGAAAAAAACGATAGAAACGGAAATTTTTTTTTTTTTTTTTTGCGTTACGCGGGCCTCTCAATGCTGTGGCCTCTCCCGCCGCGGAGCACAGGCTCCGGACGCGCAAGCCCAGCGGCCATGGCTCACGGGCCCAGCCGCTCCGCGGCATGTGGGATCTTCCCGGACCGGGGCACGAACCCGCGTCCCCTGCATTGGCAGGCGGACTCTCAACCACTGCGCCACCAGGGAAGCCCTAGAAACGGAAATTTTAGCCTTCAGCTCACTGGTACTATCCTCCTTCAGGCCACCAATATGTGTTATGATCAAAGGAAAGGCAATTTAAATTTGTTGGGCAGAATTTTTTTCCCCAGCCTATGGGCAAGGCTGTTTTATTTGCTTGACCCTCTCTAGTCCTAAAACTATTTATGGTCAGATATCACCAAATGTGTGAAGAGCCACAGAACAAAATTACATTTCTTTTAACCAAGGGTAGGGGAAATAAGTTAATTTCATGCTATTTCTTGAGGTCAGATAACAAAATGCACGTTTACCCAAGAAGAGAAATCATACACTTTTCTTCCCAAAATTGTTCGGCCTGAAAGTAAAGGCAGCTGAATCCAGGAAGCAGATGAAGCAAAGCTCTGAGAGAGCAGTTAGGTGGATGGAGAACCCAATGCCAGCCAGTCAGGCTGCTTTCAGAGCACAAGGCCACTGATAATGGCTCCTTCACTGGGTGACTACAATAAGGTACCTAAGAGAAGCATCTGAAGATCCTCATTTCTACTTCCAATGAAGTAGAACCCAGGAGAGAACACAGGTGGTCACAGCTTCCTAGGTAGCTGCCTTCTACATCAGTGGTTCTCAAACTTTAGTGAATCAGAATCACCTGGAGGGCTCCTTATAACACAGATTGCTGGGTCTTACCCCCAGAGTTTCTAATTCAGAAGATCTGGGGTGGAGCTGATGATTTATCTGCATTTTTAACAAGTTCCCCTGGTGATGCTGCTGCTGGTGGTCTGGGGACCACACATTGAGAACCACTGTCCTAGATCAAGACAAGGACAGCCTAGAACAGGAAAGGATAAACAAGCCCCAGTATTTCCTATTGAATTGTATTTGCATAGCAGATTCCACCATACGACACTGATGAACAACCACAAGTCCTATCAATAAAGTTCTAAGAGAGTGTCTTGGATTGATGTTATAGGAGATTCTCACAACCCCAAGGAATTACAGACCACAAAGGGGCCCTTTAAGGGCTTAGAGATTGGTGGACCCAAAGCTAAAATGATAATCTTCAGAGGAAATTCTTGTCCTGTACCTTCAAAGCCACGTGGCTCACTCTGATTATCACAAACTGAAGAGCCCTACCCGAGGTCAAATCTACCAACCCAACAGTCCATACAAATCTCTCTGATGTCAGATTCTGGAGCAGAGCACCCAATGAGTGATGTGCCCAGAGGCTGGTGATGATGACTCTTGAGCCGTGGCCTCAGGAAGGCCAGAGGATGATCTCAGCACATTTGTTCTGAAATGATCGATAGACCAAGAGCAGATGTCTTAAAGATATACCCCAATAATCCATCCCCTTTCATCCTATCCTGAAGAGCTTTAATAGGCCCTCCCTGTGAGAGGGCCATGGAAGGGGAAAGAATCCTTTACACAGCATGTTATATAGTTTATAAAGCAATTTTCACATGTATTGTCACTCAATGCTCATAATTCTGCCAGTGTATTAGCATCGTTCCCATTTTACAGATGAGGAAAAGGAAATCAACAAGATTTGCCCAAGGTCAAAGACTTGAGATCCAAACCCAGGATGCACAACTTCAGTGCATGATGCCACACTGCCTCTCAGAGGCTGTGGATTAGAGGTAACGTAGCAGCCCTGGAAAATGTTCTAAACAAAAGTCAGGAGGACAACCAACAAAACTAATTAAAATTCTCATGCCAAGTAAAGTGACAAGTGAATGGGTCAAGGGGCAAGCTGTTTAGCTGGCAAATGATGGAGAAGCAAACTAAAGCAAGATAAAATTGGATTGGTGTTTTAAAAAAGGACATTTACACAGTGATTTTACAATAACAAAATATGACTTATTTCTCTGAGGGCACACTTCAAGGTTCTTATATAAACTGTCTTGAGGGATCCTTAAGCAAACACCTCACTTACCACTACTCCCATAGATATTTTAATACTCAATTTTGTGCTAGTTTTTATTTTAGGATTTTCCAGGAAGAATCAATACTACAGGAATTAAAAGTGCTTTGTTAGAGGTGGTCAATTTCCGAAACCCAGTGATGTTGAGAATGCTTGTTAAGACAGTTTTTAAATATGTATTCATGAAGATGCTCTTTTCTCATAAACTCACTCTCCTCCTCGCTTCTTATCTCTCTTATGTCCTGGGTCAGAGCCAGCCCTAGGCAAAATTGATAAATAGAAGTTTATTTTCAGTGCCACCTCCTCATTCCTAATCTCCATTGTCCCCATCTTCCTGTAAAAACCCCAGGTACTTCTTCCTACCTCCCTTTGCCCAAGGATTCAGTTTTCTTTCCTTCCCAATCAAAATCTGCCCTCCAGAAATGATATGATCAAAATTTTCACACTCTAGACCAGTGATTGCCAACTTTGCACATTAAAATTACCTTTCATTTTTAAAAAACATATACTAATACCTAGGCCTTACCCTAGACCAACTGAATCAGAATCTCTGACAATGAAGCCCTGGCTTCAGTATTTAAAAAACAGAACTAAAAAACCTTCCAAGTGATTCTAACATGTAGCAAGCGCTGAGAATCACTGTATAGACATTAATGGGGAGGCTTATTGCACTTTCTGGAGATAGTTGTATTTTATACCAAATAACAAAGCCTAAATTGTGAGATTTTCAAGGCAGGCCACAAGATTGATGCAGAGTAGAGGGAGAATTGGAAAGAGAGAAGAGCCCTGTGTTGAAATTGTCCCCAGCCTCCTATGGTTCTCATCTCCACTAGCGAGTTTCATGGAACTGGACATTGGAGGGTCCTTCGAACATGTGTATTTGGCTTAGGATTGTTCTGTCTCATGGTCTACTTCTCGGAGACACTGCCCTTTGACTGGTGTTCATGCCTGCACTTAGACCCTTCAGTTATCTCTATTTTGTCTCCAAGCTGTCAGATTATTTTTCTTCTTAGACCCAAGTCAACTACCTGCCCATGATTTCCATCACTCAGCTAAGGGAGTAAGAGGCCCCAATGTATTCAACATGGTAAATGCTGTGGGATGGTTCCTGGGTCTTCCTGTAAAGAGACGGACTTAAAATGAAAAAGACGTCTCTTTCTGCGCAAGTTTCGTGGGGTGGCAATTTGGTAGGATCATCAAGAAAGCTGGGTCTGGTTCTCAGCTTGGTGGGCTCTGCACCAGTCTTATCATTGCACCTGAGAGTGATCAGGCCTTCATGAGGCGGCTCATACACAAACCATAACGCCAACATATTCATTTTTATCGAGATCTTTGATTGCCAGATGGACTACTCCTGTTGGCTAGCTTATACCTTAGCTTAGGAAATTTAATTAAAGTCAAGAACTTTCTTACTGAGAATAAAGGTAGAGCAAAGGTACATAACAAAAAAGTGCCTCCACAATATGTTTCCTGAGACCCTACCTAGAAACTCTAGAAAACCAGAGATTCCTATGTTTTAGCCATACTCACTGTCTCTCCTTCTCCTTTCCTTTGAAACAGAGACCTGCTTTCTGTGCATTAGATTTGGGGAGTGGCAGAAGGATCAATCCAAGAGAATACCCTCGTTGAGGAGCTATTGCAAAGAGTCAATTACCTGACATCTGATGTAGTTTCCTCAACTAGACCGGTGGTTCTCAAACACTTCTGCACATTAGAATCACCTGCTAGCTTTAAAAAATCCTGAGACCTAGGTCAAAACTAGATCAGTGCCTCTAGGGGTGGGAGCCCATGGCATCAATATATTAGTTCTAAAAATACCACAGAAATGTGTTGCCAGTGAACTCAGATTATTTTTTAAAACTGCCCCGGGGTGAGTGCAAAGAAAAGTCAACTTTGCGAACCACTGAACTGTATCTGTTAATCCAATTAGCACATCCACGTCAGAGCCCCTTCCTCCTCAGACCTGGCTGGAAATAAATCCTTATTCCCTTTTTGTCTGCCATCCTGCTTAGGAGGGTTCAGGGTAAGGAAAGTTTATATTTATATGTCAAAGTCTTTACATACTTTGTTTCATCAGTTCTGGACATGGGCTGCGCATCCCAATCCACAGTGCTGAGCTTCCTAAAAATACATATGTCAACTACAACTCCTTGGGTCTCCTTAATCAGAAACTCTGAGATTGGGTGCTAGGAATTGGAAGGCTTTTAAAACTCTTCAAATGCAGCTGATTCAAAACTAACTAGGGTTGAGAATCGCTCAGCCATGGAGATCAACCTGGAACTTGTGACATCTTTTGGCACATTTCATAATAATATCTCTCTTTACACAGAGTCAGATTATGGAGTGGACCAACCAGACCAATGTCTGTGGTACCAATATATTAGAAGTGCTAAAAATACCATGAAATGTGTTGACAGTGAACTGGGGTCTCTATACATGCCTCCTAACGTAAAGGGCAAAATGTAACATGGTCCCATTTCTACTGAAATACATAAGCTTTTAGAGGAAATTGAAAGGGGGGGAAAAGGAAGCATTCTTGCCAGTGTTGACCCCTCCCCACTAAACAAATCTTGAACAAGTATATTTGACATCCACGGTGTTCAAATATATCAATCCAGCCCTAATTTCAAGTCAGATTTTCACTGATGCTATTTGGGTTGTTTTCTTCTACATAGAACATATGACAAAATAAAGCCAATGGCACTGCCATTTCTTGAGCACGTACTACACACCTGATGCTAAGTCTCACTTCAACTTCTTACTTGCTCCTCACCAAAACTTCTCACATGTAAGGAGAGTACCCGTTCATTTATTCATTTATTCATTCGACATGTATTGACTGCCTGCTGCAGAAAAAGGTAGTATTTGATATTGGTAAGTACACAGGCTTTGGAATGAGACAGCATGAATTTGAGTCCCCTCCCCATGAGATATTGGCTGTCTGCCTTTGGATAAGTGATTTATTCCTTCTAAGCCTCAGAGTTTCCTCCTCTGTAGAATAAGGATAATAATATCACCATAAAAGAGTAATTCATTAAAGGACTGAACACAAAATCTGATAACTATTCAGTAAGAGTCATAGGATCAGAAACTATTATCACTACTATGCATACTAACTGTGCTGCTAGGCTGGGTGCTAGACACCTTTATCTTATGAGTAAATTCATCCATCCATTTGTTTATTCATCTATTTAGTAAGTCAATGCATCAACAAATCATTTTTTAATGCTGTGCTAGGCTGTGGGAGCTCACAGGTAAGGAGCAGACAGATAGTAAATAAATGGTGGAAACCGGAGGTGATGAGAGCTGCGGTGGAGGTTTGTGTGTGTGTGAAGGTCCCTGTCAGTGTGGAGGGAGGTGCCAGGAACCTTGCCAGGGGCAGGAGACAAAGGTTTCATGGCACAGGAGACATCCGAGTAGCATCTCCAAGGAAGAGTGCAGCCAGCAACGTGAGGGTGTGAGGGAGGGAGGGGAATAGCATGCTGGGGAGAGGGAAAACCATGTGACAGGATAGGTTGCTGGGATGATGGCCATCGCTGACTGGAGAGGAAGGTCCTTGACTTTTCCCCAGATTTGGCATTCTGAGGGGTTGGGATTTAATTTTTGAGCCTGTAGACTTAGGTCTACCTATTATACTTCTCAGAAAATCCTCATTAAGATTTGATGAGTTAACCTATGCAATCCTTATGAATAAATTGAGCAAATGTGTAGGCAAGTAGTGTTTTCATTTTTGCAATCACTCAATCATTTACTGGCAAGAAACTGAAGGTCCAAAGGCAAAAAGGAAATTTGGGTTTAATAACTGTTTGCAATGGATATTCCAACATGATTTTCATACTATTTTTCTATTATTTGGATTTAAATATCCAAATAGCCTTTAAATAGCCTTTAAATATCAAACACATGATTCTGCAGCAAAAATGGGCTTTTGAAATGTTAACAGAAAGAAGTATTATCAACATTCACTTATTAGGTTAGAATATATTCTAAACACAAAGGTTCCCATCACTGGGGTTTCTATAGGAAGAAAGCACTGCTAGCGCAGCTACAAAACACAGACCAAACCTGTAGTGCTCTGTGTCACTTACCCCGGATCCAGAAGCTGCAAGGGACCCTTTCTGAACACTTCTGCACGCTCCCAGCAGCCAGAATGTCTCCTGGGAGGTACATTTTATACTTAAACCTGGATTAAACCAAGATAAGGGGAAAAAACTGACTTTACAAGACAGTGATTGTCTCTGAAAATTGGAGTTGAGGGTAATATTTATTTTCTTTTTATACTTTTCTGTAATGAATGTGTTTTACTTCTTAAAAATTTCCCCCAAATTACATAATTAAAAACATCATAATGAGAACACAGGTCAAACACTAAATCACTTGGGCTTCACATATAGCTCTCTCTCTTCCCTTAAGCCCATTTTGCTTTGTTTAATTCAATTGTGACAGAGACATTAACATTAGTGATTAAGTGCCTCAATAAAAACCACATTTATTGTTACTGTTGTCAAATTCGTCTGTTAAATTTCATTTCTGTTCATTTCCTTTTCTTAGCTGTATCATGTGTTGGAATTTATTACTTAATTATATTTTAGTAATGTGTGTTTTTAAATCAATTTATTGTCACAAATGATAAAACAGTAGGAATACAATGGCTGAACACTGATCTTTTTCTTACGAAAGCTTCCCTAGAAACCTTGTAATAGGCGCAGTAGACTTGGAGATAATTCACTAAAATTTCTCCCAAGAACTTATAACAAACCACACAAAGCCAGAAATGACAACATTTTAATCATTTGGAAATACCAATGGCTAATATTATACTTTAAGAATCAAATCGGGATTATAATATAATCTTATAGACTGCTTCTTTTCTCAAGAAATTAAATTATAGGGAGAAAACGTCATCTCCTGGTCATAGTCTTACACAGCAAGAAACATTTTAATTGTCCATGTGTCTTTTAGAGCCTTTAAATTTCAAAAAGATGAGGAGGAGGATGGATCCTGTGTACTTACTAATCTGTAAATAGAGTACCAGGCCAGGAATCAATTCTGAAATGCAGCATCAATTGCATAGGCTTCCACTTACTTTTAGTTGAATAAAAGCCCTACTAGATACGCAAATAACATCAAACTTGCCAGATTAAAGAGAGGCCCCTCATACTCTAAATCATGATTGTCAATCATCACCCAGGATTAAGGGATATATTTTAAAAACCTAAAAGCAAGCGCTTCCTTTTAACTTCTGCCTACTGCGCATTTTGGATTATCGCCCAGAAATAGTATTACTTGAAACAAGACTGCCTCCCTCCTACCATCTATGAGAAGTGCATTGTTACCATCTGCTGTTGTCTATTTGGAATAAAACTCAGCAAGGCATGCAGCTTAATGTTCAGAGTCCTTCAGCAGACTCTGCTTGTGTTTAGAACGCAGCTTCACATTTAAATGGAGCTGATTTTCGGTTTAGTCAGTGTTTTCTCCACATTGCTATCCTCCCCACCAGAAAGAAGCAAATTAGTCTAAGGACTAAGACGACTGCAACATATTCACATTGTAAAGTGGAAACTTCCTTTAAACCCTGCAGTGACCAGTGAAGCCTTACTTGTAAACTCTCCAGGTTTATTCAGGTGAATAAGTTTTCCCATTTTGTATTTTCTCATTAGCATTACCCTCTCCAGACATATTACTTTCATTATTAGAAAATATTTTCTTTTAAAAGGCATGTGTTCTTAGAAAATAATACCCCAAAGATGTGATCATCAAAGGGCCTTGAATATAAATATAATAGGGAACTTTTAAAAAGAGTTATAATAGGTCTAACAAACAAAAGATTTTGTGAATTTGTATGAAAGAGATGTGCAAACAATATCTCTAAAGTATACACAAGAAACTAATAACAGGTTTCTTTAGTTAGGGGTAGCAGGGAGACAGAGTCTGAAGTGGGAAAGACATTTACTTGTCTATACTATTTTGTGCTTTTTATTTTTAACATAGAAATTTATTAAATATTTTTATAAATAACCAATAATGCAGTTATTTAAAATTGTGAAAAAGAAAAAATATATACTGGTTCTTTAAATTTAAAACAAAATGACATTCCAGGACTAACCTTATCAAGAAACAACCTTTTAATAAGATTATTAAAACAAAGTGTTAATTTATGAAAAGTTCAACATTCTATTAAATTGCTAACAAAACACTGAATTACAACCCAACAGGTTGCTTCATTGAATTCATTCATCTACTCCTGGCAAAGACATTCCAAATTTGAACTTAATTAATATTCCTTCTTCTGGTTTCCATAGTTTCTTTTTAAACATGAGTACCAGTAGAAACTGGCAGTAACTTCACCCATGTTCTCAATAATAACCCCCTCTGGCTGTCAATATGTATGAAAAGGAAATTTTTTTCCATACCGAGAAGAGCCCGCATTTTCATGTCTATTGTCTAAAAATATGCTGGTAACATTTCTTTCTCCCTCCTTTTTATTTTGTGTATGCAGTTTGACATACTTAACTCTTTCCCTGCCTGTGGTTCTCACAATGCTCAGCTGAAAAATGAATGTTCAAGAGTAGTGTTGCCATACTGGATCCTAATAATAGCCTCGCATTCTGCTTGCCAGGAACCTCAAAAGAGCAGTGGTCGATGAAACTGGGGCCTGACAATTAACTGTTCTGGTAGAAACCAATATCATGGCTTATTGGTTTCTAAATGTAGCTGGGTGCAAAAGACTCTTGTTTCTGTTCTAACACCTAAATGAAGGTCTCTCTTGGCCACTGTAAATGGCCTTTATCCTAAGGCCAGGTATTTTCCTATAGCCCAAAGCAAACAGAAGCTGTCTCAGACCTAGTCTGGTACCTCTTCTCTCTGCCTCATTTCCTCTTGGGTCCATGATTGTCCTTGCTGGGCTGATTGCCCTCCATGAGTCACAATGTCTCCAGCAGTATGCTGCTGGGTTCTGGCTGCATACCAAAACATCTCTGTGTCCACTTTAGTCTAGAATGTTCACCTCTTTCTGCCATGATGCTGTTGCTACTTTTAAGATTTTGCTCTTATTTTTCATCTAGCTGCTCCATCTCTATGCATTTGCACATCCTACACTGCTGGTGAAAATATTTCTGCTGACTAAATGGGTCCGTTGAGGTTTACAATAACATTTACAGCCTTCTTGATCTGGGATGAGCTTCATTTTCCTTGGTTTGCACAAATCAGGCCTGGCCACACATCACATCAGCCCCTGTGGTCCCTGCTTGTGCTGCTCTTTGCATTTAGTCCTCAGTGGCCAGTGGTGTCAAAGGTACATATGTAGACCCCACCCAAGAGGCCATGGGGTCACTGACCTCTCTGGCTACTTCTCTTTGGTCTTGCTGACAGCCATGGTTATCCCAACAAGTAACCACACAGAGCAGTCTGTTCTCATGGCCAGTACAGGCTTTGTCTTATCCACTACTACTCTAACTTTGAGACTCACTGATCCCTGTATTTTCCCCCAAAAGGATTATTTACCCAATTTCAATGGGTCTGAAGGAGAAGAATAAACTCGCAAGCAAAGGATGGCCAGAAATACAACATGCCAGGAAACAAAAAGACTATTTTGTTCCCAGTTGTGTGTTTCTCCGGAACTTTCTCCCTTCTCCTATGATTCTAAGTCAAAAGACAAAATGCTGATTTTTAATATGAAGAAAATGTGCGTTGCATCGAAACTGCTGTCCACCCAGAAAAGGTCCAGGAATAAATTAAAATAGAATTTAAATAAAAAAGAAATGTGCTGGCCCTAAATAGAAAATATCTATATGATATCACCAGAGGACATAAAAACAGATAGAAAAGCATACCATCTTCTTGAATGGAAAGAACTTAATAATCTAAAAATGCCAAATTAATACACCAATGTAATACAGTTTTCAATTAGAATCTCAACAGACATGGCAGACATGCAAATTGTGCATACCTCCTCTGCTTATACACATACTCCATTGTCCCATCAGACTTCACTTAGAAAACATAAGTTCAGGGGCTTTCCTGGTGACACAGTGGTTAGGAATCCGCCTGCCAATGCAGGGTACACGGGTTCAAGCCCTGGACAGGCAAGATCCCACATGCTGCGAAGAAACTAAGCCCATGCACCACAACTACTGAGCCTGCACTCTAGAGCCTGTGAGCCACAACTACTGAGCCCGCGTGCCACAACTACTGAAGCCCATGCGCCTAGAGTCCGTGCTCTGCAACAAAGAGAAGCCACCGCAACGAGAAGCCCGCATACCGCAACAAAGAGTAGCCCCCTCTCACCGCAAATAGAGAAAGCCCAAGAGCAGCAAGGAAGATCCAATGCAGCCAAAACCAAATAAATAAATGTATAAAAAAAACCCAACACATAAGTTCAAAGACAAAATTATTAAGAATTTCAAGATGATGTCAGCAGAGCATTAAACCAAGTGCAATCCCTTCTGAGTATGGGCCTTGTGTAACTGCACAGACTGCACACATATAAAGCTGATCCTACCATATTGAAAAGAGAAGCTCTTCCCTGCCAACTCTTTTTCTTTATACCCTGATCTGTTTTTTTCCCCAAAGCACTTATCGCCTTCTAATGTACTGCAGACTTTACTTACTAATTGTATTGATTCGCTTCTGCTGCTAAAAGGTAAGCTCAACAACATCTGGGACTTTGTTCACTGATGTATCCCATGTGCCTAGACCAATGCCTAGCACATAGGTGTTCAGTAAATATTGAATTGAGTGAATGATAAACCCTTGAGTGCTGATAGGGCCTTTATCCTAGGATAAGACGACTCTGAGGTAGAGTTGTGCAGTGATTCATTACTGGAAACCTGCCATGTTGACTTCTGAACTTTGGGCACCCTTCCACGAAGAGCAAAGGAGACACTGAGGCCTCTCCACTCACACACTTGTATTGCTGCTCTTTTGCAGGTTTGTAAATTGGATCAGAGTAATCTTAAAATGAGTTCAAGTCGTTTTTATTGCCCATCTTTGAATGTGGATCAGGCTTTGGGTCTGGCCTAGCCCAACACTTAGGCAACATTATTACTAACTAGCCTATGAATTCTCACCCACTGGCTCTAAATAACAAAGGAAAGGCTTACTCCCTAAACTCTTCATTTTGGTTCAGGTATTTTCATCCTCTGCTTGTGCTATGAAGGGTCACATCAATGTTCAACTTGCTGCATATTTAAATGTGAAAGGTATGGATTTCTTTAAGAGTTAAGAACAAGTTTGAGAAGCTACCCAAATCAAAATTCATAACATGTCTACTAACAGAGTTGAGCACTGAGCAGGATTACAGGGATTTTCCACTTTTTAAATGAACTGGTTTGTTTTGTGAAAGGATCTGGTTTTGGGGAGTTGCTGGATAGTTTGGGTTCCTGGTAGTAGATAAATCCATTTTATTCTGAGATGTACCCTTTGTTTGGGGAAAATTATTCAAAATAGTCTCTTGTTATATGAAAGTAAGAGTTCATCAGTTAATCTTGGAGAAGCATGTGAAGTCGTCAGAAGTCCAAAGCCAGATGTTATCATCTGAGCAGCTTATTTTCCAAGAAATGTAACGTGGTGGTTAGGAGTACAGGTACCAATTGCTGACTGCCCATGTTCAATCCTGGTTCTAACTTCCCCTACCTGGGTGAACTTGCTTTAGGTTTCTCCACGCCTCCACTCTTTTAACCATAAAATAATGGCAATAGTAGTATCTACCTCATAGTTTTTGTGTAGATTGAATATAAAGTCATTAAAATAACATCTGACATAAAGTAAATGTTCCATTGAGTGTTAGCTATCATCATGAGGAGTTCTGTTTAGCAACCAGATGTGGTGTTGGCTGTGCTGGGCTCTTGAAGCACTGGAGAAATGCTTTCCTATATGTATATTTAGATAGGACTCTCAGTGTTCCTCTGTGGTGTTATTAAAATGAACTAACTTGGGCTTTGAGAAATCCACTCTACTGTGACTTACCATCTAGTCCCTCTCTCAAATCATTTTAAAGCAGAAAAATGAACGGGCCTTGGAATCAGGAGTGTGGGTACGGGGCAGACAGAGCCTCTTTGAGTCCGGATTTGGCACATTAAAGTTCTTGGAGAGTTTTGTTGATGGGCGTTAAATTAGCCTCAACATCTGGGAGCCTGATAGAAAGTCCATGGGGTCCCTGATATTGAATTCAGGGCACATGAGCCTGAGAAAAATCACTGCCAATGGCAGAGTAAATCACTTTTGCTGCTGTTCTTTGGTTATCCCCCAAGCATGCAGTAAAGCTTTATTAACCTCTACAACCTTAGGTTTGGGGGAATTCTAGGTGTTGGATTGGAATTCTTAGAATTTTACTATTTTTAAAAAACTGACCTTTTGTAGACCAAGCCAATAAAGCAGGGGTACACTACCTAGATATTTCTGGTTATACTGCATTGTATATTTCTGTAATGTCTGGAGTATTTAGAGCATGTATACATTACTTTAGAATGAGAAAAGAGAAAAAATATTATATATACACACATGAGTTTTAATCCACCTACACAGGAATTACTCTAGTAGGTCCTATCCTCTGAGGTCATATGATATAAATTATTCAACAAACAGCATAAGCCAGGAGGTGTATTATATCCAGAAAGTTCTAGAAAATGTGCCTCTAGATTTTACATTATTTTTAATAGCACCATTAATGGCTATGAATGCAAAACCAAAGTAGTTCTGTTTCAATTACTTTAAATAACGCTTAATTAGAATATAACTTAAATTCAGAAAAGTGCACAAACTGTAAATGTACTTTTCTATGAATTATTACAAAGTGAACATACTCATGTAACTGTCCCCTGATCAAGAAATAAAACAATACCCCAAGACTTAAGCTCTTGAGCCACCTCCTCAGACACTACCTTTCCTTCCCTTCAAAGGAAGGGAGTGGAATTGCTGGGTATGCATATGCAGTAGAAAATAGCAAAGTTACCCAAATAGCAATATATCTGTTCCTACCAGAATTGTATACAAATCCCACTTGCTTCACATTTGCCATTACATGGAATTGTCAAGGCTTCTTAATTTTTGCCATTCTGTGGAATGTGTAATAGTATCTCATTGTGGTTTTAATTTGCAATTCCCTGATAACCAATGAGGTTGAGAATCTGAATATCCTCTTTTGTGTACTGTGATTCAAATCTTTTGCCAATTTTTCTATTGAAATGTCCTTTTCTTAATGATTTATAGAAGTTATTCATATGTTTTGGACACCAATCTTTTGTCAATTATGCATATTGCAAATATTTTCCCTACTCTCTTTGGTCTTTTCAACTTAACTCCCACCAACAAATTTCTTCAAGAATCTTCATGCTTTTAAATCCAGTTCCCCAATCTCTAGCCTCCAGAGATTCAGAGGCTCTTCGTCCTGACCCTCTCACACCTGACTGCAAAGTCTATTCATTTTCTGCCTTAGCATGACTGGGAGTTCCTAATTTATATGTAATCCAAGTTAGAGTTACTTCTGTCACTTGCAAAGATAGTTTTTCCTATTCTATTACAAATATATTTGCCTGTTATTTTTCAGAAGCTTTATTGTTTTATCTTTCACATTTGGGTGCATAAACCACCAAGAATTTGTGTATGGTATTAAGCAGGGAGGAGGGATGGAGATTCATAAATATACTCCTCCTCAGCACCAATTTTATCATAAATCAAGTATCCATGTATGTGTCAGTCTATTTCTGGACACTTTATTCTGCTCTATTGGTCTATTTTTCTATTCTTGTGTCAATATCACACTGTCTTACTGTAACTTTTTAATGTGTTGGTATCTAGTGGTGAAAGTTCTCCAAATTTTTCTTCTCTAAGAGTATTTGTCTATTGTTGGACCTTTGCATTTCCATATGAATTTCAGTCATCTGTCAATTTCCACAACAAATGAGCTGGGATTTTGATTAGGATTTTATTAAATCTATAAATCACTTTGTGGAGAACTGATTTATAATGTTGAGTTCTGATCAATAAACATGGCCTTTCACTCCCTTTAATTTCTCTCTATAATGTTTTAGAGTCTTATGCATAGAGGTCTTACATGTCTTTCACTAGTTTCATTCTTAGGTATTTGATGTTTTTGTAACAGATAACATTTCAAAATTATCTTCAAATTGTTTACTGGTATAAAGAATATTTCTATAGTTAATCTGTAGCATACAGATTTTGTAACCTTGCTAAATTCACTGATAACTTATCTGTACTCTTTGACTTTCTATGTACATAATCACAGTATCAGCCAATAATGAGTTTTATTTCTTCCCTTCTGCCTTATACATACATATATATATATATATATATATATATATATATATATGTTTTTTGCATTACTGTATTGGCTAGGATCTCCATTATGATGTTAAACAGAAGTGGTGATAGCAAGCATTTACAGATCTCAGGAAGATAGCTTTCAAAACTTTTACCATTACTAATCAAGGAAGTCATCTAAGCCTGCTTTCTTCACAGGAAAGTCTTTAATTAAAGAATAGCTATTTGTAATAGATATAGAATTGTTAATATTTTTTTTTATCTTGTATCAGTGTTTTTAAATTTTTTCGAAGGATAACATTAATCTATTTTTTAAAGTTTATTAGCAAAGAGTTGGTATTATTCTTTTTTTTGTTAAGTTTTTTTGGCTGCGTTGGGTCTTAGTTGCTGCACGCGGGACCTGTGTCGCGGTGCGTGGGCTTCTTTCTAGTTGCAGTGTGAGGGTTTTCTCTCTCTAGCTGTGGCATGTGGGCTCCAGGGCGTGTGGGCTCTCTAGTTGTGGCGTGCAAGCTCAGTAGTTGTGGCACGCGGGCTTAGTTGCGCCGCGGCATGTGGGATCTTAGTTCCCCGACCAGGGATTGAACCTGCATCCCCTGCATTGGAAGGCGGATTCTTTA
The DNA here is from genome assembly GCF_008692025.1 of Phocoena sinus. NCBI lineage: Eukaryota > Metazoa > Chordata > Mammalia > Artiodactyla > Phocoenidae > Phocoena > Phocoena sinus. The sequence goes on from NC_045764.1 coordinate 134,226,263, forward strand.
CCACAGGACCACAGGGTAAGTCCCACTTCAGTTTTCTTTTTAATGTCTTCAGAATATGTACAGAAGTTTCCCTCTTCTTTCCTGAGATAATATTCGTGCTCTTTTTCTACTTGATCAGTCTTGCAGAGGTTTATGTTTCATTAGTCTTTACAATAAAGCCAATTTTTGTTTTTGTTGATCCTCTCTCTGTTTTATATTTTATTTTCTGTTATTTTCCTTCCTACTTTCCTATGTGTTTAATTTGATGCTTTATTCTAACTTTTTGAAATAGATTTAAATAGTTGTTTTCTGCTTTTCTTCTTTTAAATACATTCACATTTAAGGCTTTAAATGTTTCTCTATGCACTGCTTTGGCTGCATCTCACAAGTTTTGATAAGTTGTATTTTTACCAGTCAGTTCAAATATTTTCTAATTTCCAGTGTAATTTTTTTGACTCCTGAGTTATTTAGAAATTATTTTCCAAGTGTATGAAAATTTAGTAAACTCTTATTTCTAACTTTATTCCACTACAGTCACAAAACATACTCTGAATAATTTCAAATTTTTGAAAATTGTTAGGACATTATAGACCTAGCACATAGCCCATTTTCTAAATTTCCATGTGCACTTGAAATGAATATGTATTCTGTGGTTATGTATGACTATCATTAACTTTTTTATAATCTTTACAGAAAAATCAAAATATTACAATCTATTTTAAAAACACATTTCTCTGTACTGATGAAAGTTAAATGTGTATTAAAATTAAAATATTTACTAAATATAATCACAAAATTTTAATGAAATTTGTATCCACAATTTTCTTAAACAAAAATATTCAATATTCTGTATATGATCTCTTTTGATCAAAGCCATTAGTAATCACAATGAAAATAATTTTATTTCATTGTGCTAAAAAATTGCTAAAGCAGAGTAAAAGGCATCTGATAAAAGGATGACAATGTGTGAGTTTTGGGTTTTTTAAAAATCAGATTCAGAAATAAATTACCTCTAAAGGATTTTGCTAATCCTTTGGTTAACTATTACCCTGCTTAAGACAACTCAGTTATGTCAAACTTCCAAAAGATCCAAAAATATGCCTTCAAAACATGTCTGAAATCCATCAAATACAATTAATTTGTGGTATATCCATAATTTGTAATTATACTTTACACATACTACTGCCAAGGAGTCATTTGTTAACCTTAATGAGATAAACATGCTTTCTTTGGGATCACAGTTAAATATGATGGCTAAGAACTGTGTTATAGATCTGCAGTGTCTTCCCATAAGAAGATACTTGACATCCTCAAGGTTAAAGGTTAAAATTCTGGTCCAGAATCGGGAAGCATTCCTAGGATATAAACAGTCCAACTATAGGAAGTCATACTTCACAGCTTAAATTTTCTAGAGGACTGGAGTCATTCCATTTGAGTCCACCCATTATATCCATACACTAAAATGCTAGAAAGCTTTCTTTCTTGCTTTAAAAACATAAACCCAACAACTATACATTATCAAAGTATTATTAAAATTTCAAAATCATTCCTCTGTTTCAAAGCCATAAAGAAGGGATGGTTTTCTTCTCGCACCATTTCTAGTATTTCTGAAAAGATGATGATTAAAAAGTTTAAAAAATTTTACATGACCTTAACCAAGTTCTCTTGGTGAGAAAATAGATGTTCTTCCAGCACTCACTGACATTCCCCCTAAACGTACTTTTGCTAATGTATATAATGTAAGTAAGTAATGTTGGTATTCAACAAGATATGTACGCTAAGAATCTTGGAATCATATTTGATTCCCTCTCTTCCTTGCCCTCCACATCCAATAATCAACAATAGATAAGTCCCATTGGTTTAATCTTCCAAGTGTTTCCTGAGTCCATCACTTCCTCTTCATTCCTGTGCTACTCCCCCAGTTCAGGCCCTCAGCATCCAGATTAATGCAGTAGCCTAGCTTCTGCTCTCTTCTGCCCTCTCACCCATGGCACACATTCCTATCAGCCACCTTTTTAAAGAGTTGTTCATGTCATTTACCTACTTAATCATTAATGGTTGGTTCTCTATTATTTTTATGATAAAGCCTAAACAATTAACATAGCATTTAAAACTCTTAATAAACTAACCCTGACCCAAATGTTCCAGGCTTTACTTGCCTTTCTGACAGACCACACACCCTAAGCTCTACTCACATTCAGTGAATACACCAGTGACTCATGCACCACACCTTTGCAAGTGTGAGTCACATCTACCTGGAATGCCCCTCTACCTGTTCCATTTCCTGAAATGCTCCTTGACTTTTAAAAGTCTAGTGTGAAATCTTCTTGGAGGTAACAGAACAAAGTGGTTAAATCACTGGCTCTGGAAGCCTGTGGTTATAGTTTGCATTCTGACTCTATTATTTCTTAGATATTTAACCTCTGTCAAGTTATCTAACTTCTCTGTGCCTCAGTTCCCTCATTTGTAAAATGGGGATAAAAACAGTACCTACCTCCCACTGTATTAAGCACAATAACAAATGTATTATTAGCAAGGTGTCTGACACATAATAGGTGTTTAATAAAAGGTAACTTTAATAGTTTTAATTATCTACCCTCCCCACCAGCCCACAAATTTAGTAACAGCTCCCTGTGGATTCTCACAGTACTTGGTTCCATGCTACTGTTATAGCACTTATTATAGAATACTATCATTGGTTGCATACATTAACTTTCTCACTAGGCTACACTCTTGAGGGCAGGATCTTATTACTTAATCTTAATATCCCTAACTTCTAATACAGTACTGGACAAAGGACATTTCAATAAATGTTGGTTAGATGAAAAATGAGCCAATGAGGTGATCCCACATAGGACTGGAAATACCTTCAAAAAGCTGATAGAAGTGGTGAGGATGAAAACCACAAATGTCTTTTCTCCCCACTTTACAACACTCGCACAAGGTCACATAATTAGCAAGTGACAAAGCCAAGATGCACATCTGCCATTTGTTTGATTCAAGAGCCTTAGCTCTTAATCAAAGTGGTATACAGTCACTGAAAGCTGGCAGCACTGGAGGAGGATCTAGCTCTCAGATACTCTCAGTGGGCTCAGACATAACTTCTTAAGCTAATCCATTTCTGACATCACTATACATTCTCAACAGAATGCCTGCATTTGGAATTACAGAATTTTAGGCTTAGCAGTGATCATAGAGCACTAACAAGGAAACTGAGGATTAAGTACTTTGCCCATATATAGACTCCTATTTCAAACGAAGTTTAAGATGTATTATTAAATCCAGTCTAGATACAGACTCCTTTCTCATATAAAGCTGATCATACTTAAATATATTTTTATTTGCTGGCCTACACAATTTTATGATCATTTTTTCTTTGAATTTTATTAGCAATAGAGTACCAATATCCTATTTGTATTTAGTCCTTAATGGTCAGATTTCCTTTCTCAGAATCAGTTTCTCTGATGTACTTTATCATTAATTAACAACTACTCATAGTAGCAAGGCCACGTATTATAGAAAAACATATGATATGATTTCAAATTTAATTCCTTAAAATATAAGCCTCGTGTTTTTGGCATAAACACGTTACCCTTCTCAATTCAGCTTTATTAATTTGATCACTACAATAAAAGAAAATACACCAAAAAAAAGGTTGTTTCTGAATGATGAAATTATGAGTAATTTTTATTTAGATTTTTAAAATCTTTACATGTTTTCTGTAATGACTGTTTTCATTCCCCCAACCTGTCCTAAAGCCAAAGCCTCAGACGCTGAGTGGAGTGAGGAAGTCCCCCTCCTGCATGGGGGAAGAGAGAAATACAATATGGGGTACTGGAGCTCAAATGAGGTGAAAAGGGTGTCACACAGTAAAGTGTATGTGTATGTAAATTTAAAACATATACATGTATATACACACATAAAGCCCTAGAGCACCATCCACTGAGAAGGAGTGTGGCACCGATATCTCAATTATAAGCACATCTCATGCACAAATTGTAGTTTCTAAATACCAATTTCCACTAAAAGGCAGAGAAACAGCTGATTCCAAAGATGGGGCAGGCAAGTACAAGGTAAGTTTGGAGAAACCTGTGTGCCCAAATGTAAGAAAGTACTTAAAAAATGATGGCAACTTGTCAAAGGACACAGGAGCCAACTTGAAAGGGCTCCCATTGACCAAATGGGGGATGATTTGAGATTCAAAATAAATAACAGATTATAATCCATTGAGTAGAAAACCGTGAATTCATAGATATTAATAACCTGAAATTTTGATTAGGAGCAGGATATATACATAGCTTCAAACGACCTCCTCACAAAATAGTTACAAAGGGAGGAAGTAACTTTACAGTGAAGAAGCCTGATAGGTAGTACCTTAAGCAAGTGATCAAAATGAGTATCATCAGAAATAGTGCACTGAAATTGTGCACTACCTCATAGGATGCAATGAGAACACAGAATTGCTTTTGTAATACCCCTGCCAAAAAAGCAACTGGAATCTATTCACGAGGAAACAGATAAACCAAATTTAGGGACATTTTACATAATAACTGGCTTATAATCTACAAAAGTGCCAAGGGTAGTAAAAGTCAAGGAAAGACTGAGGAACCATTCCAGAGTGAAAGAAACTAGAGACACTACAACCTAAGACAACATGATTTTGAAGTGGATCCTTATAAAACGTTATTGGGACAACTGGTGAAACCTGAATGGGGTCTTAGGATTAGATGGGAGTAATATATCAATGTTAATTTCCTGATTTTGATGGTTGTATTGTGGCTATATAGGAGAATTTCTTCTCTTTGGAAATACAAAAGTATTGCAGAGTGATGGGGCATCATGACAGCAACTTACTCTCAAAGTGGAAAAATTTTATTTGTACCATATTTACAACCTTTCTGTAAGTTAGAGATTATTTCGAAAATTTTTCTTTAAAAAGCAGAAAGCAAAAAAATGAATCAATAGATTCTTATTATTCTTAAAGAGCTGATAAAGGAATTCAATGATTAAAAAACAATTTTAATGACGAAGTCTGTCCAGTTCCTGGGTCCATTGTGCACATATATGTTCTTCAAAACTGTTTTAGTTTTGTGTCATTAATTCACCCAGAAATTCTTCTCACACATGACTTTCAGAATCTTAAACACACACACATACTCACACACTCTTCCTGTTAGGATAGCGACATGTTCATAGGTGCTGTTCAGTAGAGAGAAGCTATGTGAGTTCTATTTTTATCAAACAAAAATGTTTGTAAGTATTACTATAAAAATAACTTCTCCCCCTTGTGGCAAAAATTGAAAATACATTCTGAAGAATCCTAATATAGAGGCACTTAGTATTATTCGTTATAAAGTATTTTCATATAATTTTATGTGAATCCTCTAGCACACAGCATTTGCAAACAATACATTTAAGAGGTAGTTTCACAGTTTGCTTTAGTTCAGCATTGTCCAGATTCTATTTGGATAATATTCTCTATAGCAAAAAGCTGCAGGTTTGATAGACCGCCACAACAAAATGCCAGAGTTCAAAGAAACCAAATTTACCCACAGTATGAAGATTAAAATGACAGGCAGGTAAAAAGGGCTGGCCCCATTCCAAGGCGCCTGCCTATTTAAGATTACAGGGGCATCAAGAACGATTCCTACCTCTCAAAGTTTAATCTAAAAAATCTGAAAGTCCACCATTGGAGATTAATTCCTTGGAGTTGGTTCCATCCAATCTTCAAACTTAGTTTATTAATATGAAGATACTCTGGAAGAAAGACATTTTCCTTCATTTAAGATTGCCAATGGTGAAAACAAAAGGAAGTCACTCATCTGAGTATAAATGAAACTTAATTTAACTCATTCCAGATTCTTATCCCTATTCTTACCCCTCCATACTTCTTCCTATTAAGTGACCAGTCACTGATAATTCTATGTTTTATTGACCTTCCAGTGATTATAAAGTAATTTAAGTGGTTTTTGAAAGTAAACTTAATTCCAGTTTCAGACTTTTAAATTAAAAGTGGCTCAGTTGGATACTGTCTCTTCAACACAGTAATATAAATATTAGTGTCTCAGCTAAAATGAATTATTGACAATTTTAATACATGTTGCACAGTACATATTAATATAGGAAAATACATGTTAGCAGCAGCATAATGTTGACCATGTTCTAATCCATTCCACCTGCCCAAATATTAGTAAAAATAATTATATATTTGTAATGCATCACTGCCGTCTAGTGCAAATCTATGCCTTCTGAATAAATGACTTTCCTCTGAGCTTGTTTGCTGTTTGGAGTATGACTGTTATATATTCATATTTAAATTAGCTTTGTATGGTGAGGCAGACTGCAACCTTCTAAACCACCTAGAAAATGAGCAAGTATAGTTAATTACTTGTCTCTCCACCACAAAAGTGTTATTAATCACAAGAACTGAAGTTTAGTGTTACCTCCCAGATAACAATGTTAAAGTATACAGGGCCTAGTTTAAAAATATCAGTCTTGTTAAGCACAGGGTTATCAACCCAGCTGCTTCAAATCACCAATTAAAATTCTTACTCTCTAATGTGTCAGGTTTCTCTCCTATATACACTTGAGGGTTGTTTCTCCCCTAAATTTGGAAAGAGAAAGATTGATCAGTGGTAAGAATAAAAGTTAAGAGTTAAGGCAATTTTAAAAAGATTAAATATGCAATATTTGATTACATAAAATTGACCCCTATTGCTAATACATTGAGTACATTTTTCTCCATGTTTTCACTCCAGCATTAGCCATTTAAAACTACCAATGCACTAAATAAACAACAGAATTGGCAAAGTTGTGACATTAAAATAGTCTGTTTTTGAAGGTAGAAATACTGATTTCTTCACATCTTTCAAGGTAGAGTTGTCATTCACTCCCATGTTACAAAATATGGTACAAAATACCTGAAGTCTTTCTGTTGCAAAAATTATTACTCAAACAGTATTATGATTATGCAAAATAACTCACTAAGGAACTTTTTGATGGAAAGATTTCTAGTAGGTACACACTTAATATTCAATTAAAATTTCATGACCACTTATAAAATTTTAAAAACCAAATTTTATAAAAGTATGACCACATACCGGACACATTACGAAGAAGTCTAACAGTAAATTAGATATTAGCCCTGTATCTCAACTTCATAATCTAAACACTACAACGAGAACCAAACATTGGATGAAAAGAAAATTAGACTAAGCAAAACTAATGAGCCTATCAAACAATATTTTATGTTGCATAAGGAGAATAGTGTATAGAAGATAAAGTGTGAGAAACATTCAGGTTTCTATCTGAGTCTTTTACTTAGCTGTAGACCTTGAGCAGATCTACTTAAAACTTTCTGTGCACGGGGTCTGTCAAATGGAGATAACAGTACCCTACTCCTAGGGCTCCTTTGAAACCAAATGAGATAATGTAAGTAAAGGGCTTAGCACAGTGCATGGGACTCAAGTCAATAAATATAGCTATACTTTATTATGCATCAAACATTTTTAAATGCTATTTTTACTTTAGGTAGAATTATTTACAGTAACAATATGGACTGGTCTTTTCCTCCAAAGTACACAATGTATTTCAGGACAGACTTCTTCAAGCAGAGAGAAGTACTACAGGGACTGAATATAGTTAAACTAATTGGATGAAACCTCAGAATGCTTCATATGTCAAATTCTCCACTAGAAATCACTATGCTTCTAGAAAATATGTCATACTTCTGAGCCAATGGGCAATAAACGGTAATACATAGAATATTTTTGTATTAAAAAAAAAAAGTTAAAACTCCCAGATCTGAGCTTTTAAAGTCACTAACAAATTATGCACCCAGGGAATCTTACTTACTCTCACGTGCAGTTCAAGCATGCCTTAAGCACTACTTCATAAACATGACCACCTTAATGGGTTTTGTGGCATTTCAAGAACAAAAATCTCTTTATCTAGATAGATGTAAATATTTCACCATCACAGATGAGAAAAAGACATTTTAAGGAAGCAGTAAATTCTCCACTTTGAGTCGATCTACTGGCTAATTAAATTATTTTATGGTGAGTGAGAAGGCTTATATTCAGAGAGTGATATATTTAAAGTGAAAGGAAAGAGATGGTCTAAAATATATCAGGAATTAACTTACTTAGAAGCTCTTTTTAAAACAAGAAAGGTGCTAGGGACTTGCAAACATGGGGATATTCAAAATGAGGCTACTAATAACTGCCTTGAAATAGTCAGATAACCAACTGTCTAAAGATGCAACCAGCCATTATTTAACAATTCCTCATAAGAAGTATTCAGCTACTTTGGTTAGCTGTCATTTCCAATATCATAACTTATAGAAGTTAGACTTCCTTCTTAAACCTGTGTTCTGTATTTCACTTTCTGTGTTATGAAAACATAATACACTCAAGCTTTTTATCGAGTGTTTCTGCATTTTCTAAAAACGCAGTGTTTAAGAGTCTATTTTCAATTTCAAAACATTATCTAAACATTGCATGTCAGCTCATGTGAAACTACGGAAAATTATAAAGATTTTCTTTATTCAAATGTTGACTAAAGTTACTGATATACAAAGTTCCATTATCGCTACCTAAAATTTTACCATGTGCATATGAAAAACATTTTACTTATTGACCATCTCTTTTGAGCCATATATTTTGAGAATTTTGTAGTGTCCATTAATATGAAAAATACTTTCAAAATGAAATACAATGAATGCAAAGAATGCATACTGCTTTATATAACAAATTTTTTTTCTTAGAGAAAGACAATCTGTTTCTAATTTTGATTATATAGTCAAGTATTTTTCTGCTTAAAAAGGAAGACCTATGCTATGAAAAATAAGAAACATCTTAAAAATTTAAATAAAAAATAATTTATAAAATTCAGTATGGATGTCCTCAAAATGTAAAAATGGAGTGAAATAAAAAAAAAACAATTGCAGGGAATTTGTTTATTGAGCATTAATGTTAACACTTCTAAATTAAGTAGTCACTTATGAGTTTTCTTTGTTACTGTCCTGTCAATGGACATAATGGAAAATATTGCACAGAACTCAAACATGGAAATAATAACAAAATATCTAAGCAACAAATATATGTTTTACATTTAAAAAATTAATCCAAACAAAATAATTTGAAGCACTTTTCTGATTTGGAAGTCTTAAAGTGTTCTCTCATGTTTTATTTGATATTTTTTTCCCTTTTTTATTTTTTTACAAATTGACACTGTGTACAAAGAGTTCAAGTGGCCAGTAAAACTACTGCTTTAAAATTGTTGGCTTTAAGTAACAGAGGTATAATTTGAATTCACATCAGAGCTTTCTAAAATGGCAATAGTACAAGCATATGACTTTCTCTAGTATCCAAAACCTGTTCTAGCTTTCCTTTGGCTAAGGAATAGAAAATTAGACAGCCTTCTAAAGCTGCCACAATTTCCTAAAATGCTTTGACAAAAGTTGGCATACTTCATTTCTCTTGCTTACCCTGATAACACTGGGCTAAACAGAAAATGAAGAAAATTCAGTCAATAGTAACTTAAACAGTAGCTAGCTCGCTCTGGACCTGGAAGTTTGGGTAAAGCTGATGAACATTCAGAAACATATTTCTCTTTTTTTTTTTTTGCACTACGCGGGCCTCTCACTGTTGTGGCCTCTCCCGCTGCGGAGCACAGGCTCCGGACACACAGGCTCAGCGGCCATGGCTCAAGGGCCTAGCCACTCCGCGGCATGTGGGATCTTCCCAGACCGGGGCACGAACCCGTGTCCCCTGTATCGGAAGGCGGACTCTCAACCACTGCGCCACCAGGGAAGCCCCAGAAACATATTCTTAAAATTAGTTTTCCAAAATTAGGCCAAAAAGCCTACATTAAAGGAAAAAGAAAAGTCAAGAATGAGTTGAACATTAAAGTTTATCTGTTCCTGAAGACTATGAAAAACACAATGAAAGCTGAAACACTACATATAGCTAAGAATGCATTCTCACAGAGCAAGTTTATAGTTTTTAGAGTAAAGATATTTCTAAATTTCTGCTTGATGTTTAAAATTTTATAAGTGATTTATTATGCCACCATATTAAGCCAATTCAATTAACTACATTCAGTAGGAATCGCTTCAGAAATGCCCTGAAAAAGGTAATGACAGAAACTATAGATTTAAAAAGCAACTAGTCCTTGCAAAGTTTATCTCGAGACTTAGAATATAATGCTAACTATCAATTCCCAATTCCTCTTAAAATAGAAGACTACCTGCATGTTTAGCCATTCCATCTTATTCCAGTTTTGCATAAAGGTAGAAATCTTAAAGGACTGCATTGTTGCTAAACACTGTCAATACTTCTCATATGCACCGTTTAGACCATACCTCATTTTTTTACTTCCCTTGTAATATTAAAATAATGAATAAATATGGTCCTTTAATTAAGATCCTCCACCTTATCTTAAGCAAAATATAAAATAAGGTAATTTTATTAATTTCTTGCCAGCCTTGGCTTAAAAATCTGTTTACCAAATAAGAAATTGTAAACATTTAAGTTTTTTTTTTTTTTACCCAGAAAGCAGATGTATTCTGATCCACTGCTAATACCTACATAAAACATTTCATCATGTTAGGTTTATAACATTTTTCTTGGAATAGTATTATTGTTGTACCTCAGAAAAATCCAATCAACCAACTACAAAAATTATGCCCAATTGTTAATTAACCTTCTGAAAGAAGCAAAAAGTTCTCTAGGAAAACCTAAAATAACCTGATTCACAATTACCAGTGCTGAAAAGGTCATTGAAAATTGATAAATAATAAATGTAGTTTTGCTGAATTTTACCCATCTTTAGTGCAAAACAGGATGGTGAAATTTCCCAATGGACTATGTTAAAGAACATGAACCAGAACACTGGTAACATCTCATTTGCCTTCTGACACTAACATTTTCCAGGATGAAAACAATGACATATAGCTTTACAGAGTTTGAAATTTATAAGTTCAAAAATGGAATTAAAATCCAACTTAAGGGAAAAAGCAAAATATGCTTAGTAGTGTCCAAATTTCAAATAAAATCTCAAGGGTAAGTATGGCTGCTGTTTTTCTAAACAGTCATTTATCAATAAAATGTTGGCTGTGTCATAAGAAACCACCTGTGCTTTCTATCAACCAAGGCCTGCTGAAGTACAACACACTGCCCTTGTAAATTCAACCTCAGCTGAAATGTCGAGCAAGGCGGGCAGATCTATAGTCAGCACGAAGTTGTACGAAGGAGTGAAGAATGTTCTTGTCCAGATTAGCAAGTTGTTCTCCTGAGCAGACTTGCTTTAAATTATCTGGGTTTACTACCAGAAGATTGCAAAGTGCATGCAGAGTATCAAAAAGCTGTAATACCAGAGGAATCTGAATTGAGATAAGGGAAGGAAAAAAATAACATTGAAACAAGATAATGTTTAGTTTTACAATCAGTTTGTAAATTCTTCTCACTTACGTACTGTTATTCAGGACTTAACTAATGATGGAGAGTTCAATGTCAGAATTTTTTAAAGTTCCTGAGGCGTTAAAACTCAAATATTTCAGACATTATAAAACTCACTATAATCTTTTTGAAAAGATTCATATTATGCCAATTTTCTTAAATAGTAATAATCATTTATACTTTTGTAAACTAGAATTAGTTATCATTGATTTAGCAGGTTTCTTAAATAATTTAAACATTAAGGGAAACTGATTTCAGAGAGAGGTACATGAAGAAAGAACATATTTTCCTGATATCTGATATATGCAGTATTAGTCACGGGCGTTATTTAATAAGGTCATTCGGACTATGGAACTGAAATATGGCCTTGTCTAAAATGAAGCTCAAAGCAAAAATGTGTTAATATTGAAAATATGACTGCAACAATACTTTTTCAGTTAGGAAATGTTAGTTCTGTTTCACTACAATGTCAACAAAGTTATAAATTTTTCACTGATGATTTTAAGTCAGTACACATTTTTTATGATCTGACTTATGTTCTTGAACCTATTTACAAGTTTGATATTTGTGAATACATACCTTGAAGTCTTTGGCACACTTCCTATATTCAGCAACATCACAAATTGCTAACATGCCACCCATACAACTATAGGAATATTGCTGAAGATGCTCATAAATAAGTCGGTGAAAACGTACTCCAAGTTCCATCAAAACTGTATCCACATTCTTCCCATCCATGGAATTTTTAATCTTCTCCACTTGTTTTCTTACATAAGCACAGACTTTAACACAGGCCTGTAAAAATTTTTTCTATACTTATTACATAGAAATGTGTATCAGCTTAGCTAAGGAGAAAATACATATAGTTTCTCATTAATCTCTAAGTATAAAATAAAAAAACGTGGAGAATAAGATACACCAATGAAATGTTAACAAAAGTACAAACAAAGCAGTTATTCTTAGTAGCATACTGAATCATTTTACTCACATTAGTATACTGAATCAAAACATTGTTTTCATCTTCTGGCTTAAAATCTGTTTTCTTTTGTTCTGCAGCCAAGATATGCTTCATTTGTCCAATCATACAATTTAATGTCCTAGAGAATTGAGAACACCATGTATTTGATCCATTTAATTTACTTTATATTTACTTTTATTTATACTAAATTAAATTTAAATTATTTCATTTCATGTCACCATGAGACTATTTTACTATGGGTACACTTTAGATTTTAAAAAAGTAAATTCTAGGTCTTGACATCAAAGACCTCTTAGTTTTATTAGCTTCCTGCTCAAAACACAGGGCAAAGATTCATTTGCCCATTACTCTATTTAAGGAAATCTTAAAGATCTTAGAAAACTGTCACTAATTTGTTTCCTTAACAACTATATTTGGAGAATGCTTAGGAAGGCAGTAAGATAGAGGGGCTTATGAGGAATGGCCAAAGTTTAGAAGAATAGGTGAGAAGAACCCGAGTTTCACAGTCTAAGGACAAGCAGGAGGCTGAACAAGTGGTAGTGAAGACCCAGTTGAGAAATGAGAGTATGTGTTTGTAATGGCACAAATAATGTTTGAGTTATGTGGCATTCTCCAACAGCAATCAGCCATCCGGTTATGGGAATAAAAGAGTCTGCATTAATCCAGACTTTAGGATCTGTAAGATAATTATGGTTAAAGGAAATAAATTTTAGGGTAATTACAAGGGAGTAATTAAAGAGATGGACCAAGCAATCTAAGCACAACAATGAATAAAATAAAGCTGGGAAAGGATAATAGATTGGCAAAAGACAAAGATATTAAGGGCTACAGTTCCTGTAACTAATTTATATTCAAGTATGTTTTCTTGAATAGAAGAGAAAGGAGGAGAATTACAGTAAATAAAAATATGCCCAAACCTAGTAGCGTGGGCTTTAGAATTTGAGTCCCAAATATCCAGCATTATGATCTTGAGCAAACTACCTCATTTCTTTACGCTTTCATTTCCTCACCTGTAAAATGGGAATAGTATTTCCTACTTAATAAATGAAATTATACAGGTAAAGATTCTTGTACTGTGCCCGGCACATAGCAAATTCTTTTTTTTTTAAAATAAATTTATTTATTTATCTATTCATTTATTTATTTTTGGCTGCATTGGGTCTTCATTGCTGTGCATGGGCTTTCTTTAGTTGCGGTGAGCAGGGGCTACTCTTCATTGTGGTGCATGGGCTTCTCATTGCGGTGGCTTCTCTTGTTGCGGAGCACGGGATCCAGGCACGCGGGCTTCAGTAGTTGTGGCGCGCGGGCTCAGTAGTTGTGGCTTGCGGGCTCAGTAGTTGTGGCGCACAAGCTTCATTGCTCCGCGGCATGTGAGATCTTCCCGGACCAGGGCTCAAACCTGTGTCCCCTGAGTTGGCAGGCAGATTCTTAACCACTGTGCCACCAGGGAAGTCCACAAATTCTTGATAAATATTGAGTTGGCCAAAAAGCTCGTTTGGGTTTTTCATGTTACAAAAACCCGAACAAACTTTCTGGCCAAACCGAATAGTAGCTATTATCATCATCAATAAATAAATGCCCACTATCATCTCAAAAGACAGAGATTCACTGCTCCATATTATGAACAGGTAATTAACTACAATAAACATTACAAAAATTTTTTTGAATGTAGAGTCTGCATTCACTTAATGGAAGTTACTTTTAGAAAATCAGTAAATTTATTTAAAGCATTTCAGATATTAGCTTGACAGTTCTAACTGAAAATAAAATCTTCTATGTTACATACCATTTTTAAGGAGTTTGGAGAGAGGGAGAGCGAGAGGGTGTGTGTGTGTATGTGTAGGAGGGGGCATTTACAAAAAAAAATATTAAATAGAATCTGCTTTAAAAGTAAGTCTAAACATACTGACTTCCATAAATAATAAACCTGGAAGGCAATAAAAACAACATTCTAATAAAGATGAAAGCAATATGTAAAAATAAAATCAAACGTTATAGCAGGATGGTGGAATTAAAATAGACTTTCTTCTTCTCTGAAAATCATTTTCATGTTGTTACAATGGTGTTCTAACAATTTTTTAAAAATGCAAGAGATAGCACAGGGTGATCAGCTCGGTGCTTTTTGTGACCACCTAGAGGAGTGGGATAGGGAGGGTGGGAGGGAGGTACAAGAGGGAGAGGATATGGGGATATACGTATACATATAACTGATTTACTCTGTTATACAGTAGAAACTAACACAACATTGTAAAGCAATTATACTCCAATAAAGAGGTTAAAAATTTTTTTAAATAAAAAAATAAACACAACAAAAATGCAAGAGAAATAGTAAAACTAACAACTTGCCTGTCAATGCCAGTATCTAATTTCATCTCCATCTGTTCAATTATTTCTTTTTTCTTCTGAAGGCATTCAGATAACTTAGGAGAAGAGCTATTGAATGTTTAAAGGGGGAAAAAGATCACATTAGTAGCCTTACAATTCTAACAGTTTTTCATAGGCATATGTGTATAGCTATATACCTACACACATACATAACACACACACACACACACATTATTTTAATTTGCTCCCCAATCCAAGAAGCATATAAATAGTAAAGTAATTATTTAGTATTCACTATGCCCAATTCATTACAATAGTCATGCTAGGAAAAATTAACATGTTAAAAGAGAAGGAAGAGGAGGATTTAGATTTATTACTTTCATCTGTGAGGAGACATCCCTTTAGAATATAAATACATGATTTTGAAATTCTGAAATTATTTGGTTTCCTTTTTAATTAAATTTCTGGTATTTCAGTAAGAAAAATCACAAAGTCTTGAGAATATAGCAAATTATACTAATTAAAATTTGCAGACTAACACCCAATTCAATTGTATTTAGCTTTCCTATATTAAAAAAAACGAAAAACAAAACCAACTTGGTAGCCATATTTACCTTCTGAATATTACCTAAATGTCAAAAAACACCCAAAATATTAAAGAATATGCAACCCTAATAATTACGTGAATTCTTTGTTATGTGACATTAGAGCTCTTTAAAAAGTAAATTTCCTTTCAAAATGTGATTCAGGGATCACAAGTAATCTTTATCTTTGAGATCATTTCTAGACTATTTCTTGGCATATCAATGTTTATACAAAATGTCTAGAATTTTACCTTCTATATGAATATTCATCCTCTTTAATTATACTACACATACAATTTTAAAAATCACGTTCACATATACACTACCTTATTTAATCCTTACATGCTTTAAAAGTTCACATAAATTGATAGGAAGATATAAACCAAACCTCATTTAATGCCTCATCAAAACCTGTCCTATTAATCTCATAAAATTGTTATTGTACATCTTTTTATTATAATAAATGGGAACAAGCTAGAAGTTGTCTTTCATATCAGATTTAGGTTTATGACACATTCAGTAAACCAAAATTAATACCACAGAAGGAAAACAGGAAGGCAAGGAAGAGGAAAAGGGCTTTTACTTATTTCACACCCTCCTGTTCCTGTTTATGTTTTAACGAACATCTATTACTTTTAAATTTTAACAAGAAGTAGAATACTATAATATTCATTGAAACACCAATGAAAATCAGACAATTTGACTAACCTTATTAGTGGCATAAGGTGATCATTAAACTGCTTGTCAAAAAGATGAAAAACAGTATTGGCCTGGTGCACAACATCCAAAAAATAGAGATTTGCATTCCTAGAATCTGAAGAAGGAATTCCTAAAGTTGGAAGGCATGTATATGTTAGAATCATATTAAAGAAATTCATGTAAGCAACAGAAAAAAGAATGTGGTTTTATATATACAACATGCATAAAAGTAACTGCTGTTTCATTAAATCAGCAATAATTTTTGTGGACAGAAGAGTAAAATTAAGCTTGTTAATAATTTAATAAAATTCATCCAAAGTTTTTACATCCAAATTTTCACTATCTACTCAAGTCTTCATTATTTGTGGAGATAAATAAAAACTAAATAAATCAATAAATGAACCATCTTGGAATATGCCTTCTCCTTCCCTTTTCTGCCCTCTTATGCACAATGATTCATGAGCCATGAATACACTTCTACCATTTTTCTTATAACCATTTTTCTTATAACCAGGCCTCTTTACCTCTGATAACAGTTAAAATAATTTTCTTATTAGTATCCTGGTTCAAATCTCCTTATCTTTTATGCTATATATTGTTGCCATAATAATGTATTTAACATATTTCATCACCATGTTCTCTACTATTTCCTCAAAAATAATTCAAAGTCTCCTCACTGTCAAAATAATAAATTCCAGATTTTCAGCACTGTATTCAAGCCACTTCACATTCTGACCCCAAAACAGACAGCTGATCTCTCCAGATTTGTTTCCTCTCTTGTAAGAGAGTAACAGTTAAACTCTAAGGTCCCTACTAACCACAGACATTTATGTTTCTAGCTAAAGTTCAAAGACATAAAGGGCTAGGAAAAATACTCACAGAAAATGAGGAAACAAAAGTTTAATACCTAGAGTTCTTTACAGGAGGAGGATTTTTTTCCAAAGTTTTAAAAATGGAAAATAAAGGTGTTTTATTTTCCCATAAACGACAAAATCACCAACTGATAAGAAAATTAAAGGCTCCCACACAAATTTACAAGAGAAAAAAATAAAGTCAATACACATGTAGAAAATACTAATCCTTGCTATTAATGAAAGACATGAAAAGGCAATAGTGATATACATTTTTAACCACTAAATTATTAAAGTTTTTAAAGAATATTTAGTGGTGTGCAGAAATAGCTGGTATAATCATAC
The DNA here is from genome assembly GCF_008692025.1 of Phocoena sinus. Taxonomy (NCBI): domain Eukaryota; kingdom Metazoa; phylum Chordata; class Mammalia; order Artiodactyla; family Phocoenidae; genus Phocoena; species Phocoena sinus. The sequence continues at coordinate 134,243,484 of NC_045764.1, forward strand.
ATGCCAGCAGCAGTATAGATTAGTGGGAAAAAAAACCCTTAGGAAAATCGTTTATACGTATAAAAATTTTTTTAATTTGCAATACACTTTGATCTGGTAATTTCATTGCCAGAATTTTATCCAAAGAAAATAATTCAAAATAAAGAAAACACTTTAAGCTCTACAATTGTTCACTGTAGCATTATTTATACTACTAAATTGCTGAAAAGATCCAAGGTGTCTAATAATAGAGGGTGGTTAACTTTATAATATATATGCATGACAGAATTTTGTAAAATCATTAGAAATAACAGCAGTATATACTAACTAAATAGCTGCATGGAAAATGTTTATGCGTATAAGGGACATTTTCATCCTACCAGAAAATTTTTAAGCCCTTCCAAATTATGAATACTGCTATTAAAATGAATAAGCTAGGCTTCCATACTAGGTAAAGAACAACTCCTTCATACCATATAGAATCAAATTCATGTTACTTTTTTATTATCTTCTGTAATCTTCACATCTTTGAGGTGGATATTATTATCCCGATACAAATAACCACATTAGCTTATTTGTAAATGGCAAATGTTAAATACTTGATGTCAAGTTTCTGCTGTATTGGGTGGAGTAGGGGGGGAAGCAGGCTACAAATGCTTATCTATGTCCTGCAGGTTAAAAAAAAAAAAGGGTAAGAATAAACCACAAGGTTACTGAATTATGGGTAATTTTGCTTCAACCTTAGAAACTTTATGGAATGAAGTTATATACAAACATTTTTGAGCATGTGCTATGTGCTTTCTAGGTGCTAGCCTATAATGGCAATTAAGACAGATAAGATTCTTAAGACAGGTAAGATTCCCATGAAGTTCACTATTCAAGAGAACTTACATGCTGTTCTCTCTACTTAAAATACTCTTTCTCCAAATATTCAATTTACTCCTTCACTTCATTCAGCTCTCTGGTTCATGTCTCCTCAGAGAGGCCTTTTCTGACCAGCCTTTCTAAAAAAGCCCTCTGCCCCTGAATTCCCCATCCTACCTCCCATTACTATTCTCTATTCCTTACTCAATTTTATTTTTATTCATTGCACTTACTAGTCATTTGTCTATCTTTTCCACAAGAATGTAAGCTGCATGAGTACAAGGTTAAGGACTTAATAAGCATGTGTTCAATGAATGAATTCTGGTGAGTGAGGCAGATATTAACAAGTGAAAATTTCATTGTAACAAGTGCTATGAAAAAAGTTAATTCAATGATGAAATAATGTGTAACTAGGCTGGGAAAGGGGTGTCACTTTAGCTAGGTCGATCAGCAAAGGCCTCTCTAAGAAGGTAGCACCTTAGCTAAGATCAGAAGGGTGAAAAGCCAGACATGAGAAGAGCTGAAGGAAAAGGATTGGGTGGTAGGGAGCTACCAAGTGCAAAGAACCTGAGTGAGGAAAATGAATGAAGACCAAAGGGGCTGGGGTAGTGAGGGGAAATGCAATATGAGATGAAGATGAATATATAAGAGGCCAGATCAAAAGCTATACTTTCATAAAGAGTTTTTTGTTGTTTTTCCCCTAAGACTAACAGGAAACCACTAAAGGGTCTTAAGCAAGAAATTTTAAGACCCTTGAATTTATAACATAACTGTTACATGGAGTCAGTTATTTGGAAAGGTAAGAATGTACACAAAGAGACCAGCTAGGAATGGACAGAAATGATGATCTTTAAATCAGGGTGGCATCAGCAAAAATGGAGAAAAGTAGACGAATTTGAGTTATGTTTCGCAGTATACAGACAGTATTTGCTGATAGACTGGCTATCAGGTTTGATGAAAAGAAGAATTATGACAACTCCGGGGTTTGGGCCTTGAGCAAACAGTAAATAGTAATGCCTTTTAAAGACACGGAAAAGAAGGAGAAAGGAAGAAGTTTCATTTGGGATATATTAAATTTGAAATGCACACAGAACAGGTGAGAGAGGTCAAGGAGGCAACTGAATTAATGGGACTGGGATTTAGGGAAGAAGTCATTATTATCCTATTAATACCAGTAAACCCAGAAGACCAAAAATAAAAGAAAAAATTTTATATGAATCTATTCCTCTCCAGGCTTATTTTGAAAAGGCTTACTTTCCTTTCTAAATCTTACTTTACTCAACTGTCTCAACCAGAATTGCTGTCACTTCCATTTCTGCTTCTTTGGCATTTCATAGCTTACAGCATTGTATTACATTCTTCCATTCACTGTAGTGACTCATGTAGCCCTGGTCAATGTAAGCAATATGAGAACTGTGTCTTTCTATAGCTTCTAGCATCTGACAAATCCTTGTTACAGAAGCTCAAAAAGCATTTTGTTGCACTGAACTGCTTTTGACAGATAGAGTTGAATATATATAAAACAACATTATGCATAGTTTAACCGAATAGGATCAAAGGAATTTAACACGAAGTATAACACAAATAAATATACTTACCAGCAAGTCCTGTTTCCAAGGCATAATCAATATGTTCAATACATAAAAATTCCACAAGAATGGTAAAAATTCTAAAGGCATTCCTTGGTAAATCAGAAGGATCAGAGAGCTTTAAAAACAAAAACCAAATACATCGTTCCTCAAGTTTACCTTTAAAAAAAGTCAATACTTTTCTTTTTTTTTTTTAGCAATCAACTTTGTATAAGACATAGTCAGTATTCAGGTATCAAAATGATAACTTAAAACTCTTCCTGCCCACCCAAAATGCCTTTCTCATATACATACAGTTACAATGCTCCGTGTCTGTCTACAACTCTCCTGGCTTAGACTAGATCAATGTTTTTCTGACCTGGATTGTAACCCATTAGTGGACTGTGACAAGAAAGAAAGAGAGAAAAGAAGAGAGAACCAATAGAAAATAATGTCTAAAGTACACATTAAAACCAAATATGTTTTAATGAAATAAACACATATAAACATAACATACACACACACATAAATACATATAATAAATGTACACTCAACTGCCATGTAAAGTGCCTTTCTTATTGTGAGTCACAGTAAAAGAATTTTGAGAGCCACCAAATGAACAAATGCTACTTTAGTAAAACTCAGAACAAAAAGGATTCTTTATTTTATTGGAGGGTGGGGATGGGAAATCAATAACAGACACACTATAAAATAAGACAGGCTCAAATCCCACTTTCATCACTTCCTGGTTGAGTGAACCCTTGAGATGTTATTTAACCCCACCAAGCCTCAATTTCTTCATCTGTAAGGTAGGAATAATATTAATAGTACTTATATCCTAGCCTTGAGGTGAAAATAAAGTATGAAAATGCACGTAAGGTATTTTTAGCTCAGTGGCATATAATAGGTTCACAATAATAAATTTTCATTTTGATGTTGATGTTGCTGCTGCTGATTAACTACTTAGTAAAGGAATTATTAGTAATTATGCTGAGAAAATTAAATCCCTCTTTAAAAGTTAGAAAATTACCTCTCAACTTCTTATAACTGCTTCCTATATTATTTATCAATCGATTATTGCCTATTTGTAGTCTCCATTTGTGATCCACTCTCAGAGTAATGGGCACTGAAGTGCATAACCCACTTTAAATTCCCTAAATCACTACTGATTATAAATACTAATTTGGTATTACTCAATTCCCTTCCTGGTCTTCTTAATACAATCCTAACCTTTACCCTTCATCAGTCTCTCTACCACAACCCTCACCTTCCTTCTTTGCTCACTGATGCTTAACAAATGCCCTTAGCAAGCCACAAAACATAAATTTAATTTTTCACATTCCTCCTCTCTACATCCGTACATTCATGCATAACTCATTGAAGAGGTAGACTGAATATGTGTAAGGATATAAAAGACATAAACAACATTGTTAATCAACTGGACCTAACTGACATTCATAGAATACGCTATCCAACAACATCAGGATATACATTTTCTTTAAATATTCATAAAACACTTACCAAGATGGATCATATTCTGGGCTAAAAAACAAGTCTTGATAAATTTAAAATGGATTCGTATCGCACAAAGTATGTCCTCTAACCACAACGGAATCAAATTTAAATCAACAACAGAAAGACATCTAAAAAATCCCCTAATATCTGGAAATGAAATAACACACTTCCAAGCCACTCTTGGGCCAAAAGAAATCAAAAGGGAAATTTAAAAGTATTTTGAACTGAATGAAAATAAATACAACAAATTAAAATTTGTGGTATGCAGCTAAAGCAGTACCTTAAAGGGAAATTTATAAGACTAAATGCCTATATTAGAAAATAAGAAAGGTCTCTAATCAATGTCTCACCTCCACCTTAAAAAACTAGAAAAAGAAGGGGAAATGAAACCCAAGTAAGCAGAAGGAAAAGACGTAATAAAGAGTGGAAATCAATGAAATACAAAACAGAAAACAGAAAAGTCAATGATACCAAAAGCTGATTCTCTGGGGAAACCAATAAAACTGATAAACCTCCAGCCAGAATGATCACACACAAAAAAATACCAATCATCAAAAATGAATAAGAGACATCGCTAAAGATTCTACAAACATTAAAAAGAAAATAAGCTACTATATATAAAATAAACAACAAGGTCCTACTGTAAAGCAGAGGGAACTATATTCAATATCTTGTAATAACCTATATTGAAAAAGAATATATATATTATATATATTATGTATATATAACTGAATCACTTTGCTATACACCAGAAACTTAACACTGTAAACAAATTATACTTCAATTAAAAATCACACACACACACAAAGATCAATTGACCATAAAAAAAAGATAATAAGGCAATACCATGAACATCTTAATCCCAATAAATTCAACAATTTGTGTGAAATATACAAATCTTAAAAGACACAAACTACCAAAGCTCACTTAAAAAGAAACAGGTAACTAAAATAGCTCCATATCTACTAGAGAAGTTAATTTGTAGTTTAAAACCCTCACAAAGTTAAAAACTGCAGGCCCAAATGACTTCACTGGTGAGTTCTACCAAATATTTAAGGAAAATATAACACCAATTTTACATAAACTCTTCCAGAATATTGAAGAGGAAGGAACACTTTCCAACTTATTCTATGAGGCAAACATTACCCTGATACCAAAACTACACAAAGACATTACAAGAAAAAAATATGTATACATCAATATCCCTCTTGAAGGCAAACACAAAAATTCTTAACAAAAGTTTAGCAAACCTAATCCAACCATACATAAATAGGATAATACATGGTGACCAATGGGGTTTATCAAAGGAATGCAAAGTTAACATTTGGAAATCAATGTAATCCAACCACATTAACAGAACAACAACAAAAAAAGCATTTGACAAAGTCTAACATCTAATCCTTATAAAAACACCCAGAAACTAGGAATAAAAGAATTTCATCAATCTGATAAACAGCATCTATGAAAAACAAATGGGACCTAATTAAACTTAAAAGATTTTGCACAGCAAAGGAAACCATAAATAAAACTAAAAGACAACCTACAGGATGGGAGAAAACATTTACAAATGATGCGACTAACAAGGGATTAATTTCCAAAATATACAAACAGCTCATGCAGCTCAATAACAAAAAAACCAACAACCTAATCAAAACATGGGCAGATGACCTAAATAGACATTTCTCCAAAGAAGACATACAGATGGCCAAGAGGCACATGAAAAGATGCTCGACATCATTAATTATTAGAGAAAGGCAAATCAAAACTACAATGAGGAACCACCTCACACCAGTCAGAATGGCCATCATCAAAAAGTCTATACATAATAAATGCTGGAGAGGGTATGGAGAAAAGGAAACCCTCCTACACTGTTGGTGGGAATGTAAATTGGTAAATGTAAATTGCAGCCACTGTGGAGAACAGTATGGAGGTTCCTTAAAAAACTAAAAATAGAATTACCATATGATCCAGCAATCCCACTATTGGGCATATATCCAGATAAAACTATAATTCAAAAAGTTACATGCACCCCTATGTACATAGCAGCACTATTTACAATAGCAAGACATGGAAACAGCCTAAATGTCCATTGACAGATAAATGGATAAAGATGTGGTGTGTGTATAAATTTATATATATATATAATGGAATACTACTTAGCCATAAAAAAGAAGGAAATAATGCCATTTGCAACATGTATGAATCTAGAGACTATCATAGTAAGTGAAGTAAGCCAGACAGAGAAAGACAAATCTCATATGATATACCTTATATGTGGAATCTAAAAGAAAAAGAAACGACACAAATGAACTTATTTCCAAAACAGAAAGAGACTCACAGACACAGAAAACAAGCTTATGGTTACTGAAGGGGAAAGCGGGATGCAAGAGGGATAAATTAGGAGGCTGGGATTAACATATACACACTACTATGTATAAAACAGATAACCTGGGCTTCCCTGGTGGCGCAGTGGTTGAGAGTCCGCCTGTCTATGCATGGGACACAGGTTCGTGCCCTGGTTCGGGAAGATCCCACATGCTGTGGAGCGGCTAGGCCCGTGAGCCATGGCCGCTGAGCCTGCGTGTCCGGAGCCTGTGCTCCGCAATGGGAGAGGCCACAACAGTGAGAGGCCCGCATACCTCACACACAAAAAAAACAACAGATAACCAACAAGGACCTACTGTATAGCACAGGGAACTATATTCAATATTATGTAATAACCTATAAGGTTACATATTTATATGTATACATATATGTGTATACATATCGCTGTGCTGTACACCTGAAAGTTACATGATATTGTAAATCAACTATATGTCAATAGGGGCTTCCATGGTGGTGCAGTGGTCAAGAATCTGCCTGCCAGTGCAGGGGACAGGGTTCAAGCCCTGGTCTGGGAAGATCCCACATGCCACGGAGCAACTAAGCCCACGCACCACAACTACCAAGCCTGGGCTCTAGAGCCCTCGAGCCACAACTACTGAAGCCCGCGCGCCTAGAGCCCATGCTCCGCAACAAGAGAAGCCACCACAATGAGAAGGCTGTGCACCTCAACGAAGAGTAGCCCCTGCTCGCCACAACTAGAGAAAGCCTGTGCACAGCAACGAAGACCCAACACAACCAAAAATAAATAAATTAATTAATTTTAAAAACCTATACATCAATAAAAAAAATTTTAAAAAGAAAAACCTACAGTTAGCATCATATTAATGATAAAGACAAGAATAATGCAGGGTATAGGGAGGGTGGGAGGGAGAAGCAAGAGGGAGGGGATATGTGGATATATGTATACGTATAGCTGATTCACTTTGTTATACGGCAGAAACTAACACACCAGTGTAAAGCAATTATACTCCAATAAAGATGTTTTAAAAAAAGATTAAAAAACAAACAAACAAACAAAAAGAATAATGCAAGGTGTATGCTCTTGCCACTTATAGACAGCATTGTATTGGAGGTTCTCACCAGGGCAATAAGGCAAGAGACAAAACAACAGGCATCTATATTGAAAGGAATAAGTAAAACTGATTTTATTGGCAGAAAACATGATATTCTATACAGAAAATTCTGTGGAATCTACAAAAAATGCTATTAGAATAAGTGAGTTTAGTCAGGTTGCAGGTACAAAATCAACATATAAAAATCAACTGTATTTGAGAACTCAATATTGCTAAGACGTCAATTCTCCACAAACAGAACTATAGATTCAAAGCAATTCCAGTCAAAATCCCAAACTTTCTTTTCCCCAGAAAATGAAAAATTGATTATCAGACTTATATGAAAATGCTTTCTATGGTAATGTTAGAGGACTCACACTACCTGATTCAAGATTTATAGTTACAGTGATCAAAACAGTGTAGTATTAAACTTCCAGAAGAAAACATAGGCAGTACATAGGTCTTAGCGATATTTTTTTGGATCTGTCTCCTCAGGAAAGGGAAACAAAAGCAAAAATAAACAAATGGGACACAATCAAACTTAAAAAGCTTTTGCACAATGAAGGAAACCATCAACAAAACAAAAAGGCAACATATTGAATGGGAAAAGATATTTGCAAATGATATGCAAGATAAGGGGTTAATATCCAAAATATATAAAAAACTCATACAACTCAATATCCAAAAAAAAAAACCTGATTAAAAAATGGGCAGAGAATCTGAACAGACATTTTTCCAAAGGAGACAAACAGATGGCCAACAGGCAGATGAAAAGATGCTCAACATCACTGATCATCAGAGGGATGCAAATCAAAACCACAATGAGATACCATGTCACACCTCATACAGAATGGCTATCAAGTCTACAAACAAATGTTGGCAAGGATGTGAAGAAAAAGAACCCTGTACAATGTTAGTAGGAATGTAAACATTCCTACTGGCACAGCCACTATGAAAAACAGTATGGAGGTCCCTCAAAAAACTGAAAATAGAACTACCATATGACCCAGCAATTCCATACCTGGGTATATATCCAAAAAAACCAAAAACACTAATTCCAAAAGATATATGCACCCCAATAGTCAGAGCAGCATTATTTACAACTGCCAAGATACAGAAGCAACCTACGTGTCCATCAGCAGATAAATGGATAAAGAAGATGTGGTATATATATACAAGGGAATACTACTCAGCCATTAAAAAAAATGAAATTTTGCCATTTGCAGCAACATGGATGGACTCGGAGGGCATTATGCTAAGTGAAATAAGTCATACAGAAAAAGACAAATACTGTATGATATCACTTATATGTGGAATCTAAAAAAATGCAACGGACTAATGATACAACAAAAAAGAAGCAGACACAGATGCAGAGAACAAACTAATGGTTACAGAGCAGGGGGGCAGGGGGCAATGTAAGGGTTGGGGAGTGGCAGGCAGAAACCACTGGGGGTAAGATAGGCTCAAGGTATTGACAATGTGGGGAATATAGCCAATATTTTCTAATAACTGTAAATGGAAAGTAACCCTTCAAAACTGTTGAAAAATTTTTAAAATATGTATTTTTTTAAAAAGAAAGAAAACTTAAGGAAATAAAAGAAAGAAAATATAAGAGGAAATCTTTGTGACCTTAGGTTAAGCAAAGATTCCTTAAATATGATACCAAAAAAACCTCCTATAACAGAAAAGTGTTAAATTGGATATCATCAAAATTAATAACTTCTATTCTTTGAAATACTCTTTAGATATGAAAAAGACAAGCCACAGACTGAAAGAAAACATTTGTAAATCACATATTGAATAAATGAATTTTAACCAGATATACAACTGTCAAAAAATAAGAAAACAGACAACCCAATTTTAAAAAACGCACGCAAAATACACCAAATAATATACATGAATGGCAAATAAATGCAAGAAAAGATGCTCATATTTAGTCATTAGGAAAATGCCAACTAAAACCATAGTAAGGTATCATTACATACCTTATTAGACTCTAAAATAAAGACTGATCATACCAAATGTTGGAAATCATGTGGAACAAATGCAACTCTCATATACTGCTGGTAAGAATGTCAAACGAAACAACTTTGAAAAACAGTTTGGCAGTTTCGTAAAAAGAATTACCGTATCACATCATATAGCTACTCAGGAGAAATGAAAGCATATGTCTGCATAAAGACATATGCATGAATATTCACAGCAACTTCATTTGTAATAGTCAAACACTGGAGCCAATCTAAACTGCCATCAATAGGTAAATGGATAAACAAATTGTGGCATATTCATTAAATAAAATACTACTCAGCAATAGAAGAACATACTAATTAATACACACAACATGAATGAATTTCAAAATATTTATGCTGAGTTAAAGAATCCAGAAACACATGTATACACTATAATATACTACAACCCCATTTATTAAAAATTCTAGAAAATTAATCAATTTCTTGAAAAATCCTATTTAGCTTTCAAGCCTCAGTACTGAAGCATCCCCTTCTTTTTGAAAACTAATCTACAGTGAAGCAGATCAGCAGTTGCCCAAGGACAGAAATAGAGGCGAAAGGGAGATTTTAAAAAGGCAGAAGGAAACTTTTGGAGGTGATGGATCTGTTCATTATCTTGACTGCGTTACAGTTTCACAAATGTACACATAATTTACCAAAGTTATCAAATTGTACAGTTCAAATACATGCAGCTTATTGAATGTCAATTATATCTCAAAGTTACTAAGTTTTTTAAAAAGAAAGGAAAAAAACACCAATCTGCTCATTACACTGCTCTTTTTAATATCCTTTAAAGTTTCCATCATCACCTAACAAGGTCAAGTCCAAATTTCTAAGTATGGCATACAAACAGTTTTTGTCTACATTTTCAACCTCCTGACTTATTACTCTCCCCATATCCTTTTTTAGTTCAAGCATTTCATACTGCGTGATTGATATCTGTATGTCTTTGTGTACGTAATTTTCTCTATTCCTGAAACAGCCTGCCAGAATCATCCTCTTGAAGATATCCTATTTAGCTTTCAAGATCCAGACCTCAAATGTCTCCTCCGTTTTAAAATCTTTCCTGATACTCTTTCTCAATTCCTTAACCAGGCAGAGCTGGTTGTTTCCTCTTTGGTCCCAGCAGTGTTTACCTACCTTGCACTAATTCTTTATATGTCTACCTCTTTTCTTCACACTATTCAAAAGTAATGTAAATGTCTTGTATTTATAACCTCAATGCCTAACATGGCAGATGGTACAAAGTAAACACAAAATAATGTTTGTTGGATCAGACTGCAATGAATTAAACTGATTTTCAATCTCATGACTTTCCAGACAGAAGGTCATGATTTAGACCTAGTTGCTGTGATTCAAATAAATATGTTAACAGCTTCATGTTTGATGATCTGATGCTTTAGAAACATTTTAATATATTTCCAGTATTCAGAAAAGTACAGATATTACTGTACCAAATATACCCATCACCTACCCAGATGTGTCATATCTTAACATTTCTCCAAATGTACTTCAGATTTTCTTCCTTTTGCGGGGGCAGGAGTTGTCCAACATTATACATATAGATAACGTCCCTTGGGTATTCCTCCCAAGGCAACCACTACTCTGAAGTTGTTTATCACACCCATGCTTATATATGCTCCTGAATAATGTATTGTTTTACTTTTTAAAATTTTATGTTGTGGTATACTGAATATATCTTTTCCCCATTTTGCTCTTTTCACTAAACATTGCATTTTTGAGATTTATTCATGCTGATGATACATGTAACTCTAGTTTAGTCATTTAAATTGGTATATAGTTTTCTAGTATATGAACAATGTTAGTTTATCAATCCTCTTTACAGCACACTTTGTTTCTAATTTTTCACCACGACAAACAACACAGCTTATGATGTTAGACATGTCATGTGCACCTACAAATTTCTCTAAGGAATTAACAAATTACTCTCCAAAGTATACCAATTTTTACTTCCATTGGCAGTGTATGAGAACTTCTATTGCTCCACACCCTTACCAATACTTAGTATCAACAGACTTCTTAATTTTTGCCAACCTATCAAGAATGACAGTATTTTCCCTGTTTAAGTTTCATTTCCCCACTAGTGAGACTGAATATCTTATTGATAATTTATATTTTCTGTATTTATGTGTAGCCTTTGACTTTTCTATTGATTTATATTTATATGTATAATATGCATTGATTTACTATCTATCAATATAAGTATATAGACAATATACATCAATACAAATAAAAAATTAAGACTGCCTCAACTTCATACTTAAGAAGTATGTACCTCAGTTTCTTCCTCTGTAAAACAGGAATAATAACCTCACAGAAATGTTACAATGATTAAATGAGTTAATAACATACCTAAACTGCTTGGAATAGTGCCTGGAACATAGTATGTGGTATACAATTATTAACCACTAATATTTGTTTTATAAATCTTCTGCTAGTGGGCTTCCCTGGTGGTGCAGTGGTTGAGAATCTGCCTGCTAATGCAGGGTACACGGGTTCGTGCCCTGGTCTGGGAGAATCCCACATGCCGCAGAGCAACTAGGCCCGTGAGCCACAACTACTTAGCCTGCGCGTCTGGAGCCTGTGCTCCGCAACAAGAGAGGCCACGACAGTGAGAGGCCTGCACACAGCGATGAAGAGTGGCCCCCGCTTGCCACAACTAGAGTAGGCCCTCGCACAGAAACGAAGACCCAACACAGCCAAAAATAAAAATAAATAAATTAAAAGAAGGCTCAACATTAAAAAAAAAAAAAATCTTCTGCTAGTCATATTGGTTGCAAATACCTTCTCAGAGGCTGTGACTTATCTGTTACTTCGTTAAAGTATGTTTGTGGAAAAAATTCTAATTTTTTTTTTTTTTTTTTTTTTTGTGGTAAGTGGGCCTCTCGCTGTTGTGGCCTCTTCCATTGCGGAGCACAGGCTCTGGATGCGCAGGCTCAGTAGCCATGGCTCACGGGCCCAGCCGCTCCGCGGCATGTGGGATCTTCCCGGACTGGGGCACGAACCCGTGTCCCCTGCATCAGCAGGTGGACTCTCAACCACTGTGCCACCAGGGAAGCCCAGAAATTCTAAATTTTAATGGAGTCAACTTTTCCTTTCCTTTGATATCTGTGTTCTTAAACATCCTTCTCTCCCTAATGCTCTATTTCTCTATAAGATAGGTCTAACTTTCCCTTTCATATCTTGATTTAATATCTCACTAAAGAAAATGTGACACGCTCAACTTTAAAATTATGTTAAAATATACTTCTAAATAACTTAAAAATAATTCTGTTCCCCAAGCAAAAATCCTATTTTTTTATTACAATAAACAATTGTTCCTAACCAGAGACAAATTAAAATACACAACTATATACAAATAAAATAAATTTATAATTACTCTTACCCTATGACATCTTTCAAAGGCTTGCTTGGTTTCTTGTAAAAGATTAACCACCACTTCTTGGGATAGGAAAGTCTCTCCATGAGTATCGATACTTGGCCCCAGTGGTAAGTTGGTACGCTGTCTAATTCTCTCTTTCAAATCTTGAATACTAGTGCATAATACCAACAAATGGAAAAAGAACACTACTATACATAGATTTCAATTTCAAATACTCTCAAACTTAGTATACATGAACTAAGAAAAAGAAAGAAGAAAGAAAAATAGACCAATAGCCAGGAAACCTAAAACTTCTAATTTCAGTAAGTAGTTCTGTAAAGTGAAGCAAGCATTAATCTCTAAACAGAAGACGTTCGTCTGAAAAATGAGTAGATTTGGAGTTATTATCTCTAAAGTCTCTTTCAACTCTACAATTCTGACTCAGTAGCCCAAAACTCCTTGTCTGGTTTCCTTAGGAAGTGGACTTTTCCAAATAAGTTAATATTCCAGATAACTAAATGGTCCTGCTTAAAACAAACTTTAAAATTTTAAAGATTTTTAAACATATTAACCCTTTAAACATATTGTACATTTCTTCATTATCATTAAACATAATTTAGCTTTTCTCAATGACTGAGGGTCATTAAGAACATTTATTACATGATAGTATCTTTAGAAAATTACTTTATTTTTTGGTCCTAGAATATATAGCTCCAGACTGTGAACTAATTTTTCAAAACATTATGATTGTTTTTTAGGTTTTTTCTTTTACTTACTACTGCCTTTGAGATGTCACTTCTTATTCCTAATTATAATCTCTCCATGATCATTATTTAATATATGACAAACTGGGAAACAAGAAAATGATTTGGGTGTGCATTATGTGAACTGTCAACTCTGATTATATGGCTCCACAGAGGTCATTCTGATTCATCCAAAAATCAACTCAATTCCAGATAGTTGAGATCTAGATAACTGAGTTGCCACCAATTCTTACAGCAAATCATTTAATTTTATTCTAGTAGGTAAGTACATTCACGTTTTAATGTATTAAATAATTTTTTGCCCAAGTCATGAAAAAGCTCAGGGTACAAAATTGTGAAATATCTGCATTTTTTTTAACCACACCTGCAATGGCAGCAATAAAACAATGTGCTTCCTAGTCAATAACCTGGAATAATCTACTCAGTCTAAAAAAAGGAAGGAAGGCAGGCAGGCAGGAAGGGCACGAGGGACGAACTCTTTATGGTACTAGTATTCTGCTTTACATTTTAATAATGTTATGTAGGAACATTTCAACATGTGGCTTGAAGGACAGGATTTGATGAATGGTGTAAACAAACTGAATTAAAAAAATTCTTCACAGAAAATTCTAATGACTATCAATATTTCACAAGTTTGTCCAAATATAATAGCTTTTAATATCTTTAGTTTTAACTATAACATTTAACAAAAACACTTACCCTCCTGTGCCAATAGATCTCTTTTGATGGTTTTTTGAATCATAATAGCGCTGTAGGATCATAGCACTTCTGCTTTTCAAATATCCAGTCTCCACTTCAATATAGTTCTCCAAATAGGAAATGAAAATGGACTTGATAAGCTTAGACAAGAAAGTCTGTTTATCAGTACCTAAGTTAAACTCCATCAACTTGCTGGAAAGACTTGTGGTTCTTTTCATGCAAAAGGGAGAAAAAAGATTAATGTATATTGTAGGTATAGTAAAAATATTTAAGAAATACATATTTTTATAACGTGACTTTTTAATAACTTATGTTACACCACCATTTCTTAAACCCTGGGAAGTTACTCAGGATGCAGACAGCGACTGTATAGGGTTATATATATTAAGTAGAATGAATATTACAAACAACATCATGGTTTTGAAAACTACCATAAACTCCTAGAGATGACTCAGGAGAGGAAACTAAGGCAACCAACCAGACTAGAAATGGCAACAGTGGCAGAATGGCTTCAAGTATGCCATTCATGACATGGTACCCAAGTCAAAATACTGAGAAGTCTATGCACTGTTCATTCTCTTTAGTCTTTGTCCCTGGACTTTCCTCTAATTTTCTGTTTCTCACTGTTGAAGATAGGCTCACAATAGTGCTGTTGCTGAGATGGACTTCCTGATTATAGGTACTTTTGAAAACCCTCTTCTCAAAGCGATGACAATAAAGAAAAGCAATAGAGTTGGAAAAAAAACTCCACATGAAGCTTCTACAAAGTATAACACTGCCATTTACAAAAGCACAAGACAAATTTTCACATCAGGCTTAAGTCTGAAATTGTCATATAAGAGTTTGTCACTCTGGGGGCTTCCCTGGTGGTGCAGTGGTTAAGAATCCGCCTGCTAATGCAGGGGACACGCGTTTGAGGCCTGGTCCGGAAAGATCCCACATGCCGCAAAGCAAATAAGCCCATGCACCACAACTACTGAGCCTGCGCTCTAGAGCCTGTGCTCCACAACAAGAGAAGCCACTGCAACGAGAAGCCCGGGCACCACAACAAAGAACAGCCCCCGTTCGCCGCAACTAGAGAAAGCCTGCACACAGCAACAAAGACCCAACACAGCCCAAAATAAATAAAAATAAAATAAATAAATTTAAAAGAGAGTCTGTCACTCCCTTTCTCAACTTTTGAAGTTTTAACTGCAGATAAATGTAATAATACTAGTTCTTAAAGAAAAGAATTAAAGAATAATGAACTAGCTTACAATTAAAATCAGAAACAAAATTCTCAAGTCTTAAACAAGGTTTTTATATTTCATTAAAGTACATTAATATAAAGCATAATATCCAATTCCTTAAGTTAACATGCTAAGAATGCTGCTCTTGTACAATACTAGTCTATACAGCCAAGTATTTAATGCTAAAAGGTATATTGCTATCTGACAAACTGTTATTCAAAAATACCTGAATACTTCCCCATTTTCTATTTGAAAAAAAGAAAATGTGAGATATTACTATTTTCTAATAATTAAAAATATACCTTGTATATAAATCGTAGAGACTTTTGAGATACTGCTCTGCATCGGACTTCCTACATTCTTCTAACTGGTCTTTCACAAAGCTCTAAAACAAAAAGTCAACATTCTGTCAATTAAGTAAATATTAAATTATACAGTCAATTTTTTTTTCTCTAGAATTACTCCATATTCTTGAACTGAAAGGCAATGCATAGAAAAGAGACCAATATAAAAAAAAATAGGTTTTGAATTTTTACTGCTTCTCGTATTTACTCATACATCTTATCAGTGTTGGGAATAAGCATTAAGAATCTCAAATACCTTGTCTTTTGAAATCTGCCTATCCTGCCTCATGAAGTACATTGGGGAAAAAAAAAATCCCAAAAAACAAAACCTGAAGCTATATCAATATGGTCAATTCCTTAAAGCAGCTTTTCCCAAACTGTAGTCTAAGTAACACTAGTGTCCTTTGAGACACTACTGTAAAATTGGGAAATGCTGTACATTACATCTCCACTTCTAGAGAATCACAATACATACTAGTATCTTTAAAGGCTATTAAAAGTCCTGAATTGTGTTGTAAAGACAACACTTATTTAATGTTGCTCAATCCATTGGTAAACATAGTTTAGGAAATGTTGCCTTAAAGTACAGAGCTATAGAAGTCAAGGTTGTAAATGAAATTCCTGTGTTTTCTTTTAATCTTAGTACCATATTATAAAAAATTCTACAGATTGAGCTTGTAATTCTTGTTCAATTTCAAAAATGCCATCTATTGGTTAAGGTAAGAAACCAATAAAAATTAAAACTGAGGCTAACCTACCACACAACCTGATACATATGTAATTTCAAACACATCCTCTGATGACACTGAGTGATTAGCACCTTTTTTCTTAGTAAACAACAAAACATTTTTTTTTTTAAAGCATGACACTGTCATTCCTTTCTCCTACACTTAATAAGTGGATTACTATGCCTAAGGATATTATACAAACTAAATTTTAAAAACTTTTAAAACATAGAGGAAAAAAATCACATATTGCCTTAAGTACTTAGTCATTGTTTAAAATTACCTGTAGTTTGATTTCAAATACATTTTGAATAAGTTTAGCCAGTACTGTTTCTGGATTACTAAAGATATCTCCAACTTGTTTGTTCACCCGTTGACAGAGTATTGCTGCGTCTTCAAATATATCATTTCTCAAGTAAGCACCCTAAACAGCAGAGGAATTTTACATTGAATATATAATTTTAAAATGCTTTTTAAAAACACAAATTAGCATAAAATAAAATACAATAAAGTGTACTGTTATGTTACCTCCTGGCACTGCTTTATATAAACATCAACACAATGGGAGTAACCCTAGGAAGAAGAAAGAAATACATATCACTCTTTTGGTTCAATTATAACAATAATAACAACAATGTCAATAAAAGAGGTATTATATGTAATAAAGCTATGTCTATGCCTCAATAAATGGCCAACGGTAATAGCTACTCTCTGGTTCCTATGTTCCAAACTTAAGGTCAATCTTTCTTGCTTTTGAATTATTTCATCAAATGTTTGACTGAGGGCCTTCCCTGGTGGCGCAGTGGTTATGAGTCCGCCTGCCGAGGCAGGGGATACGGGTTCGTGCCCCGGTCCAGGAAGATCCCACATGCCACGGAGCGGCTGGGCCCATGAGCCATGGCCGTTGAGCCTGCGAGTCTGGAGCCTGTGCTCCGCAAAGGGAGAGGCCACAACAGTGAGAGGCCTGTGTACCGCAAAAAAAAAAAATGTTTGACTGAAAAAAAAAATACATTAAATATGCAGAAGGCAGACAATATGATTTTCTATGTCAAACTACATAAAAATTCAGTGATAAAATATTAATATTATTGAATATAAGATCCTTATTTAAATAATATTAACTACCTAAAATTTAATATCATTTCTGGAGAAAGATACAAACGTACATTCAAATTATTCCAAATAATGAAAATTATCACTGACTCATACAACTGGGGAAAAACAGAGACTATAATATACAGAATTCATATAACCTCTGTACTCTTTAAGACTAATCTGCATTTTAAACTTTTACTATTTACCTTAAAATGGAGTAAAACAGCTGCTACTTCTCTCATTCTGGAGATTTCACCTCTTCTTTGAGCACCAGTAAACTCCTGTATCAGTTGGCATTCTAAGTCATGGTATTTACCTAAAAATAGAAAGTCATTCAGCTACAATGAGACAAAGTATCCAAATTATATATGAGTATATGGTTTCTTTATAAATATAATGACTAGGAATCTAGCTTTCTTTTAAAAGAATTGCAAAAACTACATGAGATTATAGGTAGTGGATCAAAACCCGATAATATACTGTGGTATATAAATATGTTTTTCAAAACCAAAAAATCTTCCCAACTAGTAAAACAGGTGAGCTCCTACAGTGTGACTGCCATTTATCACTGCTATGTAAAAAAGCAGCTGGCTGGCAATATCGTTCTCAATGGTGAAAAACTGAAACCATTTCCTCTAAGAACAGGAACAAGACAAGGTTGCCCACACCCACCACTATTATTCAACATAGTTTTGCAAGTTTTAGCCAGAGCAATCAAAGAAGAAAAAGAAATAAAAGGATTCCAAAACAGAAAAGAAGAAGTAAAGCTGTCACTGTTTGCAGATGACATGATACTATACATAGAGAATCCTAAAGATGTTACCAGAAAACTACTAGAGCTAATCAATGAATTTCATAAAGTAGCAGGATACAAAATTAATGCACAGAAATCTCTGGCATTCCTATACACTAATGATGAAAAATCTAAAAGAGAAATTAAGGAAACATCCTCATTTACCAATGCAACAAAAAGAATAAAATACCTAGGAATAAACCTACCTAGGGAGACAAAAGACCTGTATGCAGAAAACTATAAGACACTGATGAAAGAAATTAAAGATGATACAAACAGCTGGAGAGATATACCATGTTCTTGGATTGGAAGAATCAACAATGTGAAAATGACTATACTACCCAAAGCAATCTACAGATTCAATGCAATCCCTATCAAACTACCAATGGCATTTTTCACAGAACTAGAACAAAAAAATTTCACAATTTGCATGGAAACACAAAAGACCCCGAATAGCAAAAGCAATCTTGAGAAAGAAAAACAGAGCTGGAGGAAT
The DNA here is from genome assembly GCF_008692025.1 of Phocoena sinus. NCBI lineage: Eukaryota > Metazoa > Chordata > Mammalia > Artiodactyla > Phocoenidae > Phocoena > Phocoena sinus. The sequence continues at coordinate 134,262,383 of NC_045764.1, forward strand.
CAGGCTCCCAGGCTTCAGACTATGCTACAAAGCTACAGTAATCAAGGCAGTATGGTACTGGCACAAAAACAGAAATATAGATCAATGGAACAGGATAGAAAACCCAGAGATAAACCCACGCACATATGGTCACCTTATTTTTGATAAAGGAGACAAGAATATACAGTGGAGAAAAGACAGCCTCTTCAATAAGTGGTACTGGGAAAACTGGACAGCTACATGTAAAAGTATGAGATTAGATCTCTCCCTAACACCATACACAAAAATAAACTCAAACTGGACTAAACACCTAAATGTAAGGCCAGACACTATAAAACTCTTAGAGGAAAACATAGGCAGAACACTCTATGACATAAATCACAGCAAGATCCTTTTTGACCCACCTCCTAGAGAAATGGAAATAAAAACAAAAATAAACAAATGGGACCTAATGAAACTTAAAAGCTTTTGCACAGCAAAGGAAACCATGAACAAGATGAAAAGACAACCCTCAGAATGGGAGAAAATATTGCAAATGAAGCAACTGACAAAGGATTCATCTCCAAAATTTACAAGCAGCTCATGCAGCTCAATATCAAAAAAACAAACAACCCAATCCCAAAATGGGTAGAAGACCTAAATAGACATTTCTCCAAAGAAGATATACAGATTGCCAACAAACACATGAAAGGATGCTCAACATCACTAATTATTAGAGAAATGCAAATCAAAACTACAATGAGGTATCACCTCACACCAGTCAGAATGGCCATCATCAAAACGTCTAGAAACAATAAATGCTGGAGAGGGTGTGGAGAAAAGGGAACCCTCTTGCACTGCTGGTGGGAATGTGAATTGGTACAGCCACTATGGAGAACAGTATGGAGGTTCCTTAAAAAACTAAAAATAGAACTACCATACTACCCAGCAATCCTACTACTGGGCATATACCCTGAGAAAACCATAATTCAAAGAGTCATGTACTACAGTGTTCGTTGCAGCTCTCTTTACAATAGCCAGGACATGGAAGCAACCCAAGTGTCCATCAAGAGATGAGTTGATAAAGATGTGGCACATATATACAATGGAATATTACTCAGCCATAAAAAGAAACGAAATTGAGTTGTTTGTAGTGAGGTGGATGGACCTAGAGTCGGTCATACAGAGTGAATTAAGTCTGAAAGAGAAAAACAAATACTGTATGCTAACACGTATCTGTGGAATCTGAAAAAAAAAAAAAAAGGTTGTGATGAACCTAGGGGCAGGGCAGGAATAAAGACACAGGCATAGAGAATGGACTTGAGGACATGGGGAGGGGCAAGGTTAAGCTGGGATGAAGTGAGAGAGTAACACTGACATATATACAGTACCAAATGTAAAACAGATAGCTAGTGGGAAGCAGCTGCATAGCACAGGGAGATAAGCTCAGTCCTCTGTGACCACCTAGAGGGGTGGGATAGGGAGGGTGGGAAGGAGACGCAATAGGGAAGAGATATGGGGATATGTGTATATGAATAGCTGATTCACTTTGTTATAAAGCAGAAACTTAACACACCATTGTAAAGCAATTATACTCCAATAAAGATGTTAAAAAAAAAAAAAGCAGCTGCCTGGGAAAAGCCTTCTGGATGTCATTTGTGATAGCAAGAGACAGGAAAAATCTTAAACCTGAATTTATGGAAAGGGTGAGCAGAATTATAAAACACTTTACTAGAGTTCAGATGCCTTTACTACAAACAATGGCAGATTCAATACCAAGGTACACCTTAAGACAACATGTGGTATTTGATTCACTACATTCTTGAGGCTATTACGGTACACTTCTGGGAAAACAGGTGGTCTCTGAACTTCAATGACTTCTCAAAACAGTGACTTAGACTACCAGGGAAGCCTGTAAATATAGCAGCTTTTCAAGAAATTCAGAATGATCTGCTTAAAATACAATCCAAAGATCAAGAATCAAGCTATCATGTAAGAAGTTAAATAGGTACTGAAATGGTCACGAGCTAGCTTTAAAAAAAGAGAACCTACATTAGGTCTGTATGTATGAATACAAAAACAATCCCCAAGATACATTGTTAAATTAAAAACACAAGGTATGGAAGCTATTTGTATAGTATGCCAAGAACACAAGGTATGGAAGCTATTTGTATAGCATGCCACCAATTATTTTAAAATAAAGGCGGACAGCAGAACTAAATTCTACACATTATATACATAATCTATGTCTTATGCTTGTATATCCATAGAATATTCTGGAAGAATACTCAAGAAATTTATAACAGTTGTTTCAAGGAAGAGGAATCAAACTCAGGGATGGGGTGGGAGGATGACATTCTTCCCACTCTCTTCTTTTACTATTTTCTTTTTTTTATACAAGTAGCTTGATTACCTATCCAAAACAGTTAAATAAATAGAACCCCACTTACTTGCAATTTTGGATTTAACTTCTGAAAATCTGAAAGATAAAAACCAATGATGAGGTTCATTATTTGTGACAAATGTACCATAGTAATTTAAGATGTTAATAAAAGGGGAAACTGGTTTTGGGGGTACATAGGAACCCTCTATACTAAATGTTGTCAGAAAAAAAAGAAAGGAAGCGGGGGGAGGGAGGGAGGGGAGGGAAAGACAAAGCCAGAGATGAGAGAGTACTGATAGTAGGAAGCATGCCATGTAACAAAACTGAATTTGGGCAATCCAGATGAGGTCTCTGGTTCTCACTGAGGAAATTCACATTGAACAACCAATTCCCCCACCCCGTTTTTTAAATTTTTAAATTTATTTTTTGATGTGGACCATTTTTTTTAAAGTCTTTATTGAACTTGCTATAATATTGCTTCTATGTTTTGGTTTTTTGGCCCAGAGCCATGTGGGATCTTTAGCTCCAACCAGGGATCAAACCTGCACCCCCTGCGAAGTCTTAACCACTGGACTACCAGGGAAGTCCCACCAATTCCCTTTTAAAGGGAGGAATTCTGTATGAGGCATTAATAACCCAGAAAGCCCCAACAACTGGGTTACTGTCCCTACTCATATTCACTGGCATTTTAAATTCACTTGATATTTGTCTATTTTCCCCTCAGCTGGGATTTCCTCATATGACATTCCACTATTGTTACTTAAAGAAAAACAACTATAAAATAAGCATATACAAATGAGTTATTTTAAAACTAGAAAAATAAAATAGAAGCCATAAAAAGGACCCAGCAATGTGCCTAGCATTCAACCTCTGCAAATTCAAAAACTAAAATATCATACACTACCATACACTAGAACTTTTTTCAAATCATAAGTATCCAGGGGGAATGCACAACATGGAAAATTAATGCTGAGAGATCTTATGTGATTAGTTTGAAGAGACAGGAGAGTGGCTGGCAAAAGAGATGCCAAAGACAGATGAAGAAGCTAATAATTTAAAGATCTATACAAAATTGATATCAAAGTCACAGTGGATCACAAAGTATGATAGGCCATACTGATCTTTGTGAAAAAATTAAACTTGATTAGGCTATATATTCAATTCTAAGGCCTGACAGGCTAAAACAAAACTGTAAGAGAAGCATGTAATTGAGAAGCAGGAGAAGATGAGTATATGCCTCTGTGTTTGTAGGGGTGGGAGACAGATGAAGCCAACAATTATGATGCAGTTATTGTGAGCCACACATTTTACCCATTTAAGTAAATGGTTTAACTCTGAAATAAAGTTAAAGAGAGGTTTTTTGTGGGTGACAAAATGAAATTATTAATAATAGCTAAATGACAGATGATGATTACTGCTAATCCTTTATGATGATACAAAGTTCAGAGTAAAATAAGGTATATTTGGGGGTAGGGAATTCACTTTCACTCTATGTTTGGGACATAATGGACAAGCTTTAAGTATAGTAATACATTTACATTCTACCTGTGCCTCAGGATTTTCAAGTATTACCAAAAGAATAAAATACGTATATTATCTGTTAAAAGGGAAGACATTTTTTCCAGATATTTAAATGGGAGAACCACTGTTAACAAGATTTTATTATAGAGTCTGACATTCCATGAACTAAAGGAAATCATGAAAGAATTTCCTTCTCAGTGAAGTTCTTTTAGGATGAAACCATTAATACTTAACTTAGCAATGGCCCCAGGGCCTTGCATCTAAAACAGGACTTCTTAACCTGAAGTCCCTAGGAAGGAGCCTACAGATAGGCTAAAGGGTCTAAAACTCCATGAAATTTTATACAACGGCCTGTGTATCTGATTTTTTTAAGGAAATTTCATAGCTTTCACCAACTTTTCAAAGGTGCCCAAGACCCCTAAAAGCTTAAGAATTCTCATGTAGACAGAAGAAAAAGGAGCTCAAGAGCCCCATGTTTAAGCTTTCTCTGTCCCCTTCTAGTCTGTTGATCAAAGTCCAAAAAACAAAGAAAATTCAAAATCTTACTCCAATTTCAAAATTCTCCATCAATTTTTTTCAAAAGAAAAACATAAGATTGAAATTATTTCAAGATATATCATTAAATTTAGTTGTTAAGATACCACATTTTTTTCAATCAGCTATTACATACTGTACCTGTACAAAGGCAGTCCTCAATAAGTTCTTGTTGAATTAATGAGCAAAATCATACAGGAAAAAGTACAATTTTATTCTATACACTACACCATATACCCAAATTAGCTCCTGAGAAATAAACTTGCCTATCAAAAGGTAACTCTTGGGCAATTAGGTGCAACTTCTGAATGATGTCTGCTGCCTCCTTTATCTATTAAAAAACAAAAGCAATAATTTTACAAAACCTTTATACATATCAAAAAATAATTTTATATTTAAAAATAGTAATATTCTTCTATGTATGCCCACAGACCCTCACCCAAACAATTTTCTTTAAAAAACACAACAAATAAAATCTTATGAGCAACAGGAATACATCTGGGGTATCACCAATAATGAGTCAATAAAACATAAATATTTGTCATTATTGTACTGAAATCTTGTGATTTTATAATGCCACAATCCCTTCCCAATGAAACCTGCAGTTCAAGTTTACTCCGAAAAAATTCAAATCATTGATTGCTGAAAGCAAGTTTAAGTATCTTCTGAGTTTGTGAAATGATAAACAAGATTTATAAAAATCCAGATCATACTGCTGTATAAATCCCATTTTAAGTGAAGAAAATAACAACAAAATGCCTGTCATTTAATGAACATATCAAGTTATAAAACTTGTTATAAAAGCAAAGATTACGTTTAATATGAAGTTTCTAGAATGGAATATGGTAAAGAAATGTTTGTACTTATTCAAGTTGTGGAACTGAAGGATTTAGGCAAGGGGTCCAAAATTCTTAAAATGCAGACATTTGTGCTTATTCACACTAAATGTATAGGGGAGTTATATAATGTTTACTTTTTAAAACAAATTTCAAATAAGTATTGAGTTTTATTTTGGCACACCTTTAAGTAAATGATTTTATGATCATTCACTTTCTTTTACACTAAAAAAAAAAAGAAGAGAGAGACATACAAACGTGAAGGAAGAGCTGAGAACATTAACAAAGATCTTTCTAACCAAGTACTCACGTGAAGTCTGGCAAGCAACTATGGAAAACAAAAGCAGGACCAAACGATATTGTTGTTTTGCCCAACAATAGTGAATATAGATAGCATTTCTGCTTCAGTTATCTCTTCTCTCCTAGTCAGCATGTCACTGTCATTTTCAGTTACCAGATGCTCACTCTATTCTACTGAACATGGGCACAGATACCACTGCATTATCTCTTTTCACCATGCCATTTGGCTGTACTAGCAATGTCCACCCTTTTTTCTCACCGATACTCCCTTCAGAAAGGACCTACATACATGTTTTATGTTCCTATCAGGAGTTTGTTCTTGTTGTTTCAAGAGATGGAAGTGTTTGCAAACTTCACTTAATATAGTAAGAAGTACAGCAGAGTAAATAACACTTGATTTTATGGAATTCCCATAGGTAATTATTTTATAAAAATTGTTTCAAGCACAAGTAGCTCTTAAGGTCATCCATCAGTTGAAATATACTATAAAAGTACAGAAGCTTTCAAAACCACAATCTAATAACTTGCTTATATCTGCTACTGATGTTAGGGTAAGGTGAGAGACCACCCATGCTAACAGGTTAAAGATAATCAGGGTCATCAGGCATTATCTACATGAAGAACATTAAGTTGTGATGCTAAGAAGAGAAACAACTAACATACTCCGTAATGACAGAGGTAAGAGGGAATATATACTATGGTCATAAAATGGGTTTTTTTTCCCAGAGAAGAAAATTAGAAGATTCTTAAAAGCAAAGATTAAAAAAAAGCAAAAATGACTTTGGAGCAGGAAGAAAAAGGAAAAAGATGGTTGTTATCTTTTCGCATTCTAATTCCTTCCAAAATCACACACCTCCCTAACTACATGGGTGATTTTCCTTTTCTTTCCATTGGGAAGGTGGCTGGCACACAGTGCAGAAATTGAGATACTTAGAAGTTTATCTAATAATTAGCAATCTAATACCATATATGATGTTCCTAAGTGTAGTTAACTGTGATAGTACCAGGCCAAAAGTAATGATTCAACAGTAACCCAAAACTTATGGGAGATATGAGAGAAAAACAAAACAATTGGGAAAAGAGGACTAGAGTATAAGAAAAAAGGAACAAGATGAAAGAAAATGGGATATGGTAGAGAGCGAAGCAAAGGAGAGAAAATAAGAGGAAGTAGCTTAAGCACTGTTAGCTCTACTTGCTCTTTAAAAATTACAGACAGCTAATGACCAAGTGAATGAAGTAGCAAGAATATGAATACTTTTTCTTCTTCTTTCAATCAAAATCTTAAAAATTAAGAGACAACAGTAATACCATGAACTACACAATTACTTGATAATTAAAATGTTTAAAGAAAAGTGTAAAAAACATAATTTCATTATGCAAAACATTACAAGCAATACAAATCAGGATAAAAATATGTGTAATCATTCAATTTTAAAATATTTATTTTTCTCTAGATTCTAAATGGCTGCCTTGAGCTGAATCAAATAAACAGACCAACTCACACTGGGTAAAATATCGGCATTTTGTTTATAACAAAACATAAATATACTCTACAGTCCAACAGGTATAATCCAAGGTAACCCAAGGTATAAGACTTGAATTATATACCATTTTATATATATATATAAATTTTTTATATGTATAAATATGTACTTTTATAATACATTAGAAATATGTATGTTTATATTTAGGAAACATAAAATAAAAGCATTCCATAAGGTATCCTGAAAAACAGTTCAGTGTTCAAGCCGTGTGTGTGTGTGTGTGTGTGTGTGTATACACTATTATACATAAAAATCACGTGAATATATAAAAGCTAGATATTGCCAGTATTTTACAAGTGTTTAAGTATGATAATGTTCTTGATGTTAATCTTATCAGTTCTACTTTATATTACAAATATAATTCCTGAAACTCATTATTTAAAATACTGCCTTTTCTTTAGAGGAGTTATCTCTAGATATGTAATCATTCCTTTTAAAGATCTCTAAAACTTATAAATTCTATACCCCTATATAGTTCCTACTCACAAAAAAATGTGTTGCTTAATTCAAAGTGAACTTCAGTACTACTTAGTTTTTAAAATTTCACTATCTGAGATATCCCATGGAGTACACTCAGAAAAATTCTGGAAGACTGTATTCAACATATTAGTGGACAATGTCACTATGTGCATATACCATCCATAAGAATGTCTATTTTTTCATGCATTTTGATTTTTTCCCCCAAGGGGAAGAAAGTGAGCTAAATAACCTCTTCCAAGATTGTAGAGCAGCCAACACCATGCAACCTTAGACCAGGATTAAGTGACTAGTGCTATGAAAAAGATTAACATGAACAATTAATTCAGATTTTTCTATTCTCTTTGATCCAAAGTATGCTTTAATTCTTTGTAAAAGATCTTTATTCAAGTAACAAAAACTAGAAGCTCTGAATTCCTTGCACAGAAAGATACTTCAGCTTGTCAATGATTTATGTCAGCCCACCCCCTCACCCAATGGAATGTGCCTATCAAATTCTGTTAATATTAAGAGTCAATTATGAGAAAGAAATATTTATTAAAATAGTTACCTCAACATTTCTAAACGATACAAATTTCATAAACAAAAATGCCAGGCAATCCAACTAAAAATCTGAATATATATAGTTGATCAGTAATCTGTAGATAAGTGTACATTTCAGAATAAAGACTTTTAATAAGTCACCTAACTCAGTGATTTGAAGTCTGACTCTGGAAAGTAATAACTGCAGTTCATAATTAGGGCATTGTTATTAATGCTATAATTTGCTTTTATCCTTCTGACAGTGCTCACCTTTTCAGAATTTGTAAAAACATCAGATTTCAATTCTCCATCTAGAAACTCATTAAAGTATTTCATCAATTTCTGAGCCTCTACTGCCCGTTGTCTGGGTGTGTTTACCCCCTCCAACTGGTCTCCAAGGTGACAGACCTTGGTTGCTACATAGCTGATGTGCTCATCTAGTTCTTGGAAATGTTGGAAGGCAACCTAGGAAAAATGTGAACAAGCATAAAATATAATCAGAGAACCCAGATTAACTACAAATACTATCATTATTACCAAGGGGAATCTGCATTAGAAGTATTTGGAATCTATCACCTTAACTACTTAAAAACACATTATCTTATGTAAATTACTGACTTTATTATTTTCTAACAGTTATACATGCTTAAGTGAAGGAATCTAAATATATGAAATCTGAGCAGAAATCAGCTTTCTAACCCCTAACACTAAAGAACAAACAGCCCCTGGGAGGCAGCAATGCTAAACATGCTCTTCTAACTACATTTACAAAGGGCAATCCACATCAGGTCCAAGCTGTGAAAGAGGTTCAGAGGTTCCAGATTAAGTTTAGGGCCTAAGAATGGCTAAGAAGCTTGGCCTACTTACCCCAGAGTCAGTCTAGAGATCTACTCCCAAATGGACTGAGGAAGAGTCCATTTTTACTCCCAAATGGACTGAGGAAGAGTTCTGCACATGCTTTTCCCAGTTACACCAGCATTCTCATTAGGGTATGTACCTCATGACTTTTGTGAAGCTTCCCAGACCAGGTTTCCTCTAGGGAAAAACTTCATCCAGGCAATAGCTGGTCTGGTATTATTATTTTGCTTTATGATTAAATGAGAATGCAAATAAATACCTAAATATCCAAGCTAATCATGACCCCCTAAAAATACAGGTCTACTGAATTATCATTCTTAAAAGTTTGCATTGTTAAAGAGAAAGCAAGGACCACACTGTAATGGATACCACCCCATCCTAAGGGAGTACTGTGATCCCAAACCAACACTCAGTAGGCAAGCAAGTGCACCAAGAGTGCCTGATAACAATTCATTAACATTTTATCCCATGAGATGGGAGCAGTATAAAGAAACCTCAACAATTCTGTTGCATTAGATTTTTTTTAAAAACTGAAAACTGAAAGGAAATAAAAATATTAAAGCCTATATAAACTACTCATTATTTAACTAATTGTTTACCTGATTGCTTTTCTGGAGATCTTGTACCTTCCTGGCAAATTCCTTAGCTTCTTTCTGACACTGTTGCTCTAGTTTCTCTACTTTCCTTTGAATCCTTTCATCCATTATCTGGAGTTCTTGAATATGATTTACAAATTCTTCTAATAATCTAACAAAGGAAAATTAGAATATGTATCAATCCATCTATAACTGATCACTAGGAAGTGACCAGTTCACTTATAATTGTACATAAAGTATTAGTGAGCATTCCTTGAGGTAAGGATGAACATGTTAATTTTCTCTTCAGCATCCTGTTAGGGATTATGTCTGACATAAATGAAAACCTCATATGGAATCTCCATTAACCCCCAGAATTGAAACCGATTTTATAGAAATAGTTAAAAAGGTAAATTGTACTATATAAAAATAATACTGTGCATTCCAGGGTATGGTGAATTTTTGTTCCCCCAATTTACGATACTTAAAACAACATATTCAACATGTTTTATTTTAGAGGTATAGCCAGCCATTTCTAATTTATTACTAATTGGAGAAAATATTAAATTCTCATAATGCAATAAAATCGCTTCCCCCATATCACTTAAAGTCCTTCTCTAAAATAAAAGAAACATAAAAGGAAAAAAATAAATCTCAAACTTCTAATGCTTCTTCCTTTTATTGGCCAGTTGTTAACTCCCTTTACATGAATGTTGAAAGGAATTCCAACAGTCACCTCTATTCCAGATACAAATTTGTACTAGATTGGGTCTACGAAAAAAAAATTTTTACTTCACCTTTTAGGATCAAAAGCTTCAGGTCCCCCTCTAGAGCCTCCTCCTGGGGTTCTCCATACAAGACGTTCAATATACTCATCTGCCACAAAAGGCTCCTAGTTTACAAAATAAATGTTCCTTTAAAAAGTTTCACAGGCCATGACTTAATACTACTTACAAAAATGAAATAGTTTGTACCACGTGAGAACCTAAAATTAAATTACTAATTAAATATATCTGTATTATTAAAATGTACAGGCTTTTTCAATTTAAAAAATCTTCAATAAACAAATTACTTAATGAAAATTAGTATATTAAAATATTAAAGAGTATTATGAGCAGGAACATACCAAAGGAAAAATGAACAAGGGACACAAACAATTTATAGAAGAAATACAAATGGCCAAGAAACATGAAATATATATAGCTTCACTAGTAATCAAATAAGGTCAAGTTATCACTTTTTTTTTCTTCTTTTTGCCTCACAAACTGACGAAGTTTTTCTTTTTCCTTAATTATAATATGCATACAAGAGAGGGTAAGCTGAAATTCACTCTCATTATTCTTAGAAATGTTAAAAGGTACAGTATTTTTGGAGGACAGTAGGTAACATTTTGGTAACATCAAAGTACTACAAATGCTCATACCCTTTAAACCAGTAATTCTACTTTTAAAATTCTAAGGGAAAAAGCAGATATGAACACAAAATTTTTGTATTATATATAACTCTGAAAAATTATTACACAAATATTCAACAAAATCATTATTGAAAAATTATAGTAAACTTACAGGATAAAACAATTATTTTCCTATTAAAGTCATGTTGTAAAAAAATTTAATGAAATGAGAAAAAAATGCTCACGTATAATATCTGATATTAAAAAAGCAGGATAGGACTTCCCTGGTGGCGCCGTGGTTAAGAGTCCGCCTGCCAATGCAGGGGACACAGGTTTGAGCCCTGGTCGGGGAAGATCCCATATGCCACAGAACAACTAAGCCCGTGCGCCACAACTACTGAGCCTGTGCTCTAGAGCCCGCGAGCCACAACTACTGAAGCCCGCATCTAGAGCCCGCGAGCCACAACTACTGAAGCCTGTGTGCCACAACTACTGAAGCACACGAGCCTAGAGCCCGTGCTCCACAAGAGAAGCCACTGCAATGAGAAGCCCACGCACCACAACAAAGAGCAGCCCCCGCTCACCGCAACTAGAGAATGCTTGCATGTAGCAACGAAGACCCAAAGCAGCCACAAATAAATAAATAAATAAGTATTTTTTTAAAAAGTAAATTCTGAACAAAGAACTATATGCAGCTAAGGAATAAGTCATCTGGGGAAGGAATGCTCCAAGTACAGGGAACAAACTTAGTATGCAAGTAATGACAAGAGGCCAGTGTGACTAGAGCACAGTGAGTGAAGTGGAGAATAGTTGTAGATGAGATCAAGAGAGGTGGTGAGAATCCACAGCTTGTACTAAGGTCTTAAAGGATGTACTATAACATATTCCCCGTTATCGACTGAAGAAAAGGCCAGGTTCCCAGGAGGAAGGACTCTGCAATATGCTGGCAAACATATGCAGTAATGATTCTACTATTCCTTTCCCCAAAAGCAGTTACAACAATTTACTTGAGTAACTATATACTAGGGAAAGGGAAATACTCAAACTTTTTGAGGTCTGTTGTATACAGGGTCCTAGCTGACATTCTTGATTGACTCAAAGCACCATGGACTCAAGAGACATATGGGAGGAGGACATACAGGAGCCAAGTAATAAACACATTCCTAGCCAAAGTCAAGCTCACCATCAGTCCAATGGGCCATTAGCCCAACTAGTGGCCATTTCCCCAGTTTGCAAACCTTTAATAGGAACAGACACACTTGATGGCCAATGCAACTTCCACACTGAGTCCCTGGTTTACAGAGTAGGAACTATTATGGTGGGGAAGTCCAAGTAAAAGTCTCTGAAATTGCCCCTCCCTACTCAATGTAGTAACCAAGTGGAATGGCAAAAATTAGTGCCACTCTTAAAGCTCTAAAGCAAGGATCAGCAAATTTTTTCATAAAGGACTAGATAGTATTTTAGGCTTGAGAGCCACAGAGTCTTTGTTACAACCATTCAACTCTGCCTATGTAATACAAATGTAACCATAGGCAACACATAAACAAATGGTCTAGCTATGTATCAATAAAACTTTAAAAACAGGCAGGTATCCCATGGGCTGTAAATTTGCCAACCCCCATCTAAAGGATGCAGGGGTAATGTTACCTATCATTTTCTCATTTAATTCATCAGTCTGGGTTTTGCAGAAACCAGACAAATCCTGGAGGATGACTACCTCAATAATCAACCAAAAAGTAGCCCCAGTTACATCTGCCGTGCCACATGCAGTACCTCCCAGCCTCATGCTATATGGCTAATGATTTAGGTGATACGTTCTTTTCCATCCCTACCAGCAAAGAGGATCAGACAGTTCATGGTCACATAGAACTGACAACAGTGTACATTTACAGTTTTGCTTCAAGGCTGTGTGAACTCTTACCCTCTATTATAACATGATCTGTACTGTATGGACATTCTGCAGAACATCTTACTGATTCCTCTTATGAACTGACATCATGCTAATTGGGCCAAATGAGCAAGAACTGGCTAGCACACTGGAAAAGCTTGGTAAGACACACGTGATCCAGAGACTGAGACATATACTCTATAAAGATTCACGGGCACAGTGTATCAATAAAATTTTTAAGGTAGACAGGGGAGGCTGGGACATTGCATTCAAAGTAAAGGACAAACTATGGTACCTTGCACCTCCACCACAACGAAGGACACATAACACCTGGTAGGCCTTTTCAGCTTCTGGAGCGAACATATTCCACACCCACTCTGGCACATATATCAGGTAACACAAAAACAGAAAAGGGATCTGTGGAAGAGGGGGCCATACAACCTAGCAGACCCAACAGTATTAAAGAAATCAGCATTTACTGAAGTATTAAAGTAATCAGTGCCAAGAAACAATGTCATGTGGAGTTATAGCAAGCTCCAGTGGGATAATCACAACACAGATCCCTGGACTGTGAAAGAAGATCATGCCATTTGCAGCAGAATTACACATCTTTTGAGGAACAACTCCTAATACGCTTCTGGACTCTGGCAGAGAAGGTACACCTGACCACCATGCATCCAGAATTATAACATGAGGTGTGTTCTAACAGACTCCCCAAGTGGACCTAGGAACTGTCCATCATAAGATGGAAGTAGTAAACCCAGGATCAAACATGAACAGAACCACAAAGCAAACTGCATAAGCAGGTAGCCCAAACTCCCATGTCTTCCACTACTATTGCACTAGCATCCTTCCCTCAGTTCACATGCATGGCCTTATGGGAATCTCTTACAACCAGATGATAGAGAAGGAAATAGCATGAGCTTGGTTTATGAAGAGTTGGCTAAGCATGTGGGTGCCAAATGAAAATGGACAGCAGCTGCAATTACAACCTCCCTCAACAGTGGCTTGAAACTCAGTGGCAAGAAAAAAGAATCCTCCCAAAAGGCAAAGCTTTGGGAAATACACCTGGTCATTCTCTTGGGTGGACAGAAAACTGACCTGCAGTTAGAATATATATGGACTCACAGACAATGGCAAAGGGCCTGACTATCAGAGGAAAAAGACTGAAAGAAAGAGAACAGGCAAGTCTGGGGTACAGGCATGTGAATGGATACATGAGACTGGGCATGAAGTATGAAGATCTTAGTACCACATGTTAACATTCACAAGAAGACACCAACCAAGCAGACAAGACGACTCTGCCAGCTGACACCAGCCAGCCTCTGTCCGGCATTAGCATATTGCGCACATGAACAGAGAGAACACAGTTCAGAGATACGGCCCCAACAGCATGAGGTACTACTTAGCAAGGCTGATCCATCTAGTGTCAAAGCCAAAGATCTAGCTTAAGAGTGACAGAGACCACCTCTGAGCTCCTAAAACAGCCCCATCCTTCAAGTAGGCTAATCAGCCATGTGGTAGCAAGTTGACTACACTGGGCTTTTTCCATGCTGGAAGAGTCATTCATTCTAACAGGAATAGAAACATTCCAAATTGAGTTTGCTTATCCTCAGAGGAAGTGTTTGTTCTCCTGGCACAGGATCTCACATATCAGACCATGGGACCCATTTAACAGCAATGGGCATGGAATCAACTGGTCATATCATAAACCATACCACCCAGAAACTGCCAGTCTGATAGAGCACTGAAAGAGCCTGCTGAAGGTATAACTGAACTACCAGTTCAGAGACAATACTCTATAAAGATGGAGCACTATCCGCCAAAATGCAGTATACATTCTGAATTTAAAACCTTTATATGATGCTGTGTCCCCAACAGAAAAAACACATGAGCCTGGGAACAAGGAATAAAATCAGAAGTGGCCCTGATCATCATGACTCCCAATTTGTTCTTGCTATTCCTGCAATTCTAAGGTCTACAGGGTTAGAGGTCTTAATCTCCAAAGGGGGAATACTTTTGTATGGGAACATAATTAAGAGTCCCAATAAACTATAACTGCAAGTGCTGCCTGGGCATTTGGCTGCTTTTATCCAGCTAATAAAAAACAAGAGGAGTGACCATCTTTGGCAGGGCAACTGACATCATCAGAGGGAGACAGGGTGGCTACTATACAGAGGGGGCAGGGAACAATATGTTTGACACAGAGATCTCCTTGTAAGGATCTTGTGATACTCCCTTGACCAACTCTGAAAGTACACGGACATGTGCGCAGCCCCGGCCTAAGAAGAGTATGGTAACCAGTTAAGCCACCTAAAGCAGCAGACATACTAGCTGAAGGTGAGAGGGAGTTAGAACGGAGAGTAAAAAATGGAAGGTGATATCAGTTGCAACCTGAGACCACATGCAACAGTAGGGGCCATAGTTCATCCCACTAACCACCTTCTAATTTTCCTCCAGGATAAGAACCCCAACTATAGTCTAGAGGAGGTACCCCCCAAATGTATGTGAAGACATAGAGTCTAGTGGCACAGGGGTGGTCTGCAGTGGACACGTGTCATCCAGATCTCCCTTCAAGAAGGGTCTTGCTCTAACTGCTAGCAGTGCTGTCAGCACAGAACCTTCACCTGGCAGTATTTTCAGGGATCCACTCAGCTGCAGAGAGCCACTTCACTCAATGTCATACTTTTCTCAATGTGGTCTATATCCAATGACTAAATAAGTTGGGGATATAAAGGCCTGACCACTTTGGTAAAAAGCAGGACAACTCTGATAGGTAATTTTAGTTCCAGATCTTCCCACAGGGATCATCACCATTATCACTGGGCCAGCATTGTACTGCTACTTCTCCAAAGGCCCAATCTTGCTTCTTTACCCTGTCCTTTCACATGTGTTTATCCCAAGCGTACTTTCTAATAAATATTCTGCACACTACACTCTGTCTCAAAGTCTGCTTCTCTGGGAAAACCTGCAACACTGTACTAGTCTAGTCAAGAGATGCTAATGACTCAGATGAAAGTGGCAGTAGAGGGGGTACTGTGATGTGGCCTGGTTCATGACATTTTAAAGACTGTACTCATACAAAGTGCTGATGAATTGGATGTGGGGAGAAATTTTAAAAAGGAATCATGATTACTCATAGAGGTCTGCAGCCTGAACAACTGTATGAATGGTAAATGGTGCCATTTAGTGAGACTGGGGAAAGAGATGGAAAAGGGAGTAGGGATGTAAGCGTTCTATTCTGCATATGATATGTTGAAGATGCCAATTAGATACACAAGTGAATATGCAGAAGACAGAGTCAGAAAAATAAGTTTGTATTACAGGGAAGAAACTGGCATTAGACATAATCTTAGAGTTACTTAAAACCTCAGAACAGGATGAGATCATCTAGGAAGAAGAAGGGCATGCCAACATGTGGAGATAGGAGGAGGAAAGGGATCCAACAAAAGACAAAGTAAGGGGGACCAGTAAAGCAGGAGGAAAACTTAGGAGACAACAGCATCCTGGAAGCAAAGTTCAGCTTTCATCTGCAGACGCAATCAAATTATCAACAAGAGTTTAAGATAAATCAACTACTGATTCCAATGGAATGGAAGTTCCGAAAAAGCAAAAAACAAAACAAAACCTTTGCTGCTTATAAAACCAAATAAATCCCAATAATTTACTTTCTAATACTTAGCATTGCTGCAAAGGCATTTACAATGAGAAAAAGATAGTCAAATTAACAAATTCTCCAAGACCTCCAAATGACCAAGTCCTCCTAAGAGGATTCTCAAAGATACCTGTAAACTATTACCCCAAAAATCTTTTAGAATTTCGTGAACCTGACAAAGGTATATCTTAATCTCTATTTTTCTGTAGTAATTAAAAGCAAACAGCCAAAACAAAAACAAAAATCTAAGTGTGTACCACAAAGATACTATCATATTAAATTCAACTTTACATAATTGATTACTGTGTTGATCTATTAAACTGATTTCCTATTCTTTACAAATGCTACCAATTGTAATAAAAACTTGGGGTTTGTGGTCATTTCTATTAAAAATTAAGACCTCAAGCCCTTGGACAGGAACATAAATCCCTAATTTAACATTGTTTCCTTGAGAAAATCCAACCAAACGTTTATATTTTCTTATAGTAGCTTTCCCAAAAATAGATCCAATAAAATATGTTACAGCCACCCACAAACTCAAAGAACCTATAATATTTTCGTTTGCTTGGATTAAAAAATAAGGCTCAGGGCTTCCCTGGTGGCGCAGTGGTTGAGAGTCCGCCTGCTGATGCAGGGGACACGGGTTCGTGCCCCGGTCCAGGAGGATCCCACATGCCGCGGAGCGGCTGGGTCCGTGAGCCATAGCCGCTGAGCCTGCGCGTCCGGAGCCTGTGCTCCGTAACAGGAGAGGCCACAAGAGTGAGAGGCCCGCGTACCGCAAAAAAATAAAAATAAGGCTCAGAGGATTTCAGAGAGAAGTATTTCTGTGTCCTATTAAACAAACTAACAGGTGGGTTCAAGTACTTCCTATATAAGGTGCTTTTCTTAAATTCATTGTGCAGACCACTGCCAAACTAATCTTTAAAACACTATATTCCCTTTTAGTCAGAAATTTCCGTATGCAATTCCTAAACTATGAAGTTTACACTCTTAAGTCTGCCCTTGAAGTTCTTATATTACACTACCTAACCAAATTTCTTTGCGCCCCAAAATGAACAGGTACACTACCAGCAGCCTCCTCTAGTCTTCTTTTCAAACCCATGCTACTTCTGCTTCCTTACCTGTGACCAGGTAACTCAACCTACAAGGATACTTATGGGGAAAGGGTTCTTTCCCTAGATGATCTCCACTGATTTCTTTACTCTTAACCCCTAGGAGGCTTAAAAATTCAAATGCCAACACAAAAAATTATATTACTGCCATTTTGTCATTTATTGTTTTATAGTAACATTTGTAAGTTTTTCTCTTCTCCAAATTAAATTGAAAGCAAAGGCAGGATTTGTCATACACTTCTCTTGCTTTCCAGCTGTGGTCAACAGAACAATGTTGAGCACACCATAGATGCGCAATAAATCAAACCACTTGTTATCGGGGCCATGGCCAAATCCCCTGCACAGGATCTTGAAAATCAAAACTTGCTTTATAGATCCAAAACCAAAAAGGCAGGACCACCACCCTCCACTCCAGAAATAAAAAAATAGGCATTCTATGGTGTTATAAATCCAAGATTCTACCAGAAACCAAATATGAACTTTATGCAATTCTGGCACTGGAACTAAGTGAATTTTATCACATTTGGCTCTCCTTTTAACCACATTTGATTTGATTTTCATGAGACTATGTGTTTCATGGTGGATTTAAATGAATTACATTTATTGAACATTGATTCTTTTGAAAAGCACCACAAACGTTTTGTTTCGTTTCAGACTAGCAAAATGGGATTCATCCTACCCATGGAAAGGTAGAAAGAAAGCACACACAAGACAACTAAGGGACTAAGTGATAAGCATACTAGGAGCATCTTTTGTTCCAGTAGTCTTCAACCCTGGCTCCTCACACAGACCTCCTAAAACTCTTGTAATTTCCAGAGTGACAAAGGTGATAGGAGTGGTTTACACAGAACTCCTAAATCCCTTGGAATCTCCTGGGTAATAGGAGCATCTTTTGTCCTACTGAAGCAACTCTTGGTGGGCTCCTGTATGGGGACTGGTCACCAGAAAGATAAGCATGATTAGAAGCCTGGAACTTTCAGCCTCACCCCTTATACTCTGGGAAGGGGAGAAGGGCTAGAGGTTGAGTTAATGATTATCCCTACATGATGAGACCTCCATAAAAATCCCTAAAGTGTGGGGTTCAGAGAGCTTCCAGGTTGCTGAACACATCAAGGTGCTGGAAGGGTGGCAGCACCCAAGAGAAGGGAAGTGCTGCACTCCTTCCCCGTATCTTGTCTTATGTACCTCTTCCATCTGGTTGTTCCTGAGTTTTATCTTTTTATAATAAACCAGTAATCTAGTTAGTAAACTGTTTTCCTGAGTTCTGTGAGCCGTTCTAGCAAATTACTGAATCTCTAAGAGGGGGTCATGAGACCCTCCAATTTATAGCTGTCAGTCAGAAACACAGGTGACAACCTGGACTGCAACTGGTATCTGAAGTGGGGGCATTTTTGTGGGACTGAGCCCTTAACTTGTGGGATCTGATGCTAACTCCAGGTAAACAGTATCAGAATTAGAGTGAATTGTAGGACA
This sequence comes from Phocoena sinus, assembly GCF_008692025.1. Classification (NCBI taxonomy): domain Eukaryota; kingdom Metazoa; phylum Chordata; class Mammalia; order Artiodactyla; family Phocoenidae; genus Phocoena; species Phocoena sinus. Next base: position 134,281,412 of record NC_045764.1, read on the forward strand.
CCCAGTCAGTGTCTATTGGAAAACTGAACTGAACTGTTGTGGAAGAAAATCCCCACACATCTGGTGTCAGAAATGAAGTAATACTGAGAGTAGTGGTAGAATGTTGAGAGAAGAGTTCTTTTTTTTTTCTTTGACTCCATCTCAAACTCCAACTCAAACCATCTTTTAACTCCAGTACCTGGAAGGATTTCTGGCCTAAGGTAGGTAAGGTAAGATAAGTTAAATGTTTACTGAATGAATACATTTTCTCATATACATGATACTGTAATTGGTGGCAAGGTTCCACAAACACTTGTTTAATAGCTAACATGTCTAAAACAAGTAGCATTTCAGCACCCTGAAGGTAAAGGAGTGGTCCTTACTTGTATATCTCATGTTCATTAAACATATTTAAATAGTTAATTGAACAAGAGAATAAGTCTTTTTCAATAAGTCTGTTTAAATAGCTTTTGTTAGTTTGTAAATCTAAGAGACATAAATATGTTTTTACACAAACGTGTTCTTAGCTATTCAAATTCTAATCTGGAAGTCAAACAGCCATTGTCACCACAGTCAAATTACATGATCTCAAACACTATTATCAAGGCATCTACGTTTACAAGAAAGAAAAAAAAAATCAAATTCCTAATCGTGGCATTTAGGACCTCTACAATTAAACCCCGATTACCTTACATAGCACTCTTCTTCTTCATGCATGCTATATTTCAGCTAAAATGAACTCTTCCCTTGTCTCTGGGGTCTACAGTTACCTCCCTTTATATCTGGACTTTTATCGTCTTGTCTGCTTTATACATATATATATAGTTATATATCTATCTTCTCTTCCCTTATTTAACAGTAAGGGCGAGTTCTATATATAATTCAACATTTTCCAAAGTATGTTCCACAGAATTCACAAAATTAACAGTAGAAAGTAAAACAGGCTCATGGTCAAAGAAGTTTGGGAAATGAACTTCTTAGAATATTTAACATACTAAGGTATATTGTAAATCTCTAATGAAACAAAGCATGCCCATACCCAAAACTTCCTTGGGCTCTGAACCATTTGGGTTTTTTGCAGCACATCTCATAGGATTAATATGTATACAGCACACCCTTTGAGACATGCAGTCTCATTAACTTAGTAGGTACTCAACAAATATTTGTTGAATGAATGGGTAACAGACCCTACTTAACAAAGAACTTTCCCATAAAGGTAGCTTGCCCAAGCAGAAGAATAGTCATTGTCTCCAGAAGAATGACAGGAGAGAAAAATAGCAAGTGAGAAGGGAGTACAATGTTCTCAGTAGTGCAGTGAAAAGAGAGGAATACTTATGACAACAGAGAAAAAATTTACTATCCCCGCCACTTTTTATAAAGAGGACATAATCCAAACCACATAGGAATTCCTGTTTAGAATGTCCAACCTGAGGTGATCATTTAGAAACACTGCAGACAGAACTTTTAAACCATTTCTGTCAATTGAGGAAATATCCGGTAGTTTGATTTTGTTGTATGAAGGTGTTTATGTTAAAAAGGAAGTCTCACAGGACCAATAAGATTTTGAAAGAAATAGGATTAACACTTATGAAATTTCATGGATTCAAAACATAATTTTGTATTGATTTAACTTGTTTTTCAATGTGAAAAAATTAAAACACAACTCAGTTTATTGGTGCATTAAAGCCAGGATACAAAAACTAAATATCCTTGACTACATCCTGACCTCTGTTTTCCACAGTTCTCCAGCTGTGACTAAGAAAGGGAAGCAAGAGAAAAAGCACTCCCTGACTTTCCTACAACCTAGGTCCTAAGGCAAAAGCAACAGGAAATGGCGGTGACAAACGAAGTTTGGTTTTTGTTTTCTTTTTTTCCTTCTCCCTCTAAAGCAAAGAGACCAACTTTTCACTTAGGGATGAAAACTTATTCAAGAGTAGAATCCACTGTAGGGATGAAAAGATAAATACACTTCCTAATCATGACTATTTACCTTTAATTGTAACTACTAAAGTAATATGCTTTTAAAAAAATTTTTATTTATTTATTTATTTTTGGCTGCCTTGGGTCTTCGTTGCTGCATGTGGGCTTTCTCTAGCTGCGGCGAGCGGGGGCTACTCTTCGTTGCAGTGCAAGGGCTTCTCACTGCGGTGGCTTCTCTTGTTGCGGAGCACAGGCTCCAGGCGCGCAGACTCAGTAGTTGTGGCGCATGGGCTTAGTTGCTCCACAGCATGTGGGATCTTCCCGGACCAGGGCTTGAACCCGTGTCCCCTGCATTGGCAGGCAGATTCTCAACCACTGCACCAACAGGGAAGTCCCTAAGGTAATACGCTTTTAATTTTGATGAAACAACATACTACATATGGTCAGGAAAGAGAAAGTCACATGAGTTAAGATCCATAAGCATGTTCAAGGTTGTTCTATGAACACTGTGGACACAGGACTAGTCTGTCTCTATCATCACTGGTAAGTGAATATTACCTGCTATCATAACTGGAGTCACTGAGTTAACTTAAACCCTAATTTAGTTTAACTACTTTACTAAATGGCAAGACCCTAGAAAGCTAAATATACTACAGATATTTCTCCACCTCCTCTCCTTCCCCCGTGGTGGGGGCAGGGGGAACAGAAATCAAATATATTTTCAAGGAAGTATATGTGGAGTCATGCGATCAAACATTCAAGGAAAAAAAAGACAACTGGGAATGTCAAGCAGGATCCATAAGCCCAAAGGTTAATGCCTTCTAAACTGTATGACAAAATAACAGTTTTCTATTAATAGCTGGCTGGTCCCATATTTCATTATATTAAAGGCTTCAAGTTCATAAATTGTTTTCTACCTTTACAAAAATGTGAAAATAAAACAAGGAACTACAGAATTACTTAGTATCTTGCTCAGGAACATACAGTAAAAGCTTGTAGCAAAAAGAATGTCTCCCTGCTCCTGTGTCAATCAATAAACAGATGGCACAATTTTGGAGTTAGAGAAATTAATGTAAAATATATCCCTACAGTTAAATCTGAGGAAATGTAATTAATATTTCCCAATTCTTTCTTACAATTATATTCTTTCACTCATAAATTACTATCTTATTACAACTTATTATAAAAATGGCATATACTATTCCTCAATAAATGCATTATCTATCCAAAAGCTGATAGAAACCCAAAATATAGTTAGCTAACAAATGAAAAGTTCCCAGTTGTTATAGAAACTGTGGCATTCAAATTTTAAGCCAAAAAAACCCAAACAAAACCTGCTGAATCTCACGCAGAAAAAAGGATCCAATTTTCACTTATGGAGAAATTATCTATTGTCAACTGCAGCCTTAATTATTTCTTACACTTTTATTATTCAATATGAAACACAAGCACACATCAAAAAGGTTCTTCCTTCCCCTTCCTTCATATCTCAGTTTTCATTTCTGTCACAAAAGAAGATCCCCTACACGTTGTTAGGTGGTCTAATTAAAATTTTCCTATTCTATTATCTCAAGCATCACAGCTTCTCACACAGGATTCCCCTAAACTGAATTTTAAGTTTTAGAGACTGAAAACGGTCCAAGAAACACATTAGAATCTCACTGTCTCACGCGTTAAGAATTCTTTTTTTTTTTTTACATCTTTATTGGAGTGTAATTGCTTTACAACAGTGTGTTAGTTGCTGCTGTATAATAAAGTGAATCAGCTATACATATACATACATCCCCATATCCCCTCCCTCTTGCGTCTCCCTCCCACCCTCCCTATCCCACCCCTCTAGGTGGTCACAAAGCACCGAGCTGAGGGGGGTTATAATACACTTCAATTCCTCAAGAGCCGAACACAAATGTTAATTTTACTTTTGACTTCCTTCAGTCGGAAAGGGCTTAGTAGGCCTTTATCGTCGTAAAAAATACTACAGCCTTTTCAAATAGAAGGGTAAACTGGTAGGCAAGTGAGCGCCGCTTCCAACACTGGCTAACGGAGTCATTACTGAACCACCAGAAGCGCCTAGTCGTCCCAATCTCAAGGCGGTGGGGGGGCCCTAGAATATCACGCGGGGATCCAGGCGACAAGACGGGTCTCACCAGACCTGGGTCAGGCTCCTCTTTCCGTGCCCCAAGTCAGCCCTTCCCACTCTCATCCCGAGTTCATCTTCCAACGCCCAAACCCCGAGGCTCCCTTCCAGCCGTGCGGACAAAACCAATGCTCCTCCGCTGGGACTCCGGGATTGCTCCCCTGCCCACCTCCCCACCCCGGTCCCCAAGCCACCCCTCCCCCCTTTCACGCTCCGCCCGCGCCGACACGGGAGCCACCACCCCACCCCTCCCCCTTCTCACCTTCCTTCCCCAGGGCTGCTCCCGCAGCCGCGAACGCCCGCTCCTCTGCCCGCCCACCTCGCTGCTCACACCCCGGGCCCGCCACTCCCTGAAGAGCTGCGGAGACCCACCTCGAAGAGCTCGGCCGTCGTGGCCATCCCGGCCGGCTGAGAGGCTCGCCTCGTACTGGATGCCGTCTCTTCTTCACATGCTGCGCCTCAGCGGCGCCGCGCACAGGTCTCTGCTCGGCTCACCAGCTCCGGCTCCCGGCCGCCGCGGGCCGCCCCGCTCCCCGCAGAGCCCAGGCGGGGCGGGAAAGCGGCCATGAAGCGAAGCCGCAGACGCCTGTCAACTGCCTCCCGGCGCCGCCCGCGCCGCTCCCATTGTCACCGCCTCGTACGCCGGAAGTGGAGCTGCGCGCTCCCGGGTGGCTGTTGGGAGGGGCCGGCGAGGGGGAGAGCAGCAGGCGAACCGCGAAGAGGCTCCCCGCGCGGGCGAGTGAGGCATCATGATCCTTGCGGGCTACCGTCCCGGAAGTGGATTCGAGAGGAAGAAAGTAGCAGGGTTGGTGGGGATAAATAGATTTCCGGAGGTTTTAAGGGCGGATTCACAGAAGTTTTTGTGGCGTGTGTTGTCCAGCGCGGACTCAGAGGTTTTAGTGACTTCATCTGAAGGAGTTAGCTTCTCTGCTGAACCCGACCTGTCTGTGGTGGGGCAGAATGTGGCTCTAGATGCGTGAGCCTCGGGGCTTCTGGTAAAAGAAAACGCCTGAGAAAGCCGGTCTGCGCTCTTCTTCGGTGGCCACCTTAGAGAAGAGCTGATGCCTTAGTGGCTTATCATGGCCCAGCGGGCAGTGTGGCTCATAAGTCACGAACCGGGAAGTCCACTTTGTGGCACCGTCAGATTCTCCAGGTAAACGCAAATCTAAATCTTCAGGCGTGATGGATCGGACAGATGGATGGTGTAGCGTAGTTTTGTGATGCTGTGTATCCCTGGTCCGACACCTGGGCAAGTTACTTAACATTTGTTTCATCTGTTAAGTGGAGATTGTAATAATACTACCTTATAGTGTTGTGAGAATTAAATGAGTTGATGCCTGGCACATTTTAAGTATTATGTATTTTCTCATATTAATGTTACTGTATCGTAACTCCACCTACGTAAGATTGATGTAGAGATGACGAAAGGAAAGGAAACTTCCTGAGCAATAAACATATTTCACATTTTTCTACTTTAATAAAAATCATTCAAGGACATTTTAACTCATTTTTATGGAAAGTTCTTGCTGAGCAGTATCAGGCTGTTACTTTCAGCTTATAATTATTTTTCATTCCCAGAAATTCTCAGTTTACTTTAAAGTTCCTAATTGTTGAAGAAAATTGAAAAAGTACAAAAAATTAAATTGAATTCACTTTTTTAAAATGGTGTGAGCTGATCTGGTTCCACTTTTAGAATTTGCCACGTTTTATCAAACTAGCTCTGTGAAGAGAATATACAGTAACTCACTGTAAAATATGGGTGGCAATTGAGTGATCTGTTTCACCTTTTGTTCTCAGTGGTGGACAGTTCTTTCTTGCAAACATTCATTCTTCCCTGAGAAAAGCTCTGTAGTGAAGTAGTTAGTTCTGAATCCAGATTGAGGCTGACAAAGATGAGTGTAATTTTAAGGAAAAGTGGTAGGCAATGTGGATATGAAAAATTCCCTCTTTCCTGCCTTAACAATTTTTGTTACTGAAGGCATCGAGCCTTGGAGTTTACCATTTTCTCTGGGGTACCTGGCTTACATTTGTTGTTCTTGTTGTTGTACCTCAGGAGGTTAATAATAATCTTCAATATGGTTCATCAGCCTTATTGGTCCATCCATCCTAGGTACTCCTGCTTTACTTATATATTCCCTTTGGTATCTTTATCCTTTTGTTTGTGTGTTTGTGTATGTATTTTTCAAATTATACAATTAAGTGTGCTATAGATGTCATTCCCTTTTCTTACGCTTGTCAGGTTTCTCAGCACTATTTTTAGGAAACATCCAGGTTACTTTGTTCATCTAGGGCAGCACCGTCCAGTAGAATTTTCTTCAATGATGGAAATGGGAGATGTTCTAAATCTATACTGTCTAATATTGCAGCTACTGGCCACATGTAGTTGTTGAGTTTTTGAAATGTGGTTATTGTAACTGAGGAACTCAGTTTTTAATTGTGTTTCATTTTAAGTTTAAATAGCCATGCATGGCTAGCAGCTACTATACTGGATAGTGCAGATCTAGGCCATTGCATCTACTTGCTCTGTAGTACTCCATGGTTTACATCTGTCACATTTTACATCTCCCCTTCCCCCGGTGATGATCTCCCAGATTGCCGACTCAGCTATCAAAACGGTGCTGCAGTAAATAACCTCAGACAGTTACATGGGGGCATATCTATACTGATTTTGACTAAATATTACCAAATAATTAGCTCCTCAGAGTACTTTGACCAGTCTACACTCTCATCAGCAGTATCTCTATTCTTTCCTAACACTTACTCCACTTTTTGCCAGTACTGGTGTAAAGAATATCTCACTTTCATTTGCATTTCTCTGTGTAGCAACAGCCTTTGGGTTTCCTCTTCTGTGAATTGCCTGTATATATCCATTGTCTGTTTTTTTCTTCAAGAGTTGCTGGTTTTTTCCTGTTAACTTGCAGGAGTTCATTGCATAATCTTGATATTAGTCCTATGTCATTTTTAGCTGTTATAGATATTTTATCTTAACTTATTGTCATTGTCAATTAACTTTTCATTACCCTTGGTTAAACAGAAATCCCTAGTTTTGTTGCAGTCAAAGTAGTTAGCCCTTTGGGGGAATTTGTTGAAGTCTTTTCCTACCTTTATTTCCTGAAGATATCTTACTACATTATTTCCTCTTGACTTTATCATTTTCTCTATTATATTTAGGCCTTTAATCCGTCTGTAGTCCATCTCTGGATGTGGTGTTAAGTAGTATTCTCATTTTGTTTTTCTCTACGCTGTGGGGCAGTTTTCCTGACATCATCTTCCAAATAGTATGTATTTTCTTCATTGATTTCTGGGGCTGTTGATAGTAGCTTATTATGTCTCCCATATAAACATTGGTCTGTCTCAGTTCTATTACTTTGTTCTTTGCCAGTACCATAGTGTATTTATATCTGTGGCTTTGTAGCTTATTTTAACATCTCGTAGAGGTAAGATTTTTGTACTGTGTACAATAATAAGTTTCTTGAAGAAGTTGTGCTTGTTTTCAGAGTTCTTTCCCACTGTGCTCAGAATATTTCAAAAGAAAAATTCTTTTTGTTTGGGTGGACTTTTCAACATCTCTGTGAAGGCAGCAACTTGGGTTCAGATAATTCATCTGCCACTTATTTATCCTGTATCATTGAACGAATTAGTTAGGTTTTATTTTTTTTTTCTGTTTTCTGACCTCCTGGGGCCAGAGTTAGAGCTAAACAGATATGCACTGGCCTTTTATCCACATATTTGCCAAAGGATAATGGCCATCACTTAAGATTTAAGAATGTAAATGATCTTTCCTCTATCTAGCTACTTTTTCCCCACAACAGAACTTGATTTAGATTCTGGTTTAGAGATTTGCTGTCTGGATAGATAGTAACAGTACCAGCTTAAGTCTAGCTTACGTTAGTATTGTTCCCTGTAGTTGCAGGGCCATTTAAAGTTCAAGTCCTGTTTTAGAAAAGGCCTAGAATAACTCTGAAATGACAGGTTGAGTCATCCGGCAAAGTATTTATTGAACATATATTGAGACATTCTATAAGGTCCCAGACAAACTTATTTTTACAATTTCAATCATGAAATTCTTACACTTAAGAGAACTTGAATTATCCTCTAGAGGATAGTAGTCTGGACTAGAGTTCAGTCCAGAGTTTTTAACTATCCTTATTCAAAGACTAAGAGAAAGAAGTGGCATTCACCTGCTAGGCCATTACTGGAGGGCTAGCTAATTCTTCCCTTTCCTCAATCAAGAAAATGCATCAGAATGTAAATGAGTGAGGTTCACTAATACATGGATAACTTTGAATACATTCTTATTTTTCTTTTTTAGAATTATTAGTAAACACCAATATTTTATTAGTAGTATTAGTGAATTAGTAGAAAAACATTATTTGGCTAGGTCTGTTCTTGATTCTTGATGAGAATTGCTTATATGTTCTTTAGCCACTCCCTTATTTTACAAATAAGAAGACAGACTTAGGGAAGTTAGGCAATTTACACAGAAGTTAATAGCAAATAAATGACTTTGTTGTGGACTTTGGAGTGGAGAGATAAGGAATCGGGAAAGTACTTTTTTAATTAAGAAGATGTGATCTAACATTTTTGTAAATTTCTGTTTCCCCAAAAAAAGGACAAATTAGTAACTTACTGTTCAGGATAGAGCATGGAAACCATAAAAGATTATTCATTTTATTCTTTTTGTTACCTCATAGTATCTTCCAGGGCCATAGAGATAAACCACTATTACTAAGATGCTCTTACATGTTTTTGTAGGGGTTGGCAAGAAGACTTAGGGTACCAAGTGTACTCAGTAAACTAGTGAATCCACAATGTGGAGGATTAAATTGAACCACTTTTTTCCATCATACTCTACTAAGATGGAATCAGAAAAAAAAGTCCTGTGGTGGGGTGGGAGAAATTTATGAAGAGGGTCAAAAGGTATACTCTTTCAGTTATAAAATAAATAAGTCATAGGGATGTAATATACAGCATGGTGACTATAGTTGAATTATATTGTATTGCATATTTGGAAGTTGCTAAACAGGAAGTCTTTCTTTTTTAATTTATTTAATGTATTTATTTTTGGCTGTGTTGGGTCTTCGTTGCTGCGCACACTTCATTGCGGCTACTCTTCATTGCGGTGCACGGGCTTCTCGTTGTGGTGGCTTCTCTTGTTGTGGAGCACGGGCTCTAAGCGCACGGGCTTCAGTAGTTGTGGCGCATAGGCTCAGTAGTTCTGGCTCGCGGGCTCTAGAGCGCAGGCTCAGTAGTTGTGGCACAGGGGCTTAGTTGCTCTGCGGCATGTGGGATCTTCCCAGACCAGGGCTCAAATCTGTGTCCTCTGTATTAGCAGGCAGGTTCTTAACCACTGCGCCACCAAGGAAGCCCCGACAGGAAGTCTTAAAAAGTTTTTATCACACAAAAAAAATTTTTGTTAACTATGTAAGGTGATAGATGTTAACTAGACGTACTGTGGTGATCATTTTGCAATGTATACAAATATCAAATCATTATGTTACATACCTGAAACTATTGGGTTGGCCAAAAAGTTCCTTAGGTTTTTAAGTAAAAATAAAAGACACATTTTTCATTTTCACCAAGAACTTTATTGAACAAGGTATTCACTGTTTTGTTCTACTACCTTCTGCCATTTTTCAAGCAGCTTCATAATTCCATCTTCCCAAAACTTTTTATCTTTTTGAGCAAAGAACTGTTCCAGGTGCCTTTTACAGTCTTCCAGGGAATTTAAATGTTTTCCATTAAGAGAATTTTGTAAAGACGGAAATAAATGGAAATCTGGAAATGTCTGGTGAATACGGCGGATGAATTGGAACTTCCCAGCCAAGCTATAACAGTTTTTGCCTGGTCATCAAAGAAACACGCGGTCTTGCGTTATCCTGATGGAAGATTATGCATTTTCTGTTGCCTAATTCTGGATGCTTTTTGTCGAATGCTGCTTTCAGTTGGTCTAATTGGGAACAGTACTTGTTGGAATTAATTGTTTGGTTTTCCGGAAGTAGCTCATAATAGAGGACTCCCTTCCAGTCCCACTATATATAACATCACCTTCTTTGCATGAAGACTGGCCTTTGGTGTGGTTGGTAGTGGTTCATTTCAGTTGCCCCACGATCTCTTCCATTCCACACTATTGTACAGTATCCACTTTTCATCACCCATCACAATTTGTTTCAAATACAGAACATTTTTGATATGTTTCAGTAGACAATCGCATGCGGAAATACGGTCAAGAAGGTTTTTTTTTGCTTAACTTATGTGGAACCCAAATACCAAAGCGATTAACATCACCAAGCTGGTACAAATGATTTTCAACACTTGATTTGGATATTTTGAGTATGTCGGCTGTCTCCAGTGTGCTATAACATTGACTGTTCTCAGTTAATGTCTCGATTTGATTGCTATCCACTTCAACTGGTCTACCCAATGGTGGAGCATCGTCCAGCAGGAAATCTCTAGCATGAAACTTTGCAAACCATTTTTGACACGTTCTATCAGTCACAGCACCTTCTCCATACACTGCACAAATCTTGTTTTTTGCGTTTTAATTGTGTTTTTACCTCTCTTGAAATAATAAAGCATAATATGCTGAAAATGTTGCTTTTTCTTTCTTTTTCAATATTAAAATGGCCACACAGAAATTCTCCAATTTTGATTTTTTTTTTAAATGAACACTGAAGTTAAAGACAACTAAGCACTACTAGAGCCATCTTATGGAAAAAAATGAATGAACTTTTTGACCAACCTAATGATATAATGTTATATCTAAATTATACCTCAGTTAGAAAGTGGTGGGGGGAGAGGGAGAAAGGGGAAAGGAAAGACAAGACAAGAAAATCTTCTTTGCAGCCTTATCTGTAACAACAAAAGAAGTGATGTTTCTACCAATGGGGGTCCAGATAGATTGCAGGTCCTTAACCCAATGGTATACTGTGCAGCTGTAACTTTATATGACCTAACTTGGAAAGTGTAAAAAGTAAGTTTCACTGCAAAATGTATCATTCTGTTTTTTTTAAAATAACAGTGTGTTTATGTTTATGCTTTAAAAGCATTGAAAACCCTCTAGAAGGATGAAACAGTAAACCCTTGGCAGTGGTTACTCCTGGAGGTAGGATTGAGTGGGGAGAAAGATGTTCCTTGTGATTAAAAAACAAAGGAAAGGAGGAAATAAAAAGTAAACTTTTTTTAAAAAGATAAAGAAAAAAAAGTCCTTATAGATGCCTAAAATGTATACAGGTATACACGCCTTGCTTAAGTGCGAATCTGAGTGGCCAAAGACTAGGATTTTGAATTAGAACCAGGTACTCTACTCTACCTATTTAAAAAATCAACTAAACTGAATTTTTTTAGATAATAGATAATGGTACTTTATCATTTGAGATATATCAAGTACACAACAGGTAGTTGTTTTAGTAAGAATTTAACATGTAATATAATAGTTTTTTGGTTGTGGTTTTTGTTTGTTGGTGTGTGTATTTGTTATTGTGTGTTTTGTTATTAGTGTTTGCCTTATGTTTTGTGTTTGTTTTTAGGTTTTGAACTTGCAGTTTTATTTTACTTGCAGGAATTAATTATGGTTTTGTTTCCATTAATACAGACGGTATCCAACTGTTGAAAAAAGAGCCAAAGTCTTCAATGGAGCAAGTTATGTGCCTGTTCCTGAAGATGGTCCCTTCCTTAAAGCACTGCTTTTTGAACTGAGATTACTGCGTGATGATAAGGACTTTTCGGAGAGTCGTGATAGCTGTTCACACATCAATAAAACATCCATTTATGCACTCCCGATAGGAGGTGAAGAACTCTGGCCAGTTGTTGCTTTCATGAAGAATGGCATGGTATACGCTTGTGTTCCACTGGTTGAACAAACTTTATCCCCTCGTCCACCATTAATTAGCATTAGTGGAATTTCACAAGGCTTTGAACTTCTTTTTGGGGTACAGGGTTTTCTCTACTCAGGTCAAAAAAATGACAGTGAGCTAAATACAAAATTGAGCCAGTTGCCCGACTTGCTTCTACAGGCTTGTCCCTTTGGCACTTTGTTAGATGCCAACTTACAGAATTCATTGGATAGTATTAATTTTGCTTCTGTTACTCATCCACAAAAACAGCCGACCTGGAAAGCTGGAACATACAAAGGAAAACCACAGGTTTCTATTTCTATCACTGAAAAGGTAAAATCCATGCAATATGATAAACAGGATATAGCAGATACATGGCAAGTCATTGGAGTTGTCACTTGCAAGGTGAGATTTTCTCTGGTACTTGTTTTATCATAGCACTTAACATTTATGGAGAAAAGTAAAATTTGCCGACCTTATTTTACATCATAATGTGACATTCTTGATTCTTATAAACAGCAGTCATTAAATGTTATGTTCACGTGAAATTTTATAATGTTATCTTTTTGCATTTCTTACTAATTATACTGACTATATGCATTTGACCCTTGAACAATACAGATTTGAACTGCGTGGGTCTACTTCTACGTGGCTTTTTTTCACTAAATACATACTGCATTTGGTACTATAGTATCTGCAGTTGGCTGAATCTACAGTTGGCTAAATCCACAGATGCAGAACCTTGGACACAGAGTGCTGACTGTAAAGTTATACGTGGATTTTGACTGACCAGAGGGTCAGTGCCCCAACCCTCGCATTGTTCAAGGGTCAACTGCATTGCTGTGTAATGAATTGACCTGTTACCACAACCAATAAACATTTATTATACTCGTAGTTTCTGTAGGTCAGGACTTCAAGAGCAACTTAGCTGGGAACTTCTAGTGTGGAAGTCTGTCACAGTCAAGAGTTCAGCTGGGGCTATAGTCACCTGAAGGTATGGCTGGAGCTGGAAGTTCTACTTGCAAGGTGACTGAGTCACATGGCTGGCAAGTTGGTGCTGATTATTGGTAGGAGACCTCAGTTTCTTTCCATGTGGACTTCTCAACAGGCTGCTTAAGAATGTTCTCACAACTTGGTGACTGCCTTCCCTTTGATCAAATGATCATACAGACAGCCAACCACATGAGGCACAAGTGAAAGCTATTCTTTTTATTACCTAGGCTGAAAGGTCACATAGTATCACTTCTGCCACTTTCTGTTCATCAGAAGCAGGTCACTTTGTCTGGTCCACGTTCAAGGGGAGTGGGATGAGGCTCCATCTTTTGAAAAGAGTAGGATCAGAGAATTTGTGAAAATATTTTAAAGTCACTGTACCTACTTTCCATTTTTCCTAGAGGGGGTGAAATTGACAAATCTCTGACTTAATATCTGAAGCCATTTTCAAGGGCTCATGTTTTATTTAAACAAGTCACTAGGTTAATATAGGGTTCTGTGGTTTAAGGTTAGGTAATAGGAAAAGGCAATGAAAATAACAATACAGTTAGCAGTGATCAGTGCCACATTCAATAATGATCAAAAATAGAGCCCCTCCAAGAGAATGTCTACAAGTACATATTAATATTCTCAGGTGTCTGTTTTTCTGTTATCTTCTTTTATTCTCTGCACTTATTAATACAAACTTTTTATATATCATATTAATGTTGAGTAGTTAAGTGCAAATCCAATAGATAAAAGTAGATTTCAAGAATAGAGAATTAGAAGAGTCCTGGCAGACAAATTGGGTCTTTTTTTTTCCTTTTTAACCTTAAAGTGGCCTAAAAATTTATGTGCCTGTTTTAAACTCACTTCTATTATGATCAAAAATACATTCCAGGGCTTCCTTGGTGACACAGTGGTTGAGAGTCCGCCTGCCGATGCAGGGGACACGGGTTCGTGCCCCGGTCCAAGAAGATCCCACATGCCATGGAGCGACCGGGCCCATGAGCCGTGGCCGCTGAGCCTGCGCATCCTGAGCCTGTGCTCTGCAACGGGAGAGGCCACAACAGTGAGAGGCCTGTGTATTGAAAAAAGAAAAAAATACATTCCAGTTATTAATTTTAATAGAAATAATTATCATAAATGTCTCCAAAATTAAGGTGTTTACAGATTATGTCATTCATACCTCTTAAAGCAGTTGAATCTACGTTTCTTGTAAGTTCTGTAAAATACAAGTAGGAAAATTCACTGTCTCTCTTTTTCATTCTGTAATAATGAACAGGGAATATGTTATATATAATTTAATACTAATTAATATTATGCTATTTAAATATCTCAGCTCATTGATAGGCTGACCCTAGTTTATTGCTTCTGGGAATTTTAGATTGGCTCCTATTCTTGGTCTAATACAGATGATCATTATGGGAAACTTTCATCTTTAAAAAACTTTTTTCTAAAAATAAAAATAGTGAGGGTGTACTGAAACTCATGAACTAAATGTTTCTTTAGGGTTGTATGTAAATAGTATAACTGTTAGCCAAACCATTTTTAAAGTATTTAAAGGAGTTTTATTATGAAGCCTATTGTAAATGGAAATAATTATCTTCATTTTATCTCAATCCTAGTAGGAAACCTGGTGAACCAAAAGCCAGTGGACTGAAGTTCTAATCCTCATTCTACCACTAATTTCTCTGTCTCTTTGGAAGAGTTACACAATTTTTTAAAATCTTTTTTCCTTTTTTTTTTTTTTTTCGCGGTACGCTTGCCTCTCACTGTTGTGGCCTCTCCCATTGCGGAGCACAGGCTCCGGATGCGCAGGCTCAGCGGCCATGGCTCATGGGCCTAGCCGCTTCACGGCATGTGGGATCTTCCCAGACCGGGGCACGAACCCCTGTCCCCTGCATCAGCAGGTGGACTCTCAACCACTGCGCCAGCAGGGAAGCCCTCTTTTCTCATTTTTAAAATTAGATAAGTACCTAGGTCCCTTCTGTTTGTATAATTCCTAATTAAAAGTCCAGATCTACATATGCCAGATTGGTTTAAAGGGTAGTATACAGATTTCTTCTAGAATGGATGTCCTCATCCCGTAGTGAATGGCTAGTGCTCTGGTATTTCAGATGCCTAGACCGCAGATAATTTGTTGGTTATTTCCATAATGGTTGCTGTTTCTCTGATTCCTTTAATTGTGTTAGAGGATAATAAGTATAAACCAAATATTTTAAAATGTTGATACTATTTGCTACTAATATTTGTTCATATATTATCTCCACAAATATCTGCCAAAAAATAAAACTTTTTTCTTTAATTCTTGCTATCCACATATAGAGAGTGAAGTAGCAGATGATTTAAAGTTGAAAATACTAAAATGTTCTTAAGTTTCATAGTAGTTATTTGGCATTTTTATTATCAAATGGGATTGACGTTATTCTAACTATCACTGAAAGACCTTTATAAGTCACTAATTATACATGGTACTGTTCATAATGCCTGCCTGCTCTCTAAATGCTTGCATTATACAGCAGATATATTCATGAATTCACACATATGTCAAGTGATAGATAAAAATATAAAACATTTCCTATTAAAATTGCGAACCAAAGGTACGGTTCATAATTATAAAAAGATATCCATTCAGCAAACGTTATTGGAGTATCTCTGGCTGCGTTGGGTCTTTGTTGCTGCACATGGGCTTTCTCTTGTTGCAGAGGGCGGAGCCTACTCTTCGTTGTGGTGCGTGGGCTTCTCGTCACGGTGGCTTCTGTTGTTGTGGAGCACGAGCTCTAGGCATGCGGGCTTCAGTAGTTGTGGCACGCGGGCTTCAGTAGTCATGGCTTGTGGGCTTCAGTAGTTGTGTCTCACGAGCTCTAGAGCGCAGGCTCAGTAGTTGTGCCACACAGGCTTAGTTGCTCCGCGACATGTGGGACCTTCCCAGACCAGGGCTCGAACTCATGTCCTCTGCATTGGCAGGCGGATTCTTAACCACTCCGCCACCAGGGGAGTCCCTGGAGTATCTCTTATACTTAGCAATGTACTGGGCACTAGAGATACAAAGAAAAATATAATAATTCTTGCTTTCAAAAACTTAAAGCTTAAAGAAGGAAACAAACAGGAGCACAGACATTTGATCTCACCTCTAGAGAGTGGGCAGTTAATGCATAATGCAGACTATGTACATGATAGTGGAACTAACTGCTTGCATTTGGAGCTAAGCATTATACCTACTGAGTTCCACCAACTCTTTAAATATTGTACAAGTCTAGCCAAACAAAACTTATCAGTAAGCCTTATATGCTTCAATTGGACAGTTGTAATTGGGTGCTTTAATAGAGGTAAATGTCAAGTTTGAGTTATAAAGGAAGAGCCTGACTGCCCACCGCCCCCCACCCCCACCCCCAGCACACACCCAAGTAAGGTATATCAGTCTGGCTGGGTCAGAAAAAGAGCCACTACAGATTTATGGGAGTAAAGGTGTTTAGTATAGGAATGAGGGCTTACTCCCGGATAAGAGGAGCTGGGAGAATAAGTCTCTGATCCTCTGACAGTCCCCAGTGTGTCTCCAGCATTACTTGCAGGGTAGAAAATGATTAAAGAGGTAGATGGGAACCAAACAGCAAAAGGCTTTAAAAGTAATACAAAACTGAGGGGGAACTATTGAGAGGTTTTGACATGGATACAATATAATTAGAATTATGTTTTATTAAGATAGCTCTAGCATTGATGAAGGATGGATTGATTAGAGGAAAGTGAGTCTAGATACACTTAGAGGGCTATGACAGAAATTGTAAGGGCCTGTACCAGTGTAACAGGAATGAAGAAAAGTTGCTTTTTAAGGGTTTTAAATGTAAGCAGAGGGCTCTAGGAAGGCTCTCCTGGTCTCTGGCTTGGGTGTCTGAGAGCATGATAGAATCATTAACCAGAACACAGAAAGCAATGAGAATAATACCTTGAGAGAAAAGTGAATTAAGTTGTGGAAAGTGACTCAGATAAATTAAGAAAGGCCTCTTTCAAAAGATGTATGCTTCAAAGATCTTGGTAATATCTGTTTGTTTGTGTTGCAGTGTGATTTAGAAGGAAGTATGCCAAATGTTACCATCAGCTTGAGTCTCCCCACCAATGGATCTCCACTTCAGGATTTTCTGGTTCATCCTTGTGTGACATCTCTCGACTCTGCCATTCTGACTTCTAGTAGCATTGATGCAGCAGATGATTCTGCATTTAGTGGGCCTTACAAATTTCCACTCACTCCACCTTTAGAGTCATTCAACTTATGCTACTACACTTCTCAGGTAAACAACCTTGGAGAAGTTGGGACTTTGCTAATCTTCATATTTATGAATTCTGTTGTAAGCAAATCATCCATACTTTTGGTCCAAACAAGAACTTTTCATGAGTTATTTACCAGAAGATTCAGATTGTTTCGCTTCAATCAGTTATTGATGACCCATTAAGCTACTGCTGATCTGGGAGGGTTGGGGAGTCAAGATACAAGCAGGGCAGCAGAAACTGTGGGCGGGTGTCAGTGATCAGTATGTCTAGTGCATGTTCTGTGTTGCAGGTCATAGAGACCCTGGAGGAAGGGAATCTGAACAAGCAGGAGTAGGAAAAAGAATGTATCACACACCTCTGTAAGGCACCTTTCTCACCTCTGGAAATAGAAAGAGATGCAAGAATCCCTGACCTTAGAAGGAATGTAGCTTCATCATCTATTATCAGAATAACTTGGAGTAACCCATTAGTCATTAAAGTCATATCTGTATATAATGACTATATTACTGCAAGGCTTTTTTCTCCATCACCACTGATATTTTAGACCCATTAACCTGGGAATTATATAAAAATGTGTTTATGTTTGTTTCCAGGTCCCTGTGCCACCAATTTTGGGTTTTTATCAAGTAAAAGAGGAAGAAGTACAACTAAAAATAACAGTTAATTTAAAACTTCATGAAAGTGTGAAAAATAGTTTTGAATTCTGTGAAGCTCATATACCTTTTTACAACAGGTAGGAATAAAATAACAATGCCATGACCTCTGCCTTCTTTAGTACATTCCCACTGCCCTATAATAAATTGTCTTGGTTTTTACCTTATTTTTAAGATCTAAAAATTTTATGTTATTCAAATGTATGCTGATTCTTAACCAAAACATTGTCATAAAAATAATCTCTTTATTTTTAAATATTGTCATTTTTCTGGTTAAACTACTTGCTAGTAAATTATAAACTTCAGCCAGTGTAGCTTCTTCAGGGTTTATTTTACTACTGGCTTTATTTCTAGCAATTTTTCTGTACTCAACATACAGATCAAGCCCAACTAGAAAACCTGGTGAATTAATATCATAAGATTACTTCCGTATCAGTTCTACTTTTAAGTTTGTCCTACAGAATAGTTCTTTTCAAAGGATACATAAATATATAGTAAAATCACAGTTTTAATGTTACGTCAATCTATGTGCCTGTATTAATACATTCTGCATGACTTTGTAGTTATCTTTAGAATTAATAATGAAATGTATAGCATCACCAAAAGAATGTTTATTGTGTTTCTGTGTTTTCTGAGATATAATATTCATTATTTATTCTACTCTATTCTGCAAACTTGAATACAGATCTGCTTTTATGTTGTCCTTGTATTAAGTAACAGTAGCAAGATTTGACTTAAATCTCTTTAAACTGTTATATCTATGATTATTTTTTTCTTTCCATTTTGTCCATTTCTTTTTTAAAGAGGTCCAGTCACACATGTGGAATACAAAGTTAGTTTTGGCCAGCTTGAAGTATTTCGAGAGAAAAGCTTATTGATCTGGAATATTGGTAAACTAGGTTTTATTTATTTATTTTTTCATTCATTTGCTGTAGAATCTATTTAATTTATAATAGTTGATTGATGTATTTCTGTTTTTAGGACAGAAGTTCCCAAAATCAATGGAAATTAGTCTTTCTGGAACTGTAACTTTTGGAGCCAAGAGCCATGAAAAGCAGCCATTTGACCAGATTTGCATTGGAGGTACAGCATATTTAAAGGTAAATATATTTATATGGCTCAGTACATTAGAAACCTTTCCTTTTGTTCCAAATTGCATATAATTGATTTTTAATGTTTCCTAACTTTTTTTTGTTTTTGGAGTTCTGTTCTTTTTGTCTAAGTCCTCTGTTAGATTTTATTAAGATTCTTTTTGTTTAGTAATCACTTTCTATTTCACTTAATACTTTAAAATTTTTAAGGTGAAAGAATTATGTAAAACCTAAATACCTCAACTTAAGCTAGTTCTACACAGTTCTTAGATATCACATTTGAGATTTGTATAAAAAGAATGTAAGATGTAGTCTGTGCCCTCTAGGGATTTTTCAATGATGCATGTCAGTAACTGATCAGGACTGACTGCTTTTGGTCTTTCAAAAAAAAGACTGAGCACTTCCAACCAAAGTGGTCAAGGAAAGCTTTGTAGTAGAGATGGAGTTTAGGCAAAACTCTGAGGCTCAGGTAAGCATCGATATGAAGCCTTGAATATTAACTGTCGTTTGTATAGGTGAAGAAATGACTTAATCACAGGAATGAAGGATAACAAGGCATGTTTAGGAAGCACTACTAGAAACAGTAGTCACACAGAAGTCTGAATAAGTGATTTAGGTCTGGATTGTAGAGGATTTGAATCTGGCTTTCATTGCTTTGTTAGAAAATGTTATACTTTCTTTGAGTACGGGAGTGGTCCTTCAGAAAGTGATACTTTATGAGGATCAATCTGAAATGGATGTGAGGAAGGTGAGTGAAGTAAAAAACTAGAGGCAAAGAAACTATTTTTTAGCTATATTAGTATTCCAGCTGAAAGGTAGTAAGTTAATAATGCTGAACTAGTGTAGTGTCACAGAAAGAGAAAGGAAGGGAGAAAAAGGAATAGAGCTGTGATAAAGGTATAGCCTTTAATCTCACTAATTAAGTAGAAAGATAGGAAATAGTTTTAAGTCAAAGATGATGTCATTAAAAAATTGTGACTTAAACCAGACTTGAAGCTCCAGGAGGGCAAAGACCGTGTGAATCTCATTCATTCATTGTTTTATTCCCAACATCTAGTTCAGTACCTAGCACATAAATATTTGATGAATGGATGTACATACTTAGAAG
This sequence comes from Phocoena sinus, assembly GCF_008692025.1. NCBI lineage: Eukaryota > Metazoa > Chordata > Mammalia > Artiodactyla > Phocoenidae > Phocoena > Phocoena sinus. The sequence continues at coordinate 134,301,376 of NC_045764.1, forward strand.
AAAGTTCTGTATCTTAGAAGAAATGTGGAGAAAGTTGGGAGGGAGTGGGCTTCATATCACATATGTTGTTGGTAATAGCAATTTACCCCAGTATAGGTGTCCAGTAGGTGGCTTAAAACCCAAAGCTTGATTCTCAAGAGAAAGCTCAACTGTTCTTAGGATCTAGGAGTTATCCATGAAGAAGAAATAGTTGAGGCAGTAGAAATTAAAAGGTCATAAAAAGATAAGAGAAAATAGGAGGAAGGTTCAAAAGAATCAGTGAGGGAAAGTGAAAATGCGATCAGAAAGGTAGCAGGAAAACCTAAATAGAGTAGTATCAAAGAAATCAGAGAGAGATTGAAATCTATATGTAAAAGCAACTAGGGGAAATGGTAGTGAAGTCAGAAGTACACTAGTGATATTCATTTCTTCTGTATTGGCTTCAACTATGTCCATGAGCTTTGTTTCAATGATTATTATAGAAATTCCCTCTTCCAGATGTTTTTCAGAAAAAAATGTGAGATGTTACTATACTATATGTTTTTCAAAGGTAGGGATTATGACTCTTCTATTCATTTTCATCACCTAACCAGTTATAGCCGCATCAAAAGCGTGTAGTACGTATTTGTGTTCAATGAATAGATTTATTTTTATAATATCTAGTTGTGTGGAAATCAACCTTGTCATAACTTCCAGCATCCAAAATTATACCAAACAAGCAAGCAAAAGCCCTTTACTATTAGATAATTTGAGTTGCAATAGGGAAGAAATTGCTGAGAAGATCTGAAAATTACATCTATGTCTGTGATCAGTTAGTTTGGCAATCAAAAGGAGAAAGATAGGAAAAGAGAGAAATTTGCAGGGAAGGGAGAAGGAAGAAAAAAAGTATAGAAAAGCTATCTGGATATTGCCAAATCAAAAGCTTTTAGCAGCAAAGATGCGAATCACAGCAAAAGGAGGCAGGAGTTCTGTAAGAATAGACCTTTCATGGTTCATGTGAATATCATTGTGGCTCAGAGACAGCCCAGCACTATGCCTTCAGAGAAGGTACTAATGGCCCTCTCTATTATAGCCCAATATATTAATTGGCATTTATACTGATATCACCACATTATCAATTAAATCCAGGAACATACATTCATTCATTACATTTTAGAAAGGTTAGTTATGTAAAAGTTAAATTTTAGTTTTCTGAAAAATTAAGTAGAGCGTTTCATTCCCTCCAAACACCAGATAAACTGGTGTTTCTGTTTTAGTAATTACTTTATGGTTTCTGCTAAAAGGTGTATAAAAGAATTATGATCTGAAATCTATCACAGCCACATAGCCTTAGAGATAGGAGAGAACATACAGAACACCAAACACCATAGGGGAAGGAGCACCAGCTTTTGTAGTCAGGCAGGTCTGAGTTCAAATGCCAGCTCTACTACTTACCTACTGGGACGCTAAGTGTTTCCATCTCTGAACCTCAGTTCCCTCATTTGTAAAATAGGGATACCTCGCAGTGCAGATTAGAGTTTATATTAGTGAAGGGCCTGGTATGTGTTAAGCACTTCATAATGGCAGCCTTACAAAGAAACAGCCCTAATGCAGAAGGGAAAGGTGAGTGTATATGTGTGAATATGTGCACTTGCACGCAAACACACACAGTATTATTTGTGATTTTTATTTTGTGAACTCTGTGAAATAAATTCCTAAACTTGTGTCAAGGGACAAAAATGTGACCATCATTTTTACCAAATAATCACCTTAATTTGGTACATTTCTCTTCTTGTTCTAGCTTCATTTTAGGATCTTAGATTACACACTCACTGGGTGTTATGCGGATCAGCATTCAGTTCAAGTTTTTGCATCAGGAAAACCAAAAATAAGTACATGTAAGTTGTACAGATTCAAACTAACTTAAGGTAACTAAAGTGGTGTTATGTTATTATTAACTAAGATAAAATTAAAATATGACAGAAAAAGATCAGAGAATAATACCAATTTATAAAAATTCTGGCCTAATCCATCCTGTGTAACAGTTTATGTACATTGCCCTCTGCCTTCTCCTATTTGTAAAGTGGTCTGGATGAGCAAGGATTGACATAGAGGTGGGCTCTAGCCTAAAGTTGGATTTGCTTTGCTCTGCTTATAATTTACTCTTTTACTCTTGGGCAAGTTAGTGAACTTCTTATTTAGTTTCCTCATATATAAAACGGAATTAGTAGTAGTATTTACCTCAAGGTTGTTAGGAGGTTTAAATAAAATCATATCAACCATGCACTTAGCATAATGCTTAGCATGTGGGATGGATTCAATAAATGTTAAGTATGATTATTACTTAAAATTTTAAATACTTTTAGCAAATGTTGTAGTCAATGAGCATTATTTAGTACTCTGTTTTACCAAAAGGAGGGCAAGAGAAATGTGTGTGTGTGTGTGTGTGTGTGTATACACATACACACACATATAGTACAAATGGAAATATAGGGAGGGGAAACAGCAATTTGTAGATGAATTCAAAATTATTTAATTCAGATCAAATATAGATATGTGGCATAGAACAAAAAAGTAGCTAGAATGAGGTAGAGTTAGATAAACGTAAGCAGCAACATTTTTGCCTCATATATTAAGGGGAATAAAGCTATTTAGGTAAGTATTTCTTAAACTAAGGGTTAGGTCCCTAGGAAGGATAAGACAAGACTTTGTACTTGAAAGTTTCTAAAGAATCACAGAACTCAGAACTACTGAATTCTAAGGAATTACCTATGAATGGCAATAATAAATTCTATGTAATATAACCAGAATAAGCCATATTCTTTACCTCCATACATCCCTGTGCTTTCTCCTACATCATTTTTTCATTGCTTTTTAGAGAAATTCATGTATATGGAAGAGTCTTCATAATGCTTTTTTTTTTTTTTTTTTTTTTAATGAAGGCACAATACAGTTGTTAGTTTGGACAAACCAGCAGTTTTGTCTAAATGCAAACAGACCAGTATTTTAGGTTGTCTATGGGAAATATGTTGTCTCTTTAGATAATGTTTAAAATATTGTATCTTATTAATATTAACTAAACATATTTTAGTAATTTTCAGAGATTATAATACAGAATGGGATGTTTCAGTAATTCACCTGCTTCTTAATATATGAATGAAAGAGGTCACTTTAAATGCATAATTATGACCAATCTTTTATTTCCTTCTTCTGTTAGTTTCAGAGCATAGCTGTCACTTCGTGAAACTATGTAAAAACCTTTATTTTGCCATCATCTTGACAATAAAATCTATATTCATAATATACAACTTAGTTCTGAAAAGAGTTTAATAATGCTAATAATCTTGATTTAAATAATAATAGCTGATGTTTATTGCTTACTATGTGCCAGGCACAGTTCTGAGTATGTAATATGTGCTAACTCATTAATCCTTACAGCACCCTACGTAAGTGTTGTTATCTCCATTTTACAGATGAGGATGCTGACGGAACAGAGAGAATAGGGTCACATAGCTAGTAAATGGCAGAACTGGACTCAAAGCCAAGCAGTCTGTCTCTAGACCCTGACCACTTAACCAGTATGCTATGTTGCCTCTCAATGTCTTAACCAATATGCTATGTTGCCTCTCAATGTTACTAGGTTCTCAAACTGAACAAACAACAAAAAAAGGCAGTGAGGTAATACATCCTACCTCTATCCTTTTCATTATGAAGAAGGTATAAAAGGCAGAATTGGATACATGGAGATGTATGGAATAAGAACTTACACATGTCTAGCTCCAAATGAGCATTATCATCTCAGTTTTACATATCAGAAAACTTTAAAGAGGTTTTCATTTGTCCAAAGCTCTTAAAACAGAAACCTTAAATTTGATCAGAACAATAAGAAACCACTGAAGCAAGCTTTTTAAGACATTACTAGAAAGTTGGATGTGTATTTCCATCTCTGAAACTTTGAATGCATAAAGAATAGCAAGATCAGAATCAGAACTGTGGTGAAGAGGTTACAGAAGGGTAACAATAAAACTATTTTTAATGTTTTTGTAGCTGAAGTAATGGTCTATAAGAAAAAGAATTTAGGGAAGATGTGAGAAAAAAATTAGCAGATTTGGCATGAGGGATTTTGGCATATATAAGCTAAAAGATGGATTATTCATGTATTTAATGAAGCCATATTTTTAAAGTGGTGAAAGTTATAATAATGCCTTGATAAAAATTGAATTGAAATTGATATCTCAAGGTATTGCCTTCCTTGAAATAATTGTGTTCCACAATTTTAAATATCATGACTTTGCTTTCTCATTGAATTTTTAAGATAATATAATCTTATCATTTTTTTTTTAGACCGGAAACTAATTTCTTCTGACTATTACATCTGGAATTCTAAAGCTCCTGCTCCAGTAACATATGGATCATTATTACTGTAATTGTCTCATGTTTAAATGGGATTTATACAATAGTAACATAAATTAAATCACAGTCTTTTATTTTTAAGGTGTATGCATGTAACCTATGAGTGAAAATCATTGATTTAATTACAAAATGCTCTTGTTCAATGTTTTTAGTCCGATCTAGTTTGAAAGAACATTTTAAAGACTAATGTATCCAATTTCATTACCCTTTGATTTTACTCAAGTATGAATTCAGAGCATAAAATGTAGTGATTCACTTTCAGCTTATTGTAGACTAGTCTTGGGTTACCCTGCCATACATGTTTCTTCCTGCCTCTGTGGCAGACATGGCTAATCAGTCACAGTCCTCTTTCTCCACTGAGCCTTCCTGGATATGGGCTTAGGCTCCTCAGTGCAGAGCTGCAGGCAGCTGCTCCCAATAGATTGTAGATGCCGTGCAAGATAAAAAACTATTTGCTCTTCCAAACCTAAGTGCTAAGTGCTAGTACAATGTGTTGTTACAGAATACCAGAGACCACATTAGAAACAACTTTGTAAATCTCTTGAGAAAACAGCTGATGAAAATGAAAGAAAATTGTTTAAATAGTAACCTGTTTTTAATCAGAACTATCCTACTGACTAATAAAGAATCTGCATAATTCTATTTTGTTTATCTCTGTTCTGGAGTTACTTTTCAGGCAAGCTTATTCATCTGCCACAATAACATTTTGTTTAGTAAGCGTATTAAGAGGGGTGGGACAGCTTCAGAAGATGAGCATAGTGTTTTGTGATTACTGAATATCTGCAGCCAAATTTTTAAATATAAATTTAGATATAATATCGGTCTTTTCCTGTTTTATTATAATTCATTAATGAATGAATTCAGGTAAAAATCAAAAGCTATTTTATGGGTAGAGAGTATCACTTAAATCTTATTTCGGTTTCATGTAGCACATTTTCTTTAAATTTGTCACCCTTGCTTCCTTATTGGCATGCTCTGGGTTTCTTCAGGAACAATCCAGTCATACATACTCTTTATTCTCTACCTGTCTTTACAATTATTCGTCACGTTCTGTTTTCAAAGTAGTTCATTGTCAAGTTGGACTTTAAATGACGATTCAAGAAAAGATGAAATCTCAAGAACCTCAAAACCTATTCCATGTCAAGTTTCTTTTTACAGAACAGAATTAGAAGAGTTATATAAAAAAAATACGCATTACAGATTAATATTCAATTAAATTATATCTTGGTTTCTTTTTTTTATGAGTCCTTAAGGAAAAGCTTAGAAAAAGCTGCTAACTTCTTGAAAGAGAGCTATGGTAGTTTGAAAGGAGATTGCATAGAAATTTAGGATTTGAAATGTAATTTTTTAAAATTAAGGTCAATCCTACTCATAAACTCATTTTCTGCAAGACATTATCATGGCATAATGTTCTATGTTCAAAATTATCCCAGGTAATGAAGAAAATAGAGTAACTTCCAGACCAAGACTTTAGCTTGTTATTCTAGGTTAATCATAGATAATCAGTAGTAAAAACGTTCCTTTTGAAAAAAGAAAAAAATCATTCCCTTTAAGTTTTTTGATCTCTCTTAAACTCAAGGAAAGCTTAACATTTCACTTATATTAACAGAGCCATTTGTACATCTTGATTGTGTAAGTGTTTAGCAAAGTATACTAAAATAGGGAAGAGGCATTTATCTAGTGAGTAGGCTGAGATTCAGTATAATAACCCCCTAGGCAAAACTTTATAAGCAATCATAAAAGCCAATGAATCTTTGATCTGACATTTCTAGAAACCTGAGGAAAATCTAAGGAGTACTGGAAAAGTGTAGGGACAATGGGGAACCTGATGCCATCTGTTGCCATTGCATTCTAACATAACGCTACAGAACTAAAACTAACTCATGTTTTCATCCTGTTGAGATCAGCTGGGCACACTGTGATGCTTTGATTTTGTCTAGAAACCTGTCACTTCAGGATAATTTCTGAAGACAAAGTCTGTTTCCCGTTTGGTAGGTGACCTGTTTAATGTTTTCTCTGTGTCTGGGAACTCCTTAGTGTAATTAGCGACCTTTGAACTCCACAACTAATCCTGAGCTATTTTGTATTCCTTACTCATCTTTAAGGCTGGACCTTTCTTTTCTTCAGAGTCCTCTGCCACAATTAAAGAAGAAACAGCTGCATTTCAAAGGGATTCCGATTCCAGAAGCTTAATCGTGATTGACATGTTCTTATTCTAAGCTATAAGACACTCTAAGAGTCCTTTCTTGGGTTAAAACTTCAATCATTTTCTAAAATATTATCTCGCTATGGATTTTATTCATTTTCTTTGATAACTATTCTTTGCATTTTTTAACTTGAAAGATGCTGTGTGTTTGCACTGAATATGAGCACCTACTTCCAGTTAAAGGTTTGGATGGTGTCAGACCGCTGGATGCAAAATTGCTAAATTCCCTTTAGTGCCAAAATATGATTATGAAATCTGATGTCTATCATATGGATAATTATTCTTCAGTAGCTCCAAAATGTACAAAAAGTGTTACATTTCTGAAAATGTACTCAAACTTTTTAAAGTCAGCAGTACCCTTAACAGTGTAAGACAATCCCCCTTACAGTGGTGGGCATTTTTTACTTTTTAAATAATTGATTCAAATGTCAGGTTTGAAGTAAATAGCCTTATCAGAAATTCTTAAATTTTTAAAAAAATTTTTAAGCATTAGTCTTATAAAATTAATTTTTTCACACCAACTCAATATTTTCAGTGAGTTAAAATTGTGGTTTTATATATACATTGTATGATTTAAGATATTTCAAAGCACAATTTAATACATAGAACAACTACTAGTATTTTTCTTCTAGTTTTTATTATAGTATTTCAGAATCCTTTATAGATATTCATGGACTCCTGCACCACCCCTGGGAGGAAGGTAGGTCGAGTTATCATCCAGAGTCTCTGCAGGGACCGCTGCCACAGCAGAATGGTTGCTTCTAAGACAAAGGTCAGAAAAGGGATGTTAATAAACAGTTCTCAGGTTTAAGGGACTTTTTTAGGATTACATCTTAAATTCCAACAAATCAGATTTAGGAGTTACTGAAAGTGAAATTGATCCATCCCTCATCCAAACTTTGCAATACTTTCCTGTTCTGACATCATTTAGATAGTTAGCTGTATTATCAGATTAGAAACCATTGTACCAGGCTGCTGAAAGGAAAAGGAGGCAAAAAGCTAAACATGGGATGAATTCTGAACCCTTTAACCTGGCTGAAGTACGTAGGTCCCTGTTATGCAAATACCTTCAATCCTCTGCTAAGTTCAGTGGAAATAATTTTCTTGAATGACAGGTTTATTCAGCAAGGATTCAGTTGGTGATTAATCCCCCTTTGATCTAGGGTATTTCACTTAACTACCAGTTACCTCGTTCTGACAAAGTGCAACTGAGATTAGGGAGATCACTAGAACACTACCAGGGTGTGCGTTTATTCTCTATAACCTTTTAAAGCAAGGGCCAAGAATGCAATTTATTTTCAGTATTTGAAGATGTAAAAGTCCTGTCTGCTAAGTTAGAAAGTCAATTGAATACCGAATGAAGTTTAGTTCTTATGCAATAGAACAAACATTTCTTTTTACTTTGCCTAACAATGATTTTAGAAAACATAGGCTTTGAAGAAACAAAGACTACAGTTTAAGTATATCTTCTAGTTTTGTTTCATATACTAGAGTGTATATTTATTGGCCCTGAGATAACCCAAAAATCAAAGCTACAACTTACGCTGAGAAAATGCTTCTATTTTATTCAACTGCACAGTTTCTCCCCATCCGCCTCCATTAAAAAATGTCATGGTATGTGGTAAAGAAATCCAATTTGGGAAAACATGTCGCAGTACACAATTATTCATCTTAAGACTTGTGATTTCAAAGCTTTATTTAACTTTGTCCTTTCTTGAAAAAGAGCTTGTTTTGTTCCCATGATGAATCAAGATTTTTTTCATAAAAGTACCATTACAAAAATACTTCAAACTGATTATTCTATCAAAATAACCATTTCGACAGAACTGTTTACTATTTTTTTCTGCCTTTTTCTCATTTAACTGGGTACCCTTCCTCCATAACTTTAAACTTTGAAACATTCTATGAAATTTTGCACAATATTTGAAGAATAAAATTGTAAGATGTGTTTCTTGACTAGTTTTATTATTATAGACAGCATTTTTTAATGCTTTGTAATTGTTCATTATTCTAGTATCAGTTTGCAAGTTATGTATTTGGGTAATTTTCTTATACCTTTTTTTTGGCTCAAACTTTTTGTGATCCAATTTCTAAATTGAAACAGTGACTCAAATAAATGCATATCTAACTTATGTTTGTGCCAAATGAACATCTAGTTTGAATTTAGTAACCAAAATGTTTCTAAATATCTTTTGATAGCAAGTTACTTAACCATGGTAAAATTGAGGATCAGAAAAAATGTAAGATGGAAGGCAGGATCCCCTGGCCATGTTGCTAAGAAACTAGTATTTTTAATAATTAACTTACTCTGTGTAGTAAATTTTTAGTTAATAAAATGTTGCAATATATTTTGAAATATGCTGTCAGAGAAAATATATTTATGTAAAGCATAGATGTATGTGTGTGCGTATTTATATAATGTTTTATGTTAGTGTGTACAACTTGGTGGGTTTCCCTATGAAATATTTCATTATGTCAGAAGAAGAAGAAGATTTAAAGTTAAATATTCAAATGTCTTCTCTGCAAACACAATGTTAGTCAGTAGTAATGAAGAGGTGCATAAAATGAATATTACCAAAGAACTCTTGAGGTTACTCTTATAAAATGGTGAAAACTCTTATGAGTTGAAAGCTTTTCAGCTAGCTTCTAGGTTTTTTTTCAACAACTGTTTTATGGATATGATAACATTATTGTCTATATATAGCCTGGAGCAATGCAATGCCTTATCTGTATTACTAATTTACTGCTTTGTAAGCAGGTTACCTGAGGTCCAGGTTGACTTTTCTCAGGCCCTGGCCAATCTGTGTAATTGATGGTAGTGTGGTGTTAATATGTGATGCACAGCATTTACATATTGACGGATGCCCTGGGGTGGAAACCACCTGCTGAATTGTTTTTCCAGTAGGACATGAAAATTTGTATATCTTAATACTCCATTAAACATTTAAAATCAAACTATGTTTCCTTTAAATGTCTTCTCTTTAAATGATAGTTTCTGTGAAAAAAAGGTTATTTAGTTAACATACTACTAATAAATAAAAATGAAAAATTATTGTTATCCCTCTTAAATTTTTTACTTTTTCTTTCAAGGGACTTTAGTGCCCTCTGCAGGTTATATAAAGAGATAACTAATGACTATATTTTTAAACCCTGTGATTTTCCCTTTTAGAAGCAAAGCCTGGTAAGTGTGATCCATTTTATTTATATTGTTAACTTTGTTAATTTGCCAGTGATTGAAGTAAGAGTTCCTTTTCTTTGCCAGTTTTATAGTTTTGTTTAGTGTGAAGAATACCATTGAATTTTCCAAATCACTTAGCTGGCACTCTTTAAATGTTAGAACTATAGTAATACACATTCCCTCACAGAAAGCAGATTGGGAAAACATTCAGCGATTTTGAAATTTATTGAAAATGTGGAGAATAACTTGATTATTTCCCATTACGTTATTAGAATATTATACATTGAAATAAAATAAGCCTTTTCCAGTATGCATCATGTAAATTTTAAAAATTACATGAGTTTTATTTCTTAATCTTGTTGATGATTGATGATTGTGTTCAAGCTCAAAACACGAGGCTACTTAGAATTTCTTTAAACAAAGTTAAGGTTGAACAGATAATGCTTTGGTATTATTGTTGCATAGGTCCACTAACCAGAAAGAGTATTTCTATTTGAAGAACAAAAGGCAAAGGTTTCGTATCTGAGTCACTCATTTCAAAGAACCCATACTTTCTCAATGAGTATGACAGATTTGTTTCTAAAGGATATAGGAATTCATTTTGTATATGAAACTATAGAACTGGAGCACCAGTGGCACTTCTGATTCACTTAAAGCTGCCAGGGAAACTAAATATGATGAGAACAAGAGGAATGACTGGATCAAGTTAATAGAAATAGTTCTGCAGGCCACATAATGATCCTGATCATCAACCTTGAAAAGTAAATTAGAACAAGCAAATTGCTGTTGAAAAATTCTTTCAGCGCTCTGCTGTTGCTACTCAGCTAGTCATGACTCAACCAGAGACAAGGAAAAAATGCACTCAGTTTTGCATTAACAAAGGAAACATTATTAAAGTGAATGTTTACATTCTGTTTATTGAAGTGTTCAAAGAATATTTGTTGCATCTTCAAGCAACCTGCTGTTCTCCCAGCTATTACAGTGCATGAGTGATAATAAAAATGAGTCATTTGTACATTTTAGAAAAGTAAATAAATAGCATTTAACTTGTGTTTCTGAGCTATCTTACTTCGAAATATTGAGGTATTAATACTTTCTCTTTTAAAGATTTTTGTCACTAGGAAAAGTATCCTATTAAAAAAAAACCTCATTCACTTGAATACACCTTTGAATTATTTTCAAATGCTTTATGTAACTTTCCTCCCAGAATCTACAATGCATAAGAAATAATCAACTGAAAATAATTTTTTAAATGAAAACAATTGTGAAATTACTTGAGTGTGTAATTGAATATATAATATGTGCATTGGAAAAATAGCTTGATAATTATGAGAGCTTTTTTGAGCTACATTTATCTTGAGCTACTTCATAAGAAAAAGTTGAGAATTAAACAAGACAGCAATTGGAAGCAGGCATACCAATCTGACATTTAGAAATTTAATAAGTATTATATGTACTACTAAAATTGGGGGAAAGTCAATAATTAAAAATTCAGAATTTTAGCTTTCATCTGTGGAAAATGAACGATCTAAATCACTTTTAAATTTTAGAAGTGTAGTGTTTAATAGGGGTTTAAATACCACATTTTACTTGGTCCCTTGCAGGTGTTATTGAATACAATTCAGTATTCTGTAATCTCTTACGGATTGAGTAATTTTTGAAGAATTGTCTTCTTAGATTCACCAAGATGACCAGTTGTCAGTCTTCTGTATTTCAGCCTAAAAATCTTTCTGTCACACTTAGCAAAGATTATTAGCCTATGCTATAGGCTCTTGAGAACCTCTTTGCCAGATATTTTATTATTTACCATTTCTATAGTATTTACAGAGCATTATATAAAGTATAGAAATAATTGATAAAAAATATTTCATTTGAGTTAACCTGGATATTTTATATTTAAAATGAATATCTTATTTAACATTTTTCTAAGGAACTTCAGTCTTTGTTCATAATCTTAAAAAAGTTTTTTTGAATCTAAAATAAAGCAAATGCCAAGCTTCTAACTCCACTTTTGCTAAGGAAATCACCGGGAGAAGTGGTTAATAATGCTCACAGCTTGTTAACTGGTAGCAGCAAGAGGACTTTTTAACTAAGGTGAATGTAAGTGGCTTCAGGCCCATAATTAAAGTATTTCCCTCATACTAAAATAGTAAGTCATTTAATTTAATGTTAAAGGCCTAAACAAAGTTGAACATAACATATGATTTGGATTTAAAAACTGCTGAGTAATCAGGTTGAAATTGAGAACTTTGTTTAGTCAATAAAAACTCATAATTAATATTAAACTTTTACTGTGCTCCTATTATATACCATTCCAGAACTAGACAAAAAATAGTACCTGATTTTGAATGGTACATTATAACTCCTGCAATGTGTTAGCACTGTAATATGGAAGACTACTTCTATACATTGTACAGAAATTGTCCAAAGCGGTGTGATGGTTGAAGTTCACCAGGCAGACAAAGGAAAGAAGAGCATCCCAGGGACAATGTCATATCCCTGGAGGTCTGTCTCTCCAAAAAGAGAATCCCAGAAACCCAGAAACATCTAATATAGTAAGTATATACATTGCAAGGGAATATTTTTTGCTTCCAGATGTTTGATATTTAGATAAATATAAACTTCTAAAGAAATTACTATATTTAACTTCCACCTTAATATACAGACATACTAACGCATTCCTAAAGACTCAAATATACACTCACACACTCTGTCTCCCCTCTCTGCCTCCCTTCGTTGCTAATTTTGAATGAATGTTCACATGTGCACATATGAGACTTACCTCTGCATTATCAATGAAGAAAATGTAATGATGTATAAGTAGGATTATACAGAAAATATATAAGTGAAGAGCTGTTATATAATTTGTTGATATGCTAATATACGTTGTACTCAGTCAGTTGATAAACTAATTATTTTTAAGTACACCCAGATATTTATTTATAATATAACTTCTGTATTTTTGTCATTACCCACTGCAAGTGGATAATGCAAGAAGTCATGAAGCAGAGTTAATGCCAATCTAAAATGCCATGGTCTAAAAAGTCATAGCTTTTTAGCATTTTTATTTTTTTAATAGATCTTTACTGGAGTATACTTGCTTCACAATACTGTGTTAGTTTCTGTTGTACAACAAAGTGAATCAGCCATATGCATACAATTATCCCCATATCCCCTCCCTCTTGAGCCTCCCTTCCACCCTCCTTATTCCACCGCTCTAGGTCCTTGGCAAAGCACCGAGCTGATCTCCCTGTGCTATGCAGCTGCTTCCCACTAGCTATCTGTTTTACATTTGGTAGTGTATATATGTTGATGCTACTCTCACTTCGCCCCAGCTTCCCCCTCCCGCCGTGTCCTCAAGTCCATCTATGTCTACGTCTTTATTCCTGCCCTGCCACTAGGTTCATCAGTACCATTGTTTTTTGTTTTTTGTTTTAGATTCCATATATATGTGTTAGCATACAGAATTTGTTTTTCTCTTTCTGACTTACTTCACCCTGTATGACAGACTCTAGGTCCATCCACCTCACTACAAATAACTCAATTTCATTTCTTTTTATGGCTGAGTAATATTCCATTGTATATATGTGCCACATCTTTTTTTTTTTTTTTTTTGCAGTACGTGGACCTCTCACTGCTGTGGCCTCTCCCGTTGCGGAGCACAGGCTCCGGACGCGCAGGCTCAGCAGCCACGGCCCACGGGCCCAGCCGCTCTGTGGCATGTGGGATCTTCCCGGACCGGGGCACAAACCCTTGTCCCCCGCATCGGCAGGTGGACTCTCAACCACTGCGCCCCCAGGGAAGCCCATGTGCCACATCTTTATCCATTCATCTGTCAATGGACAGATAAATTAAAAACCTAAATTTTTTAGTTCACATCCAGTAGAACTGTGGAACACATTCTTAACCTTGTTTCATTTGAGTATATATATACATACATATATACACGACTGCATATGTGTGTAAGTAAAACAAAAATGCAAGCTCTAGAGCACTGCTCTTACGTATTAGTTTGCAAACTTTACCCCGCCTTCCTCACCAATATTTTGAACTCCTTGAGGACAATGACATTCATCTTTGCATCTTTGTATTCCCAGTGCCACTAGAAACAGAAGCTTAGCCTTGATTCACTAACACAATGAAATGTTAAATATGAAATAAAGCAGGTTGTCCTCCCACCTGAGACAAATCAATGATGTCGAGTGATTATGGTTTTGCATGTGTGTATAAAAAGTCCATTGGGCAAACGGTAGTTCCGTTCACATTCAGCACAGGTGGTTTCTACCCTGTGATTGCCATCTCTAACACTGTTTGGAGGGTTTGTCACCGTCTGTGATACTGCTCTTCAGACACAGTGTGCAGCGTTTTGGCTCAACCTGTTAGACTAGCAACAGCGGAGGCCTGCAGTTGCTGCCCATCATAGGACACATTCTTTGCAGTTATGCTTCCGTAAACCCTAAAGCATTTGGCACTCTTATCTTAGAAATTCCCTTCTGGAACTCACTCTACAATGGCTTTGTGTGCTCCCCACTATTCACCAGAGTCAATCCTGGTTTTGTTCAATATAATATGACCTGGTATGCTATGACTCCCCTCACCTCATAAAGTCACAGCTTTCGGTGAGTCCCATATACTGATGAAGTAGAGTTGCCAGTATCCAAGAATTCCAAGTGATTATTTTGAAAATTTGCATTTATCATAAAGGCAGAATGATGTAGAGGAAATATATAACCTTTGAAGTCATACAGGCCTGATTTCAAATCCCAGCTCTGCCATTTATAAGCTGGGTGGTCTTGGATAAATTACTTAATGTCTGTGGTCTTCACTTTCCTCCAAGCTTCATAGGGTATTGTGAGCATTGAATGATACAAAGTTCTAAGTACATAGGTATTTGATTAGAGTTCATTCCCTTCTACATCAAAGATTAAAAATGGCCTTTTCATGCAACTAGTTATTAGACAGTTATGCCTTCAGACTATCAAAATTATATGAATTGTCCATTTGACCTTGGTTTTGAATGTTCAGCTGTATATTGTATTGCAGGAATGCCTACTCCATTGCTTGAATGGGTCTTTGGGAGTTAATAAAATGGCCGTAGAACTGACTGGGTTTAAGTGTTTATATAAAGTTTGCTAAAGTTTAACAATTCATCATTATTCATGGAAAGACATTTACGCAAAACTCACATATTATAAGGTGACCTAGCAGTCATATTCTGCCAAAAGTGGGATTGAGCGAAAATAAAATTCATCCACAGGAACACTGAACAAATGCAGTAATAACCCACAAACTATTAACAGAGCTCAATTAACTTCTGGAAGGCTTTTCTTTATAATGTCCAAGATACAGTCTGTACCATTCATAACTAATTGCTACATGTGGGAATCATTTCTTCATAAGATGAACAACTGATTAAACCTGGTAAGGAAATAAATACATTCAGAATATTCTGACACATTATTTATTATGTAATATATGGTACTAGACTCTAGGGGAAAAAATGTAAAGATTAAAGGTAAAGATTAAACAAAGTGCTTGCTTTCCCAGAATTTACAATCTGAAAGAAAGAAATGCTTTAAGTACCAACTCTTATCTCTTGAATTTTCTTGAAATTTTTTTCTTAAAAATAATAGAAAAAAGTGATTTAATTGACAACATAATTTTTTTTAATGGCAGAGTTAAATGGCTTTCCAGGTGGTGCAGTGGTTGAGAGTCCGCCTGCCGATGCAGGGGACGCGGGTTCGTGCCCCGGTCCGGGAAGATCCCACATGCCGCGGAGCGGCTGGGCCCGTGAGCCATGGCCGCTGAGCCTGCGCGTCCGGAGCCTGTGCTCCGCAACGGGAGAGGCCACAGCAGTGAGAGGCCTGCGAACCCCGCCCCCCGCAAAAAAAAAAGGCAGATTGCTTGATTTACTGATTTAATGAAACATTTGAATCGTCAAATTTAGCTTCCTAGAAATCTGAAGTTTTGGATCAGGGCACTTAAATCTTAGTAATGCTAAAAAGAGTTGAAAATAATTTGTTCTCTTTTAACAGAATAGGAACATTTTGTTTTCTTTTATTCTACCAGCACTTTTGCCCAAATTAGCTCTACTGAATAAAGTACTCTGAGCTGCAGCTACAGATTTCTAATAGCAGTGGACATATTCCTTCATCTTCTCTAGGCCTGAGGCCCTACCACAACGCGAAGACTGTCTGATATCTGAAAGTGGAAAAGTGAATGGCATGATAAAACCATCGAGCCCTGTACGTGACCCTCAGGAAACTCGTGCTGAGGACCACTCCC
Source organism: Phocoena sinus (assembly GCF_008692025.1). NCBI lineage: Eukaryota > Metazoa > Chordata > Mammalia > Artiodactyla > Phocoenidae > Phocoena > Phocoena sinus. Next base: position 134,317,416 of record NC_045764.1, read on the forward strand.
CACACCCAGGGAGGGAGGAGCTTCCTAACTTCCCAGTCCTGCACCAGAGGCTTCCCTTGGGATGCCCAGTTGATGGTGCCTGAGAGCTTCCTAGAGGCCACATAAACTCACAGCTATTAATAGTTATTTCTCTTTATGTTTCTATTTCTAACAAACATGCTGGTTGTACATTTTTAATAGTAATATAAAGTTTCCTCTTGATAAATTTTAAATGAATACATATAAAGCAAAATATAGAGTAAATAATAGTTCAGGTAGTATTTGGCAACAGAAAAGTTGAAGCTCTAATGGGTACACAAAAGTTACCTTGAGCCTTTTTGAAAATGAAAGATTGACGCTCAGGGAATCTGAAATCAGGATGAGTCTTCATTGTTTTCCAGTAAAGCCCTTGGAGGGGTTAGTAAGCAGTGTGGTCAGTGGAGAATATAGTGTGACTTCCAGGTTAGGCAGACACAGTTCAAATGCCATCTCTGTTTAAGTAAACCTTGGACCCAGCGTCCTCATTTGTAAAATAGGAATCTTCATAAGATTGGTGTACGAATGAAATGACACAGCACATATAAAGTGAATGGTACACGGGTGATGGCACACATTCCCGTTGACTCGCCCTCAAATAATGATAGCTGTTTCTATTTTCTTAACGACTTATGAACTGGAAGTAGGTCACTATTATTTACATCCCAAGTATTTTCTTTTTTGTAATGTGCTAGCAAAATAGGGAAAAGCAAAATATTAAATCCCCACATTTACTGCAGGACAGACAAATTTAAAGTTTGTGTTAATGGCAAAGTTAGGTTTAGATTTCCATCTAGTTAAGCTAACCAGCCCCACTGCTTTTCCTTAAACACTCACACACACCACACGGGGGTGGGGACAGGGTGGGGAGAGAGAAGAGAAAGAGAATGAACTCATTCACACACATATATATTCTTGTAACAGATCATTTTCCTCTCTGGTCACGAGGAAGCTGAGAGCTGAAATTTTGACCTTTATTAAAGATGTGCAGAGTTTTTCATATATATTTTTTGTCATCTTTGTATTGAATCATTTTACTATTCTAACTTTACTTTCCTTTGCCTCAATTTCTCTATCTTTTTATCCTACTGTATCCTATTGTACTACTCTATCCTATTACATTGAACTTTATTAATATTATACTATTATATGCTTTATTTTTAATTTCCTCAAGTCATTTTTGGAATGAGGTTGAGAATAATTACATATGCAAAAGAACATTATCAGAACACTGATAATGTTCTAGGCAAAATTTAAGAGAAAAAGATCAGAGAAAACTGAATATGATTCTGAAACTGATTATGTCAGTTTCCTGGTGACTTCTAACTTGAAGTATCTCACTCTTGTTCAAACACAGCTAACTTAGTTATGCCACCATCACTGCTTTACATCAAAAACCATTAGAATCCATTTGCCTCTCTTTTAAAAATGGGACTCACATCATCAACAGCCCCACCAGTTTCAGGTATTCAAATACATATTGTCTTTCAGATTAATCTCCTCTAGAGGTGATTCTAGTGAAGCTATCATAGCAAGAAAGATATTTCGGGGACTTCTCTTTGCAAAAGCCTTCAAAGCTAATTTAGAAGCTGCAGAAGGAAAATGAATCTTATGATTGCCTCATTGTATTAAATAAAAAACCATTTAATCTAGCTTAATCAACCATCTTATAGTCATGGGGCTTAAATTTAAGAAATCAAATATTTGGAAGAACATGCCACATGGTTTAAAGGCTATTCACAAAGAAAAAGGAATTCCCAGAAAGATTTGGCACAAAGACAGAATCATGGAATAAGTCTGTAGTTAACCAAAGACTACTTCGAAGCTCAGTTGCAAATTCTGGTGTGTTTGTTTTTAAATGAATCTCAATAATAAGCACACCCCATATAGCATAATCCTACATGTTTCTAGCAAGCCAAAATATTTTCAATATCAGGATTTATTTGGGTTCTGTTTGTATAAAGCATAAAGATAAATTTTAAAAATAATCATTTGGGGGTCTTTTATAGCAAAGATCTATTTTGACAGGAAAATTATAGCAATTGTACCTGTAGTATATAGGAGTGGGACTGCTTAAAATGAAGGGGAAATAAAAGAGTATTTGTGCATGTGTTTTCATATTCTAATGTGGGTACTCTCTCAAGAGAAACTAAAAATTGTGTTTTATAGGTCATTCTCATTTTTATGGCAATCTTGTGATTCCTTGTATTTAATGTCAAATGTTTCCTGACATTTTTACTTCAATTATTTTTAGTTATTCACCCACAAATGCAGTAAGGCTGACATAATTACCCCCTTTAATTCACAAAAGACGTGTATTTACCTATTTGTTACAAGGCTTTTCAAGCTAGCATGCTGTTACTGTGACAAGACTACTTTGAACAAACAGTAGGTAAAATCATATCGTGTGTTGCACAGCAACCCCAAGAGCTGAATGTTAATTTAACCGGTAAAGACAAAGTAATTACAATAGTAAGAATCCTTATCTTTTGATGGAGTTAAAAATGGAACTCAAATTGTTATACAAACCATTGGCTTAGTAATCACTAGAAAAAACAACCAACATGCAAAGTATTATTTGCAAAGTTACAACTAGCTACTAGAGATGCTGGTAGAAGATCTCAGTGTAGTGTCAGTGTGGATATTGGTGGCATACCTGCAGTATCTGACATATGGAGTGGATGATTTTTTAACACCTATCACCTCCATATGACAAAATTATTTTCAGCATACGAAAGGAACAAGAATGATGGCCAGAAAAGGGGTGCAGATAATAAAAATTGTCTTTTATTGAATATATATGTACATATGTGTGTATCTCATATATGTATATATATGCCATATACATAATAATCATGCCAGTAAAAAATACAAAATAAAATATCACAGAACAAACTAAAATGTACTTACTTTTAAATTACATTGATGTATTTTTAAAGGGGGATGAATTTATACCTACATAACTTTGTTACAGTAACAAAAAATAACATTGCAGTAACTGATAAGTGAGTTTTAATAAAACCAAAACATGCAAAAGGTACAATTTAGACAACTAAAACATACCACTGATGTAACATTCTATTTTCTTGTTATTTTTTAGTTTAAAACAAATGATTAACGATGAAGGTATTATTCTAATTGAGTAAAAGATTAGATGTTTGAAACAAAATTTACACTTCCCAAACAGAAACATTATACCTCAGAGTTAGTATACTGTTTCACTATTTTAATAAAAACTGCCCAGAAAGACCGAATTGAAGCAACCCAAGTTCTATTTCTTCATCTTTCCAATCACTGTGCTAAATTGTTAATTTCAACAACAACAAAAAAGCTGTTTAAACACAGGACTATGTAGTGCCCCAAAGTTTAGAGAGAGAAACTGCTTTCAAAGCAAGCTTTAACAATCTTCAATTGTTATTACTCTGGAAAGGAATGGGTGTAGCCGGGTCCACGTGTGGGGCAAACAGTATAATTGGGAATTCTCCAAATCAATCTACATGCAGGATACAGTGTTTATTAAAGGATAAGTTATCAAAATGTGCTCATTTTATATATTTTAACTCAACAATAACCACAGCAATTGTTTAGAATTTAGACTAAAAGAGAGTTTGGGGGAGGATTATTTCATCACTAACATTATTTAGAATTGTTGGCACATGGCAATAAAAAGCAGACCAACTTTTGATCAGTTTTGTTACTGTGTTTAGCTTCTCTACAGACAATGCATCCCCTTCTTGCGTACATGCGAAGAGGACCACCCTGCCCTCAATACATCACTGCCTACTCTCCTCTCTACCCGCAAAACATGCTTTGTTTTGTGCCACGTACACCAACTGCAGAAAACATCCAGAGATGTACGGTACCCACTGAAGTATTAGGAACCTGTGTGTTCCACCATTCAGAAGATTTGCCTTTCAAATAGGACTGCAGAGTGAGTAAAGCTTGGCACAAAGGCCAATGGTGCAATTTCTGACCTTGGGAGTGTTCTGTATTTGAAGTTATAGGGCCTCCATCCTACCTCTCAAATTACACCACGTCAACCATTCCCTACTCATCCTGTTCACGTGGTCCACCTTGATAAATCATTACCTCCAGATTCCAAATGGGGAATTAGGGCTTGGGAGTTTAACGGGGGATCTTCTATCCTGATGAGGACAGGTTTTCAAAACGCTTTGTAAAGTCACATGACTTTTCTATCCTAAAACTAAAACAAAAGCCCCCAGATCCAGGCAGTGCTGGTAGCTATGCCATCATGGCTACATCATTTACTGTCTGTTTCCTCATCTGAAAAATGTGGGAGCAAGGCAAGATGACTGGGTGATCTCTAAGTCTCTGTCACCTGCTATGCTTCTATTATGCATATAAGACACATTTTATGTAAACCAAATACTATCGTTTGTAGCCACGTAATTTGGGGAAAATAATTTGGATGACACAAATTATTAGCAGTAGGAAAGAGTGACGGTGATGAAAATGATGGTAGGGCTCATTGTTAGGAAGGCAAGTTGTGGAGTTACAAAAATCTTTCCCTTACAGAATTTTCTTGGTTGGGTCGCAAACACACACACATATACAAAGACTTTGGTAAATTCTGCCTACAGTTTTTTCTTTAATTCAACAACTATTTATTGAGCATCTACTATGTTCAGGCATATTAGGCACTGGGAATTCAGCAATGAATAAAACAAACCCCTGCCCTCGTGGAGCTTATACTATATTAAGGAGAGATAGGAAATAAAGACATAAATAAGTGTTGAGAGTTTATACGACCCTATAACACATATTCCTGCCTTGGCATTCATTTTATGTGGCCACACTGCCTGCAGGGACCTTGAACTGACACCATACCCGCAGAGTCACAAGATCCTGATATGACTCCCCCAATTGTGATAAGCACTCTCCCCCATCTCCCAGGGCCTCTCCTTGTGCACCCCTTAGATTACACCAAAACTGTACTCTTTTGGGTTTGAATTGACCAATTCAGCCTTCACCTGGGAATCCCAAAGCATTCCACCCGAGGACCCTATTAAGGCATATGCCCTGGGTCCTGCCACACTCTCTCTACCTGCACCCTGACTCGACCTCTCCTCATGGCCCCTCTCAGTGTGTCATGTACCTCCTCCAGGACCTATGAGTAATAAGTTTCTCTATTTCACTTTCCCTGGTGGTTTTCGTTGAACACCTTGTGGCTCACCATCCAACACCCCAGGGCTCTACTTAACAAACGTTAACAAAGTCACAACAATAAGTAAAATATGGCGTATGTCAGTAGTGACAAATTCTCTGGAGTTAAAAAAGGAGGGTGGGGGGAGGAAGAAAGATGCAGAGGTCCAGAGGGTGGTGTAATTTCTACAACATAATGCACAATGGCCACAGAACCTGAGGGTGGAGGTGGCAGGGGGCAAGAGTAAGCCTTCCGGTAATCAGGGAGAGAGCAGCAAGTGCTGTGAAAAGTAGCTACCACACGATTCAGGAAAGGGAGGTGACCGCGCTTGTCACGAGGACTGGTGACGGTGTAATTGGGAAGTACTCTACTTCTCCAACTCAGTATCTTGTTACGAATTAATGATTTTAAAACAACTGGTTGTTTCACCAAACACCTAAAGCCTAATTGTAGTCGCAGACTATCTCCTGAAACACGGGCAAAACCCACAGACGTTAAGGATAATCACGCTTGAAAGGCTGTCTCCTAGGCAATACTGTTTCTCAAGACATAGTCTGCTATTCAACTTAACATTTTTCTTTTCAGCTTTCTCTCAGTCACTATTATTGGAAGTCAGAGGTTGGAAATTTGTAATCCAGGAAACCCCTCAGGGTATTTTGTGGGTTTAAACTGAGAAGTTGCCCAATTCCTGGAGGTGTCAAATTCAGGGAAGGGTGGGGAGAGAGGGCTCTGGGTTGAACCAGTCCTGATCCAGAGTTACTGAGGCTGACCAGGACGTGGGGTATAAAACAGAAAAAGGCATACTCTGGTCAAAGCTAGCTCCTAGGAAGAGGAGTTAGCCTTCATCTAAGATCGGTTTTGTCCTGCTGAGAGAGGCCTCCTTGCAACATGGATGGGGGCTGTTGGACATTCTTCAGCAGCGACCCTGTGGGGCAATAAGAAGCAATAGCAGTAGTGGACCGGTGTGATCGAGGTCAGTGTTCTGCTTCGTTGAGTGGAGCAGTTTTTTCCCCTCCTGTGGTCATCTTCTTAGCAGAGGTAACAAGGAAGCTACATTACTCACATCGAACAAATCCATATTTTCTCTAGTTAGGTTGGTGTAAACATTTCTTGGCTTTAAGCTCTCTTAACCTTCCCTTCCACAAACCACGCCATTCAGCTGATGTGTGTTCTCCAGCAAGCCTGCCAATAATACTTTGTAGTCAACTCTGAAATAAACTTTCATCCTGACTCCCTCTGTTTCCACAAGCAAATGACTCACTCAAATTTCAGATAAGAGGTGAGAAAAAGGTAAATGTGATTCTCTAAATGTCTCCTTTGGGTTCAGGGAACTCACTTTGTAGGGGCTAATTGTCAGAAAGTTTAATTGTTACCCTGCATCTCCACCTTCCCTCATGTAGCGCCATAGGTGCTAATAGTGAGAAAATTTGTGCCCCTGCTGTGCTCTCTTCATTAAGCTAATGGAACATTTTCCTCTCATTTTCTCCCTAGGGTGGCTGTAGGAGTACAACCTTATAATTGTTGCTCTAACTGTAATTGGAAGTAGTAGGAGTATATATAATCATGCTGTCTTTCCTATGTGGTAGTCGTTTATTTATGACCTATTGATAATAGGTCCCAGCCAGCAGCAGAAGACTGTGAGGATTACATTAGCATTTCCTCATAGGAGAGTGACTACTAAACAAAGACTATTGTTAACCAGAAAGAACACATACTAGGGATGGCCCATCATACCAAATACTGCAAATACTTGCATACCAAATACTTGCATCATTACTGCAAAGATTGGCCCCTCTGGGTATCATGGGTGTTTTTCACTAAAATTAGTGGAGACTTCATCTTACCTTTCTTTAGATATGTGAACTAAGCTCCATGAGTCTTTTGGGGAGGCTCTTGAAGGCCATTGCATACCTTCTTCAAAGTGATAGGGAGTTTTGTTTGGCCACTGAAGTCTTTAGAGTATAATGGGCCTAGAGAAAAACTCACAATTTAGCATCCACCACCCTGATTCAGGGCCACTGGGCTGCACTGAGTACAGTTTGCGGCCAGCAGGACCCTCCCCAAAAAAGGGAGGCTGAGATGCCCTGGGAACCTGTTAACCCAAATACAAATGAGGAGATTTGCTGAGGCACCAATATCTGTATTGTTACATCTTGACCTCTTACAACATACTTTGATGAAATAACCCTTTTACTATCTTTTACAAGATGTAACATTCTTCAGGACATTGAGTATTCTCTGAAAATTCTCCACAATTTGTGTGCTGCATTTGGTCTTTGGTTAAAGAGTAACTGAAGAGAACTTGCATGTTTACCATTTACTGTTTAAAATAGTTCTATTCAAGGACTGCCCTTTACTTTTGGACAGAAAGTATCTTCTAAGGTCAGTACACAGAGCTCATAAATGTATAAAATTAGGTTGGCATCCATGGGAACATAGCATTGTGTATTCTGCCCCCGCAAAGATACTGAACATCTAAGAATTTAATGCTGGACAGGATGCACAGTCAAATATCTGAATTGCTAAAATTTACAAACTGCAAAGAGGTATTGGTCAAATGTCTGCTATGTGGCAAGCACAATGCTAAGAATAGTCACAGATATTGTTTCATTTTATACTCCTGTAGCGGGCAGAATAATGACCTCCAAAGATGTCTGTGTTCTAATCCCTGAATCCTATAAGTATGTTATCCTATATGGCAAAAAGGACCTTACAGATGTGACTGAGCTAAGGATCATGATATGGGAAGATTACCCTGGATTATCTGGGTGGGCCAGTGTAATCACAAGGATCGTTGTAAGAGGGAGGCAGGAGGGTCAGCATTGGAAAAGAAGATATGACCACAGAAGCAGAAGTTGGAGTGATGTGGCCATGAACTAAGGAATGTGGGTAGCCTCTAGAACCTAGAAAAGGCAAAAAAAAAAAAAAAAAAAAAAAAAAAGGATTATCCCTCTAGAGACTCCAGAAAGAATACAACCCTGCTGACCCATTTCAGACTCTGACTGCCAGAACTATAGATAATTTTGTGTTGTTTTAAGCCACTAAGTTTGTAGTAATTTGTTATAGCAGCAATAGGGCACAAATACAACTCCCAACAGCTTTGCAAAACAAATTTATCTCCATTTTGCAGATGAGGAAACTGACGTTTAAAGGGATTTGAGAGGCTTAGTTCACCCTGCTTCCTCTCACAATGCATAGTGTGTAGATATTTTTGAGTGTAGCAGCTTTCTCTCTTGAAGCATGTGGGTTCTCCCAAGATTCTGAAAAAGCTGCAAGATGCATGAGCTGGATAACTCACTAACTGAATATCCACCCTTTTGTCTTCAATCATCATGTTAGATGATTTCTTAATGAGCTTAGCTGAGTTTTTTACTTTCTAAAAATTTGGCAGCGTTATGAAGATTAATTCAGCATTTCTGAAATCAGAGCTTCTTGCATTACTCTTTCTTTTGGCAAACATCTTCCTTTGTCTCATCATTTAAGTTTAGACTCTAAAACTATATCAGGAGTGAATAAACAGTGTGTGAGGGGAAGGGGCTTGATGTGTTTTCCCGTTTGTTATAGCAACTTTAATCAGGTAGGGTCTTAGAGAAGGATGTCAACTTCACGCCCACATAAATGGAGAGCAAACTTTTATATGATGAATGGTCATTTTCCAGGTCCCTAGCATCTTGTGGATCCCTGAGTTCTGCAGTAAGTCTAGATATAAATGCCTGAGCCACAGGGATTTGGATTTGTTCTGGTTTTAAGTACACTTGGCTCTATAGTAAATATGTGTTCACTGCCCATCATGCCAGCCTTGGGGGAATATTCCTCCCCTTTCTGTGTGGTACCAGTGAGGGCATCCTCACCATTCCCATATGACCTAGGCCTGGCCAATCAGAGTATTCTACCTCCTGACCACAATGATTGGTTCAGGGGTCAAGAAGGATATGTGACCCAAGATAGTCTAGACTTAACTGTCAGAAAAGGAAAGATGTTTTCTCTTCCTCTTTGGCAAGGTCTCAGGATAATATAAGCCTATGACTCATGCATCTTGTGGCCATTTTTCCTGAACTTTGAGGGTCAGCCATCTGCCGCAAGAGAGAATACAGCCAACACCCAGGAGCTGAGAGTTGAGAGTTAGAGAACAAAACCAAGAAAGTTCTGATTTATCCAGCCATCTCTTACTCTGCCCCCGGACTCTTCCAGTACATAAACCAACAGAACACATTTTTCAAACTTAAGTTAGTTGAATATGGATTTGTGATTAAAATAGAATATATTTTTAAATTTAAATTTTCAGAAAGGTGATAGCATAACTAAAGAAAAGGTATATAACAAAAGCCTCCTCTTCAGATTGTCCCATCTGCCCAGTTCCCACCCCATAGGTTCACAGTAGTTATGAAATTTTTACATAACCTCTGGATTTATTTCATGTTTATACAAGCAACTATAAAAATATATCTCTATTTTCCTCTACTTTACCACAAAAAGTGTTATATTAGAAATATTGTTCTCCACCTTGGCTTTTCACCTAATGATATATCTTATCAATCTTTTCCTATCAATGGTGAGGGAGCTTCTCTACTCCTTTATGAGGCTAGATAATATTACAGGATCCATTTTGATCAGAAGGACCTTGGAAAAGCAGGTTGGTTTTGAGGAGTTGGGCCAGCTCTATATGAGAAAACTGTAGGTCCTTGGCAAGGATTTCTAGGTCCATTTTTTCACATTTCCTTTTTCATATCTTAACAAGCTTACTATTCCCCAAAGATCAACATCAAACTTTAGGGTTACATTTGCTGTGAAAATTATGAATGACCCTATATAATCTTGAAAAATGAACCCAGGGCAAATAGAAGACTGTGGCTTAGATTGTAAATTGGAGACCTGCAACTCAATTTGGTTCACAAATACGTTTTCTTTGAACAGTATTTTAAAAAGAGTTTTAACTACTTGCTAATGTTTAAAACTTTTAAATTGGGCTATTTCATATTAATATTTTAGTATTTCATTTTTTATATTTCATTTTTTGTTCAATTATGGATTCATGGCTATTTATTTTATACTATGGCTCATACATCCAATACTACCTTATTTATTTTGTTGCCTACATTGTTCCAGGTTTGTCTGTTAGTAGTTTTTTCAGGTTGCTTTTTATTTCCCTTTGACATGCCTCATTTTGTTTGTTTGTTTGTTTCTTTTTGTTTTCTGAGCAATTCCTCACTCTCTGGCACTACAGGATGCTCCAGATTCATGCTGAATATTTTCTGCCTCAGTCCTATAATCAGCCATTTTTCCAAGGAGCCTGGTTCCTTTTATTAGAGAATGTCACATACCCCTAGTTTACTGCTGTGATTCTTCTGTTTTTTTTTTATGACTCCACCCCCTTGTCAACTTAAGAGCTATTTGAAATATCAGGGAAAGAGAAAGATACTGTGAATTTTCCTCAGGATTAATGTAAACTTTATTTTAACATCTGACTCCAGCTTCCTACAAGACAAAAGACTGTATTAGTTGTCCCTTATCTTGGAAAAACAGTACTAGAAACTGGAATTTTCAGTCTTCACCTCGTACCCTTAGAAATATTATTTAACTAACATTTTACAATCCATCTGAAGAATGCTAAACAGGTATTCCAAGAATTAGATTAAGTGATATTAAGTATTTTAAGAGCAGGAGCCTCACAAATATATAAGATCGTTAGCATTCTTAGTCTTTGCATTTTTATTAGGAATAGCTAACAGATTTTATAAATCCCATACCCTGAGTTATTCAGTATGTGCATAGCTAGTGTCATTTTTTTAACTTATCTTAACGTGGAAAAAAAGATGTTTTTACTCTACACATAAAGTGAATAACCAACACTATAACTAAAAAATTACTTCAGAAAGGGGCAGTTAACTTAGTCTGAAATCTATACTATATAAATGTGAATGCAAAGTTAACTGTATTTTTTTCCAAAAAACTACATTTGTATTTACAGATACAAGGCTCAACTCAACTGTCTGTGTCAAATGACATAATCTGGTTATTAGACTTATGATGGGATTTAAACATTTTAATGAAAGGGAAAAAATAAAATATTCTTTTGTGTAAGTTAAGTTTTGCAATTCAAAGGATTTGTTCATTTGGGTCTCCAAGTTCTTCTTTTCAATGTTTGAGAGTCTTGAAGGTAGTGTCTTGGCTTCAAAGCCTTTTGCTTTGAATCTAACTTTTACTTTGAAACTAACCAAAAAGAAACTAAGTATATCAGAACCATACCTAATCCCGTAGGAGTCAGCATTGCATCAAGTTTATTAAAATTAAAGACTTCTTTTTTTTTTTCTCCTCCCCAAATAGGCATCTGGTAATAAAAGGCAAATCAGCTGGGTTAGGATAAAACAGGCAATGTTTTTCCTTCACTAGTTCATTTAGAAAAGTCGGCTTGCTAACTGAGAAAAATTAATGAATTTTACTTGTATTAAAATAATGGTGATTGCTTCATGGCAACAGTGTGCTCATTTGAGAAAGTCATTACATTTACGTATTGTGTTTTCATGTAAATACTTTTGCCAAAGTGTATTAGCAAGGAATATAATATTATGGTTCATGGTTCATGTAGTATCTGAAAAGAATAATTGTATAACTAATCAGTGAAAACAAAGTAAATGTTCCTCTTGGGTTTGTATAATAAAAATGGAATTAAAATTATTCAGGCTCAAAAATGCAAATATAATGCATCTCTACCAGCAGGAAAATAAAATTTTAAAGGCAAAACTTGTATGTGAAGATGCGTGTTTCAATTCTTCTGAAAGTCTTTGTTTGATTCTAGAACCGATCTCATCAAAATTTACTTCATGCATTTTATAAAGTAATCAAATATTTCACTGTTTTAAAAATAATAAAATTATCATTCCTTCTCCTGAACAAGTTCACTGATATTCAGAACACATTCTGGGGAAGATTAATGCTAATCAGTGTAGTGGTAGCAACCAAAGTAGCACTTTAATGTACTAAACAGTAATATAAGATTAAATTCCCAGTAAACTCAAGAGCAAATAACCAATATTAATTTAAACAGATTAAATCCTGGGAAAGGGCAAAGGTTAGCAATGATTTGAAGCGATAACCAAATTCTATTGAGAACAATAGGCCTTGTATTAGACAACAGCAACCCCTACCGGAAGCTTGAGGCTGCCTGGGCAGGCATTCTTGGAGGCTGCAAGGAAGGATGGGTAGGGAGAATGGATTTGTGAAGATGCTCAGACCTCCACCTGGCAGGTGGAGCCGCCATGGAATTCATGTGCATCAATCCCCAAATCATTTCTTCTCTAGTACTGCGTATAATTACAGTCCTCATGTTCATCACCTAGAAATTTTAAAGAGGAAGAAATTGATTCAGAATGTTTTATTAGTAAATATTTAGAGTGCCCTTTTTTAAAAGAAAGCTAAAATTCTGTGATAAATACCTGACATGAAAAAGCAGTATCTGCTCTGGCAAGGATTTTAATTAAGCTTCCTTGGAATTTCCCCCACAGTGCTCAAAATTGTTCCTGTCCTTAGTAGAGAATGTTTTGGAGGGTGCTTTGATCTGACACCCCAACAAGTATGCATGGTGGCTAAATTTATACATCTGTATACATAAACATACATACACACACACACCCATATATACAAACAGCGTGTTATCTAAGGTTCAAAGTGGAACCGAGAGAAGCCTGGGTAAGATGGAAGGTCTTCACCATCCGCTTGGCCCTTCCTGTTCAGGTTTATGGCTTTTTTTCCCATTATTCTTTGGGTGAGTAACCATCCTTAACAAACACTTACAAGAAGAAATATGAAAACTTTTAAGAAACGGTAAAAGGCAATAATTTGACAAACAGACTAGTCATCTATAAAGCATCTTCTTAAAATTAATGTGAAATGCCCAACAGTATTTTGAATTCAGCAATTCAAATAAATCAAATATTTAAACTGGCTTATGTTACATAACTAAAGGAAACCTCCGTCAAGCTGACTTGCTAAAACATGTTTAAATGTCACAAGCAATAAGTATAGTGATCAGAGAAATACGCTGAAGAAAAATCAGGAGTGATCATTTTAACAGACGGGGACAGAGTCATAGAATGGAAGAAAGAAGGAAACAGAAGCAAGGACTCAAACTAGGCTTGGCTTGAATAGAAGCCTAAATTACTGTGGGAAGCAATCATAGAAACAACTCACAGCTTTGCTTTACTTTCTGAACAACCATCCCACCACCTCCAGCACCACATACTTTAGTTTCATGACTAACTTGTAAATGGTTTTTATAAAAACCTACCGGGGACGCATTACACAACCAAGTGGATCCTGTCTCAGAGACCATGTTCACGTTTCCAGTCAGAGAGAAGAAGCAGACTTTCCTTAGAATTTTTGAAGTGCTTGGAGGAGGCCAGGGGCAGCTGAATTGGAAACACTTTGTTTAACCCTCCTACCTGAAATACAGAGTAACATCATTTCAGAAAGGAGTCAGATATCTCCTGGGAGCTGTCTGCAGGTGGGAGCGTTTATTTCCTGAGGCTAGAAGCACTCAACACATTCCTCAAAGAAACAAGATCAAAAGTGTTTGAAATTACAAGTGCTTGAGGGAGGCAACTTAGTAGCTGGAAAAAAAAACGCTGAGTCAGGACAGAGGAGCCCAGGATCGTACCCTAGCTGTGTGCCCTTGAGAGTCATTCAAGCTCCCTGTGCCTTAGTTTCCTCATCTGTAAAAACAAAGACATTTGACTATTTTTCCAGCTTTGATGGCAAAAGAAATTTTAATGAGGATATAGGGTTCAGACGAGACACGACCTCGCAGTGTTTCATAAAACCATCATTGTTCAAGAAGAGAATGGGTCCACAGAATCAAAGAACTAGAATTAGTGAGCATCTTCCCTGCATTCACTCATTTATCTATTCTTCAATAGGTGTTTATTAAGGATAAATTTATTATGTGTCAGAATCCAAACAGGAAATGGAGTACAAATTTGCCTAAGACTCAATCTCTTCCCTCAGAGAACTTGCGGCTTAGTGGGGAAGAAAGACAAATTTGTTTTCACAGCACAGGGCAGCGAATCCTCTGCTCGCATATGCCACAGTGGTGTAAGAGCATGTCTGGAAGATTTCAACCAAGGAGTCAAGGTTGAAAACTGTCACCAAAGGTTGCCTGGAGCAGCAACACCCAAGTCCCCCCTTAAATCATGAACAGGAGTTAGCCACGAAGAAAGAAGGAAAAAGGGACATTTTTGGCAAAGTGAGCAGCCTTTGAGCTAAATCCCGGAGCAGGGAGAGAAAGTGGCAGGTTCAGGGAACTGCAAGCTGTTCAGTGTGGCTGCAGAGCAGGGGTGTGGCCAGAGAAGGGGCTGCAGAGAGAGCAGGAGTGAGCTGCTGAAGGACAAAGCACATTCTAGCCAGGGTGAGAGTAGGGGTGGGAATAGGACAGAATAGACAGGGGTTTGTTAAAACTGGTGGCCAGAAGACTAGTTAAGAGCCTGTAATAAAGGTACATACTAAGGCCACAGCAGTGGAAAGGCAGAGAGGGGAAGAAATTTGCAAATCTTTATAAAGTAGAATTAGCAGGGTTTGGGGGTTGCTTGCGTTTGGGCGTGAAGAAGAGGAAGATGTTGAGGATGACTTCCAGATGTCTGGCTTGGATGGCTGGTGCCACTGACAGCAATGCAGGATGGAGATCAGTTTGGGTGGGGGGAAATGAAGAAATCTGTCGGGGCCCTGGGTTAATGAGGAATTCAGATGGAGATGTTTTTAGGAGTTCTAGAGGACAAAGGAGAGATTAGAGCCAGAGATATCGATTTGGGAGTCACCTGGAGCACTGTTCCAGAATCATATCCTCATAGCTCAGTGCCCAGAGAGGAACTCTCTTCTCCCGTCTTCCACCCACTTCCCCAACCAAGTACTGAAAAGTCCTGTGGAAGAATTCTGCTGGACTTTCATGATACACCCAACCCTGTGGTCAAGAGAGTATGTTGCCATGATTGGCAGCCTCTACTAGGACCATTTACTCAGATGGATTATTTCCCAAAGAATATGAGTGCTGTGCAAAGCAGCAAATGTCCCCAACACCCCTCTTTCCATCATTCATTATCTTCTGGTAAGAACTCATTCTCATGACCACATCCTGAAAATTTATAATTCTGGAACTCGTCCACACCAGAAATTCCATTCTCCCATCACTGCCTTTTCTCACCTCACATGTCTCCATCAGCCTCAGTCTCATACTCACACTTAACCTAATCTTCAAGTTCATCAAGGACTCCAGTCTGCAGTCCCTGCCCATCTCCCCATTATACCATCCTCCTCCCAGCTTTACTTCCTTCCCTATCCAGTCAGGACCACACAGGTCATCATTTTTGGTCTGATTGTAGGTTCATACAGGATCACAAGAAACAGAAGACACTGACCAGCTTGAGGATGGACCACGACCATCCTGAATTGTCTTTTGGACTCAGACCTGAATGTTCACATACTCCGTGATATGTCCTCCCCCAAACCCCTAGTTCAGATGATGCTCAGCTTATTGGCCCACAACTACCTCTGCATAGCACCAAACAAAGTTGTTTTAAAGTGTTTTAAAGTGAGGTTGAGTTCTTGGCCAAATCCTCTCCTCCTAGGAAATTTGGAAGTGCCAGTGAAAGTTACCACAATTATAAAATGGCAGCTTCACTGTGCCATCAGATAAATCCACAGTTCCTGGACTTGATGAGTTACTCCATTTATTTTCTTTTTCATTAAGTAATCAATAAATATCTGTCAAGCAAATATTTCAAGATATATCCATAGCCTTTAAATTTTTTATTCTGTAAGCATTTTAATAAATAGACTAAAACCTTTTTATTCTCTCTGCCAAAGTGCCCAACCAACAGGGACCATTGATGAATATGGTGATAAAGAAAAATAAAGTTACCCAGTTACCTAGAGTTAACTAGTGATATCCACATAAAATGAACAGCCATCTGAAGAAGTAAACCAAGACTCTGTCTATAAGTGTGTGACTTAAACCCCACAATTAGAAATCCCCACAATTCCAATCAAGGTGATCTGGAAATTGTGTTTAGAAAGGGTAAACTTGTATAGTGAATTATATGGTACTAAAACTGGAGATAGGCTGTATGAAATGTCCAGGAAAGAGAGTGACCTCTCTGAATAACAAGGCTACATACATCTCATCTGATTCTGTTTGTTAGTAAACTTGTGATTTTCTGTGGGCAGTTGTTGTTTGACTATAAAAGGAGAAAATACTGGTTGTGCAGATGGAAATGCGCCATCTCCCTAGCAGTTATATTTCTCATTGCCGATTAAAATTTTGGTATTAATTTAGCCATCTCTACCGTGAGTTTAGTTATGTGAATTGGCATGTCCAGATGCTGACTGCATAGGTTGTTGCAGGTTCTGCAAAGCATCAGGTTTGAAAGTCATGGAGAAGTAAATGCCGCCTTGTGGGACCCTCCGGCAGAAGGCTTGCTAATCCCTCCAGTCATACACTTGAACAGGATCCCTACAGGGCACCTTCTGTAGTATTCGAAGAGGAACCCCAGTTGATAAGTCAACAAATAATTGTTGACCACACTAAACTTAGGTGTGGTTGTTAGTGAAAATGATAATTCCTATTTGTTGAATGTCTACAATATGCCACAAGTAGCTGTAGGTAATTTATGGAGGTACACAAAAAAGTATGTAAAAATTTTCCCTTGAAACCTTATTTATAACAGTGTGCTATGGACTGAATATCTGTACTCCTCCAAACTTCAAATGTTGAAGCCCTAACCCCTGGCATTTGGAAGTGGGGCCTTTGGGAGGTGATTAGGTCAGGAGAATGGGACTCTCATGAATGGGAGTAGTGCCCTTATAAGAAGAGGCAAGAGAGCTTGCCCTCTCTTTCTCTCTACTCTGTGCCATGTAAGGATACAATCAGAAGGTGGCTGTCTGCAAACCAAGGAGACACTGCACACTCTCACCAGACACTGAATTTGCTGACACTTTGATCTTGGACTTCCTAACCTCCAGAACTGTGAGAAATAATAAATATTTGTCGTATAAGCCACCCACCCTATGGTAATTTGTTATAGAAGCCCAAGCTAAGACAGTGAAAAACTAGAATTAACCTAAATATTCAACATACAAAAATAAAGTACAGTCCCAATTGGTAAAAACATATAAATGAAAAGACTGAAGAGCTACACATGAAAACATTAACAGCCAGGATCAGGTGCCCTTTTTTCTTTATCATCTGCTATTTTCGTTTATTTATTTAAATTTTTTCTGCAGCAAACATGTATTTTATAATTGAGAAGTTTTCATTCACTGTTAAATCACAAAAAGAAACTTTAATATGACTGTGTAAGTCTTCAGAATCTTTTTAGATTTTATTATTTCAAAGGAACGTAGGAGTTCTTATAAAGTTTACATTGAAATTTTAGATGGAATACAGTTAGACTGTCTTTTAGGCTTACTGAAGACTTCATTTGTCGTTCTGCTTGCTCAGAGTTGGTCTCTCATTCAAAACAAAACCAGTAGAGCAGCATCAGCCCAATTTTGCTTCGTTACCATAGCAACATAATAGTGACAAAAGCATGCAGCTCCTTCCCTCCCTCTCACATATGTGCACTGTTACTGTCTCTCTTCCATCTTTCATTCATTGCCATTTTCTTCCATCCAGTTTTCTTCATCGTTTTTCGTATGTTGGCTACCTTCCTCACCCCAAAATTTATGTGTGGCAAAGAGTCTATGTGGTTCATCAAAATGCCCTAAATTCTAAATGCCAATTTCTCTGTTTTTACTCTTCAGGGATCCTGCTGGTCAACCATGAGTAAGGAATAGTTATAGTTTCCCTGGGAAGCCCGTCTAATTCATACTTCTGAACACTAGTAATTTCAATATTCAGACTTAATTCAAATGAGCCCTTAGGCAGAGGAGAGAACGCATATTGGGGGAGCTACTAGCAGTAACTGAGTTTAATTGGACTTTGTTCCATTCCCCTGCTCTCACCTCCCCCCACAGAAATACACAATAAATTCACTATTGATTTTGGTAGTTGAGAAGAGATGGGACTATATAACAGGAGCCATCACAGACAAACATTTCAATTGCACTTAAAATATAATTAAGGACATGGACACTGTTATACTCTATGCATAGGGTGTACAGGTGACCTTGCCTACCAACTTTACTCTGGACCCCCCTTTTCCTACACCCCTTCTTCCTTCCTATGAATTCTGACTTCTTTCAGGTGTCTCCCTCTTCCAGGAAGCCATGTCGTTCAGGAGGGGCTAGCACCAGCTCCAAGCCTAGATGGTGAGTCTTGATTGATATAAGTTAATTATCATGGCACCATTCTTTTGTCAGGTTTGGCCTAGGCATGGGCAAGCAATGCTTTTTTTTTTTTTTTTTGCGGTATGCGGGCCTCTCACCGTTGTGGCCTCTCCCGTTGCGGAGCACAGGCTCTGGACGCGCAGGCTCAGTGGCCATGGCTCATGGGCCTAGCCGCTCCGCAGCATGTGGGATCTTCCCAGACCGGGGCACGAACCCGTGTCCCCCGCATCGGCAGGCGGACTCTCAACCACTGCGCTACCAGGGAAGCCCAAGCAATGCTCTTTTGGCCAATAAAACATAAGGTGAAGTCTAGGACTTCCCTGGCGGTCCTGTAGTTAAGACTCCGAGCTTCCACTGCAGGGGGGGTGCAGGTTGGATCCCTGGTCAGGGAATCCCGCATACGGCGCAGTGTGATCAAAAGAAAAAAAAAAGTCATAAGGGGAAGTCTGCTGGTGGCTCTGAGAAAGGTTGCTGAAAGGTACAAGAACGTGGCAGTGAATGTTCCACTCAGTCCATAGGCAAAACATTTTGTAGACACTAAGTACAGGTTTTTTTTAATGTAATTGTTTTTGAAGATATCTCTCTGAACAATTCTTAAACTGGGTATGCATAATATAGCAATGTGTATTCATATATCTGAACTATTTATAAACTTCAAGCATAGTAAACTGAAAATTATCAAAGTTTAAAAAAATTTATCTTTGGCCTGACACAGTTTGCAAGGTGATAGCTTTTTGTCTAACGTAAATGTAGTGGAAAGACCAGAAGCTGTTCACGAATAATAATAAAGGAGAATTTCATGCACAAATAAAAATTGAAAAAGAATGGAATTGTTAAAAACCTTTATCAACGCATTCATGCTGACAGCACCATCATAAAGTGGTTGAAATATTTGTTGTCATCAAGAAATTGTGAATCGATGAAAAGCCAGGTAGGCACATAGAAAGAGCTTAGCTGCACTAAGAAGACAGTCTAGGGTCCTGTGGGGAGAGGCAGCGCGCTGTGCAGAAGGTCAGGGAGTCCAGGGGAGTCTGCTCTCAGGAACGCCAGGTTGTCACCTAGAGAAACAGCATCTCCCTTATTACCCCACCGTGCTTTTCTGCCACACATCAAACACCAGATGGACAGCCAGCTGTCAGAAAACACTGTAACACTGTCCGCTTGCCTCCTAAATGGGAGTATAGTGTGTGGAAGGTACCGTTTTAAAGTCTTGTACTTTCATGTGAGAAGTGCTTGTAAGGCAGCAGGAGCTCGGGGTAGGGGTTATGTGTTGCAAAAATGTCCAGAAACATCAAACGTTACGCTGTCTGCAGAAAGGTAGGCTCCAGCTTTAGCTGCTGATTCTTTGGCTCAAGCTGAGTCAAGCAGTACACAAAGAATAGACAAAAGCCGGCAAACGACGGGCAGTCACCATGGGGTATGACAAACCAGTGTCGGCTAACTCCGGACATTGTTCCTTCTCCGTGGAAGAGTGGCTGCACCTGCGTCCAGCTGAAGCTTGGCCACATCTCCTCCTCTGGACACCTGGAAAACTCTCCACAGCAAGAAGACAGGACCCTGGTCACTGAAGGTCCTTGTTTCTCGACAAGAAACATATTTGAATATTTATTCAGATGGAGATTTTATTCCTCAGGCTTCACAACTGTTTAAAATAATTTCTTCTGGGCTTCCCTGGTGACGCAGTGGTTGAGAGTCCGCCTGCCGATGCAGGGGACACGGGTTCGTGCCCCAGTCCGGGAAGATCCCACATGCTGCGGAGTGGCTGGGACCGTGAGCCATGGCCGCTGAGCCTGTGCGTCCGGAGCCTGTGCTCTGCAACGGGAGAGGCCACAACAGTGAGAGGCCCGCGTACCACAAAAAAAAAAAAACAAAAAAACAAAAAAAACAAAAGAATAAAATAATTTCTTCTTCAATAAGCAAACCCAAGTGCAGTCTCCTTTTTCTGGAGGCATATGGAATTAGCCATGTGCCTCTAATATTAGCACTTACATCTCTCACAAAACCCTTTGACAACCCAAACAAGTCACTCTTTCAATTACCCATTTACTGTTTACTGTAATGCTAATCCTCACAGACCACACTTTTGAGTGTCTTCTGCCAGCTGTCATGGTATATCAACTTTTTAAAAATATCATTGTTTTCTTCAATAAGAAAGTAAAAAGAAAAAGCATTTTCTTTCATCTAGTATTACGGATGTCAAGCATAATAAGATATTTATGGATCTTAAGAGCTGTCTGCCCATAGGATTCATTTCTCCAATGACATTTCTTTTATTTCTTTTTATAAATTTATTTATTTATTTATTTTTGGCTGCATTGGGTCTTCGTTGCTGTGCGCAGGCTCTCTCTAGTTGCAGCAAGCGTGGGCTACTCTTCTTTGCAGTGCGTGGGCTTCTCATTGCGGTGGCTTCTCTTGTTGTGGAGCAGGCGCTCTAGGCGTGCAGGCTCAGTAGTTGTGGCTCGTGGAGCACAGGCTCAGTAGTTGTGGCACACGGACTTATTTGCTTCGCAGCATGTGGGACCTTCCCGGACCAGGGGTTGAACCCGTGTCCCCTGCATTGGCAGGCGGATTCTTAACCACTGTGCCACCAGGGAAGTCCCCAATGAACATTTCTTAAATGTGTATAAAACATCCTATTACATAAGAAGGAGTTACCCATTATGCTTTCCATTTTATGGAAAAGGAAATAAAGACCAGTTGCATGATTTCTGCAGATCCTTACCATCCTTTCTGCATTGGGGACATGAGAAATTCCAGGAATACGACCCATTAAATGATTTAATTGCTATTATATTGTCATTTATCAGTGTAGAAACAGTATTGAGAAACCTGCACATTTCAAGCCTTTATAGAAAGCAAAATTGTGGAAAGAAAAAACACTTCTTTCACCACTTCTTCTTTTGGATTTTCTCCTGTGTCAATTGTAGGATAAGAGCGCTGACCGCTGTTCACAGCTCCAATGTAATCCTGGGCATCTCTAAGACAGGCGCCCCCCGGGCGGGAGATGTCTAGGGGTGGGTGAAGCCCTCAGCATGCTGAAAAAGCAGACACAAAGAAAACTGTCATGTTAGGCTTTCTTTCCTATTTGTAGTTATATGGTTGGAAGATCCTCCTTTGGGTCAAGTATCTGTCCATTTCTACACAAGAACATGGCTGTTTTTATGTTCATAAAACACTCTCTTCAGAAGTTGACCTTCAAATATCCTTGAAGGTAGAAAGGCAAACAAATGTGCTGTTGTTCGCTTAGATGACACAGGGCACCTCCCAATGTTTGGTCTAATCTGCTAATACCCTGTAGCAGGTGGAAACAGTCAAAGAATTCCCACAGGAGCCATTTTCTCATTTGAACAAGATGGAAATGGCACTGGATTAAGTTCAAATATCACCTTTGACTATAACATGTAAAGACAGTAAAGAAGTTTATAGTACTGTGGCGACCACCCTTGCAACAATTACTATCTCTTAAAATCCACTCTTATAGCCTATTCCCACAACTTGTTAAGAAAATACAGTGTGAAAGGGCTAAGAGCATAGATATTTCATAGTAGATCTAGTAATCCACATATTTAGCAAGTCATCCACAGAGTCCAATTCAAAAAGATAAAACAAGTCAAAATGACACTGTGTTTTTTCATGGTCAATCACACATTTCCTCAGCATGAACTATAACAGTCATCGTGAGACATGCAAGGGGCACCAATGGCAGTGGTGGAAGCAAAAGTCTCTGGCCGATACAAGTCAACATTTGCCACAAATAATTTCCATGGAAATTCATGGTTGGGTAATTTGTACACAAGATGACATCAAGAATAAAGTAGTAGATAATCTGGTTTCTGAGTGCAACTAAACAACTGAACATATAGAGAATGCACAAATCTTGAACAAATATAGTACTGATGAGATTATAAGTTCTTCTAACTTGTACAGTCATACCAGCCAATAGACTCAACACAGATGTTCTAAGATTTTATAAACCAATAAATCTGGAGAAGTAACTGATACCACTGTCCCAGTAAAAACATCACAAAAATAAATAAGATGTTTGGGCAGAGGAAATGTTAAATGAAGAAGTGTAAAAATAAGACAAGTAATCATCTTGGTAGGTCTGGTTTCATGTAGACTGGTGACTCATTTTAATGACAATTCAGCAGATAGTATCTTAAGGATATTTCTATGCTAACAACAACTTATTAAGTACATACTGTTATACGTAATTTACAGCTGTTTCAACCAAGGAATAGTTGTAATAAAAACATGAAAGTATAGAATATAGTGTTTCTGATGTCTTAAAAGAAATCAGAGCAAACAGATACGGCCTTTATCATAAAGCAAACACAATTGATTTTAAACTTGATTCCTTACTGAATCTTTATTGTCTCTGCTCCATGTTATGTTCTGAGTGAAAGGTACAAATTAGGGAAATACAGGAAATAGTCTGAGTAGTATCGATACAATACATCTGGTGGCAAAACAATATGATCGGTATAATAAAACAAAGAAGAATATGTCATAGTTACCAAGGAAGACTTTAAGTGGTCCTTTGCAATGGGAGAAGGAAAGAAAACATGAAAGAATTCTGATCATGAGGATAAAGATTTTCCTGAAGCAGCATATTTCCCAGAGGATAAAACAAGGGAAAGCAGAGACAGTGAGACAGGAGTTAATCAAAGGAGCAACATTTGAAAAACAACTTAGGTTAAAAAAAACTGGTAGAAGAGTTTTTGGATATTTGGTTAGTTTTTCTTCAGTGGAAAGAAAATTTTAATTATGTGCAAATGCGTGAGGTATAAAAAAATTCATTATTTAAAAATTGAGAATAAAATAATATAGCAAATGTGAAAACACTTTGATAAACAAAAAGAACTAGACAACTGCAAAGTGTTATTTTGCATTCTGTGACATTTTCCATGATATTTTGTATTCATGAAAATGCTTGTCTTGCTATGACTAATAATTGTCAATAACAATGTGATGCTGTAGGTAATTGACAATAATGTTTGAACATATGTTTGTCATTGATGTTAAAGTCAATATAAATTTAATTGTTCTATTACAATTATAGAATAAGATGTTTTTCTTTGTATATGCTTAATTATGCACTTATTTTCAGTTTTCCCTCATAAGGAGTATTAATTTCAGTCTTTTTTTTTTTTTTTGCGTTACATGGGCCTCTCACTGCTGTGGCCTCTCCCGCTGCGGAGCACAGGCTCCGGACGCACAGGCCCAGCGGCCACGGCTCACAGGCCCAGCCGCTCTGCAGCATGTGGGATCTTCCCAGACCGGGGGACGAACCCGTGTCCCCTGCATCGACAGGCGGACTCTCAACCACTGCGCCACCAGGGAAGCCCTCAATCAGTCATTTTTAAAAATTGCTTTTACTTGCTCCATAAGAATGAAACTCAATGACCATAATTTTGGTAATTTTTAAAGTATTATAGGGAATTAAAAGTATAAGAAGGATCTTATATATTAATATATCTTTTCTTACTTTGACTCCCAACTAAGCTCCCATCTTATAATTTTTTTTTAATTTATGAAAATGTAGAGACTGTACTACCAAAATATACAATTTCAACACATTTACACATGTTTTTACTTCCAGGTGAGAAATGAAACTGTATTGCTGAGAAAATTATTAGAAATTTGAACTATATCTCAGTTGTGATTGCCTTAAAATCAATACCATTTTATTTGAACAAACAGCAGCAAAATTCATTAAGATAGTACCCTAGCAATTCAGGATGCATTATAGCTCAATTGTGAATTTGTTAGATCATTTGGACAAATTGTTTCAACAATTTCCACTTCTGCCTCGTGTAAGTATAATAAGCATAATCATCGTTGTTGGATGCTATGACTTTGAAGAAAATGCTTTTAGAAAAACTTTCGAGATCCTTAAGTATCTAATACAAGAGAGGAAAGATATAATTTACAAAAGTAGTATTTGTCAACAGGCAAGCTTTTATCTCATGTCTTTGAAAGCACACCCATATCCCTATAAGGGTAGCATTCACGTACAACTTCAGAGGAACACAGTACTTTATGAAATAAAATCCAGGATAGGCTTTTAAAAATAATAAAGAGATTGGGGAATAAAGCAGATGAACCAATTTAATTGCCTGAATCCTGAGAACTCTTTTATTCATCCCACCTAGTGTCTAAAACATGCCAATGCCATGGATTTCTTTGTTGACCTCGTTTTGAATTTCCCAAGTGAAAAACATACCCGAGAAGCAAAATTCAATTTAGAACTAACTACTGCGAGAGCCGTGGATATGACTGGTCATGTTAAAACAACGGCAGGCTTCTGCCCATGTGTGTGGGCCACCCTGCCACCCCTCACTGCACCCAGTTGTCCCAGGGATGATGTTTCCATGGCTATCATCTACCACCTCTCTGCACCTGCAGCCTTATTAGACAAAAACTGCTGTTTCTGAGTAAAAGAGTGCTTGCAAAGCCACATAATTACCTTTCGTGGCTTCAATTTCTAAGAATTTGATCCCTAGGTAAAAACAGCCATTTACCTGTCTTGATAGGTCTTTTTTTTTCAGATTTATTTCTAATGATTTTTTACATTATTGGATATGCTACCCTCTCCTCCACAATGTACACCCTCTTTCCAATAGCTTTTGTCTAATTCTGCCATAAACCTCTGCTAACACGATCACCTGTTTGTAACTAGCCATTCCTTTTTTCTGAATGTTCTTTAAGACAGACAACCCCCCAAGAATACACACAGCTGGCTAAAAGTACACCATCGGGTGATCATACCACAGGCAGAAACTGCTAAGAAATACCAGAGGTTAAAAGGAAATTCTGCTTTTCAGACCCAGTAAGATAAGAACTGTCTTAGAGTAGCACAGAATTAGCAGATGTTAAGCCTCGGGTCATTGCTAGAAGATGTATTCCAAATCATTGACCTTGGGGAGCTCATCAAATTTACCAGAATAACTTGGTCTTTCAGTTCTGCCTGGTGCATCCCGAAGAAAAGAAATTAACTACAGATTAGGTTTGGAACTAAAAGAGATTTGTAGATTCACAATGCTTGCCTGTGTCTAGTAGCTTTAAGAGGTAAGTTTCCTTTTGTTTCAAAGATTATTATTAAGCAATTTTAAATACTTCTTTTATCAAAATCAGATCTCCTTTTAAAAAGTGCAACATGAAGTTTGTTGATTAACAGAGTACTTTTTAAAAATTAAAATATTTCTTTTTTATATTTTAAGTATAAAAAACTAATGATTTTTAATTTGTGCCTTCAGCTATTCGTGTTGTGTTAATTTAAACTGTATAGAGTTAAACTGTATAACTGCCATGCTCCTAACAGGCAATTTTATATCACAGAGAATGACATTTCCAGTTTGCAATAAGTAGATTCCCTTCTCAGGTCCAGAGTCTCATACTGCTTATAAAGATGTGTAAAAAGGATTTTTTAGTTGTGTTGAGCTGTGTGCATTGACATTAATAATATGAGAAGGTGGGAAATAAATTTTCCTGATTTATGCAATATCCTCTTAATATTTCTGGAGGATAAAACTAGTTATATGAAGGCTGGGGGATAATGAGACAGATTCCTGAAATTGCAATTATCAATCAAAATATCAATTATAAAATATCAGTTATGACAGTACCCCTGCAACCACTTCCAGAAAATAAACAATATCTCTGTCTTCAAGCCACCTCAGTGTCTTAAGAGGCCTCGCATGCTAGCTTTTCCACTTTCCATTTAAGGCACCGTGATGATGGGCACTTCCTCACTGAGTGTCTAATTCACTGACACTCAGAGCATCAAGTCAGGAAATTTGTTGACAAGTGACTCAATGTCACAAAGTTAGGAATACTGTAGCCTATGGGGACCTTTTTAACTTTCCAAACCCAAGCATTCTCCAACATATTCATTTTTCATTGAAGATAGGTGGAGTTCCACATTCACATCCTTTAAACCTCTCGGCTCCATAAATCTCATAGTATTTAAGTGGCAAGCGACTCAACTCATATTGTACCACAATCTAGATAGTTCAAGGGGCTCTTCTAGTGTGGTTATTCTTTCCTCCTTCAAGTTTCCTAAAGAGGAAGGGGAGGAACTCATATTTACTGATGTGCTTGTGGGACTCTACTAGGTACTTGC
Source organism: Phocoena sinus (assembly GCF_008692025.1). Taxonomy (NCBI): domain Eukaryota; kingdom Metazoa; phylum Chordata; class Mammalia; order Artiodactyla; family Phocoenidae; genus Phocoena; species Phocoena sinus. The sequence goes on from NC_045764.1 coordinate 134,344,031, forward strand.
AAATTCGTTCTGTTTTTGAGTGCTTATTATATATGATACACTATATGAAGCTCTAGGGATACAGTGGTGAACTAAAAGAAATAAGCCAGACACCAAAGGCCACATATTGTATGATTCCATTTATATTCCATTTAGTTCTTACAACAGCCCTGTAAGGTAGATATTGTTAGTTCATATATTACAAATAAAATTGAACTATCTAAATATTTTAACTCATAAAAATATTAAAAATTAAGTCATTTTACTGTGTATTTAAAAGGAAATCTAGTAAGTATATCTTTTTCTATGTTGAAAGAAAAGGAAATCTGGATTTTTTCCCCCCTATTGAAATCTAACAGTTTCTTTTATTCTTAAATATTGATGATGTGTGGGTCTGGCTCTTGACAAGCTCACAAAATGAAATCATAACAATAAAAAGACAAGTAACCCAAGTAAAAAGTGGGCAAAGGATCTGGATAGACATCTCTGCAAAGAAGATATACAAAGGGCCAAGAAGCACATGAAAAGATGCTCAACATCATTAGTCATCAGGAATATGAAAATCAGCACCACAAAGAGATATTACTTTGCACCAACTAGGAGAGCTTTAATCAAAAAGACAGACAACAAGTGTTGGCAAGAATGCGGAGAACTTGGAATCCCCATACATTGCTAGTATGAATGTAAAATGGTGCAGCTGCTGTGGAAAACAGTTTAGCAGTTTCTCAAAAAGTTAAACATAAAATTACCATACCACTTCTAGGTATAGCCTCAAAAGAACTGAAAACAGATACTCAAAAAAAATGCTCGTATTTTATTCATAGCAGCGCTATTCACATAGCCAAGAGGTGGAAACAATCCAAATGTCCATCAGTTGATGAATAGATAAACAAAATATGGTATATCCACCCATACAATGAAATTTAGCTATAAAAGTGATGCAGTGCTGATATTCCTACAACATGGATAAACCTTGAAAACATTAAACTAAGTAAAATAAGCCAAATACCAAAGGCCATATGTTATATGATTCCATTTATATGAAATGTCCAAAATAGGCAAATCTATAGAGACAGAAAGCAGATTAGTGGTTGCCAGGGGCTGGGGGAGAGGGAGAGCGACTGCCAATGGTATGGGATTTCTTTTGAGGGGGATGAAAATGTTTTAGAATTAGATAGTGGTAATGGTTGAATGGTATATGAATTATATGTTATTACATTTTTTAAATTAAAGTGAGCTGGACCATTGTCTAATATAAATCTTAAGAATACAGTTCTGTTCCTCTTTACCCCAGAACATATCTAACACAACTGGCCTCAGTGCATTAAGTGTGACAGCACACGTAGCCTCACATTTCCTCAGCTTGTTTTAGAAATTATTTCAGTGAAGTTTTGAGTTTGGAGTTTTGAAGAAAGGCAGCAAAATGCAGGAATTTGACTGTGTATCAACCTTGTGGTTTGAGCTTTAGATTCTTTGGAAACAGCAACTCATGATTTACAGCATCTTAGGTCTAGGTACTTTATATTTTGTACTCCAATTCCTACAGAAATAAATGGGATTAGCTTTTTGAAAAAGGATTTCCTTTGGAGATGTGTAAAAATATTAAGGATAATTTTACTCAAGTCAGATGAGAAATGCCTTGCAATTTCAGTTTTACTAAAAAAAAAAATTGTGTGTATGTATTTGTGTGAGTGTGCAATAAGAGAATTCAAATATCTTCAGGTTCCATTGGGCTTACAGTGAGATTTAAGCAAAAATTAGATGAATGTCCCCAATTCTTAGCATATTTGGCATTTTACAGAATCTGGTCCTGTGTGAAAAGAATTTTAAAGGGGGTGATATTTTCACATTTCTTCATTAGTAGACATCAAGTAATCTTTGAATTCGGACTTCCCTGGCGGTCCAGTGGTTGAGACTACAAGTTCCCAATACAGGGGGAATTAAGATCCTGCATGCTGCCTGGAGCAGCCATAAATAAATAAATAAATAAAATCTTTGATTTATAAAAGGTTTTCTGGTCCCTGGGAGTGAGGAATTGGGTTGGAATGGGTTAATTAATTAGAATTTAAGGCTAGGAATTGCTTGGTTACGATCTGATAAACTTACCAGTTCTTTAAACTAGCAACACTTTGGGTTTTTTGTTTTGTTTTGTTTTGTTTTATTGCTAGATGTGGTTTATTTGTGACTTTTTCTATTTTTTAAAAATATCTTTAATGGAGTATAATTGCTTTAAAATGGTGTGTTAGTTTCTGCTTTAAAACAAAGTGAATCAGCTATACATATACATATATCCCCGTATCTCCTCCCTCTTGTGTCTTCCTCCCACCCTCCCTATCCCACCCCTCTAGGTGGTCACAAAGCACCAAGTTGATCTCCCTGTGCTATGTGGCTGCTTCCCACTAGCTATCTATTTTACCTTTCGTAGTGTATATATGTCCATGTCACTCTCTCACTTTGTCCCAGCTTACCCTTGCCCCTCCCCGTGTCCTCAAGTCCATTCTCTACGTCTGCATCTTTATTCCTCTCCAGCCCCTAGGTTCTTCATAACCTTTTTTTTTTTTTTTTAGATTCCATATATCTGTGTTAGCATACAGTATTTGTTTTTCTCTTTCTGACTTACTTCACTCTGTATGAGACTCTAGGTCCATCCACCTCACTACAAATAACTCAGTTTCATTTCTTTTTATGGCTGAGTAATATTCCATTGTATATATGTGCCACATCTTCTTTATCCACTCATCTGTCGATGGACACTTAGGCTGCTTCCATGTCCTGGCTATTGTAAATAGAGCTGCAATGAACATTGTGGTACATGACTCTTTTTGAATTATGGCTTTCTCAGGGTATATGCCCAGTAGTGGGATTGCTGGGTCATATGGTAGTTCTACTTTTAGTTTCTTAAGGAACCTCCATACTGTTCTCCATAGTGGCTGTATCAATTTACGTTCCCACAAACAGTGCAAGAGGGTTCCCTTTTCTCCACACCCTCTCCAGCATTTATTGTTTGTAGATTTTTTGATGATGGCCATTCTGACTGGTGTGAGGTGATACCTCATTGTAGTTTTGATTTGCATTTCTCCAATGATTAGTGATGTTGAGCATCCTTTCATGTGTTGGTTGGCATCTGTATACCTTCTTTGGAGAAATGTCTATTTAGGTCTTCTGCCCATTTTTGGATTGAGTTGTTTGTTTTTTGGATATTGAGCTGCATGAGCTGCTTATAAATTTTGGAGATGAATCCTTTGTCAGTTGCTTCATTTGCAAATATTTTCTCCCATTCTAAGGGTTGTCCTTTTGTCTTGTTTATAGTTTCCATTGCTGTGCAAAAGCTTTTAAGTTTCATTAGGTCCCATTTGTTTATTTTTGTTTTTATTTCCATTTCTCTAGGAAGTGGGTCAAAAAGGATCTTGCTGCGCTTCACTGGTGGTGCAGTGGTTGAGAGTCTGCCTGCCAATGCAGGGGACATGGGTTCATGCCCCGGAACGGGAAGATCCCACATGCCACGGAGCAGCTTAGGAAGTGTTCTAATTTCATACTTTTACATGTAGCTGTCCGGTTTTCCCTGCACCACTTATTGAAGAAGCTGTCTTTTCTCCCTTGTATATTCTTGCCTCCTTTATCAAGGTGACCATATGTGCGTGGGTTTATCTCTGGGCTTTCTATCCTGTTCCATTGATCTATATTTCTGTTTTACTGCCAGTACCATACTGTCTTGATTACTGTAGCTTTGCAGTATAGTCTGAAGTCTGGGAGCCTGATTACTACAGCTCCATTTTTCTTTCTCAAGATTGCTTTGAAAAACAAACAAAAAAAATTAAAAAAAAAAAGATTGCTTTGGCTATTTGGGGTCTTTTGTGTTTCCATACAAATTGTGAAATTTTTTGTTCTAGGTCTGTGAAAAATGCCATTGGTAGTTTGATAGAGATTGCATTGAATCTGTAGATTGCTTTGGGTAGTATAGTCATTTTCACAATATTGATTCTTCCAATCCAAGAACATGGTATATCTCTCCAGCTGTTGGTATCATCTTTAATTTCTTTCATCAGTGTCTTAGAGTTTTCACATACAGGTCTTTTGTCTCCCTAGGTAGGTTTATTCCTAGGTATTTTATTCTTTTTGTTGCAATGGTAAATGGGAGTGTTTCCTTAATTTCTCTTTTAGATTTTTCATCATTAGTGTATAGGAATGCCAGAGATTTCTGTGCATTAATTTTGTATCCTGCAACTTTACCAAATTCATTGATTAGCTCTAGCAATTTTCTGGTAGCATCTTTAGGGTTCTCTATGTATAGTATCATGTCCTCTGCAAACAGTGACAGTTTTACTTCTTCTCTTCCAGTTTGGATTCCTTTTATTTCTTTTTCTTCTCTGATTGCTGTGGCTAAAACTTCCATAATTATGCTGACTAATAGTGGTGAGAGTGGACAACTTTGTCTTGTTCCTGATCTTAGAGGAAATGGTTTCAGTTGTTCACCATTGAGAAAATGTTGGCTGTGGGTTTGTCATATATGGACTTTATTATGTTAAGGTAAGTTCCCTCTATGCCTACTTTCTGGAGGGTTTTTATCATAAATGCGTGTTGAATTTTGTCAAAAGCTTTTCTGTATCTACTGAGATGATCATATGGTTTTTATCCTTCAGTTTGTTAATATGGTATATCACATTGATTGGTTTGCATATATTGAAGAATCCTTGCACTCCTGGGGTAAACCCCACTTGATCATGGTGTATGATACTTTTAATGTGCCGTTGGATTTTGTTTGCCAGTATTTTGTTGAGGATTTTTGCATCTATGTTCATCAGTGATATTGGCCTGTAGTTTTCTTTCTTTACGACATCTTGTCTGGTTTTGATATCAGGGTGATTGCGGCCTCGTAGAATGAGTTTGGGAGTGTTCCTCCCTTTGCTATATTTTAAAGAATTTGAGAAGGATAGGTGTTAGCTCTTCTCTAAATGTTTGATAGAATTTACCTGTGAAGCCTGGGCTTTTGTTTGTTGGAAGATTTTTAATCACAGTCTCAAGTTCAGTGCTTGTGATTGGTCTCTTTATATCTTCTATTTCTTCCTGGTTCTGTCTCAGAAGGTTGTGCTTTTCTAAGAATTTGTCCAGTTCTTCCAGGTTGTCCAATATATTGGCATATAGTTGCTTGTAGTAACCTCTCATGATTCTTTGTATTTCTGCAGTGTCAGTTGTTACTTCTTTTTCATTTCTAATTCTATTGATTTGAGTCTTCTCCCTTTTTTTCTTGATGAGTCTGACTAATGGCTTATCAATTTTGTTTATCTTCTCAAGGAACCAGCTTTTAATTTTACTGATCTTTGCTATTGTTTCCTTCATTTCTATTGTTTCTTTTTCATTTACTTCTGATCTGATCTTTATGATTTCTTTCCTTCAGCTAACTTTGGGATTTTTTTTCTACTTTCTCTAATTGCTTTAGGTGTAAGGTTAGGTTGTTTATTTGAGATGTTTCTTGTTTCTTGAGGTAGGATTGTATTGCTATACACTTCCCTCTTAGCACTGCTTTTGCTGCATCCCATAGGTTTTGGGTCATCATGTTTTCATTGTCATATGTTTCTAGGTATTTTTTGATTTCATCTTTGATTTCTTCAGTGATCTCTTGGTTATTTAGTAGTGTATTGTTTAGCCTCCATGTGTTTGTATTTTTTACAGATTTTTTCCTTGAATTGATATCTTCTTTCATAGCATTATGGTCAGAAAGGATACTTGAGGGCTTCCCCGGTGGCACAGAGGTTGAGAGTCCACCTGCCGATGCAGGGGACACGGGTTCATGCCCCGGTCTGGGAAGATCCCACGTGCTGTGGAGCAGCTGGGCCCGTGAGCCATGGACGCTGAGCCTGCGCGTCCGGAGCCTGTGTTCCGCAGTGGGAGAGGCCACAACAGTGAGAGGCCCGTGTACCGCAAAAAAAAAGGAAGAAAGGATACTTGATATGATTCCAATTTTCTTAAATTTACCAAGGCTTGATTTGTGAACCAAAATATGATGTATCCTGGAGAGTGTTCCATGAGCACTTGAGAAGAAAGTGCATTCTGTTGTTTTTGGATGGAATGTCCTATAAATATCAATTAAGTCCATCTTGTTTAATGTATCATTTAAAACTTGTGTTTCCTTATTTATTTTCATTTTGGATGATCTGTCCATTGGTGAAAGTGGGGTCTTAAAATCCCCTATTATGATTGTGTTACTGTAGATTTCCCCTTTTATGGCTGTTAGCATTTGCCTTATGTATTGAGGTGCTCCTATGTTGGGTGCATAAATATTTACAATTGTTATATCTTTTTCTTAGATTGATCCCTTGATCATTATGTAGTGTCCTTCTTTGTCTCTTGTAATAGTCTTTATTTTAAAGTCTATTTTGTCTGATATGAGAATTGCTACTCCAGCTTTCTTTTGATTTCCATTTGCGTGGAATATCTTTTTCCATTTCCTCACTTTCAGTCTGTATGTGTCCCTAGGTCTGAAGTGGGTCTCTTGTAGACAACATATATATGGGTCTTGTTTCTGTATCCATTCAGCCAGTGTATGTCTTTTGGTTGGAGCATTTAAATCATTTACATTTAAGGTAGTTATTGATATGTATGCTCCTATTACCATTTTCTTAATTGTTTTGGTTTTGTTATTGTAGGTATTTTCCTTCTCTTGTGTTTCCTGCCTAGAGAAGTTCCTTTTGCATTTGTTGTAAAGCTGGTTTGGTGGTGCTGAATTCTCTCAGCTTTTGCTTGTCTGTAAAGCTTTTAATTCCTCTGTCAAATCTGAATGAGATCATTGCTGGGTAGAGTAATCTTGGTTGTAGGTTTTTCTCCTTCATCACTTTACATATGTCCTGCCACTCCCTTCTGTCTTCAGAGTTTCTGCTGAAAGATCAGCTGTTAACCTTATCGCGATTCCCTTGCATGTCATTTGTTGTTTTACCCTTGCTGCTTTTAATATTTTTTCTTTGTATTTAATTTTTGATAGTTTGATTAATATGTGTCTTGGCGTGTTTCTCCTTGGATTTATCCTGTATGGGACTCTCTGAGCTCCCTGGACTTGATTGACTATTTCCTTTCCCATATTAGGGAAGTTTTCAACTATAATCTCTTCAAATATTTTCTGAGGCCCTTTCTTTTTCTCTTCTTCTTCTGGGACCCCTATAATTTGAATGTTGGTACATTTAGTGTTGTCCCAGAGGTCTCTGATATTGTCCTCAACTCTTTTCATTCCTCTTTCTTTATTCTGCTCTGCAATAGTTATTTCCACTATTTTACCTTCCAGGTCACTTATTTGTTCTTCTGCCTCAGTTATTCTGCCATTAATTCCTTCTAGAGAATGTTTAATTTCATTTACTGTGTGGTTCATCATTGTTTGTTTGCTCTTTAGTTCTTCTAGGTCCTTGTTAAACGTTTCTTGTGTTTTCTTCATTCTGTTTCCAAGATTTTGGATCATCTTTACTATCATTACTCTGAATTGTTTTTCAGGTAGACTGCCTGTCTCTTCTTCATTTGTTTGGTCTGGTGGGTTTTTACCTTGCTCCTGCATCTGCTGTGTGTTTCTCTGTCTTTTTATTTTGCTTAACTTACTGTGTTTGGGGTCTCCTTTTTGCAGGCTGCAGGTTCGTAGTTCCTGTTGTTTTTGGTGTCTGCCCCCGGTGGCTAAGGTTGGTCAGTGGCTTATGTAGGCTTCCTGGTGGAGGGGACTGGTGCTTGTGTTCTGTTGGATGAGGGTGGATCTTGTCTTTCTGGTGGGCAGGACCATGTCAGGTGGTGTGTTTTGGGGTGTCTGTGACCTTATTATGATTTTAGGCAGCCTCTGTGCTAATGGGTGGGATTGTGTTCCTGTCTTGCTAGTTGTTTAGCATGGGGTGTCCAGCACTGTAGATTGCTGGTCGTTGAGTGGAGCTGGGTCTTAGCATGGTGATGGAGATCTCTGGGAGAGCTTTTGCCTTGTGATGTTACATGGAACTGGGAGTTCTCTGGTGGACCAATGTCCTTAACTCGGCTCTCCCACCTCAGAATCACAGGCCTGACACCCAGGCGGAGCACCAAGACCCTGTGAGCCACACGGCTCAGAAGAAAAGGGAGAAAATAAATAAGTAAAAGAAAATAAAGTTATTAAAATAAAAAATTATTAACATTTTAAAAATTATAAAGTAATAAAAAAAAGAAAAGGAAAGAAGAAAGAAGAGAGCACCCAAACCAAAAAACAAATCCACCAATGATAACAAGAGCTGAAAACTATACAAAACAAATAAAAAAACGGACAGACAGAACCCTAGGACAAATGGTAAAAGCAAAGCTATACAGACAAAATCACGCAAAGAAGCATACATATAGACACTCACAAAAAGAGAAAAAGAAAAAATATATATATTAAAAAAATAAAGGAAGACAGCAACCAAATTAATAAACAAATCTACCTATGATAATAAACTCTAAATACTAAACTAAGATAAACATAAAACCAGAAACAGATTAAATGCAGAAAGCAAACCTGAAGTTTGCAGTTGCTCCCAAAGTCCACCACCTCAGTTTTGGGATGATTTGTTGTCTATTCAGGTATTCCACAGATGCAGGGTACATCAAGTTGATTGTGGAGATTTAATCCCCTGCTCCTGAGGCTGCTGGGAGAGATTTCCCTTTCTCTTCTTTGTTCGCACAGCTCCTGGGGTTCAGCTTTGGATTTGGCCCCGCCTCTGCACGTAGGTCCCCTGAGGGCGTCTGTTCTTTGCTCAGACAGGACGGGGTTAAAGAAGCAGGGGGCTCTGGCTCACTCAGACCGGGGGTAGGGAGGGGTACGGAATGCGGGGCGAGCCTGCGGCGGCAGAGGCTGCCATGACGTTTGCACCAGGCTGAGGCGCACTGTGTGTTCTCCCGGGAAAGTTGTCGCTGGATCACGGGACCCTGGCAGTGGCGGGCTGCACAGGCCCCCGGGAGGGGAGGTGTGGATAGTGACCTGTGCTCGCACACAGGCTTCTTGGTGGCGGCAGTAGCAGCCTTAGCGTTTCATGCCCGTCTCTGTGGTCCGTGCTGATAGCTTTCGCTCGCTCCCATCTCTGAAGCTCGTTTAGGCGGTGCTCTGAATCCTGTCTCCTCGCGCACCACAAAACTATGGTCTCTTGCCTCTTAGGCAGTTCCAGACTTTTTCCCAGACTCACTCCCGGCTAGCCGTGGCATGGTAGCCCCCTTCAGGCTGCATTCAGCCTACCCCAGTCCTCTCCCTGGGATCTGACCTCCGTAGCCGGAGCCTCAGCTCCCAACCCCCACCCGCCCCAGTGGGTGAGCAGACAAGCCCCTCAGGCTGGTGAGTGCTGGTCGGCACTGGTCCTCTGTGCGGGAATCCCTGTGCTTTGCCTTCCGCACCCCTGTGGCTGCGCTCTCCTCTGTGACGCACTTCCAGCTTTCTGCTCTGGCTTGGACCAGTTGAAGTGAACTCCAGAAATTTTATGGGCAACTTTTGTCTTTTATTAATCTAGCTCAACCTAAAACAGGCCATGTAGGAATCAGACTTGAAAGAAGAGACTTGTAAGAATCTCCTATTAAGAAATTTGAAGCCAAGTATAGGTCTCCCAGGAGATATTTATGCTTTGGAAAATAAACTATCAAAATAATTATTTGTCATTCTGAACTCAAAGTGAGATGCCCCATTCTTAGCTTCCCATACACCCAAAACAAAGGGTAAGAAAGAAAAAGAATGCTTGAATTATTATTGAATTTTAGTCTTTTCTTTGTAAACTTGTGGTCCTCTTGAAGCTCAATGGCTATACACTTAGAAAAACGTTCAATACAGAAAGAACCCCAGACTCAGCAGTCAGCTGTATAACGCCTGGTCCCTTCCCACCTATACTTAAAAAAAAAAAAAATTATTTTAGTGCATCTATTCACAATTTTCAAAGACATTTCCATTGGCTATGAACTTGGGTAAATAAGATTCACATTTTTAGGAATCTTTAGAAGGACAATATTTATCACTAGTTTGGTTCAATGCAACATTGATTGTTAACATTTTTGGATATTTACTCAACTGAGAAGATAAAATATACAAGAGTTGAATTTGGAATAGTATAACTTTAATAGGATGTGTGATAGACTTTAAAATAAGGTAATATGGAGTAATTTAGTAGATCTATATATGAACGAAGAAAGTTTAGGATGCTGAATTCTAAAGCTATAGATCCTCCTGGAGATAAAAGTATAAGAACAGGGCCAGTTTGAGTATAGTTATGCTCAGCGGCAAAAGAATGAAATAGATCTGTGATTCTATTACTCCAAGACACTGTGATAATACAGGAAATAGATTATAAGAATTCTTAATACTCAAGGAAAAATGAACCATTCAAAGGGAGTAGGACAATTTTGGGCAATTGATAATCCTCCTATATTTTTCAAAGCCACTGGGGAGACCAAATAGAATAGTGATGCAAATGACTACTCCAAACACAATGCCTTAATGTGTTGGGGGTTTGCTTTTTGTTTTGCCAGGTTTCAAACTTATTCATGTCCTGAATCCTTAACCCTAGGGAAAAGCTGAGAATATCCTGGTAGCTCTGGGGATGATAATCATCGTGATACTCATGGTCTGAGTTAGCAAATCCAAGACACATGTGTGGTAACACCCTCCCTCGTGACCAGCATCTCTACCTGATCATGACCCTATGTCACACATTTGTCCTCAGAACCCTTTTCAGCACAGTACTATAGGCAGCCACTAATTTTCAATTGGATCTGCCTCAAGAGAACAAACTCATTCACCATAGTACGGTCGTCAAGGGTGCCCGGTGGGAGCTGGGGTGGGGCTGGTGACTCATTAAGAAGGAGGCCAGCAGGGGCAAAGGAAGGAGGAGCCCTAGAGGGCTAAAGAATGGTAAATTTAAAAAGAACAAAAAGTTTACCAAATCTAATTGCGTTCTCTCATTCATAGATAGACACATTGATGCCATATGTGGCTTCTGCAAGACTATAAATGAGGTTATAAAAAATGCACTCTGGACTTGAAGTCAGAAGCAGGGATGTTATTCCTGCTTTATCTCAACTAACCACTCTGCTTTGAGTTTTTAGATGTATTTATTATATATTTAAATCTGTGTGTATTCCTGCTAACAAAAGCAATTTATTCCTATTTTGAACATTCCACTATTAATAAAATATATAATGAAGAAAATAAGTAAAGATCCATCATAATAACAGGGAAATAACCACTGTTAGTGATTTTGTATCCATTCCTCCATTGTTTTCATGCCTATTTAGTTCATCTTTTCAACAACTGTATAGTATTCTATGTCTGAATGCATCATATTATATTTAACCAGCTCCCTTACTGATGGACTTTGAGTTAGGGGCACTGTTATTGCACTGTAAACAGTGCTTGCGGTGTCCTAGTACATATGTTTCTGTGTACTTATGTAAATTTTTCTGTAAGGAAAACCCCTAGAAGTAAAATTGCAAGAATAGAGAGTATGAACATTTAAAATTTTAATAAAAATTGTTAAATTGATCTCCAAATATGTTGTAGCAATTTATACTCTTACCAACAGTGTATTAGACTGCCTGTTTCTCACTTGTTTTTAAAGGAACACAAAAATGATGAGAGAAAATTATTTAAAACTAGACACATATAGTCTTAAGCCATAGTACTTAATAGAAAAAAAATGTGTGTCCAAAGGGAGCAATATCACAGCTGTCAGTTGTCAGGGCAAGCGGATATCACAAATGTGCCTTATTGGACATTTAATTGATTTCTGAGATTCCTCACCATTATCAGAATGGAAAAATAGGACAATACTTATCTAGTTTCACATTAAAGGAGTGAGATAAAAGGAAAAAGTGAAAACATTTTTAGTGGAGATTTTTGGGCTCATCTCCAGTTCCAATATTTTGTCTCAAGAGCAAGATAGCACATTATGGAGAATAATGTAATATAAAAAATTAGGTTCCTAAAAGTGACATCCTATTTTCTTAATCAAATACCTGTGTTTAGAAAAACCCAAAATAAATTTGGGTGGAAAAAATATACATGCTTTTTAAAAATCACTTCTTGCTTAGTTTAAACACTTAACAACACTGCCTACTTTTATATGATATTTGTATTACTTAGTACAAAAGGAACTGTGAGGGAGTGTAGATTAATGGATAATACATTAATTAATACATTAATTAATAGTGAATACTAGTAACTACTAGCATCTTTGAGTACTAACCAGGCACTATGTTAAGTGCTTTACAAGCATTATCTCATTTAATCCTTATTACCCTATGAGTTAAGTACTGTTATTATCCCCCAGATCCAATTCATAATTCTTTTTCCCCGATAAAACACTTTAAGCATAGTCACAAATATAGATGCTTTAGATCGTGATTTGTAATGTTGGAAAGTGCCTTAAATCTCATCTTCCTCCTATGGCTCACTTTACCCTCGGAAGGGGATACTGATTGATTATACCTTCAGTTTTCCTACCTTGGGTATTGTGAGGATTAAACATTAGCACAAAAATAGGACATGTAATCTGTTCTGGATTTACTTGACAATGAAAGGGATAATTTTAAGCATAGTGATGGATCATCTCAGCTGGGGTGAGCTGAGTAGGCTGGAACCATGTCCGTACAGTGGCCCTGCTTCACTTCTTTGTTAAGGCCCAGGTGGGCAAAACATGGCTCTGCTCTTTTGAAGTTTTCTCAGCACAGAAGAAGGTCTCAACAAGCTCTAAACAAGCAACAAGAACGGATCCTTGGCACTCATGTATAAGCCATGAGGGCAATTTACCTCATTGATGAATTATTGTTGGACAATTGAGGGTTGCATTATAATATAAGAGCAAAAAAGAAGAAAGCCCTAATGTACAGTAAAACCAAACTACATTTGGCAGGGAAGGGATCCAAATAGAAAAAGAAGTTTGCAAATCTTAGTAGGTACATGCTGGGCAGAGCATGGGCAATAATTTTGACGTTTGTAGAAGAAAAATGGCATCACTGAGACAAGGAAAAAGAAGAGAGAAATTGATTGAATGTACAAAGGGGAATTAACATTCATTCCACTTCAGTACAAAAGTATATTGTGTTTGTACTGAAATATTAATTCTGAACAATACTTTATCTGAACCTTAGTCTATTTGCAACAAAGGTGGTGTCCTTGGGGCATATTGAAGAAGTCTCAGAAAATGAGCAGTTAGAAGGAAGATGATAATGAAGAAGCCTTGATGCCATTTGATCAAAAGTAATGAAAGCGATGGAGAGATGTTGAGTCATCTATGCAACAAATCCTAAAGGAAAGAACACCAGGTATTACTGGCATAACCTTTGGTATTTAATGCATTCTCAAATTGGACTTCATCTACATCTGCCCTTCTTCCTTCATTTGAACATTAGTAGTTAATTAAACTCAGTTCCTGAACAAAATGTTAGGAGTGTCCAGTCATGCTTTTATCTGAGAAGATTCCCCAAGAAAGGAATATCTTAAAATGAATTTCTGGGCTTTAGGTTTCAAACTACCCTCCCTTTCTGGGCCCTTAATTGCTTTCTGTCAAACTGGGAAGTTAATCTGGAATGTTTTCAGTGTGTTCAGGTTCTTGCAAGTTTTATACCTAAAGCAGATTCACAGCTGTACAGAGAACAACCTTTGAAGTTACCATGTTTTGCTAGTATCTCAAATGTTTTGCTTTGATCTGTAGGCACCATTTTTCCTAGGAACATTTCTTGTGATTGTTATATTTCCTGTCACCAAGTATTTTTATTCTATAATGTCCATATTTCTTATGAACCAAGGGTGACAAATACGGGCAAATATTTTGCCAGTTGTGTTGCCTTTGGTAATATAAATGTAAGAGAAACAATATCACTGAAGCTATGTGATTTAAGTTCTCATTATAATGGATTTTGATTAAATAGTAATTTTATATTTCCCTTTTATTTCTACCTTCTGTTATTTGAATAAGAAAAGGTGGAGTCATTTGCAAACATTGTGTAAAATGAGAAAGAGGCAGAAAAAAATCAATTTCTTCATAAGTTTTATTCTTTTATTTGTTACAGGACTGGATTTGGGGAAGTTTTTTATTAAAATATTTAATAACTAATATAAGTTTAAAATTTAATGAAATAGCTAATAATATTGCATATGAAACTATATTTACAAAATGTGATGGGGAAAGAGAAGAAAAGTCAAAGGGAAAAAAGAAGAAAATTTAACAAGGAAGATGAAAGTAAAAGTGAAAAGGACCAAAATCAAGGAAGAACATGAAAGAAAAAGAAAAGAGGGAAGGAGGTAAAAGAAATAGAGGGAGGGAAAAAGGGGGTAAACATGAAGAGATTTTTCTCTGCAAATCTCCCTATAGTAGTTGCTATTACTTTAAAATATCTATACTTCACTAAATAAATGTCTTTATTTCCTGAGTACACACAATACTAAAAAAGAGTGGTTCTGAATGCTTTTCTTTCCTGTTTTTTTTTTTTTTTTTTTTTTTTTTTTTTTGCGGTACGCAGGCCTCTCCCTTTTGCGGCCTCTCCCGTTGCGGAGCACAGGCTCCGGACGTGCAGGCTCAGCGGCCACGCCTCACGGGCCCAGCCGCTCCACGACATGTGGGATCTTCCTGTACCGGGGCACGAACCTGTGTCCCCTGCATTGGCAGGTGGACTCTCAACCACTGCACCACCAGGGAAGCCCCCTGTTATTGTATTTTAAGGGAAAGAGGCTTTTTAAAGTGATCTTTATTTCTCCATGTTCTTGAATACAAGAATAATGCAGTGTGATGATTATTTCTGGTTTAAAAAAAGTACTGCTTGGGTAGATTTTCCTACACTGATATTTGCTGTTAAGGTGTTCATATATTTGTTTATTCTAAAAGATAATTGAATAGCTTAGGGGATACTTCAGCTCCCACCACTGAAAGGTACTAAAAGTGTTGAATAAGTGAATAGACTGTCTACAAAAGCCTTTCTGTATTAAAGTCAAATTACTCTGAAAAACGGGTATCTAGCTCTTCCAGAGGGCAATGAATACATTTGAGGTTAGAATTTATAACACTGTGTTAAGAGAATGTATAATAATCGAGTCACTAATCTTGATACAAACATTTTTAGCGTAGTTTTTGTGTTTTGAATTCAGCTTTACTACCAGGATCACCTGGTAATAGCAATTATAACTGCTATGCTATCAGTTAGAACTCAGCCTAATGCATTTGCTTCGTCTATCTGGGCAATAGCTTTTTGGTCTACTGCACACCTTGAGCATACACATCAGCTACAATGTGTACAGATAGATGAACAGTGTCTGGCACAGAATGTAGAATATCTTTAAAACAAGTATTAGCACTGGGATTTGGATCTGAATTTAAGTTTCCTTTTCAAGGTTTCCTCCTTGTAAGATGGTGGCCTTCTGAATACTGGCCAGCTACTTGCAACACTGGGCACTCAGGCTAACCTGTGTCAGGCTTATAAAGTTTTGTTCTTCTTGTTTGCTACCTGTGTGTTGGCACATTGTGTTATGTTGGAAAAACAGAAGTAACTAGTGATCAAGCCAACTGGCTACGTGACTTTGAAAGTCAATTGCTGAGAAAGGTGAAACCACGTATAGCCTTCTCTGTAGAGAAGAGCCAAGAAGATTCTAAATGTATTTGAGGATCTCAAGAGAAACAACTGCAGATAGGAGCCCTACTTAGTCTTAGAAAATGGCTGATACTTTATACATATTCAGTGCCTTTTCTCCATGGAGCAGAAAACAGGACATTTTGAAATGTGCAACGGCCCTGCTTCTGAATACAAGGGCACGTTTCATCTATTTCTGGTGACTTTTATTTTCTTTTGTTGTTGGATCCCCTACATAATTGCAAGCATATCGCAGGCAAGCACAATGGTAAACAGTGGGTGGACGCTTCCTCCTCAGACGCAGACAATATCTGCCTGGCTGGCACAGCTTAATTCAGCCATTAACCCACTTTTATATGCTCTTTTGAGCTAATGGTGCAGAAAAACTCTTAAGAACTTAAAGGAGAAGACGTTTTTCAAATTTCATTTTCTAGCCCAAGATGTTGATGAGTCAGTCTGAAAATACTAAGAAAAAAGCAGAAAGAAAAGCCTTCTAGAGAGTCATAAACAACCCTGGGGTCTCTTTCAGAGTAAGCAACATGTGTAATCTTTGTCAAAGTGAAATACTGTCACTCTTAAAGCAACCCAGTCAGATGAAGAAATATATTTCAAGCAATTTTTCTGATGGGGCTAGGGGATCCCTCTGGATTGCAGGTATTTTCAAACCACAAGCAAGCAGCCCTTCTGTAGGGTCTGAGGGTGAGCGCAGATGCCCTAACCTACTGTCTTTACAGGTTCATTGCTGTCTGACCTCTCTGGGGCAGCTGCAATCATTTCCTCTCCGGTCTTCCTGCCTTCACTAGTTCCCCCATCCCATTCATTCTTTGCACAGCTACAGCAGTCTCCTTAAGGCACCCATGATTGAACTGGGCACTCTCTGATTGAAAACTTCAGTGGTTGTCCATTCCCTGGAGAACAAATGCACACAAGATCCTCTCCCACTGTTTTCTTTTTCTTTTTTTTTTTTTTTGCGATACGCGGGCCTCTCACTGCTGTGGCCTCTCCCGCTGCGGAGCACAGGCTCCAGACGCGCAGGCTCAGCAGCGGGCCCAGCCGCTCAGCAGCACGGGCCCAGCCGCTCCACGGCATGTGGGATCTTCCCGGACCGGGGGACGAACCCGTGTCCCCTGCATCGGCAGGCGGACTCTCAACCACTGCGCCACCAGGGAAGCCCTCCCACTGTTTTCTTACTTGCAACACGCACTCGAAAAACTGGACAAAGTACTTGATGTTTTCTGGACATGCCCTGCATTTCCTACTGACAAGTCTTTACCCATTTTATTCTCTTCTCCTAGGATATCCACTCTCTACCAACAGCCCCCTGTTCTTCCCTGTTGAGGAGAATGCCTGTGAATGTGACTTCATTTGGAAGTAGGGTCTTTGCAGATGATCAAGTTAAATTAAGATGAGGTCATTAGGGAGGTCCTAGTCCAAAATGACTGCTGTCGTTATAAAAAGGAAATATGGACACAGACACAGATAGGTACAGGGAGAAGACAATGTGAAGATGGCAAGGTGACAACAGAGGCAGAGATTGGATTGTTGGAGCCATGAGTCAAGGGATGCCAAGGATTGCTGGCCACCACCAGAAGCTAGGAAGAGGCAAGGAAGGATTCTACCGCAGGTTTCAGAGACAGCATGGGCCTGCCAAGACCTTAATTTTGGGTGTCTAGCCTCCAGAACGGTGAGACAATACACTTCTGCTGTTTTATTTTTAAAATTTTTTGGCCATGTGGCTTTTGCAGGATCTTAGTTCCCTGACCAGGGATTGAACCCACGCCCTTTACAGTGTCCTAACCACTGGACAGCCAGGGAAGTCCCAAATTATTGCTGTTTTAAAGCACCCAATTTGCGGTACTTTATTACAGCAGCTGTAGGAAACCAATACATTTGTCCTTCAAAGCACAGTTCATATGACACCTACTCCATTAAACCTTCCTTGACTTCAATCTGTCAAAGTGATTTCTTGTGCTCTCCTACAGCCTCATAATATTATTTTTAGAGCATGTCTTTTGTTTACATTTTCTGTATTAAATAATGAGTTCCCCGAGATAACCCTTTATCCATTTATCCACTTAACCTTTTTGTCTCCCCCAGGGTCTACACCTCTGCATTTAGAAAGTTTCCCTTAGATGTTTATTGAACTAAGTGGAACCGAATCTATGTTTTTAAAGATACAAATGACAAACAACTTATAAGAAACTAATTTTAGATAATGTTTTATTATCATCTGTTAACTCATTAACTACTTCTGGAAGAAAAAGCTTAGAAAAAATACAATGGAAAAATGAGGAATGGACAGCAACAGGCAATTCTCAGAATAAAATATAAAAAATTTGGAAAGATATCACAGTACTCATAATTCAAGCAACACCAATTAAAACAAGTTATCATTTCCCACCAATCAGATAAATAAAAGATCCAGGTTCGATACTATATCATGTTGGCATGGATTTAACAAAACTAGCATTCTCATACATGATTAGTGAGGATGTAAATCAGTACAACTTTTCTGAGAGTAATTTGAACAAATTATGGTTCATCCATAAAACAGAATATTATGCAGTCCAGAGTAAGAATGGAGTAGAATTACATGCGCTAATAGGAAATGATCTCTAATACATATTATCATGACAAAGTAAATAAAAATATACCATGCTATATATAGGATGCTTCTATTTCTCTATAAGAATGTATAAATACACACATATGCTTATATATCATCTGAAGATTTTTGTAATGGTATATAAGAAACCACTAATTGTATTTGTCTTTGGGAAAAAGACTAGAAGTCTCAGATAAGAGGAAGATTACTTTTTACTCTATACTCTTTTTGTACTATTGTAAATTTTACTGGAAGCATGTATAATTATTTTCAATTTTAAACATTTTCTTAGAAAGACTCTAGTATTAAATATGTACATAAAATACTATTTGGTGGGGCTTCCCTGGTGGCGCAGTTGTTGAGAGTCCGCCTGCCGATGCAGGGGACATGGGTTCATGCCCCGGTCCGGGAAGATCCCACATGCTGCGGAGCGGTTGGGCCCGTGAGCCATGGCCGCTGGGCCTGCACGTCCAGAGCCTGTGCTCCACAACGGGAGAGGCCACAACAGTGAGAGGCCCGCATACCAAAAAAAAAAAAAAAAAAAAAAAAAAAAAATACTATTTGGTGATATCAGACTCATTTTGCTTATTATAGTAAATAAATGATTCATCTAACATGATTTAATTAACTTTAATTTTATACCTGTTAAAATATGTAATTTGGAAATTCACTTAAGTACCTGTTTTAGAATAAGACATTAAAAATGTGTCACCATTTTATTACGAAAGCAAAACATGATTATGAAAGAAAAATAGAAAATAAAGACAAAAATAAACATTATTATTTCTACCAACCAGAGATTATCAGGTAACAATTCAATGAGTATCTTTCCAGAATTTATTCTATGCTAAAATATGTATACACAGAAGGGACTTACACATAGTTATAATTTTTCATTGGTAATATATCATTAACATAATTTCTACATTTATAAATAGAATTAGACTTCTAGAACTGAAGAAACCTTAAAACTAATTTAGAACAGTATAAACAAAAATGGAACCTACATACAGCACTGCACACATTTCACCCTCCTTCTTTGCATGCCCATGACAGATTGTTGAGTCATCATGGCATGTTCCTATAGAGTTGAGACAGCCTCAAAGTCATCCTTAAAAGTGCTACACAAAACCACAACCAAAAGATTAAAGATTAAAGTTGTGCAAGGTGGATCTGTTTATTTTTGACTAATCTAAACCAATAATGAGGAGTCAAGAGATTTCTTGACCAAAGCTACATAATTAGCAGTAGATCCAAGGTTAGGAACTTGCTAAAATATTATATTATTGCAAGTTTTTAAATACTAGTTTATGGAATATACTTCAAAATATTAAGTGTTTTTTTTTCTGAGTCCTTGTGGGATTTGTTTTTATTCAGACAGAAAGTCACAAAAATTATAATCATCCCCATCAGTTCACTCAGTCCCATGTAATTAATTTTTTTTCATCCTGATATTTTTTTAGCACTTTTATGAATTCATCAGTTTTCCATTAGAGTTCTGAAAATGCTTATTCATTCAGTTCAGCAGTATAGTCAGTTACCAGAAACCTGTACTTGTCAGAGTCTTTTCCAAGAATTCCTTGAAGATGAAACCCTTTTATAGGAACATCTTTGCAAAAGCATCAGAGTACACCCAGAACTCTCTGTAAATGACAAAAGACTTAAAAATGACCACGGTTAAAGATTTGACGAAAGTTCATAATAATGCAATTGACAAGGAAATTAGTTATTTCTGAGATACACATTTTAAAGTAATAACTAGAATTATGACTTATAACATTATACCAGAACATATAAGATTTTTAGAAATTTCATGTAATGTCTGAAACATTTATATTAACATATTTCCATACAAATAACCCAAAGAAAGTTTAGTATTAGTTCTTCTTTTTTGTTTGTTTGTTTGTTTTTATACTGCAGGTCCTTATTAGTCATCAATTTTATACACATCAGTGTATACATGTCAATCCCAATCACCCAATTCAGCACACCACCATCCCCACCCCACCACGGTTTTCCCCCCCTTGGTGTCCATACGTTTGTTCTCTACATCTGTGTCTCAATTTCTGCCCTGCAAACCGGTGCATCTGTACCATTTTTCTACATTCCACGCGTTAATATATGATATTTGTTTTTCTCTTTCTGACTTACTTCACTCTGTATGACAGCCTCTAGATCCATCCACGTCTCAACAAATGACTCAACTTTGTTCCTTTTTATGGCCGAGTAATATTCCATTGTATATATGTACCACAACTTACTTATCCATTCGTCTGTCGATGGACATTTAGGTTGCTTCCATGACCTGGCTATTGTAAATAGTGCCTCAATGAACATTGGGGTGCATGTGTCTTTTTGAATTGTGGTTTTCTCTGGGTATATGCCCAGTAGTGGGATTGCTGGATCATATGGTAATTCTATTTTTAGTTTTCTAAGGAACTTCCATACTATTCTCCATAGTGGCTGTATCAATTCACATTCCCACCAACAGAGAAAGAGGGTTCCCTTTTCTCCACACCCTCTCCAGCATTTGTTGTTTGTAGATTTTCTGATGATGCCCATACTAACTGGTGTGAGGTGATACCTCATTGTGGTTTTGATTTGCATTTCTCTAATAATTAGTGAAGTTGAGCAGCTTTTCATGTGCTTCTTGGCCATCTGTATGTCTTCTTTAGAGAAATGTCTATTTAGGTCTTCTGCCCATTTTTGAATTGGGTTGTTTGTTTCTTTAATGTTGAGCTGCATGAGCTGTTTATATATTTTGGAGATTAATCCTTTGTCCATTGATTCATTTGCAAATATTTTCTCCCATTCTGAGGGTTGCCTTTTCATCTTGTTTATGTCCTCCTTTGCTGTGCAAAAGCTTTTAAGTTTCATTAGGCCCCATTTGTTTATTTTTGTTTTTATTTCCATTACTCTAGCAAGTGGATCAAAAAAGATCTTGCTGTGATTTATGTCAAAGAGTGTTCTTCCTATGTTTTCCTCTAAGAGTTTTCTAGTGTCCGGTCTTACATTTAGGTCTCGAATCCATTTTGAGTTTATTTTTGTGTATGGTGTTAGAGAGTGTTCTAATTTCATTCTTTTACATGTAGCTATCCAGTTTTCCCAGCACCACTTATTGAAGAGGCCCTCTTTTCTCCATTGTATATCTTTGCCTCCTTTGTCATAGATTAGTTGACCATAGGTGCGTGGGTTTATCTCTGGGCTTTCTATCTTGTTCCATTGATCTATGTTTCTGTTTTTGTGCAAGTACCATATTGTCTTGATTACTGTAGCTTTCTAGTATAGTCTGAAGTCAGGGAGTCTGATTCCTCCAGCACCGTTTTGTTCCCTCAAGACTGCTTTGGCTATTCGGGGTCTTTTGTATCTCCATACAAATTTTAAGATGATTTGTTCTAGCTCTGTAAAAAATGCCATTGGTAATTTGATAGGGATTGCATTGAATCTGTAGATTGCTTTGGGTAGTATAGTCATTTTCACAATACTGATTCTTCCAATCCAAGAACACAGTATATCTCTCCATCTGTTGGTATCATCTTTAATTTCTTTCATCAGTGTCTTATAGTTTTCTGCATACAGGTCTTTTATCTCCCTAGGTAGGTTTATTCCTAGGTATTTTATTCTTTTTGTTGCAATGGTAAATGGGAGTGTTTCCTTAAATTCTCTTTCATATTCTTCATTAGTGTATAGGAATGCAAGAGATTTCAGCACATTCATTTTGTGTCCTGCAACTTTACCAAATTCATTGATTAGCTCTAATAGTTTTCTGGTGGCATTTTTAGGATTCTCTATGTATAGCAAACAGTGACAGTTTTACTTCTTCTTTTCCAATTTGTATTCCTTTTATTTCTTTTTCTTCTCTCATTGCTGTGGCTAGGACTTCCAAAACTATGTTGAATAATAATGGTGAGAGTGGACATCCTTGTCTCTTTCCTGATCTTAGAGGAAATGCTTTCAGTTTTTCACCATTGAGAATGATGTTTGCTGTGGGTCTGTCATATATGACCTTTATTATATTGAGTTAGGTTCCCTCTATGTCCACTTTCTGAAGAGTTTTTTTTAATCATAAATGGGTGTTGAATATTATCAAAAGGTTTTTCTGCATCTATTGAGATGATCATATGTTTTTTTTTTTGTTTTGTTTTGTTTTTTGCGGTACACAGGCCTCTCACTGTTGTGGCCTATCCCATTGTGGAGCACAGGCTCTGGACGCGCAGGCTCAGTGGCCATGGCTCACGGGCCCAGCTGCTCCGCGGCATGTGGGATCCTCCTGGACTGGGGCACGAACCGGTGTCCCCTGCATCGGCAGGCGGACTCTCAACCACTGTGTCACCAGGGGAGCCCGATCATATGGTTTTTATTTTTCAATTTCTTAATATGGTGTATCACATTGATTTGCGTATATTGAAGATTCCTTGCATCTCTGGGATAAATCCTACTTGATCATGGTGTGTGATCCTTTTAATGTGTTGGTGGATTCTGTTTGCTAGTATTTTGTTGAGGATTTTTGCGTCTATATTCATCAGTGATATTGGTCTGTAATTTTCTTTTTTTGTACTATCTTTGTCTGGTTTTGGTATCAGGGTGATGGTGGACTCATAGAATGAGTTTGGGAGTGTTCCTTCCTCTGCAATTTTTTGGAAGAGTTTGAGAAGGATGGGTGTTAACTCTTCTCTAAATGTTTGATAGAATTCACCTGTGAAGCCATCTGGTCCTGGACTTTTGTTTGTTGGAAGATTTTTAATCACAGTTTCCATTGCATTACTTGTGATTGGTGTGTTCTTATTTTCTGTTTCTTCCTGGTTCAGTCTTGGAAGGTTAGACCTTTCTAAGAATTTGTCCATTTCTTCCAGGTTGTCCATTTTATTGGCATAGAGCTGCTTGTAGTAGTCTCTTAGGACGCTTTGTATTTCTGCAGTGTCTGTTGTAACTTCTCCTTTTTCATTTCTAATGCTATTGATTTGAGTCCTCTCCCTCTTTTTCTTGATGAGTCTGGCTAATAGTTTATCAATTTTTTTATCTTCTCAAAGAACCAGCTTTCAGTTTTATTGATCTTTGCTATTGTTTTCTTTGTTTCTACTTCATTTATTTCTGTTCTGATCTTTATGATTTTTTTCCTTCTGCTAACTTTGGGTTTTGTTTGTTCTTCTTTCTCTAGTTCCTCTAGGTGTAAGGTTAGATTGTTTACTTGAGAGTTTTCTTGTTTCTTGAGGTAGGCTTGTATAACTATAAACTTCCCTCTCAGAACTGCTTTTGCTGCATCTCATAGGTTTTGGATTGTCATGTTTTCATTGTCATTTGTCTCTAGGTATTTTTTGATTTCTGCTTTGATTTTTTTCAGTGATCTCTTGGTTATTTAGTAATGTATTATTTAGCTTCCATGTGTTTGTGTTTTTTACGTTTTTTCCCCTGTAATTCATTTCTAATCTCATGGCATTGTCGTCAGAAAAGATGCTTGATATGATTTCAATATTCATAAATTTACTGAGGCTTGATTTGTAACCCAAGATGTGATCTATCCTGGAGAATATTCCGTGCGCACTTGAGAAGGAAGTGTAATCTGCTGTTTTTGAATGGAATGTCCTATAAATATCAGTTAAATCTATCTGGTTCATTGTGTCATTTAAAGATTCTGTTTCCTTATTTATTTACATTTTGGATGATCTGTCCATTGGTGTAAGTGAGGTGTAAAAGTCCCCAACTATTACTGTGTTACTGTCAATTTCCTTTTATAGCTGTTAGCAGTTGCCTTATGTATTGAGGTGCTCCTATGTGGGGTGCATGTGTATTTATAATTATATCTTCTTCTTGGATTGATCCCTTGATCATTATGTAGTGTCCTTCCTTGTCTCTTGTAACAGTCTTTATTTTAAAGTCTATTTTATCTGATATGAGTATAGCTACTCCAGCTTTCTTTTGATTTCCATTTGCATGGAATACCTTTTTCCATCCCCTCACTTTCAGTCTGTATGTGTCCCTAGGTCTGAAGTGGGTCCCTTGTAGACAGCATGTATTTGGGTCTTGTTTTTGTATCCATTCAGCAAGCCTGTATCATTTTGGTTGGAGCACTTAATCCATTCACGTTTAAGGTAATTATCGATATGTATGATCCTATGACCATTTTCTTAATTGTTTTGGGTTTGTTTTTGTAGGTCCTTTTCTTCTCTTGTGTTTCCCACTTAGCATTTGTTGTAGAGCTTGTCTGGTGGTGCTAAATTGTCTTAGTTTTTGCTTGTCTGTAAAGCTTTTGATTTCTCCATCGAATCTGAATGAGATCCTTGTGGGGTAAAGTAATCTTGGTTGTAGGTTCTTACCTTTCATCACTTTAAATATATCATGTCACTCCCTTCTGGCTTGTAGAGTTTCTGCTGAGAAATCAGCTGTTAACCTTATGGGAGTTCCCTTGTATGTTATTTGTTGTTTTTCCCTTGCTGCTTTCAATAATTTTTCTTTGTCTTTAATTTTTGCCAATTTGATTACTATGTGTCTCGGCATGTTTCTCCTTGGGTTTATCTTGTATGGGACTCGCTAGTCTTCCTGGACTTGGGTGGCTATTTCCTTTCCCATGTGAGGGAAGTTTTCGACTATCATCTCTTCAAATATTTTCTCTGGTCCTTTCTCTCTCTCTTCTCCTTCTGGGACCCCTATAATGTGAATGTTGTTGCATTTAATGTTGTCCCAGAGGTCTCTTAGGCTGTCTTCATTTCTTTTCATTCTCTTTCTTTATTCTGTTCTGCAGCAGTGAATTCCACCATTCTGTCTTCCAGGTCATTTATCCGTTTTTCTGCCTCAGTTATTCTGCTATTGATTCTTTCTAGTGTAGTTTTTATTTTAGTTATTGTATTGTTCATCTCTGTTTGTTTGTTCTTTAATTCTTCTTGGTCTTTGTTAAACATTTCTTGCATCTTCTTGATCTTTGCCTACATTCTTTTTCCTAGGTCCTGGATCATCTTCACGATCATTATTCTGAATTCTTTTGCTGGAAGGTTGCCTATCTCCACTTCATTTAGTTGTTTTTCTGGGTTTTTATCTTATTCCTTCATCTGGTATATAGCCCTCTGCCTTTTCATCTTGTCTATCTTTCTGTGAATGTGGTTTTTTTTCCATAGGCTGCAGGACTGTAGTTCTTCTTGCTTCTGCTCTCTGCCCTCTGGTGGATGAGGCTATCTAAGAGGCTTGATGGGAGGGACTGGTGGTGGGTAGAGCTCAAAATATTAAGTTTTAAACACTGAAATTTGACGGATAAATGAAGTTTGGGGCAAAAGTATGAAATAACTAGGTACAGCTTAATTTCTATTTATTCTTTGTGTTTAACCTGCATTGGCACATGTGGCAATTTTGCCTCTGCTGTAGCACACTGTCCTAGGAATACAATTGCTCCTCTACTCAATATTTTGAAAGACTGCTATAGATAATTCTAAAAGGTCCTTCAAAACTCTTGTTTATGAAAATCATCTAGGGTACTGAGATCCCTTGAAGCCCATGGTGTGCATTTTAGAATGTGATGCATAGGAATGTCACCACTACCCTGAATTTGGGACCCTGGGAGAAGAAAACTATCTGTGCATGATTTATACTTTGGATTCCCAAATTTTTAAGGCACATAGTTGTCTGTGGCCTTAACCAAGTGGTGTGTAGTAGTGTCTTAGGCCAGGTTCACATATTGTATCAACAGTGTATTATAGCCTATAATGCACATCCTGGGACCATATTACACCAATTAACGATGACAAATACTCCCCAGTTGAATCAACAATACTGAACAAGCATTTATTGAGCACTTATTTTGTGCCAAGCACTGTGTTAGGTTCTGAGGCTACAAAGATTAGGCAGACACAGTTCCTGGCCTGAAATACCTTGCAGCAAAACAGCAAAACAGGAGAGCAGCAAAACAGGAGAGACAGAGGTAAACAATATCGTTTTTTCTACTTTGGACTTTCCCATGGTTTATACTTATCTCATGGATGAAAAAAGAAGAGGCAATATTTACAAATCAGATCTAAGTTATAATCTATTTTTCCTTAATATTTTAAGAAATAAATGAGTAAATGGGACCTAATTAAACTTAAAATTAAATGTTAACTTAATTAAAATTGAACAAACTAAACAGCAAAGGAAACCATTAACAAAATTAAAAGACAACCTACTGAATGGGAGAAAATATTTGCAAATGATATGATTGATAAGGGGTTCATAACCAACACATATAAACAGCTCATACAACTCAACATCAAAAAAAGAAACAATCTGATTAAAACATGGGCAGAAGAATTGAATAGACATTTTTCCAAAGAGGATATGCAGATGGCCAACAGGCATGTGAAAAGATGTTCAACATTGCTAATCATCAGGGAAATGCAAATCAAAATCACAATGAGATATCATCTCACACCTGTCAGAATTGCTGTCATCAAAAAGAACACAAATAACAAATGTTGACCAGGATGTGGAGAAATGGGAACCCTTGTTCACTGTTGGTGGGTATGTAAATTGGTACAGCCACTGTGGAGAACAGTATGGAGGCTTTTCAAAAAACTAAAAATAGAACTGCCATATGACCCAGTAGTTCCACTCCTGGGTATATATCCAAAAAAACCAAAAACACTAATTCCTACAGATACATGCACCCCAATGTTCATACCTGCATTATTTACAATTGCCAAGATATGAAAGCAATCTAAATGTCCATTAACAGATGAATGGATAAAGAAGATGTGTCATATATACAGAATGGAATACTACTCAGCCATAAAAAAGAATAAAATTTTGCTATTTGCAGCAACATGGATGGACTTGGAGGGCATTATGCTAAGTGAAATGTCAGACAGAGAAAGGCAAGTGCTGTATGAAATCACTTATATGTGGAATCTAAAAAATACAACAAACTAGTGACTATAACAAAATAGAAGCAGACTTACAGATATAGAGAACAAACTAGTGGTTACCAGTGGGGAGAGAGACGGGGTGGGGGGGGGGTAGGGCAACACAGGTGTAGGGGATTAAGAGGTACAAACTCTTAGGTATAAAGTAAGCTACAAGGATATATTGCACAACATGGGGAATACAGCCAATATTTTATAATAACTATAAGTGCAATATAAACTTTAAAAATTGTGAATCACTATATTGTACACCTGTAACTTATATAATATTGTACAGCAACTATACTTCAATAAGAAAACATAAATAAAAGCTCCTATTAAAGTAAGAAAATCTCAAAAAAAAGGCTATTTTTTTAAAAATAAAAATTAATGAATTGCTAAAGGCAGGGCCTGGTCTAATGATTAGATCCCAAAATTCACGTATTTCTTTGTATGTATATATACCATACTTTGTTTATCCATCCATCTGTTGATAGACATTTGGGTTGTTCCTACCTTGTGGCTTTTGTGAATTCTGCTGCTATGAATTTTTATACCACAGCTGGGTGGCTATTTCCTGCTGCTTCCGAAGCACAGGAGTTTGATAAGAGCATATATTAACTTTGGAATGGTTTATTTTGTTTGTGCCTTGAGTGTTTGTACTGTGGCACTAAGGAAGCCACAAATTCAGATACTCAGACCAATAACATTAGTACAGAGTGAAAGACAAGCCTCTGAGTCCGAAAGAGCTCCTTACTTTTATCTAACTTGATCTGTGATATTGCCATATTTAAAGAATGCGTCAACAATTGGAAATGGCTTGTATGAAAGTATAGGAAAAGCAGAAGGTGAAGATGCAATTTGAAGTTGGAGAACCTTGATAAGCAAACTGTAAATTACAAGTCTATGGAACAGATACATCCATTGTGGAGACAGACACAGGAAATTATTACAGTATGATAACACATATTTAACTAAATAAACAAAAGGCCAAATTGTAAACCTTAAAGTAAAGGGTCTTTCTTCATGAGCTGCTGGATGAACATGCTCCGTCATGTGCTTTATAACTCTGAGGATTTTTTACGCTGAGTTTTAAATTTAATAATTAGTTGTATGTCTGTTTTTTTACTCTTTCTCTCCCTTAAGTTCAGTGAGGATGGGGATTGTGTTTATCTTTTGTACAGTGCTTGCTACATTTATACATCAGTCTCTTATAAATTTGATTGGTCCAATCCACTCAGACCAGAACCTAGAAATTAAATGCTAGAACTTGGAAAAGTAAAGCTGTAGATTTTAGGCAATTCACCAATTTACCTTATAATAAAGTCAATCAGGCATCCTTCCCTGCAAAATCTTTCCAGCACACCGGGAGCCTCTCAAACTCTAATAGTACTCAGAATTGTTCAAGCACCACAAGGATATGATAGAAATTTTCATTGATATTCCAAAATGATCTCTGTAGAAATGTGCACAAGCTCTTAAATTACTATAATTATTTCTTCCTACCAAGATATTGTAAGATTTTAACCACTCTATCTAAAGTGGAAACTAAAATATAGATGGAATAATGCAAAGCACAAGTATAATATTGTTAATAATTTTCTTAATGACTCATTTACCTTTCTACTCAGATTTTTCAAACAATTTAGAAACCATGATAATGGGGATGAGAAATTCACCTAAAGAACAAACAGAATCATGGAGAATCCCTTGCCTGTTCTCAGAACAGAGCAATGGCAGTGGTAAGAATAGAACTGGCATGTCTTGGGTTTCCAATTTCAGGGTTTTTCTTTTTTTTTTTTTTTCCCAAAGAAAGACTATTTTCTGAATATGAAAGTGACCCAAGTGAACTATCTTCCACTGCAAGTCATGTTGCATATGGCAGAAATAAGCTTTGTTAAAGCAACTCCTATAAGCTGCTATGTATCTCATTTGCCCTCTTGGAAAACCCATATCCTAACTCTATCGTTCAAATAATACTCATCAGTTCAGATCCTATCAATAACAGTACTAGACCCTGAGGACTCGTTAATAGAGAGGTTTATGAGCATTAAAGAAAAGTACTTTAGAATGACTCACCGTTCCTCATAGTGGGAGAAGAAGTAGGTATGGTTTTCTACATGGTTAACATGAGCAAAACTCTTGTACCATTCCGTAAGTTGCTGCTGCTAGTTTTGGATTCCTTCTCCCTAGGAACTGTAGAAAACCCTTAGCCAGGGGTAGCTTTAGAAATGGTTATAATATGAATTTTTCTTCTTATTGGTCTTGAGGACCCTCTTTTGTATGTCCAACTGGGTTACTGCCTACATTTCATATTCTAATATCAGGGTTCTTACTTCCATTAGAGATTTTCCTAGGCTCCCTTGCATAACAGCAAATACTTATATAAAGTTTACTTTGTACCAGATACTGCTCTAAATATTTACATATTAAGTCTCACAACAAACCTCATGAGATGTGTACCATTATAACTGCATTATACAGATGGGGAAAATAAGGCACAGAGAGGTTAAGAACTTGCCCAAAGTCACACAGCTAATATGTGGCAGAAACTGAGGATTCAATTTCCATGTGATTAACTATTGTTATATTGCTTTTCTAAGTACCAGGTACTTGATCACAGAATTTTTAAGGCTTGCTCCCACCAGTACGTTTAGAAAAATACCTATTTCTATTCCTTTTTTAATCCAGTTTGGCATTCTAAACTCTAAATTAGTTTGAGTGGAGAAGGACCACAGGGGTATGGGAAGTAAGACCACACAGATACTATCTGTGTTTCCTTCGTAGATGAAATTAAGATCTTTCAGAATTTGCACTTGCAAAAGTACATGCAATTGTCTTAAACCTCTCATTTTCTCATGCCCTTAATTTTTAGGGCCTAGTGAGTTAACCGAAATTACAGTCCTATTTAAGTGTCAGAAAATTAAAGTACGTAAAAGATCATACGTGAATTTTGGGATCTAATCATTAGACCAGGCCCTGCCTTTAGCAATTCATTAATTTTTATTTTTAAAAAAATAGCCTTTGGGCTTCCCTGGTGGCGCAGTGGTTGAGAGTCCGCCTGCCGATGCAGGGGACACGGGTTCGTGCCCCGGTCCGGGAAGATCCCACATGCCGCGGAGCGGCTGGGCCCGTGAGCCATGGCTGCTGAGCCTGCACGTCCGGAGCCTGTGCTCCACAACGGGAGAGGCCACAACAGTGAGAGGCCCGCATACCGCAAAAAATAAATAAATAAATAAATAAATAAAAATAGCCTTTTTTTTGAGACTTAATGGATCACATATTCCTAATCAGAAAAAATAAAACAATTTCCATTTTGAGATATATATCTATGGTGAATCCAGGAGAAAAAAAAATACTTTTGGTGTCTCTTCTACAGCAGATCTACTTCCTTGCTTTCTTATCAACTGAAACCAGGCCATATGGTTCCAATAATGGAAAATAGATTCACTTCTTTCCAGGATTAAAAAATATAATTGAAATACATGCAAAATTTATTATATGTTTGTTGACACTAAATTTCTTTGCAAAGCCACACTTCTATTACTTAATAAAAAGATAATACATACTGATAAGACTTTAAATGTCTATTGAAAAAAAATCACAGTTGATTAAAAATGTTGAATTATTTTTTATCTTATGCAAAGATATTTTATTGTTGTGCAAGATTGCCCTCTTGTGTTTTCTCTAGCTAAACCATTATTATTATCAATTTAATATTCAGCTTGTAACTTTTCAATCTAAAATTAACTCAGTACTAAATGAACTTCAAAGCCTTATATTCAAAACCATATAAATCAGAAACTAATGTTAGTGCTATGGCTTGTGATACATTCTACTCCTTTAAACCTCTGAATTAATCTATAAAATACTATGAGCTAAAGTTAACAAAAAGCAGAGTTAAGCAGAAGTAATTACATAAAGAAAAATTTAGAATTATGTCAAGGAATACTAAAACCCTGATATTAACTACCCACTTTACCAAGTTATGGAAAATGCAGCCAATTAGCCTATTAATATAGGTCTGGCTTAATACCCTTGCAGTCAGTTTCTCCCTTTAGCTCACTTAGTTATTATGGATACATAAAAGCACTGTTAACATTTTAAATTATTTTCTATGATTTTTTCCTTGTATATTAAATTAGCAGTTTTCTTTTAAAAGTTGCCTAATTAAAACAGGTACTCTCATATGTTGAAATGTAAATTTGGTACACTCCTTATTTGGTGAGTCAAATTGACAGTATATGTTAAAAGCCTTAAAAAAGGATTATCAGGTTTGCTTCTAGGAATTTATCTCAAAAGCACAAACTTAAGTACCCCCAAAACTTAATGCTCATACTACTAATCATAGTATTATTTGAAGTGCAAACATTCGTAACAACCTAAATATGACTGTGTGTTGAATTAGATTGGAATAGAATGATACAATGGAATTTTTTGCAACAATTAAAATTTTAATATTTAAATTAGTACAGTTTTTGTTATGATGTTAAGTTTAAAAAATTCAGGATATAAACACGTGTGTGTGTATCATAATGATTTTCTAAAAGCAGTTCTCCCAAGACTAAAGAAAGTCTAAAAAAAAAATGCCTTAAAATATTAATAGTGGTTGTCATTTGGGGGTAGCACTATGGTAGCTTTTTCTGTATTTCACTTGTTGGTACTTTACCATGTTTTATTGTTGAATAATGTATTATTGTTATAATGGGGGAAGTCCCCATGTTCCTAATATCAGCAGAATTGAGGTACTGCCTTCAGAACAGGAATTTTTCGGGCTTTCTGTACAAGCTCAGAAAGCTTTTGTAAAGGAAACTAAGACCTCAGAAACTAGCTCAGATGTAGCCAGTTGAGCCACTGAAGAAAAGTAGAGGGGTCCCTAGATCAGTGAAATAGTGGGGAAAGTTCTTAGGATGGATACTTTCTCTCCTAACACTTCATCCTTTAGAAGAGAAAAAGAGTCAGGTGATGGATGATTCCTTCTCCAAACACATAAAGAGCAAACAAAGCAACAACCATTTATTAAATGCTAAATATGTGCTAGGTTGGTTGAAAAGGGTCAGAAGCTAAATGTGATGAATGGCTGAGAGAAATGAAGGATGGCTATAGCATTTCACCTCCAGCCCTCATGTAGGAACTTATCAGCTAGATTGGAGCTAAAGAGCTGGTCTTTCTACATGCAGTCCTGCAACAATTTTCCAGACTGCAGCAAGAGTGATCTTTTCAAAGAGCAAACCTTCAACAGATTCCCAGTGCCCCTGGGGATAAACTCTAAACTCCTTACGGTGGCTGACAAGGCCCTTTATCATCTGGCTTCGGCTTACATCTCTAGCCTCCTCTTCAGCTTCCACTGCACATTCCAGGCATTCTGACATTCACCAGGCTTTTCCTCAGGTGTTCTCTCAGGTTGGACTCATCTTTTCTCCTTTATCTAGCTAACTCCTGCTTACTTTTCAAGTCTCTGGTTAAATGTCACCTTCATCGGGAAAACTTAGCTGTACCCGCTGTGTGCTCCTATTATAATCACTGCTTCCCTTGTCAAAGCCCTTTCTGTATATAATTAAATTCTCTGGTTTAATTGTCCTTCTTGTCTGGACTGCAGGCTCAGTGAGGGCCAGGGCTGAGTCTCCCCCGTTCACCTTGATACTACAATGTATGACCAGGGAGCAATAAATATTTACTGAATGAATGAATAAGTGCATGAATAAGAGAAATAGCCTAATTATATTCAACTTCTCCAGACTTTCTTTAAAGAGGTACTCTAATTGATGCAACTGCATATCAAAATAAAGAGGACACATGTTGTGATGGTGGTGGTCCTGGGGATGCTGGGAGTTCTCCACTCAGCACTTTAGTCCTGCATCTTGTACTCACTTAACAGATATATGTGTACATGCACAAATGCTTCAAGAAATTTTTCAAATTAATTTTTCAAGCCTGTAGTGGAAAAAAAAAACACTCTGATACACTGGCCAGTTTTTTTTGTTTTCGTTTTTGTTTTTTCGGTACACGGGCCCCTCACTGCTGCGGCCTCTCCCGTTGCGGAGCACCAGGCTCCGGACGCGCAGGCTCAGCGGCCGTGGCTCACGGGCCCAGCCGCTCTGCGGCACGTGGGATCCCCCCGGACCGGGGCACGAACCCGTGTCCCCTGCATCGGCAGGCGGGAGGGCTTCCCTGGTGGCGCAGTGGTTGAGAGTCCACCTGCCGATGCAGGGGACACGGGTTCGTGCCCTGGTCTGGGAAGATCCCACATGCCGCGGAGCGGCTGGGCCCGTGAGCCACGGCCGCTGAGCCTGCGCGTCCGGAGCCTGTGCTCCACAACGGGAGAGGCCGCAGCAGTGAGAGGCCCGCGTACTGCAAAAAAAAAAAAAGGATACCTTCATTCAACAATAGGGGACTAAATAAATTACGATTCATAAAATAGTTATCTTTAAATGCATGGGAAAATAACAATATTATTAATAATATAATATTAAGTTTCTTTACAAAGTACACAAATTACATACATAGAATAAGCTAATCTCTCCCACATAAAAAGAAATTTCATAATATATACTGTATTTACATAATACAAAATTGAAAGGAAATGCATTGAAGAGTAAATTGTGATTATTTCTGAGGATCATCACATGTAAACTGCTTTTCTTCCTTACATTTTTCAGGATTTCTCTCAGAATGAGTGTGTATTACTTTCATTAAAACACCAAGGGTTATCAAAAAATTTCTGTAATAAAATGAATTCCTTTATGTGTAGGCAGTTGCTTCAAAATTTGTTTTAAGACTCAAGGATAGGCATGAATATTTTTCATGCAGCACAGATATACTTAAAAATATTTTATACTGAATAGATTTAATAATGCAATGACCTTTAATGCAGATGCTACGAGGAGACACTACAAAACTATAATCATCTTAAATTTAACTTAAATATCCTTATGTTCAAAGTTTTTCGTATTTCTCAAGGGGAAACAATTTTATTAAAGAATATTTTGTGGACTTCCCTGGTGGTCCAGTGGTTAAGACTCCGGGCTTCCACTGCAGGGGGCACAGGTTTGATCCCTGGTCGGGGAACTAAGATCCCACACGCTGCACAGCGTGGCAAAAAAAAAAAAAAAAAAAAAGAATAGTCTGCGAAATGGCTTAGAAAGTAAATTAACGCACATATTATTATGCCAAGCACAAATAAAATGACATTTTAAAACAAGACTAAAGGAGAGGTTAGAGGCAATTAACTAACTGTATAGTTACTCGAAGTGGATTAGGGGAGAGGCTAACTTGGGCAGAATTACCTCTTGAAATAGGCCATAAGCAGCAGTTCAGACAGCTAGTCTGGGAAAGTCCCTCACCTGCACCACCTATCTCAATAGATCTAGGAAGTTGCTTTTTCTTTTGCTTGAACAATAGGCCCAGTGATAAGCAAAACTGCCCTCCTCCAAAGCTCCCTGAAGTGCAAAAAGACTAAGGAGATCAAAGGGACCATTAGCCACTCCCTGAACTTCAAAGGTTTGTCCTATGGGAACTCTGAGAAGCAGCTGTGAGATTACTTGGAGACTTCCATTACAGTGTATAAATATAACATTACAAATATCTTGGTCACCATATTCTTTTTATTTCCTCACTGTGGTTGCATTTTAGGTTTTACAGTTTTGTACACATATTAAAAGGAGTAACAAATCAAAATATATTAGGACTAGAGACTTAACCACCCCAGTGAGTCCTGAGGCACTATTCTTAGCATTACATTCATATCGTGCTAAGTCTAGATTTTCAATGTCTTGATTGTTTCTATACTTCCTCATTCAGAAACAAAGTAATAAAACAAGCATTTAATTTCACATAGTTTGTGTTTTAATGCAATATGCAAACAAAACAATTTAACTTTCCTGGACTAGTTTCACAGACTCAGTCTCTGTAATGATCAACGTGTCTGTTCTAAACCAGCTTTAGGATGGAGCTGACTCTATGAATGGCAGAAGAGAGGAAAAAAACTGGATTCTCAATAATATCATTGAACCAACTAACCCTGCACTTCACCCTGCTTCTGATCTCTTTTACATGATCTAATTCACTCACTTATTTAAAAACTAGATTGAGTTGTTTTTTCTGTTATCTGTGGCCAAACTACCCCAACCAAAGTTTAGATTTGATTATTTGGTCATGGGGAGTCACTGAAGAGATTTAAACAGGAGACTGACATAATCAGTTTGCATTTTATGAGGACAGGAGTGGCAGAAGTGCTGAGGATGGAGGGTGGGATGGGAGACAGGCTAAAAGTTACTGAGGCCTTACTATGTGCTTTGTGCTAGTCTAAAACACTTTACATATATTAATTCATTTAACACTTCCAAAATCCTATGAGGCATGTAATATATTACCCAGATTCAATAAGAGGAATCTGAAGTCCAGAAACATTAAGCTGTCCAAGACCACATAGCTAGTAAGTGGCAGAGCCAGGATTTGAAGCCACTTTTATTATAGACATTTCTTTATGCCTCCCATCTACCCTCCAAGCCATAATCAGAAGAAGCTCATCTTACTCTCAGCCTCAAATAGACCTAATTGATATAAAAGTAAGCCCAGCCCCTTTCCAGTAATTGACACAGAAATAGGCTGGCAACTCAATTCTGGTTTGGCTTCTAACCACCAATTCAAACTGCATACTTCATAGGGTTATTATGAGAACTGAATGGGCTACTGCTTATAACATACTTGGTATGGGGTAGGCCCACATAAACGCTAGCTACTACTATTATGATTGTAGACCACTATTATCAAGAAAAACAGAGAAGGAATGTTCAGAGAAGGAGGGCAAAGGATAGTGGTATGACAGAAGCCAAGCAAAGAGTTTTCAGTAGAGCACAGCAGGATCAAATGCCATGGAGGAATAAAGTGACACGAGAGTGGAAAAGAGTTTATTGGGTCTAGCCTTTATAACGGGTGACTTTTTTTTTTCTTTTTCTTTTTGGCCAACCTCTGCGGCTTGCAGGATCTAAGTTCCCCGACAAGGGATGGAACCCATGCCCCCTGCAGTGGAAGGGTGGAGTCCTAACCACTGGACCGCCTGGGAATTCCCATAAAGCATGACTTTTGCCAGAAAGGTGTTAGTGGAAGGGCTAAGGTGGAAGCCAACCAATTGGCTGAAGAGCAAACTTACACCTGAGTGGAGACAGTGAGTGGCTACATATCTATTGCAGACTAGCAGTTTCACTGTGATGGAAAGAAGAGGAAGAAACCATGGTAGCAGGTCTCCAGATGGAGCACATTTATAAACTTAGAGGCAGTAGCTAGCAAAGGTACCACTGACAATTCAGGAGAGAGAAACAATGATGGGACAAGTCCCAAAGAAGACTGAAAGAGATGGCATCAAGCTCACAGGTGGAGGGAGGCATTAGTCTTGAAGAACTGGGCCGTCTCCCTCCCACTAAGACTAGGGGGAAGGAGGTTAAGAGTAAGTTCAGATATAGATGCATTTATAGGAGGGGAGAACATTGAGGGAGTGCACCTATGGAATACTTCATTTTTCTTAGTGAAACGGTGGCAGAATCATCTGCTGAGAAGGAGTGTGAAGCAAGCACTGTAGTGGTCAAGGATAGCTGCTGCTGGATGAAGCAAACCTGGAAGACAGGTAAGATAATTCTAGAGTGCTGTGCTGGGAGCATAGCTAAATTGAAAACCGAGAGTTTTCGATAGCTTTAATATGTAGGTAGGAATACATAATTCTCCCCAGTCCAGATGGAGATTTGTGAATCAGCCTGTCCATGTCTTTGGGCAGGTTATGAAAGTTAGAATGAGGTTGAAAGTACTAGAAATGGGGACCATTTGACCATAGCACTCTCTGGTTCCTCGTACTCTCCTGGGGCCTCAGTTCTACAAGCAAAATCTGTGCCTACAGTGGGGATTGCCAACCACTGTTCTCAAAGGGAAAGAGGGTCAAAGAGCAGACTGTCAGCACTCACCCCTCCCCACCACAAGTTCAAGGGAAAGAATCAAATTGTTAACTAAAACACTTGACCTGGGAATCTCATAGTGTTCCAGGATTACAGGTGGTAAAACAATATACTAATATTCATACTTTGATTAAATTCTATAGCCCTCAAATTTGATGTATGCCTTTTCTTTCATTTAGGATAAAACAAAGCTAAGGACACTCATATTCATGGCTTTATGTATAACAGATAGGATTAGTAGGATTAAGAACCACATGGCATGTAAAATAAAACTACACAAATATTTAATTGTGGTTTGAAACAGACATATCTTTAAACATTGTATGTACATTTGGAAATATAGCTTTGTTTTGTACTTTTTAAAAACCATAAATGGGATCACATTGTACTTATTATACATCTCATTTATTTACCCTTAAGGTATTTAGGAGGTCTTTCCATGTAAGCACCTGTGGCAACTTGTAATTTCCAAAGACGCCACAGCCAATACTTCTGGTCCCACATGCTCTTTAAGAACTTTGCCTCTTCCCAATCAAGAGATAGGGTCTATTCTCCCTCCTCTGGAACCTGGACAAATAAGAGTGCAGCAGAAATGACACTGCATAATTTCTAAGGCTCAGTGATAAAAGGCAATATGCTTTTACCTGGCTCTCTCTCTCTCTGTTAGCATACCTGCCCTTGGAACCCAGCCACTAAGCTGTGACGAAGCCCCAACTAGCCCATACTAAAAGACAACATGGTCTACATGAGATCAAACTGCGGTCTCCCAAACTGCGGTCTCCAGTCAGCAACAACCATCAACAGGAGAGTGAAAAGTTTTTAGATGATTCCAGTCCTCAGCCTCCAGTCTTCCACCTGAAGCCCTATGCACGATGGAACAGAGAAAGTCATCCCTGTTGTGCTCTGTATGAATTCTTGACCCACAAGAATCTGTGAGCATAAGTAGTTGTTTTATACCACATGCTGTGGGGTAATCTGCAATGCAGCTATAGTAGCAGGAGGAGTGCCAATATATGTCTGTTTCAATCTTTTAAACAATTACATAATTAACAGTAATATTCTATAGTATTTATGTATCATAAGATCATTCCTGTATTGATAGATACTTAGGTGGTCTGGAATTATTTATTCCTACTATAGAAAAGGCTGAAATAAATAAACTTCTACATGTCTATTTGTGCACAAATGTATTTCTATAAAAACCTATAAATGAGTTAATAAATACATGTAAGATATTTAGGACAGTGCCTGGCACATAGTAACACATTATATTATTTTTATCACTACAGGTTGACCTTCTAGATAGAAGGTGATAGTACTTGCTTAACATCTTTGGTGACAAGGACCTTAATGGCTATCCAACAGCTACGCTACAATGTATTCTTCTTTTTAGTTTAGATTACGGCAAAAATTGCAAACAGAGAATTATATCCCTGAAAACATTCATCTGCTGCAGACCTGCCCAGTTCTACATTCAGTTTAAAAAACTTAACTTCCTCAGTGTGCTGGTGAGTTAACACTACCTGTGTTCCTCTTATGAAAATCGTGGCTGTGGACCAGAGCGGAAAGAGCGGAACCTCCCGCTCAGGCGCGTGCGTCAGTTCTCTTCCCTCTGCATCCGCGCAGGGGGACCACTTGTTAAGAGAAGGCGGGGAGCAGGTTCAGGACACCTCTTGACTGGTGCTTCTCACCCTATCACAATTCGGGTCACAAGTTTAGGAATGTGCTTCTTAGCCATTGTCACTCTCTTTCAACATCTCTAACTCTTCCCCAGGCGTGCTTGCAGCTGCCCCCGCACCTGTTAATCCCATTTACTTCTAGTTTTCCTCGGCGGGGTGAAGGGGATAAGGAGAGAGGAAGAGGACTACCTGTCCACTTTCTCTTGCTTCGAAGCGGCAAAGACTAAACCTAATTCACATTGCAAACGACCAGGTTTCATCAGTCATTCCCATATTTTTCACAGTTCAAAGTTTTTAACTTCCTCTCCTTTTCAGGGATTTTTCTCTCCAGATTTGCTCCATTTTTAAGGGACGCGGGTAGCCCTTCCCCCGCCCCCGGTCAGAGCTAAGGTTAAACGTTGTACAGCTGAGGAAAAGCATTTTTAGGAGACTTGTCCAAGGCCGGGGCAGCAGGCCCGGAGCGGGCGGGCTTCGCGACAGCTCCGTGGGAGCGCCTGTCCCGCCCATCCTTCCCGGGCCTCGCGTTGCAAGATCCGCGGTTGAGCCCCAAGGCCGAGGACAGTGGGTTGGGAGCTGGTGACTCCAAAGCCCTCTGCAACTTCCCCGCCCTACAGCCCCACCCATTAGCACGCGGTCTCCCCCGGGGCCCGTAGGAGACACCTTCGTCCCCGCCCCTCCACAGGTCACCTCCCTCCACGCCCCTTTCCCTCGGCCCTGGCAGCCGGCAGGCAGGGAAGTGTCGTAAAGCCAGGCCCAGGAAACTTTACCCGGGGTAACAGCCGAGGCGCTTTACGGCGACGGCGGCTGAGTGTGAGCCTTGGCGGCGGTGGAGGCAGCCGCGGCGGTGCGGGAGGCGGCGGCGGCCGAGGAGGAAGAGGAGTGGCGGCAGTGGCGGCGGGGACCTGTGCGGGGTGAGCCTGCGGTGGGGATGGGGAGGGGCCGCGGGTGACAGGGCTGGCGGATGGGCGCGGGCGGACGGGGACGGTGGCCGGCTGAGCAGCTGGGCGGCGCTGAAGAGTTGGGGGGGCCCGCGGAATTGGGGCGCCAGCTCTGTGAGGGACGGTTTCTGCCTTTGTTTCCCCCCCAACCCTGGCCGCCCCCCGCCCCCCGCTCCCTCTACTCCGCGCTCGTCCGCCGGGTCTCATGGCTTCCCCTCTCGGTCTGTGTCTCCTCTAGGATGGCGGAGGTACCGCCTGGGCCTAGCAGCCTCCTCCCACCACCAGCACCTCCGGCCTCGGCGGCGGCCGAGCCCCGCTGTCCCTTCCCGGCGGGGGCCGCCCTCGCCTGCTGCAGCGAGGACGAGGAGGACGACGAGGAGCACGAAGCCGGCGGCGGCGGCGGCGGCGGCGGGAGCCCGGCGGGCGGCGAGGCGACGGCGGCGGCCAAGGGGCATCCGTGCCTCCGCTGCCCCCAGCCGCCGCAGGAGCAGCTGCAGCTCAACGGATTGATCAACCCCGAACTGCGGCACCTCCGGACGGCCGCCTCCCTCAAGAGCAAGGTTTTGAGCGCGGCCGAGGCGGCCACGGTCACGGCCACCCCCGCCGGGGGCCCCAGAGCGACTGCAACAAAAGGAGCCGGGGTACACTCGGGCGAGAGCCCCCCTCCCTGCCTCCCCAGTAATGCAAGAACTGCGCTCCCCAGCCCCGCAGAGGCAGCGGCGGCCCGCAATGGACTGGCGGAGGGCCCGGAGCAGGAGGAGGAGGAAGACGAGCAGGTGCGGCTGCTGTCTTCATCCCTGACCGCCGGCTGCAGTTTGAGAAGCCCTTCAGGCCGGGAGGTTGAGCCTGGGGAGGATCGGACTATACGTTATGTCCGATATGAATCCGAGCTGCAAATGCCCGATATCATGAGACTGATCACCAAAGATCTGTCTGAACCCTACTCCATTTATACCTATAGATATTTTATCCACAACTGGCCACAGCTGTGCTTCTTGGTAAGTGGGTGGAATGAAAATTGGGTGAACCCAGCAGAGAGATTCAGGCCGTGCGGGGCAGGGAGTGTGAGGGCTGGAGTGGCAGTGGATGTATCCTGCATTTCATAGTACGTTACGTGATGTAAAGTGTGTGTATGCACTTCTAATTATTTAATGAAACTGCTTTGAAGGTAAGGGTTCATGATCCGGGTTAACTTGATACTGATGTAAATGCAATAAGCCTGTGTGATGCATGTTGGGGGTCTTGTATCCTGTTTACATTAGCTTATAATCATGTTTAACCGTCTTTAATTATCCTCCCTCATCCTCAAAGCACTTTGCAGTCATTTAATTTGAACATGGTTCTGTTCGGATACAGGCCTTATTAATCTCTCAATTACAGCCATAATCAGGGAAGAGTGTATGCATAAACATGTTTTGGTGTACATGATTGTCAGTAAACTTGCTGTGGCCACACTGGAGAATTAAATCTTAGAAGCGTATTCCATAATTATGGAGATTGTTTCCTTTTACTTCAGCAGGGCAGTTAGCAGTTGTAGCCAGCCTGCTTTCTGGTGCATGGTTGCAGAAGGCGCTACTAACACTTCTGGTGGCTGAAAGACTCCAGAAACTTGAACAAAATACCCTTTTTGGGAGTGTAGGAAACTAAGTGTGAAATTGTTAACTAATCTAATTTTTTTTTTCTTTTTTTAAAAGAAGCTGGTCATAGATATGCTTAAGTTCTAGGACTGTTGCTGGCTTGTGTGTGATGTAGTTGACAGAAATTTTTTGCTTAATATATGAGTAAAAAGGACTTGGCTTAACCAAACAAGCTGAATTTTTTTTTTTTTTTTTTGACTTACGTAGTACTGGTAGTACCAATAGTTTCCCAATAATATTGACCAATTTCAGTCTATGAAACCTTTCACTTAAATATTGATGGTAGGTATGTGCTTTATATCATGTACTCACAAGCATGTTGTTTCCATTGAATTTTATTGAAGAAAGACAACATGCTTTTAAGGAGTGCTTTACGATATGTGAAGGGAAAAGCCACTACCATTGTTTGTTGTTTTAGAATTGACTTAATTGCATTTACTAATTCCCTGTAAGATGCTTTGACAATACTTTAGAAATCTGTCTTTTTGATTCTATAGCTTGGTGGTGATCTGAAAATATAACCTCAGTATTGTTGATAATGGTAGCTGTGCTATTTTCTGCGTTCACTTTGCTAAACTTCAGTTTAGTATGTTTGTTTAAACTGGGACCTATTTTATATTCTACAAAACTGCTCTTACAGGATTCTAACCATTGCATCAAAATAGAAGTTCTAAGACACGTCTGTGTCAAATGAATATGGGAAGATGGTTTTCATAGCATTATTATAAATGTCATATCAAATGCTGTTATAAATGCTGAAGATTGTAGATTGATTTAATTGTAAGTTAATTCACAAAAGCATACAATTTAGTTACAGTTTAAATTGAAATAGTGTATGTATTTCTGTTAATTCCAGAAAATAGTTGTGTATGTGTGATGATTAGTCAGCCTTTGAGTTCTGGTATTACCTACACCTCTCTCAACTTGTCTGCCATTTTAAACTG
Organism: Phocoena sinus; assembly: GCF_008692025.1. Classification (NCBI taxonomy): domain Eukaryota; kingdom Metazoa; phylum Chordata; class Mammalia; order Artiodactyla; family Phocoenidae; genus Phocoena; species Phocoena sinus. The sequence goes on from NC_045764.1 coordinate 134,386,185, forward strand.
ATAAACTGAATATTAGTAAACTTTACTTTGATTTTACATAGACTCCTCCCAATTCAACAGCTAATTTGAACTTTAACCCTTAATAGCCAGTTTGTTTAACATTAAACTCTCAATATCTAGAAATTGTGATAATATGCAAGTGGTTGACTTGTAAGGTTTACTAATGCAAGTATGGATCTAGACGTATTGAACATAAAACAATAGTTAAACAGTCAGAGGCCATTTGGAACTGGGGCCTTTATATTGGCGTTTAAAAATTTTGAATTTCTCATGAGAACTAATTTAAAACAAATATAAATGTATGTTTATTTCAATTCATTTTATTTTAGAACTATAAAGGATCCTAGAGATAATCTAGTTCAGCTTAATTTTTTTTTTTAATGAAAGAAAATTAAAGACCAGAGTGACTTAAAATGTTCACATCTCCAGATATTTAGGGTCCAGAGATGTAAAGCTAGAACCCAGGTCTCCTGGCCTGTCATTATGGAAACAATTAAGAAGCTGAAAAATGACATACCCTTGAGTCATTCAGCCAAGATCCTTGTGTCACCAAGTTATGCTTCACCAAGTAATAGTTGTCCTTGCAGACAACGATATTAAGAGACTAGAAATCTTCAGAATGTTCCTGGTTTCCATGAGTAACCTGCAGTGGATCAAATGGAATATATGTGGTTGAACCTTAGAAAATCGCCAATACTTGATCATATTTGACTAACAAAAGTGACAGTTTCTAATGATTCTTCCTAATAATTGTAACAGATGTGAAAGTATGGTACTGTACAAATGGGAGGCACTGTCATTTACTCTGTACTTAAATAATTTATCTCTGTCTCTTTTGAGTTCATGGTATTTTCAGTTGTTGGTGCCTTTTTGAACTTCTTAAACTTATTACCAGTGATATACTATAGTACTTCTGTTATTTGTTCTAAATTTAAATTTCCAGATTCCTCTGTTTTCCTATTTGTGATATTCTGGAATTTGGGAATCCGTATTTCACACAGCTTATATTTTTCAAGTTTTATAGATTGACAAGCATTTGGCCTTGTAGAGTTAAATTTTAATCTTGCCTGGAATTTTTCAGTTCCCATCCTTGAAAAAAAGAACACATTTTAATAGCATGAGTTCCAAATTTATGTGCAGAAGCTTTTATTTGTAAAAACTTAACATGCAGTTCAGTGATTCTTGTAAATCAGCAATTTATCAGGAAAAAATACAGAATTGGCCTTCCTCACTAAACATCTTACTAATAACAGTGAATCATATATTGAGCTTTTATTTTTAAATGATGTGTACAACTTGATTTTTGTTCCTATAGATTCTTGATTAGTAAGAACTCAATCTAGTCTAAGTGAACTAATATAATGCTTTGTTTGCTTATTACTTTCTTGGTCCGAGGACAAAGAAGATTTGTTTGAAATGCCTATCCAGTTTGAAAGTATTGTCCAGATATATTGTGTCTAGTGGTTTTAATTTTTTCCCCTTTTGGATGGTTTACTGTGAAATGTAGCTGTCCTATAATTTTGTATCATAGATTGGTATAGATTTCCATTTCTCCTAGCTTATGAGGTCAGGTCAAAAATTTTTTAATGTACCTCTCATCTCTGATATATGCACACACACACACAACCACACACATCTATTTGAAATAAGTTATGTTCAAATCAGAAAATGCTGTTCAACCAGGCAACTTTTGTATATGCTTCAGGACTTAATACAGAAAGAAATTTTACTTTTCAAAAGAATTTTGAAAGAACCAGATTGATTTATCATGAATGAAAATGGAAATAACAATTTTAGAGGTTTATTGACCCCACATAATTTTGGATTGTGTTGATAAAACAGAAATGAATTAGTGTGGATTGTTGAATTTAATATCCCTTCAAAGTAAATCAACTATACTTCAATTAAAATAAGTAAATAAAATTAATATCCCTCCTGACCTAGTTTAGGCTTGCGTGAAATGGATTAGAATTATCTTGCCTAAAGATTTCTCTGCAGTTGAAAAAAAGGCTTTTTAATCAATTTACAGAATGATGAACTAAAAAAAGTCATAACAGATTCAAGATAAGAGAGGTATTAAGTGTAAATTGGGCTTTGCTTATTGATTTTTTTTAACCCATTCCTGGTTTTTGTTGTTGAAATAGTTTCTGAAAAGTTAATTTTATTAAGAGATGATTTGAAGCTTTCATATTTTTTTTATGAGGGCTCTTTACAGCAAACAAGTATTTCTGTCTGACACATTATTAAACAATTGGAACTATTGCCCTATTTATATTTACCAGAGTACAATATTTACTAGAACTTTTTGTTGGTGATGGAATTTTTGAAAAACATATTTTCAATGGTGATACTGGAAATTTTAATGAAAATGGAGGCTGATTAGCTTTTATTTAATAAGTAATCTTTGTGTGGAAGGCTGTACATTTTTATTAAAATAGAAAGGTCTGTAAAAATTACAGCTTTTGCTTTAATATGAAGCTTTGATTTTGAGATCTAGATATTCTGTGAGCTTTATGGCAATGACTCACACTGTCAGTAGAGCCCTAAAAATGAGACCATCGTATATCTAGTTTTTGTAGTTCTTCAATAACAAAAACCCCTTGGGTAGGATCTAAGGAATACCTTAAAAATAATCCTTTTTCTTTTAGATTTTTTTCCCCTGATCAAAATCTAACTATTATTCAGGTGTAAATATTATGTCTTATATCTGTCTTTCACTAAAACTTTATTATAATTAAATTTATAGTACTCTGTTGATAAGTTTCACAATATTTTGTGATATCTAATGAAAAGCCTTTCTTAAAAAAATTATTTTCACATGTTTCCCCTTTCCCAGATCTTAAACATGTAGCTCTTTATTGCAACTAATTATAAGCACCTCATAAAGTACTTGAATGTTTACCATGTGGAAATTTGCTTTTTTTTTTCCCCTAGGCTTTAATAATGAGCCTAAGAAATTCATGTCCTAAAGAATGTTGAAAGATTTTAAAACTAGAACATTTGAAGGAGTTCTGGGATTTAGATTTCTGACACTTCTGTGACTGCTCTCTTGCTAGAATTCTCATTATTTCTTCCTCCCTCAGAAACACTGACCAATGGTTGGCTGCTGTTTCTGTGGGTAATTATGCAATACCTGATGGCAATGTATTCTTTGTAACTGTTTGTTTATTTTTAAGGCCATGGTAGGGGAGGAGTGTGTAGGTGCCATCGTTTGCAAGTTGGATATGCACAAAAAGATGTTCCGCAGAGGTTATATAGCCATGTTAGCCGTGGATTCCAAATACAGGAGAAATGGCATTGGTAAGAAAAATATTATGTCACAAAAAAATGCCTAAGTTATTTTCATTTTTTTTTTGAAGCAGAAGACTTAAATGTAAATAGTATGTAGAAATGAGCATGAAGCTGAGGGAAGAAAATTGATTGCTTTTATTTCAAAATATTTTCAAAATGTTTTAAAAATGAATTGTTTCCTTTATTACTGTTTAATTATTTGAGAGATTATCTTTCTAACAATTAGAAGGTGATCAGTTTTCATCTCCAGACATTTTTTTGATCATATCCAAACTGCTTTGCATTATACTAAGTTCTGCAGTTTTTAATAACATTATTAGGGTGCTTGATCACAGCACTCAAGCAGCTGTGTGTACTTGGGTTAAATGGTCCTCAATCAAGGCAAAATTATGGAGAAATTGTTACCATTATTTAGTACTAGTCATCAAACATTATATTAGCAATTCGGGAAGGACCAGGAAAAAGGAGAATTGTTTCTTACTACTATTCCCAAACTCATCTCTTTCCTGGGCTACCTTTCCTGGCCTTTGCAGTTAATCTTATACTCATGGTTTATAATGGTCATTAGAATCATCTGGGTGGTTTAAAAACAAATGCTTAAGCCCCTCCCCTTGAGAATCTTGTCCTGTTAGAAGTAGGGCTGAAATTTCCCCAGGTGGCTGTGATGTAAGCCTGTTAAGAACAGCTGTCATAGTGTCTAAGACCTACTGGCTCTTTGTTCAAGATGGAGGATCAGGTAGAGAAGCGCTTGTCTGAGCATGGCACATTCTGAGAGGTACTGAAGCTAAGTAAGTATTCATGAAAAAAGAGTTTGATGCCTGTACCAGTATTTAATTACTAGCAGTTTTGTCACTTGTAGTTTTTTCTTTTTAAACTATGAGTGTCCAGTTTAAGACTGCTTCACACAATCTGAGACATCATGAGAAGTCATTATGAATAGGTTTACTTAGTACATTAGGTTCAGCCAACTTTTCTTATAGTGTTACAGTTTGCCACTAAGATGTTTAATGAATTGGGCTTGTTATACAAGCCAAGTTTGAGTCTTTGATGTATTAAAAAGAGCTGGTAAGGACTCATGGAAAATGATAGGCAAATTGCCTGGCTACTTCAGAGGACAGAAACCAGTGCCTTGAAGATTGCATCCTGGCCCTCAGACATATTTTGTATGGCCCATGTAACGTGTGCTTGCTTGTATTCATGGTTTGAAAATTGAGAGAGAAAATTTGGATTTCTTCTCTTAAGATCAGATTTAGTATTTGTTTTCTCTTTAATGTGCTAAGTATATCTGACCCTAAACTAGGATACAGACACACCACTGACGTCATTTGGTGTGCCCAGGCTTACTATAAGGTTTGTGGAAACTAACACAGTGTCTTGAGCCCACTCTGGGTCACAGCAGTTCTGGTGTGATCTTTGGCAAGATTGGCTCAAAGGTCATGGAGTGAGTTCTTACCAGCTGAAGAAGTTCCTGGGTTGCTCTGGCCATATCTTACCTTTTTTCTTGGAATTAAACAGCATTTACACCTGAGAAAAGGATCTATATCGGGAGATAGGTCTTTCAAGAGGAAACTTGTGTTGCTATGCACAGGTCCTATTGGGCTCTCAGTTTTAAGTCTAAATTTTTTCCCCCACTTAATTTGAGATAATCTGTGTATCATTCAGGGTAGAATCCAGCGTTTGACATTTCTTTGCTTCTTATGAATATTATAATTTAGGTATCTTTAAAAAATTAATTACATTTTTTACTTCATTAATACTCAGCTCTGTATTCTAGGTACTAACTTGGTTAAGAAAGCTATATATGCTATGGTTGAAGGAGACTGTGATGAGGTAAGTCTTCCTAAATGTTTAAGACCTTTTATCCTGGGCTGTATTCTACTGGGTATTTTTATAAATAGCCCATAATAAATTGTACTGCAGATTTCATTGCAAGCTATTATTGTACAAATGTAACTTGTGCTGAAAATTACATTCCGTTGAAAAACACATGAACTTTGACCTAGAACAAATTTTAAGATGATAATGGGAGCTAAAATTTGTGTCAGAATGTAAAGGTAAAATTTTAGATATTTTTAGTAAATAACTGGTATTCAGAACTCTGATTTGTTATCAGTTAAATCATTTAAGGTAGCTCTTATTATAAACCTTATTGTAATTTACTTGTGTATTGGCCTTGGTTTCTCTCTAAATAATACTTTTTTTTTTTTTCCCTGTGCGCCAACTGTCAGCCCATAGAAGAACATTTCACATTTGAAAAAAATCTCATCATTAAATAATAAGCCTGGAGGGGGGAAAGACAACCACTTTTTAAATGTAGATCTATCTGTAAATTAGCATAAAAGTGTCTTCTCTCTTCAGATTGTTTGTAAGGCCTGAAGGCAGGTAGTATCTTTGTATCCTGCAGCACTGTGCTTTACATACGGTAGGTGCTCAATAAATAATAGTGATGGTTGGGAATGTTAAGATTTACTATTATGTAATGTGGAAGGGGATAAGTATAAACTAGGGAAGTACAGATATCTTTAATATAACTGTGGTGACTAAGAAGGACCAGAGTTGTGCTAGTAATTTTATGAGCATTACTGCTAACACTTGTCTTTATTATTGGAGGGCAAATGTGCCTTAGAGAGTTCTCAAAATACTTGAAATTAGGTAAATTTTTTCTCAGACTGCAATAAGTAACTTGTTTTGGTTACTTTTTTTTTTTTTTAAGTGGGGTTTTTTTGGCACAAAATTTATTCACAGTCACTAACTGTCATTATTTGTGTGTATTTGGGGTGCAAAGTCCTTTCTTTTACCATCTTCACGCTTTTCAACTCTTCATCTTTCTTTCCACTTACAGCTGCTATTAATCTTGCAGTTTGCATCCTCCCATTTTCTAAGCACATGTGAATGCAGATGTTTACACATATTTTTTATACAAATGAAATCACAGTTATTCTGCTATAACTGCTTTTGCCACTTAACAGTAACTCATGAACAGGATTCCATGTCAGTACAGATGTACAGCAGAGTATTCTCACGCTCCTTGTCCACATTCATAGTTCGTAGTTTGACAGATCACACTAAATTGTGGTTGTATGAGAAGGCCTACAGATATATTGGGCAGCACAGGGAAGATATCCTGGGATTTACGGATATTTAATTTTTTTACCCCGAATAAGAAAATTCACACATGGCAAAGGATCTCATATTCACAGCTTTTAATTTCAAAATGTAAAAGGTACAGTGATTATCTGTAAAAAAAAGTAAAAGGTACCCTGATTATCTACATCATTGGTAACTAAAATTTGAGTATAAAATTGAATATAAATTTTTTCATCAGTGTAAGTCCAATATGGACCATGGCTATATTGGCTTAGACAGCTCACCAAGAATAGAAGTCAGGCTTCACAAAAGCTGCTTAACAGTTCAGAGAAATCTTTGGGATGATAAGACCATGTTTTGATCCTCTACTGAGTAGTGTGGTTCCCAGTGAACAGGGATGTTATAAGGAGGGAGTATTATGTCCCTTATGAAAGCCTTTTCTGAGTTATCCTAGTTACTGCCTATGAGACAGGTAGTATGCTTTACCTTAACTGATCAAATGTTTAAATAGTATTGGTTTTTCTTTGAAAGTTCTGCGGAATGATGAGATTTTGGTTATATTGTTATAGTCTTAAGGTTAAGGCCTAAATTAGTGATACATTTTATGGTAGAACTATTCATTGTAGGCTTAAAATTCTGATTCATTTTTCTTACTTTTCAAGCAATGAGTTTTCCTCAATCGTAGACTGAAATGGGTATAGTTCCATGAACTTATTTCTGTTGTATGGTTTTAAGTGGATGGTTTTTGCAGTTTGAATAGCTCTGCCTCTGGATTAGGGAAGTCTTCCATGGTTTAAAAAAATTGGTTATCTGTGCCCCATATTGTTCAGATAAAGGATTTGCTGTAAAAAGGGACAGAACTCTTGCTTACTCTTTATTAGGCTTTCACTTTCCCTTTCATTGAGTTTTAAACCATATAAGCAACAAACTCTTCTGTCCTCTTTACCCTTCTACTTTTTGATGGTAGTGTGTTTGTTGGTTCTACTTCCTTATATTACCATCCCATCCTGTTTGGTTTGGTTTCTTTCCCCTCCACTCCAGTGTAACTACTTTGTATTTGCTAGACCCAGTAGCTTCTTGGTCTTCCTCTGCTTATTAAAATGCTTCTCAGTCTTTAAGACCCAATTCAGATATCAACAACTCCTTTTAAGTTTTCCTTGAAAACCACCGTCTGTGGTTTTCTTTACCTCCCTTTCTGTAATACTTACTATGCTTAAATTCTTAAATTTACTTGTTCAAAGACTGTGCCTTAGCCACTGAGAGCAGAGATACCTTTTCTTGTTTACTGCTGTATTCTTAGTACTTAGTACAGCATTTGTGATAGAGTACATGGTTCATAAATATTGGTTGAATGATCAGTTTTGTGTTTCCAGTATCTTATCTATGCCTCTTTTTTTGGGGGGGGGGTGGACTTTTGAATTTCGATATGTCTATTTTTTTCATTAAAAAATTGTTTTTTAGTTCTTTTTTTTTAGTTATTTTTTTATACAGCAGGTTCTTATTAGTTATCTATTTTATACATATTAGTGTATATATGTCAATCCCCATCTCCCAGTCTAATTAGTTTTTAACTTGTCTTTCTCTCTAAGCTTCTAAGAACAGCAATCGTCTTTTTTTTGTGTGTGTGTACATAAAAAAATATATCTGAAAAAAATATATATCTGCAGGGTTAACCAAGTTATTAAAGTACCCTTTGATAAAAGCAATTATATATAAAAATGGTTTTGTATATAATTCATTGTTCTGAGGAAAACTTGGAAATTATAATTATCCAAGAATACAATGACCAAATTATAAAATAACTGACATGTGATGTTACTTTCATTAAGTTAGGTCAGTCTTCCTTTCTTTTAAAGTGTTAAGAAATTTTGACATTATCAGAAAGACATTTGTGAAGGGTTTTAAATTACATCTTCTACTGCTTAGGTCGTGCTGCTGTTTTTTCAATCTTACAGAGAGAGATTTTTGAATCTATGAGCCTATTAAGAGAGATACATTTGGAAATCTCTATGAAGCTTTACTGTACACATCCAGTCAATTTTTACTTTCTGTTCCGTTTGCAGAATTTATTTATGACCTTGAGTCATGTTTATATTGCTTTTGGTTGCCACTTGTTGTTTTAAGATAAATTCAGAGTGAATTAAACCGAGGTTAGTTGAAATGTAGATCTGTACATTTCACAGAGTTGAAATGTAGATCTTGCTTTTGCCCAAGTAACAATGGTATTATTCTTCTGGTCTAATAGATCTTTTCATTTTGCCTTACTATGACTTTCCTAACTTTTTATATCAGAATTAGACATGTTTAAACAGCGTAGCTAAAGATCTTTTCCATTTTCTGTATATTTGGATCTGACTAAAAAGTTATAGCATCAGAAAAAGAAACAGGTGGATTCATTACTTCATGAGTAAGAAATGCATTACCTATATTGCTAATCTAGCTTGAATTTGGTTACTCCTCTATGTGGTCTGGCTGCCAAACATTTAGTGGCTACCAGGAGAAGCTTCTTGAGCTTGGGTTTTACATTAGGGGAGACAGTAAGAAAAACATATACAAATAACATGACTGAGTTTTCATGTGTACCTAAAATAATGAACCCACATGGTGGCCATTTACTTTTATGTACTTTTTTTGGAAATAAATTAGAATGAATGGAGCAGCATGATGAACAGGACTTTTTAAGCTGCAGATGTCCCTGAAATGTTCACCTCTGGAAATTTAAATTTCAAATTTTTTTTAGATTTATGGTATGGTTACTACGATATTAATACTCAGAACTAACTCATAAATGATGAAAATATACTGGAATCAGAATTTCTTAATGGAGGTTAAGTGTGCAGTATGTGACCTTAAAACATTTTTAGTTGACCAGCGTCTTCCTATTTTCGTCTATCCCCATCCCCTTGGAACCACCATTCTACATTCGGCTTCTATTAAGTTTGACTGTTTTAGTTTCTGTATATAAGTGAGATCACGCAGTATTTGTTTTTCTATGTTTGATGCATTTCACTTAGGGTAATGCCCTCCAGGTTCACCCATGTTGTCACACTGGCAGCGCGCACCACTTTATCCATCCATTTGTTGATGAACATTTAGGTTGTTTCCTTATCTTGGCTACTGTGATAATGCTGTAATGAACATGGGGACCTCTTTGAGGTCCTGATTTTACTTTCTTTGGTTGTATACCCAGAAGTGTGATTGCTGGATCATATGATAGTTCTATTTTTAATTTTGAGGAACCGTCACACTGTTTTCCATAATGTCTGTAGCAATTTACATTCCCACCAACAGTGGGAAATTTATTTAAATAACCAATAATAAACCTGTTACATGTTAACAAAATAACATACATTTTATAGTAATGTACAAGATGACTTTTAAGCTTTTTGTGTTTAATAATTATATGTTTAACATTTTTAGTTTCATTGGAAACATATAGTTTGGCTGTGAGACAGGGCAGCTAGGTAAGGAACAGAGTAAAATGGAATTATTTAAACTGTAAGGATTTTTGGTTGAGTAGTTTGGCCTAGTTAAAGTTCTGGATATGATAAGCCTGGGTTCTAGATCCATCTTCTGTCGATATAGTTGTGTGATTATAGGAAAGTCATTTAACTTTTTAAAGTCTGTCTCTTTGTGCAGTGTGATGGTGATTCTGATCTTAAAGGGATGTTATGAAGAGCAGTAAAATTGTTCAGTCTGCATTGTTGGTGTGAGGCCTTTGAGGTGCCAGACAATAAAATGGTGCTTGCCGTCCCTCCAGGAGCTCCTAGCCTATAATATTAAAAAAGGCTTTCTAAACTGTAATGGTTTGGCTCGTCCTGACAATGGTGTGTTCCTGAGAGAATCCATAGAACTTCACTGTAACCCTTATTTTCTGTTAAGTAGAATTCAACTTAGCCAAGTTTCTTTAGGATTAAAATAACCTTATTATGCTTTGGCTTCCTATATAATATTCCCATGATGTGAACTAAAAGAATAATTTTATAGAGTTTTCAGTATAAACCCAGATTCTCTTTTAGTATGTTTATAAGAATTTCGTAATTAAGTGTTAAAAAGTAGTTACTTCTTTTGTGGCGTTTTCTGTTGTGTCAAATAATACATGATCTCTTTGATTAGAGAATGTGAGTGTGCTGAGAGAATCTTTTCATTTTAACCAAGGTGTTAGCACTTTGTGTAATGTTTTTCTGTAAATTGGGCCTTATTTTATTAATCCGTTAGGCTGCCAACAAACCTGAATTCAACTCGTAACTTACACATCAGGTGTATATTTATGTAGCTATAGTTAGCCTCAGCTGTGTTTGAATATTTTAGATTGCTGGATATTAATGAATATGGACTTGGATCCCCTTCATTATGTTAGATCTCCCATTCACTGCTTTGTTTTACTTTGGGGTGCAATCACAGGTACAGAAGAGTGGATACTATTAAGCTCTAGTTCACATTTGGAGTCTGGTTTATTCTTGTTCTACTGGTGGCCTTGAGTTTCATTCACTTGTAAGTTAGAGATATATCTGTTTCATAGGGTTCTTGTGAAAATAACATTATGACATATGCATGTAATATGAGATAATGCATGTGAAATGCTTTACGTAGCACTTAGTAAGCCTTCAAAAAGTATTATTTTTTTTACACTGTCGCTCTCCTTTTTATTTCTGTGAAATCAGTTCTAAGTTTTGAGTTGTTGCAGCTTTATTGCTTCTCATATTGTTTTGATTTAACATTTTAGCTGTAATTAGGTGCTGGCATAAAACAGAATTCTAGGAATTACTCAAGAGAATAGTTCCAAACTGGTAAATTGCATTGACCAGACTGGGGTGTTCCAAACTGGAGGATGGCATACACTGAACATTAAATTCCATTTTTTTAAGAGCAGAGAGAAATTGTTGACTTTTTATTTTCATCTTGAACCAGTTTGCTTGCTGTATAACTTTTATAGGAACATTTTCCCTTGATCTTGAACTATTAATTACTTGGTTTTAGATCTTTTTAAAGTTTGGATTAGTGTGTGATTTGCTCTCATGAGTTGTTTGCATAGGTAATTGCCGTAAGATGATACTTTCTGTTTAAGTACTCTGGTCATTTAAAAGCTTGGCAGTACTTTCGTTTGTTTCCTATTTATGTAATGTATGTAATATAATGAAAGGTACTAAGGGCATATATAATTAACAAATGTTTAAGAGCCTTCTGTGTGTCAAGCAGTGTGTTAGGTGCAGAGGAAATGGCTGTGAACAAGGTACCCATGATCCCTGTCCTTGTTGGGCTCACCAGCTGGGAAAGATGTCATGCTCATCAAACATTGAATGAAAGTACAGTTGAACAAGGAGCAGTGCCGAGTGCTGTGGGGTAGTATGAAGGGAAAGAGATACTCTACCCAGTCTGGAAGTGACATGCTAAGGCCAAAAGCAAGAAGAGGAGGATGGGAAGAGTGTTCTTCCAGACAGAGAAAACAGCTTATGTGAAAGGTCTAAGGTAGGAAAGATAATGGTGGGTTCCAGAAACTGAAAGTTTAGTGTTGATCGTGGCGAGTAACTGGGGGAGACCTAAAGCACAATTAGCAAGGTAGGTAGAGGCCATATCTTGATGGACCTTTTAGGTCTCTTTAGATTACTGTTAGATTGTGGACGTTTTCTTGAGGACAAAAGAGAGTCAATAAATGGTTGTAAGCAGGGAATTAACGAGCATCACTGTACCTAGAGTGGGAGACCTTTGGGTTAAGAGGTTCTTGTATTTATAATAAAAGTTGATGGCAGCTTAGACTAGAATGTTGTCAATGGGGATAGAAAGGAGAGGATCAGTTTAAGAGAGATTTAAGAGAGAAAATTGAAATACTCAATGCTTGGATGTATGTAGCGGGGTGGAGAGGAAGGAAGTACAGAGATGACTCTTAGGTTTTAGGTTTGAGGCATTGATGGGATGGAGATCTTGTTACTGATGTGCGGAATTGTAGAGGAGTTGATCATGAGTTTTTTGGATCCAATGAGTTGAAGTACAGTCTTTTCTCTATTATTTATATCTGTTGCTTGAATTCTTGTCAGATTTTTTTTTTTATAGCTTGCGATAGAACAGGAAGAGACTCGTAGGCTTTACTTGGGCCTTTGTTTAATTATACTTTGCCCTTTTTTCCCACTCCAAACACCTCGGGGTTATAACATCCCGACAGTAACTGTGACTCACTGTGTTGATTCTCAGTGAGGTAGGTAGAGAATCAATAGAAAGGCAAATAGAGCTATGTATGTAAAAGTTGGGAGATGGGATAGAGGATATTTTGGTAGGGGAAGGTAGAAGTAAAGTAGAAGAACATCACATAATAGTCAAAAGTATCAGTTCTTCATTGTCAGGGCCGCTGGTTCAGTAGTATTTTAATAGATCCAGAAAGAAGTTAATACCTCTGTTAAATGTTGATATCCATCGTGTCTAGACATTCTCAGAATGTAGTTCTCAGAATGTCGTCCCCTTACCAGCAGCAATCCACATCACCTGGCAATTTTTAAAAAACGCAGATTCTTGGGCACCACCCCAAACCTACTCAGAAACTCTGGAGGGGAGGTGCAGCAATCTATTTTAATAAGCCCTCCAGGTACACTAAAGTTTTGGTACCTTTGATCTAGGTTTGGCAAACTTTCTCTACAAAGAGCCTGATAGTAAATATTTTAGGCTTTGCAGCCCACAGGTCTCTGGTGCGACTGCTCAGGTCTGCTTTTGTATTGAGAAAGCAGCAATAAACATCATGCAGACCAATGGACATGGCTGTGTCTCAATAAAACTTTATTTACAAAAACAGGCAGTAGGCATATTTGGTCTAAGGACGATAGTTTTCAGACTCTGGTCTTGACTGTAGACAAATATGGTAGTTGTCGCCAGGATAAAAGATGACATATTAATGAAAATATAGGAGTTGGAGGTCAATCTGAATAGTTTCAAGTACTGGTTTATTTTCTTAAATCTTTGATTGTTGATTTTTTTCTTCATTTTTTTGTCACACTATACAGGGAACGAATTCATCTTTGTTTTAGTATAAAACATATATTCTCATTGCCAGAAATTCCAAACATTTCACAAAAATCAATAGAAAAGAAAATGTCCCCAGTGTTCCCACCCCACCCTTGCCCTGAGAGAGAATGACTTTTATAATTCTGATGACTGTTTTTCTGGGTTCTTCCTGTATGTCATTAATGTTTACTGTTTTCACCATCAACTTTAAGACAATTAAATGTAGTTTCTTTTTCTTAAATATTTGATCTTATTGTTTTTAAGTTATTTGTCAAATTATGAAATTATAAATTAGTTTCAAATATTATAAAATTATAACTTAGTTTTCTCTCTCTTTTTTTGAAGGTTGTTTTGGAAACAGAAATAACGAATAAGTCTGCTTTGAAACTTTATGAAAATCTTGGTTTTGTTCGAGATAAGAGGCTGTTCAGATACTATTTAAATGGAGTTGATGCACTGCGACTTAAATTGTGGCTGCGTTGAGAAACTGACATCAAGGAACAACTTTCCAACGATGCAGAATCGACCTTTGCATGCAATGCAATTTGTACAGAATTGCTTTGCAGGTGGATTTAGTGATTTCCATGCAGCTCTTATCTGTCAGTGTCTCATTTGAGTGTCGCACAATATTTGTTGCACTTTGGCATGGCGCATTTGTTTTGAATTAAAAGAGATTGTTTTAAACTTAAAGAGTTCTTTTGGTACCAACAAGATGTGCCAGTTGATAGCCAAGATTTGTTTGTTCATTTGCAAAATCTGCTGACATTGTTATTTACACAGTGATAATTTTATCACAGAACCAGGAAGTGGAACATGATTTTTGTTCCTTAAAAAAGCCAATGTAGATTGTAAAATTCTCTGAGTATACTAACATTTCACATGAAACCTGCCATAGTTTTCTGAGGGGGTGGGGGAAAAGCTTCAATTTTAGGTTTTATTTTTTCAATATTAAATTTCCATTCTTGAATATTGGTACCTCAGTGATTAGTGAATGAAAAAAAATGTTATGTAGGGTTGGGTGTGTCTTAACAATGAGTAAAGATAACAATTAAATTGCGTCTGCCAGTGCCTGTGTAGATAAGTATATTTGTCTTCATCTCTATAGTTTTTGAATGCATGCTACCTTTTCCTTTTCTTTAAGGCCTTTGCAAGCAAACTTCTGTTTTTATTTAAATTCTAAATTTGGTAATAAATTATTTCAGATTTTTATAATTTGGATACTTTTTCCAGGTGAGTGACAGAGTGGTTTACTGTAGAAGTCCCTTCTTTTCTTACAGTAAGAAGTTGAATCTACTTGGAAAATCTTTGAGAAATGACTCAAAAGGGATGAGAAAAGTTGATGAAGCCGGGAATTGCTGGGTTTTAGATGCACTTTTTTTTGAGAGTGAGGGAATTTTTGGAAAAGAGTAGAAAAATTAATGTAAATTGGTATGATTTTATTTAATCAAAATTGTTACTAAGCTGTGAGGAACAGCTTTTACAAAGTAGTTGGAACTTTTTTCCCACTTGGTTTGGATTCACATTGCTTCCATTTCTTAAAATGCTTCGCTTTTGGTTCTTGGTCTTGAAAATAAATTCCAAGGTGCACTGTATCTGTTTTAAACTGATTTTATTTTCTTTTCACTTGTGCAAATTCTTGGGGGAGCTTTACTTTATTAGTTCCCAGAAAAACAAAAGGGAGAAATGGAAAATTCTTGGAATGAGTTCTATAGGTTTTCTTAATAGCCACCATGTTCATTAGTTACATTGTGTTTTGGCCAGTCTGTGCAATGTAATTACTCTTAAAGTTGATTGCTTTCAGTGGAGTCAGGAGACCTGTGATGGATAATTTATTTGACTGGAAAACCGAGGTGCCCATTAAAGAAAAGATTCATTCTCTGTGAAAAATGTTTTGTAGGAATGTATTGTTTTTTCATTAATTTGGATATGCTTTACTTCTGCTCTAGGATTTGGTTTGAATTTTATTTTATGGCTATAATTACTGTATTTTTAAAAACCCTACCTCCATTAACAGTTGGTAAAAGCCCCCTTTCAGGAAAGTTTGTTGCCTTTTTGTTATGTTTTTTTGTTTTTGTTTTTTTGTTTTTTTTTTAAGGGAAAGCTGCTCCTTGCTCAGTGTAGTGTCTTGAAAGTGAACATGGTGACAAGTATTTTTTAAATAAAGATACATAAATTTGGTGAAAATAAAATCTTCCTGTTGATGGGATCATTTATAGTTCCTTATTTTTAAAGAAAACGTTTTCTTTCCATTTTATATTGCCTTGAAAGTTTAATGGGCAGAATACTGGTTACATTAAAAATATGAAGACCACACAATACTCAGCTTTCCAGGTGACCATTTTGAGTACGTTTTTGGTCAGACTTCATTTGGACTCTAGCACTTAGAGGAATACCAATCATAATGATGCATCTATTATTTTTAATATGGAGGGAATTGAACTAATAAAATAGTTCAGTACTTTCATTATCAAATTTTATCTCACCACTTTATATTTGACTTGCTGGTTCATAGGTAATGATTGTTGATGAACGTACATTTGCTTGACTCACTAATGAGGACAGTTCTAAAGTAAATACATGCTAGATTTTTAGCTCAGCCATTAATTTTTTGGCAGATTGTCAATGAAACCATCACTATTGACCTTTTCACCCAGAATTGACCAAATTTTGCTGAATTGACTGGGTGTTTTAAACACAAACTTAACTGTGTGACTGAAAAGTCAAATGGTTGTCATATTGTTTAGCTGGTGTTTGTTGAATATCTGTGTCTACCTTATGTCTTTAATTGGGTATGCAGAAATTGTTTACTTAAGTGGACTAAAATTTTATCCTCTAGCATGGTAACCCAGCACCAAAATTAAGTCTCCATTTCAGGTGAAGTAGCATCAAACATTAACTTAAATTTTGATATTGGGCTTTCATTTTTCTTATATAATCTTAAAACAGCTCCACTTAAAATTGATAGAGCGAGTTCACTTGGCTAAAACTGAGCAAAATTGGTGCAACTTTCTTTTAATGGGGTGCTGCCTCTTTAAGACTGACTGTACTATCCACTGACACTGGTTTGGCAGCTGCTACTGCTGAACATTTTTATACATGCTACCATGAAGCTATATATGTTAGTATTGAAGAAGCTAACGGGTATACTACCATTTTAATGTGTGGGCTGACTATAATTTCCCTTACATTAGGATGAAACTAGAGAATTCCACAGATCATAAACCAGACAGTAGTTTTGAAGCTGAAGCCAGCAAAAAAAAAAATTACTATTAAAAAATTGGTTTTAATATTTTCTGCCTCTTCCCTAAAGTACCCTCCCCATTTGCTTGACAAATCTATGTAAAGAAGTTTGTTTGTCACATGTTTTAACTTTACCTTGCCCTGTGTTACGGTATTGGCTGACATGTATAAGACTGGATGTGTATATTTATTATGGTGTCTAAAAATCATAAAGTTCATCACTTTCCAGGAGCATAGATAAAAGCAAATTGGTAGTGCATCAGAGTTACTTTTCAGTGCACCATGACATCACTAAAATGAGTGCTATATTGTTATAGGGCTTTCAGGTTTGTAAAAATATAACCATAAATTATATTGACGTCAGATATGAGTTGAGTATCTATAAAATATCATGTGTATCTCAAAATATTGGACTGCTGTTTGATGACTGGATATTGCTGCATAATTTTCTTCTATTGTCCCATATCCTTTTGGAGAGAGAGTTTTAATGGGATTTGAAATGTGCAAGCTGTCTAAATAAGATGCAGTCAAATAAAGTATGGTTAAGTTGTGTTTGCATTTTTCTTTTAGATACAGCTGTGTGCATTTTATGTTCGAGTTGTTTTACTTTCACCTACTAAGAAGAAAAAAGAAAAAAATAGGCAATCTATTTTGTTCCCCACTTCCTGCCTTGCATCTAAGAGTTATTTGGAAGAAGGATACACAATTGTTATCTCTCTCACCTTGTGTTCTGACAAATTTGAAAATAACAACGTGAACTTGATTTTACTAAAAGTATTCAGAGTTATTAGTCAGCTCATATATCAGCTATCAATACAAATGAGAGCATTTTCTCATGCATTAAACCAAAACTTGTTTTTCTGTCCTTGTCCCATAGCAATTTATATGTAAGACAGTTTTTATTTTAATTCACTCTTTTTTGTTTATACTTAAGTAATGTTTTGTTTTGTTTTGTTTCCCCCTTGCTAAGACCAAAGGAAAATAGAGCAATATCTAAAGGGCTTTTTGTCCCATTCTTGTGAGAAGATTAAATGGCAGTTATGTATTCTTTCATATTTCAGGATTTATGGATATTAGTGGAAGAAGAGATCTGTTTTAATTGGGACTGCTAAATTACTCTCATCATGCCTGTCAAATCTTCACTTTGTTCTTTTATAGTCAAGTAGTGAAAATATCTGAGTTCATGTTTTACTTGGGCCCTATATGGAATTCTAAATACTTCATAAATTGTCTTAATAAAGACCAGAAAGTTCTTTCACACCTATGAACAGAGATCAATAATAACCTGTAGCCTAGAGATGTAGTGATACTTTTAAGCAACTTTTTAAAAATGAGTTTGAAAAATTTCATGAGCAGATAGCACAATGCACTTTCTTCAGATTCAGAGCCGTCCAGTAGCACTTCTTTTTGATAGAGATGTTAATTTGTGCTCTCCAATATGATAGTCACTAGTCACGTAGCTACTGAACCCCTGAAGAAAGGCTAGTATGATTGAAGAACTGAATTTTTAATTAATTGAAATTTACACAGCCACATGTGGTTTAGTGGCTCCTGCACTGGATAGCATAGCTTTAGATAATATTTAGACAGCAATAACTGAGGAAAACAGCTTTTGAAAAGGATTTTTTAAAGACTACTATCTAATTCATTGAAGAATGAAATAGGATCATGTTTAAAAATTACCTCTGAGCAATATACTCTATACAAGAGTATACCTACAGTATTTATGACGAAAACCTATTTCATTAAAACAGTATTTGTCACCACCCCTCTCCCTGCTTTTGCCGTGAATTAGCCATTCTGAGAAAAGCAGCCCTTTCAGTTTTTGTTATTTGGTAGTTCTCTGGGTTGCAGAGGTTCCGAGATTCAAGTGCCAAAAATTGGTTTCTGATGAGACTCCTGTCTTTTTAGCATTAAAATATTTTACATCATTAAGCCTAATAACTTCTCATTTTAGATGAATTTGAAATAATTTTACCTGTAAATGAGATTGGTCATTTCTCGTTTTATGAGTGGTCAAACTGAAACATGGAGGTGTATCATGTTTACACTTTTTTTTGTTCCTAAATTATAGAAGATTATGTATGTCGATACAAGGGCAAGTGTTTTTGTTTCTGAGAACCAGATTTATTTTCCTGTGTTCTCTGGCCACGATGTGTCAATCTTGATTCTAGCTGGACATCTCGTAAGTGTAATTCATCAAAAGAGCAGGCGTGGAGATGGGAAACACCTGGCAAAAGGGAGTGCCAGACTTGGTATAGCCTGTTAACACTGCTGGGGAAAGAGCTCAAGGCGCACGTTCTATTGATACGAATCAGTGTTTAATCTTCATGTGAAAAAGACCTAGGAATAATAAAGATCACCAAAGTGCCGAAATCTACCTTCTACTACTTAGAAAAATGTAAACAATGCAGGGGTTAAAAATGTAAGGTTTTTATAATGCTAAGAAATAAGCTCATTTTTAGTTGATGATGGATTTTTATGACTACCTCTTTGCTGTATGAATATATCTCAATTTTTTAATACCTCAATTTCCTGAGAATCTGTATGTATGTTTTTGTAAATAAAATAATTTACCATATGCTAGAGAAAGGACATGGCTTTTAAAGAAATTGTATAAAGACATTTGTGACTGAATTTGTTACACAGTGAATCTATTTGAAATTTCTTAAAAACAGCCTTTTCTGGCCCCCTTGACTGAGGTTTTCTTTTTTGGTTTTTTTTTTTTTTGTTGTTTTTTTTGTATTTTTCAGTAAACATATTCTTATTTAGCGAGATCTGTGTTCCAGGATGCGTGTACCCTCATTTGTTCATTTATAACTGCAAAGATTTGTATGTCTCCTGTGTTTTCCTTTCATGCCAAAGAAATTCACCCTTTTAAAAAAAGTCAGCAGGTTGCACGAACTGAAAAAAATTTTTTGCCCCTTAGATAGGGGTTCTTAAGAAGCTTTATTTCCTAAGATTTAAATATTTTCCAAAGGAAAATATCTTCAATTTTTTAGTTAAAACCAGTAGTAAAAATTTGTAAAAAGACGTGTGTTTTTAGGAATGCACTAGTTCTATAGGAAACAATATTGGCAATTTTAAGGAACTGTGCTGCTTTAAAATCCACAATTGTATGAAGCTGATACAAGATATAAAGTAATTGCTAAATTTTATGTATGTTTGTGAACTCCTCAGGGTTCAATGCCCTAACATAGGTGATTGATCACTAACATCTGTAGGGCCATATATCCTGTGATTGTACATGTTTATTGATCATTTTAAGGGAGCTGAAGTTGCTGCCTTAAAGCTAAACCTGCTGCCTTAAACTTTGCTACCTCCCTCCCTACAATCATGGCTGTAAACAGTGACTCAACAGTCAGCTAGCATTATATTTCATTTTATTGTGAATGCTAATAAAATTTGTACGTCCACCAAGTATTGACTTAACTAGGTAAATGTAAATTGATTTCAACCTTGTCTTTGGCCAAGTCTACTTGATAGCTTATGATAATATGAACTGAAGTACACCAATATGGATGTGAGCATTGTGTTTGAGTTATTGTGAGAATAATTATTTTCTTCATATTTGGAACTGATAATGAGCATTCAAGGTGTTTATTTCCATCAGATGATACTGAGCAAGTGTCTTAACCTCTGTAAACCTTTAGTGATAAATACTTGATAAGCTTAGTGTGAAGAATAAATGAAATAATGTATGTAAATTCACCTTAACAGTACCTAGTAGCCTAGTATATAGTAAATAATAAACGATAGCTATTATTAATATATATACCATAGTAGTATATAGTAATTTTGTATTTCGGTACTGGATTTTATAGCACCATTTAAATGGTAAAAGTCATCTAAATATTAGATCTTATGAGAATAGCCCAGACTGTAGCAAGTGAAGAGAAAAACTGTGTGTACAAATACACACAGACACACACACAAATCCTTAATCATATAACCAGTATTAAAATTCCAATTTCTAGGAAATTGTTTTTAGTAGCAGTATGGAGATGCATAAGAAGTAAATATATAGAATACAGAGGAGGTTACTCTTTCAAAGAGGAAAGATTTCTGTTACAAGGACATTAGACACCTTAGTAGACAAGTTTGGAGGTACAGACAAATGATTATAGGAAAGAAAATTAGTGGAACGTAGAGGTAAGTTTGAAAGTAGGGGTCTGTGTCTTGCATATCCCAAATACCTAGTGTTTTTCTATGAGCATAATAAGACACAAATGTTTATTGGGGGAAAAATGGAGTAGATAAATATGGTGCACTTGCCAACAGCAACAAAGGAATGAAGTTTAGAAAGGGTTGGGTTTTTGAAATGTAATCAGCAAAGCATAGGAAGAAAGAAAAAATAGGTGCTAATATAGGCACAAAGTTTTAATAGAGATTGTTAAGCAAGTGAAGACAGTTTCGTTTTTCCTTTTGAAAGAAGACAAGATAGGGAAGGGTAAGGACGACCCTCTGTTCTAACACCCCAATGTTGCATTCAAAAAGGAATTAATAGAGAAATAATTCAGGATAAATTTACCACAGCCGTTATCCGAATTTATAAAGAAACCTTAAACCACATGGCGTGACTAGGGTTGCCATTAATGCATAAAATCAGGAGATGGTTTGATATAGAATATGAGCTACAGAATTGTGGTTCTCATACTAGGGAGTCCAATTTTGCACCTGACTACAGATACAGAAGAACACCTGGACATCTTTGCCCAGCCTACTGAGTAGAGGATCACTGTATTCTGGCTTGATTGTGGGATGCTTGGCATTATTGGGATGTGATCCCCTCAGCTTGGGGTGGAGAGACGTATGATTAATGTTCTTTCTTCATTGCCAGGAAGGCAGTAGAGTAATGGTAATAAATAGCATGCAGTGAGCTTGCCTTTTTACAGTTTTCAAAGCAGTTTCACCTACTTTTACTCAATCTTTAGAAAGATCTTTTGAGATGGAAAGATTAATACTCAAAGTGCTTAAATGACGCCTCTAAGGTCACAAAGCAGTGATAAGACCTCAACCCAGGCCTGAGTCTCCTAGATCTGGTTTTCTTCCCATCGCACTCCGTGCTTGATGAAACCCAAAGAGGATAGAGTCCAATATATTTAATTCTGTTGTGTAAAATTAAAACTTTAATGACTCCTACTAAATTATTTAAATTCAGCTGTTTGATTCAGCATAAAATTTAAACGCTCTCTTAAAATGTTTAATAGGTCTAATTTGTAAAATCCATGAAAGGATTTAGGATTAAGTAGTTTTAACATCTAATTGGTTTCTAATAATTAGGTATATAATATATTTAAGGGGACTGAAATTGATTTCTTCTTTAAAAATGAACTTTTAAAATATATTGCCCTATGAAAGTTGAACTGAATCCGCTTATTTATATAATTCATTTATGTTTAAAATTTTCTAAATATTATGCTCCAGCATGTAACTCTTGCCATATTTCCAGTAAACTTTTACTCAGTCAAATTTCTTTTCTAATGGAAAGGAGTTCATAGAAAAAAAACCCTATACTGATTATTAATCAAGTTTGAAGTCTAATTAAAATATGTAGAAATACTTAAAAACACTAAAAAATCAGGTCATATTAGTATTCTCTATATAGTGCTAAGCCTACAAAAACGCAAACATTAGGAAATTATTTTTGTGTATATATGTATATATATGTGTGTGTATGTGTGTGTATATAATGTGTGTGTATATGTACAAATGTATATACATTTATGCATGTACATGGACCCCTTTCCTGGTGGTAAAAACTTGTTTTAATTACAATATCAGCTGCTGGTGATACAATGTTAAATAAGTAGGTTGGTCTGTATTTGCCTTCAAATAGAGTAGGATGCTAATATGCAAAATCCGTGCCTCTTCAAACACTGGACAGGTCAGGAAGGTCAATCATACTATCTCTACTCATAAAAATGGGGTTAAAACGACTTGCCCTTTAAGATAGTGATGTGGGTTCCACTGGGGTGTAATTCCATAACAGTAGGGAATCTGTTCATGGCTGTGTTTATTCACTACCTAGAATAGTACCGAGAGCATATTAAGCATAACATAAGTGCTTATTACATAAATGCATTAATTGATGCGGAATGCTTTTTAAGGTGCACAACAGAAAGTTTTCAGGCTTAAAATCATCAGTGTTATCAAAGGTGTTAACTGGCACACCATCTCTATGAATTTCCCTCCCTTCCTTTCTCCCTCCTTCCCTACATTGTCGTGAAAGTATACATCCTCTGCTAATGTTCTTAACCTTTACATCATAAGTGGTTATTTTTTGCCATGAGGCAATAGCTCTATTCAGTTAGCCATTAAACAATTACTGAGAACCTGCTCTGGGCCAGGCATCCTGCAAGGCACTAAAAAGACAAAGCCAGGTAAATGGCTCTCTTGGGGCTCACGGACCGACCTGAAGCTCTTTATGATATACAGAGATGGTCGGTATATTACTTTTTATGGTGCCAGAGATGTTAACAAGGCAAAAACCCTGGAGAATCAGTGAGTTCCTAAATATTTTTCTTTCTGTATTATTTTCCTGCATTTTTCAAAAAGAAGCAAAGGCCTACTGTATTTGTCGTGAATATAAAGGAGATTTTTCTTTTTATCATGTCAAACGTTTAATTGCTCAGACGCATAAATCCAAATACAATCAATCCTGAATTGTAAATTAGACCCAGGAATCTGAACAAGAAAATTTTATGGAAATTGAGATGTCTAATTTATATATTTTATCCAAATGAAACCATTTTTTATTAACCTAATGTGGTTGGACACTTATTTTGTTTTAATGTTATTTATACATACACTCAGTTATGAGGAATAACTTTAGTGCTTTACAACCAGCAGTGCTTTTAAAATGTGCAGTGTACATTTTGAAGTTTTTCTAATCTGTAACCTAAATTTTCACATTCCTCGACCACCTGATATGCCACTTCTGGCTTCCCCACCCACAGAGCCTTGCCAATTCAGCTATAAAATCAATTTACTGGTAAAGCCAAGAACATGAACACACCTTTTCAGTAAAAGCAGCCTACTGACAGCAAGGAGAATCAAGGCCAGGAAACAGGGTCATTTTTATACATAGAAAAACAGACAGAGGCAAAGGGGATCCAGCTAAGGCCAAGAGTCTGCTTATTTAAACAGACAAAAGAAGGGGAAAGAATATCAGCAGAGATTTTGTGGATTGAAATAGAAGCTTCTGAGTCTTAATCCAGAATGATTTTGTTTTTACAAAATTTTTAAAAAATATTATAAGGATATAATTTTTTCCAAGTGCAATGTCAGCAAAAACCATTACATCTACTTTGAAAAACAGGTAACTTTTTGGACTAAATTTAGTTTGCCTTTACCAAGGAAAAGTGGTTAACTTGTGTGTATGTGTGAGTCAACCATTTTTTGGACTTAATTGCAAATTACTGAATTTTCTTTTGAATGGTTACTTTACTATGTGTGAGCCTCACTTTGTTTGTTTCAAATCTCAGGGGTTTAACTAAAATAACTACTAGTTTATGTATTTGGATACCTGGGTAGAGGGCTGCCTGGGGGGTAATCTTAATCCTTTTGGTCCCAAGTCTGAGAGCATAGCTCCTGGAAAATGGATCTATGCCTTGTGTAGCCAGTGGGAGACCATGTGGCACAAACACGGAGGGAGTGGTGAGATGCTGCTAGCATTAGAAGAAATGTTTTAAGTTTCCAACTAGAACATACCATTTAGTCATCTGATCAATCTTTATTGAGCACCTACTATGTGCCAGACACTGCACCTGACACTGTGGAAGAAAACCTCCACTCCTTTAGCATCAAATAGCCTGTGAGGTCTAAGACAGCAGAAGTCTAGGGAAGGGAAAACAAAGTGCTAATTGAAAGCCTGCTGGCTCTGGAGTTATCTGTATTCTTGGAGCAGACAGCAGTCCCCAAATTTGAATGGGAAGCTTGGAAACAAATAAGCATTCAGATGTATGGTGAGTCAGAGTTATGGAAGGCAAATTTTGAAGGATTAATTAGGCAGCAAGGGAGAAGTCCTCTTTGTAAGCAGTTTAAAACTGGGCCATAAAGGAGTTCCCTGGTGGCCTATGGTTAGGATCCCCGGCTTTCACTGCTGTGGCCCAGGTTTAGTTCCTGGTCTGGGAAGTGAGATCCTGCAAGCCGTGGGGCATGGCCAAAAACAAACAAAAAAACTGGGCAATACAAGTAATGCAAATGTGGCTGGATCTTTTCAGCAGTCTAATTCTCTCTTTTCAGTTCATAATCAGTCTTTTGTAGCATCTCTCTGTTCCTTCTCTTAAAAAAAAATCTAAAAGGCATTGGTGAGTGTCGTGGATTTTATGTGTGTGTGTTGGGGGGAGGTAGCAAAAACAAAAATCCCTCTGAAATAATCCTGTCCCCCTTCAGGAATGAAGACCTCACTCTCTCCCAGGGTTGGGAGTGCTGCTGGCAGACTGTCCTCAGCTGTCAGTCCCCTTCAGGAAGTACCTCAACCAAAAAGAGCTGCTTTGCCCAGTGTTACACTCCTTTCCCGAACAGTCTGTATTCAAAGCCTAGTTCTTGTCGGCATGTAAAGGTCCAGCTACTTTGCCCCAGTTCTGATGGGCCACCTCAGTGCCTAAATTCCCCCTGGGAATTGAGGGAATTCCCCTCAATTTTCTCATCTGGAAAATAGGAATAATAAAAGTTACTTCATATACTTGTGATTATTAAATAGCCCATGCTGTGACATGATGTACTTAAATTTACTGCTACTACTGCTATTATTTAATGCTAAAGTTTTCAGAGCCTATTTCACACAGGGGCACCAAAGGCAGACCTTGGAGGTGGCACTTGTGCCATCAACCTGTCCAGCTCTCTGGGTTCTGGGAATACAAGGGTAGAAATGAAATATTTTTTAAAAATACTTATTTATTTATTTTGGCTGCACTGGGTCTTAGTTGCAGCACGCGGGATCTTCGTTGTGGCATGCATGTGGCACCTAGTTCCCCGACCAAGGATTGAACCCCAGCCCCCTGCATTGGGAGCGCGGAGTCGTACGCACTGGACCACCAGGGAAGTCCTGCAGAACCCAAATGCTGATATAAGAATACACAAGTAGTGGCTGCCATCTGGTCTGAGGAACCCATTCTCTGATCCTTTTGGACCTTGACCCTATCCTGTCAACTTTGAGTCAAATGTGCCTACCAAAGTCAGGCCACCAGGGCCTGGATGATAACATTCTACAACCAGAGGGGTCCTGTACGTGGGAATGACATAGCGAGACAAATACTGCATGATCTCACTTATGTGTGGAAACTAAAATAGTCAAACTCATAAAAGCAGAGAGAAGAATGGTGGTTGCCAGAGGCTGGGGGTGGAGGTGGGGAATGAGAAGATATTGGTCAAGGGGTACAAAGTTTCAGCTGTGCAAGATGAATGAGTTCTGGAGAAATAACATACAGCAAAGTGACTGTAGTTAACGATACTGTATTGTAGACTTGAAGTTTGCTAAGAGGGTAGATCTTAAGTGCTCACCACACACACACACACACACACACACACACACACACACACACACACAAAAAGAACGAAAAGAAAATAGTAACTATATGAGGCGATGGAGATGCTTAATATCTTGCTGACACTGTTCATTTCACAATGTATATGTATATCAAAACGTCAAGTTGTACAACTTAATTATACACAATTTTATTTGTCAGTTTTACCTCAGTAAAGGTGTGTGTGTGCGCGTGTGCGTGTGCGTGTGTGTGTGTGCGCGCGTGTGTGTGTGAGTGAGAGAGAGAGATTTCAAGCCCTGCTCTCCACATCACAGTCCTTACCACCCTATCTCCCAGCTGATGATGGAGAAGTCCAGACTTGATCAGTACAAATTCTTGGGCTAGAGCAATTTCTAACAGACTTCTCTGCCATCCTTCTTTCTGATCTGCTATGGTAGGGATCTAGATAAAATAAAATAATTTGCAAAAGAGGGGGAAAATGCAACAGTCCTGAAAGAAGCAACAATCGAATTTAACCTAGAATATGTATAATAATATGTATCATATCAATAATAATACGTATCATATCCATAGCTATTTGTGACTTATTACCAATAATAGTTGGCATTTAAAAGTTTACAAAAGGTATTCTTTTTCATAAATTAGAATCGATGGCTTCTGTATAATAATGTCACTTGAGCTCACTTGATTCTGATTTCTTTTTCTAAAAATCTTTTTTTGGATTATACTTGATTTACAATGTTGTGGTTGTTTCAGGCGTACAGCAAAGTGAATCTGTTATACTTATACACATACATATATCCATTCTTTTTTTAGATTCTCTTCCTAAATAGTTCATTACGGAGTTGAATGAAAGAGAATTGAGTAGGGTTTCAGTTAATCCTGCAGGAAATGTGCAAGGGGGTGTGTCACACATTTGACTATCATCCCTTGTGTACTGAAGCAGAAAAGAGTTCGAGCATTCCTAGGACTGAATTAAGAGTTGGGGATGATGATTTTCTTCTAGTTTGGTCCTGGCTCTTCGATGCTCCCATTTTATTTTAGTAGCTACTGTGTAGGAGCAGCTATTTGACATACTTAACAGTTGTGTGTGAGAGAGAGTCAAGGGACTGAGTCGAGTCCCTTGAAAAGAGAAATTAATTAAATAAATAAAGAAAAATTAATTAAAGCTGGAGATGGGTATTTTTCAGTATCATTTCCAAACAACCTCTCCCTCCTGACCTTTAGCCAAAACAACAAAAGAGAGCTGAACGCTTATCGGTTTGCCACAGCAGTGAGGCACCAAAGGCATTAAACTGTATGATGTGAGTCAACTATGACCTAGGGTAGCTCTTATTTGCAGAGCAGTTCCCTTTTTTCTTGGGTTTATATTGAGATAGTTACCTTAAATTGGTTTCCTTTTGGGCACCTCAGGGTTTTTTTTAAATTGAAGTATAGTTGATTTACAAAGTTGTGTTAATTTCTGCTATTACAGCAAAGTGACTCAGTTATACATACGTATATATATATATATATATATATATATATATATATATTATATATATACATTGTTATTTATATTCTTTTCCATTATGGTTTATCCCAGGACATTGAGTATAGTTCCCTGTGCTATACAGTAGGACCTTGTTGTTCATCCATTCCATATGTAATAGTTTGCATCTACTAACCCCAAACTCTCAGTCCATCCCTTCCCCCCCCAACCCCTTGGCAACCACAAGTCTGTTCCTTATGTCCCTCAGGATCTTTTTTTTTGGCTGAGATGGTATATCTGTTACATGATTGGACCCTAAGTTATTACTATAAATTGGAGTCTGGAGGGAGCCACAGAATGATGAGGAATAGCATAGCACCCTATATAGCAGTTAATTACCTGGACTTTGATATTAGAAAGCCTAGGTTCAAACTCTGATACAGCCACGTAAGATCTTGGTGATCCTGGAGACTTGAATCGCTCAGAGCATCTTGTTTCCTTATTTGTAAAATAAAGAGAACAATAGTGATTCATACCTCATAGGGAAATGGAGATGAGTAAATAAAACAATGCACATAACACACTGAGGAGAGGTTCTGACCCCAAGTAAGTCCTTAATACATGTGAGTTGCTTATATTATTATTATTTGGAAAATATCAGAACTTTCATTTTGCGAAACAGAAAAACAAGGACCTTTTATTTTTTATTGTGATTATTATTTTAAGTTTATTTTACTGAAGTATAGTTGATTTACAATGTTGTGCTAATTCCTGCTGTACAGCAAAGTGATTTAGTTATACATGTATATACATTCTTTTTCATATTCTTTTCCATTATGATTTATCACAGAGTATTGAGTATAGTTCCCTGTGCTACATGGTAGGACCTCGTTGTTTATCCATCCTATATATACTATTTGCACCTGTTAATCCCAAACTCCCAGTCCACCCCTCCCCCACCCACCCCTCTCCCTTGGCAACCACAAGTCTGTTCTCTCTGTCTGTGAGTCTGTTTCTGTTTCGTAGATAAGTTCTTTTTTAAAAAAATATTTATTTATTTATTTTTGGCTGCATTGGGTCTTCATTGCTGCGCGCGTGCTTTCTCTAGTTGTGGCGAGAGGGGGCTACTCTTCGTTGTGGTGCGTGGGTTTCTCACTTCAGTAGCTTCTCTTGTTGCAGAGCACGGGCTCTAGGCACGCGGGCTTCAGTAGTTGTGGTGCTCAGGCTCAGTAGTTGTGGTGCACGGACTCTAGAGTTCAGTCTCAGAAGTTGTGGCACACAGGTTTAGCCGCTCCGTGGCACGTGGGATCTTCCTGGATCAGGGCTTGAACCCATGTCCCCTGCATTGGCAGGCAGATTCTTAGCCACCGCACCACCACGGAAGTCCTGATAAGTTCATTTTTGAAAGATCTTTTATTTTAACTTTGAAGATCTGAACATTATGTTACTTTCTTAAGATAAGGATTTAGGCAAGAAAATCAAACTGCGGACACAAGGTCATCTTTGCAATAGGTTATAGCCCAGAAAGCTGTCAGCAGAGCCTTCTGTTGAGTGGTTATCCTACACTCAGCCTGAGATCTGTTGTCTGACAGATAAGGCTGCATTTCTTACTGAAGAGCTCTGAGGATGCTCTAAATACCCTGTTCTACCTGGATTAAGTTACTAATGTTCCTTATACGGCCCTCTTCCTCAAGGATACATGCTTACTACTCACTTATTTATGGAAATTAAATCTTTCCTTTTACATTCAATCCATCCTTCAGAGTTCACTTCTTTAATAAACCAATGAGCTGACAATATTTTTAAAATTAAATTTCCAATTTGTGAGGATGGGGTGTACATACCTTTGAAACTTTTTGTTTCGAAATAATTTCAAATTTATAGAAAATTTGCAAAATAGAGTACAAGGAAAGCCTATATATCTTTCATCAAGATTTCTCACTTGTTAATGTAAGGACTCACTCAGAACCCCAGATTTGGTGTAAAGATTATTTTAAGCTCAAGATATTTGAGAATCAACAGATGCAGAAGTATTCTTGGAGCTTCCCATATCTTGCTAAAAGCAGCAATGTCTGGGAAATGAGGCTGCCATAAATTCCTTATTTGGAGTGGATTTACTCCCAGGTGGAAGAATGTGAATAAAATCTATCCCAAATTTCTTCTCCAGAGGAGTTTTATGGCCCTGAAGGAGACAGAAAGAGCACTCATACCTGTACAGACAAACATTATCACTAACTTTCTTATCTCTTGATTGGTCTCCTAAAAACCCATTTGTCTTTCCTAAAGAAACCTATTTATTTTGCCCAGAAAAACCTTTTCTCCCCTCTCCTTTTTCCCTAAGTTAGGGTTATAAACCTTTAACTTAAACCATTTAATAAGCCAGCTACTTCTTCTGCTGGGTCCCCTGTGTACATGAATAAACCTTTTTCTCCTGTGTTAAGCTGTCTTTTGTCAGTTTAATTTGCAGGCCTCAGGGAGGAACATAAGCAAATAAAGGACAATTTTTTTTCTCCCCTACATGAACATTTTACCACTTTTCCTTTATTATTCCTTCTCTCTCTATATTTTTATTATTTTTTTCTGAACCATTTGTAGGCTATAGACATGACATTCCATTGTCCCTTAATGTTTAAATTCCCTAAAAATAGACTCTTTCTTATATAGCAGCAAGAAATTAATGTTGAACAATACTGTCATCTAATCCATAGACTTCACTAAAAATTTGACAGTTATCCAATAATGACCCCCAAATATCCTTTGTAAGTCTGGGATCTGGTCTAAGATCACGTGTTACAGTTAGTTGTCCTTTATTTTAGTCTCTCTCAGTCTAGAAGAGTTCCCCAGTCCTTCCTTATCTTTTATAACATGGACAGTTTTAAAAATTTACTCTGTAAAATGTTCCTTAATTTGGTTTTGTCTGGCATTTCCTCATGACTAGATTCAGATTACACATTTCTGGCGGGAATACTACAGAAGTGATGTGTTCTCAGTGTGTAAATATAAGGGGGAACATGATATTTATTTGTCCTATCGCTATTGATGTTCATTTTAATCACTGGGTTAAGATGGTATCTGTCTGGTTAGTCTATTATAAAGTTAGTAACTATTATGTACTTATTTATTAATAAGCATTGAATAAGTATGTTATGGAGAGGTGCTTTGAGCTATGTAAATATCATGCTTCTCATCAAATTTTCACCTATTACTTTTAGCATCTGTTGATAATCCATGATTAAATCGGTTAGTACCATGCCATTTGCCAAATGGCGATTTTCTAATTTCATTGTTTCCTTTATATTTATTATTTGAAATTTTCTTATAAGGTAGAGCTTTTCATTTCCCCTCATTAATTTATATATTCATTCATTTATTTATATAAATATGGACTTGCAGACTTCTATTTTATTCAATGTGTTCTTACCTGTTACAATTATTATTTATTAGACCCCCCTCAAGCTTGTTCCTATGTCCTTTTGACATGTTCCCATCATTTTTTGAGCACTTCCTTACTTTCTGGCACAACAATGTTCTAGGCTCATCTGCTATTCCTATGCCACAGCCCTGGACTTAGTCATTTCTTTAAAGAGTCCTCATTACTTTAGGGGAGAATGTAATTTAGAAACTGCGATCTTAGTACTCATTGGTATTGGGTGTCATTGCTTTTAGCTCTTCTTAGCAGAAGAACACATTCATATATATACACACGCACCTATATCTATTTATCATCTATCAATTATCTATCTATCTATCTACCTACCTATCTATCTATCATCTCTCTATGTTAAAAAACCGTGAATTCACATTGATCCCTCTAATTCCAATCCAACACCACAGGGTTTATCCTTGCTTCATTTACCTATTTGTAACTCCCTTCAGCACTGAAACACCTGGGTCTCATTAGCCTCAATATATTTACTTACTTAGTCAATTCTCCCAAGTGTAACCAATGTCCTAACCACAAGGCTGCCTCTTTGGCCCCACCCCCATTTACCATGCTAGCTACATTAGCTAAATTCTTGGTCTGGAGTAAAGGAAATGGAAGGGGAAGACATGGTATATTTTTTTCTTTAATAAAGCCTGAAGTGGAAGTTCTACTACTCAGTGTAACGTAAAGTGTTTTTCTTACTTGAATTCAATTCTAAGTTCAAAACAGACATGTTAAAAACCCAAAGCGAAGGTTCATATTCAATTATCACAGCTAGTAATTGAGTTGTCAAGTGACTATCTACTGTGCTATTCTTATTATCAGAGACTGATGTAACACCCAGCTGAAACCACTGAAGTCGTTTTATTTCATAGTGGACAGATCTGCCCATTTGAGCGCAACCAACGTGCTTGATTCATGTAGGTACAATTCCCCAAATCCGATTTCCCATATCAGTTTATGCTTCTCACACTGCACTCATTTAAAAAAAAAAAAATCATAACCAAATATTTTGGAATTCAGCATTTCAATATATTTAAACGTCCTGGTTTGAAGTATTATCTATTACATATAGCCCTTGAAGCCTTCGTAGTTTGAATGATAATTATGAGTTTGCTTAACCAGTCCTCAAACTGGTACCAACCCTCCAGAGTCCGGCCCCAAAAAGGGTTCTTCTACTGGATGTTACTCACACCAATAGAATGAGACCAAGTTCTTGGGTTCAGAAGGAAAGGAAAGCTTTATTCTTTGATCAAAGAACGGAGAGGTACGAGCTCCAGCTGTAGAGCAGGCGCTCTCCCTGCAGGCTGTGGGCGGGGCTGATTTATAGGAATATATATTACCAGGGAGGGGGCGGGGCTCTTCCCAGGCGAACGCAGCTGTGCTGCTCAGGCTCCAGGTCACAGTGCTGGGTGCAGCGTCTCTGTAGAAGGTTCCTCCAGCTGAACTGTTGGTGCTGCCTTTTCGCACTAGGGACTCTGGTTCCTAGTGCTGGGTGCAAGGCCTCTATACGCGACACCCCAGGAGCAAGAGAAACTGGACGAAGCACAAAGGAAAAAAAAAGGTTAGACTTTATTTTATTACCTAAATTGTAGTTTTATTCCTTTGGAATTGTTTACGGGCTTTACTGGTGACAAAACTTTAATAAGCATGCAAACTCCTGTGGTGCCGTTGCTGATCCCTGGGTTCACACCCAGAGATCCTGATTCAGTAGCTCTGGGGAACGTCTGCATTTTGTTGTTGTTGTTTTTGCGGTACGCAGGCCTCTCACTGTTGTGGCCTCTCCCGTTGCGGAGCACAGGCTCCGGACGCGCAGGCTCAGCGGCCATGGCTCACGGGCCCAGCCGCTACCGCGGCATGTGGGACCCTCCCGGACCGGGGCACGAACCCGTATCCCCTGCATCGGCAGGCGGACTCTCAACCACTGCGCCACCAGGGAAGCCCGGAACGTCTGCATTTTAATGAGATCCCCAGCAGGTTCTGGAGCAGGGAACCACACCTTGAGAAACACTGGATTAGCATGTTTTTACTCCGGTCTAGGAAAGTTCTAGCTTAGAAGTTGTGGTCAGTCATTCCTGGTCATATGTGAGGTTGAACTTGTCATTAGTATCCATCAGAGCTTTCATAATTGACAAGCAAATTAGTGTGTTGAAACTTGGCTTGCCAACACCTGCAATTACAGGACAAATGTGTCAACTTGTTCATCAACTTTCGTGTGTCAAGGCTGTGCTAGTGTGTCTGAAAGGGGTGGCATCAAAGCCAGAGCCCTGGCCTGCCTGGCAGAGTTGCAATGAGCTATCCCCTAGGATGCCACCCCGACAGGCCAGGCCTTCAGGCCTTCAGGTTTGGCTGGCTGGCGTTCTTATTAATTAAGACTGAGAAGGGACTAGAGACAGACGGAGTCCACGTGCTCCACAATCCCTCGTACAAGTTTGTTTCCTTTCTCCAGTTTTTCTCATGGATCAAGGAGAGATGACTGGAAAAATTATACTCTTCAGCAGAAAGAAAGCAGACTGTCCATCAGCACTTATTTAATCATTTATGCTGAGTGCTTTCACAGAGAATGTTGTATTCAATCATCATAAATCACCTGGTGGGTAGATGATTTATTATCACTGTTCCACAGATGAAGAAAGGGAGATAGAGTGTCTGAAGTATGCACATAATCACACAGCTAGTAAGTGACCATGAAGAGTTTTGACCCTTGTCTTTTGTCTTTAAAGCCAGCGCTTTATGCAGCAAACACTATGTGGACCAGCCTCTTGTATTTTGACTTTGTTTTCCCTTTCCAAGGGATGCTCTTCAGGAAAACAGAGACACTGTCTTGGAGGAATTTAAGCCTAACAGTAGGATTCATGTATATTGGGTGCTTCCATACTAGCAGACTTATTCTTAAAGCAGAATAAAGAAATAAGGGTCAGTGATGAATGTGAAGACGATTTTTAAGACAATTAAGGTCTCTATGCTTAATTGGCTGTGGGGGAAAAATGAGAGTGATTTGACTGGCTTGTTTCACCTGAGGGTAGGAATCTTTCACAGGCAGGTAGTCTTTTAGAACGAGGATATAAGTGGTGACCAGAGTATGGTTTCCCTGTATTCTGGGTGTAGGGTCTTGCTGCTGCCCAGTTTCTGGTCTTATTGATCATTTACATGAGATACATATTTTGTTAAGTGGTTTTACTCCTCTTTTGTGATCTATCAAATGTCAAATATTACTGAGGGATTAAATGTACTGCTGCCAGGTTTTGGTCATGCAGATTTAAAGCAAAGACCCTCTTCTCAAATGGAAATATTTCATAGAGGTTCTTTTCTCTATATTTGTACCAAAAAAAAGACCATTTGGATGATTTCACGAGGAGAAAGGACCAGCCTGCCTTCAAAGGATTACTGTAGGGCTCATCACTTCCAGATCTAAACTGCTACTTTTGATGCCTCCCAACACCATCAGCTTCCTCCCGTCAAGATTTCAGCCAGGTGCTCTTAACAGGAGGCAAGGGCCCCTTGACCCGTAGACCTCAGTGGCCGCACTTGAGTTCATGACCCAGAAGCTCGAATTGACCAATGTCTCTCAGCTTGTGAGAGCCAGAACCGAAGCTGAAACCAGACCTCCTGACTCGGGCGATTCCTCTTTCCTCAGAGCCTGGGCAGTAGGCGTGAATGTATGTGAGTGCAGTGGGTCAGGGAGTTGAGGCTAGACGGCAGCCCTTTGTCTGCACCATCTTTTCCAGGATGTTTGTATGGTGAACAGTCTTGGAAGAAAGAGCTAGTATCTTCCGCTAGAGCAAAAGACAAGCAAGCTGATTGTATAGGATAAAATATTAGAATACCCTAAGCTTGGAGTTCCTTTCCTCTAATGCAGTCCACTACATGTAAGGGTCATCTGACCCTCTTTGTGTCAGTCTGTTAGAATTGAGGCTCGAGGTACCAGTGTGAAAATGATGGTAACTCTGACTACTGCAATTGCTGTAATAGACTATCCTTGGTTTCTGTATTAGTGTGGGTTCTCCAAATCCACCAAGATCTGCAGTCAGCAACCTAGAGACCCAGGAGAACAAAATGTGTAAGTTCCAGTCCAAGTCCAAAGGTCTGAGAAGGAAATATGCTGATACTGCTACAAGTTTTGGTCTAAGTCTGAAGGTAGGAGAAGACCGATGTCCCAGCTCAAAGACAGAATCCTTTTATTTTATTCAGGCCTTTGATAGATTGGATGAGGCCCACCAACATTGGGGAGGCCAGTCTGCTTTACTTAGTCTGATTCAAATGTTAATCTCATCCAGGAATACCCTCACAGACACGCCCAGAAATAATGTTTAATGCCCCCCTGGCCCACTCAAGTTGACAGACCAAATTAACCATTAGCTTCCATGAAATTGTGGCAGGTTAATTTGTTAGCTTGCAAATAGAATAAAATCTTAGGCCCTTCACAGTTCTTGATACATACTTTAAAAAAATAATGAAAAGATTCATCAGTAGGTTCAAGTGGTGTCAGCCTGACCTGATTACAAAATTCCTAACAGCTTTTCACCTAGGTTTAGTAGCTGTTGGTGTTTACTGCTTAGATCCATTATTTTATTAGGGGTTGTGACATGGACATGGTGTCATTCTAATGCTAACACTCTGTTTGTATATATTAGTGGGAATGTTTCTATAAAGAATTTTCTTTCATCAACTATTTGATTATGCTGAAATCCAATTTGTATAAGAAAGGCAGGATTAATTGCTATTCCTTTCCTGTTCCTTACCAATTTTAAGAATAATGAGTTAGTGTGCTAGAAATCTCCAAGGTGATCAGTATATTCATCTTTTGAGTGTGATTATGAACTACTGGATTTTTATATCTTTCATATTTTAATCCATTGCAGATTTTTTCATGTTCAAATTGACCAGGTGAAACCCCTTCACGTGGCTACTATAACCTTTAAGCATAATATCAATAGTATTTGATAATTTTCTTGCTTTCATGCACAATAAAATGGTCCAGGATCATCTTGCACTTTCCTACTGTTTACTGGAATCAGTCATTTCTCCAAGCAGCCCTGATTCTTTCTAGTAGGAAATGGTCTTTATTTTTTTTTTAGGAAATGGTCTTTAGAGAGCACAAATTGGGTGGTGGTAGTACTCACAGCTACTGGACTGTTATTGCTTTCAGGGCTTTTTAGTGGCTAGAGCTAAGAAATATATACATATATATATTTAAAGGAAAAAATTATGTGTTCATATTGAAATTTCCAATTCAAATTTTAGAGTATAGAGCTTTACTGAACTTTGATTTTACATTTATGTCTTTTATGCTAAAAATCTTGGTTCATAATTATCTATTTTTTTATTTTACAATGTACATATAGTTTCAGGTATTACCACTATCAGTAAAGGTATCTGATACAATTGTTTTCTTCATGGTTCTTTTATCCTTTAGGTTTTCATCTTATATCCCACTCAAGATGTGGAGTCAAAATGCTATTTTGAACAGTAACTTGAAATAATTATTCTCTGTGTGGTTATGCCACCAATTTTATATTCCTTTGTTTTCAGTATTTAGGGACTGCATTTTTATTTTTGATTGAAGTTTATTTTTAATTATGAAAAATATTTATATAATTCCAAATCCTCTTCCTATTATGTTAAGCTGCATTAAAACCTGAAGTGGTTTTTTTGGACCACATATTCATTCATTCATTCATTCATTCAATAGATATTTGTGAAACCGTTGTGTTGGGCTAGTGCTGGGTCTCTAGTACGGAACAAACCAGACAGAAATCTTTACCCTCATGGAGCTTGCACGTTAGCATCACGTTCGGAGAAACAACTCTCTTGATAGTCTCTGCAGTTCTCCTTGGTACCTTCTCTTCCTGTACCCCTTTGCTTCTTTTCTCTTCTTCAGGGGTTCTGTGTGAAGCAGAAGTTACGATTGGTCTTGGGTAGTTAAGGAAAAGGAAAACTTCTTCAGTTCTTTTTTCTTATTTCTCTACATCATATTAGTCAAGATACTTAATATTTCCAGGGATGAGTTTACACATATGAAAATTAGGGGAAATTTTTAAAAGTGGAAAAACTGATTAGCACTTCATAGTGTTTTGAAGTTAAAAGACATATACATGTCATTTGTATATATTTATACATATAATATATAACATTTTATGTAATATTATATAAAGATTCAAAAGGATGGGGAAACACACCTACCTCTCAATGGAGAGAGTAACAAAGAGTTTGTAGGCATAGCAGCTCATCCTCTTGAATCTGGGTTAGGCCTCTGATGGTTTTGATCAACTGAATGTGGCAAAAGTGACACTGTGCCAGTTTCAAACCCAGTCTTTAAGAAACTGGCAGTTTCCATTTCCTTCTTGGAATCAGTTGCCATGCCATAAGGAAGCCCAAGCAGCCACATGGAGAGATTCATATTGAAGAGAAATGAAGCTCTGGCCTGTCAGTTCCCAGTTGACAGCCAACAACAATTTGCCAACCATGTGAGTGAACCATCTTGGAATGGATTCTCTAGGACCAGTAGAAGTGCCCCAGACTGATGTCATTTGGCCCAGAGATAAGCTGTCCTACCAAGTCCCACCCAAACTGCCAAATTTGAGCAAATAAATGATTATTTGAAACTACTGGATTGTGGAGTGGTTTGATAGGTAGCAATAGAGAAGCAGCATAATAGGTATTCACCGAGAGGTAGTTTTATTCTGGAATATTTTAAAGCATTTAAAAGATTAGGTTAAATTTAAATCTCTGACCAGAAACAGTTTCTGCTCAGTTTGATGTAGCCATGTCTTATCAAAGATTTCTCTTAACGTCTTAGCATTTAGATTGAGAAATTGTGGCAGTGACTGTCACCCAAAATTCAAAGATTTCTGGCTCTGGTAATACATTTTCTAGTCTGTATCCGTTACAGTCTCTCTATTTCTAGTTTTTGAATTTCTATGCTCTTTTGCTAATGGTCAGTTTTATTATGGTTATAATCATATCCCTTCACAAGTCATAGTTTCTATAGGCCAATTCTTATCAACTAGTTTTCATTTATCTAAAAAAACTTTCAGTTCATTTATATCTGTGTTAATATGTTGTAAGTCAGCTCTGCAGTGGATTGATTTATCACCACAGAATCAGATGTCCATAAGGGATTTCAAAAATCCTCTGGTCATCCTACCCCTAAACAAATAAATACATATTTTATTTTCCAATATCGACAAGGATGATCCTAGCATGCAGGGTAAAGGAAAGAGATGGCAGGGAAGCCCAATAGATTCTTAAGAGGAAACAAGGATGGGGAAAAATTAAAAATGGGATTGGGGAAGGGAGGATAAATAGTGGGACAGACTCTGCCCTCAGAATTTGGTGGGTGATACGTCTTGTCCTGACACGTTCACAACCTGGCCTGCAGGGAATCACTGTGTAGTAACTGAGGATGGTATAATGCGTCTGCCTTTATGAGCTCCCAGTCTGTTAGTAATTAGATAGTATTTTAAAGACTTGGTATGTCCATTATAGCCTATTTTTAGGACCACCTCTGAAACACTAAGTCAGGAAAGAAGCCAAAAGCTAGATAACAGGAACTTTGCAAAGAATAATGGAAAAATTGAAGCCAGCTCAGAACAAGACAGAAGGTCAGGGTCAGATCTTTAGACCTGTTTTCCAGAAATGGGTAATAAGGAATTCCTGGCAGCTGTCTCAAACTCCAGTGAGGAGCGTGAGCAATAAAAAGAAATGCTTCATGTTGGAAAATATCTTCACTGTCCCTCAATTTTTGTGATTAATTTCACTTTTTTTCCTTTTTACATTAAAGAATACATATAATGAGAATGGCCAGCAGAGGGCCTTCAGACAAACATGAACACTTTAATATTCAAGTGGGATCTTTGAGCTTTGATTCTCCTTCCTATTGGATTATTTTTTAAGAAAATGGAAAAAAAAAAAAACCCTTCACATTTTATTGGGAAACAGTTGTACAATGCTACAGCCCCAGTGTATGTTGCTGACATTGTTGTTAGCAATCTCCATTTCATGGAGGACAAAGTACTTCAGTGAAAGGTCAGTAGGTGGCAAACTTCTACAACCCTTAGACTGAAGAAGGCCCATAATGGGTAGATCCCCTCCTAGAGAAATACTGGGGATTTGTGCCTCTTTTTTGGGGGGATGGGTGGTGTTAGTGGGCTGTGTGTGTGTTACATTGTAAAACGTACTAAAGGGAAAATAAGTTTCTTTTCAAATAGTTATGAAGACATTTGCCAGTTAAACTAAATCAGTATGTATCAAAATCAACTGGTCAACCAACCTGTCCTGAAGGTCATCTATGAGTGCTGTGGTTACCTCTGTCCCTGTGGGAGAGAGGGTGGAATAGAAAGTTCCTAAATTCCCCTTCAGTTCCAGTAATCTGTGGTTTGAGATGCTCTACCTTGACCTAAATCTTACCTGCTCTCCGTAAGTCTCCCGGTGTTTTATGATCTGGAAGCAGATGTAGAGAGTTCCCAAGTATACATGGTGGGATAAGATTTCGATTATAGTTTTGGAGGAAAATTTTTGGGGAAACGTTGAAGGATAACAGGAACATTTGAGTAAGTCCAGTGGAGTACAAAACGTAGGAGACTAAAATCACCTTTTGTTTCTTTACTGAAAACTTGGATTCAATGTTAACATTTTTTGTCATTCCTGAGATTCTCAAAGTTTTAAGTTTATGCTGATAAATTCTGGGGAAAAATTATTTCTTCATTCATTCTCTTGGAAAGTCATTTTCTGGTTAAAAGGCAATACAGTAGTCCCTCCTTATCCAAGGTTTTTGTTTTCCATGGTTTCATTTACCTGTAATCAACTGTGGTTTCAAAATAGTCAGTGGAAAATTCCAGAAATAAGCAACTTATAAGCTTTAAATTGTGTGCCATTCTAAGTAGTGTGATAGTCCTGCTCCTTCCTGCCCAGGATGTGAATCATCCCTTTGTCCAGTATATCCCACCTGTTAGTCATTTAGTAACTGTGTCGATTGACTGTTGAGGTATCATAGTGCTTGTGTTCAAGTAACCCTTACTGTACTTGATAACGGCCCCAAAGCACAACAGTAGTGATGCTAGCAATTCGGATATGCCAAAGTGAAGCTGTAAAGTGCTTCCTTTATACAAAAAGGTGGAAGTTCTTGACTTAGTAAAAAAAAAAAAAAAAAAAAAAGTTGTATAATGAGATTGCTGAGATCAATGGTAAGAACAAATTTTCTATCCACGAAATTGTGAAGACGAAAGAAGAAATTTGTGCTAGTTTTGCTGTCGTACCTCAGATATGTATTATAAGGGAATATGTATGTATAGGGTTTTGAGATTACAAATAATACTGATATGTAGGGTTTGGTATTATCCACAGTTTTAGGCATCCACGGGGGGTCTTGGAACTATGCCCCATGGATAAGGAGAGACTAGTGTGCATTGTCTTCAGAACTAATAAGCACCTAAAAGCTCCTCTCATTCTCCTCTACCACTGTCAAGTTATTCTTGGATAGGACGATGGTATTGCTATGCTTTATACCTGTGTGATGTGTTAGGAAAGTAGACAGTCCTTAAACATTTTTAAAATTATTATTATTTTTAATAGCTCTTTATTGGAGTATAATTGCTTCACATCTGCTGCTTTTCTTCAGTGTCTTTGGATCTATTCTTTGGGAAACTACCCTTCTCAAGTTCATGTGACTCTGTGAGGCTCTCAATCATCTGGACCTGCTTTCCCAAAGAGTGGGGGTGTGATTCAGCATGGCGGTCAGATTCCTTTCGGGGATTTGAGTTTCATGCAGGTGGGAAGGGTGGGAGGGATTCAATACAATCTTTTATTTCTGTCCTTGCTAAACTGGATGGATATATAACTTTGGCTGCTAATGGTGATGATGCTTGTTACATGCTCTGAAGTCTACTTTGTTCAACGCTAATATGGCTACTCTGTATCGTATAATGTTGGAATGGTACACCTTGTTCCATCCTTTTACTTTTAAACTATCTGTGTCTTTATATTTAAAGTTTGTTTCTTGAAGATAGCATAGAGTTGATTCTTGCTCTTTTATCAAATCTGACCATCTTTGCACTTAAATTGTGCTGTTGACCATTTATATTTAATACAATTATTGACAAGCTGGGTTTAATTAGGACACCTTGGCTTTTGGATCTAATTTTTGCATTTTCTCTTTTGTCCAACTTTTCCTCTTTCTTCTGCTTTTCTTAGATTATTTTTTATGATTTGATTTTATCTCCCCTTACTGGCATATTAGCCATTCCTCCTCTTTCTTTTTTTTTTTTTAAGTGGTTGCTGTAGTATACTTATTTATATATCACAGTCTGCCTTTTAGTAATATTAAGTCACTCATGTATAGTGGAAAAGCCTTACAACAGTATACTTCCATATCCTCTTTCCTGGCCTTTATTGTTGTTGATGTCAACACATGTCAATACATGCATTTTACATATATATGTAAAAAAGATATATACATAAATAAAATGTAATATATAATAATGTATACTAATATTATTAAAATATATAACTATATAAGTATACATGAAATCTCATAATACATTGTTGTTTTTCTTTAAACAGTCAATTAACTTTTATAGAGGTTCTGAAAAATTTTTAAAAGTATTTTATATTTACCTACATATATTTACCATTTCTAGTGCTCTTCATTCCTTTGGGTGATTCATAATTCCTTCTGATAGCATTTTC
Source organism: Phocoena sinus (assembly GCF_008692025.1). Taxonomy (NCBI): domain Eukaryota; kingdom Metazoa; phylum Chordata; class Mammalia; order Artiodactyla; family Phocoenidae; genus Phocoena; species Phocoena sinus. The sequence continues at coordinate 134,427,865 of NC_045764.1, forward strand.
CTTCTGCCTAAAGAACTTTCTTTGACATTTTTTTCAATGCCGGTCAGCTGATGATGAATTGTTACAGCTTTGAATGTCTAAAATAGTCTTCACTTTGTCTTCATTTATGAAATATATTTTCTCTGGGTATAAAATTCTAGGTTGACAGGTTTTTTTTTTTTTCCTTTTAGTACTTTAAAGATGTTATTGTTTTCTGGATTGTATAGTTTTTGATGAAAAGTCTACTGCCATCTTTGTTCTGCTGTATTTCCTGTCTTTTTTCTAAGGAAGGGGAATTATTAGATCCATCTTTCATGGTTTACCCCTTTCTTCTACATTGTTGGAGATTTCCTTGAACAAATGTTTTAGCTCACTAAATTATCTTCAATGTCAATTATGCAATTCTGCTCATTTATTGAGCAGCTATTTTTTAAATTGTATTTTACATTTTCAAGATTTCACATTGTCTTTTTCACCTGTTTATATTTATAGACACTTGTTTTTGTCAGCCTATTTTACCTCTGTGAAATTAATATATTTATCTTAAAGTTCTTTGCTTTTGTAATGTTGCATTGAATGTCTTTTTATTCAAAAAATTGTTTACATGTTCATATCCTTAAGAATTTATCCTATACATAGAATACTGGGTCAAAAAGAACAAATAATTTTGAAGACTTTCTTGGAAGCTTCTAGATTGCTTCCTGAAAAAGTAAAATTGCCACAATCATCCATCTATCCACTACTTCAAAATAACAGTAATTGAGTGTATATGATATATCTGGCATATGGCAGGAATGTCTGTTTTGCTACACTTTGCAATGATTCTAACTATGTAAAATATATAGTTGCACTGGATCATCTCCCCCTTCTACTCCATGGCATATACTGTTGCTACTCCAGATCTTCTTGAATACATTTTACCATTTGGTGTGCCCTTCCTTTGGGGCAAATTTCTTTCACTTTCAATGACTCTCACCTGAGACTCATCTTCAGCAAACTGCTTTGGGCTAGTGGAGCTCACTACCCCCATGAACAGAGGGCTGGAGGGCCAGGCAGTTACTCTCCACCAGTCATCCCTAGCCAATGACTAGAGGTTACAGGATTATGAAGAGCTTCCTGGTGTCGGTCTCAACAACTCTGATATCTCAATCATACTCCAGGGTCTCCTGTGAGATAAATTACCTTCCTCAGAATTTTGCCTGAAATTGCACCTTTATTTGGGTTCTTCCCCTTCATTGTCCTGATTCCCCCCTCCCTTAACTGATTTTTCCTGACATCTCTTCTTTAAAAAATAACTTGTGCTCAAGTCACCTCAGGGTCTGCTTTGGGGGGAACCTGACCTAAGATATGCTCCAATTCCACCCTACCATAAATACTGTTAATTTGGAGTAGTTTGTCTCATACTTTTCTCTTCTACGACATGCATAAACAGGAAAAAAAGTTATACATTATACACATTACCCTGTAATTTGCCTTAGTTTTTTCACTTAGTAATATATCATGGACGCCTAAGACAATCCTTTAAAAAAATTCTCTATAGTGTTACATTGATTTTATTGAGGTTCCATACTATAATTTTTCAATTACCACTATAGATAGACATTAATATTGTTTCAAATTTTATGCTGCTGCAATAACCTTGAGATCTTTGTCTTCAATAACGAGGTCAGGTTCTTGAGAAGGGGGCTTTTGCACTTTAAAAAGTTCCCCTTAGATGTTAAGAGCCAGATCCCATAAGTCTTAGAACAGAGAGAACGAAGCATTTGTGTTCTGGACATAGGGTAAGAGGTTGAAAGGTGATGACTCAGGAACAGGTTGCCAACCACATAAAGAAGAAAGAAAATTCCTCCTTGGCTTAGAGGCAAGTATTTTGGAAGAAACTGAGAGGAGAAAGTAAAAGAGCTGAGAAGTTTATGTGGGGCTTTCTCCTTGGCCTGTCCTTTGGTGTGAAAACCTGGGAGGTGGGATCATGTAGAGACTCCGGGCAGATTCTCATTCAGTGCGTCCTGTTTAGAGGACCCTGCCGGAGCCATTCTGACTACTGCCCATGCTCTGTGCATAGTTAAATGTTTTGACTATCCCCTGCCGTCTTCAGGAAGATTTGTTGACTTAAAAGCAGAAAGCTACATCTCTATCTGCAGGGTGGATAGGAACATATATTTTGGGGTGTGCCCTTTATGAAAAAGAATGAAAATTATGAACCTGCCTTAAAGCAACATCTGGGGGCTGCAGCAGAGTAATAATGGCAACAAGATATGTTTCAGTAGAAAGGGCCTGCACCTCCAAGCCTCGACTCCTGCAGGTATTGCAAGGAAGTTTCCACGGCCTCCAAAGAAGCAGGCGAGGGAGCTGAGAACTGAGAGCCTTGGGGACTCCTTTGCACAGTATGTGGGATGGACAGCCCACCCCAGGGACTGTATAGAAAACATAGTTGATTCTTGGAGGATGAGTAGCACCCTCCAAATTGAGGTGGGGCCGAACAGCAGGAGAAAACTGCAGGGCTTCCTTGTAAGCAGTCACTACACAAGGCTAGTGCTGAGAGTATGAGAGGAAATAACATAGCTGGGGATGGGGCTGGGGCTCTTGCTAAGGAGAGGGAGGTAGCTGCCCAAGATCATCAAGATGAGTATCTTTCAGTTAAGGCCAGAGAGGACAGAGGACAACACTGATGAGTTATTCCTCACACCCCACAAGGACAGGGCCGTAAGCAGGCCTGAGCTTCTTTCCCCAAACTTGGACCCTGGCTGGGGAGAGAGAAACAGGAGTGGAGGAGAATCTTAAGCGAATGCATTTTAAGCCATAGTGGTTGAAGTACTTTGAACTGGTGAGAGGACAGTGTTGGGAATGGGAGCTTGAGAGCTAGAGTTACAGAGAGAGGAACAGCATTTCAAGATAGTATACCCTGAGACATTTCCCTTATGATTAGTGAACCCACTGTTCATCCATGAACTTCTAAAAAATTATATTTGGAGCTTTTTGTCAGTCGTCTTTTTTTTCCTACAGTTATTATGGTTTATTTTATTTTATGTTATTTATCTGTTTTGGCTGCATTGGGTCTTTGGTGCTGCACGCGAGCTTTCTCTAGTTGCAGTGAGCGGGGGCTACTCTTCCTTGTGGTGCGCCGGCTTCTCATTGCGGTGGCTTCTCTTGTTGCGGAACACAGGCTCTAGACGTGCAGGCTTCAGTAGTTGTGGCATGGGCTCAGTAGTTGTGGCTCACAGGCTCTAGAGTGCAGGCTCAGTAGTTGTGGCGCACAGGCTTGGTTGCTCCGCGGCATGTGGGATCTTCCCCGACCAGGGCTAGAACCCGTGTCCCCTGCATTGGCAGGCGGATTCTTAACCACTGCACCACCAGGGAAGCCCCAGTCATCCTTGAACTTTTGTCTTTGCATACTGATATTTTTATTTCTGTTGGCTAACTTCTGAGAAATGGTTTGCAAAAGCTGCTGATTTTTAAATATATCTTTTATCCAGACACCTATTTTTAATTCCATTATGCATTCTAAAAGTTTTTCAGCTGATTCTTTTGGGTAGTCTAGGCATATAATCAAATTGTCTGTGAATCATGGTAAATCTCTTTTTAATTCCATAGTTATGTACTTCTGGCTTTTGTTTCATGTCTCATTGAACAGACCAGACTCCTAGAACCACAAAATTTTTTCTTCTTATTTTATTCCTAATTTCAACAGGAATAAAGCTACTAGTTAACAAACATGTATAGAGCAGTTATTAGGCATTGGGCGCTGTTTATTTTATTAGTTATCTATTTTATACGTATTAGTGTATACGTGTCAATCCCACTCTCCCAATTCATCCCCCCACCACTCCCCCCCACCACCCCACTTTCCCCCCTTGGTGTCCATATGTTTGTTCTCTACATCTGTGTCTCTATTTCTGCCTTGCAAACCAGTTCATCTATACAATGTTTCTAGATTCCACATGTATGCGTTAACATGTGATATTTGTTTTTCTCTTTCTGACTTACTCTGTATGGCAGTCTCTGGGTCCATCCATGTTTCTTCAAATGACCCAATTTCGTTCCTTTTTATGGCTGAGTAATATTCCATTGTATATATGTACCACATCTTCTTTATCCATTCGTCTGTCGATGGGCATTTAGGTTGCTTCCATGACCTGGCTATTGTAAATAGTGCTGCAATGAACATTGGGGTGCATGTGCCTTTTTGAATTATGGTTTTCTCTGGCTATATGCCCCGTAGTGGGATTGCTGGGTCATATGGTAATTCTATTTTTAGTTTCTTAAGGAACCTCCATATTCTCCATAGTGGCTGTATCAATTTACATTGCCACCAACAGGGCAAGAGGGTTCCCTTTTCTCCATGCCCTCTCCAGCATTTGTTGTTTGTAGATTTTCTGATGATGCCCATTCTAATTGGTGTGAGGTGATACCTCATTGTGGTTTTGATTTGCATTTCTCTAATGATTAGTGATGTTGAGCAGCTTTTTATGTGCCTCTTGGCCTTCTGTATGTCTTCTTTGGAGAAATGTCTATTTAGGTCTTCTGCCCATTTTTTTGATTGTGTTGTTTGATTTTTTAAAAAATATTGACCTGCATGAGCTGTTTATATATTTTGGAGATTAATCCTTTGTTGATTCATTTGCAAATATTTTCTCCCATTCTGAGGGGTGTCATTTCATCTTGTATAGTTTCCTTTGCTGTGCAAAAGCTTTGAAGTTTCATTAGGTCCCATTTGTTTATTTCTGTTTTTATTTCCATTACTCTAGCAGGTGGATCAAAAAAGATCTTGTTGTGATTTATGTCAAAGAGTGTTATTATGTTTTCCTCTAAGAGTTTTGTAGTGTCCAGTCTTACACTTAGGTCTTTAATCCATTTTGAGTTTATTTTTGTGTATGGTATTAGGGAGTGTTCTAATTTCATTCTTTTACATGTAGCTGCCCAGTTTTCCCAGCACCACTTGTTGAAGAGACTGTCTTTTCTCCATTGTATATCCTTGCCTCGTTTGTCATAGATTAGTTGACCATAGGTGCATGGGTTTATCTCTGGGCTTTCTATCCTGTTCCATTGATCTGTATTTCTGTTTTTGTGCCAGTAACATATTGTCTTGATTACTGTAGCTTTGTAGTATAGTCTGAAGTTAGGGAGTCTGATTCCTCCAGCTCTGTTTTATTCCCCTCCAGATAGCTTTGGCTATTTGGGGTCTTTTGTGTCTCCATACAAATTTTAAGATTTTTTGTTCTAGTTCTGTAAAAAATGCCATTGGTAATTTGATAGGGATTGCGTTGAACCTGTAGATTGCTTTGGGTAGTATAGTCATTTTCACAATATTGATTCTTCCAATCCACAAACATGGTATATTTCTCCATCTGTTTGTGTCATCTTTAATTTCTTTCATCAGTGTCTTATAGTTTTCTGAGTACAGGTCTTTTACCTCCTTATGCAGGTTTATTCCTAGGTATTTTATTCTTTTTGTTGCAATGGTGAACGGGATTGTTTCTTTAATTTCTCTTTCTGATCTTTTGTTGTTAGTGTATAGGAATGCAAGAGATTTGTGTGCATTGATTTTGTATCCTGCAACTTTACAAAGTTCATTGATTAGCTCTAGTAGTTTCCTGGTGGCATCTTTAGGGTTATCTATGTATAGTACCATGTCATCTGCAAACAGTGACAGTTTTACTTCTTCTTTTCCAATTTGTATTTCTTTTATTTCTTTTTCTTCTCTGATTTCAATGGCTAAGACTTCCAAATCTACGTTGAATAATAGTGGCAAGAGTGGACATCCTTGTCTTGTTCCTGATCTTAGTGGAAATGGTTTCAGTTTTTCACCATTGAGGATGATGTTTGCTGCAGGTTTGTTGTATATGGCCTTTATGATGTTGAGGTAGGTTCCCTCTATGCCCACTTTCTGGAGAGTTTTTACCATAAATCGGTGTTGAATTTTGTCAAAAGCTTTTTCTGCATCTATTGAGATGATCATATGGTTTTTATCCTTCAATTTGTTAACATGGTGTATCACATTGATTGATTTGCATATATTGAAAAACCCTTCCATCTCTAGGATAAATCCCACTTGATCACAGTGTATGATCCTTTTAATGTGTTGTTGGATTTTGTTTGCTAGTATTTTGTTGAGGATTTTTGCATCTATATTCATCTGATATTGGCCTGTAATTTTCTTTTATTGTAGTATCTTTGTCTGGTTTTGGTATCAGGGTGATGGTGGACTCATAGAATGAGTTTGGGAGTGTTCCTTCCTCTGAAGTTCTTTGGAAGAGTTTGAGAAGGATAGGTGTTAGCTCTTCTCTAAATGTTTGATAGAATTCACCTGTGAAGCCATCTGGTCCTGGACTTTTGTTTGTTGGAAGATTTTTAATCACAGTTTGAATTGCATTACTTGTGATTGGTCTGTTCATATTTTCTGTTTCTTCCTGGTTCAGTCTTGGAAGGTTAAACCTTTCTAAGAATTTGTCCATTTCTTCTAGGTTGTCCATCTTATTGGCATAGAGTTGCTTGTAGTAGTCTCTTAGGATGCTTTGTATTTCTGCAGTGTCCGTTGTAACTTCTCCTTTTTCATTCCTAATCTTGTTGATTTGAGTCCTCTCCCTCTTTTTCTTCATGAATCTGGCTAACAGTTTATCAATTTTGCTTATCTTCTCAAAGAACCAGCTTTTAGCTTTATTGATCTTTGCTATTGTTTTCTTTGTTTCTATTTCATTTATTTCTGCTCTGATCTTTATGATTTCTTTCCTTCTACTAACTTTGGATTTTGTTTATTCTTCTTTCTCTAGTTCCTTTAGGTGTAAGGTTAGATTGTTTATTTGAGATTTTTCTTGTTTCTTAAGGTAGGATTGTATTGTTATAACGTTCACTCTTAGAACTGCTTTTGCTGCATCCCATAGGTTTTGGATCGTCATGTTTTCATTGTCATTTGCCTCTAGGTATTTTTTGATTTCCTCTTTGATTTCTTCAGTGATCTCTTGGTTAGTTAGTAACGTATTGTTTAGCCTCCACGTTTTTCTGTTTTTCACGTTTTTTTTTTTTTTTTTTGCGGTACGTGGGCCTCTCACTGTTGTGGCCTCTCCCATTGCGGAGCAAGGCTCCAGACATGCAGGCCCAGCAGCCGTGGCTCATGGGCCCAGCCACTCTGCGGCATGTGGGACCCTCCCGGACCGGGGCACGAACTCGTTTCGCCTGCATCGGCAGGCGGACTCTCAACCACTGCGCCACCAGGGAAGCCCTTTCACGTTTTTGTTTTTCCTCTGTAATTGATTTCTTTTTTTTTTAAGATGTTGGGGATAGGAGTTTATTAATTAATTAATTTATTTTTGCTGTGTTGGGTCTTCGTTTCTGTGTGAGGGCTTTCTCCAACTGCGGCGAGCAGGGGCCACTCTTGATCGCGGTGTGCAGGCCTCTCACTGGCACGGCCTCTCTTGTTGCGGAGTCCAGGCTCCAGACACGCAGGCTTAGTAGTTGTGGCTCACAGGCCTAGTTGCTCTGTGGCATGTGGGATCCTCCCAGACCAGGGCTTGAACCCGTATCCCCTGCATTAGCAGGCAGATTCTCAACCACTGAGCCACCAGGGAAGCCCTGTAATTGATTTCTAATCTCATAGGATTGTGGTTGGAAAAGATGCTTGATATGATTTCAGTTTTGGTAAATTTACCGAGGCTTGATTTGTGACCCAAGATGTGATCTATCCTGGAGAATGTTCCTTGTGCACTTGAGAAGAAAGTGTGATCTGCTGTTTTTGGATGAAATGTCTTATAAATGTCAATTAAATCTATCTGTTCTATTGTGTCATTTAAAGCTTGTGTTTCCTTATTTATTTTCCAACTGGATGATCTGTCCATTGGTATAAGTGAGGTGTTAAAGTCCCCCACTATTATTGTGTTACTGTCGATTTCTCCTTTTATAGCTGTAGCAGTTGCCTTATGTATTGAGGTGCTCCTATGTTGGGTGCATATATACTTATAATTGTTATATCTTCTTCTTGGATTGATCATTGTTATATCTTCTTCTTGGATTGATCCCTTGATCATTATGTAGTGTCCTTCCTTGTCTCTTGTAACATTCTTTTTTTTAAAGTCTATTTTATCTGATATGAGTATTGCTACTCCAGCTTTCTTTTGATTTCCATTTGCATGGAATATCTTTTTCCATCCCCTCACTTTCAGTCTGTATGTGTGTTGGGTGCTGTTTTAAGTACTTTAATGTATGATCTTATTTCTGTCACTGTGAGGTAGGCACTATTATAATTTCCATTTTACAGTGAGGAGGTTTTGAAGACAGGCAAACTTCAAATGAAATTGCAGTTTTTCCAATTAAATGTGTGGGCATTGACATTTCATACACTTTATTAACATCGGTTTTCCCTTTTCAGAATCGAGAATGATAATGTCTATCATAGAATCAGGATCAGGAATTCTGTACACAGAGAAGACTCATTAAAAAATACACAGCTTTTATTAACTATTGATACCTGATTCAGAATTTCTTTCAGTTATTTAACCTCTATGTGGCCATGAGGAAGTTGCAGAGCCGGGCTGTGAATTCTGAGTCTAGAGCCTATTGTTCTTTACCTCTAGACAGGTGTGCTGGTAAATGTTTAATATCCAGCTCTCTGAAAAAAAAAAAGTCCCGATTGGCAACATTTGCCAATTTTTGTGGTGTAACTACTCTCACCATGGTTGATGTGGTATCACTGAATATGGATTTGGGAAGAGGTCCTCCTAATTCCTCTTGGGAACCAGAACTGGCCACGCTAGGCAATTCCAGCACTCCTCAGCCTCCAGCATTACATCATAAGGCAAGGAGGTGGTTGCTGTGTAAGGTACCTGTTGGTTGAGGTTCTTTGGCTTCAAGAAATAGAAATCAGGTGGAGCTGGTCCAAGTCAAAGGTGAATTCGCTGTAAAGATACAGTCTTAGAAGGAAGGGCAAGGAGGCAGCAGGGCTTAGGAGGGCTGGGAATGAGGGATAGATGTGCTGTGGGGTCTCAGTGCATCCCTTGTCTCTGACTCTGTTTACTGCAGGTCTGTGTTCCTGCATCTCTGGCTCACAGGGCAGAATGCTACTATCCATCAATCCTGAATGTACCCACTGAGGTTCTTGCCACCGGCAGAGACTGAGGTCCTCTCTGACTGGCTCAGTTGGGTCAAGGGTCAGTCCTAGACAGTCAGCTATGACCATATGACGTTAGTGTTGGCCATAGTCTGTTTGCTTCTGTTCATGATCACATTGGAGATGTCATTCTAGACTAGGACCAGCCCCTTCTGTCTCTGAAATTCTGTTGCACTTAAAACTCGTTGTCACACCAGGATCCTCTGGACTCCTCACCATCTGTGTCTTGATGACCTTTCTGAGGTCGTCCCTGTCAGCGTCCTCTTGGCTCACTTCACTTTTCCAGCCTTCTTGTTGGTCCTTGAATATTACAAGTTCATTGCAACTCAGGGCCTTTGTACTTGCTCTCATAGGTGTCCTCATGGCTTCCATCCTTACTTCATTCAAGTCTCTTCCTCAGAGATTCTAAAACCATGGGTCAAATCCATTTCACCTTGCTTTACTAATCAAGGTCATTTTCATTGTTGCTACAAAAGATTTGCCTGTTCTCCAACCAGCACATAGCCCAAGTTGTTTTCCAGGAACTTGCAGTCAGCTGTGTCTAGTTCAAGCCGAGCCAGTTAAGACTGGATAGGACCACTGACCCTCCAGCTGGGCATGCCTGAGTATTCTTTAGCTGTCAGAGTGCTGAAAACTCCACCCTCAGATTGTGTTAAGCACTTACATATTTGAATGTGCCAAGGCCTGTAGCTTAGTTACACCTGCGCAGAAGGACAATTACTGCACCTTTTTCCAATCACCTTTCCCCACACTCCCCACGCCCCCCATGCCTCAGACCACCCTGCTGCTTTATTCTTTATCTCATAAATACCCAAGCCCCTTGGCTTCAGGGAGGCAGATTTGAAACTTGTTCTCCTGTCTTGTCTGTCTTGAGAATAAACCTTCTCTTTGCTGCAAACCTTGTCACTGCAGTGTTTTTGCTTGTTGTGTGTCAGGCAAAACAAACCTGATTCCCTAACAAGCCCCTCCCTGAGCATCCTGCCTGAAACAGTCCATTCCACTGTGCGTGTCCTCATACCTGCTTTATTCTCTTCAATATTACCTGAAATTGTATCATGTATTTGACTCTCTGCTCCAGGTCTCACCGCTGGAATATGACCCATGGGTCCAGGGACTTTGTCTTGTATGGCTGTATTTTCAGCATCTGGAAGAGTGCTTGGCATCTAGTAGACACTTAAAACCTATTGGCTGCATGCTTGATTAAATAAATCAATGAGAGTGAGCTGCAGACTTATTATGAAGTACACATTTGAAAATAAACCTTAACTCTTCACTTTGTTTTAAAATGTTTTTATTTTGCACATAAATAGTATAATAGTATTCCTTTTAAAGTGAGATGTAATTTGGATTTTTCATGGTCTAAACTTCCCTAATCTACCCCTTAGTATATTTTCTCTCAAGCTTTCCCCACAGTATTCTAAATTAGGTTTTGCAGTAATATGTGGAAATAGGCTTTTGTTTTTCATTTGAGGCAGGAAATATTTGACTTTAATTATGATTTGATGATCCTGGTAAGAAGGGAAGTGGCATGAAGAGCTGGTATTTGTTTTCTGTCTTTAAAGGCTCTGTGTGAGCAGAAAAGATTATCTTCTTGTTTACAAAACTATTTCATAGGTGACTCCTGCAAGAATCATCTCCAGTTAACTCCCAGTACAGTAACTCAGAATTATCGTCAAAATAGATAGATGAAGAAGAATGGCCCTTTGCTGGAAAAAAATAATCGAGAAAAGCATATTTCCAAAAGTATGCCAGAAAAAAGCTTTCTTTTTCTCATGAAAATTTCAGAGCAAGAAAGAAAATGCTACTTTCACAAGAGAAAGCATGTATTTGGTCATAGACAAGACCCCCCCCCCCCCCCCCCCACCATCCCCAAAGCTGAGGAGATTTTCAGTTAGAGAAAATTGACAACTTTGCCTTCAGGCTTAATTTTATAGCTTTTACCAGCCGCAGCAGCTGTGTTTACTGACGGCCCTGTGTTGCCTCTGAACAAATTCAAGATTAAGTAAAGGATTGGTGTTCTCAGATAATTACCAGCCAAACGCACAGTCTCTTACTGTGTGTGGAGCTCCAGGCCTCATGTCCTTACCTTTAAAAATTACCTCAGAAGCTGTTGCTTTTAAAGATAGAAGTTGGTATATCTGCTATAATAGAATGTTTGTAGCCCTGAAGCTGTGGCTTTCAACCCCAGCTGCACGTTGGATTCACCTGGGAGCTAAAAGCAGGAAAACACCAACCCAGTGCCAGAACTCTAGCCTGACCCAGATAAATCAAAAGGCGGGAACACAAATCCTACTTGTTATTAGGTGTTTGATCACTCGCTGGCTGATTCCAACATGTGGCTCTGAGAACCACAGCCCTCTGGCCCAGGATACGGTGTGCACCTGAGTTCCATCCTGGACGGGGTGTCTGGTGGGGTTGCTCACTGATCCTGCTCGCAGGCCAAATTGTGAAGACAGTTAAATTTATCTTTAGTCTCTCATCTGCCTTTCTGTACCCCTCACCCCACCCGTGGAAACTCCCCTCCTAACATATTTCTCAGGTGCTCTTATCCTGCCCTGTGCCCCCATTTAAGCACTCAGGCTCCACGGCAATTCTTTCTTGCTAAAAGAAAGCTCTCACCATTTCCAGTGTAATAGTATTCCACTCCCCAAACAAAAAACATGTAACAGAAATGTGAGAATGCAACTGGTGAGCTAAGGTTAAATTAGGGAGAGGAGGTGTGTGCTTCTGGCTCCCATCAGGCCCCTTCTGGTAAGCAGCGGTCTGCTCAAAAACACCCAGTTCTGCTGGGTGACCCTGGCAAGTTAGTTGACCTCTCTGTGCCTCAGATTCCGCATCTGTCAAACAGGGGTGACCCACAAAATTGTTGCGTGGATTATATACGTGAAGCATTTGGAGAATGCTTGACACACCATAAGCAGTCAGTGCACATTAGCAAGTATTACTATCACCGTTATTATTATTATCGTAATTTCAAATTCTTGAGTTTAAGATTGGGTGAAGGAGAGTTCCACATGGAGCAGGAAAATGGAGAAGGCATTATGATTGACTTCCTTTTGCAGCTGACACACTCCGATTGAATTTCAAGAAATATTTTGAGCTATGGCATCTTCATTGGTACACATACGTGTCTAGCTCCTCTATCCCAAGACAATGTCTAATTTGTGCCATCCATTTAGATGTATAAATTCCAAGATCTAGGGGGAAAAAAAAAAACCCACCTTTTTTTTTGCGGTACGCGGACTTCTCACTGTTGTGGCCTCTCCCGTTGCGGAGCACAAGCTCCGTACGCGCAGGCTCAGCGGACATGGCTCACGGACCCAGCCGCTCCGCGCCATATGGAGTCTTCCTAGACCAGGACACGAACCCGTGTACCCCTGCGTCGGCAGGCAGACTCTCAACCACTGCGCCACCAGGGAAGCCCTTCTTTTTAAACTGTATAATCAACCTTGTACAACTAAGACTCTTGGGAAATGAAAGTGAGAGTGAGCAATTGACGCTAATCGACTAGTTAACACATAAATTAATGAATTCCACAAACATTAAATAATAAACTCGGTGCCAGATGTCATGCTAGGAAGCAGGGGGGTGGGTGTAGGGTGTGGATACTACAGGGAGGAGACGCCGAGCCCTCATGTAGCTCAGAGACCAGTGAACGTGTAGAAGGAAGTGTCGTCCACGTTCAAGTCACAGACCAGAGCCATGAACACCTTCATTGGCCCTGCTGTCTTCAGTGCTGGGAGTTGCCCACCCCACTTTGTTTTTTTGTTTTCTTTTTTGCAGTACGCGGGCCTGCACTGCGCCACCAGGGAAGCCCCTCCCACTTTGTTTTAAACCTTCCAGGTCAACCATAATATGAGGATGTTGAGAATAGGTTGAACTCATTTCTCCTCTCAAGGATCTTACTTTTCCTTTTTTTGTTGGATTCCATATATAAGTGATATCATATGATATCAATATTTGTCTTTCTCTGTCTGACTTACTTCAGTCAGTATGATAATCCCTAGGTCTATCCATGTTGCTGCAAATAGCAAAATTTCATTCATTTTTATGGCTGAGTAGTATTCCATTGTATATATACCACATCTTCTTTATCCATTTATCTGTCGATGGGCATTTAATATTCCATTGTGTATATATTCCATTGTGTATATATACCACAACTTCTTTATCCATTCATCTGTTGATGGGCATTTAGGTTGCTTACATGTCTTGGCTGTTGTAAATAGTGCTGCAATGCACATTGGGGTGTATGTGTCTTTTAAAAATATATTTTCTCAGGATATATGCCCAGCAGTGGAATTGCAGGATCATATGGTAACTCTATTTTAGTTTTTAAGGAACCTCCATACTGTTCGCCATAGTGACTGCACCAATTTACATTCCCTCCAGTGGCGTAGAAAGTTTCCTTTTTCTCTGCACCCTCTTCAGCATTTATTGTTTGTAGATTTTGATTTGCCTTTCTCTGGTCAGAATGGCCATAATCTCTCATAATTAGTGATGTTGAGCATTTTTTCATGTGCCTGTTGGCCATCTGTTTGTCTTCTTTACCAAAATGTCTATTTAGATCTTCTGCCCATTTTTGATTGGGTTGTTTTTTTGAATTAATCCCTTCTCAGTTGTCACATCATCAGCAAATATTTTCTCCCATTCTGTAGGTTGTCTCCTTTGCTGTGCAAAAGCTTTAAGTTTAATTAGGTCCCATTTGTTTGTTTTGGAAAAGATACAATGTACTTATTTACAAAACAGAGACTCACAGATATAGAAAACAAATTTATGGTTACCAAGGGGGAAAGGGCTGGGGAAGGGATAGATTAGGAGGCTGGGATTAACCTATACATACTACTATATATACAAAAGATAACCAACAAGGACCTATTGTCTAGCACAGGAAACTATATTCAATATTTTGTAATAACCTATAAGGGAAAAAAATCAGAAAAAGAATATATATATACATACACATACATATGTATACACATACATGTATATATATATGTATATGCACACACATATATATAACTGAATCATTGTGCTGTACACCTGAAACTAACACAATATTGTAAATCAACTGTACTTCAATTAAAAAAAACGAAGGATCTTACTTTTCCAAACAGGCTGACTGGTCAAACAATCTATGCATTCCTTTGTAGGAAATACGCTTTTTACCTACCAAAGAAAAAGAATGCTGCTTGCAAAGAACTGGGAGTAAAAATGCCCAGGGATGACCTAATTAATTGTCTCTGTCCTTGGAAGAAACATGAATGTTCATCCCTTGACACAGCAGTCTTTTTATCTTCTTAGTGACTGATCTGAATGTCAAATTCAGGGGGGTGTTTCTATTGTTTTCTTTTTGGAAGTTTCCTAGAGAAGGCTTAAAAGGTATTTTTGTTTTACTTTTTTTAAAGTTCACTAAATTCTTAGAAGCTTCTGGATGGCTTAAAAATATTTTTAGGTTATGCTAAAAGTGGAGTCAAATTTTATACAAAAGAAGTTCTTAAAATTGCCTAAAAATCTACTTTGGGGGTCCCTATAGGTAGCACAAGGGATTCTTGTGATTGAACTTCTCTGTATCTGATTGTGGGGTTGCTCACATGAATCTACACACGTGACAAAACTACACAGAACTAAATACACACACAAACGAGTACATGTAACTGGTAAAATCTGAATAAAGTAGATTGCTTGAAGGGTAAAAAAAAATTTAATTTTGTAAATATAATCACTTTTGGACTGAACATTTCTAAGTTTCCTTTTAAAGAGTTCTAAGATCTACACCATAATCTAAGGGATCTTCATTTAATTTTGAGTGTCGACTCACAGTGACGTTCCACACTTGACATTATTTTACCTTTTTCCTATAGCCTCTCTGTTATGAGGTAACAAGTTTCTAACTCACAGGAAAGTGACTTAAGTGAGCTTACTGTCTACTGTAGCATCACTGTGACTTTTCTTTAAAAAGTCATTTTTATTTCTATCAAATTTACTCTCTCATCTATTTGTTTTATAAGAAATAATTTGCTTTTAAAACAGTGGGGTGCCATGTCTCAGAGATGGACCCCAATAGACCACACTTTGGAATTGATGCCTTGTGTAGCCCCTTTTTCATTACCTGTGGCCTGGCCTATGACTTGTAGTAACCAATCGAGTGTGTGTTGTTGGGGCAGTGATTTGGGGCCCGTTCCATGAATTAGACTTAAGAGGATAGGCAACTTTTCCTCCTCTGGAAACGTTTGCTTTGGGGAGCCCTGAGCTGATATAAAAGCAAATTCACTACCCTGTAGGAGAGAGCACTTGGGGAATCCACATGAGGAGGCTCTGGGATGATACAGAGAGGGGGCGAGGTCCAGCTGTCTCAGTGTCCTGGTCGAGCCTCCAGAGGACTCCAGTCCTAGCTGCCATCTGGCTTCAACAGCAT
This sequence comes from Phocoena sinus, assembly GCF_008692025.1. Lineage (NCBI taxonomy): Eukaryota > Metazoa > Chordata > Mammalia > Artiodactyla > Phocoenidae > Phocoena > Phocoena sinus. The sequence continues at coordinate 134,443,359 of NC_045764.1, forward strand.
GAAAAACTTCAAAAGACACCAGCAGAAGAACCACCCAACTGAGCCCAGCAACCCACAGAAAAGTTGGACAATAAGTGGCTGTTATTTAAGCCCCTAAGTTTTGAGGCAGTCAGTTATGTAGTATAATTAACAATATATCTCACATGTTTAATCTTAGGATTTCAAAATGAAAAGAAAGTGAATTGGTGTCCTCAAAATAGTTCATATACTACCTTGGAGACTTTTTAAAGGAAAGTAAGCTTTCAGTGCACTCAGTATCTAGGTTAGTGAATAGTATTATTATTCTCAATCAAAAAACTCGTCAGAAAGTGGAATTCTCTCTGTCCTGGTTCTCACCAGTGCTCGTGGTTTCTTCTCGTCTTTCCCCAACTCATCTGAGTCAGAGCTGGAACTGTCCCAGAGAAGCTGTCCACGAGCCTCTCGTTCACGGAACCATGTTTCCAATTTGCCAATTTTCTGGGGACAATAGTCATTACTTGCTTGATGTTCCAGAAATTCTGCACTCTGTGTATTTTCTACAAAGAATTAGAAGTTCATTTATTTTTTCCCCTGACAATGATGTATTTGTTTAAGTGCTTAGGTTTTTAGGAACACAAAATAATCTACTTGGTGTTCTTTAAAAAAAAAAAAAAATACACACACACACACACACACACATACACACATATAAAGGATTTCAACTGGTGTTTCTGTAAGCATTAAAAATGCTTTCCTTGCTATTTAAAAAACTTCTTAATTTTCTGAAAGTCACAAGAATGGCACAGTATACACTTGTATATCCTAACTTATCAACAACATTTTGTCACAGTATTGTTTTATACATATATGCACACACACACACACACTTTTCTTCAGCTGAACCATTTGAGAATTAGTTGCAGAGTCACTTCCTCCCAAAATACATCACCACAAGTCTCCTAAGAACAAGGGCAATTTTCCTATGTAACCACAATACAATTATTACACTTAAGATATATGACATTGAGACAACATTGTTTTCTAATATACGGTCTGTATTCAGATATCCATGGTTGTCCCAGTAATACCCTTTATAATGGCTTTTTGTTTGTCTGTTTGTGTTTTATTTTTTAGATCCAGGATCCAATCTAGGAATATGTGTTGCATTTTATTTTCTTGTCTCTTAGTCTTCTTTAATTCAAGAACACCCTCCTATCTTTTTCTTCTTTCTTCTCTTCTCCTTCCTTCTTTCCTTCCTTCCTTCTCTCCCGCTCTTCTTCGCCTTCCCCTCCCCTTCCCTCCTATCCCCCTCCCATCTCCCCCTTCTTCTTCTCCTTCGTCTCTCTTTCTCTCCCCATCCCCAACTCTCTCATTGGCTCTTTTCCTCCTCCACCTTCATTATCTTCTTTTTTCCCTAACACTGACATTTTAAAGCATCCAGGTCAATTGTTCGGTAGAATGGCCCTAAATTCGGGCTTCTCTGATTGTTTCCTTGTGATTAAATTAAGATTAAGTGGTTTTGGCAAGAATATTGCACAGGTGATGTTGCCTGGAGCTACTTATTGAACTTCTACTACATGCTAGGCACATACTATACACTTTTCTTAACCTTCACATCAGCTCTGCCTTTCGTAGCAGAATCACCTATGGAGCTTTTCAGAGACACAGATGCCAGATCTACAGAACTAGGGAGCTCAAAGGGTCAGGCACTTATTTTACCTTCTTTTTTTTTTTTGGAAGAGATTTAATTTATTTTTTGGTGTGGGATTTTGTGCATGTATGTCTTTACTTTAGCTTTTTATTTAAGTAGTACTCAGTGCCCTTTTAGAGTGCGCTTCAGAACAACAGGCTTTATGCAAGGAAGGTGGCTTTTAAGAAAACAAAATCTTAACCATCGTTTTCAAGCTTGGAAAATCATCCTGGGTCAAAGTCCAGATTTTCCCCTCAGTCTGGCGGAATCAGCTGTAACTTTATAGAAGTTGTTTTCGTGATTGTTGTTTATCAAATCTTAAGGCATATTTTATTTAAGCCCTTGATACCTGAAGTTGCATATGGTTACAAAAGAATATTAAACATTTCAACGTGAGGATTCATGCCTTGTGACTCGCGAGTTCCCTTTCTGCCTCACTGAGGGGCTACCCTGCTCTCCCCTTGCATGTTACTGTACTTACTAGCATTGTCTATTTACACAGCCCCGACAGAAAACTATAGTTAATTTATCCTGCAGCCCTAATCTGTCTCCTGAGCTCTGATAATTTTTTGTACAACTGGACACCTCCTCTTTGATGTCTCCTGACAATATGTCAGCTCCACCTTCTTTTTCTGTCTTAAACCTGCCTCTTCTCCCAGTTACCCTAGTCCAGCACTTGGTTGTAACTTTGTTCCATCACCTGCCTAGTTCTTCAGGAGAAACCCAAGAATCCTCCTGGCCACCTCACTCTCTCCACGTACCCATGTGTAATTCATCACCAGGTTCTGCCAATTCTCTCTCCTAAATATCTTATATCTGGCTCCTTCTCTCCCTCCTCTGTGTCACCCTTCTCTGCTGGTCCAGACACCACCTCTCTCTTGCACTACTGCTATGTACTTCTCACCTGTCTCCCCACATCCTCTTTCATTCCTCTCCCATCCATGCTCCACAGTTCAGACAGAGTAATATTTAAAATATAAACCCAATAGTTCACTTACTTGCCCTTTCAGTGGTTTCTCATTGATCTTAAGATAGAGTTCAAAGTCTTTATTTGATTTATGAGACCCTGTGTGCCCTGGGCCCTGACTGTGCCTCCAGAGCCATCTCCAGTCATTCTCTATCTCGATGTCTCTTCTCCATCTGGTGTCTGGAATCTGTCAGGCTCCTTCCCACTCAAGGGCTTTTGCACACTTATCAATCACAGTTTAGGATGTCCCAGGACTCTGTTCCTTATGCTCACGTGCTCACCTGCTCCCTTCATGCAGCTACTTCCTGTCTCAACTTAAATATCACTTCCTCACAGAAACTGTCCAACTCCTCAGATTATTAGGTCTCTCAGTTATACTCTCATTGGACTTTCCTTTGTTCATTGTGTGTGCTATTGTGTAAGAACCACATCTACTCAGTTCAGTATCTGTTGAAAGAGTAAATAAGTAAAGGAATGAACAAGTGAGCCATCAGAGAATTTTGGCAGGCGGGAAGTATTGGTAACTGGGACCTGGGAAGGGCTTCATTCATTGGGGCCAGGGCGTGTCAATCATCTCTGCTCTACACATGAGCCCAGAACTATTAGAAGCTTCACTCAGATTGAGAACAGGGATTTTCTGCAGACTAGAGGCAGGAGCTTTGAAACAGGAAGAGACCATGTGTTAATGGTGGGATCTAATGTAATATTAGCAATAGCTTGACTCTCACTACGCTCTTGGTGTTATGATATTTCAACTCTAAAGTTAGTATGTGAGGCAAAAAAAAAAAAGTTTTGTATACTAAGCATTAAAGTCTGAGAACTTCTGAGCTAGATGTCTTATTACTTGTTACATTTTGATAAATCTCTGTTTGATTCTTTATGGTTGCTAGACTTAAAGAAAAAAGAAAAAAAGAAAAACACGACCTTTAAAACCTAAATGTGTTTTGGGTGAGCAGAGTAGAGGAAAGTGTATCCTACTTCACAATTAATTTGGGGAGAGAGGAAAGAAACAGAAGCCAGTGTGGGAAAAATAGGGAGTGATTTTAGGTAGTACAAGGATCATACCAACCATTAAAAATGTTTGATGGGTATGTATTTTATAATATGTGTTTTAGAAAAATGTATTACCACTATATCGAACCCATAATGTCACAGTTAATTCACAGCCAAGGCTAAATTATTAAAATAAAACAAAGCAAGATACCTTAAAGGAAAATACTAAGTAAATAATAGTACAAGTGGCCAGATAAGACCAGAGTTGTGAAGGTGACATTCAAATGATGTATGTGGAGTGACACTTCCCCTGAAGCAGGTAGTTATTTTCACTATAAGACATCAGTTCCATATTTCTTCAGTTTTGTCCCTATCCATATGATACTTTACATTTTATATGTGCTTTTACACACATCATTTGAATTTTATGTAAACTCTACATGGTAGACACAATGCTTTATTCCCATTTTATAGATGTGGAAACTGAGGTTCAAAGAGGTCAGACAACTGGAAGTTAGCTATAATCTCTCTGTAAAATAAAGCTATATGAACAAATATATAGCTAATATTTATTGAGCGGCTGCTCTTAGCGGTACTATTCGGGCTTCTATTATTCTAATTCTATTCTAATAGTGGTACTATTGAGTGGCTATGTACCAGGCACTGTTCTAGGAACAAGAAAAGATCCTAGCTCCCATGGAGCTTACAATTAGTGAATGTACCATCAGGGCTCAAATAAAGGACTTTGATTCCAAGTCCAGTGCTTTTTCTACTCACTAGACTCATATGGCTTCTGGAAAGTGTAGGAGCCACATGAACATGTTAAAACTCATAGAACTGTATACCTAAAAGAGCAATGTTCACTTTGTGTAAGTTATATATTATCACGTATTACACAGATATATGTAATTTACTATGTAACTATCTATAAAATATAGGTAAAGCATGTGTGATTTCATTTTAAAGAGGCAGCAAGAAACAAAGACTGATTTTTATCTCACAAGAGAGCTGAAACTCTCATCCTACCTTCCAAAAGAGGGAATAAAAATGGACAAATAGAGCCTTAAATAAGAGGAGCCGGGTACAGAGGAACCTTAATTACCAGAACCCGACTAGCAGAATGCTCATGGAAGTCTATGATCTCAGCGATGTTTCATTTTTAGGAGAAAGAAAAGTGAACTGCTTTCAGAAGACAAAGAAGGTAATCAAAGATGCTACTTCGGAATATGTAAAAAGGAACCATTGCTTGAGCATATGCCTACAGAGTGGTGAGGTCTATAAGGCTTTGCAGTGGGAAGCCTTCTCTTGAGACAGAAATTGGAGGAGTCATAACCTCTACATTTGCTGACTTTCCCAAGGTTGCCCTGGACCCAGCTCTGAGTCGCTGGAGTCCTGATGAGGCTATATGAGGGGATGGGTGGGAGTGCACCCTTTGGAATCAGAAAGACCCGGCCTTGAATCCTGGCTTGTCACATGGGGGCTAATAGTAACTCCTGTCTTATAGGTGTGAAGCTTAAACGTGATAATTCATGTTAAGGGTGGACCACGGTGCCTGGCTTAGAGTAAGCACTCAGGAAACCTTAGCTGGAACTAAATGAAACAGCTTTAAAAAGTATCAGGAGAGCAGAGGAGAACCCCCTTCTCCATGTGCCTCTGTCTCCCCTGGCCTCTCCAGATCTGGAGCATCTTCCAAATGTTGGGGTTTTTTTTGGCCTGATCTCAAGCAATGACTCTAAGTGTCTAATTTTAACTGAGGCACCTTTCTTGGTGGTTTTGCCAATATTTTTTAAATGGTAAAAGTTGTTTTTCTATGTGACTACACAGCATATTTCATTCTGGGACGTGGGACTATAGGTTAAATAGATGTTCCAAGTAGATTTTTCATTTATTCAGCATTTTCTTGTTTAATTAACTTATTGATTAAGCATCTCATTCCTCTGAGCAGGGGCAGTGTCTCTTTCAGCTGGTAACTTTGCATCTTAGAAGGTCAAGACCTCCAGAGACGTGGCCAGCATTTCTGTAGATCTCTAAGTGGTCAGTCTTGCTAATGGGCGATTGGCCCACAGCGCAGTAAGCTCTGTATGTGAACAATACCATGCATTTGCAGTGGTGGGTTTGCTCTGGGGGAGTACAGACAGGGAAAACTTAATGGGATGCTAATTGATGGGGCAACACAACACAGAGTTTATGAGCAAAATGTCTGTTGGAAATCACAGAGCCATCTGAGGCCCCTGAGCAACCTGGCCTGACTGCAGTGTGTGGGCTGGGAGTGATCATAGCAGGAGATGAAGCCAGGAAGGTAGGCAGAGGCTAGATCCTGAAGGCTTAGAGTATCAGGGCAAGGAGATATACCTTGTCCTCAGGCTCAAGGAGACTCACTGAAGGATTCTTTTTTTTTTCAGCAAGAGAGTGATATGGTCAGATTTGCATTTCACCTTCCCCACTCCACATCAGAAGTTTATCTGATGAAGTTTTTAAAATGCTTGAATATTTTACTAAAAAAATTGTGTGCCTCACCTGGACTTCTGTTCAAGGTTTCATCAGGCAACAAGGTTAGAAAGTCACCGTCGTCATTTCTTGGGATGCTTTGAAGGATTTTCTTGACTTTGTGGTCCCTCTGTTTCTGCTTATTAGTTCTTGCCTCCTTGTGAAGACTTGTCTTCAATTCCACTTGGGCCTGAAATTGATCAGCTATAAACAGTTAGTATTCTCCCCTCAAGCTACTTTCACCAGAGAAGATCAACAGACCAGCTACTTTGAAAATTGTGTACTTATCTGTAGACATCTGTAGTCCCCTAAATAGAACACGGTTCTCTTTTTTCCTGTTAGAAGGTATGGAAACTTTCTTCACGCGCAGGTTTGTTAGGAGAAAGGGGAGCATGCCTATAATCTCAAAACAGTGAGGACCTTTGTAAAACCATTTCACCATAGGCTAGCTGATATATTTGGAATTGCAGAAGACAGGGACTTCAGGCTTATTCACTAGAGTGAGGAATTTGGGTTATGACATTTACAGGAGACATTACTGTAAAGGGGTTTGTTACAAGAGATCTTGCTTATAAAATGATTCTATGGCTTAAATTATAGAGAGATGCCTAGGTATCAAAACAGAGACCAATTCACCACCCTCTTCCTTTTTACTAAACCAAGAAAAATTAACCTCATTTTCCTGCTAGAGCCAGAATGTCATAGAAGCAACAGTTAAAAAAAGGGAGACTTGAGACATGGATACATCCTTGAGAGGATGGAAAACAGAGGAAAGACTCAACAGAGTTGGTAGCAGAAGGGATCTTCCTGCTTCTTCTCAACCCCAGTAGTTGAAACTTCGGCTCCAATGACTAAATTTAAAATGCTAGGTAAAGACCAGAGATGAATGCTTAACTATATTCGTGTGCCAGGGCAGTGATTATGTAGAGTACATTTGGTAAATACGACCCTCTTCTTCTCATGTTTACCTCTTGTCTTTTACGGTTCATTTCCAGCATTTGCATCTTATGTAAATACTGTCTTTTCCCAGAAGGATACATTAGAGTTTGCATCTTCTTTTCCAGTTCCTGCTATGAAAGATGATGCACTCGTTAGCATGGGGTAATTAGTTACTGACTCTGCAATCACAACTTGAAATCCTTTTTGGAACAGAGTGAGATCTTAATCATCAGTCATAATCCATAGAGATCTCTTGTGACATCAGAGGTGGACCGTTGCAGCTTCCCGACCAGTTCTTAGTGAAGCTATCAGTGAATGAAGTGGCAATTTGCCATGTGTATCATATCATTTTTAAGGTTCCTGTAGAGTTTTGCAAACGTTGAATGGAAATATGTTTCCATATCTCATTTTGACAAGATACCACTTTCCATGTCAACAGCTGCTTTAACTATCTTCCCAGAAATGTGTTCTGGTTTGATGAGACCTGCTCTCCCTGCTTCTTCTGTCATTGAGTAATTGTCTGGCTATGAAACTAGAGGGGGGCCAACCTATTTCTGTAGGGTTTACTCCCATATTCCACTATAAGCCCTGGTACACTGCAGTTTAGGAAGGATTTAAAATTGATTATTTGTGACTTGGGTGATCTCCCCTGGTGTATCATAAACTCCAGTGAGACAATGTGAACAGTTAATGAGGGCAGCCAGGGGTGAATATACCCTCACTCATCACTTGCTGTGGCCAGGAAGGGGAAGGGACATGCAGCCAAATGTGTTCAGAGATCCCCTGTTCTGTTTCCCTGTGGACATGAACTGTGGTGGCTATGTGAGCCTCCGGGAGGGGCCCATCTCTATGGGCACTGTCAGTATCACAAACATGGCCTTGGGGATCTAAAAGTACCTGGACATCTTTTATCAACTCAGTCATCTGTGGATGGCAGCATCTAAATGACTCTGAAATGAATCAGGGGAGGAAAGTGTTCACAAATTTGAACACTTCTAGAATCACCAATCTCCAAGTAAAATTCCTCTCTCTCATCTACATCTCCCTGTTTTCACCAGGCCGCAGAGAAGGGCTCAGAGTTCATCTGAGAGGCAAGAGTAATCACCAGTTGGAAGCAGGCCCAGAAGAGAATGGATAGCTTTGGAAAGTTCTAGCTCTGAATGAATTAATAGCTCTCTTTGCCTTTGAGGTCTTCTGTGTGGGGAGTACAGGAAAAGGATGGCCAGCCCCCCAGTTCCCCACCCCCTCCAGGTTTTGCTGCCACTCACCTTGGCTTTGTGAGTCCTCCCAGCTTCTTCCTGGCTCAGGAGCCTTTCAGAAGTAATTACTTGTGGCAGGTCAATGGGTTCAAGCTTCTGGAAGTCCAACATTTAGAGTATTCAGCATTCCTCATGCCATGAGATGATGAAACATAAAAGCCAGATATTAAACTATCTTAACACTCTGCACGTATTCATGAGAGCACACAGGGAAGGCAGTTTCTACAGGATTACAGCTGTATCTGTGTGAAAGGCTTTTTGACCTATCTGGGTTCTTCAGTGTTCTCTTGCACTGTTGCCAGTGACTCATTGATCTAAGTATTGGTCAGAGAGTTAAAGGATTAAGAATCATTTTCTGTCTGCATTGAGGGACTATGTCCACAGTTATCAAGCAACAAGGGTCTTAGAATATTAGAGATGAAAGAGGCACCAGGAAGCTCCTTTACTTTATTTATCCCTTAACCACCCAGCTAAACTATTCTGGTCCTTAGGGAAGTAACCTATTTTAAGCTCTCCAGAGAAGCTCCCTCAGCCTCCTCAGTAATAATCACTGGTGCTTGTGAGGCATATTGACAATGAAAGTGCACTGTGCTAACAAATCTCAGACATGGATTTTTCCAGCAGGGCCTTGCTTTATCAGGGAGGTGATGCTGAAGTTTCAAGCGGTCACTGAGACTAGGCAGCAGTTGATGAACTAGTGATTGGCCGCCAGCTCTACCTGTCTTAGATGACTTAATTTGGAGCACTAGGAAGTGACTGAGCAGGCTTGGGAGACAAGGGCTGGTCTCTTCACATTGACATGCAATCAGGGACCTGAATTTATTTGTTCACTCAGTGATGACTTATTGAATGACTGCTACCGGCCAGGCATTGGGATGCAATGCTCAACAAAAATGGGCATGGTCCCTCTTGGGGCTTACGATCTATGGGGAAACAAGTACACTTTTGCTTGTGTGATTATTTGATGAATAATTACAAACTGCGATTGGGGCTTTGAAGAAAAAGTCTGCAGGGTAGGACTATGACAAGATATAACTGGAGGACTCCACCTTGGGAATGAGGGGTTTTATGAATTGGATTATGTTCCCCCCAAATTCATATGTTGAAGCCCTAAACCACCTCCCCCCAGTGCGACCTTATTGGGAAATAGGGTCCTTGCAGATATAATTAGTTAAGATTAGGTCGTACTGGAATAGGGTGGACCCTCAATCCAATATGTCTGGTATCTTTATAAAAAGGGGAAGTTTGGGTGTAGACATGCACACAGGGAGAATACCACGTGAAGATAAAGGCAGCAATTGGGGCGATGCTTTCACATGTCCAGGAATGCCAAAGATTGTCAACAAACCACCAGAAGCTAAGAGACAGGCATGGGACAGATTCTTCCACATAGCCCCCAGAAAGAACCACGCCTGCCAACACCTTGATTTTGGACTTGTAGCTTCTAGAACTGTGAGACAATACATTTCTACTGTTTTAAGCCACACAGTTGTTATTCTCTGTTACCACAGCCCTAGAAAATGAATTCAAGGGACAGAGGGGTCAGGAGGCAGTCCAAGAAAGTTTCCTGAGGAAGTAATTTTTAGCAGCAGTTGGAAGGTTGGGAGTTTTCAGGGGATTGAGGAGTTCCAGGCAGAGGGAATCACATGGGCAATAGCCCCAATGCAGGAGAGAGCATGATCTCTGGAAGGAACTGTAAGAAGTCAGTTGGCTGCAGTCGAGAGTGAGAGGAAGAGTGGCTCACATGGGACTGGAGAGGTAGGCAGGGTCCAGCTCATGAAGGGCCTGATGGGGCATCATGAAGACATTGTCTTCTTAAGAGGAGCAGGCAGCCATTGACACATGTTAAGCTGAGTAGGGACATGCTACATTTGCTTAAAAAATGATCACTCGAGCTGCAGTGTGGGAACTATACTGAAGAAGAGCAGTTATGGATGTGGGTGAGCACTTAGGAAGACAAAGATGATGGGCTTATGGGGGGGAAATTGATGGGCTCTACAAATGTTTAGAACAGACCAAGCAAGATTCATGATTGTTATTGAAGGAGAGTGACATGTCCAAATGACATCCAGATACAAGGGATGGATAGTGCTGTCATTTGCTGAGATGGGGAATCCTGGAAGAGGGCCACGTTTGGGTGGAATATAGAGGGGAGGTCTGTGCTGAAGATGCATGCTTGGGAATCATCCTTGGGTAGAGAATAACTGAAACCATAGGATGAATGAGGTCCAGAGTGAGGAGAGCAGAATCAAGGCTGCCCTAGCACTGAGAGCTGGTGGATGGGGATGGGCTGGCCAAGGAGATGGAGGAATGATTGCTTCAGAAGTGGGAGGAAAACCAGGAGGACACCATGCCACAGAAACCAATGTCAGCATCACACCCACCTTAGTCCAGCACTACAAGCAAATCCTAATATATTTTGAAAGTATTTTCCATTGTAGTCTGATTGGTTGCCTTATCAAGGGGTAGGCCTGGAAGCCAGTTTGTTCTTCAGGGTGACCAGAGTGAGAAGAGAGGGAGAGACCATGGAAAATGGTGGCCGAGCATCCAGCACTCATAAGGGGGAGCATGACTGGGGCCTCCTGCTCCTTCCCTGTAGAACAATTTCCTGGTCCCTGGGCTGAGCCTGAGCTGTTCTAGGGAGAACAGCCAGCAGCCCTTTCTGGTAGAGCAGCCCAAAGCTGAGCTGGCAAGGAAGGAAAGAAAGGCAAAGGATGTGGAGATGGGAAGGAGAGACAAAGGGGGAAGAACCCATCTCTGTGTTAGATGTGCCAGGCCATTTGCATTTGTGGAAGGAAGTGGTTCTCTGTCCTGGTCTCACCTCAGGTGAGGAAGTGAGGGATTTTTTTTTTTTTAACATAATAACTTAGCAATGAGGTAATGAGAGGTAATTAATACTAGCTAGAAAGAGGTTTGTTTGTTGTCCTGTCTCTCAACTCTGCAGAACCTAAAGATGCAGGGTAAATGACACACGCTGGCACAGGAAGCAGCCACTGATCAAGTCAGAACCCTGAAGGAATGGAGAAGAAAAGGAAGGGGGAGGGAGACCAAGGGGAAGGGATATGCAGGAACCTATGGGAGGAAGACTCAGCAATGACTGAGGGGGATTTCGGGGTGAGGAGAGAACAAGGAAGTGTTTGTGCCGTCCCCTGGACTTGGTTCAAGATTTGGTTCTTTCTGGTGATTAGGCCCATATGCCTTTGCAGCCACTGCCGTCCATCATGCCACACTCACAATATGTCATTCAATCCCCATGTGAACCCTGTGTATAATTATGGTGATTCTCTGTTTCACGGGTTAATGAGTTGTGCAAGTTTGCAGACCTAGAAAGTGCTGATTCTGCTATTCAAACTCAGGTCTGTCCACTTCCAAATCCCATGTTCCTTTCTCCATACTTGTTTCTAAAACTGGTTTATTGTTAGAATCTATGGAATTAAAAAAAAAAATCCTAGGCTATTCATTGGGGATTGAGATTCAATAGGTCTGGGATATGTCCCAGCAAGAGGGAATATATATATATATATATATATATATATATATATATATATATATATATATATATAAAATACAGGGTTGTTTGGCCTGAGGTGATCCAGCACTGGAAGCTACAGGCTCTTTCTTGAGGCTAATGGTGGACTCCGGGAGGGGTCATGCCAAGGAGTACTTCCCAGAACTTCTGCTGCCAGTGTCCTTGTCCCTGCAGTGAGCCACAGCCAGCCTCCACCTCTGCAGGAGACCCTCCAACACTAGAAGCCATGTGGCTGACAGGATCTTGGTCCTCCAGCTGGCTGTCAGGCCTGAGCCTCTGAGGTGGGAGAGCTAAGTTCAGGACACTGGACCACCAGAGACCTCCTGGCTCCACATAATGTCAATCAGTGAGAGCTATCCTAGAGAACTATCTCAGTCTCAATGCTAAGACCCAGCTCCACTCAATGACCAGCAAGCTACAGTGTTGGGCACCCCATGCCAAACAACTAGCAAGACAGGAACACAACCCACCCATTAACAGAGAGGCTGCCTAAAATCATAATAAGTTCACAGACAACCTAAAACACACCACTAGTTGTGGTCCTGCCCACCAGAAAGACAAAATCCAGCCTCATCCATCAGAAAACAGGCATCAGTCCACCAGGAAGCCTACACAAGCCACTGAACCTATCTTACCCACTGGGGGCAGACACCAATAACAACAGGATTAAGAAGCTGCAGCCTGCGAAAAGGAGACCCCAAACACAGTTCATTAAGCAAAATGAGAAGACAGAGAAACACGCAGCAGATGAAGGAGCAAGGTAAAAACCCACCAGACCAAACAAATGAAGAAGAAATAGGCAGTCTACCTGAAAAAGAATTCAGAGTAATGATAGTAAAGATGATCCAAAATCTTGGAAATAGAATGGAGAAAATACAAGAAACGTTTAACAAGGACCTAGAAGCACTAAAGAGCAAACAAACAATGATGAACAACACAATAAATGAAATTAAAAATTCTCTAGAAGGAATTAATGGCAGAATAACTGAGGCAGAAGAACGGATAAGTGACCTGGAAGATAAAATAGTGGAAATAACTATTGCAGAGCAGAATAAAGAAAAAAGAATGAAAAGAGTTGAGGATAGTCGCAGAGACCTCTGGGACAACATTTAATGCACCAACATTTGAATTATAGGGGTCCCAGAAGAAGAAGAGAAAAAGAAAGGGACTGAGAAAATATTTGAAGAGATTATAGTTGAAAACATACCTAATATGGGAAAAGAAGTGGTCAATCAAGTCCAGGAATCACAGAGAGTCCCATACAGGATAAATCCAAGGAGAAACATGCCCACACACATATTAATCAAACTTTCACAAATTAAATACAAAGAAAACTTTAAAAGCAGCAAGGGAAAAGCAACAAATAAAATACAAGGAAATCCCCATAAGGTTAACAGCTGATCGTTCAGCAGAAACTCTGCAAGCCAGGAGGGAGTGGCAGGATATATTTAAAGTGATGAAAGGGAAAAACCTACAACCAAGATTACTCTACCCAGCAAGGATCTCATTCAGATTCAATGGAGTAATTAAAACCATACAGACAAGCAAAAGCTAAGAGAATTCTGCACCACCAAACCAGCTTTATAACAAATCCTAAAGGAACTTCTCTAGGCAGGAAGCACAAGGGAAGAAAAAGACCCACAAAACAAACCCAAAACAATTAAGAAAATGGTAATAGGAACATACATATTGATAATAACCTTGAATGTAAATGATTAAATGCCCCAACCAAAAGACACAGACTGGCTGAATGTATACAAAAACCAGATCCATATATATGCTGTCTACAAGAGACCCACTTCAGGCCTAGGGACACATACAGACTGAAAGTGAAGGGTGGAATAAGATATTCCATGCAAATGGAAATCTAAAGAAAGATGGAGTAGCAATTCTCATATCAGACAAAATAGACTTTAAAATAAAGACTATTACAAGAGCCAAGGACACTACATAATGATCAAGGGATCAATCCAAGAAGAAGATAAATCAATTGTGAATATTTATGTACCCAACATAGCACCTCAATACATAAGGCAAATGCTAACAGCCATAAAAGGGGAAATCAACAGTAACACAATCATAGTAGGGGATTTTTAACACCCCACTTTCACCAATGGACAGATCATCCAAAATGAAAATAAATAAGGAAACACAAGCTTTAAATGATACATTAAACAAGATGGGCTTAATTGATATTTATAGGACATTCCATCCAAAAACAACAGAATACACTTTCTTCTCAAGTGCTCATGGAACATTCTCCAGGATCGATCATATCTTGGGTCACAAATCAAACCTTGGTAAAGTTAAGAAAATTGACATCGTATCAAGGATCTTTTCCAGCCACAACGCCATGAGACTAGATATCAATTATAGGAAAAAAACTGTAAAAAACGGGCTTCCCTGGTGGCACAGTGGTTAAGAATCTGCCTGCCAATGAAGGGGACACGGGTTCAAGCACTGATCGGGGAAAACCCCACATGCTGTGGCACAACTAAGCCTGTGCACCACAACTACTGAGCCTGTGCTCTAGAGCCTGCGAGCCACAACTACTGAAGCCCACACACCTAGAACCCATGCTCCACAACAAGAGAAGCCATCACAATGAGAAGCCCATGCACCACAACAAACAGTAGTGCCCACCCACTGCAACTAGAGAAAAGCCCACGTGCAGCAATGAAGACCCAACACAGCCAGAAATAAATAACTTACGTAATTAAAAAAAAAACTGTAAAAAATACAAACACATGGAGGCTAAAAATATGCTACTAAATAACCAAGAGATCACTGAAGAAGTCAAAGAGGAAGTCAAAAAATACCTAGAAACAAATGACAATGAAAACATGACAACTCAAAACCTATGAGATTCAGCAAAAGCAGTTCTACAAGGGAAGTTTATAGCAATACAGTCCTACCTCTAGAAACAAGAATAGTCTCAAATAAACAACCTAACCTTACACTTAAAGCAATTAGAGAAGGAAAAACAACCCCAAAATTAGCAGAAGGAAAGAAATCATATAGATCAGATCAGAAATAAATGAAAAAGAAATGAAGGAAACAATAGCAAAGATCAATAAAACTAAAAGCTGGTTCTTTGAGAAGATAAACAAAATTGATAAACCATTAGCAAGACTCATAAGGGAAAAAAGGGAGAAGACTCAACTCAACAGAATTAGAAATGAGAAAGAAGTAACAACTGACACTGCAGAAATACAAAGGATCATGAGAGATTACTACAAGCAACTCTATGCAAATAAAATGGACTACCTGGAAGAAATGGACAAATTCTTAGAAAGGCACCACATTCCGAGACTGAACCAGGAAGAAATAGAAAATATAAACACACCAATCACAAGCACTGAAATTGAAACTGTGATTAAAAATCTTCCAACAAACAAAAGTCCAGGACAAGATGGCTTCACAGGCGAATTTTATCAAACATTTAGAGAAGAGCTAACACCTATCCTCTCAAACTCTTCCAAAATATAGCAGAGGGAGGAACACTCCCAAACTCATTCTACGAGGCCACCATCACCCTGATACCAAAATCAAACAAATGTGTCACAAGAAAAAGAAAACTACAGGCCAATATCACTGATGAACATAGATGCAAAAATCCCCAACAAAATACTAGGAAACAGAATCCAACAGCACATTAAAAGGATCATACACCACGATCAAGTGGGGTTTATCCCAGAAATGCAAGTATTCTTCAATATACAGAAATTAATCAATGTGATACACCAGATTAACAAATTGAAGGAGAAAAACCCTATGATCGTCTCAATAGATGCAGAAAAAGCTTTAGACAAAATTCAACACCCATTTATGGTAAAAACCCTCCAGAAAGTAGGCATAGAGTGAACCTACCTCAACATTATAAAGGCCATATATGACAAACCCACAGCCAACATCGTCCTCAATGGTGAAAAACGGAAACCATTTCCACTAAGATCAGGAACAAGACAAGGTTGCCCACTCTCACCACTATTATTCAACACAGTTTTGGAAGTTTTAGCCACAGCAATCAGAGAAGAAAAAGAAATAAAGGAATCCAAATCAGAAAAGAATAAGTAAGACTGTCACTGTTTGCAGATGACATGATACTATACATAGAGAATCCTACAGATGTTACCAGAAAACTACTAGAGCTAATCAATGAATTTGGTAAAGTTGCAGGATACAAAATTAATGCACAGAAATCTCTGGCATTCCTATACACTAACGATAAAATATCTGAAAGAGAAATTAAGGAAACACTCCCATTTACCATTGCAACAAATAGAATAAAATACCTAGGAATAAAGCTACCTAAGGAGACAAAAGACCTATATGCAGAAAACTATAAGACACTGATGAAAGAAATTAAAGATGATATTAAACAAATGGAGAGATATACCATGTTCTTGGATTGGAAGAATCAACATTGTGAAAATGATTCCACTACCCAAAGCAATCTACAGATTCAATGCAATCCCTATCAAACTACCACTGGCATTTTTCACAGAACTAGAACAAAAAATTTTTAAATTTGTATGGAAACACAAAAGACCCTGAATAGCCAAAGCGATATTGAGAAAGATAAACAGAGCTGGAGGAATCCAGCTCCCTGACTTCAGACTATACTACAAAGCTACAGTAATCAAGACAGTATGGTACTGGCACAAAAGCAGAAATATAGATCAATGGAAGAGGATAGAAAGCCCAGGGATAAACCCACGCACATATGGTCACCTTACCTTTCATAAAGGAGGCAAGGATATACAATGGGCAAAAGACAGCCTCTTCAATAAGTGGTGCAGGGAAAACTGGACAGCTACATGTAAAAGAATGAAATTAGAACATTCCCTAACACCATACATAAAAATAAACTCAAAATGGATTTAAGACCTAAATGTAAGGCCAGATACTATAAAACTCTCAGAGGAAAACATAGATAGAGCACCCTATGACATAAATCACAGCAAGATCCTTTTTGACCCACCTCCTAGGGAAATGGAAATAAAAACAAAAATAAACAAATGGGACCTAATGAAACTTAAAAGCTTTTGCCCAGCAAAGGAAACCGTAAACAAGACAAAAAGGCAACCCTCAGAATGGGAGAAAATATTTGCAAATGAAGCAGCTGACAAAGGATTAATCTCCAAAATATACAAGCAGCTCATGGAGCTCAATATCAAAAACACAAGCAACCCTTTCCAAAAATGGGCGGAAGACCTAAACAGACATTCCTCTAAAGAAAATATACAGATTGCCAACAAACGCAGGAAAGGTTGCTCAACATGACTAATCATTAGAGAAATGTAAATCAAAGCTACAATGAGGTATCATCTCACACCAGTCAGAATGGCCAGCATCAAAAAATTCTACAAACAATAAATGTTGGAGAGGGTGTGAAGAAAGGGGAACCCTCTTGCGCTGTTGGTGGGAATGTTAATTGGTATAGCCACTATGGAGAACAGTATGGAGGTTCCTTAAAAAACTAAAAATAGAACTACCATATGACCCAGCAATCCCACTACTGGGCATATACCCTGAGAAAACCATAATTCAAAAAGAGTCATGTACCAAAATGTTCATTGCAGCTCTGTTTACAATAGCCAGGACATGGAAGCAACCTCAGTGTCTATCAACAGATGAATGGATAAAGAAGATGTGGCACATATATACAATGGAATATTACTCAGCCATAAAAAGTAACGAAACTGGTTTATTTGTAGTGAGTTGGATGGACCTAGAGACTGTCATACAGAGTGAAGTAAGTCAGAAAGAGAAAAACAAATACTGTATGCTAACACATGTATATGGAATCTAAAAAAAAAAAAAGAATATGGTCAGAAGTACCTAGGGGCAAGACGGGAATAAAGACACAGACCTACTAGAGAATGAACTGGAGGATACAGGGAGGGGGAAGAGTAAGCTGGGACAAAGTGAGAGAGTGGCATGGACATATATACACTACCAAACGTAAAATAGATAGCTAGTAGGAAGCAGCCACATAGCACAGGGAGATTAGCTCGGTGCTTTGTGACCACCTAGAGGGGTGGGATAGGGAGAGTGGGAAGGAGGGAGATGCAAGAGGGAAGAGATGTGGGGACATATGTATATGTATAAGTGATTCACTTTGTTATAAAGCAGAAACTAACGCACCATTGTAGAGCAATTATACTCCAATAAAGATGTTTAAAAAATATATACACATGTATGTATTTATATGTATTATATATATTTATATGTATTATAAATATTTACATGTATATATTTGATTAATACAATTTATTTTTTAGAGAGATTTAGGTTCATTGCAGAATTGAGCAGAAAGTACAGAGTTCTCATACCCCCATCTCCGTACGCACACAACCTCCCTACTATCAACATCCCTCACTAGAGCACTACATTTGTTACAATCATTGAGCCTACATTGACGCATCATTATTGCTCAAAGTCCATAGTTTACATTAAGGCTTACTCTTGATGTTATACATTCTCTGGGTTTGGACAAATGTATAATGACATATATCCACCAGTAGCATCATATAGACAGTTTCACAGTCCCCCAAACCCTCTGTGCTCTGCCTACTCATTTTTCTCTCCCCACAAACCCCTGGCAACCACTAATATTTTTACTGTCTACACAGTTTTACGTTTTCCAGAATGTCATCAACTTGGAATCATATACTATGTAGTCTTTTCAGATTGGTTTCTTTCACTTAGCAATATGCATTTGTGTTTCCTCCATGTGTTTTCATGGCTTGATAGCTCAATTCTTTTTATTGCTGAGTAATATTCCATTGTCTGGATATGCCACAGTTTATTTATCCATTCACCTACTAAAGGACATATTGTTTGCTTCCAAGTTTTGGCATTATGAATAAAGCTTCTATAAACATTCGTGTGTAGATTTTTGTGTGGATATAAGTTTTCAGTTCATTTGGGTAGATAACCAAGAAAAGTGATTGCTAGATTGTCTGGTAAGAATATGTGTAGTTTTGTAAGAAACTGCCAAACTGTCTTCTAAAGTGCCTGTACTACTTTACGTTCCTACCAGCAATGTATGAGAGTTTCTGATGTTCCACATCCTTGTCAGCATTTGGTGTTGTCAGTGCTCTGGACTTTGGCCATTCTAATAGGTGTGTAGTAGTATTTCATTGTTGTTTTAATTGCAATTCCCTAATGACATATGATGTTGAATATCTTTTCATATGATTACTTGCCATCTGTATGTCTTCTTCTCTTCGTGTTCTCTTGACATTGTCTATCACAGAACAGAAGTTCTTAATTTTAATGAAGTCGAGCTTATCAGTTGTTTCTTTGCAATATGTATTTTTCAAAACTCTCCAGAGGATTCTGAAGATTTCCTAGGGTGGTGTCCACTGGCCTCCAGACTCCCTCCACTCAGTAAAGGAGCTACATCAAAATAGACCAGGGAGGATTTGTTTGTGGAGCATTATTGAAAAATTGAGTCTGAAGAAGTCTGCTATTTAAATATTTTCAGCTATTTAAAATAGTCTATCCATAAGTTCTAGAGCCAGCTTTTTCTTTGAAAGTATGAATATATATGAATCTATTTTCAGCCTCATTTTCAATTCTGATAACGGTTAAGTAGTAAGTATCTTTAAGTACTCTCTCCAGGCAATGACTGACTTTCTGGCCTTTGTTAAGAACCTAAAGAATGCCATTCCTCCACAAACGGCACTAGATGGCAGTAGCTAACATTGCAAATAGGATCCCCTGGTTAAATCGCCTGCACTTGCCCTGAGAAGCACTGCAGAGAAGTGTTGGAAAACTGGCATCTCCAAACAAACCAGTCAAATGAAATTGCCTCAGAATTCTGGGTTCATATCAATGTTTCTTTTCCCTGCCTGGGAAGCAAGATGCCTCACTTCATCATCTTCGGAGAGAATACAATGGCAGGAATTACTGGAGAATTGGTAGAATGATGCCTGTTTTTATTTCATGGTATAAAAAATGATTATTTGTCTAAAGATTTATGGATTATTTGGCTTCTCAAAGAAAACAAATGGTCAGGATGATCAGTTGGAGTGTCAGCTAGGAGATTCAGGAAAGGAGATTAAATCAAGCATAAGGCACAGAGCCTGGTGACAACCACTAACCTGAGATCGTTGCTTCTGTTTACTAACAGGAAGAGAAAGGTGGGTAGGAGCAATTCGAAGAACTGTAAAGTTTGTTTGGTATCATGACTTAAGAATGTATCTTTTAAGTTTCTGGGAAGAAGGTAAAGGTGTCCAAGACAGTTTGGAGCAAGAAATTATAAGGCCAAGGCATTGCAGTGAGTTCACATTTCAATAACATTCTTTGATTCAAATAACCAGCAATGAAAAATAAAACATAAACCAAATAAGATGTGGTCAGCCTTTAATACAAGAAAAATATCTCTCTGGATCAGAAAATGGAACAGAAAACTTGGGGGAAGCTGATTCATAAGGCATTTAGGGCTCCTGATGGCTGTGAGTTATTACTGTAGGCTAAAGGAGACCTCAAAAATGCTCCATATAAGAAGGGAAAGTAGAGGCAGGCTCACAGGGGCCTGAGTTTTAACTCGGGGGCTGAGTTGTTCTCACCTCTTTCCCCAGTCCAAGAGCTGCATCAAAACGTAAGCCGGAAGATTTGTTTTACAGGCATTATCAAAAAGTTGAATAAGAAGTTAAGACTTATAACAACCAGCTTAAAAGCTTAGATAAATGGATAATTTTCTGGGAAATATAAGTTAACATAATTGCATCAGGAAGAAATAAGATACCTATAAGGTATCGAAATCAACTAAGAACCATTCTTTTACTCATTAAGTAAGCAGGAAAATTTCTCTTTCCCCAAAATTCCAGGTGGTCAAAGATGGTTTCACAGGCCTGTTTTATTAGATTTTTAAGGAACAGATAAGAACTATGTTAAATCAAATGTTTTAGAGGACAGAAAAGATGGAAAGGTAATCAACTCCTCTTATAAAACTAGTATGACCTCGAGAAAAAACCTGGAAAAAGACAGCATAGGGAAATTATAGAACAACTCCACTTATGAAAATATCAGTAGGTACAAAAATCCTAAGCATATAAAATTCAGCAGTGTATTTATATATGTATCTCATGACCCAGTAGGATTTATATCAGGAATGCAAGCATGGTTCACATCATAAAATCTATTAGTGTGATATATTAGGTCAACCGGTTAAAAAGAAAATCCATAAGATCATTTTAATAGATTATTTACTAGATGGAGGAAAAACATCAATAAAATTTAACACTCAGTCCTGGGAAAAACTCTTAGCCTACCAGGAATAAGAGAAATGAGAGAAATGCCCATAATTTAGTAAACAGCATTGTGACAGATATCTTCCATTTGTCTCTCCAGATCCACTTATCACATTTCTCTACCCTGTTCTCTGCCTATAACGAGCAAGCAGTTTATCCTGCCTTCTGGCTTCCTATTGGGTTCAACCGCTAAAGAATCCTGGTAGGAAATCTGAGAGGAGAAAGAGAATGAGGTCAGGATATTTCTTCTTCTATCTCCTCCCTGCAAGGCATGTTGGGTTGGCTGTGTCCCACTGTTCCTCTCAGAGCAGCTCCCTCTATATCACTCTTCCCTTTCAGGTTCTAGAAGTCCCTTGGCCTAGATATAGCTACTTCTTACTGCTGCTAGTGGTTATTGCAATACCCCCTCTGGTTCGCTCCATCCAAACCTCGGTACAGTTACCTGTAAAGAAAACTTCCCTGAATTGTCCTAATTCGAATGTACCATCTGTTTCCTTTTGGGACTCTGATGAGCATCTATCAAAATCCTATTGCGAATGTATTTCGCTTTAGAACCAGTCCCGTTAATGTCACAGATAAGGCAAGGATGTCCATTATTACTGCTTGTGTTCAAAATTGCAAGGGAAGTTTTAGTCAATGCAAAAGTCAAGAAAACCAGTACAAGGGACAATTGGGAAGAAAGAGAAGAAATTATTTCTGTTTATAGAAGATATTGTCTACATAGAAAGTCAGGAAGAATCTATAGACAATTAGAATTACCAAGGTATTTCAATCAAGTTGTGGAAAACAAAATTTAATACACAAAAATTATTAGCTTTCTTTTTTTTTCTTTCTTTTTTTCTTTTTGGCTGTGTAGGGTCTTTGTTGCTGTGCACAGGCTTTCTCCAGTTGCGGCGAGTGGGGGCTACTCTTCGTTGAGGTGTGCAGGCTTCTCATTGTGGTGGCTTCTCTTGTTGTGAAGCACAGGCTCTAGGCACATGGGCTTCAGTAGTTGTGACACGTGGGTTCAGTAGTTATGGCTCACAGGCTCTAGAGCGCAGGCTCAGTAGTTGTGGCGCACAGGCTTAGTTGCTCCGCGGCACGTGAGATCTTTCCAGACCAGGGATCGAACCCGTGTCCCCTGCATTGGCAGGTGATTCTTAACCACAGTGCCACCAGGGAAGTCCCCACAAAAATTATTAGCTTTCTTATTCACCAATAATAATCATTTAGAAAATTAAATAGGAAAAATACCTCATTCATTGTAGGATGTAAAAACCAAATGAGGTATTTTGATGGCCAGTTGTATGTGTCAACTTGGCTAGGCTACAGTGTCCAGTTATTCAAACACTAACCTAGGTGTTGCTGTGAAATTCTTTTGTAGATGTGATTAAAGCCAATAATCAGTTGACTTTAACGAAGATTATTTTAGATAATCTGGGTGGGCATGATTCAATCAATTGAAAGGCCTTAAGAGCAAAGCTGAGGTTTTCCAGAAGAGGAAATTCTTCTTGTGGACAGCAGCTTCACCTCACGCCCTACAGTTCCAGTCTGCCCTTCCTGATGGCCTGTCCTATGATTTCAAACTTGCCTTGCCAGTCCACCTCCACCATCATGTAACCAATTCCTTGCAATGTCTCTTAATATATGTCTCCTTCTATAGGTTCTGTTTCTCTGGTTGAACCCTGACTGATACAGGTATCGAGAAACAAACCTAAAAATATACCACACAAGGCCCCTGTGGAGAAATTATGAAACATTATTGAAAGATCTAAAAGAAAATGTGGCTAAATGGAGATTTACGTCATGTTTATGGTTTAAAAGACTCAGTATTGTAAACTTGGTTAATTTCCCCCAAATCTATGAATGCATTCCAATCAGAATGCTGACAAGGTTTTTTTGTGGAACTTGACAAGAAGATCCAAACTTTACATGGAAAAGCAAAGGACTGTAAATAGCAAAGACAATTTTGAAGAAGAATAAGGTGAAGGGACTTGCCAAACTAGATATTAAGACTTAGCTTAAAGGTACATAATTAGGACAGGATGGAATTCCTGTGGATATACAAGTAGGCCAGTGCAACAGAAGAGAGAGCTCAGAAGCAGACTCATTAAGATCTGGATATTGGATACGTGACAGAAGTAACATTTCAAATCAGTGGTCACAATGGATGATTCCATAGAGTTCTGGGGCAATAAAATAATCAAATGGAAAAAACGTAAAATTAGCTTCCAATTTCACACCTGCATACAAATGAACTTAAGATGGATTAGGACCTAAATGTGAAAAGTTAAAGATTACAAATTTTAAAAATAAATAAGGATATCTTTATGAACTTAGGGAATTGAAAATTTTCCTTGACAAAATATGAGATACAAAACATAAAGATTAAGATTGAGAAATCTGACAACATTAAAGTCTTTGTGTACACACACACACATACACACAGCAAAATGAAAAGGCAAACCATAGATTGAAGATACTTGCAACACATATAACTAACAAAGGACTACATCTAAAATATATAAAGAACTGTCACAGATCATAGAAAATGGGCAAAGGATTAGAATAGGTAAGGAAAGAGAATAAGTTTGTGGCAAATTGTCTGATACCGCAAAGAGTATAATGAAATCATTCAGGTTGGAATCACTCTCCTCATCCCTCACCAGCCGTCTTTACGCTCCTCTTTCTCTTCTCTCCATTCATTCTTTCAACACTGATTAACACATACTTAGTGATCACCCTTTATGTGCCAGCAACTGTTCTAGACACTTGGATATTAGTGAAGATGACAGACAAAAATCCCTGCCCCTGTGAAGATTATATTCTAGCATTGAGGTGGAGTGTGCAGGTAGTAAAAAAAAAAAAAGAAAAACACACAATGAACTTAACACATAAGCAAATTGCTTGGTGTGTTAGATGGAAATAAGCGCCCCAGAGAAAAGACAGTGAAGGGTCAAGGGGATCAGGAGTGCCAGAGTAAGGGCTACAGTTGTCAATAGGCTGTCATATAAGCCTTACAGGGAAAGTGAGCTTTAAGAAAATCTTTGGAGATGAGGGAGTCATCCAAGGAGATCACCTGAGGAAACTCTATATGTGGGGTGCGGTGGGAGTGGGGGACCCTCTCCACCTTAGGCTGGACCTGAGATGGTTGGATGAGAAGGTGAACCACCCAGAAGGGACGGTGATGGTCAACTCTTCAACATGGGGCGAGTACATTGGATTCAGAGTTCCCTGGCAGAGCTTCTCAGATCTTAGCCGCTCCGAGTTGGAGAACCTTAGTTCAGGACCTGCTGTTTCCTTGAGGAGTAGATGTTCAGGAAGTGGAGTATGCCAAATATGAAACTCAAATTATTTAGGATGCAATTAGATTTGGTTTAATAATTAAAGATACTTTTAGAATTTTCTTTGGAAGAGGTTAGGCTATTAATTAGCAGGTCATGGGAACCCAGAAGTTATTATTCTCTCAAAAACCCATTTTTGGTAGAAAATGTGCTGAGCCTCATTTGTGAAGATAATTATAGTTTATATCTTTGGGAGTGTCTGCCAAGTTCACAGTGATTTCCCTCTTCTCTGGGACCTGCTTCTAGAATCTATGGAGAATGGCAGTTGGTGGGGAGTGGCATTTGGTGGTGGGGGGAGGGCTCCCCTGCCCACATTTCTACTGCGTGAGCATATTCTCTGGTCATAGCTCATTGGAACAGAGCTAAAATCATGAGCTAAACTGAGCCAATAGCATCTTTTCTCCCAGGAATTTTGAATTAGACCCAAGAGGGCCAGACTAGTCGGTTTGGCTGGAATTATAAGATGCAAGTTCAAGGTGGCCATATTTCACCAAGTGGTCTTGAGGACTAGAGAAAGTCGACCTGCAAGAAGAGATTAAAGCAAATGCACAGAGAGAGTTCTTCTGCCTTTCAGGTTCCAAGACATAGCTCTTCCCTGAAGTCTAGATGCCTCCCAGCTTTTGAGTTCCTTAAAACACTCCTATATCCTTATAATTTATCGCATTGGTTGCTTTGGCTAGTCCATTTGACTTCTAATACAGTTATGTTACAGGTCTGAAATAGCAGGGAGCTCACTTTGATTTTTTTTTTTCCTACCAGGGATAATGGGTCTCATTCATTCATCTGTTCATTCATTCCTTTATTCATAAACTTTCGAGGGATGCATATTAAGTGTTAGTGACTAAATATGTAACACTGAATGAGATGTTGTTTTTATGCTCAAATAAGTCATCTTGATTCTTCATTTTTAAGGTGGTTGGCTGGGATGTGGGGAATGCAGTCTTTGACTCTGAAATACCAAATTTCTCTTTTTGAGTTTGATTGACTTGAGAGAATCAAAGCCTGACTCTAGCTTATTTAGGGTTGATAGATATAAAAAAGTACTTTGTGAACTATAGGTTGGTACACAGATATTTTTCACTAGTTATAGTGATATCTTCTATTTGAATTATTCGGCTTAGAGTCTTCACAGGAATATATATTAAATGAGCTCCTTTGAAAGGATACCTTTGATTTAGGAATGCGTAAGTTTTTAAAATTGCCACTTTAGCTAGAGATATGCTCAAAAATTTAAAAATTAGATATCAATTTGGTAGAATTACACTTTTTTTCCAGTAACTAAGCAATATTTTGAGGTTTCTAATATTTTGGGAAAAGATACTTTTTCTGTGTGACCAAAAGATATAATCACTTCAAATAATGATTGTGAGCTTCTGGAGAAGACAGGTAAATAAAAACTAACGTTAAAAGAAATAATCCCCAACAAATGAGCTCAAATACCCCTGGGATTAGTCCGGACACCTGGGTGAGTTGTGTAGCAGGTGGGGTTTAGTTCCAATTCCCTTTTCCAAATGTCAGTGATAGATCCTGCTCACAAGAGAGCCCCAGACCTTCCTTTTAGCTGATGCTCAGTTTTAAGGACCCACTCAGATCTCTTTCCCCTTCTAGGATGAGAGTTCTTAAAATTTATAGTTCTCTACAGGGAATTCATTAAATATTTATTAAGGTGAATGTATTTTACCTTAAAGCTCTTGCTTTGCTGCCTTGAAATCCAATGTCCTCAATTTAGACAACCAGTTAACATTTAGAACAATGAAGAGTTAGGGATAGAAGGGTTGTTGAGATCATCTATGCCGATGGTTAAGAGCACAGGCTTTGGAGGCCTGGTTGATATGTGGCCCCTGTTGTCCTTGGGCAAGTCACTTAATCTCTGAAGCACATGTATGAAACCAAGATAATACTTCCTTTCTCGTAGAGGGGTATGAGGATTAAATGAATGATGTAGATCATTGTTGCTTGGAGTATATCAGACTTGTAATAGGTGGTAATTGAATAGTAGTAGTGGTTGTTACTGTTGTTATTTATTACAGTGATTTCCCTACAGTCATCCAACTAATAAGTGCAAGATTCAGGTCCTCTGTGCCCCATTATGTTTATGTCTTTAGTACTATACTTCTTTCTTTTGGTGGTGGTCTTAAAAGTGAAATCATTACAAAAGGAAATCCTAAAGAAATATGGCTTTTGCGTTGACAACATTCTCTTTAACAACACTGTCATTCTCATTAGCTTAGTCATTGTCAATATCCCTCTTCTATGATTATAGTTAAAAAGGGATGTTACCATTAAATCCAAGAAATTCCTTATGAAGCCTTTTAAATGCGTCTTACTTGAAGTCTTTGGGGTGGATGCCTTTTAATAATACTTGTTTCTCCCTGTTCCAGTGGGATGTCAAAATACATGGCCCTCGGTCCTTGAAGGGTTGGAGAGAAACAAAAACAAACTATTAAAAGCAATTTACTATTAAATTAGACTGGTCATTAGTTATTAGACTTTGTTAACACAATTTTGTATCTTCAGTTCTATATGTCTAACCGATAGGTTGAATGTGGAAATGAAACACATAAACCAGGGGCCCTACATAACTGCAAATGATAAAATATTAGCCTAGATACAGGACTTAATTTCTGCTTTCATCATTTCCTCCCCAGACTAATATTTAGAAGAAGAGCTGCACAATTAACAACGTATTGAGTGCAAGTGTTATTCAGACATAGAATTTAGCTTGGAAAATAGAAACTTATTGATTTGTTTTAATTTCATGAAATCTCCCTCAAATAGGAAATCCGAAAACATATAGCTGTAAGAAATGAAAATAAGTTCTCTTTTCAGATAAAATAGATAAATAGGTGGATAGGTATTAGACAGAGAGATGATAAAGAAATGGAGCTTGAGTGTGTAATAGGAGTATGCAACGTTTAGCATTGAATGTTCCCAATTAAATAGTCCCCCCATCTAGGGAAATGAATTCCCACAAGTTGCTACTATAATACAACATATCAGTATTCTTTCCTGATAAAATAACCCAGGGCTACAGAGTTAAGCCTCATTAGGAAACAGAGAAGCTCAAGAGATCCATATAGATTTCATTTTTCAGTTTGATTATCCTGGGCCCTTGGGACTACTACCGTGACCAATGCTACATGAATGACATTCTTGTCCTTTCCTCTTAACAATCTGGAAACATTCTGATTTCTAGATTGTTGTGTAGACTATCCTATAATGCCACTTTGCATTTTAAATGGAAAAATCCATGGGTAATTATGTGTTTCTATCCTTAAGACATTTGAATGATCACCGTAAGAACTTCTCTATGTCCTTATTTTCTTTCGAGAGATGCCAGTATATTGAGCAAGACCAAAAACATGTTGCATTTAAAAATGTAAATATTTCCAGCAAAATTTTTTTCAGCAATGTGACTACTTATTTTTATGCCATGATTTGAGTAATATCACCCCATTATTTAATTTGATACTGCTGAAATGGCATAGGCTGTGTTACTTTTACCCCTGATTTATAGGTGAAGAAAACTGATGAAGTAACTTGCCCAAAGTCATACTATTTGGTATTTGGTGGAGCTGGGGTTAGAATATGGGCCCCTTGAAAATAGTGTTCAGAATGCTTACCATCCGTTGTTATTTATTTTTAATGAGATTTTGCAATTTCAAAAATAAGAACATTTCCCAGTTGGGACTCTTAACATGTTAGAATCAGCTTTTACCTGTCAGTTACCAAAATCTTAAAACTCTAGATGGAAGGTTTGGGTAAAAAGGAATTATTCAATGAAACTAAGAGGAATATTCCTACTTGCATGCTTAGGAAGTTGAAAACATTAAAAAAAAAAAAAAAAAAGGCCATATAGAACCAGTCAGAGGTTGTCAGTTCTGTAGAAAGTAGCCATGAAAATCATTCTAGGTAAGAGCTACTAGGTGCTGAAAGGGAATATATGGCTTTATGGCCAATAATGGGAACTTATTTGTGTTAATAATCCAGAATGTGAAGAAAGGAAAAAACAACATATATATATATGTGTGTGTGTATATATATATAAAATATATACATATATATATATATATATATGCATGTATCTCTTCCCAAGTTAGAACGTCAGTTTAAGTGTCATCTGTTTAAGTATCATCATGGTTGTCATAAAACATTCTATGTCTTGTGAAATATCCCAGGAGAATTTATAGCCACATCTGGCTCAGAGCTTCCAATCATAATAGGAAAAATTCTCTTAGTTTTGCGTATGACCATGAAGAATAAGGGGCTGGGGAGAGGGTGCCCCATCCGCTCATCTGTACTGCAATAAATCAATTCAGTTTGGGGTGGTTTCCAAATTCCCATCACAATGGATTCACTCCTAAAGTACTGCTTGCAAAACAACAAAGCCTGATGCAAGAAACAGTACCGAAGAGAATGATTTAAATTTAGAATCTAACTGAAACATATGATTGTCCTAATTATCACATCTCTATCTATAGAATTTTAATTGCCTGGCAAAGCTAGGTATAAACATCCAAAGCACTATAAACCAAGCTGACACAAAATGATTTTTTCCTTCTCATGTGGAATGGTGAAAAGCCCTTAGTACACACACAGTTTACACACCTATTCTAATGTGCCCAGAATACTTACAACTGACAGACATTGTCACCCTTTGAAGGATGTTCTCTTATATTTCAGTAATGTAGAAACTTTCAGAGATTATAGAGATAGACAGTCAGGTAAATCTATCAATAGCACTCCTCGGCCCAAATCCACAAATCTCACGCTGGGTTTTACATTTACCTGCAGAATATCTTCCATACCAGGTCTCTCTTAGAGGTGGCAACCGCCCTTCCAAAGCTTTATTCCGTTCCTCCAGTCTTGCAAATGAATATGAACTCTCTTCTTCTGGATTCTCAGTGAATACAAAGTCCACAGGGCCGGCTGAGGGAGTCTCTTCCTCTTTGTTTTGCAAAGGTGCTACCTTGGTCACCCTTGGGTGAGCTTTAGAGTGGCTCAGGCCCATTTCACATTAAAGACACTCAGTGTAAAACCATGAGGTTAGTGGTTTGGGGCCTTTAATATAGCTTGTTTTAATCAAGGGATTTCTGAAGTTAACCCAGCTCTAAAGCAGTCGTTTCCTTCATAACATCTGTGTAGCTTTATTTCACTACACACTAACACTTTGGCCACTTCCCGGGAGGCTGGTTTCCATGGAGACTGCCCTTCAACTCCTACTTCGCCATTTCAGACCCAAAGAATCCAGTTAAACATTGACTTGGTTATGCCTACTTTCTGAAAGACTCAGTGGTAGGAAGAGAAACCACTATTGATCATTAAACAAATCTCTAACACCAGGAAGGCCATTAACAGAGATGGAGAGCAGGGGTTCAGAGGTCTTAAATTTGACCCTTTCATTGGCCTTAAATTGGACCCTTTCATTGTGTGTACCTTTAAACATCATCTGTAAGAATTACCAACTGAGAAGAGCTAAGTCACCTTTGGAAATAACAGGAACTAATCATCTAGGGCTTTGTTAATCTTTAATCTTAATTGAAGAATTTATCTTCCAAATAGGAAAGGAAACAGCAGAGTAGCTAAAATAATTTTTCTGTCAATAATTTGAATTGCCTTTGAAGGAGATGAATACATTACAGGAGGGCAGGGAGACAATAGCACTTCTTTCCTGGGGATGAGGGGACAAAATTCTTGAATAAATAATTCAAGTAAAACTCAAAGATAGCCTATTCAAAGATAGCCTATATACTATGTTTAAAAAAATTGAAAAAAAAAAAGACTGAAAAGCAATGTGCTGAAATGTTGAGCAGTGATTTCTGAATGTTGGGGTTATGGGTGATTTTTATTTTATTCTTCATATTGATACTTAGAAACAGAACTCACTTTCAAGTTCTAATTGTTCATGACCACAGATTGCTTATGTTTTCATCATATCCATACAGGGATAGAGAGAAGTTCAAAGAAATTTATTTTTCACTTTTGTAAAATTCATTTTCTAAGATGCTAATATGGGTTTGGAAATTCTTGTAAGCCAATAGAGGTCTTCTAAAAAGCCTGAGTTTAATTTTCTCCCACTTATTCCCTTTGCATTTTACACACAATTTTCTCTGTGGCAGAAAGACTTGTAAGAAATAATCATATATAAGTAGTATCTGCAAACAAAACTACCTCTGGTAACTAGAGACTAGTTTAATTATAAAGATTAAAATACTTGAACAATATCTAGTCAGGTTTATTTTTGGATACAATTAGTTTGAGTATTTCTAAGGGCAGGCGAAAGTATTGCAAACTGACCAATGAACTAGAAATTATACTGGAAACTGTGGACTTCATGGATCTGGACCAGTGAGAAAGATTCAGTTCTCATTTTTTGCCTTATTATTATTTAATTTCAAGAGACGTATCTGTAGAGAATATGAGCCTCTGTAGAGGAAGTTGGTTAGTTGTTGAGGAAACGATGAAAGAAATGAAGATTTATACCACGTTTGTTTCCATTGATCACTAGCCACTTCCAAGCTTTGAAACTTGTGCAGATTACTTAACCATTCCATGCCTGAATTTTCTCATCTGTAAAATGGGGTTAATAAAAATACTTAATGAGGAATGAATCAATTAATTCCACTTATAGCTCTTAGAATAGTACCTGACATACAGCAAGCTTGAAGTAAACATTAGCCACTATACTTGTCCTCCTGAGGAAGTACTGCTACATGTAATAGGGTAGTCCTTATCACCCATTGGTCATAATCCATTAAAATAGACATATTCCTGTCTAAAGGAGTTTATACCTAAGTATGGAAAAGACCAGTGAGGGAAGGGTAAATTAATTGGGCCTATTTAACTGGGAAAACAAACAATGCTTAAGATCTAATATTTAAAAAGTCAGCATGTGCTAAAAGGGATTTTTAAGAGTGATAGAGAAAAATAATTTCAATTTCATTAAAAGAGGAAAAGGAGAAGTTAAGCTCACCTATGGAGTTATATATAAGATACAATTTCTTAACCACAAGAGTTGGAAGACATTAAAAACTCTCAATCACAAAACCTCGCCCACTCCTCAGACTATCAGTGATACTTTATAATGATTCTTCCCCAGTTCAAGACTGGTTATGAATATGCAAGATAGTGTGTAAAGATGATTAAATATGTTATTTGTAATACTCAGAATTCTTGAATATGAAATGAGAATATAAGTATATAAATCTATTAAGATGAGGCAGAGAAGGGATTAAACTTTTCTAAAGTTGAAGATAATGCCCGGAGAGAACTTTATTAAGACAGAGGGCACAGAGAACAGAGCAGGTGGTGAGGTGCTGGAGGAGATGGAGAGGGGCAGGGACCCATAGCCAGGGGTGCCATTTCCACATGTGAGGTATGGAAGCCCCAGCTTCGGGCGGCTCCGTAGGCAACCTGACCACACAGTTCCCATGAACTTACTAACCCTGTCCCTTACCTCCTCTTCAGCCTTTAGATCTAAAGACAGGAAGGAGAGGCAAATGCTATAACACAAAGCTGCTTTCTGCAGCCGGAAATCTCTGCTTTTGTTCTTGGTTCAGTCTTAACTTGAGCAAAACTGTTAAGGAATCTTGTTTAGTGAATTTAAATTCTATAGAAACTCAATGCACATTCATAGGAGATAGGTGGATTTTTCTGTTCTCTAATAAGAGAAAACTTTGCATGTGAATACAGAGGGCTGAGTTGGGCAACAGAGAGCAGGTTAAGTGCCCTCTAAGTTTCCTTACAACCTTTTCCAGCCCAATTCACACAACAGTATCTCCTCAGAGGCAGCAAGACTAGAGCATTTTTTCCTTGTGTGGAGACACGACCTACCTTGTTCGTAGGATTGTAATTTGATAGCTCTTGCCATAGTTTTGATGGACTTGCCAGGGTCATCCACACTCTCTTGTCCCCCTACCTCTTGGAGATTAAGAGGCTGCCATGAAGAAAGGTAGATTTCCCGCAGGGAGCTCACCAGGTACTATGTGAATCAAGCAGCAAGTTGTGACTACAGTAGCAATAGGCTCTAAGCAGCTACAGACAGAAAGAAAACCACACAGATGCTCAGTGGCTGTTTATAGTAATCTGTAGTAAATTTTAAGATTTATACAACCTAATGTTGGACAAATGAGTTTCTTTTTTTAATGGGCTATGGGCATATCCATTTGGATGTTTTATGTTAAGCAGATGGTGAATGCGAAGGTGATATTCCCTGGAATAGGATGGTGGTGATCTGGAGTCAGGTTGGTTAAATTGCCTTTTGATCCTTCAGCGTAGTATTTTCTTGGAAAGGTTTCCGACAGGATTAAAAACAACGTGTATATAAATATTCCTTAGGGTTGGATTTAATTTCACACATGGGTTAATTACTATGCATTGGCCATTCAGTAAGTGGGATTTAAATCCTAAATGTTTACAGGATTCCTAAATTACGCATTTAATAAAGTTATAGTCTTTTCTGCAATTGATCTGTAATGAAATTGATCTGTAATGAATAAACAATCACTAGAGGCTTTTCAGCCATGTGAATTATGTGTTTGGATGCCAACTAAGCAGAGCTGATGTATGATCCAAACCTTAGTTTTCCTCCCAGTGATTATTTCCCTCTATATTTATCCATACATTTGGTGTGAGGGTGACAGTCCAACCAGACCTATTTGGCTTGGAAATGCTAAAGCAAAGCAAATGGAAAAAATGTGAATTGAGGCTTCTTGTATAAACTGTTAAATGAGATCAGTTGAATCAAATTTATATCTCTACACTTTAAATGCAATCTGCAAGTGTATCACTGAATTAAATGCTAAAACCAAACCATCACATACCTGCTGCTCTGAAGATAGCCAGTGTATGAGTTTCCTAAAATGCTAGTGGACTTAACTTAGGTCAAAGAATTTTTGTATATTTTCTCTCTCCTTGGGAGAATATCAGCTTTTGGTTATAATAATCCTTTTAAAGACATCTTTAGAAAATCTGTTTTCTCTTCTACCTTCTTTGAAATAAGATTACATTTTAACTGTTAATCCATAGACGTTTGTCTCAAGAATTTACATGGAAATTTAACCTTTAATACATGGTCTCTATCTGGTCTAAACCAGATAGAGTCACTCAGGATATAGGCCTAAATCGATTAACATGCATTTTTTTCCCCCTTAAGGCAAAATCCTACTCTTGCAGATGTCTACTAAAAACAAATTATAGAGTTGCTCTTTTTTTGAGAAATTTAAATTGTGGAGCCAGAGGTGAAGACGTGGGATTCTTTCTATCTTTCAAGGTGCATAAGAACAGGGTAGAGAGGAGCGTGGTGAAACAGATGTCCCAAAGTTCCGGGTGGACCAAAGTGGTCCCAAGTGTCACTTCAGCTGGTGTCATCAAACTAAATGCTACCCGGCCAGAGTAGTGTCCCAGCTCAGAAATCTCAGTTGTCAGCCATGTGTTTTAAGGTGCATTTACTCTGGGGTATGCCCAAATCAGGGATGTCTCCCTGTCCTGGGAAACTCTGTACCTTGATTTTTTTTGTAAACTGCAATGAGATGAAATTTAGGGGACACCAAATAAAGAAACCTTCCCTAAAGATTTCCCTTTCCCTCATTCCCCCTTTTGTTACTTTTAATAAATGTGATACCCAGCAATCCTGAGAGGCACCCTCACTTCTCTGGACAGACTCTTTACCTGTCCAGGTGTCCCAGGATCCCCGATCTGGCTTAGGTCACTGGGCGGTGCAGTGAGGACAGAGGACTTCCTGTTACCTGGGGCTGAGCCCCGGCCAATGCAGTCCAGTGACCACCTTGACCTCCTTTATTACTTTCCTTGAGGCAGAAATAATGTCCATGATGCCACCCAGTCTTAACTCTGTGATCTCTTTAGGGACTCTTGTAAGACGTGTTTCGGCCTCTCTTTTCTTTTCTTTCTTTCTTTTTTGAAAATATAAACAGAAAACAAATCGGCATGATTGCTAAACATAGGGATAGAGGCAAAGGATTTCCTAATCTTAAATTTACTTCCTTGCTACCAGTTTGTAGCCGAGATACAGATCATGGAGTGTCTTGCTTTACAACAATAGAATAATGGAACAATAAACTTAGTCTGTTTATTCCATCTGCTTCTCACGAGAAGGGAAAAATTATTACCCAGAAGTGTTGGGGGGATGATCTTAGGTTCCGCTGGAAAGATTTTTGCAAGGATCTTCCATCATAGTATCCACTTGTACCCAAACTCTTTCTGAAGTAGTTCCAAGAGCTGTATACAAAGCCTTGACAGGACGCTGGCCAGCTGCCTGATGGTATTGCTTATGGCTTATTCTGGTCTCATCAGCATGCCTGTGGGCACTGCTGTCGAAGCAGGACAGCGGGCTTAGGATTCTCTATTAGAGCAGTGCAGTTTCCCACGGGTCTTTCCAGGGCTCTCTCTGTTACCCCGGGGAAGGTAGGTCCCCGGGCAGCCAGATACTTCCTCAGACCTGCATCCCTTCCAGATGTTTCTTGCTACAACTGGCATGATGTCTTCTGCAGGACTTTACTCTTAAACTTCAGACATCTCCAAGCAGAAGGCAACAGTTAATTTCTATGTGCCTGTTTGCAGCCATGGTGTCTACCGTGCATAAGCTCTGCATAACAAGATCCCCGGGTTCTCTCCAGCTTCCGTGCCTGTTGCTCCTGTCGCGAAGCAGAATGGGGAGGATGCTGTCGAGGAGGAGAAGATGGAGGCAGTCCACTGTGACGGGCAGTACATGGGGAGTGTCTCACATGGATGGGACACAGCCCTTGTTAGTCTTACTGGATAAAACATCTAGCACTGGTAGTGAAAATTCAAGGACTGGGGCAGAGCTTGGATCTCTAGAACCATACGAATATTTGCAGTTCAGCGAGTATTTCAACAGCTTCCTGCTGCCCTTAGGGTAAAATCCAAACTCATTTATGTGGTGTCTTAGTTTGGGTTCCCTCGGACAAAGCTTCCAGCATAAGCGGTTTATTTGGGAGGCGTCCTAGAACTCACAGGTGGTGTGTGGGGAGCTAATTCAGGGAGGGAAAAAAGCTAAGAAGAGGGGCTGTATAATTTAGCTTGTTCCACTGCCCTGAGTACACCTTAGCCCTGCTGTGGATTTCTGGGAAACAGTGTTGAACACATACTTCAGAGATATCCCAGCAGAGAGGCAAGGGAGGTGGGATATCTATACCTCCACTCCTGTCTGTCTCTGATGGAGAATTGCTGAGGGCAGGGCAGGGCGGGTTGTTCATTCCCTGGCACTTCCAGCTGGCCATACGCCTCAGGTCAGGGCAAGTTCTAGCAGTCAAAGAAAGCCCTAGGTGGGAAAAGAAAAAAAAAGAAAGAAAGAAAGAAAGTAAGCCCTGGGACAGAGTGATGAGTGCTGGCAGCATGCCCTGAAATGGTAAAGGCCCAGGAACTGGGCTGGGGCACCGTCTGCTCCACAGGCTCTTGAATATTCCTGCACAAGCAGCCCTCTGGCGCCTTTTCCAGCCTCAACTCAGGAACAGGTAGTATATGAGGGGGCTTTGTGTTTGGGAGGTGATACTTCCAGTAGGGTGGGTCAGGCATCATTCAGTAAAGCAGCTGCTAAGCGGTAAGTAGGGAGGCCCAGTAGCATCGGGCAGGCAGCGCATACGCCACAGGACCAGTTCAGTTCATCCGCGGATCTCTGCTATGATACTAATAGCTGCTGCTTTGGAGTACTCAGTATGCCCATGCACCATGCTAAAGGCTTTAGTGCATTTTCTCAGTTAATCTTCACAGCAGCCCTGTGAAGTAGAATGCATTATTCCCTTTTCGCAGGTAAGGAAATAGGGCTCAGAGAAGTTCAGTAACTTGTATGAGGCCACATGCCTATACGTGGCAAAGACCAGATGTAAGTAAGCCCTGCTGGTCTGACTCCACAGCCCTTTGTATTGTTCTGTTTTTGTTGTTGTTGTTTTTGTTTGTTTCCTGGTTGTTATACCTCTAAAATGTCAAATCTTTTCATCTAAAGGAATCTCCCCGCCTTTTACATGCCACTAACTTGCTGAAAAAAATTAGTTGTCCTGTGGCGTGTGCATATTCTGGATCTGATTGTCCCTCCAGTCCCCGGATTTTCTGTAAACCGGGAGTTAGGTCTAAAGGCTCGTTAGACGCAGGTTCTATCATTTAGTGACCCTGATTCTAGCTGGTTCGGTACACAGCATACTGCATCCACAGGGAGGCTGGGAGCTAAGGTTAATCAGTGGGTTCAGGATGCGACAGTGGATCCCTCCACTGCAAAGATGCTTCCCCCGCTTACAATCAGTGAGTCATCTGTGGGTGATACTTTCAATGCCTGTGCTCTTAACCATAATATAATAGAACTATCTCAACCCCAAAGTTTCAAGTTAGATATGGTGATGCCAAATCTGATCCCACCAAGGTGCCAGCCTGAACTGACAGAGGAGTCTCAGACTTCAGACAGCCTTGGCCTTTGTTTGAAAAGAAATGGAGAAGAGGCACGCTGTCCCCTCTTCACTTCTCTAGACCTGATCTTTTCAGGTTTCAGGTGGAGATAACAATGAGACCCTCGAGGGCTGCAGAGGTTGAGCCCCAGGAGGTAGGACAGGAGGGGCTGGCTTGGGGCCAAGGATACCAGCGTGCCTCTTGCCGTCATTCCAGGGCCTGCCGAGCAGCCCCCGCCCCCCTTTCCTGCACTTGCCCAGATTCATTCCAGATGATACTGGGCCCCTCTCTGTCTCTCATGCCAGCCACCACAGGTCCCAAACAAGCCAAGAAACTGTCAGCTTCCACTTCCAATTATGTTAAATGGGCCTATTAATGCAATCAGATCTGATTGAGCACCAGAAGAAACCCCAAAGCACCAAGTGATTTGATGACACTCCCACACACTCGGCTCTCATTAACACTTTGCCTGGCCTGGTGAGCTGCCCTACGACCAGATGTGTCCTGGGGGCTGGAACTCTACAGGGAGAGCCCAAGGCTGAGTTGCTGCTGCTGCCCCCCTGGGGCCCCTGAGGCAGTCCCCTCTGGCAGGGCCTCTCTTCCCACACTATCGCTTGATATCTGGGTCCAGGGAAAAAGTTCCCGGGACCCCTCTGCTCTGAAAAAGTGAGATGCACTCAGTAATAATGTGGTTTGCCCTAAAGGGCAAGCACATGAGTTTGAAGCATGTGAGTGCTGGGCTACCCCACCTGGAAGGGACTCCTAACAAACTTTCCCTCACCCCCAAAATCTTGCCAGGTCAGCAAAAGACACGTGGAAAGATCTTTAAGAGAGGAGAGTAGTTGTCGAGACTTTTGGTCACATTTCTGATCTTATTTTGTTCGTGGAGGGCAGGAAAAGAGTTTGCATGAAAGAAGCAAGTTTTTAAGGAGGAAAAAAAGATTTTAAGGCTAAATGAGGATGCAGTTTGAAAACTGGCGTAGGCAGCCGTGTGGGCAGGGGAACAGGGAAGTTGGTGTTTAGAAGATTAAGATCCAGGAGGACTGCTTTTGCATTTGGAGGGACAGGGCCCTAGGAAACAAGCCTACAAAGTCAGATCCAGAACAGAGAGTGGCCAGCTGCAAGACACAGTGGGGTTAGCATATGTAGCAATCTAGAGACGGGCTGCACTTTAGGTAGCATCGAAGAGATGGGTAATCCTTATTTTGGGAGGACTTACAGCTTTTGTTCTTGTCAAATGTTTTCTGAAACTTCTAATCTTGTAGGGGGGACCAAACCCTTCAAAGTATATTCCTGTTCAAAACCCTGAATTTCATCTTTACGGATATCTAATGTGATTCTTATCTGCTTTTTGTTATTTATAATAATAATAACTAGCATATAATGAGCTTCAATTATGTACTAGAGACTCTACAAAACTTCTTTTTTAAATTTCTTTTTTGTTTTTTTAATTTTCATTGGTGTATAGTTGATTTACAATGTTGTGTTAGTTTCAGGTGTACAGCAAAGCGAATCAGTTATACATATATATATATCTCCACTCCTTTTTAGCTTCTTTTCCCATATAGGCCATTGCAGAGTACTGAGTGCTGTAGAGTAGGTCCTTATTAGTTATCTCTTTTATATATAGTAGTGTGTATATGTCAATCCTGATCTTCCAATTTATCCCTCCCCTACTTACCCCCCACTGACTATAAGTTTATTTTCTACATCTGTAACTCTATTTCTACAAAACTTCTTTTATGCATTATTTTATTTCTTACGACAACCTGACAACGATGGTCCCATCACTGTCCCTGTTTTGCCTGTGAGGAAATGGAAGCCTGGAGAGACCAAGTCACTCATCCAGAGTCCCATGGTGTGGATTCACTGGGATATGAATTCAAGCACTGTGACTAGTCTAGAACCCTAGCTCTATCTGTCTCCTATTGTGTAATAAATCATAAACCCATGAAGAGGAGCAACTCTACCCTACCCTCATCTTTGTACCATCTCTCACCTCCGCCGTCTACATACTTAATCCAGAACCTTCTATATAACAGGCCCGTGTAAGTGTTTATTGGAAGAATGGATATATTACCGGACTTTCCCTCTCTTCTGCACTAGGCTCTGGGGAAAGAATTCTGGGTTTTTAATTAGTGCTAGGTCTTCAAATTAACATAAAGCAAAAAAAATCCTTAAATTCTCATTAAGCTCCTAATGAGCTTTATTATAGGCACAAAGTAGACAGCGGTGACCAGTTTGGGTCTTGCAGCTATTGATCTATAATTGTCCCTATTGTCACGTGCATCGTGAAGACTCCAGTGAAGCATTTTGAGCCCCTCCATTTGAAGAAAATCTTGGATGCAGAAGCTGCTTTTTAAAAGCCAAGATGCGTGTTGGAGGGAATGTATCATAAGGACTGGGGCATGCCCCCTACCCAGAACGCTGAAGGACCACTCCCTTCCCATGTGTGGTCTGTGCTGCATCCATCGCTGCATCCAGGTCTCAGCTGCAACCTTTACTCCCATCTCTGGCCCTTTCACCAAGTCTGCTGATGAGGACACCCATTATGTCGAGGGAGAGCCTTCCTCACTTAGAAGGGGAAGGAGTGTTCCAGTACACTTTGCAGCCTTTATTTTATTTTGCTTTTTTAACATCTTTATCGGAGTATAATTGCTTTACAATGTTGCGTTAGTTTCTGCTGTATAACAAAGTGAATCAGCTATAAGTATACATATATCCCCATATCTCCTCTCTCTTGCGTCTCCCTCCCACCTTCCCTATCCCACCCTTCTAGGTGGACACAAAGCACGGAGTTGATCTCCGACTGCTTCCCACTAGCTAGCTATTTTACATTTGGTAGTGTATATATGTCAATGCCACTTTCAATGGAGATGATTTCCAGCTGCCACTGAGTTGGTGGACCGGCCTGCTGGAAGCCAGCATGGTCTGCAGCTACTCTGTCATGTGTTTGAACACTCATGATGAGGTACCATAATGGAAGATACAAAATCAATTGTGTTACAGCTATCAAACTGAATAAAAAATCTCCACACACCTGGAAAGACTACCAAATGGTGACTCATGATCCCCTTGTATTAAGCAATGCTTGACTCAGCCCATTCCAGTAGAACAAAAGAGCTTGGAATATCCCTTGAGACAGGGTTTGACCTATGGGCCATGAGGCCCCTATGCTTGAGAATTTCTCATTCTGAGTCATTTGGGTCCTGGCTTCCTCTGTGGGAACAGCAGCCGGTTCTTCTTGTCACATGACCTGATTGAGAGGCAGGAGGTGAGTAATTGAGAGCTTAGACTGAGAAGCCAGCTGCCTGCTTTGAATCCTGGTTCTATCGCTTTCTAGCTGTGTAAGTTAATGTCTCTTCATGCCTCAGTTCTGTGTTGTAAAAAGGGAATAAAAATGCTACTTATTTCACAGTGTTATTAAGAAGGTTAATACGTGTGAAGCACTAGAAGAGTGACAGGCATGGTAAATCTTTATGTGTTAAGTAATAATAACAGTAATAATGATGATGATGATGGAAATAAAGCTTTACAACTCTATGAAGTAGGCAGCTTTTATTTCTACTTCAAAGATAAGGAATTGGTGGCTCAAAGCAGTTTCTAAGCTACTGAGAGATAGAGTCTGGATTCCAAACCATGATCTTACCCACAACACCTCCCTAGACCCAGTTTCCTCAACTATAAAATAAGGGGGCAAGGCGGCTCTGAGGTTCCTTTCAGACCCTAACATTTGACAAACCCACTGCCCTCTGGTCCTGTGCTCTCGACAACATCTGCAGTTTCTCTCTTTCCAAGGGCTTTCCCCTTCCAACTTCAAATATGCCCAGATGGCCCTTAGTCTAAAAATTCTTCATTGTACCTTTCTGTCTGTGTCAGCTTCAGTATTCCTCTCCTGTCCTTAAAGTTAGAAGGTGTAGAGACCACCCCCACAAATCACCCATCATCTCCCTCCCTCTGCAGTCTTTTTCTCACCTCTACTGCTCAACTTGTAGTGCTGTCATGAAGGTTGGTGATGACTTCCTTCTACCCAAACCCATTCGCCTTTTCTTATTTCTTCCCTGACTCAGCATCTCTGCATATGGACTATGTCAACATGTAATGATCTACAGCGGCAGGCGTCATCCCTGAAGGACCCTCTACGTTTGTCAGACCTCTTTCTCTCTCTCAAAAACATGAACAATTTCAGATATTTCATTATATTGTGCCACTTTTTTACCCCTGCAGCTCAACATTATGTATTGAGATTGTCTCATGTCAGTCACTAGGAACTACCTCATTATTTTTGATTGCTGTGTATTCTTTCAGTATGGATACACATATTTAATTATGCCTTTATTGATGGACATGTTCTTTGATTGCAAACAATGTTGTTTTTGTCCCCTAATTTAGATCCAGTTCCCTTTAAGTAATTAATTAATTAAAAAAATTGAAGTATAGTGGATTTACAATGTCCTGTTAGTTTCAGGTATACGGCACAGTGATTCAGATATATATATATATATATATATATATATATATATATATATGTTTTTTCTTTTTCAGATTCTTTTCCCTTATAAGTTATTACAAAATATTGAGTAGAGTAGTTCCTTGTGCTATACAGTAAGTCCTTATTGGTTATCTATTTTATATATAGTAGTGTGTATATGTTAATCCCAACCTCCTAATTTATCCCTCCCCCACCTTTTCCCTTTGGTACCCATAGGTTTGTTTTCTCTGACTGTGAGTCTCTTTCTGTTTTGGAAATAAGTTCATTTGTATCTTTTTTTGTTTTAGATTCCACATATAAGTGATATCATATAATATTTGTCTTTGTTGGCTTACTTCACTTAGTATGATAATCTCTAGGTCCACTCATGTTGGTGCAAATGGCATTACTTCATTCTTTTTTATGGCGGAGTAATATTCCATTATATATATTGGCCACCTCTTCTTTCTTTATTATTTTCGGCTGTGTCGGGTCTTAGTTGCAGCACACGGGATCTTCGTTGCGGCGCGGGCTTCTTGCTAGTTGTGGTGTGTGGTTTCCTCTCCCTAGTTGTGGCGCACAGGCTCCAGGGTTCGTGGGCTCTGTAGTTGTGGTGCAGGGGCTCTCTCATTGAAGCATGCGAGCTCAGTAGTTGTGGCACATGGGCTTAGTTTTCCCGCAGCACGGTACCACCTCTTCTTTATCTATTCATCTGTCAGTGGACACTTAGGTTGCTTCTGTGTCTTGGCTATTGCAAACAATGTTTTAATGATCATCCTTGAATATGCTTCTTTGGACAGAGGTGTGAGTATTTTTCTAGGGTAAATGCCAAGATGGATTTACTGGGTTATAGGATATTAAATTTTAATAATTAGTTGTCTTTATTTTAGCTGTCATCTTTTAGCTCAGCTCAGCTCAAATCGAGGATTAAGGCATGTTCCTAGCAGGGAGGCTATTCAGAGATCCTACTTCAGCAGTTTCAGATTCACCTAAGCTGACTCTGCCACTGCCCCACCTCTGACCATGATAACTCATTGTCTGCGCTCCTGCTTTTGTGTTTCCTTCTCTGTCTCAGCGACTTGCCCTGATTTCCCCTATGCCTGAGTCTCTGAACACTGTACCTGTATCTCTGAGACACTCAGCACCTACCTGTTGGAATCTTCACCAGTTACTGCTCTTCTCTCCTCCCCAGCACACTGGCCTGGATGAACTCATCAGTTCTTGGCCTCTACGCCGACCGACTTGTGGGATTCTGCTCTCATCTGTCCTTTTCCCTTAGTCTAGGGTACTAGTGCTACAGGACCCATTACAGTCCATATTCTTCAGCTTTAGTTATGATATTAATATCTTAAAGACCCCTTTTTTTGCCTCCTACTCT
Organism: Phocoena sinus; assembly: GCF_008692025.1. Lineage (NCBI taxonomy): Eukaryota > Metazoa > Chordata > Mammalia > Artiodactyla > Phocoenidae > Phocoena > Phocoena sinus. Next base: position 134,486,033 of record NC_045764.1, read on the forward strand.
ATCCTGAAGTTCCATCTGGACTCTGCCACTTCCCGGCCTGGTGGCTGTCCAAGCTTGCACAGTGTCATTGGGTTTCACATTACCCCACAATACTGATTATTTTCTATTTCTAACCATATCTCTTTTTTTCCCCAGTGAGAAACTTCCTTTCTTTTTCTTTTCCCTGTTGTTTGATATTCTTCAAGGCTAGGTCTTTGTTCTGCTATTCTTTCTAAGCACTTACTTCTTCAATATTTTCCTACTCTTACTTACCTTAACAGACTTAAATACAGTTTATTCCCAAACATACATATCCAGCCTTCACCCTTCCCCATGCTCCATGAATGCATTTCCAATTGTCTGCATAACATCTCCATTTGAATGTTTCCCATCACTTCAATTTCAATATGTCTAAACCCAACAGAATCATCTGCTACAATTTTACCCCATCTGTTCCCTTTCCAGTTTTCTCTGTCTCTGTAAACGATATCACATTTTCTTGATCACCCAGACTAGAAATCTTGGACCTATATCTGATTTCTTTATTTCTTCACCTCTTATAGACAATCCAACACTGAATCCTGCTGAAGTTTTTCCTTTGAAAATAACGTTGTGGGTGACTTCTGAATTAAAAGTGGATTGGGTACATGCATTTATCTCTTTTCTGAAATGCCACTAAAATGGCAGCCAAGGTATGTTTTAAAAGGTAAAACCCCATGCAAGACAGGAAAAGGAGAAAACTACAAGTTGGACAGTACATGATAAATGATAACTTATTTAGCACATCCCTGAAAAAGCTAAACTATAAGCCAAGAGCAAAAGAGATCCTAAGAGTGTCTAAATATTTTTTTATCTCCAAGCAACTCAATGGTCCAGAAATTTGGAAGCACAAGGTACATCAAAAAGTGTGGGTGAAGGCAGGATTAAAGAGAAGGAAAATTTGTAAGTCTTTTTAAGGCAGTTAGAACCCTAGTTGTCTTTCCTGATCATCCCCGTCCCAAAAAAGACTAGAGATTTATTCTTTGCAACAATGGATTTCTGGCCTGGGAGCACCAGTAACTGTTGTAGGCTGGTGCTGTATCGACCAGAAGTTTATAGGCTTAGTGCTGAGAGTATTGGTTCTCTTTCCCTACTAGCCCCCAGAATTCAAGCTTCTTTGAGGCAGGAAATGGAGGGTATTTTTCTGGAAACTCCAGCCGGCTCAAGAGAAAAGACCTAGAGATACTGACACAGTGAGTCCCCAGTGACATGGTCTGGCCATATCATCTTCCAGGAAAACCCACAATAAACAGGCACATCTAATCAACTTTTTAGTGCCCCACTTTTATTATTTTTTGTTTATTTATTTTTTACATCTTTTTTGGAGTATAATTGCTTTACAATGGTGTGTTAGTTTCTGCTTTATAACAAAGTGAATCAGTTATACATACACATATGTTCCCATATCTCTTCCCTCTTGCGTCTCCCTCCCTCCCACCCTCCCTATCCCACCCCTCTAGGTGGTCACAAAGCACCGAGCTGATCTCCCTGTGCTATGCGGCTCCTTCCCACTAGCTATCTACCTTACGTTTGGTAGTGTATATATATGTCCATGCCTCTCTCTCGCTTTGTCACAGCTTACCCTTCCCACTCCCCATATCCTCAAGTCCATTCTCTAGTAGGTCTGTGTCTTTATTCCTGTCTTACCCCTAGGTTCTTCATGACATTTTTTTTCTTAACTTCCATATATATGTGTTAGCATACGGTATTTGTCTTTCTCTTTCTGACTCACTTCACTCTGTATGACAGTCTCTAGGTCTATCCACCTCATTACAAATAACTCATTTTTCTTTCTTTTTATGGCTGAGTAATATTCCATTGTATATATGTGCCACATCTTCTTTATCCATTCATCTCATCTCATGATGGACACTTAGGTTGTTTCCATCTCCAGGCTATTGTAAATAGAGCTGCAATGAACATTTTGGTACATGACTCTTTTTTCTTTTATGCGGTACGTGGGCCTCTCACTGTCGTGGTCTCTCCTGTTGCGGAGCTCAGGCTCCAGACGCGCAGGCTCAGCAGCCTGGGCTCACAGGCCCAGCCACTCTGTGGCATGCGGGATCTTCCTGGACCGGGACATGAACCTGTGTCCCCTGCATCAGCAGGCGGACTCTCAACCACTGCGCCACCAGGGAAGCCCTACATGACTCTTTTTGAATTATCATTTTCTCAGGGTATATGCCCAGTAGTGGGATTGCTGGGTCATATGGTTGTTCTATTCATAGTTTTTTAAGGAACCTCCATACTGTTCTCCATAGTGACTGTACCAATTTACATTCCCACCAACAGTGCAAGAGGGTTCCCTTTTCCCCACACTCTCTCCAGCATTTATTGTTTCTAGATTTTTGATGATGGCCATCCTGACTGGTGTGAGATGATATCTCATTGTAGTTTTGATTTGCATTTCTCTAATGATTAATGACGTTGAGCATTCTTTCATGTGTTTGTTGGCAGTCTGTATATCTTCTTTGGAGATATGTCTATTTAGGTCTTCTGTCCATTTTTGGATTGAGTTGTTTGTTTTCTTGTTATTGAGCTGCATGAGCTGCTTTTAAATTTTGGAGATTAACCCTTTGTCAGTTGCTTCATTTGCGAATATTTTCTCCCATTCTGAGGGTTGTCTTTTTGTCTTGCTTATGGTTTCCTTTGCTGTGCAAAAGCTTTGAAGTTTCATTAGGTCCCATTTGTTTATTTTTGTTTTTATTTCCATTTCTCGAGGAGGTGGGTCAAAAAGGATCTTGCTGTGATTTATGTCATAGAGTGTTCTGCCTATGTTTTCCTCTAAGAGTTTGATAGTTTCTGGCCTTACATTTAGGTCTTTAATCCATTTTGAGCTTATTTTTGTGTATGGTGCTGGGAGTGATATAATCTCATACTTTTACATGTACCTGTCCAGTTTTCCCAGCACCACTTATTGAAGAGGCTGTCCTTTCTCCACTGTACATTCCTGTCTCCTTTATCAAAGATAAGGTGACCACATGTGCGTGGGTTTATCTCTGGGCTTTCTATCCTGTTCCATTGATCTATCTTTCTGTTTTTGTGCCAGTACCATACTGTCTTGATTACTGTAGCTTTGTAGTATAGTCTGAAGTCAGGGAGCTGGATTCCTCCAGCTCCATTTTTCGTTCTCAAGGTTTCTTTGGCTATTCAGGGTCTTTTGTGTTTCCATACAAATTGTAAAAATTTTTGTACTAGTTCTGTGAAAAATGCCAGTGGTAGTTTGATAGGGATTGCACTGAATCTGTAGATTGCTTTGGGTAGTAGAGTCATTTTCACAATGTTGATTCTTCCAATCCAAGAACATGGTATATCTCTCCATTTGTTTAATATCATCTTTAATTTCTTTCATCAGTGTCTTATAGTTTTCTGCATATAGGTCTTTTGTCTCCTTAGGTAGGTCTATTCCTAGATATTTTATTCTTTTTGTTGCATTGGTAAATGGGAGTGTTTTCTTGATTTCACTTTTAGATTTTTCATCATTAGTGTATAGGAATGCCAGAGATTTCTGTGCATTAATTTTGTATCCTGCTACTTTACCAAATTCATTGATTAGCTCTAGTAGTTTTCTGGTAGCATCTTTAGGATTCTCTATGTATAGTATCATGTCATCTGCAAACAGTGACAGCTTTACTTTTTCTTTTCTGATTTGGATTGTTTTATTTCCTTTTCTTCTCTGATTGCTGTGGCTAAAACTTCCAAAGCTACGTTGAATAAGAGTGGTGAGAGTGGGCAACGTTGTCTTGTTCCTGATCTTAGTGGAAATGCTTTCAGTTTTTCACCATTGAGGACGATGTTGGCTGTGGGTTTGTCATATATAGCCTTTATTATGTTGAGGAAAGTTCCCTCTATGCTTACTTTCTGCAGGGTTTTTACCATAAATGGGTGTTGAATTTTGTCGAAAGGTTTCTCTGCGTCTATTGAGATGATCATATGTTTTTTCTCCTTCAATTTGTTAATATGGTGTATCACGTTGATTGATTTGCGTGTATTGAAGAATCCTTGCATTCCTGGAATAAACTCCACTTGATCATGGTGTATGATCCGTTTAATGTACTTTTGGGTTCTGTTTGCTAGTATTTTGTTGAGGATTTTTGCATCTATGTTCATCAGTGATAATGGCATGCAGTTTTCTTTCTTTGTGACATCCTTGTCTGGTTTTGGTATCAGGGTGATGGTGGCCTCGTAGAATGAGTTTTGGAGTGTTCCTCCCTCTGCTATATTTTGGAAGGGTTTGAGAAGGATACATGTTAGCTCTTCTCTAAATGTTTCATAGAATTCTCCTGTTAAGCCATCTGGTCCTGGGCTTTTGTTTGTTGGACGATTTTTAATCACAGTTTCAATTTCAGTACTTGTGAGTGGTCTGTTCATATTTTCTATTTCTTCCTGATTCAGTCTTGGCAGGTTGTGCATTTCTAAGAATTTGTCCATTTCTTCCAGGTTGTCCATTTTTTTTTTTTTTTTGCGGTACGCGGGCCTCTCACTGCCGCGGCCTCTCCCGTCGCGGAGCACAGGCTCCGGACGTGCAGGCCCAGCGGCCATGGCCCACGGGCCCAGCCGCTCCGTGGCACGCGGGATCCTCCCGGACCGGGGCACGAACCCGCGTCCCCTGCATCGGCAGGCGGACTCCCAACCACTGCGCCACCAGGGAAGCCCAGGTTGTCCATTTTATTGGCATAGAGTTGCTTGTAGTAATCTCTCATGATCTTTTGTATTTCTGCAGTGTCAGTTGTTACTTCTTTTTCATTTCTAATTCTATTGATTTGAGTCTTCTCCTTTTTTTTCTTGATGAATCTGGCTAATGGTTTATCAATTTTGTTTATCTTCTCAAAGAACCAGCTTTTAGTTTTATTGATCTTTGCTATTGTTTCCTTCCTTTCTTTTTCATTTATTTCTGATCTGATTTTTATGATTTCTTTCCTTCTGCTAACTTTGGGGCCTTTTTGTTCTTCTTTCTCTAATTGCTTTAGATGCAAGGTTAGGTTGTTTATTCGAGATGTTTCTTAAGGTAGGATTGTATTGCTATAAACTTCCCTCTTAGAACTGCCTTTGCTGCATCCCATAGATTTTGGGTCATCGTGTCTCCATTGTCATTTGTTTCTAGGTATTTTTTGATTTCCTCTTTGATTTCTTCAGTGATCACTTCGTTATTAAGTAGTGTATTGTTTATCTTCCATGTGTTTGTATTTTTTACAGATCTTTTCCTGTAATTGATATCTAGTCTCATAGCGTTGTGGTCAGAAAGGATACTTGATAAAATTTCAATTTTCTTAAATTCACCAAGGCTTGACTTGTGACCCAAGATATGATCTATCCTGGAGAATGTTCCATGAGCACTTGAGAAAAATGTGTATTCTGTTGTTTTTGGGTGGAATGTCCTATAAATATCAGTTAAGTCCATCTTGTTTAATGTATCATTTAAAGCTTGTGTTTCCTTATTTATTTTCATTTTGGATGATCTGTGCATTGGTGAAAGTGGGGTGTTAAAGTCCCCTACTATGAATTTGTTACTGTCGATTTCCCCTTTTATGGCTGTTAGTATTTGCCTTATGTATTGAGGTGCTCCTATGTTGAGTGCATAAATATTTACAATTGTCATATCATCTTGGATCGATCCCTTGATCATTAGGTAGTGTCCTTCTTTGTCTCTTGTAATAGTCTTTATTTTAAAGTCTATTCTGTCTGATATGAGAATTGCTACTCCAGCTTTCTTTTGCTTTCCATTTGCATGAAGTATCTTTTTCCATCCCCTTACTTTCAGTCTGTATGTGTCTCTGGGTCTGAAGTGGGTCTCTTGTAGACAGCAAATATATGGGTCTTGTTTTTGTATCCATTCAGCCAATCTGTGTCTTTTAGTGGAAGGATTTAGTCCATTTACATTTAAGGTAATTATTGATATGTATGTTCCTATTGCCATTTTCTTAATTATTTTGGGTATGTTATTGTAGGTCTTTTTCTTCTCTTGTGTTTCCTGCCTAGAGAAGTTCCTTTAGCAGTTGTTGTTAAGCTGGTTTGGTGGTGCTGAACTCTCTCAGCTTTTGCTTGTCTGTAAAGGTTTTAATTTCTCCATCAAATCTGAATGAGATACTTGCTGGGTAGAGTAATCTTGGTTGCAGGTTTTTCTCCTTCATCACTTTAAATATGTCCTGCCAGTCCCTTCTGGCTTGCAGAGTTTCTGCTGAAAGATCAGCTGTTAACCTTATGGGGATTCCCTTGTGTGTTATTTGTTGTTTTTCCCTTGCTGCTTTTCTTTGTATTTAATTTTTGACAGTTTGATTGGTATTTGTCTTGGCGTATTTCTCCTTGGATTTATCCTGTATGGGACTCTGTGCTTCCTAGACTTGATTAACTATTTCCTTTTCCATATGAGGGAAGTTTTCAACTATAATCTCTTCAAATATTTTCTCAGTCCCTTTCTTTTTCTCTTCTTCTTTGCGAACCCCTATAATTCGAATGTTGGTTTGTTTAATGTTGTCCCAGAGGTCTCTGAGACTGTCCTCAGTTCTTTTCATTGTTTTTTTTTTATTCTGCTCTGCAGTAGTTATTTCCACTATTTTATCTTCCAAGTCACTTATCCGTTCTTCTGCCTCAGTTATTCTGCTATTGATCCCATCTAGAGTATTTTTGATTTCATTTATTGTGTTGTTCATCATTGTTTGTTTCATCTTTAGCTCTTCTAGGTCCTTGTTAAATGTTTCTTGCATTTTGTCTATTCTATTTCCAAGATTTTGGATCATCTTTGCTATCATTTTTCTGAATTGTTTTTCAGGTAGACTGCCTATTTCCTCTTCATTTTTTAGGTCTGGTGGGTTTTTATCTTGCTCCTTCATCTGCTATGTGTTTTTCTCTCTTCTCATTTTGCTTATCTTACTGTGTTTGGAGTGTCCTTTTTGCAGGCTGCAGGCTCGTAGTTCCCGTTGTTTTTGGTGTCTGTCCCCAGTGGCTATGGTTGGTTCAGTGGGTTGTGTAGGCTTCCTGGTGGAGGGGACTAGTGCCTGTGTTCAGGTGGATGAGGCTGGATCTTGTCTTTCTGGTGGGCAGTTCCACATCTGGTGGTGTGTTGTGGGGTGTCTGTGGACTTATTATATTTTAGGCAGCCTCTCTGCTAATGGGTGGGTTTGTGTTCCTGTCTCGCTAGTTGTTTGACATAGGATGTCCAGCACTGTAACTTGCTTGTCATTGAGTGAAGCTGGGTGCTGGTTGAGATGGAGATCTCTGGGAGATTTTCGCCATTTGATATTATGTGGAGCTGGGAGGTCTCTTGTGTCCTGTGTCCTGAAGTTGGCTCTCCCACCTCAGATGCACAGCACTGACTCCTGGCTGCAGCACCAAGAGCCTTTCATCCACACGACTTTTGGGAAGTCTGACGTCTTCTGCCGGCCTTCAGTAGGTGTTCTGTGGGAGTTGTTCCACGTGTAGGTGTATTTCTGGTGTATCTGTGGGGAAGAAGGTGATCTCCACATCTTACTCTTCCACCCTCCCACTTTTAAATATGAACAGACATAGAAGGATTGCCAGACGTTTGAGGAAACCCTTTAATATGAAAGAACCTAAAACAAAAATATTAATTGGAGGAAACAGAAGATACAGGGAGAAGAAAACTGGAGAAAAAACAACTACCTTCTATTAATATTCTCAATGATAGAGGAGAATATTTTACATCTGTGAAGCAAGCTACAGTAGCCACGTAAAAAAGAACATACAGGGAACAAAAAAGGGCTCTTAGAAATTCAAAGTATTATAGAAGCTATTTTTTTAAACTGTAAAGAAATTTTGGAAAATAAGGTTTAAATTTCTGCAAAATATAAAGGAAAAAGATAAGGGGATGGAAAATAGGCAACAATGGAGAACAACAACAACAGAAACAAACAACATTCCAAAGAAAGAGTAGCAAAAACAGAGAGGAGGAAGGAGGAAGTTATCAAAGAAGTAATTTATGAAAATCTCCCAGAATTGAAGGGCATGAGTTGCCAGACCAAAAGGTCCACTGAGTGCCTAACACAAGGGATGAAAGCACCAAGTCCAACCACTGTGAACTTTCAGAGTACATGGGACAAAGAGAAGATCCTAAAAGCCTTCAGATAGAAAACTCAAGTTTGAAACAAAGAATACAAATAAAATGGTATCAAACTTCTCTATAGGACTGCGGGAAGCTAAAAGACAATGGAGCAATGTCTTAAAATTCTGAAGGAATATTATTTCCACTGTAGAATTTTACACCTAACCACGCAAACATAATTTAGCATGAGTGCATAATAAAGACCTTTTCAGGCATGCTGTATCTCAAAAAACTTAACTGCCACGCACCCCTTCTTAAGAGGGTAATGGTAAATATGACTTACCAAAATGAGAAGGTATGAAGAGAAGTGAAAACTTGGGACCCAGGAAAATGTGATTCGACATAAGTGATAGACAAAAGAAATCCTAAAGATGAAGGTGAAAGCAAAATCCAAGATGATAGCTATGTGGGAAGCGTGGAGCAACCAGCCCATCCTTGGAGCAAGTCAGAGGGCTCAGGCAAAATTTCTTCAGGATGAAACCAATGGCTGTATTTCTCCTCCTCCCCATTTGCCTCCTTTGCTTCCTTCCTCCTCTTCTTCCTTCTTCTTCTTGTATTATACTTTGGTTCCTTTAAAATTACTTTTGCTGTGAAATATTTTCCCTTTATTTCCGAAGTACTCCTTGATCACTGTAAGAGATCAAACAAAATACTAATGATAGCTAACCTTAATCAAGTAGTTGTTAAGTGTGAAGCACTCTGAAGTGTATTAATATTATCTGAAGATTGAGATAATCTTCATCCCAACCCTGTGAGGTTGGAAGCCTTATGATCTCCACTCACAGTTGAGGGAACAAGGCACACAGAGGTTAAGAACTTGCCCAGTGACACACATAAAAAGTGGTAGGGTTGGGATTTGAACCTAGTCTGACTACTAAGCCTATGATCTTGACTACTGTGCTACGTTTTAAAGGAAATGCTAAATTCTCTCCCTATTGCCTCAAATCCATGAGGTAGTTTTTCTTAAAAGTTTGGCATGTATCTTGCCATATTTCTTTCATGTTTATATGAATATATGAACATATATATGGAGTTCTTTTCTTTTTAAAAAAGATTGAACCATATTGCATGTTTTCATTTTATTTCAATTAAAATTCACTGAATGAACATTTTGTGCTTGTCACTGTGCTAGGTATAGGGATGAAATAAGAGTTATATAGTTCCTGCTTGTAAGGAGCTCCTAGATTAATCAATTGAATATTCTGGTTTGTGGAGAGTTACTATCATAAAACATGATTTTTTTCAAAGAATTAGAGCACAATAAATATATTCAATGTTAAATTATACGAAATCTAAGCTTTCCTTTGATTCAGACACCACTTTGCTCTCTCGAAATACCTTTGCCTTTGTAATATGAACATCAGATATCTTTGAATAATAAAGCAAAAACTTCTGTTATGTGAATTTTCAGGTATTTGGATTCTAGGGAAGTAAGCCTACACTAAGCATTTAATCAATCTCTCTGCCAACCCTCTTCTCTTAAATGCCATCCTCCCATGGCCTGATGTTGTGCCAATTTAATAACATTTTCTTGGCCCCAGGCCAGATCTCATGTAAGTTAAAAAACCCCACAAAAACCCAGGTAATGGTGTCTAGGTTGTTGATGTGTCTAATCCTTGAACTAGTGGGAAACTTTATGGTCTATTTAGCAAAGATTTTTGCTTCATCACTTCACCCTTGAGAGGACAAAATGGTAATAACTAAAGAATAAAACCTGTTTAGTCAAAGACAAATTGTTGACTCTGGATGATGCTTGTTTGCTGAGTGCAGCAAGGAACAGATTTTTTCCTTGGAACAGATTTGTCTCGAGAACTGCTAAGTTTTTTCTTGTGTGCATTGGTGAATCTCGGTTAGCCACGGAGCTTGAGTTATAGCTGTTTTTACTGGAATTTGGAGATTGTCTCTTTGGCATGACTTGTCTTGGAGGTAATCAGCCACTTTGAATCTGGGTACACTTCCTCATTTGTAATCTTTATCTTGCATAGCTTTCCTATAGCCTTGTATTTTGTCTGATAACAGGAGAAAAAGTATTGATGTTAAACTGTATAAGAGAGTAAGATAATAGATCAGTCTCCAGTTCTTTATCTGTAGAATGCAGTATTCCATTGTAGGTGGTAGTAGTCTGTTTAAGGTCAGGGAATATATCAAATCCCCCAAAGACCTGAAATATGACCTCTCCAGCGTGACTGATGTTCCAGCATCTGGGAGCATGTTTGCTGGCTGTAATCCAGTTCCAGAGGCTACCGCAGAACAGCTGTGATTGCAATCCACAAATGATTTGTGAAGAGAAGTATTTGAGCATGCTGGGATCACAACAATTTGTGCTGCTGCTTTTTTTTTTCTTTCTTTTTTTTCTGATCAGCTTTACTGAAGAACAGTTTACAAACAATAAAATCCATAAACTTTGTACATTTCAACAAGTTTAGACAGATTTATACACCTGTGTAACTACCGCCTCAGTAAGTGTGCAGAATATTTCTGCCTTCCCAAAGAGTTGTCTTGTGCCCCATCCCCGTCATTCTTCTCTCCATTCCCCACACCCTTAGCCTCAGGCAACTGCTGATCTGCTTTTTTTTTTTGCGGTACGCGGGCCTCTCACTGTTGCGCCCTCTCCCGTTGCGAAGCACAGGCTCTGGACGCGCGAGCTCAGCGGCCATGGCTCACGGGCCCAGCCTCTCCGCGGCATGCGGGATCTTCCCGGACCGGGGCACGAACCCACGTCCCCTGCATCGGCAGGCGGACTCTCAACCACTGCGCCACCAGGGAATTCCCCAGTACATGTTCTTTTGTGTCCACCTTCTATAACTCAGTGTAACGATTTTGAGATCCATCCATGTTGTTTGCGTGCAGTTTATTCCTTCTTGATGTTATGTGACATTCCATTGTATGAATATACCACAATTTGTTTATCCCTTCACCTGTTGATCAATTGTTTTGGGTTGTTTCCAGTTGTTGGCTATTATGCGCAGAGTTGCTGTGAACATTTGTGTACAAGCTTTGAGTGGACCCAATTTTCATTTCTCGTGGGTAGATGCATAAAAGTAAAATTGCTGAGTCATATGTTAAATGTATATTTAACTTTTTAAGAAACTGCCAACTTGTTTTCCAAAGTGGTTGCACCATTTCACATTCCCCAAAACAATAGATGACAGCTACAGCTGTTCCACATTCTTGCCAACATCCGGTATTTTCAGCCATTTAAATTTTGACTGTTCTAGTGAGTATGTAGTGGTATCTCCTTGTAATTTTAATTTGGATGTCCATTTGCTTATTTTACATCCATCTATCCTCATTGTTGAAGTATCTGTTATCTTTTGCCCATTTAAAATCTCTATTTGCCCATTAAATTTTTAAAAATTTTCTCTAAGAAAATGTTCTTTTTCTTGAGTTCTAAGTGTTCTTTATGTATTCTGGAGAAAAGTCTTTTTATCAGATATATGTTTTGCAAATATCTTCTCCCAGTCTAGAGTTGCCTTTCCATTTTCTTAAGAGTATCTTTTGAAAAGCAACAGTTTTTAACCTCTGATGAAGTCTAATCTTTCAAATTTGTTTATGGTTTTTGCTTTTTGTATTCTGAGAAATCTTTGCCTAACTGTTCTGTTACTTTAAAAAAAAAAAGCTTTTCTTTTGCTCAGCAAATGAAGATACTATGACTATGTATTCAGACAGACCAAGGCAATTAACTTAACAATTATGAGAGCTAATGAGAAGTTTAAATAAGGTGACCAGAATGAGATTCAGATCGCAACTTTCTTGTATCAGTCAGGGAGCTGGCAGGATGGCCCACGTATTCAAAAGGGGTGACTGGAGGGACTATTTATAGAGGTCTGAGTAGGGTTAAGCACTCAGGATCTAACAACAGCAGGAAGCCAATACTAGCCCTTGGCCAAAGGGGCAAAGCTGTGGTTTTGGTAGAGGAATACAGCTGCTGTCAGCCCATGGCCCAGCAGGGAGTGAGTCAAATGGGTAGATACTTCAAATTCTCTCCTCGCATCCTTTGAATCCTCTGCCAGTGCCTCCCATTGGCCAAACTCAACTGGAAGATGGTAAGGAAGAGCAGCTGACAGAGTCAATAAAAATCAGCCTCTCAGAGCTGACTACTGGTTCGTTGGCACAAAGAACCTAAATTGACTAGAGGGCAATCCCAGCTTCCAATTTAATGGAACATTGACTGTGTTTACTGGTGGAACCATTTCTCCCTTGGACAGGATGCCTTACAGAACATTAAGCTCAAGATTGCAGCATCAACATAAGGAACCAGGACTCCTTACGTGGGTTATTAAGTCTAGTAGTGAGAAGTGCCAATCCCAGTTCTATCCCTTGCTTTCCAGACATGAGCACTCTGGCTATGAGATAGCACTATATATTTACCTCGGGTTTGTTACATATACTGTGTCTTGTAGGAAGGCACCGTACCTGCAGAATTAGACTCTAGGCTTGGCTTTCAGAAATCTCAACCCTGAGTCCATGGAGATATGGTTTCTTTCAGAGTGGTCATAGGAGATTTCTTTCTTTTTTTTTTTTTTTAACATCTTTATTGGGGTATAATTGCTTTACAATGGCGTGTTAGTTTCTGCTTTATAACAAAGTGAATCAGTTATACATATACATATGTTCCCATATCTCTTCCCTCTTGCATCTCCCTCCCTCCCACCCTCCCTATCCCACCCCTCTAGGTGGTCACAAACCACTGAGCTGATCTCCCTGAGCTATGCGGCAGCTTCCCACTAGCTACCTATTTTACGTTTGGTAGTGTATATATGTCCATGCCACTCTCTCGCTTTGTCACAGCTTACCCTTCCCCCTCCCCATATCCTCAAGTCCATTCTCTAGTAGGTCTGTGTTTTTATTCCCGTCTTACCCCTAGGTTCTTCATGACCTTTTTTTTTTTCTCTTAGATTCCATATATATGTGTTAGCATACGGTATTTGTTTTTCTCTTTCTGACTTACTTCACTCTGTATGACAGACTCTAGGTCTATCCACCTCATTACAAAGAGCTCAATTTCGTTTCTTTTTATGGCTGAGTAATATTCCATTGTATATATGTGCCACATCTTCTTTATCCATTCATCCGATGATGGACACTTAGGTTGTTTCCATCTCCAGGCTATTATTGTAAATAGAGCTGCAATGAAGATTTTGGTACATGACTCTTTTTGAATTATGGTTTTCTCAGGGTATATGCCCAGTAGTGGGATTGCTGGGTCATATGGTAGTCATAGGAGATTTCTGATAACTTCTTCAGACCTTTAGCTGGAAATGCAAAGCCCTAAGCACATCTGTTTTTTCCTTTAAGCTCTCCAGCTCACTTAGAAGCAAACAAACAACCCCACAGTTTGTACCATATTTCCACTAAAATATGGGACTGCTTGGTCATCCAGAGCCTTTGACTTCTGTAGGGTCTTGACTCTAGGTGACTACAGACAGTACCTGAGGGAACTTTTTGGTCACCGTATGCCATGTGTAACTTTTGCCAGTGGAAACATGGCCATTAATGCCTTTAAATCTAGCCAGTCAGAGAACCAGTTGCAGATTCCCATCCTCACCCTTCTGCTTTCCTGGAAACCTTTCTTGTGTCAATAACTTCTGAAGTCAAGGTTCAGGGAGGAGAATAGAGTCCCTGTGAGAATGGCAGGACAGGGATTTATTACAGGGATTTGACCTTACGTAATTGTGGAGGGAGATGCAGAAGTGAAGGTCTGGAGGTGGGAGCGTCTCCCAAGACAATAGCTTTCCAGTTTTCACAGAAAGTTATATCCATCATCCCCAAACAGTCTTGCATTCCAAATCCAGCCACTAGAAGAGATGGTATTTTGTTGCTCTTCAGTTTGTTTCCACAGCAAAATTAAAGACTCTATGATTAGACAAAAAGACATTGTTTTCTTTTCCCACTTCAACCTACTACATGTTATTGAATCCACTTGTTCATTCAACAAATATTTCTGACTCACCTGCTGTTCCAGGAGCTGGAGATACATATGTGAAGACAATAGGCAGAAAATGCATGCCTTGTGGAGCTTGCATTCTAATAAGGGAAGACTACAAACTAAACAATTCAGTTGTTCTAGGAGGTTGGAAGATGAAGGGAAGGGGCTATTGAAAGGGAGACTGACAAGCCTGGGATCCGAATCCCCCCACACTGGATGTCTCTGCATCTGGCCTTGGTCTCCCACAGTCTTGCCCAGCCTTGCCTGACATACCTTATCTTTCCCTGCTCCCCAACATGAGCCCCACCTTCCTATGACATGAGTCCTTTCTCTCTGTTCTGGCGATAAGCCTTGTGTTTCCTGAAAATTGAGCATCTGTGCCCTCACAGCAGTTGCAGTGGGAGCCACTCCCAGTGTCTCCCCAGGCCTCCCCCTTTGATTCTGGGCTGTGACACACTCTCAAGCTAAGTTTTCAGCCTCATGTATTCCTGGCACATCTCCTCCTTCTGCCGCCTCTCTCACACGCATACAGCATCGGGGCAGAGTCACTGCTTCTGATCCTGATTTGCAAATTTACATTTTCCATGGGGCAAATCTTGAGCGGAGTCAGCAAAGTGAAACCATATCTCACTTGACAAAAAAGCGTTTTGGGTTGCTGGGGCAGAGAGAACGTGCGCAGTTGGGGGATCTAGATAAGAACGGCTGCAGAAAATAGACTGAGGTCAGGCAGGGTGCTGGTCTGCAAGTCGACGTCACATATTTTCCTTGGAGAAATGAACAGGTCTTATCTCCCACCCCCAACAGGATTGGGATATTATTCCGCCTCGGAAAGAAAGGGCGATTGTCAGGGTGCACATCAAACACTCTTTCCTGGAGGTATTGATGTTTCTCAGTGCCAGGGACCAGGGCAAGCTCAGTCATGGTTTCAGAACGCAAGTATGGGAAGCACACTTCCTCACACCCAGGGGCCCAAGGGTGTGGTAGGTATTCTGTGTGTGCTTGCAAGGTCTAGAGGCAGCGTGTGCTCTGAAGCCTTGGAAATTGTTTCCCCACAGCCTAGAGTCATGCTTCAGATTTTGTCTACCCCTGTTACTCAGGGTGATTAGGGGCCAACACTGCCTCATGAGCTCACCAGTGTGGGCTGGGCTATGGAGCTGACTCAGGCCTCATTGACTGTCCCCCTCTCCCAGCGCAGTCAGTCCTCAGGTTTCCAGGCAAGGTGGTCAGGCTCAAGCTTGCTTCTGAGTACTCTATAGTTGGATTTTCACAGTGGAGGCAAATTTCAGCTGCAAAGTTAACTCTCAGAAAATTCTCCTGGGAGTCTAAGGAAACAGCTGTAAAGCACTTTTCATGGGAGCACTTCACAGGTGAGAAATAGGCTTAAAGAGGTCACACAGGAGATGTATGGAGGAGTCAGGACTTAGACCCAGATATCCTGACCCCAAAGCCTGTATTTTCATACTACATTTTGCCTACGGGACTGCAAAATATTTGTCAACCGTTCTTTTCTGAGAGTACTATTTTGCCTGGGAGTTTGTTTATATCAATAATTCTGATGTGATGGAAATCTTTCAGTGGAATGGCAGGAGGCAGCATATTTTATTGGAAAGAGCAGTAGATTAAAACTCAGGAGCCTTGAATTCAAGTCCCACCTTGGCCACTAGAGGGCTGTGTGACCCTGAGCCAGCTTCTTACCCTCTCTGGCCTTAGATTCTATTAAATAAGGGGCTCGACCTTGATATTTGTGTTATTTTACAGCTTTTGAATTCTCAAGGAAATCTCATTCTATTAGGGAAAACCATGCAGGTGCCACGGAAGACAGACCTTCTAAAAAACAAGCTCCAGTTCTGACTGCCCCATCAGGGCTTGACTTGTAAAGTCAAAGATTTGGTCTAGGGCTTCCCTGGTGGCGCAGTGGTTGGGAGTCCGCCTGCCGATGCGGGGGACGCGGGTTCGTGCCCCGGTCCGGGAGGATCCCGCGTGCCGCGGAGCGGCTGGGCCCGTGAGCCATGGCCGCTGGGCCTGTGCGTCCGGAGCCTGTGCTCCGCGGTGGGAGAGGCCACAGCAGTGAGAGGCCCACATACCGAAAAAAAAAAAAAAAAAAAAAGATTTGGTCTAAGAGTCCTTGTGGTGTCTGGATGACCATAATGTTGTGTTTTTGTTTCAGTTATCTAGTGCTATGTAACCTAAGAGTAATGGCTTAAAATAACAAGGATTTAGTGTTTCCCACAACCCCATGAGTTGGTTGGGCCCAATTGCGCAGTTCTTCTGCTCGCTCCGGGGTCATTCATGTGGCCGTATTCAGCTGGGCACTTAGTTGGGGATAGAGTGTCCAAGATGGCCTCATTTGCATACTGGGGCCTAGGTTCTGGCTATTGGCTGGAGCTCAACTCAACTTATCTCTCCAGCATGGTAGCTCTGACTTGTTTTCAAGGCAGTTCAAGGCTTTGAAGAAGGTGAAAATACAAGTTGCAAGACCTTAGCTTGGAAGTCATATGGCATCACTTCTGCCATATTCTTTTGGTCAACACAAGTCAGGCCCATTCCAGATTCAAGGGGAAGGGAACCTGACTTCTCCACCTCTTGATGGGAGTAGTGGCAAAGCCCCTTTGCAGAAGAGTACACAGCATGCCATCCTTGGAAATAATCTGTAAAAGGAGAAGGAGACCAACTATGGAAGAACTGGTGATCTAGGAAAATAGCATCAGACCAGAAGACTCAGGATCCCTGAGTGTGTTCTATCGATCTGGGATCTCCTTAGAGTACACGTCAATTCCTAACAAAACCATGGGCCTGTAGGGGTGCATTGGTAGAATGGATTAATTGTTACCAGTTGTCTGTTTTAAACTGTCACCATCCTTATTCTCACTTTATTTCCTCATCTTCCCTGTACCTTTTCCCTATCTCTTACCCTCTACCCTGCTCTTATTTGGTCTCCAAATGCTTGTACTTAAGCTACTTGACTTTTCAGGGTAGGGGGGAAGGTATTTAGTGGAGAGTCCTCTTCATTTGCAAGTTAAATACATGTGCATGTACAGACTCAAGGCTGTTCCTTTTATGGATTATTAGAGAGCGTGCCATCTGGGGACCACACTCCGATTGTCACAGGGTGTTTTTGTTTTTGTTTTTGATTTGTGTTCTTTGCATAGGTTTGCATTCCCCAATTGTGCCATGTGCCCCAACAAAGTCTACTGTTTTACACCAAGGTTGCCCCTTTTTCACTTGTTTCTATTACCTGCCAGGCCCCTGAGGCATCCTTGATCTAGTCCAACACCCCTGATTTACAAGCAAGGGAAACAAGGCCCAAGAATTGAGGTGATTGACTTCTCTAACCAAAGCAAAACAAAAAAAATCCAACCTCTGCTTTCTAATTTATTATCTTTTTTCATTTTTTTCAACAATCCCATGGTAGCGGGGGTAATCAATACTTTGGGTGTTAGAAAAAGACCTACAGCCTGGGCCACTGGTTTTCCTTCGAGTACACTTTCCAATACAGCATGTGCTGTTGGCCTGGAGTAAAAGGAAGGAAGAGTATTTGCTATTCTTCATGTTAGGCCAGCATGTTCCTGGGATTCTATGGGATCATCTAGACTCTCCCTCAGCTCAGTCCCTAAATACTTGCTTGAGTTGAAGAAGTGTATTGCCTCATGGTAGCTATTGAATGTGGGTCCCTGTGGCCTATTTTTATGTTACAAAGCCAAATCTTGGAACAAATGGAAGTTTGGGGGAATGAGAGAGTCAGAAGAGCCTGTGAGTTTATAGAATAGGTCAACTATTGAAAATATTGTTCACTTAGCAGACTATAAAATAGACCGAGAGAAATAAACTAGGAGATACTTATTTCTAAGCTTTCCTGGACTAGGGCTAAAGGCATTTCCTGAATATTCTGCTCTCAATGTGAACAGGGACATAGTGCCTGGCATCTAACCGATACTTAATAAAATTCTGCTGAGTGAGCAAACGCATGAATCAATGAGCGACCTATGCTGATTCATTCTCTTTTCTACTTAAACAGGATTGAATCGATTGCATTTTCTTCATTCTTTCTCTCCCTTTCTCCTTCCTGGTTTGAAAATTATGCACCCTTTCATATTTTTAGTGATTGCCCTTACTTTCTGCTTTCTACCAGATGCAAGGAAAATGTAAGTCTCCTTAAATTTAATTCCTGGTCCTGTGTTCCCCTCCAAAAAGGCAGCCACTGTTATAATCTTGTTATTTTTTCTTGAGATAGAGAGGTTGACTTTCTGTGATGTGAACAAAGCTGAAGTTCAGGGCCCCTCACTTGCATGTTCCAACATTTTAGTACATATTTTACAAGTGGAAGTTAATCATTATCTCCATCCTACTCCGATGAAGAGATGCAATTCACACATAAAGAACTGCATGATTTTTTCCAACTTATATGGACAGAAATCTGGAGACTATGTGTAGAAATGGATATTGAGAGTGTGGGATTAAGGTAGAAGGTTGGGAAGCCTTAAAAGTGGGGCTGAGGTTTCAGGGAGAGAGGGCGTGAGGGGAGCAGGGGAGGAAGGGGAAGGAGAAAGAGAGGTAGGAAAAGGGGGAGGGAGAAAATTCTACCCGTGGACAACCACTTTGGCCCATGCCCATGGGTTCCAGTCTTCTCTTGTTCTTGCTGTTACCGAACCCAGGTCTGGCTGCTCGCTGCTCAAAAGCCCATAAATAGCCCAGGTTGGGGGAAAGGAAAGTTTGCTTTATTATGGATGCCGGCAACCAGAGGGGTTGGGGTGGAGTCGGGGAGGAGGGCGGATGCCTGTCCAAAAGCCGACTCCCCACTGACAATCAGGGGGCAAGAGCTTTTATAGACAGAGGGAGGGGGCTACATGCAGAAACAATACAGTCAGCTCTGACACTCATCTTGAAATTGGTCATCGGTGGTATGACTAGTGTCATCTCGATTGTTTTAGGTACTGTTAATCTTCAGTTCCAGGGTCCGTTTGTTTCCATTTCTTTGAGTCCAATTCTTGAAATTGTGGCAGCTTATGTCATGGCTACAGCCTGGTCATCATGTAGTTAACTTCTTCCACCTAGCGTGGGTTTCAGTATCTATAAGACAGCTCACAGGATATGGCTCAGAATATTATCTATAGCCCTTAAGGAGGAACTAAAGGTCCTTGACTGTGCTTGATGATTAAACTATTATTATTTGGTCTCCTTTGACTGTTTTCCTCTGTTCCTGCATTTTCTCACTTCTCTGATTAAACTTACTCTTTGGCTAAATTTTTTCCACAGACCAAAGGCAGGCTCAGGGCATGGGGGTGGCAGGGGGGAAGAAACTTAGGGTCTTGCTCCATTTCATTCCCACCCTAACTGCCCTTCCTACGGATGTTGAACTTGCTTAGCCAGCCCCTACAATTATAGAAGCCAATTCCTTGTAATAAATCTCTTAATATATTATCTTCTACTGGTTCTACTTCTTTGGCTGAGCCCTGTTGTTCAACGTGTCTCCTGATTTCAAAGTGCACTCTTTTTTTTTTTTTCTTTTTGCGGTACGCGGGCCTCTTACTGTTGTGGCCTCTCCCATTGCGGAGCACAGGCTCTGGATGCGCAGGCTCAGTGGCCATGGCCCACGGGCCCAGCTGCTCCGCAGCATGTGGGATCCTCCCGGACCGGGGCACGAACCCGTGTCCCCTCCATCGGCAGGCGGACCCTCAACCACTGCGCCACCAGGGAAGCCCCAAAGTTCACTTTTTCAATTTGTCCTGTTCCCGCCTTCTGGTTCTGTTCTGTTCCTTGATTTACACTCTGAACATTTTGAAAATTTTGATTTGGGAGCCTTTCAAAAATGATTTCCTTACTTTGAGTTCTCAATTGTAAATTCTCCCATTTGCTGAGTTGATACCTCCTTATTCCTGTGGTGTATAACTTTTGAGTATGAACTTCACTTCAGCGATAGTTGTTCTCTAGGGAGGCCTGTGTGATCTGGGTCACAGAAGTATCCTCTTGTTGGATGGTCTCTATAGTAAAGTTTCACCAGGGGCCAAGTGGGTTTTCACCAGCTCCAGACCATTTTTCATGCTAATTTTTCATGAGGGAATCTTCTGATGGGAGGTTTGCTGGGAGGTTCTGCTCAAGAGACTGGACCAAGACCCAATACCAAGGAAAGAGTACCTGGAGACATACTGAACAGATGAGAGATGTCACCCATGGACTTGACATGGTTAGGAATTCTTCACTGGACCAGAAGTAAAAACTGGCTGAACTGTGTGTACATGCTTTACTGGCTGACAGGAAGATTATTTTGTTCTAAGTTAAACCACCCCTCCCTTTACAGTAAACAGCATAATGGCAAGATTACAGTAGAAAAAAAAAGTCGTGTGTCAGAGTAAAAACATCCATAGATGTAGAAGATTCCGATTTCATCCCTGCTTCTGACATCAAGTCATCTTGCTTCTTTCTAGCCCCACCATCAACTGCAGCAAGTTGGATTCATGGACATCAGCCATTCTTATGATTTGTTAAACCTGCTGCATGATATCCAGAGATATCATGGATAATTTGTGTTGAACTTGACACACAGCGGAAAGAATGCAACAGTTATGCTTCATCGGCCAAATTTAAGAGCGACTTTTTGGCCAGTCAACTATTATTTGATAATTGATCCTTCAGTTAACCGTGCCCCTGGGTTAAGAGATAGCTGATGATGAAATTAAATGGGAAGTTTTCATAAATCAAGGCATTCACCTCAAAGAAAAACATTCATTTCACAAACTGCAAGGCTTTTATAAATTACTACTGTGCAAGTGGGTACTTTAAAAATGATGTTCGGGCTTCCCTGGTGGCGCAGTGGCTGAGAGTCCGCCTGCCGATGCAGGGGACGCAGGTTCGTGCCCCGGTCCGGGAAGATCCCGCATGCCGCGGAGCGGCTGGGCCTGTGAGCCATGGCCGCTGAGCCTGCGCATCTGGAGCCTGTGCTCCGCAACGGGAGAGGCCACAACAGTGAGAGGCCCGCGTACCACAAAAAACAAACAAACAAACAAACAAAAACAAACAAAAATGATGTTCTGGGCTCTAGCCTGATTTTCAAATTTTCTGCATTTTAATTTTATAAGTGGTGTGCTGTTCTAGGGAAATGGTGCTCTATTTACATTCTGGACATGAAACTTTCCTGGTTTATCTGTAAAAGCAGAATCTTGTTCTACTTGCTCATCCAAATAAGAACAAAGACAATAGAAAACAAGTGGTTAGAGGGGAAACATCCAAAGATATTTGCTTACCAATTTGCCATTTTTTATAGGCACTGGCCTTGAAATTCAGCGGCATATGGGATACACTGATTTGGGAAGAGAGAACAAACGTTATTGTTTTTGTGAAAACTAATGCTCTTGCCCAGGATGAAATGGAAAGTTAAGTCTAGTGAAAAGAGCATTGGCCCAGGAGTCAGCCTGGGTTCAAGCCAGAGATCTACCACAAGCTAATATGCAATCTTGGGCAGGTTACTTCTCTCCTCTGGGTTTTGGTCTTCTTGAACATAAAGTGAGGGGGCTGACTTAGATAAGGTCTAAGAGCCTTTCTCTCTCTGCATTCTATAGTGCCTGATCAATGACGCCCCTCCCTCTCCCATCACTCAAAGCTGTGAGTCTGGGAATAGACAGCTAGTGTGTATGTGTGTGCACGCATGTGTTTCTCTTTTCCAGCCTCTTCTTTACAAGATGGCATAACCTCATTGTGGTAGGCAGCCCACGATGGTCCCTGGTGATCCTGGCCTCCTTCTTTTCATGCCTTTGTGCAGTCCCTCCAACCCTTGCCTTGAGTGTGGGCTGTACTTACGAATTCATTTCTAACAAATAGAAAACAGCGAAAGTGATGGGCTATCTTTTCTGAGATTAGGTTACAAAAAGGCTGTGGCTTCCATCTTGCTCACTTGTTCTGGGAAAAGCCCACTGTCATGTTGTGAGCTGCCCTAGGAGAGGATCAGGTCTGTGACAAGGAAATGATATCTCTGTCCAACAACCAGCAGGGACTGAGTCCTGCCAACAACTAGGCAAGTGAGCTTGTGGCAGTTCCCCTACAAGCCACACCTGAATTCCTAACACTCCAAGACTCCGACGTGATAAATGAGTGTTGTTTTAAGCCGTTAAATTTTGCAGTAATCTACCATGCATCATTAGTTAACTAATATACTCATCAAAGGTGATGCCTTCTATCTTGGAAGCTTCTCGCATTACCATTACTGAGATTTCATTCTCCTTCAAATTGGGTGTATTTGGAGGCTGGGGGTTCTGTTAGAAAGGGAAACATCACCCTTTTTTGTCCTAAACATTTTTTCTAACAACTTTTTTTTTTTTTTGAGGTGCGCGGGCCTCTCACTGTTGTGGCCTCTCCCATTGTGGAGCACAGGCTCCTGACGCGCAGCCTCAGAGGCCATGGCTCACGGGCCCAGCCGCTCCGCAGCATGTGGGATCTTCCCAGACCAGGGCACGAACCCGTTGTCCCCTGCATCGGCAGGCGGACTCTCAACCACTGCGCCACCAGGGAAGCCCCTTGTCCTAAACTTTTAATGCTAATAATAATAGCTTACTTTTGTTGAGTACTTCCTATGTGCTAAGCATTATGCGACGATGCTCATGGCAATTCTTTGAGGATTGGTACTATTGTTCTCATAGTATAGGTATGGAAATTGAGACTTGGAGAGGGTAATTAATACAAGAAGGTGAATAGTACACATGAAATTAAAGAGTAGGGGAAATAGAGTGGCAATGAAAAGGGAGTATCAGGTTCAGGTTGGGGCATCTCACATTAAAAAGGATTTTTATATCACTTAGCATACCACTATCCAGGCATACCCATGTTGTTGCAAACAACAGAATTTCTATGTTTTTGTGTTGTATTATTGTAAATATATAATAAAACATTTTCTTGATTCATTCATCCATTGACAGGTACTTAGGTTGTTTCTATACCTTGGCTCTTGTGAAAAACGCTGCATTGAGCATAGAGTTCAGACATCTCTTCGAGATAATGGTTTTATTTCCTTTGGGTAAATACTCAGAAGTGGGATTTCTGGATCATATGGTATTTCTATTTGTAAGTTTTTAAAGAGCTTCCATGCTGTTTTCCAAAGTGACAGTACCAATTTACATTCCCACCAACAGAGTACAAGGGTTTACTTTTCTCCACATCCCCTGCAGCATTTGCTATCTCTTGTCTTTTTGATAATAGCCATTCTAACAGGTGTAAGATGATATCTCACTGTAGTGTTGATATTCATTTCCCTGATGATTAGTGATGTTGAGCACCTTTTCATGTACCTGTTGGCCATTTGTATATCATCTTTCGAAAAATGTCTCTTCGGGTCCTTTGCCCATTTTTAAATTGGGCTATTTATTTATTTATTTTTTGCTGTTGAGTTGTATAAATTCCTTATATATTTTAAATAGGAACCTCTTATCAGATATTTGGTTTGCAAATATTTTCTTCTGTTCCCTAAGTTGTCTTTTAATTTTGTTAATGGTTTCTTTTGCTGAGCAGAAGCCTTTTAGTTTCATATAGTTTCACATGTTTGTTTTGCTCTTGCAGCCTTTGCTTTGGTGTCACATCCAAAAACTCACTGCCAAGACCAATGTCAAGGAGCTTGCCCCCTATATTTCCTTCTAAGAGGTTTATAGTTTCAGGCCTTATATCCATGTCTTTAATCCATTTTGGCTTGATTTTTTAGTATGGTGTAAGATAGGGCAGACAAAGAAAATACTGCATGATATCACTTATGTGTAGAATGTAAAAAAAAAAAAAGGGAAACTCATAGAAACAGAGTAGAAAAGTGGTTGCCTTGGGAGTGGGGGAAATAGGGAGAGGTTGATAAAAGTGTATAAACTTTTAGTTATAAGATGAATACGGTCTGAAGATCTAACGTATAACATGGTGACTGTAGCTGATAACACTGTATTGTATAATTGAAATTTGCTATGAGTGTAGAATTTAAATGTTCTCACCGAAAAAGTAAATATGTGAGGCGATAGATGTGTTAATTAACTAAAAAAAATATATTTTTATAAATTGAAGTGGGATGTCCTCAGGGATATGATTATTTAGCTTAAAGGAAAAATCCAGGAGGAGTATGACCTGCCTCTGTGTAAGAGAAATTTGACTTCCTTGTGTGGCAGTGGGAGACAGTTAGAATCATCAGGTGGTAGTTTCAGAAAGGCACATGTCAGCTCCTTACAGGGAGGAAATCCCACAATAACAAGAGTCTTGTTTCCCCTGTGTGCTCAGGTGAAGGCTGGATGGCCACTCACTTGGGACAGCATAGAGGAGATTTGGGCATTGGACAGGGCTGGAATGAAAGTTCCATGAAGAGTTTTCCAACTGAGATTTTGTGATTCTGGACATTGATCTGAATTACGATAAGGAGCCCAGACCTCTTTTCTATCATCCAAATGAATGATTCTTTCCTTTTGTCATCTTTTCATTCCTCTAGCCAGAACTCTTACTGAAGAGGCTAAATAAAATGTCATATCTGAAACAGAATTTTGTCTGTGGTCTGAGCTGTTCACAACTCCCTGGCTCTAGTACAAAACCAGGTTGGGTGTCTGTAAAGAGATCCAGAACACCTCTCTCCTCCATGCCAGCCTGGGCCACACCTCAGCCATACACTTTAGGAAAAATAGAACATTGATAAGACCATTGACATTTAAAAAAAATTGTTTTTTAGCCAGTATCCTTAATCTCTCTCCCTCACAGTGATACTAATTCTTGTCAATTCAATAAGAGATGCAATCCCAAGTACTGTAAAAATATATCAGTAAGTACTTGCTTATGGAGAGGGTGTGGAGAAAAGGGAACCCTCTTGCACTGCTGGTGGGAATGTAAATTGATACAGCCACTATGGAGAACAGTATGGAGGTTCCTTAAAAAACTAAAAATAGAGCTACCATATGACCCAGCAATCCCACTTCTGGGCATATACCCTGCAAAAACCATAATTCAAAAAGAGTCATGTACCACAATGTTCATTGCAGCTCTGTTTACAATAGCCAGGACATGGAAGCAACCTAAGTGTCCATCGACAGATGAATGGATAAAGAAGATATGGCACATATATACAATGGAATATTACTCAGCCATAAAAAGAAATGAGATTGAGTTATTTGTAGTGAGGTGGATGGACCTAGAGTCTGTCATACAGAGTGAAGTAAGTCAGAAAGAGAGAAATAAATACCGTATGCTAACACATATATATATGGAATCTAAAAAAAAAAAAGGTTCTGAAGAACCTAGGGGCAGGACAGGAATAAAGATGCAGACATAGAGAATGGACTTGAGGACACAGGGAGGGGGAAGGGTAAACTGGGACAAAGTGAGAGAGTGACATGGACATATATACACTACCAAATGTAAAAGAGATAGCTGGTAGGAAGCAGCCACATAGCATGGGGAGATCAGCTCGGTGCTTTGTGACAACATAGCGGGGTGGGATAGGGAGGGTGGGAGGGAGATGCAGGAGGGAGGGGATATGGGGATATATGTATGCATATAGCTGATTCACTTTGTTATAAACCAGAAACTAACACACCATTGTAAAGCAATTATACTCCAATAAAGATGTTAAAAAAATGCATTTGCTTAATAAATGGATAAATCTTTAAAAAAATTTTTAGTCAATTTATAGTATTGTATTAATTTCATGTGTACCACAGAGTGATTCAGATACATATATACACACACACACACATATATATACACACACATATACATATACTTTTCCATTATAGGTTATTACAAGTTATTGAATATTATTCCTTGTGTTACACAGTAAATCCTTGTTGCTTATCTATTTTATGTATAGTAGTGTGTATCTGTTAATCCCATACTCCTCATTTATTCCTCCCCACCTCCCTTTTCCCTTTGGTGACCATAAGTTTGCTTTCTATGTCTGTGAGTCTGTTTGTTTTGTAAATAGATTCATTTGTATTAGTTTTTAGATTCTACATGTAAGTGATACATTTCTCTGTCTGACTTACTTCACTTGGTATTATAATCTCTAGGTCCATCCATGTTACTACAAATGGAAATATTTCATTCTTTTTTATGGCTGAGTAGTATTCCATTGTATATATATATATATACCACATCTTCTTTATCCATTCATCTATTGATGGGCACTTCGGTTGCTTCCATGTCTTGGCTATTGTAAATAGTGTTGCTATGAACATTGAGGTGCATATATCTTTTTGAATTATAATTTTTGTCTTTTCCAGATTTATGCCCTGGAGTGGGATTCCTGGATCATGTGGTAGCTCTATTTTTAGTTGTTGTTGTTGTTTTTTTTTATGGAACATGCCATACTGTTTTCCATAGTGGCTGAACCAATTTACATTCCCACCAACAGTGTAGGAGGGTTTCCTTTTTTCCATACCCTCTCCAGCATGTATTATTTGTAGACTTTTTGATGATAGCCATTATGACCAGTGTGAGGTGATACCTCATTGTGTTTTTGATTTGTATTTCTCTAATAATTAGTGATGTTGAGCACATTTTCATGTGCCTGTTGGCCATCTGTATGTCTTTTTTGGAGAAATGTCTATTTAGGTCTTCTGCCCATTATTTGATTAGGTTGTTTCTTTCTTTGATATTGAGTTGTACCAGCTGTTTGTATATTTTTGAAATTAACCCCTTGTCGGTCACATCATTTGCAAATATTTTCTCCCATTCTGTGGGTTGTCTTTTTGTTTTGTTGATGGTTTCCTTTGCTATGCAAAAGCTTTTAGATTTGATTAGGTCTCATTTGTTTATTTTTGCTTTTATTTCTTTGGCCTTGGGAGACTGATCTAAGAAAATATTCCTATGATTTATGTTAGAGAATATTTTGACTATGTTCTCTTCTAGGGGTTTTATGCTGTCATGTGTTATATTTAGGTCTTTAAACCATTTTGTGTTTTTTTGTATATGGTGTCAGGGAATGTTCTAACTTCATTGATTTACATGAGGCTGTCCAACTTTCCCATACATCACTTGTTGAAGAGACTGTCTTCCTCCACTGTATATTCTTGCCTGCTTTGTTAAAGATTAATTATGCATAACTGTGTGGATTTATTTCTGGGCTTTCTATTCTGTTGCACTTATCTATATGTCTGTTTCTGTGCAAATACCATGCTGTTTTGATTACTGTAGCTTTGTAGTATTGTCTGAAGTCTGGGATAGTTAATGCCTCCAGCTCTTTTTTTCCCTCAGAATTGCTGGATCTTTTGTGGTTCTATTTGAATTTTAGGATTATTTGTTCTTGTTCTGTGAAAAATGTCATGGGTAATTTGATAGGGATTGCATTAAATCTGTAGATTACTTTGGGTAGTATGGCCATTTTAACAATATTAGTTCTTCCAATCCAAGAGCATGGACTATCTTTCCATTTCTTTGAACCATCTTCAATTCCTTTACCAGTGTTTTATAGTTTTCAGTGTATAGATCTTTCACCTCCTTGGTTAGGTTTATTCCTAGGTGTTTTTTGGGGTTTTTTTGACACAATTTTAAAAGGGATTTTTTTCAATGAGAAGATTCAACAAAGGTATCTTATCTTTTTTTATAATAAAACCTTAAAAACAACAAAAAATAAAAGGGATTTTTTTTACTTTCTCTTTCTGATATTTGTTAGTGTAAATAAATGCAACAGATTTCTGTATATTAATCTTGTGTCCTGCTACTTTGCCGAATTCATTTATTAGTTCTAATAGTTTTTGTGTAGAACCTTTAGGGTTTTCTATATAGAGTGTCATGTCATCTGCAAATAGTGACAGTTTTATCTCTTCCCTTCCAATTTGGATACCTTTTATTTGCTTCTCTTGTCTGATTGCTGTGGTGGCTAAGACTTCCAATACTATGCTGAATAGAAGTGATGAGAGTGGGCATCCTTGTCTTGTTTCAGAATTTATCCAGAAGGGTTTCAGCTTTGCACCATTGACTGTGGGTTTGTCATTAGATGGATAAATCTTTTTTTTTTTTTTTTGCGACACGTGGGCCTCTCACTGTTGTGGCCTCTCCCGCTGCAGAGCACAGGCTCTAGACGCACAGGCTCAGCGGCCATGGCTCACGGGCCCAGCCACTCCACGGCATGTGGGATCTTCCCAGACCGGGGCACGAACCCATGTCCTCTGCATCGGCAGGCGGACTCTGAACCACTGTGCCACCAGGGAAGCCCTGGATAAATCTTTATCTTGGCAGGACTGAGATTCCTTCCTTCCTTCCTCCCACTGAGTACCTATTGTGAGCTATTTCTGGGTATGCATAGATGAGCAGATCAGAGTCTCTGTTGTCAAAAGCTCACAAATGCTTTCTTAAAGTACCTAGCTCCATAACATTTTTTTTTTTTTTTTTTTTTTTTTTTTGCGGTACGCGGGTCTCACACTGCTGTGGCCTCTCCCGCTGCGGAGCACAGGCTCCGGACGCACAGGCTCAGCGGCCGTGGCTCACGGGCCCAGCCGCTCCGCGGCACGTGGGATCCTCCCGGACTGGGGCGCAAACCCGCGTCCCCTGCATCGGCAGGCGGACTCCCAACCACTGCGCCACCAGGGAAGCCCTCCATAACATTTTGATTATTTAATTATCAACAGATACCAGAAATGATATGACTATTTGACAAAACAGGTTATTGACTCTTGGCATGATATGATATATTCTGTAATTACACCATGAGCTGTCATTTTTATGGTTCAGAAATGTATTGTTTTCATTAGATAAATATTCCTGGTAATATGTGGTTCTCATTTGGGAGAGATGGACTGGCAGTTTTCTAAGAATCATAGTCCATTCAAATATACCAACTCCAAACCGTTGTTTTTTAACAGCAGTTTTTCTTGATGATTCAGAAGACACTTTGGAACCTGTAGGACCTCAGGATCAATATTATGAATGTGGACTTTTATATTACCATAGATGTAAAGAGAGAAGGTAAGGATGAAGAGCAGATACAGATGTGCCAGAGGGGCTCTCGGAAAACTGAAAGTTAAGTGATAAAATTAACACCATTATTAAAATTAGGTAATAGCTATATCTTAAATAGCTCTCTTTCATGGCCAGGAATAGGAAGAGCTTCAGAGTCCAGTTCAAAAATAATCGATGATGTTAACATTTCTAAGAGAAGAAACCTATCAACCAGAAGTAGGTGATAAACATGAAACAGAAAACACTGCAGTGTCCATTCAGCACTGATCAGTGTTTCAGGATCATGTGCAGGTGTTCTGAAGGAAAGGGGAAACTTTTATGTAAAAGGAGGGAATTGGACTGGTGTTAGCTGAAAGAAATAGAATTATTAAAAATAAAAGTATAGGTAAAGTTTAAAAATTACAGTTCAAAGCTGGATTCTATAGAAGGCTTTAAGAAAGAGGATGAGAACTGAAAGTATTTTAATGTGAAGATTAATTAATGCAAATAAAAGTACAACAGGATGGAAAATTTGGATGATTGTGGCAGATAAATCGTATAACCAATAAGATACAGAAGATGGAGAGCACCTATTTCTGCCTTTTGGGGACTTTAAGAGTCGGATAAGCCAAGGACACTGATGGAAGTAGAGCAGAGGTCTTGGCAAAGGCTGAATTTCAGTGCATCACTTTCAGTTACCTAAGTAACTTGAACCCCTAATTACATTATAACCCCTAATTACATATATAAGGGAAGTAATCAGGGAAAGATTAACTTCAGACCTGTTAGCTTTTCCCTTGAGGGAAAAGGAGTTTAGAAAAGATTTGTGTAGCAAAGAATAAGCTGTTAGATAGAATGTCTATTTGCTGGACTCTTGTGTGTACCATGTGTACATGTATTGACTGTTTTGGTCATAACCAGTATCTGTAAATCAAGTGTTGCAAATATGTCTACTTGTTAATATAATTAACTGAAGGAAACGTCATCCTGTAATTTGGTGGAACACATTCTTCTAGTGGACTGTGTAATTGGCTTGGAGTGGGAGCAATGGTACCAGTCAGTTCCTCACATTCCTCTCCTTACCCATCTGCTCTTGTCCAGCAGGGATGAACCCATCCTCCCAAGGGAGTGAGAGTTGAAATGGAAATGAAAAACAAAAGAGAAGAGTTTAATCATACATTTGACTGTCCTTGCTTTGATTTCAGGCTCACCAAGAAACCTTTTCACGAACGCACAAGCTACCCAGATAGATTTGCCTCTTAGGGAAAGGTTGTCCTAACCTTACTAATGTGAGGGTTTTGTTGAATATGACAGTTCAATTTATGATTATCAATGAATACATTTTCTGTTTGTAGTCCTGTGGTCATTAGTCTAGGGGTTCTTAAACTTGAGCATGCATTGGAATCACCGGCATCACCTGAGCATGTGCTTGGTTAATTTCAAGCAGGACTTATTAAAACTAGATTCCTGGGCCCCACCCCCCAGAGATTCTGCTTCACTGGGTTTGTAATAAGGCACAAGAATGTGCATTTCTACCAAGGTCTCAGGGGTGCTGCTGTGTTGTATAAGCATCACAATTTGAGAATGACTGGGCTGTCTTTAGGGCATGAAGAAGACTTAGTTTCTGAGTCCACAGTGCAGAGGACCAGACCTGAAACGTTGGTGACTTCTAGGTAAATGCCATCTTACGAAGTTTCTTGCTGCCATCTAACTATCCTGTCCCTGGAGATCGCCCTATCTTGGAAAGCATCTTTTAATTATTGACCAGAGTTATGACCTGTAGGTCAAATCTGCCCTGATCTTATGATTTATATCAGAAACTGTTGACTTTAATGAATTCCTGATTTTCACTTTGATTACTTGCTCTTTACAGATGTCGTAAGAGCGGGCGGCTCTATTATTGCCTTCTAAAGAATGCAATCCGGCTTCTTTTCTGCAAGTTGATTACAAAATCTAAAAGTCAAAGTGGTCTTTTCCAGAATAACTTCTTCCTTTCCACTCTGTTATCAGTATCTTCTGACTTTCTAGAATTCAGGGCAGTTTCTATGACTTCTACAGTTTCTGTCACTTCTAGTATCAAATGAAGATTCTTTGCTAGTTTCAACCCAGTTATTCTTCCAGTTCTTTACAAATTTTTCCAGTTAGTTGCAATTTCAAATTGTTGTCCTTGCCTCTGTTTCTTCCCTCTCTCTGCTCATTTCTGGCAGTTTGAACTTGCATGACATGAAAAACACTCAGTCTATTTTGTCCTGACTGACAGAAGCTGACCAAATAATTGTTTGTTTCCAAAGCTATTTTCTTCTTCTAAATTTCCCTCTTTATCCCTCTAACCAAGTTATTCTTAAGCTTCTAGAGAATTTCTGCCTAATAGAAGCAAAACGTGAGTCACAAACCCAAGACTTATATATAATTTTAAGATTTCTAGTAGGTGCATTAAAAAAGTGAAAAGAAACGAGTGAAATGAATTTTATAATATTTTTTATATAACCTAACACATCCAAAATATTCTCATTTCAATATGTAATGAGTATAGAGCTATTAATGAAATAGCCTACCTTCTCTTTTTCACCCCAAGTCTTTAAACTCCAGGATACGTGACACAGCACATCTCAATTTGGACTAGCCATATTTCAACAGCTACATGTGACTAGTGGCTAGTGTACTGAACAGTTGTGGATTTAGTGCCTCTAAATTCTCTGAATTGATTCCCCGAGAATAATGCAGCTAAGTTCACACTGTTTTGAAAATTCTGTCAGAGAGCCCAGGTTAGATTTCTCGCTCTTAAGATCCCTCAAGTTCCCAAAGGATCCGGGGTTCCTACCTCCTGCAAATAATGACAAAGCAGCTTTTGCTTTTGTGACACGTGTAGGAGCACACTGGCTAATCAGTGCTTCAAAACCCAGGGCGTCTGCTCTTTCTGTCTCTGGGTTCTTGGCATGACCACCTCCACGTCATCACCTCCTGTTCTTAACTTTACCTCCAGTTGCTACAGGAGGTGGCGGGAGAGAAATAAAAATAATTAGAATTAATAGAGACTTCTTGTCCTAGCTTGCCAGATAAACCAGCATTGCCTGCGCTAGTGTTCTTTGTCTTTGTGACAAGGGTTTATTGAAAAGTAAGAAAGAGGATTTGTACTTAAATATCAGAAACGTTCAAATGCTCGGCTGGTTACACTGTTCACTCTTTTATCACTTGCATTGTCCTTCTCCAAATCATTTGTCCTCTGGTGGATCTTGACAAAGCACCTGCACAAAATTAACAGGCGTGCAAAGCCTGGGTGAACAAGACTGATTTGCCTATAATGTGTTTGTGAAGCCATCAGGACGTGGTTGAAGTGATTTTAATTTCAAAGCCCAAGTCACCAGTCTGTCTTTTTGTCATGCAATTAGTTCCACTGGCTGGGCAAGAATGCCGTGATGCAAAGTGCCGCGGGGAACTGACCAATGGGAGTGACACCCCATTTTTGGCTTCCTCCTAGTGTTCCTCATGCCAAGCTTCTTTCTTCTCCCTCATTTATTTTGGGTAAAAATCCCTGCTCGGCACCAGGCTCTGTGACTTTGCTTGGCATAGTGCTGTGGATAAGTGGTTTGAAGAAGTCCTGGAGGGAGGTAAACAGACAGAGGAAATCCTAACAATAACTACTTCTGGACTGTCTGGCAGTGTGTTTTTATTTACTATATTTAACAACCCCAAATGATAGGTATTAATATCCTCATTGTACTGAACGTGAGATCAAGGGGCTGAGAGATGTTGGTAATTCACTAAAGCCCGCATCTCAGAAGTACAGAGTCGGGGCTACAACATGGGTGCCCTCAATCCCTGCACTGTGCTGCCCATTCAGTCACCCACAGAATCCATTGCCTCTTGGACTCTGGGGAGGAACCAAGTTTGGATAAAGAGACAGGATAATAGGAGCCTCAACAAGGTACTTCCAGCACGAGGGCAGGCACTTTGTCAGTACCCTGCAAACCCAACTGAACCTGGCTCAAGGAAGGCACATCATAGAGACATAGGAGGCCCACCCCCGTTTGTTCAGTGACTGAAACACGCTATCTCAACTGACTCTCCCAGCGACCATGGGGGGTAGTAAGGAAAGGTATTATTATCTTTATTTATGAATACTTGACCTGAGTTAAAGGGAAAGTGACTTAAACAAGTGTCTGAGTTGTGATTGTTGTTGTTTTAATTGCCATGGTAACAACTTAAAGGTTGAAATGCCTGGAAGCAGGGACCATTTCCTATCCATTTTGTATCCCTTTCACCACAGTGCAAAGAGAGGACATTTCTATGATCACAGAAAGTTCTATCAGTGCTGCTCTAGAGGCAGGGAGAGGCCAGTGGGTGACAATCTAACATAATACCCTACTTCAGAGCGAGAAGTAGAACTTAGTAATTTTTGAATGAATAAATGAATGAATACCATAACGGAAGTATTTTCTTAATATAGACTGAGCTAATTAGGGTGATCAGTTATAGGTTGAATTAGTGCTTTCCAGGGTAGCTGACTCAATTTTTCAAAATGAATTATCAAAAAGAGCAAAACAGCTCATTTATTAGAGATGTCAAAATGTAATTTTAAATGCCATGCTAAGTAATGGCAAGATGCTGGAGTGGGTTAGTCAGTGATTACTACTATTTAACAGCAATTTTAAAACAAGGCAAGAGCAATGTTTGTACCATTATGACATTTAAATTGTCAAAACCAACTCTACTTAGATAATGAATTAATTCATATTTACTAATAATATACCTCATTTATTTTCTACCATTTTTCATGAAGTTTGAAGTGTGTCACGATTATTGTTTTAATTAATATCATGCCATCTACCAATGCCAGGAGACTGTCATTGTCTTTTCAAAAAATGACAGAGAAATGAAAAAATGGTAAGGTTTTTATTGACTATGATACCCAGCCAGCAGATATGATATCCGAAGTTCCCTTTTCTTGCCCCATGACCATCTCACCTACACTTCTGGGCCACTTGAATTAAAAAAGAATTGTACAACAGATGTCAGAAAGGGCAGGTTATCTTAAATTGCTAGATGCCCTAAGATAACCCGCCTCTTAGGAAAGAAGTGCCTTTTATCAGTTCAGTAACAAAGGCTGTGGTACATTTAATCCCTTTTGGCCCTTCCTTTAACCAATCTCCTCTATGAGAATGTCTGTCCTTAACTAAGACTGATCTAATACAGCTCGGGGGCAGGGGGGCATACCTCCAGTGTAAAGCAACCCATTCACTCCTTTCCTGGGTGTCTGTAAGCGCCAGGCACTATGCTAGAAACACGATGATGAATGCCACACAATCCCTGCTCTCAAGGAACCCGTGGTCTACTGGGAACTCAGATGAGTAGACTGACAATGGCCACAGAGGGCGACCAGTGCTATAATGGAGTAAGCAGAGGTGTCTAAGGAAGTCACATTGTTTAGCTTGGGGGATGAGAAAAAACCTTCCACGAGAATAGGAATAAATCATGTCATGAAGTCTAGGTAAGAGTTATTCAGGTGATGAGAGAGGAAAAAGAAGTACAAGAAAGAGAGCATGTCTTGATTGAAGAACTATAAGAAGGATGGTGTCAGTAAAGCACAGAGATTCCAGGGGGCTGCAGGGGGTGGTGTGGTAGAAGTTGTGCTGTCCAGTATGGTAGCTAAGAGCCACATGTGGCTAACTAATATTAACTTAAAAGTAATTAAAAGTAAATAAAATTAGAGCATTAGCCGTATTTAAAGAGCACAATAGCCAGTTGTGGCTACTGTGTTAGACAGTGCAGATATAGAATATTTCCATCATCACAGAAAGTTCTACTGTATGGTGCTTCTCTAGAGGTGGGCAGGAGCCAATCAGTGATGAACTTTGAATGACCTGCAAAAGTGTCTGGAACTTACTCTGAGGACAATGAGATGTCACTGAAGTGTTCTATATAGGGAAGTAGAATGATCAAATTTATATATTAGAAAAGTCATTCTGCAGGGTACAAAAGGGATTAGAGAGAGGCAATACTGGGAGTTAGAGAGACCAGTAAAGTGAGTATTTCATTCAACAGGAAATGATAGGGTCATAGAATAGGTAGCGTAGTAGAGAAGTGCATGGATTCAAGAAATATTAAGGAAAGTAATCGATAAGATTTATGGTTTAGATGTGGAGGGTGAGGAAGGCAGAAGTTAAGTTTGACCTCTGGCTTGGGCAGCCCGTGAATGATGGTACCATTAACCTAGACAGGGAACAAGGGAGAGGACGGAGTAGGTCTGAGGAGGAGAGATGATAGATTTAACTATGTTCTTGAACGTGAAGTGAACAATGGGGCATCCAAGTGAGCCTGCAGAAGGAATTTGGATAGTCAGATCTGAAGCTTGGGGGACAAATCTGGGCTGGAGATAAATATTATGAAGCCATCACCACATGGATGACATTGAAAGCCATGGAAGCAGATGAGATCTCTGAGGAAGAGAGTGTGGAGTGAGATGCTAAGAAGGACAAGGACTGAACACGGACAGCAATGAGACCAGCCTAGGAAGAGGAGTCCAGAGGAGCAGCCAGTAAGGCAGAAAGAGAACCAGGAGACCATAATGACATCTAGGTGAAGAGAACATTGCAGGAAAAAGGAGTGGTCATCATGCAAATGCTACAGAGAGGACAATAAAGTAAGAGTTGAATAGTGTCAATATGGTTTTGCAAGAAAAAGGTCATTGGTGACTTTGGTGAATGCACTTCACCAGAGGAATGATGTGGGCAGAAGGTGATGCCCAGAAGGTGGGTTGAAGAGTGAATGGGACTTGAAGTGACAGCAAATGTAAACAGCTCTAAAACTGGTGAAATAGATGTCCTCTCCATAACCATTATACCGTTTCCAAATGTCTACCTCATATTAGAGATATTTCTAACCTCTTTTATGCTCTGTACTCCTGTAAGCATGTTGAAAGTACAGATGGAGTCTTACATCTTCACGTCTTCATTGTTCCTAGTGTAGGTCTTGCATATGGAAGATACTCTATTGATACTTAATTACTTTCCAGCTTTCAAATTGAAGACTCTTATTGGCCTTAAATATATGTAAAGTGTGTATCCTTTTCATGTACTTTCCTCTTATGCAATTTTTTCTGATTGAATGAAAAGGTCTCAGTTCCAGGTGAGAAAAAGGTAATGACAAGCCCATAATTTAATAGAACCTCATATTTTGAGAAAATTTTGTGAATTAGGGGAAAATCCCCCCTCCCAAAAAATACCCAGAAGAAATAGAACAAGTATGAATATGTTTTAATAAAAAATTTATTATGATTATTTACCAGTTCCTTGATAAGCATATAAATGTAAACTTTTATTGTTAGCATTATTTCACATATGACTTATGCAAATTCAGAGTTAATACTGTCGTTTGAGTGTACAGGTGGTGAGAAATTTTTATTATATTCACAGAATATACATACACGTGCATTCAAAATGTGTTCCTCTAAGCCAGTGGTATGGACACAGTCCCAATGGCCCTGTTTCTGCTTCTCAGGTGGACACTGGGATCAGTGATATCATCCACATGCTCCTCACTCTTCTTTTCCTTCAGGCTGTTGATGAATCTCAGGGTAATTTCATCCCACTCCTCCGGCAACAGCATCAACAGAAACCCAATGCAGATGATGATGGTAGCAGCCAGGCGGACGACATTGAATATCACCTCCTGCTTCAGAAGATCCACAGCTAGGGAAGGAACGGCAAGTCAGTCAGTCCATCACTGTTTTAAGCTTCTCTGAAAACAAATGACCCCATCAGTGCTACTCCTAAGAGATTTCCAAAAGTCTCTCTTGTTCTCTCAAGCTCATCTTTCCTTTTTCCACGTCATTATCAATATCGCTCTCTCCATTTGCTTTCCATTCCCTCTCTCTAAATCATACTTAACCCTTCCAGGCAAATGCCATCTGATTGAATAACCTCTGCAGTTTAAAACAAATTTTTTAATTTTATATTGCAGTATTGTTGATTAACAATGTTGTGTTAGTTTCAGGTGTACAGCAAAGTGATTCAGTTATACATATACATGTATCTATTCTTTTTCAAATTCTTTTCCCATTTAGGTCATTACAGAATATTGAGCAGAGTTCCCTGTGCTATACAGTAGGTCTTTGTTGGTTATCTATTTTAAATATAGCAGTGTGTACATGCAGTTTTATTTCTTAATACTTTTCCTCTGCATCCCTTCATGCTTCTCCAGTTTCACTGGCCCACTGAAGATTTTTTAAATGAGCCAGGCTTATTAATGTCTAGGTCTTTGCACATGCTAGTCTTTTTAAAAATTTTAATTGAGGTAAATTTCATATAAATTAAAATTAATCAGCTTAAAGTGAGTTTAGTAGCATTTTGTACATTCGTTTTGTACAGCTTAATGTACCACCGACTCCATCTGTTTCCAAAACATTTTCATTATTTCAAAATAAAACCCCGTACCCATTAAGCAGTTACTCCCCAGCCCACTACTCTCACCCCGCAACACCTGGCAACCGTCAGCCTGCTGTGTGTCTGTGGATTTTACCTGTTCTAGATATTTCCTATAAATGGAAGCATACAATATGTGACCTTTTGTGTCTGGCTTCTTTCGCTTAGCATAATGTTTTCGAGGTTCAACCATATTATAGCATGCGTTAGTGCTTCATTCCTTTTTATGGCTGAGTAATATGCCATTGTATCACAACTTGTTTATCAATTCATCTCTGGATGGACATTTAGGTGTTTCCACCTTTGGCTGTTGTAAATAGTATGAACATTCACATACAAGGATATTTTTGAGTCCCTGTTTTCAGTTTTGTAGGAATGTAACTAGTAGTGGAATCATATATATGCTGTTCTCTTTGCATGGAATGCTCTTCCCTCTTCATATGCACTTCATCCAGCTAAACCCTCTGTTAGATCCCTCCCTTTACTCTTCTTGCAGGAAGCCTCCTTGGATGCCCCGCCTGTGTGCGCTCAGAGCATTCAGTACATACCTCTATCAAAGCCATTCTCTCTCTACATTGTAATTACTCAGTTCCTTTCATCTCCTTTCTACACTACATGGTCCTGAGGGTAGAGGCTGTGTCTTATTCAGGATCTATCACCGGGTGTTAGCACAGTTGTTAGCATATACTAAGTGCTCAGAAATTATTTATTGAATAAATGAATTCATGGATGAGTGAATGGAATTCCTTGACAACTCCACTCCTCCCTGATATGACTTTCCTCTAAATATCTTATAGTACTTGGAGTCTTTTACACAATTTGGCATTTGATGATAAATTACTTTGTAGAGTTCTAAGTTATTTCATATATGTCGGTCTTGTTTTCCATATTCAGTGTAAGTTTCTTATGGGAACAATAATATCTTTTTTTCCCGATCTCTTCTATAGTCATGATCACATAGTAAGTGCTCACTAAATATTTGCTGATTGTACTGAGGGTAAAGAAAGATGGCTACCTAAGACTTGGAAAAATAGAATTTTAAAATTAGAAGGACTATACAGTCATCCAGATAACCCACTTTCATTATTTGTTCCACGGACAGTTTACCTAGAAAGATTTTCCTGGAAAAGTAGCTTCTCCTCTTGTCCCTGAAGTGAGTCAAATTGCTTTTTTCTTATGTCTGTTCCAGAGGGCCATCTGCTGTGCCCCCAGGAGAATCTTTCACAGCTCCCCATGGATAGTCTGATGGGGTGCCAACACCTTGTATGTTTCCTACACTTTCATTAGTGATGTTTGAGAGTCCTATGCTGGGATGCTTTTTGTTTCCATAGGACTTCCTCTAAAAATACCACAAAATTAGGTTGTCAGGGAGATTACATGAAACCCAAATGATACATTTGGTATTTAATTCTAAAAGCACAACCAAGTTAAAACAGTGTTTGTAGCTGGAAATTTTAAATGTGATGCATAGTTATTCTGTTGTCCGCCACCTTCATGATATTTAAAAACATCTTCCCAGGCAAGTGACATAATTCACAATTGCTCGAAGAAACAGTTCAGGGTATAAAACAAACACAAGCAGGAGACTTCCTGTGCACACGTCAAATCGTACAGTACCTGCATTTCCAGGAACGCTGAGCACTGTTCCGATGGAGATGAGGATTGGGTATGTCAGCACCACACCAACATTCACCAGGATGTTGAAGGCTGTAAAATAAAGGAGGATATACAGGATAAAGGGGACTTGCTATGCTGGGCTCTTTCCTTCTTAACATAAAAGAATCCATGTCTATGCTATACATGCCTTCTAAATTATCTGTACCATTGGTCAATTAATCCTCTAATTCTGGAGATGGATTCATATGTATTGTACCTGAAATAGTCGTATTCCTTTTTCCTCCTCTGCTATCCTGGCTGCCTGATCTCTTGGTTGGCAAAGCGGGTGGGTAGCCATGCAAAGAAGTGAAATCATCAATTCAGTACCCTGCTCATTAGCACAATAAAGTTGAGCCAGAGGTTGAAAGCTGGTGACTGATTGGGGCTTTCTCCCTTGTTACTTTACTATATCATGCTATATT
This sequence comes from Phocoena sinus, assembly GCF_008692025.1. Lineage (NCBI taxonomy): Eukaryota > Metazoa > Chordata > Mammalia > Artiodactyla > Phocoenidae > Phocoena > Phocoena sinus. Next base: position 134,525,411 of record NC_045764.1, read on the forward strand.
CCTGAATAACTAAAAGGCCCCGGTGTTACTGCCTAACAGAAGATCTGTCCAAGAATGGCCTATGCTGCATTATTCCCTCTCTTTTGGGGTGAGCATTACATGAGCAAACAAAGTTGTATGCAGTGTAATTCACCGAACCCCAGGCACCTTTTCCACATCCTGATTTGCGCACAGATAACCCCAGGGCAGGTCCACAGAACCAACTGTAGGTATAACTTGATACCATTTAATACATATCTTCTGACATTTTTAGGTAAATATAAAGTTAGTTAAAATAATTACACAAAAATGATCAAAAATACTTGTTTTCGAAAAGAAAATGATAAATTACATAGCATTATTTTAATAGATTTCAAGCTAATGTTTGTTTTAGGGGTTAGAGAAATGAGTCTTAACAACTACAAAAAGTCCTCAATTCAGAAAGGATCTCTATGGAAATGACTCAAAACCCTGTTGCCCGTTCTCTGTAGAACCAAAGATGTGTCTAGAACCATTCCAGTTAGGACAGTGTTTATTCTTCTACTGTTATCTATAATTCTTACTTTAATTAAGCTCACTAACTTAGTCATCTGGAGTCACTCCTGCTTGTTAGTTAGAGATGGTGGGTTGGACTTTCACAAAACTTGGGCTTGTTCATAATTTTCATACAATAGTAGTGGCCATCAAGGCAGAGGACCTTCCTAAGTTGATAACTACTCCTTTATGGCAGAGCTGCAATGGGAATGAATATTCCAGCATCTCAACTCTCTCCTCAAGTTTGGGGAGTCAAATACGACCTGTTCTAACAAATCAGGAATTTATTAAACACAGCACAGACTTTGCTAAACTTCCCAACTGTCATTTTATTGGCTGAACTGGATATTTTAGCAGATCGATAGGAAGTCTTGGTATTTGGTTGAGAACTGAGCTTTTCTCAATCAACAAGAACCGAGTGGCTTCACTGCAATGGGTGTCTGCTTTTCCTTAGTGCTTTTGGTAGAACACTTACAAGCTCTTTTGACAATCTCAGGACAAGAATACATAATTCAATATGTTGTCTATAGCACGGGGCCCTGCCTGAGTTTAAGTGGGCCTCATACATATCAGGTGAATGGATGATGTCAATCTGCACATGGGCTATGGCCAAGCCAGAGCAGGAATGAGGCCAGGTGAACCTAAGCAGATTGAAGCCGTAGTTACAGGTGATGGGGGGTGGGGTCAGAGTTCAGCCTGCTCTTTGCCTCTCAGATCTGTCTCCAGCCCTGCTCTCACTAGATCGTATCTGATTCCTATGGAGAAGAGAAGGTGGCAATAAAAACTCAAGAGCAGAAGCACTGAAGATTGTAAAACCCTGGGGTGTGTAACACAGTCCGGAGAGAGGCTGTCTCCTCATTTTGTCACAGGGCAACCCTGGCACAGAGAGGGCTCCAGGCACGGGGATGAGCCTGTGGGGCAGCTCTAAGCTGGGCGGCACTACACCCAGTGCAGTTTGGAGATCATGCTGTTTGGTGGAGAACTGCAGGGTCCGGCTAGCATGGGTGATGCCCAGCTTGAGCAGGCTTGCTTAGGAGCACGTATTAGAGGTGCCAAGGGATCACCGTGGGTGGAGGGCTACTCTGCAGCAAGCTGGAGATCACGGGTCCCAGCTGGGGCCAAGAGGTAGTGAAATTTGGGCTATGGTTATTCCCAATTAGATTGTTTTTGGCCAGGAAGAGATCTAAGCACTTTTAATTAGGGTGTTTTGGTCTTATGGAAAGACTGCTATTGATTTCTACTACTCAATTTAGCACAGGTTATGAGCGGTCATAACTACACGTTTTTGGTCTTCAAAAGTAGAATTTAAAGGATCAACAGTTAATGTTTGATCTTTCTCGTGAGTGTTTCCTGTCTAGTTGAAGAGCTCCCCTTAGGGGCCTGGGCCAGAGTAGAAGAAGATGACCCAATGTCTTTGCGGGAACGAAAACAAGGGCATTCTTTTTCCCTCCTAAGACTTGCAGTGCTGTTTCAGACTATGTCACCTTGATAAAGAAGGTGAGCTGAAGGGTGGCAGATGTCCTGCAGTTCAGTATGGCGGGTGAACATGGAGTGGGGAGAGGGTGCTGTTACCGGGTGGAACGGGGGGAGAGGAGCAGAATGAAGGGGGTTTGATTCTGAGCAGAGTCACTGAGTCATTGGGTGTTTGTTGTTGTTTAGCTGCTTGGTGAGGAAAGAGTGGGCTTGTTATGTTGAGGTTCCTCTCACATTAAATGAAAGCGCAGCTGGAAAGTGGGAGCCCCCCAGCTGCTCAGGTGAAGCAGACAGCCTCAGAGTCATGGGGAGTTGGGAGACAGAACATGAGAAACGCTCCAGGTGGCTATTTCTTGGTCATCTGCTAGGCACAGCCTACTTAGCAGGGCCACCTCGTCCTGTTCTGTCATCTTCTCTTTCTCGGTGAGGATTTCCCATCTCAAACTCATTCTCCAGACACGACCAGAGTAGACTGTTTAGAATGCAGATGTAAGCCTGTCACCCCCCTGCTTAAAGATCATTAAGTGGATTTGAAAGCCAATCCCCTCAACGTGGCGTTCCAGGCCTGCTGCCCTCCTGAATGACATCTCCTTCCTTCCTCCCCAGTTCCTCCTGCACTTGGTGCTCCTGCCATCTTGATCCACTCTGAGTCCCTTGAATCCCCCACCCACTCTCCCCCCCCTGCCTGACACACTGTGCCACACATGGAACACAATAACATCACACAGTACATCATGAAGAATGGACGAGGCTACTTGAGGATCCGTGGTGATCAGCTCAGCACTTAACCCGTGGGAGGCATACTAGCTGGATAGCTCTGATCTAATCAAGCAATAATCTGCAAAGAACTTTGCAACCATTAACCAACATTAGGTAAGTTTGGGAAATAGAGGACAGGGGTACCCAAAGGAATAATCTTACTATGACAATTTAACTCTCCAAGGAGAGGTCAAGTGACATAGGAAATGGAAGGCAAAACCCAGGGCCACTTACCCAGCCAGAGCCCTGCCATCCCGCAGAGACAGCCCCACGGCAGAGCTGCAAACGAGGACCAGTGCTCCACCTTGGTGAGATACAGGATGACCGGGGTGAAGGAGATGAAGATTAAGTTGAAGAAACCCAATGTGGAGACAAAGTGTGCTGCTTCGCCAAAGTTGGCACTTCCGAGAAACATCTTAAACAAAACCTAGAACGAGAAAGGAACTCATTAGCCACACAGTCAGGGACATTGTTGTATCAGAAAGGCAATTTCTACATCATGAACTAACTGGCCCAGGGTTTATGCTCTATGTCTTCTTATCCCACCGTCTCCATGGCACTAAATGTGCTGCTGAGATAAGGAATTCAAATGCGCTCTAGCCTTCATATGAAACAACAAATGCCATAAAATGAATTCCACTCTCCGTGCCACAGGAATACTGCACACTGGGAAAAACACCACCATCAGTTATGGCTATAGGGTGAATGATAAATAAGAGTGCAGACAAGCCCAGAAACATCTAGGATTGAGGTGCCATCAGTTCTTCTCTTCAAGCATGGGATTCATTTTACCCTTATTTTGACAGGTACTGAAAACTAAATTGGACAGAGAGAGCCTATCATTATATTACTGAGAGAAATAGTAACAATGCCATGGATTTATAAGCACTTTTCTCTCTGAGCCTAAAATATTTTCACAAGTACCGTATTCTCCAGATTTAAAGAAAGATGGTCTTTGTTTTCTGGATTATAAATCTGTGTGTAGAAAAAGATGGCAAGGAGACATATATAGCTAACCTAAATCACACATCAGGCTGGGGAGGAGCTAGCTCTCTAGTCCGTATTTCTTAGCTTTTTAAGCCCTCTGCTTCCTTTATTAATCCTTAAACAATGTAGCACAGAATATCTCTTTTCTGTGGTGCACATACGATTTTGTGCATGTCAGCAAAATATTACCACTCCCAGAATGAATACATCTGTAACATGGTCAGGAGAATTCTCTCTATAAAAGAGCCATCCCAGGCATATAGCAAGTCCGGGTATTGCTTTTAATTTCAACTAAACGTATCATTTTTTTCTTTTGAGAGACTTAAGAGAACTTAAGCACATGCTCGTGGTATTTGGTCACATCACACATCTCCGTGGAGTCTCAGTTGGGGGCAAGTTAGACACCAATGGTGATTGAGTGAACACCTGTCAAGCTTGTCACAGAATCAGTGGGCCAGGAAATGTCGATATGGAAATAGACACAATGTCCTCTGAGCGGCAGAGTTGATGAATAATCGGAACAGGCATCCAGGGGGGATGCAAAGGGCATTTTCTGCCTTTCAGAGAGGATTTTCTCATTGAAACCCCAAGAGAGGTGAAAGTGGAACAGTTCTTTAGCTACATCCAGAAAGTTGGCTCTGAAAAGTGGAGCTTCTGTGAATAACCTTTTAGATCTGCTCTCTTAATCCTCACTTCTGAAGTCAGGGACAGTGACTCTGAATAGAGCTTTCACTGATGACAGGCCACCCCAGGGGAGAAAGAACTGTGAGTACAAACCCAGAGTATCCATCAGAGAGGAAAAGAGGCTCTTCATTTAGCTAATAACATGGCACGGGGTTAATATGCAACAAACAGTAAACTCTCAAGATATTTTTAATACCTCACTGTAGTTGAAATAATGACCTCAGTAGTTAATTAAAGAAACATAGGGGAGAAGTCTTCCTCGGCTCCTGCTATAACTGATGGATGATTTGGGAGGGGTCGGGGCACGGACCACAGGCTTTGGAGTTGACCAGTCCGAGTTTAAATCTTGGCTCTATCACTTCCTGGCTGGATGATCTTGGACAAGTTACTTAATCTTTCAAAGTCTCAGTTTCCTCATCTGGAAAGTGGGGATAAGTACCTATGCCTCATAAAGGTGCATTAACACAGGTGAAAATTTCTAGCAAGCACCCAGCCTGTAGCAAGTACTCAATAATTGGTGCTTGTTATTTTTTAAACCACCTTTTTTTTTTTTGCTAGTCAAGATTTTCTTTGTCCTTCCTTCTTTTATTACTTAAAAGTCTAAGCTACAAATGACAGCTGAGTACATAAGGAAGTGCACAAAATACCTTATACAGCGCAGACGTCGAGGCCGAGCCCACTGCAAATGCTACTCCTACGATGGAATCAGCGTGGAAATTATCTGCATACGCCATCATGACGATGCCAGTGATTGCCATTATTGCGGCAACTATCTATCAAGTAGAATGCAAAGAGAAAAAATTTTTTAATTGATGCCTCCATACCCCAGAGAAGCAATTGAAGGCTTCGTGGGAGTTGCTACATGCTTCCTCAAACCCAATTACCTCTTGTACATCACTGTTTAAGTGTAGGAAAGGTCAGTATTAGCAAGAAATCCGTATGCTCATGAGACATCCAGGCAGAAAATATAGAAGCTGCTCACATTCTAATTAAGGGCTAGTAATTGTAGTTTAATTTTTAGATCAACTTCCTAGAGATTAATACCCATAGTGGTGAAATAAATTTAATAGGAAGTCACTTCTTAGCATTTTCATCTGTACTGTGTTCTTTTTCCTCAGACAATTCAGCGAACATTTTAATCAGCTCCTTGGATCAATGCATGTTTCTGAACATCTCCACATAACCAGAACTTGATTATGGAGATATAATATTGATGCAGCTAGGAGGACACTTTTAGGCCAAAGTGAAAAAAGGAAAGAGAATAATCTTTCAGAGTGATTTATAAGGAGCGAGCTGAGTTTGCACTGTCACTTGGAATATCAAACGAAGGCTAGTTCTTCCTTTTGTTTACATGCAAATTAAGCCACAGGAAGATAATTTCATTCAATTATTCTGGAGCATTAGCTGTATAAAGTGAAATATTAAGAATTTGATTGAAATCATAATGGTTGACTGTAAATTAATATGATCCTTGGTATATTCCAAACAGGAGTCCACTTCCTTTGTGAAATGCTGGTTGGCATCTGTTTCTTTAATTTACCTTGAACTGGTTCTACTGGAAAACATTTTAGAGCTACAATAAACAGTAAAATGACAACCCTGGAATAGGAAACACTATGTCATTTCCTTGTGAAATAGTCTCACTGACTTTAAAATCATGATGCAACTTTGTGGGAAATTTAAATATACCTGGTGATCAATTTTGTTAAGCTTCAGTTCTGAGTATTCACAAGTAAATCAGTTCCTCTGTAGATAGATTTCTCACATGTGGGATATTTTTTGACCCTTTGAAATATTATTAGTGAATTATTCATTACAATAAAATGTAGATCTTCAACATGCAACTGTAGACTTGCTGAAGGCCAGTGCAAAGTATGATAACGATGGCACATATAATTTAGATGCTGTTAAAGCATTTCTTTTGTTAATGACCACCCAAAGCAAGGGCACAGCTGGTTTCAGAGCCAGCTCCATACTAAAGCGTCTTTTATGAAAAGCAGCAGGAGTACTTGAGAACAGAAGCCGACTTGTCAGCAGTGAAAAACTGTCTTCATAAAGCGTTATCCAGGAGGCTGCTTGGTGTGTGGGGGGGTCATTGCTCTTGCTGACTGAGTATCACAGTCTCTAAACCTTCTAGCCATGTGTTCCAGTTAGACTATGCCTCAAACTATAGGGAATAGAATTTAATACAAATGCACACAATGTGAGGTGTCAAGGAAATTTTCCAAACAGGAAGTCATAGACTCATAAATAAACATGGTGAAGTGGTTACCTAGATCTGGGAATTCTGTGAGACTTATCATTTTCTTTGATTTGGGGATTTATAGTTCAGCCAGGGATTTGCAACATTTCTTTGGGCAATCTGATGTCAGAGAAATGAAAAGTTACATTAAACACTGGCATTTTCTGACTTGTTTTTGTGTTAATTAATGTTCATAGGTTAAAGCATTCATGTACACAGATTTCCCTCAAAATACTGAACTTGTAGGATAATAAATTTGAATTAATACTTGTTTTCTTTTTAGCAAACATCAGATGTATTTTCTTAGTCAAAAAAACAGGTAGTTTCTTCAAGACAGGGGTAATAGAACACAGTGTTAATCCTAATGAAACTTTAACATGATATGCTGTTTAATATTTAAAATTATTTAAATTATTCTATAATATACAATATCTAGGTTTAAGCAATTGTGTATAATATATAATTCTTGGCTTAGGGAATTCTGAAAACAAACAGTCCATACAAAAAAAAAAAAAAAGGGAAAAAACCAAAAACACTGTCTGGAAAGTGTTGAACATTTAATACCATTATCCCCAGGATATGACCCGGCTGGGAACACTTTCTTTTCTGAGTCAGCCATTAGTAAAAATACATATACACTGTATTTTTTTCTATTATAAGTTTTCTCAAGATAGGAATTGGACGTGGACATAGATTACATAACTTTATAGCAATTCAGAATTAGAGTCAGATGAGCCCCTTAAAGGTCTCCATTACATTTTATATTTAAGTGCTTGTGAAAATATTAGCTCAGACCACTTAAATTGTCATATCGATTGTACCAGTGTCTCTTTGAATTGCGGTCACGGAGAGAAGCATTTTTCACTTCAGGGGGCCAGACAGTGCTGTTAGTTAAGTTCCAAAAGCATGAAAATCTGAATACTTTCAATGTTAGAAAAATTCCTCTCTATGGTATGAACAGGTATTTATAGGTTATATAGGTTACCTGGGGGGAAAAGAGAAATTATTTTCCGCATTTCTATTTAAATTTCACAGCTATCTGATAGAACAAGTTCTCTATGGCCGTGTTTAAATTTTTTTTTCAGTATGTTTCTTATCTACACAGTTGGAACGAAGGGAAGGGAGTTCAGCTAATCTAGAAAATGCAGGGAAGTGTTGGGTGGCAGGCTCATTTGGAGTGGTTGTTTGGATGATCTTAGAGGGGTTCTGCCTGGAACTATTGGTTAATTGCAGAGTAAATATTCTTGAGATTTCTGGAGAATATGTAACCCAAGCACAGGTCTGAGTCATGTGCGTTTTCAGAAGTAATCAATCGTTAAGGAAGGATTAATAGTCTTCTCAACAAAAAAAGTACAAAATGATTCTTCTTGTGCTCAGGTTGCTGGAAATGTACCTGCAGGAAGCCAGCGCTTTAAGTACCGTGTCAGAAGGGCTCACGTGTGCCATCCACGTGCTGACAAACACAACAATGCCTCTGAGCACATTGGCGTCCACGTGAGGGACTCCTCTGCCGATGGTGCCATCTCACAGTGCCACCTGCTTGGCTTCAGAAAAACATGGCTCTCCTCACAACTTACTCCAGTTGCAGCCCCATAACCAACCAGAGGTGTCTAAATAAGATGGAAACCCACCACAACCGTTACTTGAATCTGACCCGGGTGAAAATGTTAGTAACCATAGTGATCATAAAGCTGCCGATGCCTCATTTTTAACCTTCTAAACCTCTGGGTTCTCTCACATCATGATGTGCCCACCTGGGGTGAATACCCTGCGGAAGAGGATTTATTTAGCCCATTATCTTTGCGTGCTCCTTGAGCGACATCACCACCTGAGCCAACTACCTTCCTCTGTGGGCTCACTTCCCTCCCAGAGTCTCTGCATCAACTCTCAGGGCCAATCAGAGGGGGACCATGAGGGGGACCTGTTCTTAGAGCCCAAAGAGGGCTTTAACAGTAAACATTTGGTGATCTCACTGACATGTTTACTACCTGTGGCCCTGCCTGAAAGCAAGGTTTCTTTCCCCTCTCAAAGAATTAGTTTGTATAGATAAAGCCTAGAGAGATAGCTGGCTTTTGGCTGATTTTTGTTTTCTTTTATCTTCATTGTTTTCGTCTTTTGACTCAGGGCCTCAAAACCCAAAAGGGTCCAGCCCTTCTCTGGATCTCCAGGAGGGTTTATGAGCTTCATCACAGTCACTGTGTTTCCCATTGACGAATGATTTCCAGAACTATCATTCGCATAACAATATCAGCTCTTCTAGGATTCAGGGTATTGAGATGAACCTTTAACTGCTTCTCTTTCTAACTGTAACCCAAACATCTTTCCTTAATTTGCCGTGTGGTTAACCCTGTTTCTGGAGCTGGATGGAGCAGGTAGGAGCTTCCCCGGCTTACAATGGACCTTGAATCCCAAGCCTACATCAGGCTCTGAAATGGGGGGCCTCAAAGCTATACTGCTGGCCAGACTGCACTCAAGTTCAAGACTCAAGGTTAGCAGCTGAAGGTGGGATACACATTCATAGTTTGGCCAATGAGACCTGCACTGGTGATCATCCTTCTTCCCTCTGAGTGTATTTGGATAGAGTCCATTTTCAGGGAACCATGGCTACACAGAATCCTTAAACTTGTCCACATGTTACGTTTAAGCTTCCATAAAGAAGAGCCATCTGTTTTACTCAGAGCCAGTGAAATTGGACAAGAGTTGACGTGTGAGAAATGAAAGAGGTGGGCAGTCCACAGCTGTCCGGATACTCTGTGTGTGTGTGTGTGTGTGTGTGTGTGTGTGTGTGTGTGTGAGGGGGAGGTGGGTGGGTCCCTGGGTCGGGGCAGGTCAAGCCTGAGACTCAAACTAAGATTCCCATCCTCCACCCCACTGCCACACACATACACATCTGTTTTTATATGAAAAAAAAAACCCATCTGAAAATGATCCCAAAGGAAGACCAGGATGGAAGAGAAGGAAAGAAATCCCGGAAGGAAAGACTCCAGAGTACGTGTGGAAGGTAGAGAAGACCTATTGACTGCACCTTGTTGACCTGCATTATGGGTTCCTTGAGGGCATAAAATCGGAGAGCCTTCCCAACCCTGCTTTCCCCTCCCTGTATTCGTGAATCATTCTCCTGCCAAGAGGAGGATGAAAGGGGAAGAGCCCCACTACCCATCCTCCACTGCCTCCAGCGGGAAGCATGAAGGTTCTAGACAGAGCAGTCTGCACTTCCCAGGAATGAAGAGTTAACTGCAGAAATGCCAATCAGAGGCAAGATGGAAACAGGATTGTCTTGAATCTTATCTAAATATGTAATATTGGCACAAATCAGTAGCAGCTCAGCTCCAGGGTCCTGATTGATTTAGAGTGCCCTGGAGCCCAATTTGAATTCAGAGAAGAGCAGTTTAAGCAATGCAAGATTCCATTTAACTGTCATACCCCAGTCAGTTCTTGGCGGATGGAGGAAAGTCTCCAAAAGTTTGGGAAACTAAACACATAAGGACCCAATTATACCTAGAAAATAGGTGGCTACCAAGCTGAAGGGACACAAATTCATTTCCTCAATCTGCTATAAAAGTTGGGGTCTGCTGAACCATTCACCGCCCACCAATTTTCTTCACATGTTCAAGGAAATTTGAAAATGAATGAACATTTTCAATTAATAATATAAAAATAAGGGGGGGACAAGATCTGAAAGAAAGGGTGTTAATTTTCTAGTCTGACATTTACTTTTCATTGGAGTGAAATGGATGCCAGTGATAGAGAAGAAAACCTGAAGCAGTGGCTCATTTGTTGTTTTTTTTTTGAGGAGAACCTTTTTTTACTGATATTCTGTGATCAATATCAATATCATTGATATTCAGTGATATTCTGGTTCTGATGAATTTAAGAATGCTAGCTAAATGAAACAGGATCTTGGAGATGGGAAAAACACCCATCTTCAATGCTGCAAGAGCTGGATTCTCACTTAGCAACATTTTTGCAATTAAAAAGAAAGGTCTTTTAAAGCAGCTTACTAATTTCCACGTGATTATCATACATCAGCTGTAAGCAACTACTTATGAGTTTTTTTAACACACCGAAACTCGCCAGCAAACTGGCTGAAAGAATTTCATAATAGAAAACTAAATGTATGGCAGACTACCTTTCCATCTGTGATTCAATCAAAATTCCAAGGAAACTAAATATTAACAAGTTATTCAAAACATATAATTAGTTTTTATGTGAGCATTGCTGATTCTGGCCAACTGGTGCTCCAGATAAACCCGTATTTACTGATATTATAATTTAAAGCATCCTTTATTCTGTTCATCTTGTCATTTTGACGTGAAAAATAGAAGTAGGGGGGCTTCCCTGGTGGCGCAGTGGTTGAGAGTCCGCCTGCCGATGCAGGGCCTGCGCGTTCGGAGCCTGTGCTCGGCAACGGGAGAGGCCGCGATGGTAAGAGGCCCGCGTACTGCAAAAAAAAAAAAATAGAAGTAGGGGAGGCCATATGTTTTATCTTAAGGGTGATAATTCTTGGGGTCATGCAAATGAGAATCATAATCCCCAAACTATCTTTTTCTGAACTACTGAAGACTTAGAATGAGTCAGAAATATACATTTTGATTTGATGACTGAAAGCAACCCTTTAACTATTAAAAAAAAGAGTAGTCCAAGTGGGATGGCATCTACAGGCTTTGTCCTATTTATGGGTGTAGGCAATAAGAGCTGCATTTATGTTGTCAGTATTCTATTTGTCCTCCTCTAATTTCTCAAATGACCTAATTATACATGTTCTCAATATGTCTCAGAAGGAAAAGAACTGCTGATATGGTCAAAAGGCAAAATGCTGAATATGTTTCAGTGCTTCTTATATTCCATGGCCTGATTATGGGCATTATTAAAATTACACCTTGACATTCTTCTAGAACATGGCATTAAACACTTCCTAATGTTTCACAGTGAGAAGTGAAGCACCTCCTGTCATTTAAAAATACCTGACTTCTCCCAGCATGCCTGACATTAATACTTACTATTTTGTCATTATGATGTCTTAATTTACGCATTTACTTGTTAACAACTACTTATTGGCTACTTAACAATTTTTCTATCAGGTCTTATTACTTACAGATGCTGTATTAGTTTCCTGAGGCTGCTGTAACAAATTACCACAAACTTGGTTACTAAAAATGGCAGAAATCTATTCCCTCATAGTTCTGGAGGCCAGAAGTTCAAAATTGGGCAGGGCCATGCTCCCAACAGCAACTCTGGGAGAGAATAATATTACATTCCTGCCTCTTCCAGGTTCTGGTGGCTGCCCTGGCTTTCCTGGGCTTGTGGCTGCATCACTCCAATCTCTATCTCTGTGGTCACATTGCCTTCTCCTCTTCTGTGTGTCTTTCCTGTGTGTGTCTCTTATAAGGATACTTGTTATTGGATTTAGGAGCCACCCAGATCAACCACGATGATCTCCTCTTTGCAAAATCCTTAAGTTAATTATGTCTGCAAAGACTATTTTTCCAAGTAAGGTCACATTCACAGGTTCTGGGGATTAGAGTGTGGACACTTTATTGGGGGCCACGATTAAACCCACCACAGATGCAAATTTTAAGATAGAAATGCTTTGTAGCTTCTAGGCAGATTTCCTAAATCCGCCATTTAAATGTTACACAGTTGAGCTTTTCCCCCTAAAAGTCCTCAAGTAAACATCAAGCTTCTTTTGATATGACCCCTTGCATAAGTAAGTTCCATGGTTAAGTGCATTCATTCACTCTAATACAATTGATTTGCTCACTGGTAAATCTAATAGTGAACATATCTATTTCCTTTTGGTACTCACATGACACTGAAAGAGCAGAAAAGCCCCTAAATCTCCTTTCTTGCCCTCTCTTCTGACAAGGCCCTCCAAATACTCATGGGTGATCGAAGGTGGTAGTAGATAGACAAGAGAAAGATCTTGTAAGCATGAGTTCATTCACTATATCCTTAAATATGTAGAGTCTCTACTTTGTCCCTTGTATCATTCTAGGTGTTAGAGATAGAGGTAGAACTAGTTTCATGGGCATATGACCTGTGCAGATGCAGTGGGCTCCCTGATGTTGCCATGTTGAAACTATTCACAATTTTTTTTTTTTTTTTTTGCGGTACGCGGGCCTCTCACTGTTGTGGCCTCTCCCGTTTCGGAGCACAGCCTCCAGACGCGCAGGCTCAGCGGCCATGGCTCACGGGCCCAGCTGCTCCGCGGCATGTGGGATCCTCCCGGACCGGGGCACGAACCCGTGTCCCCTGCATTGGCAGGCGGACTCTCAACCACTGCGCCACCAGGGAAGCCCTATTCACAATTTTTTTTCAACAGGAGGCCTGCATTTTCACTTTTCACTGGGGCCCACAAATTATGTAGCCCAAGCTGAATGGATCAGTGAGCAATGTAAAGAAGGTTCTTGTTCTCAAGTACTTGTCAGGGCATGTGATGGTGGACAGACAGTACCAGTGCTTCATGTGTGAAAACATTTTGGGTGTGAAATCTAAGATTAGCTATGATGAATGTGTATGGGAACACGTCTGGTATAGTTTAATGGTGTCATGGACCGATTCAGTTTCTTGTGTTGTCTTCTGCTGTAGCTTTTCACTTGTTCATGTCAAGTTTCAGTTCTGAATTTCTGAGCAGCATTTCCCAAGATACAACCAGAATTAGATAATTGGCTATTAAGATGAAGTTTTCAGGATGATACCTGTCACAAGCTCTCTCTAATATAAACGTGAGTTTCAGCATTTAGCAGGACAAGGACCCTGGAATCACTGCAACAAGAGCAATATTTTGATAGCAAAACGTGTTTCAAATCCAGTCTTGGACATCTCTTTCAGAGAACAATAATTGTGTGATGTTTATATTCTGGAAAAAGGCTATTCGTTTGGACCTCCTTTCAAAGAACTGTTTACTGAATATTTTCGTCATGGTGGCATACCAGATTACATGAATGAGATCTGGCTCCTTACATCTGCATGGTTTTCCATCAATCTAAGAAAGATCAAGCATACAGAAAAACCTTTTATTTTTAAATCCATGTTACCTGTGAAAGGGATAAACTCAGAACTGAAGTGGTTGGTGGAAGTTTAATGCAGTTCAATTAAGGATTTGTACCCCAAAGTAAGAGTTATTGCTTTTAGTTCCATATCTAGTTAGTCACACTAGATATATAGCCACTTTTAACAGCATTGTGCCATTACTGGTGACTTTAATTACTGTTCGGTAACCTTATCTACTTCCACCAATATTAATTAAATCCATCTCTGGGGGGAAAAGACATGAGGGAGTTGTCCCAACATATGTTGATTGGAAAAAAAGCAAATCATAATCTTTACTGTGGCTAATTTTCTCAGACCCTTCTTTCCCGAGGACAGAAGGAGGTGATCACACCATTAATTCTAAGAAAAGAACTTCTTTTCCCTGAGTGCCTCCTGTTGAAATCAGCTGACTGATTCCAATGGAAACAATCTCTTTATCTTCTCATGATGTTGTAACTGCCTGGGCGTCCTAACGCAACTTCAAATTTCAATCTGTACTCAGAACCAATGGGAAAAGTTTTGCAGAAACTCCACAAAACAAAGCAGCTCTCCTGATACCAAGGATCTATGATTAAATGCGGCCTTACGCGTTGAATCAAGTGTGCCATTACCCTCACTCCCATGAACCTGTCTTTCAGCACGATCCACGACAGCAAGAAGACAAAGGCTTTGTTACAACAGAACAGAGCAGAGACATCTGTGGCTGTCAGCTTCTTTAAAGCCAGTAAATACAGGTAATTAGTCAAAGTCCATAGAATAGAAAAGGGAGCAGTTCTTTTAAGAAAGAGCTTCAATGTCAGACCATCTTCACCAAAAATTCGACTGCATTCCCTAGAGAAGAAATAGAGGTTAATAGTCAGGTATTAATTTTAACACATCTTGTGTAGACTAACTCTTGACAGCCATTTTTAGCCAAGAGCACAAACCCTGAAGACCCATCGTTCATCTGTGGAACCTACTGAACCCAGTTCTGCCACCTACGGGCTGTGAGTGCAAAGGAGTCCGTGGAGGAGTCCACATCTCCCCAGGCACAGAGCTAAGCCTTTCCTACCCATTCTCTGGAGATTCCTGGGGGTGGCCTTTCTGCTGTTGCCAAACATTCTGAGAAGCCCGGAGAAATCCAGAAATGAATGGTTGCTGGAATTACTAGCTATTCGAAGAGACAGATGATTCTTTCCCAGTGGACGAATACAACAGGGTCAAAATGGTTGCTACTGTTTGAATAGGCTACAGACCACGTGCAGCCTCACATATCATGTGTAGGCATGCACAGCTTGGGATTTTATTATTCCTAAAACATTATGCCTTTTTCTGACATATCTGCCCCATGGACAAATTTCTTTTTCCTCTAGCATTCTTAAGGCACAAAAAAATGAAGGAAGCATCTCTGATAACCCCCAAATGGTAAAATAGATAAATAAAATTCAGGTTGCATTTATGTACAAACACCTGGCCATTCTGGAGGAATTGTCTGAATTCATTGTGTAAAAATAGTCATTTCAGTTAAATCTTTGATTTGCTTGGTTTCTGACTAAATTGATTATTTAGCCCAAAGGATTGTTTTAATCAAAATGTTGAAGCTAGCAATACATATAGGCAACATCAAAAGTGATAGAATAGCAGTGCCTTTTTGATTATGGACTGAAAACAGGCTCTGAAAATTCAGCTTTATTGTTTTCACTCAGTTGTACGTGAACATTCAAGCTTTCATTGGGCAGCTGTCTTGTGCCAGGCATTGTATTTTCAAGAGTAGTATAAATATTCTGTTTAAAGCAACAAGTTATTCATATTTGCACATTTATAATGTTTATAAATCTATTTAAATGGCTCTAGGTAATACTAGTTTCTGGTTTCTCTTCTAGCTCTTTCTGAAGAGAAATAATTATGCCTCAAAGTATTGCAAAGCAAAGTAATCTCCAGCCAGTGTTTGCCTCCCATGTATGAAGCAATGTACCCCATAGGAGGACCACATGGCGGGAGGGCGTGACAAAGTGGTGAGGCTCCAAACACAAGGATACGGCTTTCAAAATCAAGTCCCATAGTAAACGTTGCTTCCAAGCAGCTGAGAACACAGGGAATCATAGGCCAGTGATTCTGGGAAGGTTGAAAATGCATTTTGAACACATAGACAGTCATGTGGTGATTTTACTTTCATGTGGCAGACAACCAAAATGGAAAGACTTTTGTAAAATGGAAATGGGATTCCCAAAGCTAAATTTTAACTTGAAGGAGACAGAACATCAATGAAGGGACTAAATAAGCCAGAGGCAAAGCCTTTTGCAAAGTAAACAGAAATTACACGTGCTCACACACACAGGTAAATGGATGGCCTCTCTGTTTTGTTTTATTGACGTGTAGTTGATTTACATCAGTATTATAAAATGGATGGCCTTTCTAAAGCCCTACCTTTGAGATACTCAAATCAGAGTTACACACAGAGCAAGCAGCAGTTTTCATAGAGCAACTGGGCACACATTTTGTGTTCTGTACTTACAAAGGGATTTGCTCTGTGAGGAAGTCTGCCAGGGAGAGCTGGAGTCGAGAGTCGTGGGTTTATCCTGACATCTGTAACTGCTAAATGTCCTTTAAAATACACGTTTATTAAGAACCACAACAAATCCATTTCTGATTAAAGTATTTCTTTTCTTATCACTGGTCTTAGCCAGTGATGGTTCTTCCTTCCCAGAGCCCACCGTCATGCTGGGTAGAGTGCTCTCCAGCAAAGACTTTGGATTCAGGAGAGGGAACACCCTGCCCCATGGGGAAGCCAGTGGAGGCACATGGATGGGGAGAGTCCCCCAGGCAAAGGGCTGCTGCCCGGCAGAGGCTCTTGGCCTGGCTCATCCTGACCCCCAGGTATTGGTTTCCTCCTTGTTACCCTTTGTTCTTCCCTTCTCGTCTCACTGCCAACCTTCTCCCCACTTGTCACTGCTGTTACAAGAATTAATAAAAATGCTCTCCATTCAAACGCCAGTTCACCTGGGTAAAACCTTTTGCCATTTAAGCAGTAAGTGCTGGGAAACGTGATTTTTTTTTTTTTTTAAAAAAAGATGGATTTCTATGGAGAAGGAAATAACAATGGTAGGTCTCTCCTTGGGATGATGAGATCAGAATTTCTAGACCAGAGGCATTGACAGGAGGCAAAACTTGGAAAGAAGCTTAGAAGTCGGGGGACACTAATAACGTAACTGTGCTCATCATTGTTCCAGCAGCTACTAGTTATGGAACCGTTTCTGTATGTCAGATGGCATCTTAAGTACATTTCATAGCTTCCTGACACATGACAAATTTATCTTTGGCTCTAGTTTCATGCTTTCTAGAGTTTTTTTTCCTTAAGAAATTACACTTTGATACCCTTTTGATATACCATCAAAACTATGGTATATAATTTTTTTCTTCTTAAATTTCAAATTCACCTGAGGCAATTGAATTCTCTTGATAGTATATAAAAGGAATGATGGAAATATCAAAAACTACTTCCAAATGAACAATCCTTACCACCTAGATTTGATACCTTACTGAAAATTCTTTTGATGTTAGTGATAAGAAAAAGACTGGAAATGCTTTCATAGCATTCAAGAGAAAATGAGGAAATAGGTATAGGGTCTGGCGCTATGGGACAAATCCTGTTTTCAGTCTTATATACTATATTTTCCCCTTGTTCTGCCACGGGAGCTTCAGGGGGTGCCTTCTTGGCAGATGGTGTTCATGAGTCTACAGGGAAAAAAAGATCAAGGATCTCAGCATTTTCTGGCAATGTTTACCTCTCATATGGAGGGGGCCACTGGAGAATATTCCTTTCACAATGTTTTCTGCTCGACAACAAAAGCTCTTTGATTCAGTTTCAGAAATGCACAACTTCACACTAGGCACTAACAGGAGGAGGTGTCTTGTCAAGTTACAGGTCTCCCTAAATTCAGAGTTAGTTCAACATGAGAGATGCGGTGAAGATGAAACTCATTCCCCAAACATTCTGTCAGCAGGAGCCCCTTGTAAATGTATTCTCTTCAATAAAACTGACTTGGCTTGCTTTGAGGTGTTCTGAGGTATTACTTCCCAGACTCAACTTTTGCTGTTTTTATCAGCACGTGTGTCTAAACCATAGGAACACATGCTATGGGTAAATGGAGGTATTTTCAAACAGAGAGAATTTTATTCTGATAATCATATCCCTTGCAATCATGTATTAAATATTGTTATTAATAAAGATCTTATGCCCCAGCATCATGTCTACTTTGATGGGAAGAAATAGAAAGTATTTTTAGCAATCCCAAGCAGGTATAAGGCTTTTTTCTTTCCTCCAAACCAGAAAACATTTATCATTCTTGAATTGGCTTTTGTTTCTTTAATGATAGCTGAACGTTCATGGACACACGTGGAAAATCAGCTCACAGGGTGACTTCAGTATTCCCGGGCACTTCCAAGCTGGTGATAAATTGGAAGTTGAAGATTAAAGCCTTCACAGTGTCTTAAGTTTTCAAGGACAGTCTTATAATGCATCGATGGTAACAGTCACTCCTTCCTTTCATTAGGTAAAAGGGCAAGAAAGAAAGGTTATTTTGGCTCCTGCAATACAAATTTCTTGTCATTCTGCTGAGTGGGTGAAGTGGGTGAAGAAAACTGTTGCTCTCCCACTGCCATCTGCTGAGGTCAAGACTGCTGTTTTCTCTTGGCGATCAGAGTGACCGTCCTGGAAGTTATTCCTTAGTTCTGGCTTTTCCTTTCAAGAAGCTGTCTGTTAGGACAGGACTTTGACCCGAACACTGCTTGTGCCTTCCTTGAGTGCTGTGCAGGGCTGGATGACATGTCTGCCAGCTTCCTGATCTCCCCAAGATGGGGCTGCAAAAGTCAGGTTTAGCTCCGAGCAACCACTAGAACCACGACACTCTCAAGTTCATGGCTAGCAAACCAACAGACGAGGCTCTCTGTGCTCCTAGCCAGCAAAGAACAGCATCTTTTAAACCATCCCGAGGCCAAACTTCCCTTTACCTGAGACCAAGTCATTTCATCTGCTATAACACCACTGTGTCCAGAATACGGAGCAAATGTTTCTGTAATAATCTTATTAATACAGTTTTTTTTTTTTTCTGGGCTCGAGATCTTGGGTTGTTCTTTTAAAACGTGGCTAGAGATAAATTGATCTGAATTAAAATCTGGGTTCCATTATTTATAAGTGTGTGACCGTGGACGAGTCCCTGAATCTCTCCAAACCTATTACCTCTTGTGTTAAAATGGGGATAACTAACACCGTCTTAAAACGTGGCTGTTACCACCAATGATGGTTAATAAGCTAAGATATACAAAAGCACCGGCACAGGGCCTGGCATGTTGTAGACACTTAATAATTTTGGGGGTGGTACTGATTCTGTTTCCTCATGTTAATATGCTCACTACCGACCTTAGATCCTGCCTCTCCACACTCCTCAACTCAACTCATATTCCAAAGAGATGAAATTATGCATATTTGCATGAAATTATTTCAAACCATCTCCTACTGGCCATTTAACATGAAACCTACCTGAATTTTTTCATTGGAGATTGCTTTTCTTGAGCAGTGGCCAGATGACCAGAGTAATAGACTGGGAAAAACATAATGTTCCAGTTTGTTGAAAACCAAGTCATGAAAAATGGACAGTAGAAGTTCTTATAAGTAATTTTTACAATCTGTGTGGTTCCAACCCAAGATGATGACACTGACAGGATGATCAAAAGTCCCCAGATGGCCTTCAGAACCATAGACGTACAGGATAGGCAGCGAGCCTTGATTCTGTTTCCCTGGCTGCTATCCTCAGGATGAGTCTGTGTTCCATCATCCCCTGCAAACAGGAAAGGAATACAAATGTGTGGAAATCAAGTTATAAAACAGCAATCAAAAAGGCAGACAGTAGAATCACCAGTGTTCTTTTTTTTTCTCCTGCTGTCATTTGAAGAGACAGATAACTCTAGCTCATTTTCTGTCTGGAATCTGGAGTCTCTGCTCTGTAAGGTACAGTGTGTATCTGGACCCCTATCCAGGCTATGACGATGCTCATGGACTTGGTGGATGCTCTCTGTTCCTGGGTGTACCCTCCCCACTTCCTTGTGAGAGCATTACACATTTCAGCTGCAAAGGCTTTGGCCTTGGCCACGTAACCTGCTTTGTCTAATCAAACGTAAACAGATGTGTGGTATGCCACCTCTCAGCAGAAGCTTCAAGAGGCATCACAGGGTCCCACTACCTCTCTAGCTCTTCCTTTCTGCCACTAGAATGGAGAATCCCAAAAATAAGCTGCTCTTTGGGTCTATGTGGGAGAGTGAGCAGAACCTTGTGTCTGCTGACATGAAATGTGAACAAGAAATAAGTGTGTGTTGTTATATTCCACTGAGAGGCTTTTTTTTTTTTTTTTTTTTTTAACTGCAGCAAAGATGACTATTAAGTTGAAAAGGATGTGTCCCCAAAACAGAGCAAGTCTGGACTGCACAAAATTACCTTCCATCTCGGAGCAAATTACGACTTAACATGTTTCTGGGAGCACAGTGAGTTCTGCTTTGTATTTTTACATTTACTAAGAAAATTTAGTAGCATTTTTTCACACTAAAATAGTCAAAGCTCTCTGAAAGTGACAATCATAAAGGTCTTCTCCCCTGATAGAGAAAACGAGTTCAACTTGTTTTCGAATTTATGAATTTACGTACCTGTCAGGAAATTTAATGGAAGCAGTGGTCACCCTGAGTCCCCAGATAGTAGAATCCTGGGGGAAAGGAGGCAGAATTGTCTGCAAGATTCTGTTGTGTCTCCAGGGACCTCCTTTAAGCGTAAGGCTTATCCTGGGGTTAAGAAAGTGGTGCAGCCCACAGATAGCAAGTGAGAGTGGATGGTTTCTCACTTTTCCTCTCCAGAACCTGCTGGCTCTCCTGCTGAATGTGTGCTCACTGCTTAATGACCCAGGTGGGACTGCCCCACTGGGGTAAAGCTTTCATCCAGCTAAGGCTTCCTGATATAATTGTTTGGGGAAAGTGGGTAGCAAGATTTGAAAGTGAATTCTTCACTGCAGAATATAAACCAAGTAAGGATGAACACAGCAATTCCTACATGACTTCCAAGTCTCATAAACAGAGTTCTCAGAGCCTAGGCCTCCAGAAGATGAAAACTGGTGTTCTTTTATTTATTTATTCAACAAAGTCCTATGGAGACTACCAGGAGTTAGATAGTCGGGTTCCAGGGGTTCAAACAAGAAAGACTTGAGCTCATAATCTAGACAAAGGCCAGAGAACACATCTAATACAGTATGATAAGGACCACGTATGGCAGATACAAGGCCACATGGAAGCAGAGGAGAAGCACTTGTTAAGAGGAGGCGGGCATAATGATTAGGAGAAGCTCCCATGATGCAGTGACATTGAGATGAGTCAGTAAGTATGTTAGCCAGCTCCCTCGGCTGTGTACAGACTATACTTCATAACAGTTCTGCAAATTCCCTCTATGACCATGTGGCTTACACAGAGAGTAAAGGGAAAAAACAAAAATGTATAAGAGGGTGGAATAAGAGACTCTGGTGTTGGAAGGCTGGGAAGGGAACACGAGCCTACCCAATTAAGTAGGTATTATTCCCATTTTACAGATGAAAAAACTGAGAGTTGTATTAAAGGTTGTTCAAGGTTGAACCTAAGACAGTATGACTCCAACGTCTAAACTTTTTATTCTGAATATTGATTCTGTCTAGGTTTCAGGCTTGAGCTCCCCGTTTAAGCACTGGAAGTTTCAGAAATGGTTTGGAGAAAAACTTCTGTTTCCTGGCAGGAATGGCAGTCTTGCGTGAGGTTTGATAGAAGTGATATTAAGAGAAAGGTGTACTCTAGTACACTTCAGATCACATTATTCTCAGGGAATAGCTTATAAAGGAGGAACGATTCTACAAAGATTTTAAGTATCCCTTTGAGTTGATATCTGCCTTCACGGTCACCTTCTTTGAAGATTGCATCTGTACCACCGTCAGAGCATGGAGAATATTTTTGATGACACCAACAGTCACCTAAATCCCCACCTAGTATTGACTCATTCTTTCTTCTGCTAACTAAATTGAATTGTTGACAATTCTTTTACTATCTACAGATACCATACAAAGATTGGCTCTCCAGAGTTCTTTTGTTTTTCTGACCATTTTAAGCATGATTTTCTAGAGTCCTGCTTAGATCTATTGTTTTGGATATATCATTAAAATTGATTTACCAGGAATTCCATCCGCTTCTATGAACCTTGATTGGAGTCATACAAATTGATGGTAGAGGCCACTGGAATTTGGAAACATGAGTGAAAGTCCTAGTCCTGCCATTGGTTGGCCCTGAGTATATGTTTAATTCCATCTTAGGTTCTCTGTCAAACAGCGATAATATGTATCTCATGGGCTTCATTTTGAGGTTAAGTACCATAACGTTCATGAAAGAATGGTGAGCTGCTCTTCAGATTATTTTTCTTTTCTTTTTGGTGTCTAGGAATATCCCCAAATGTCTTCTGAATCATTACAGAAAGAGTAAATCATGCCCCACGTGGTCTTTAATGGTACAGTTTTTAAGATTTGTAATCTCTATATGATAGGTAGGGCAAATTTATTAACCATATTTAGTTAACTGGAACATACTGTTCTGAAGATAACTGGGATGATAAGAATATTACCGTAACTTATTAAAGCCAATTAAAACTTTCTGAAGATTTAAGATGTGATTTTCTTCACTTTTAAAAAAAGAGTTTTAGCCTTGGGGTCCATAGTTGCTGAGATTCCATTTTAAAATATTGTCGTTTTTTGAAAAAATCTTTTCTTGTATAAAACCTCTTATCAGATAAGTAGGACCCTACAAGAGGCTTTCACACTTCTTCTATACCTTTGTTTACTTGAGTCCCCTGAATTACCATTTCTCTTCTGTTTTTTTTTTTTTTTTTTTTTTTTTTTTTTTTTTTTGCGGTACACGGGCCTCTCACTCTTGGGGCCTCTCCCATTGCGGAGCACAGGCTCCGGACGCACAGGCTCAGCGGCCATGGCTCAAGGGTTCAGCTGCTCCGCGGCATGTGGGATCTTTCAGGACCGAAGCACGAACCCGTATCCCCTGCACTGGCAGGCGGACTCCCAACCACTGCGCTACCAGGGAAGCCCTCTCTTCTATTTTTTAAAGCTAGTGTTCTCAAAGTTTGAGGGTTTTTTTCCCACTACCCACTTATTTTGAATAGAGTATTTTGTTGTTTTTGCGTTGTCACTATTGATTTTAAGGATGCAAGAGATTTTAATATGTTGCTGGCCAAGCTGAAGGAATAAATGGAGAAGGAGAGATTGAAAATGTAGGTGGAAGAGATGGAGAGAAGGTGATCATGGATGCAGAAGGAGTCAACATCAGAATGGTAGCAAACACAAAAATCAAAGGTGGTCCCCACAATGATGGTAATTAGCAAATTAGCAAACGAGAACAGAGACGTTTTGAGGCAGAGAGGAAAGCATCTCTTAGCACACAATTGTTTTAGTCTTTTCAGGAAAGTAGAAGTGTGGTCATATGATGAGAGCAAGTGAGTATGGACTCAGAGCTTGAGAGCATCTCTGGGGAAGGCAGTATGATGTCCACCACCAAAATGTAACAGTATTGGGCAGCAGCCTAATGGACCCAGCTGCATTTTAAAATGATAAGTTTGCTGGGAAACCCATGGATATATTAAGGTAATTTATCTAGCAATTCCAGTAACCCAGGAGTTGGTAAGTGGTCAGGCACACGTGAGGAAATGCCAAAGGTCTTGATTTAATAGTAAATGCTGATCCGGGAGACAACTGAAGTGAAGGAGGTGTAAAATTGGGAAAACTAGAAGAGCTCCAAGGACTGGCAGTCCTGATAAAGACAAGAGCAGAGTCTGTGATTTTTCTGGTACTTTTATTCTTCTCAGAATGGTTACAGTGTGCTAATACTAAATCCCAGGATTGAGGTAAAAGATGCTGGCTTTTCACATCTTGAAGATGAGAAAACTAGTTTCCTTATAAACTTCATTAGAAGTCACTGTTTCACCATATGTTAAACCCTCCAATTATAGGTTTTGGTATTATTTCTCTGCTACACTGTACACCGTACATCATTAATGGATTATATCTGCACATTTCCTTTCTTCCTTCTCCTCCCACTTGATAAACTTTCCCCACATGCACTCCTGAGAGTCCGTGTAACATCTCTACATTCTGTGCCAATGGTGAGATCTTTCATTGCTGGCTAGAAGCTTACCAAACGTACTGTTATTTAAGAGGAGGTTACCCGCATACCTGATCTGTTCTGCCTCTCGGCTCTGTGTCCGCAAACTCCAGAGGATCCTCGACTCTGAAGTTCAAGAATAGGAGCAGAAGAATCTTCGGTGACAGACAGAGGGGACAGTTGTCTGCTGACGCTACTGTGTGAACTGGGGCAGTTGGCTCCCGGTTTACATCGAGTAACTGATGATCTGGAGGTACCTGGGAAGAAAGAGTTCATACCAGTTTGAGAATTTCCTGAAGGAAAACAGATTTTTAAATGCCTTGGCAGTAAAATATATGGAACATTCATTGAGTTCATTTCTAATTTTAAAAAAGGGGGTCCTAAAAAGAGAATGCTATGTTGGCAAGGTCTGTGTCCCTAAGACAAAGGGTCTTTTTAGATAAATCCATTAACTGGAAATGAACATTAGAAAATGGTGTTTGGGTTGACATATCTGTTCTGAATTAGAACTGTTATCACAGTCAAGTAGTTTACCTCAAGGAAAGCAAAGTGATGATACGCTGCTTCCTCCCTTTTCTTCGTAAGGCTGACTGTTGAATTCCTAACTGGTAAGACTGCCAACAGGGTCTCCTATTAAATCCACTATACACTTTTCCATTAGATTGATCACTAAAATCCAACTTGGTTGTGTCTCTCTGCTCTGGCTAGGACTTCCAATATGTTGAATAAAAGTAGTGAGAGTGGAATGCTTTCAGCTTTTTCACTGTTGAGAATGTTAGCTGTGGGTTTGTCATATATGCCTTTTATTATGTTGAGGTAAGTTCCCTCTATGCCTACTTTCTGGAGAGTTTTTATCATAAATAGGTATTGAATTTTGTCGGAAGCTTCTTCTGCATCTATTGAGATGATCATATGGTTTTTATCCTTCAATTTGTTAATATGGTGTATCACATTGATTGATTTGCAGATATTGAAAAACCCTTGCATCCCTGGGATAAATCCCACTTGATCATGGTGTATTATCCTTTTGATGTGTTGTTGGATTTGGTTTGCTAATATTTTGTTGAGGACTTTTGCATCTACGTTTTTGCATCTGTGATATTGGCCTGCAATTTTCTTTTCTTGTTATATCTTTGTCTGGCTTTGGTATCAGGGTGATGCTGACATCACAGAATGAGTTTGGAAGTGTTCCTGCCTCTGCAAATTTTTTTGAATAATTTAAGAAAGATAGGTGTTAATTATTCTCTAAATGTTTGGTAGAATTCGCCTGTGAAGCCACCTGGTCCTGGACTTTTGTTTACTGGGAGATTTTTTTTTTTTAATTACTGATTCAATTTCATTACTGGTAATTAGTCTGTTTATATTTTCTATTTCTTCTTGGGTTAGACTTGGGAGATTGTACGTAATTACGAATTTCTTCTAGGTTTTCCATTTTATTTGCATATAGTTGCTCATAGCAGCTATGATCCTTTGTATTTCTGCCGTGTCCATTGTAACTTCTCCTTTTTCATTTCTGAGTTTATTGATTTGGACCCTCTCTTTTTCTTGATGCGTCTGGCTAAAGGTTTATCAATTTTGTTTATCTTTTCAAAGAAATAGCTCTTAGTTTCATTGATCTTTTCAATTTTTTAGGCTTTATTTCATTTATTTCTGCTCTGATCTTTATGATTTATTTCCTTCTACTAACGGGTTTTGTTTGTTCTTTGCTTTCTAGCTCCTTTAGGTGTAAAATTAGATCGTTTATTCGAAATGTTTTCTTTTCCTGAGGTAAACTTGTATAGCTATAAACTTTTTTCTTAGAACTTCTTTTGCCGAGTCCCATAGATTTTGAGTCATTGTGTTTTTGTTTCATTTGTCTCCAGGTATTTTTTTATTTCCTATTTGATCTCTTTAGTGATTCATTGGTTGTTTAGTAGCATATTGTTTACCTCTACATGTCAGTGTTCTTTGCAGTTTTTTTCTTGTAGTTGAATTAGAGTCTCATAGTGTTGTTGTTAGAAAAGATGGTGATATAATTTCAATTTTCTTAAATATACCGAGGCTTGATTTTGTGGCCTAGCATGTGATCTATCCTGGAGAATGTTCCATGTGCACTTGACAAGAATGTGTATTCTGCTGCTTTTGGGTGAATGTTCTCTCTCTATATGTATCTGTTAATTTCATCTGGTCTAATGTGTCACTTCAGGCCAGTGTTTCCTTGTTAATTTTCTGCCTGAATGATCTGTCCATTGATGTAAGTGGGGTGTTAAAGTCCCCTATTAGTATTATGTTATCGTTGATTTGTCCATTTATGTCTGTTAATATTTGTTTTTATGTATTTAGGTGCCCCTGTTGGGTGCATATATATTTACAATTGTTATATCTTATTAGATTGATCCCTTGATCATTATGTAGTGTCCTTTTTGTCTCTTGTAACAGTCTCTACTTTAACTCTATTTTAGCTCTGTTTTGTCTGATAAAAGTATTGCTACCCTGGCTTTCTTTTGATTTCCATTGGTATGGAATACCTTTTTCCATCTCTCACTTTCAATCTGTTTATGTCTTTGGATATGAAGTGAGTTTCTTGTAGGTCTTGGTTTTGGATCCATTCAGCCACTGTATGTCTTTTTTTTTTAATAATACATTTTTAAATTGCAATATTGCTGATTTACAGTTTGTGCCAATCTCTGCTGTACAGCAAAGTGACTCAGTTATACACATATATACATTCTGTTTTAAAAAATATTCTTTTCCATTATGGTTTACCCCAGGAGATTGGATATAGTTCCCTGTGCTATACAGTAGGACCTTGTTGTTTGTCCATTCTAAATGCAATAGTCTGTAATAGTTTGCATCTACCAACTCCAAACTCCCAGTCCATCCCTCTCCCCCTCCCCTTGGCAACCACAAGTCTGACCTCTGCCTGTGAGTCTGTTTCTGTTTTGTAGATAGGTTCATTTGTGTCACATTTTATAAGTGATTTGTGTCACTGCATATAAGTGATATCGTATGGTATTTCTTTTTCTCTTTCTGACTTACTTTACTTAGTATGATAACCTCTAGTCACGTCCATGTTGCTGCAAATGGCATTATTTTGTTCTTTTTTTATGGCTGAGTAATATCCCATTGTATATATGTACCACTTCTTCTTTATCTATTCAGCTGTAGATGGACATTTAAGTTGTCTCCAAGTTTTGGCTATTGTGAATAATGCTGCTAGAAACACAGAGGTGAATATATCTTGTTGAATTATAGTTTTGTCCAGTTACATGCCCAGGAGTGGGATTGCTGGATCATATGGTAGTTCTATTTTTGGCTTTCTGAGGAACCTCCCTACCATTTTCCATAGTGGCTGCACCAACTTACATTCCCACCAACAGTGTAGAAGGGTTCCCCTTTCTCCACACCCTCTCCAGCATTTGTTATTTGTAGACTTTTTAATGATGGCCATTCTGACCAGTGTGAGGTGGTACCTCATTGTAGTTTTGATTTGCATTTCTCCAATAATTAGTGATGTTGAGCATATTTTCATGTGCCTATTGGCCATCTATATGTCTTCTTTGGAGAAATGTCTATTAAGGTCTTCTGCTGATTTTTCGATTGGATTTTTTTTTATTGTTGAGTTGTGTGAGCTGTTTATATATTTTGGAGATTAATCCCTTATCTGTCACATCATTTGCAAATATTTTCTCCCATTCCATAGGTTATCTTTTTGTGTTTTTGTTTTTTTTTTTTATGATTTCCTTTACTGTGCAAGAGCTTGTAAGTTTGGTTAGGTTCCACTTGTTTATTTTTATTTCTATTGCCTTGGGAGACTAACCTAACAAAACATTGGTACAACTTATGTCAGAGAATGTTTTGCCTATGCTCTCTTCTAGGCGTTTTATGGTGTCATGTCTTATGTTTAAGTCTTTAAACCATTTTGAGTTTATTTTTGTGCATGGTGTGAGGGTATGTTCTAACTTCATTGATTTACATGAGGCTGTTCAACTTTCCCAGAACCACTTGCTGGAGATTGTCTTTTTCCCATTTTATATTCTTGCCTCCTTTGTTGAAGATTAATTGACTGTAGGTGTGTGGATTTATTTCTATTCTGTTCCATTGATCTATATGTCTGTTTTTGTACCAATACCACACTGTTTTGATTACTATACCTTTGTAGTATTGTCTGAAGTCTGGGGGAGTTATGCCTCCTGCTTTTTATTTTCCCCCTCAGGATTGCTTTGGCAATTCTGGGTCTTTTATGGTTCCATATAAATTTTTAGATTATTCTAGTTCTGTGAAAAATGTTATGGATAATTTGATAGGGATTGCATTAAATCTGTAGATTGTTTTGGGTAATATTGCCATTTAAATAATATTAATTCATCCAATCCAAGAGTATGGGATATCTTTCCATTTCTTTGAACCCCCTTTAATTTCCTTTGCTAATGTTTCATAGTTCTCAGCATGTAAGTCTTTCACCTCCTTGGTCAGGTTTACTTCTAGGTTTTTTTGTGTGTGTGATTTTAAAAGGAATTGTTCTTTTTTTTTTTACATTCTCTTTCTGATTATTCATTGTTAGTGTAAAGAAATGCAACCAATTTCTGAATGTTAATCTTGTATCCTGCTGCTTTGCTTAATTCATTTATCAGATCTAGTAGTTTTTGTGTGGGTCCTTAGGGTTTTCTTTATATAGTATCATTTCATCTTCATGTAGTGACAATTTTACCTCTTCCCTTCCAATCTGGATACCTTTTATTTGTCTTCTTGTTTGACTGTTGTGGCTAGGACTTCCAATACTATGTTGAACAGAAGCTGTGAGAGTGGGCATCCTTGTCTTGTTCCAGATTTTAGTGCAAAGACTTTCAGCTTTTCACTGTTGAGTATTGTATTAGCTGTGGGTTTGTCATAAATAGCTTTTATTATGTTGAGATATGTCCCCTGTATACCCACTTTGGTAAGAGTTTTTATCATGAATCGATGTTGAATTTTTTCAAGTGCTTTTTCTGCATCTATTGAGATGGTCATGTGGTTTCTTAATTTTCTTTTGTTAATGTGGTGTATTACATTGATTGATTTGTGTATGTTGAACCATCCTTGTGAACTTGGTATGAATCCCACTTGGTCATGGTGTATGATTTTTTTTATGTGTTTTTGGATTCAGTTTGCTAATACTTTGTTCAGAATTTTTGCATCTATATTCATCAAAGATATTGTCCTGTAATTTTCTTTCTTGGTGGTATCTTTGTCTGCTTTTGATATCAGGATGATCACGGCTTCATAGAATGTTTTGGGGAATGTTCCCTCCTCTTCAGTCTTTCGGAAGAGTTTGAGAAGAATTGGTAAATATAAGTTCTTTGTATGTTTGGTAGAATTCGCCTGTGAAGCCATCTGGTCCTGGACTTTTGTTTGCAGGGAGTTTTTAAAATCATTACAGATTCTATTTCACTGCTAGTGATTGGTCTGTTCAAATTATCTATTTCTTCTTGATTCAGTTTTGGTGGGCTCTGTGTTTCTAGAAGTTTGTCCATTTCTTCTAGGTTGTCAAATTTGTTGGCATATAATTGTTCATAGTATTCTCTTATTGTTTTTTGTATTTCTGCGGTTGAGACTTTTCCTTTTTCATTTCTTATTTTGCTTATTTTGGTTCTCTCTCTTTTCTTCTTGGTGAGCCTGGCCACAGGTTTGTCAATTTCTTTACCCTTTCAAAGAACCAGCTCTTGGTTTTATTGATTTTTTTTCTATTTTTAAAAAAATCCCTATTTTGTTTCCTCCCTGATCTTTATTATTAACTTTCTTCTGCTGAATTTAGGTTTTGTTTGTTCTTGTTTTTCTGATTCTTTTAGGTGGTAGGTTAGGTTGTTTATTTGAGATTTTTCTTGTTTTTTTGAGGAAGGCCTGTATTGCTATTAACTTCCCTCTAAGAACTGCTTTTGATGCATCCCATAGATTTTGTATGGTTTTGTTTTCATTGTCATGTGTCTCAAGATATTTTTTAATTTTCTTTTTGATTTCCTCATTGACCTGTTGGTTTTTTAGTAGCATGTTGTTTAGTCTCCATGTAATGATTTTTTTCTCATTTCTTTTCTCTATATCTTTTGATTGGAGCATTTAGTCCATTTACATTTAAAGTAATTATTTATATGTATGTTCTTATTGCCATTTTGTTAATTGTTTCTTGGTTGTTTCTGTAGGTCTTTTTTTTTTAATTCCTTTATTCTTTTTTCTCATCTCTTGTGATTTGATGACTATCTTTAGTGTTATCTTTTTCTTTTTTGTGTGTGTATCTATTATAGATTTTTGGTTTGTGGTTACCATGAGGTTTTCATATAGCAATCTATATATATGCATGATTGTTTTAAGTTGCTGATTTCTTAATTTCAAATGCATTCCAACAACCCTGCATTTTACTCTCCTCCCCTCACAATTATTGCTTATTGTGAATATAGACGATTTTACCACTTTTGTCTTTTAACCTTCCTACTGGCTTTGTGAGGGGATGATTTCCTACCTTTACTGTGCATTTGCCTTTACTGATGAGCTTTCTCCTCACATGATTTTCATGTTTCTCACTGTGTCCTTTTTTGCTTAGAGCAATTCCTTTAACATTTCTTTTAAAGCTGGTTTGGTGGTGCTGATCTCTTTTAGCTTTTGCTTGTCTGTGAAGCTTTTGATCTCTCCATCAAATCTGAACCGAGAATCTTGCTGGGTAGAGTATTCTTGGTTGTAGGTTTTTCACTTTCATCACTTTAAAAATATTGTGCCACACCCTTCTGGCTTGCAGAGTTTCTGCTGAAAAGTCAGCTGATAACCTTGCATGAGTTCCCTTGTACATAAAGTGTTGCTTTTCTCTTGAAGCTTTTAATATTCTCTGTCTTCAATTTTTGCCATTTTATTTACAATATGTCTTGGTGTGTTCCTCTTTGGGTTAATCTTGTATGGTACTCTCTATACTTCCTGGATTTGAATGTCTGTTTCCTTTCCCAAGTTAGGGAGGTTTTCAGCTATTATCTCTTCAACTATGCTCTCAACCCCTTTCTCTCTCTCTTCTCCTTTTTGGACACCTATAATGCAAACATTAGTGCACTTGATGTTGTCCCAGAGGTCTCTAAATTGTCCTCATTTCTTTTTATTCTTTTTTCTGTTCAGCATAAGTGATTTCCACTACTCTGTCTTCCAGCTCGTTGTTCTGTTCCTCTGTATCATTTAGTCTACTGTTGATTCCTTCTAGTGTATTTTTTCATTTCAGTTATTGTATTCTTCATCTCTTTATATTTATTCTTTAATTTTTTCTAACTCTTTGTTAAAAACTTCTAACTTCTCACTCTGTGCATCCATTCTTCTCCCAATTTTTTGATCATCTTTACGATCACTATCCTGAACTCTTTCTCAGGTAGATTGCCTGTCTCCACTTCACTTAGTTCTTCTTCTGGAGTTTTATCTTGTTCCTTCATTTGGAATATGTTCCTCTGTCACCTCATTTTGCCTAACTTGCTATTTTTATTTTTATGTACCCCCTGGTAAGTTGTTCGTATTTCCTGACTTTGGAGAAGTGGCCTTCTGTAGGAGACATCCTATGAGTCCCAATAGCACACTCACCTCTTGTCACCAGAGCTATATGCTCTAGGGGTTCCTTCTATGAGGACTGTGTGGGTATTTCTTTTGTGGTGAGCTGACTACACCAGTGGTCTGGTAGGTTTATTTGGCCCTGGTATGGTTAGTTGCCAGGTCCTGCCTTGTGCAGAGGCTGTCAGCTGCTGGTTGGTGGGGTCTGATCATGAGGCAGCTGACTGCAGAACCCTGGAGGTTCCAGGGCTAGTGCTGTGTTACTGGTGGGCAGAGTCAGGATCCAGGAGAACCTGGGGCTGTTGCCCACCTACTGGTGGATGAAGCCAGGTCCTGGGGCTTGTGCCAGCCTACTGGTGGACAGAGCCATGTCCTGGGGTCTGGTTGCAGGGCCTAGGGGTCCCAGAGCAGGTGTCAGATCTCTGGTAGGTGGGCTGGTTCCTGACATGGTTGGCTGCAGGGGCTGGTATCTTGAAGCTTGTGTTGGCCTCCTAGTGGGCAGGGACCAGGCTCAGCCAGTTCCAGGGCAGGCCTAGTCCATAGACTGGGATGTTGCTGTTTTTTTTGTGGATGGTGTCTGCCTGCTGGTGGGTTCAGCTGGGTCTGAGGCTAGGACAGCCTCCTGGTGGGTGGGGCCTGGGCCCCACATGGTCCCTGGCTGGAGGCCTTCGGGGTCTTGGGTCTATTGCCTGTGCACTGGTGTGTGGGGACAGATCCTGGGCCCTCTGGTGAGGAGGGCCATGTCCAGAGGCGGCTGTGGACCCAGGGGGTCTTAAGGCAGCTTGTCTGCTGGTAGGTGGAGTTGTGTCAGTGTCCATCTGTTTGCCCTGAGGCATCTCAGTACTGGTGCCTGCAGACTGTTGGGCTGCAGTGGGACTGGGTGCTGTGGTAATAATCTAGAAGGAAGATTCCAGAATGGTGTTACCATGTGGTAGAAGGAGCTCCCCAAAATAACTGCCGGGAGTCTATGTCCCTAGGGTGAATTGGAGTTATCTCCTGCCTCTCCAGGAGACTCTCTAGAGCTCAGAAGGTAGGTCTGACCCAAGCTCCTACCAAATTACTGCTTCTACCCTGGGTTCTAGAGCATGTGAGACTTTGTGTGAGTCCCTTAAGAATAAAGTCTCTATTTCCCCCAGCCCTCTGGGATTCCCAAAATAAGCCCTGTGGCCTTCAAAGCCAAATGCTCTGGGGGCTTGTCTTCCCAGTACAGCACCTCTGGGCTGGGGAGCCTGAAGTGGGGCTCAGACCTCTCACTCCTTTGGGAGAACCTCTGCAGCTGTAATTATTCTCCTGTTCGTGGATTGCCCACCTGGCGGTATGGGATTTGTCTATATTGCTACTCCGCCCCTCCTGCTGTCTCATTGTGGTTCCTTCTTTATATTTTTAGTTGCAGAATATTTTTTCTGGTACGTCCTGTTTTTTTTTTCATTGATAGATGTTCTGTTAATAACTGTGATTTTGGTGTGCCTGTGAGAAGAGAAGAGCTCAAGGTCTTCCTACTCTGCCATCTTGTGCCTCACAGCTATGTTTCTAATTGAATATTTTAAATTCAATTAAAAGAGGCTGTCTAAAATTCAGGGAACTCTCATTTATTCATGTTCTTCAAGAGGGGTGACACTCAGATACTCCAAGAGTAATTTTTAATTTATCTTTCAGGTATCTTGTGTAATTTATGTTTACATGAGGTGTGCCTTCTTGTGGCATTTTGTGATTACTCAGCAGTTGTAGGTGGAAAGGAGGAAGTCCAAAAATGGGTTGAGTACCAAGTTGAGATGGGGTTGAGATAAAATATTGGCCATAGTTACTAAAAAGTTGGTAAATTACATGTAGATAGCAAGTGTTGAATTTGTAAGCCAAACTAGTGATTTCTCTTTCTTCCTCATTTTCACTGCAGTGTTATGTCCTGGCTTCTCTATCTCCTGGTCCTTATGCAATATAGCTCAAATCTCATTGCCAGCTGCCAGCTGCCTCCCACTTGCTGATTCATGGAAGAGACCCGAGAATAGCTGAGCCACTGGAGGCATTTAAACCATTGCCCTAAAAAGGCAAATTTAAACTCAGAGCCAGGCCCAGAGGCATGTTCAGAGCTTGGTCCATGAAACAGTCATCTCAGGCCCTGGAAATGAAGACACTGGCCCATGCTATATGGTCTTGTACTATCAATTAAAATAAAGCCAGTGCTGACAAAAATATTCAGAATGTCACCTGGGATACAGTCAAGGATCATAAATAAATCATATTTATATTGTATTTTATATGCCACAGTGAGTGCCTGGGTATTTCAAATTCAGTTAGTGAACAGTGTTCAGACTTTGACAGGTATTGAGGATAAACTGCATTAGGAGTGAAGGATTGGAAGTCTCCCATTAGTCACACTAGATGGTCCCCGGCCTCTTGTAAAGACATCTGCTCACTTGAGCCATTGTGTTTGGGCCACCTTGTGCCATTTTTCATAATTGTCCAGGCATAAGAATATGGTTTCTTCATCTGAACTGGTTAGGCTCTGCATGCTTCCCAAATCAATTTAACTCAACAAGTAGTTACTAAGCACCTATTCTAAGGCAGGCATTGTGTAAGGAACAGGAGTTAGACAAATGATGAATACATGGTCCATGACTTCATGGAACTCTCGACATAGTATTAGAGTCAGACATGTAACCCATTAACTATAATGTGAACAGGAGAGCAGGAAGAAAGGGAGTGAGTGGTTTATTCAGCCTGGAGTAGGAAAGGTTCTCTGGGGCTTTGAAGGATGAGCAGGACTTTGCCAGGCAGAATTTTATGCTGAGTCAGAGAAAATTGTAGAGCAAATACTCGAGTTGGAAAGTGTATGCTATGAAACTTAATGGTAAGATGCTCAACTCTAAGATCCTGAATTCTGAGTACAAAAGAGCACTGAAAATCCCATCCTTCTATCCTTGCCTGTTACTTGAAAAGGAGCTTTGGTATAATTGAGATTCAGAGAGAACACCATGGTTAAGAACACAGGTTGTTTAAATCTGGGGATACCTGGTAGGAATCTGGCTCAGCCATGTATAGTTGCACAACATTGAGACAGAAGATGTCCATGTAATCTCTCTCAGCCCCAGTTTTCTCTCCTGTTCTACCCACATCTGAGGAGTGCTGTATGGATTAAATGGTCCATAGAACATACTCAAGAAATGTATACTGTTATTACTAATAATGACCAGGTAAACAGAAATGACCATTTGTTCTATTTTATCAATCACAATGTTTGACTTCATGAAATAGAAATCCAAACTGAACTGGTTTAGCAAAAATGGGGAGTTTTTATGAGTTTAGCAATCAAAGGGTAGGATGGCCAGGGACGTTCCTAATCCTCAGGAACAGCTGGAACCCAGGGCATGGTGTAGCTGAACAGCACCCCCATTTCTCACTGCTGGATGCCAGATTCATTTCTCCTCACTTGGCTGCCACCTGCCTTCCTCTGCAGAAAACCTGGTTGTTCAAAGCCCCAGTGTTTCCAATCTCATAGCTTTAGCCTCCTGGGAAAAATCTAGCTGTCCATAGTCAAAAAATCTTGAAGAAAGAACTTATGTATTTTACTGATTCCTGGTCCAGTTTCTGTCGCCAGAGAACACTGCAACAGGCTGCAGCTCCCAGGAAAGTATGGGTGGAGCTGGGCAGACAGTGCCTTGGGTTTCCACTTAGAGACTTCAAAGCAAAAAGGGCAAAGAAGAACTACAGCTGCTGAGTAAGCAAATGCCTAAACAGATGGAGGACAAGGGGTGGGGGTCTCAGATAACAACTTGAAAAGCCAAGCTGATAAAGATTGGGAAAATGTCTTTGGAAAGTAGGTGAGAGAGAAGCAAAGTGTCAGGTGAGTTTCTGTGTGACTGAGTGCAAGATGACTTGGAAGATAATGGATAGACCAGACTCTATTATTCAAACAAAGGCCCTGCCATTGACTCTTATTTCCCATCAGCACAAAACATCAATGAAACATTTGGTTCTACTAAGCCCTATGCTGAAAACAGCTACAGATCTTATCCTGAGTTGCCCCAAACTATGGTGATTACCTGAAACACCACATGTACCACAGGCACCCAAACCTAAAGAGATAATGGAAACACAGAAGGCAATTACACAATCCACGGGAGGGGAGAGGGAGGTGGGGTGAGAGGGATAAGAGTTGCTATATGATAAGAAGCAGAATAGTATCCTGAAAAGACTTCCCTGAAAAGCAGGACACCAAGTGGCTGATAAATCACTTGACCTCTCTTTGTCTGCATTTCTTCTGCTCTGAAATTTAATAATTGGACAAACGATTTCCTAAATCCCTACAGCTTTCTCTTCTTTGATTTAAAGATTTTTCAAACAAGCATCTGAAAATCATGTTTAATCATACAACAAACTTTGTCTATTTTCAACCAACTTCTTTTTTTTAGCCATTTATATTAGTCAAGGTTCCAGAAGGAAGAGATAACAAACTCAATTTAGGATAATTTATTAAAAGATGGTCAAGATATAGGGCAGTGCTTCTAGCATCACCTGGGAGCTTGTTAAAAATGCAAATTATCAGCAGCCATCTCAGACATATGAATCAGAAATTTTGCCATGGGGGTAACTAGTAACCTGGGTTTAAGGAGCCCACCAGGCGATTCCAATGCAAGCTAAAATTTGCAAACCACTGTGGGTGAGAAACCAGAGCGGGTAGGGCAGTACCCAGGTTTAGCAGCAGCTCTTACTGCACTTGGGCCTGAAAGGACAAGGGGAGGGAATGATTAGAAAAATCTGGAAGGAGAGGGTTGCCTGACATGAGTTATGACTTTTCATTAAGGTAGGCATTCATCTGGGGGATCCTGATAATACTCCCTTCCTTTGATATCCTATAGGGACTCCCCATTGGTTATTAAATTGAAGCCAGAGAGCAAGAAAGTCTGTTTTGTAGTCCCTAGAGTTCTACTGCCAGAGGCAGGTGTAGGAGGGGCAAAGAAGGCATCTGATATCCATGTTTCTACAATAGGATTATAATCACAAAATCAGGGGTTGGACCACGTGATCTTCTAGCATTAAGCTTCTTTAATTGATGATTCTTCCAATCAGTCTCTTGCAAATTGTATTTTAAACATAAAACTACCTTTTATTAGTTTGTTTCTCTTAAATATCTGTGAAGCTGTTTTAATCACTGACAAAACATCAAAGACAGAAATGTAATCCTGAATTTTGACTTGGAGTTGGTTGGAAACCGTAATTATTACTGTGACATTTTGTCTTATAAAAAGAAAGAAAACATCAGTAATTCAACAAAAGATTACGTGAAAAGCTGTATTTCAGTTTGTTGTCTCATATTCCATTGACTTCCAATGGCAGTAAATATTCTTTCTAGTAAAGGAATACTGTTATCAGCAATGGTTGGATTTTCATAGAAGACCATATGGAATTTGCCAAAATTTCTTTTTAAAAAATTTAATTATAGTTGATTTACAATATTCTGTTAGTTTCAGGTGTACAGCTTCAGATTCTTCTCCATTATAGGTTATTACAAAATGTTGAATATAGTTCCCTGTGCTATACAGTAAATCCTTGTTGTTTATCTGTTTTATATATAGTGGTGTGTATCTGTTATTCCAGTCTCCTAATTTATCCCTTCCCTCCTTTTTCCATGTTGGTAACGATAAGTTTGTTTTCTATGTCTGTGAGTCTTTCTGTTTTGTAAATAAGCTGATTTTTATTATTTTTTCAGATTCCACATATAAATGATACCATATTTGTCTTTCTGCCTGACTTCACTTAGTATGATAATCTCGAGGTCCATCTATGTTGCTGAAAATGGCAATATTTCATTCTTTTCATGGCTGAATAATATTCCATTGTGTGTATGTGTGTGTGTGTGTGTGTGTGTGTGTGTGTATACACACCCATATATATACCACATCTTCTTTAACGATTCATTTGTTAAAGGACTTTTTTTTTTAAATCTACCATATTCATTTCCTTTTTTAAAAAAGACTTATTTATTTTTGGCTGCATCAGGTCTTAGCTGCGGCATTCAGGATCTTCACTGAGGCATGCGGGATCTTTCGTTGCGGTGCACAGGCTTCTCTCTAGTTGTAGCATGTGGGTTTTCTCTTCTCTAGTTGTGGCGCACAGGCTCCAGGGCACGTGGGCTCTGTAGTTGTGGTGTGCAGGTTCCAGAGTGCATGGGATCTGTAGTTTCCAGCACACGGGCTCTAATTGAGGCATGCAAGCTCAGTAGTTGTGGCAAGTGGGCTTAGTTGCCCCATGGCAGGTGGGATCTTAGTTCCCTGACCAGGGATTGAACCCACACCCCCTGCATTGTAAAGCGGATTCTTTACCACTGGACCACCAGGGAAGTCCCTGTTGATGGACATTTAGATTGCTTCCATGTCGTGGCTATTGTGAATAGCACTGTAATGAACATCGGGGTGCATGTATCTTTTTGAATTAGAGTTTTATATTTTCCAGATACATACCCAGGAATGGGATTGCTAGATCATATTGTAACTCTATTTTTAGCTTTCAAGGAGCCTCCAGACTGTTTTCCATAGTGGTTGCACCAATTTACATTCCTACCAACAGGGTTCCCTTTTCTCCACACTCACTCCAGAATTTATTACTTGTAGACTTTTTGATGATAGCCATTATGATTGATATGAGGTGATACCTCATTGTGGTTTTGGTTTGCATTTTTCTAATAATTAGCAACGTTGAGCATTTCTTTTCATGTGCCTGTTGGCCATCTGGATATATTCTTTGGAGAAGTTTATTTAGGTCTTCTGCCCATTTTTTGATTGGGTTGTTTGTTTTTGATATTGAGTTGTATGAGCTGTCTGTATATCTTGGAAATTAAGCCCTTGTCAGTCATATCATTTGCAAATATTTTCTCACAGTACATAGGTTGCCTCTTCATTTGTATATGGTTTCCTTTGCTGTGCAAAAGCTTATAAGTTTGACTAGGTCCCATTTGTTTACTTTTGCTTTTATCTTTTCCCTTGGGAGACTGATCTAAGAAAATATTGCTATAATTTATGTCAAAGAATGTTTTGCCTATGTTCTTTTCTAGGAGTTTTATGGTGCTATGTCTTACATTTAGGTCTTTAAGCCATTTTGAATTTTTTTGTGTATAGTATGAGGATGCATCCTAACTTCATTGATTTACATGAAGCTGTCAAGTTTTCCCAACAGCACTTTTTTTTTTTTTTTTTTTTTTTTTTTTTTTGCTGTGCGCAGGCCTCTCACTGTTGTGGCCTCTCCCGTTGTGGAGCACAGGCTCCGGACGCACAAGCTCAGCGGCCATGGCTCACGGGCTCAGCCGCTCCGCGGCATGTGGGATCCTCCCAGACCGGGGCACGAACCCGTGTCCCCTGCATCGGCAGGCAGACTCTCAACCACTGCGCCACCAGTGAAGCCCCCAACAGCACTTTTGAAGACTGTCTTTTCTCCATTGTATGTTCTTGTCTCCTTTGTTGAAGATTAGTAGGTGTGTGGGTTTATTTCTGAGCTCTCTATTCTGTTCCATGATCTATATATCTGTTTTTGTGCCAGTACCACACGGTTTTGATTACTGTAGCTTTGTAGTATTGTCTGAAGTCTGGGAGAGTTATACCTCCAGCTTTGTTCTTTTTCCTCAGGATTGCTTTGGCAATTCTGGGTCTTTTGTGGTTCTGTGTAAATATTAG
Organism: Phocoena sinus; assembly: GCF_008692025.1. Lineage (NCBI taxonomy): Eukaryota > Metazoa > Chordata > Mammalia > Artiodactyla > Phocoenidae > Phocoena > Phocoena sinus. The sequence goes on from NC_045764.1 coordinate 134,564,489, forward strand.
GATTATTTGTTCTAGTTCTGTGAAAAATACCATGGGTAATTTGGTAGGGATCACATTAAATCTGTAGATTGCTTTGGGTAGTATGGCTATTTTAATAATATTAATTCTTCCAATCCACGAGCAGGGGGTATCTTTTCATCTCTTTGAATCATCTTCAGTTTCCTTTATAGTTCTCAGCATATAGGTCTTTCACATCCTCAGTTAGGTTTATTCCTAGGTATTTTTTTTTGATGCAATTTTAAACAGGATTTTTTTTTTTACTCTCTCTATCTGATATTTCATGGTTAACATAAAGAAATACAGCAGATTTCTGTATATTGATCGTGTACCCTGCTACCTTGCTGAATTCATTTATTAGTTCTAATAGTTTTTTAAATTGAAGTATAGTTGATTTACAATGTGCTAATTTCTGCTGTACAGCAAAGTGACTCAGTTATACATATATATACATTCTTGTTTTTAACATTCTTTTCCATTATGGTTTATCCTAGGATATTGGATATATTTCCCTGTGCTATACAGTAGGGCCTTGTTGTTTATCCATTTTAAATGTAATAGTTTGCATCTACTAACCCCAAACTCCCAGTCCATCCCTCTCCCTCCACCCTCCCACCCCCACCCCCAGCAACCACAAGTCTGTTCTCTATGTCTGTGAGTCTGTTTCTGTTTTGTAGTTAGGTTCATTTGTGCCATATTTTAGATTCCACATATAAGTGATATCTTATGGTATTTGTCTTTCTCTTTCTGACTTACTTCACTTAGTATGATAAACTAGTTGCATCCATGTTGCTGCAAATGGCATTATCTCATTCTTTTTTATGGCTGAGTTGTATTCCATTGTATATATGTACCACATCTTCTTTATCCATTCCTCTGTTGATGGACATTTAGGTTGTTTCCATATCTTGCTTATTGTGAACAGTGCTGCTATGAACATTTGGGTGCATGTATCTTTTTGAATTATGGCTTTCTCTGGGTATACGCCAGGTGTGGGATTGCTGGATTGTATGGTAATTCTATTTTTAGTTTTTTAAGGAACCTCTATACTGTTCTCCATATTGGCTATATCAATTCCCACCAACAGTGCAAGAAGGTTCTCTTTTCTCCACACCCTCTCCAGCATTTATTTTTTGTAGATTTTTTGATGATGGCCATTCTGACCAGTGTGAGGTGATACCTCATTGTAGTTTTGATTTGCATTTCTCTAGTAACTAGTAATGTTGAGCATCTTTTCACATAACCATCTATATGTCTTTGGAGATATGTCTATTAAGGTCTTCTGCTGATTTTTTGATTGGGTTGTTTTTGTTGTTGTGTAAGCTGTTTGTATATTTTGGAGATTAATCCCTTATCTGTCACATCATTTGCAAATATTTTCTCCCATTGCTTAGATTATCTTTTCATGTTTTCTTTTTTGTGTGTGTGGTACGCAGAGCACAGGCTCCGGATGCACAGGCTCAGCAGCCATGGCTCACGGGCACAGCCACTCCACGGCATGTGGGATCTTCCTGGACCGGGGCATGAACCCGTGTCCCCTGCATCGGAAGGCAGACTCTCAACCACTGTGCAACCAGGGAAGCCCTTCTTTTTTTTTTTTTTTTAATGATTTTCTTTACTATGCAAGAGCTTGTAAGTTTGGTTAGGTCCCATTTGTTTATTTTTATTTCTATTCCCTTGGGAGACCTAAGAAAATACTGGTATGACTTATGTCAGAGAATGTTTTGCCTATATTCTCTTCTAGGAGTTTTATGGTGTCATGTCTTATGTTTAAGTCTTTAAACCATTTTAGGTTTATTTTTGTGCATGGTGTGAGGGTGTGTTCTAACTTCATTGATTTACATGGGACTGTCCAACTTTCCCAGCACCACTTGCTGAAGAGATTGTCTTTTTCCCATTTTATATCCTTGCCTCCTTTGTTGAAGATTAATCGACTGTAGGTGTGTGGGTTTATTTCTGGGCTTTCTATTCTGTTCCATTGATCTATATGTCTGTTTTTGTACCAGTACCACACTGTTTTGATTACTGTACCTTTGTAGTATTGTCTGAAGTCTGTGGGAGTTATGTCTCCTGTTTTACTTTTATTTTTTTGGGTATGCGCGGGCCTCTCACTATTGTGACCTCTCCCATTGCGGAGCACAGGCTCTGGATGTGCAGTCTCAGTGGCCATGGCACACAGGCCCAGCCGCTCCGTGGCATATGGGATCTTCCCGGACCGGGGCACGAGCCCGTGTTCCCTGCATCGGCAGGCGGACTCTCAACCACTGCGCCACCAGGGAAGCCATGTCTCCTGCTTTTTATTTTCTTGCTCAGGATTGCTTTGGCAATTCTGGGTCTTCTATGGTTCCAAATAAATTTTTAGATTATTTGTTCTAGTTCTGTGAAAAATATTATGGATAATTTGATAGGGATCACATTAAATCTGTAGATTGTTTTGGGTAGTATTGCCATCTTAACAATATTAATTCTTCCAATCCAAGAGCATGGGATATCTTTCCATTTCTGTGAATTTCCTTTACTAATGTTTCATAGTTCTCAGCATGTAAGTCTTTCACCTCCTTGGTCAGGTTTATTCCTGGGTATTTGATTTCTTTGTTTATTGGTGTGATTTTAAAAGGAATTGTTTTTTTACATTCCCTTTCTGATATTTCATTGTTAGTGTAAAGAAATGGAAACAATTTCTGAACGTTAATCTTGTATCCTGCTACTTTGCTGATTTCATTTATTAGATCTAGTAGTTTTGGGGTTTTCTATATATAGTATGACGTCATCTGCATGTAGTGACAATTTTACCTCTTCCCTTCCAATTTGGATACCTTTTATTTTTCTGGTTTGCTGTGACAGGGACTTCCAATACTATGTTGAATAGAAGTGATGAGAGTGGGCATCCTTGTCTTTTTTCCTGAATGTAGCAGGAAAACTCAGCTTTTCACCATTAAGTATATTATATTGGCTGTAGGTTGTCATAAATAGCCTTTATTATGTTGAGATATGTTCCCTCTATATCCATTTTGGTGAGAGTTTTTATTATGAATTGATGCTGAATGTTATCAAACTTTTTTCTGCATCTATTGAGATGATCATGTGTTTTTTAATTTTTTCTTTTGATGTGGTGTATCACATTGATTGACTTGCATATGTGGAGCCATCCTTGTGACCTTTGAGTGAATCCCACTTATCATGGTGTGTGATCCTTCTTATGTGTTGTTGGATTTGCTTTGCTAATATTTTCTTAAGGATTTTTGCATCTATAGTCTTCAAAGATATTGGCCTGTAATTTCCTTTTTTTGTGGTGTCTTTGTCTGGTTTTGGTATCAGGGTGATGGTGGCTTCATAGAATGCCTTTTGGAATAGTTTGAGAAGGATAGATGTAAGTTTCCTTGTATGTTTGGTAGACTTCCCCAGTGAAGCCATCCAGTCCTGGACTTCTGTTTGCAGGGAGTTTTTAAATTTTATCATTATAGATGTTTTTCACTTCTACTGATCAGTCTGCTCAAATTATCTATTTCTTCTTGACTCAGCCTTGGCAGGCTGTATGTTTCTAGAAACTTGTCCATTTCTTCTAGGTTGTCTATTTGTTGGCATATAACTTCATAGTAATTTCTTATGATTATGTGTATTTCTGTGGTATCAGTTATTTCTCTTTCGTTTCTTATTTTATTCATTTGGGTCCTCTCTCTTTTCTTCTTGGTGAGCCTGGCTAGAAGTTTGTCAATTTTGTTTATCAGTTACACTCTTCTTAGGTAAACATTTCACCCTAGAATTATTGAAAGGGGGCAGCATGGTAGATGATTAATGCACAAGCAATATAAAAACTTTCCATTTCAATTTGTATTACCGTTTTCTTTAAAGGCTGAAACCCGCCCCCCCCAGCACAGTACCATTTTTTACTTATCAAGTACTATTCACTCTCTGTATCTCTAACACTCTTGATTTATTTCATAGAGAAATATCTTTTAAAATGACCTGGCTGACCCACAAAAGGAGAAATCAACAGTAACACAATAATAGTGGGGGACTTTAACACCCCACTTACATCAATGGACAGATCATCCAGACAAAAAATCAGTAAGGAAACACAGGCCTTAAATATAGGGAGAGCATTCCATCTAAAACAGCAAAATACACATTCTTCTCAAGTGCACATGGAACATTCTCCAGGATTGATCACATGCCACAAAATAAGCCTTGGTAAATTTAAGAAAATTGAAATCAATCATATCAAGCATCTTTTCCAGCCACAACACTATGAGATTACAAATCAACTACAAGAAAAAAACTGTAAAAAATACAAACACGTGGAGTATAAACAATATGTTACTAAACAACAAATAGATCACTAAAGAAGTCAAAGAGGAAATCAAAAAATACCTTTAGAGAAATTAAAACAAACACACAGTGATCCAAAACCTAGGGGACATAGCAAAGGCATTTGTAAGAGGGAAGTTTATAGCAAGTCTTACCTCAGGAAACAAGAAAAAATCTCAAACAACCTAACTTTATACATAAAGTAACTGGAGAATGAAAAACAAAACCCAAAGTTAGTACAAGGAAGGAAATCATAAAGATCAGAGTAGAAATAAATGAAATAGAGACAAAACAATAGAAACATCAATGAAAATAAAAGCTGGTTCTTTGAAAAGATAAACAAAATTGATAAACCTTTAGCCAGACTCATCAAGAAAAAAAGGAAGAGAGCTCAAATCAATAAAATTAGAAATGAAAAAGAGGTTACAACTGACACCACAGAAATACAAAGGATCATAAGAGACTACTACAAGCAACTACATGCCAATGAAATGAACAACGTAGAAGACCATGGACAAATTCTTAGAAAGATACAACCTTCCAAGACTGAACCTGGAAGAAATAGAAAATATAAACAGACCAATCACAAGCCTTGGAATTGAAACTGTGATTAAACACAAGCCCAGGACCAGATGGCTTCACAGGTGAAATCTATCATTTAGAGAAGAGTTAACACCTATTCTTCTGAAAGTATTCCAAAAACTTGCAGAGGAAGAAACACTCCCAAGCTTATTCTATGAGGCCGCCATCACCCTGATACCAAAACCAAAGATATCACACAAAAAAATTTCAGGACAATATCACTGATGAACACAGACACAAAAATCGTCAACAAAATACTACCAAACTGACTCCAACAACACATTAAAAGGATCTTACACCACGATCAAGTGGGATTTATCCTAGGGATGCAAGGATTTTTCAATATTTACAAATTAATAAGTGTGATACACCACATTAACAAACTGAAGAATAAAAACCATATGATCACCTCAATAGATGCAGAAAGAGCTTTTGACAAAATTCAAAACCGATTTATGATTTTAAAAACTCCAGAAAGTGGGCATAGAGGGAACCTACCTCAATATAATAAAGGGCATATATGACAAACCTACATTCAGCTAACATCAAACTAAATGGTGAAAAGCTGAAAGCATTTCCTCTAAGATCAGGAACAAGACAAGGATGTTCACTCTCACCACTATTATTCAACATAGTTTTGGAAGTCCTAGCCACAGAAATCAAAGAAGAAAAAGAAATAAAAGGAATCCAAATTGAAAAAGAAGTAAAACTGTCACTGTTTGCAAATGACATGATACTATACGTAGAAAATCCTAACGATGCTATCAGAAAACTACTAAAGCTCATCAATATATTTGATAAAGTTGCAGGATATGAAATTAATACACAGAAATCTGTTGCATTTTTATACACCAACAATGAACAATCAGAAAGAGAAATTAAGGAAACAATCAAGTTTACCATCGCATCAAAAAGAATAAAATACCTAGGAGACATGGAAGCAACGTAAATGTCCATCGACAGAGGAATGGATAAAGAAGATGTGGTACATATATACTATGGAATATTAGCCGTAAAAAAGAATGAAATAATGCCATTTGCAGCAACATGCATTGACCTAGAGATTGTCATAATGAGTGAAGTAAGTCAGAGAAAGACAAATATCATATGATATCGTTTATATGTGGAACCTAAAAAATGGTACAAATGAACTTATTTACAAAACAGAGTCACAGATGTAAAGAAACAAACTTATGTATAGAGTCAAACTTATGGTTGTCAGGGATAAAGTCAGGGGGAGGGATTAATTGGGAGATTGGGATTGACATATACACACTACTATATATAAAATAGATAACTAATAAGGACCTACTGTATAGCACAGGGAAATTAACTCAATACTCTGTAATGAGTATTGAGTACCTATATGGGAAAAGAATCTAGAAAAAGAATCTAAAAAATAGTTGATGTATGTATATGTACAACTGATTCACTTTGCTGTACACCTGAAACTAACACAACATTGTAAACCAACTATACTCCAATAAAAATGAAAAAAAAAGAAAATACCTAGGAATAAACCTACCTAAGCAGACAAGAGACCTGTAGTCTGAAAACTATAAGACACTGATGAAAGAAATTGAAGATGACACAAACGGAAAGATATACCATACTTTTGGATTAGAAGAATCAATATCATCAAAATGACTATACTACCCAAGGAAATCTACAGATTCAGTGCATTCCCTATCAAATTACCAATGCCATTTTTTCACAGAACTAGAGCAAAAAAATTTTTAATTTGTATGGAAACACAAAAGACCCCAAATAGCTAAAGCAATCCTGAGGAAGAAAAATGGAGCTGGAGGAATCAGGCTTCCTGACTTCAGACTACACTACAAATCTACAGTAGTCAAGACAGTATGGTACTGGCACAAAAACAGAAATATAGGTCAATGGAACAGGATAAAAAGCCCAGAGCTAAACACACGCACCTGTGGTCACCTAATCTATGACAAAGGAGGCAAGAATATACAATGGAGAAAAGATAGTCTCTTCAATAAGTGGTGCTGGGCAAACTGGACAGCCACATGTAAAAGAATGAAATTAGAACATTCTCTAACAGTATACACAAAAATAAACTCAAAATGAATCAAAGACCTAAATGTAAGGCCAGACACTATAAAACTCGTAGAGAAAAACATAGGCAGAACATTCTTTGACATAAATTGCAGCAATATCTTTTTGGATCCACCTCCTAGAGTAATGAATACAAAAACAAGAATAAACAAAAGGGACCTAATTAAACTTGAAAGGTTTTGCATAGCAAAGGAAACAATAAAACGAAAAGACCACCCACAGAATGGGAGAAAATATTTGCAAATGAAGCGACTGACAAGGGATTAATCTCCAAAATATACAAACAGCTCATGCAGCTCAATATCAAAAAACAAATAACCCAAACAAAAAATGGGCACAATATCTAAATCGACATTTCTCCAAGGAAAACATACAGATGGCTAAGTAGCACATGAAAAGATGCTCAACATTTCTAATTATTAGAGAAATGCAAACCAAAACTACAGTGAGGTATCACATCACACAGGTCAGAATGGCCATCATCAAAACAATCTACAAACAATAAATGCTGAAGAGGGTGTGGAAAAAAGGAAACCCTCGTATACAGTTGGTGAAAATGTAAATTGTTACAACCACTACGAAGAACAGTATGGAGGTTCCTTAAAAAACTAATACCATATGATACAGCAATCTCACTCCTGGGCATATATCCAGAGAAAACCATACTTTGAAAAGATTTATGTTCCCCAATGTTCATTGCAGCAGTATTCACAGTAGCCAAGACATGGAAACAACCTAAATGTCCATCAACAGAAATGGATAAAGAAGTGGTGGTACACATATACAGTGGAATACTATTCAGCCATAAAAAGATGAAATAATGCCATTATTATTATTATTATTGTTTTTGCGGTACACAGGCCTCTCCTGTTGTGGAGCACAGGCTCCGGACGCGCAGGCTCAGCGGCCATGGCTCACGGGCCCAGCCGCTCCACGGCATGTGGGATCTTCCCAGACCAGGGCATGAACCCGTGTCCCCTGCATCGGCAGGCGGACTCTCAACCACTGCGCCACCAGGAAAGCCCTGCATTATTATTAATGGATGGACCTAGAGATTATCATACTAAGTGAAGTAAGCCAAAGACAAATATATGATATCACATATATGTGGAATCTAAAAAATTATACAAATGAAATTATTTACAAAACAGAAACAGACTCACAGACTTTGAAAACAAACTTATGGTTACCAAAGGAGAGAGTGGGGGAGGGATAAATTAGGAATTTGGGATTAACATATAGACACTACTATATATAAAATAGATAATCAACATGGACTACTATATAGCACAGGGAACTCTACTCAATATTCTGTAATAACCTATATGGAAAAAGAATCTGAAAAAGAATGGAGATATGTATAACTGAATCACTTTGCTGTACACCTGAAACTAACACACTGTAAATCAACTATACTCCAATATAAAATAAAAATTAAAAATAAATCAGCAAAAAATAAAATGACCTGGCTGTTCATTATGTTATTATTCATATTTTTTGTATGGATTATGTTTCATACTAAATTTTTTCTGAGACTTAATTATTTTATTTGAAATCATTATCAAATGCCCATTACCTAAAAACTAGAGTTTTGAGATGTAAAACTGAAATATTTGGGTATTTATAAATGCATATTAAAGTGACTTTTTAAAAAACCTTTTAAAAGCTAAGTCTTTGTTTACCTAAAATCTGTAATTTTTTGGAGGAAAAGACTAATAAGTGTTACATTTCTGCTATACATATCTCTAAAACGGTATTAATTCTATCTGGAATATGATTTTTCTCTGTCTGTAACTAACTTTAAAACTAAAGAGTACATCACTGCTTCCTATTTTTATGATGCAAAACTAAAAATGCCTAGCACTTACTTAACACTTTATATGTACTAAGATCTTTACATAAGATCTCCAGACATCACAACAATACTGTGGGGTGAATTTTACTATCCCCATTTTACATATGAGCAAAGTAAATCTCCATAGCCCAAGTAAGGATTAAAAATCAGATGTGTCCAGTTCCAAAGCCCACATTCTTTCCAATGTATTTTGCTGCCTTCGCATTTCAGCTGACCAGAATTGTTGAGCTCTTTCTATATGCAAGAGGTTAACAATCTTGTTGGGAAGATAAGAGAATAAATATTCACAAGAATACCTAAGAATATGAAAGGAAAATAGTTCAGTGGTACATAAAGTAAGAACAATTATTGTTCAGAGGGTGGAGAGATTAATTTCAGGCTGAAAAATTAGAGGATGCTTAGTAGAGGACGGTGGAGTCCAGCAGATCCTAGAGCAGGGCAGGGTTTGGATTGGAAAAGAGCCTAGAGCAGGGCAGAGTTTGGATTGGAAGAGAGCCCAGAGCAGCTTCCAGCAAAGTCAAGTGGGGATTTTGCCCTTTTAACTGTTAAGAACAAAAGAAGTATTTTGAAAAGGGATGAAGGGTTGGAAGGAGAGTCTCATGAAGGCAAAACTTGCAGGAGAGGGCAGAATGCAAAGAATAGATAGAACCTGGAGGAAATGCACCTATTTGGAAAATTTTCAAGCAAAAACATGTTCTTTAAAGAGAAATGGGAAGTTCCCTTTAGTAATGTGTATTGCAGTGAGACCATTTTCCCCCTGCTAAGATCCAGGCATTCACATGGTAAAAATAGAAAGAACATCAACAATAATAGTATCTGTACATATAAACTGGTCTTAGTTAGTCTTCCTGGTCATGATCTCAGTCTTGTGCAATGCAACCACAGCACCCCTCACCCAGGGCCTGTGTTTGCCAGAAGAGCTCCATTCTTTCTTAAGCAACCCGTATACTTGTCAAGTACATGTTCTAGATTTGTATTCTAAAGAAGAGCTTGAGGCCAAGATGCCTTTCTCCTGGTTCTCCTCCCCCAAATAAAATACCATCTTTAACACTTGCTCATTTACATAATTTCTGACCCTCCAGCTCCCTACAGTACCAAGATTTCATTTCCTCAGTGCTGCCCAAGGATGATTCCCTTCCCTCAGCTGTGTCCCTAATCACACCCATATTTTATTAAGACTAAAGTTGTTTTCCTAACCTGGGTTACCTCTTATCTTGCCCACACCCAGTCTCTGACTACGCAAGCTTGTTGCTCCTTATACCTTCTTTCATCTGTAGAATTAGATTATGGGTTAACCTTGATGATTTCTGCTGAACATTCATAGGAATCTGAAATGGATTTTAAAGTACTCCAAAGGGACCTAAGAAAGAATTTTGAATCTATGTGGCTGATCCTAGATGTGAATCAGCAGAGTATCACAAAATTGCCTTTAAAATTTTGGGGGTGATAGTCTTGGTCTTCAAAAATTTCCCAAATAATAGAAGATGTTGTTCATTGCAAAAGAACAAATAATAATTTTTTTTAATCTCTGAGCCCAGTTAATAACTCCCTGAATGTTTTTAATGTGGATACCTTGGCCCTCTGTCCTATTTTTAACTGCCCAGCACCCAACTCCCTTCTCATTTAGGGGGAAGCTACCCTCTCCATTACATAATCTTCGGTGGAAAAGTGCCTCATATCCCAGAGTAGAAGCTAAAGGAAAGAGATAACTCTGTCTCCCTGCCCCTGGAAATAGGGTGCAGACATGGTTTGGTTTCAGCTAATCAGATGCTCCTATCCAGAACTCTGAATCTCAGGGAAGCCAGAAAGGCTAAAGTTCCATGAGCAGCAGTGGCAGGCTGTCTGGTTAGGGTGTCGGTAGTGATGGCAACAGCAACAACATGGCAGACTGTTTTAGCTGCTTGCCTGTAAAGGTCTCTTAGTTCCTGCACATTTTCCAAGGTTCTGTGAGTCTTTCCTCCCAAGTCCACCCAGTAAATCTCCTGTTTTCTAACCAGGCATATCCAACTTCTGAGGCTTCTGTGTCTGATACCGACTCTGCGGGACCTTTGCATGCACCCAACCCCGAAGCTCCCTCCTGACCTGTCCTTCCCCCTTTATCTCTGAAGTTTTCACTCACTATTTCTCTTTGGATTGCAGCCATCTCTAGGGGTGACCATCTTGGTTCTCAGGGAGGGGCCCACTGAGAGCATTTAGGAAGATTTTTGGGAATTCTTACCACCTTTCCTATAAGAACCCAATGACAGACATTTTTAAGGGGGTATAGCAGGGTGTTACCTTTGCTGAACACCTGGGGACAAGTTTTCCACTGGAAGAGAGTTGGTTGACTCGCAGGTGAAGGTGGAGAGGGAGAATCTCTTAAGATGCACCAACCTCACTGCTCCCATTACTCCAGTCACTCTGATCCAACAAGTTGAGATTCATTGGCCATACAGTGAAAAGGCCTGTTCTGAAATATTTACTTTAACCCATGAAAATGAAAAATTTAGAATCCATTTTAGAACATTTCCCAAAGAGATCATCTCAGTAAATTGAAGCAAAATAGAAAAGAAAATGCTATGCTATATGAAGAAAATAAAAGTGCTAACAGGCCTGGTATAAATTTATAGTTCAGCTACTCCTAGATTATTAAATGCAGTTCTGGAAATTGTGCCTTTGAATACACACCCTTTCTCTTAGTTGGTAAGATGCTGGCATTAATACTACACAACTATGAGAGCAGGGAATACTCCCAAGTTCATTCTATGAGGACATTATCACCCTGATACCAAAACTAGACAAAGATAATACCAAAAAAAATTATAGGCAAGTATCTTTGATGAATATAGATGCAAAAATCCTCAACAAAATATTAGCAATCTGAATCCAACAATACATTAAAAGGGTCATACACCATGATCAAGTTGGGTTCATTCCAGGGTTGCAAAGATGGTTCAATCAATGTGATATACCACATAAACAAAAGGAAAGACAAAACCCACATGATTGTCTCAATAGATGCAGAAAAAGCATTTTACAAAGTTCAAAATCCATTCATGAAAACACTCACCAAAATGGGTACAGAGGGAACACATCTCAACATAGTAAAGGCCATTTATGACAAACTCACAACCAACATAATACTCAACAGTGAAAAGCTGAAAGTCTTCCCGCTAAATTCAAGAAAAAGACAAGGATGCCCACTCTTATCACTTGTATTCAACATAGTATTGGAAGTCTTAGCCACCACAGCACTCAGATAAGAAAAACAAATAAAAGGTATCTAAATAGGAAGGGAAGGCGTAAAACTGTCACTATTTACAAATGACATGGTTCTCTATATAGAAAACCCTAAAGTCTCCACGCAAAAACTATTAGAACTGATAAATGAATTCAGCAGGGTAGTAAGATACAAGATCAATATTCAGAAATCTGTTGTTTCTTTACGCTAATAATGAAATGTTAGAAAGAGGAGAAAAAATCCATTTAAAATCATGTCAAAAAAGAATAAAATACCTAGGAATAAACTTAACCAAGGAGGTGAAAAACCTACACTCTGAGAACTATAAAACACTGATAAAGGAAATTAAATATGATACAAATAAATGAAAAGATATCCCCTGTTCTTGCATTAGAAGAATTAATATTGTTAAAATGGCCATACTACTCAAAGCAACCTACAGATTTAATGCAATCCTTATCAAAACACCCATTACTTTTTTCACAGAACTAGAACAAATAATCCCAAAATTTATATGGAACCACAAAAGACCCAGAATTGCCAAAGCAATCTTCAGGAAAAAGAATAAAACTAAGGTATAACCCTTCCAGACTTCAAACTATAATACAAAGCTACAGTAATCAAAACAGCATTGTATTGGCACCAAAACAGATACATAGATCAAGGGAACAGAATAGAGACCCTAGAAATAAACCCACACAACTATGGTCAATTAATCTATGACAAAGAAGGCAAGAATATACAATGGAGAAAAGACAGTCTCTTCAACAAGTGCAGTCGGGCAAGCTGGACAGTTACACGTAATCAATGAAATTAGAACACTCCCTCACACCATATACAAAAATAAACTCAAAATGGTTTAAAGATTATTGTAGCTTTGTAGTATATAGTCTGAAGTCAGGAAGACTGATTCCTCCAGCTCTGTTTTTCTTTCTCAACATAGCTTTGGCTATTCAGGGTCTTTTGTGTTTCCATATAAATTTTAGGATTATTTTTTCTAGTTCTGTGAAAAATGCCATTGTAATTTGATAGGGATTGCATTAAATCTGTAGATTACCTTGAGAAGTACAGTCATTTTGACAATATTGAGTAACATACACACACTACTATATATCAAATAGATAACAGGGACCTGTATAGCACGGGGAACTATACTCAATATTTTGTTATAATCTATTAGAGAAAGGAATCTGAAAAGGTGTGTGTATGTGTGTGTGTGTGTGTGTGTGTGTGTGTGTGTGTATATAATATATCTGACTGAATCACTGTGCTGTATACCTGAAACTAACACAATGTTGTAAATCAACTATAGTTCAATTTTAAAAAATGGTTTAAAGACCTAAATGTAAGACATGACACCATAAAACTCCTAGAAGAAAATATAGGCAAAACATTCTTTAACATAAATTGTAGTAATATTTTCTTAGATCAGTCTCCCAAGGTTAAAGAAACAAAAGCAAAAATATAAAATGGGATCTAATCAAACTTACAAGCTTTTGCACAGCACAGGAAACCATCAATAAAATGAAAAGACAACCGACACAATGGGAGAAAATATTGGCAAATGATGCAATAGACAAGAGACTGATATCCAAAATATACAAACAGCTCATACAACTTAATATTGAACAAACAACCCAATCAAACCTGGGCAGAAGACCTAAATAGACATTTCTCCAAAGAAGACATACCGACAGCCAACAGGCACATGAAAACATGCTCAACATTGCTAATTATTAGAGAAATGCAAATCAAACTACAATGAAGTATCATCTCACACCAGTCATAATGGCTATCATCAAAAAGTTTACAAATAATACATGCTGGAGAGGGTATGGAGAAATGGGAACCCTCATACACAGTTGGTAGGAATGTAAATTGGTGCATCCACTATGAAAAACAGTATGGAGATTCCTTTAAAAACTAAAAATAGAGTTATCATATGATCCAGCAATCCTACTCCTGGGTATGTATCTGGAAAAAATGAAAACCCTAATTTGAAAAGATAAATACACACCAATATTCATAGCAGTACTATTTATAGTACCCAAGACATGGAAACAACCCAAGTGCCCATCAACAAATGATTGGCTTAAGAAGATATGATATAGAGATTGTGAGGAGAGTGGTTGGGAGCTGCAGTCACTTTGTTGCTACCTCAAACTGCTGGAGTCCGAAGGATCAGCTGTTGATTAATTTTTCCATTGACAAAAGTCATACAAGAATCCTGCTAGGCTCAAAGGGCAAAAGGATTGAAGGTGATGGCTTACCTGCCCTGAGGCAATCCATGGCACAGAGATAGAAGATGGTGGAGAAGGAGGACGTGGAGTTCATCTCTCTCTACAGATGCATCAGGAATACATCTATAGATGCAACAATTCTCACAGAACACCAGCTGAAGACTAGCAGAAGACCTTGGACACCGGACAGGACTATAAATATCCCCGCATAACTGGGTAGGATGGCAAAAAGAAGGGAGAAGGAGGAGGAGAGGAAGCTGGATGGGACCTGCACCCCGGGGAAGGGTGGGAGGCTGAAACAGAGGAGAGAGTCCCAAATTCGGGGAAGCCTCCTCTCCAACAGAGAAATCGACTGGGACAGAAGAAAAGCATTAGAGGCTGTCGGAAGAGGGTGAAGCGGCTGATCTGTGGCAGACAGGACAGAATGAGAAATACACAGACGGTCCGTACCACGGCCCTGCACGCCCTGGACTTGGACATGTGTTCACAGGTGTGCAAGGGGGCTGGGTGCTGGAGCACGGGGACTGGAGAACAGGCCCGGAGTGAGAATTGCTGTTGGCTGTGGGGAGACAGACTGAGGGGACGGGAGGGAGGAAATCCGCAGCAGGGCATACCTACAGAGGAAGACGGGACTGCCATGGAAGCAGGGCACTACTGCTGAGTAACATGCAGGGGGACAAGCCAGTCTTGCAGCCTCTCTCTCCCCACATGCCAGTGCCTGCTGACGACAATAAACGAAGCCCTCTCAGGGATGGCCCTTGCGCGCCTGCTGCCGGGTGCCAGAAAAGGCCCTCACTAGGGCGATATCTCTTGCGCCGGTGGCTACCAGCTTCCCTGCGCATTTGGCACTGTCGGGGCTCCTGCAATCCAAGCAGTCATACCGCCTCCATGCCCTGTCCTCACTGGGGCAGACCCAAGAGCTCCAAGGCAGCCTCAGGACCAGACTCCTGTGGGTGGACCACACACAGGTGGGGATAAAAACCAAAGCTGAACCCCAGGGATGGGGCAACTAAGGAAGAAGATCAAAAATCTTTCCATCAGCTGTACAAGCTGCTGAGCTAGGTAGACCCTGCATCTATGGACTATCTGAGTAGACAATGAGTGTTCCCACAAATGAAAATGGTCTAGTTCTGGCAGCTGTGGACTTTGGGGGCGAGCACGTGCAGGAATTGGCCCAGATCAGAGTCTGAATGGTCCCCATAGGGTTATTTGTAGTGAGGTGGATGGACCTAGAGTCTGCCATACGGAGTGAAGTAAGTCAGAAAGAGAAAAATACCGTATGCTAGTGCACATATATGGAATCTAAAAAAACAGTACTGATGAAACTAGTGGCAGGGCAGGAATAAAGACACAGATGTAGAGAACAGACTTGAGGACACAGGTGGAGGAGGGGAAGCTGGAATGAACTGAGAGAGTAGCGCTGACATATATATACTACCGAATGTAACGTGGATGACCAGTGAGAAGCTGCTGCATAGCACAGGGAGATCAGCCCGGTGCTTTGTGACCACCTAGAGGGGTGGGACATGGAGGGTGGGAGGGAGACGCAAGAGGGAGGGGATATGGGGATATATGTATACATATAGCTGATTCACTTTGTTGTACAGCAGAAACACAACATTGTAAAGCAATTATTATTCCAATAAAGATATATATTAAAAAAGAAGATATATATATATATATATACACACACACACACACACAATGGATTATTAGTCATAGAAAAGAATGAAATATTGCCATTTGCTGCCACACAGATGGACCTAAAGAATATTATGCTTAGTGGAATAAGTCAGACAGAGAAATACAAATACTATATGATATCACTCATATGTGGAATCTAACAAATAATACAAATGAATCTATATATAAAACAGAAATAGGCTCACAGACATAGGAAACAAACATGGTTATAAAGGGGAGAGAGGGGGGTAGAGGAACAAATTATGAGTATGGGATTAAAAAACTACTATACATAAAATAGATAAGCAACAAGGATTTACTGTACAGCAAAGGGAATTATATTCAATAACGTGTAACGGAATATCATCTTCCAAAAAAAATAATCACTATGCTGTATACTTGCAACTTACCCAATATTGTAAATCAACTACACTTCACTTTAAAAAAAGGCCACACTACTATTTTGCTTTTTATAATAGCAGATATACTATTCTTAAAACACATACAAATAATGTAATGGTATTTTAAAATCATATTTTAGATGCAGTGGGAGTGTTTATGCTTGAAATAATAACTTCTTGCTAAAATAAGTAACTGATCCTAATTTGTTTTCTAATTCTGGATTTTTGTACGTTGAGCTTGCTTTGAATCACCGTTTGCTTTTCTTTAAGCCTTCACATTGACTTTCTTCTAGTTGAGCTTTTGTCTCTTCTTCCCCCAAAGCCTTAATTTCCTTGTAATTTGTACCAGGGTATTTACGCATATAGAGGTGCACAAAAAGGTACTAAGATCCCTAGGTACCTTGCAGCATAAGTGCTACCCTCTTACAATGTCACTATTGCTCTGAAAATCTTGCAAAATACTCCCTACTGACTGTAGAAACGCCTACTTACAAATTCTTCCCTGGTAGACTCTCTTGGAATACATTCCCTTCCAAATGGTCCCAGTGAGTTTCTTGATTGACAGACTTGACAAAATATTAATAAGGTGGCCTCATAATTCATTACTGTCAAAAGCCAATTCAGAAGAACTGAGGCTATTGGCCCAATTCTGTTATTAAAGTTATTGATGCCTACTATATGCCTAGCCCTTTGCTAAGTGTAAGGAAGATAAGAAGGCACAATGCCTGCCCTCTTTTTCTCATGGTGTAGGAGAGGAAAAGCAAAGTACACAGTAATTTATACAATGAAAGCTATATGCCAAATGGATGGGCAAGCCAACTTTTAATCTGGGAGCCAATTGACTTGCCACTGCCAGTGGTCTGCAAGTATCTTCTCATTTGGTAATTGGCTTTCAAACCATAAGCCTATGCATCAGTTCACAAAATACTTATGCCTTGTTCATGAGCAGAAATAAATAAATGAGCAGATGAGCGTGCCAGGGTACAGTTAATGCAGTTAGTATATACATTTGTCACTTGGGAGGAGTACAAGTCAAGAACTGGCAGAGGCAGCTGCTTAGGCTGCTCTGCTGTGATTTAAGCCACAATCTAAATACAACTGCAAGTTTCTGCCTCAGGGGACACGGGGAAAGCTAAACAACCCACATCGGGTCATTTCCACAATTGTTATGGTGTCCACACTGTCCACACTGCCACGGAATGGCTTTAAGGAGGAAAATGGAATGATCAGATTTGGGTTTTTAGAAGAATGCTCTGCAGTGGATTAAGAGGGAGTAAAACCAGGGATAGAATGACTTATTAAGAGAACACCAGAGGGACTTCCCTGGTGGTGTAGTGGTTAAGAATCCACCTGCCAAGGCAGGGGACACAGGTTCTATCCCGGGTCCGGGAAGATCGCATATGCCGTGGAGCAACTAAGCCTATGCGCCACAGCTACTGAGCCCAAGCGCTCTAGGGCTCACATGCCACAACTATTGAGCCCGTGTGCGATGCAACTACTGAAGCCTGTGCTCCTAGTGCCCATGCTCCACAACAAGAGAAGCCACCACAATGAGAAGCCCACGCACCGCAATGAAGAGTGGCCCCTGCTCGCTGCAACTAAAGAAAAAACCCGCGCACAGCAACGAAGACCCAACGCATCCAAACATAATTTTAAAAAAAAAAGAGAGAGAGAACACTGGAGTGGTCTGGAGGAGAGAGGGTAGTGACCTTGAAGAGGTGGTAGCAGTGAGTAGAAGGGGTAGATTTGAGAGCTAATGCAGAGAGAATCGATTTAACTTGGGAAATGATTGGATATGGTTGTAGAAATGAGGGTGAAGGAAGAGTCAAGGATAAGTATCAGTTTCTGTCCAGACAGTTGAAGTGATAAAGCCATTATTCACTGAGCTAGGGGGAAGACCTAGTTCAGGGAGTGGTGATGAATACAGTCTTAGACATGCTGAGTTTAAGGCACAGGAAATTCACCCAAGGGGAGATGGACAGGGGGCAGTTGGACACACAGGTCTAGAGTTTAGGAGACAGGTTTCGGATGGATTCACAGATTTGAGAGTCATCAGTGGACAAGTCATTGAAACCATAGCAGAGATTATGGACTAAAATGTGTCCACCCCCCAACACAAGTGGCCAAATTCACACGTTGACATCCTAACGCCCCAGTATGTCAGAATGTGACCTTATTTAGAGAAGGGGTCTTTACAGAGGTAATCAAATGAAAATGAGGCCATTAGGGTGGGCCCAATTCCATATGACTGGTGTTCTTATAAAAAAGGGAAATCTGAACACACACAGAATGAAAACACCATGTGAAAATGAAGGCAGATATTGGGGTGATGCTTCTACAAGCCAAAGAATGCCAAAGATTGTCAACAAATCACCATGAGCTAGTCAAGAAGCATGGAATAGATTTCCTCTCACAGGCCTCAGAAAGGAAGCAACCCTGCTGACACCCTGATCTCAGACTTCTAGCCTCCAGAACTATGAGACAATACATTTCTGCTAGTTAAGCCACCAAGTTCGTGGTACTTTGTTACAGTAGCCCTAGGAAACTCCTACAGGAGGGGATGAGATCAGAGAGATGATTGAGAAATGCAGATAAGTAGGACTGAGGGGCAAGGAACCAATAATGAAAGGGATATGAACCTATGAAATAACGAAAGGGCTATGAGCCCCCAAAGTGGTGGGAAAACCAGAAGGATGTAACAATGTGGAAGCCAAAGACAGAGAGTGAGTGAGAGAAGACAACCACGACACAAAGTGTGGCTTTAGTGACATGACAGTCATTGTTGACTCTGGAAAAAATACTATTGCTGTGATCATAGGGGCAACAGTGTTGGCATTTATTGAGAAAGGTGTGGGAGGTGAGAAAGTGTGGGCAGAAAGTGCAGAGAGCATACAAATGCAAAGAAAAATATTTTCTACACAGAGATTTTGAAAATACAGAAATCATGTTCTTTTAATGAGTAGACAAACCATCCCAAATCTGTCATGTGGGAGATGGGGATGGACACATATGCTGATGCATGGTGGAGGAGGAAGACCAAGTCTCTCTGCCTTGGTTTATGGTATACTGGGGTAAAGAGGATGGAGAAACAGGTGAGTTATAACAAAACATGGAAACATATACTGACAAATATATATATACTGACAAATCCTGGGCTTAATGGAAATGAGGATCTGCAGGATGGATAGGTAGATGGATGCGTAGATGGATGGGTGGGTGGGTAGTTGGAAGGTTGGCTGCTAGCTGGTTGGATGGATGGTTGGATGGATAGATGGATGGATGGATGGATGGATGGAAGGAAGGAAGGAAGAAAAGATAGCAAAACCACGTAATTCAGGGTAGTTTTGTTTGAAGAAAGATAATCCTTTATTCACAGTGCAAAAAACTCATAAAAATCATGCATAACTTTATAATTTAATAGGAGATGTGAAACTTTAAGTTCCCTGAAATCCTCCTACCCAGAACTCAGGGGAACTGGTTTGGCATGTTAATCACCTGCTCCCACGGCTGCTGAAAATGTTCAATCAAAATCCCCAATATAAAGGTAATTTATTGGCCAAAGAGGAGGAATACATATTAAAGTATTTGTTCTGTTCCTTTAGTAAGCAAGTGAAAGTAATTTATTCCCTGGGAATACTGTGCTCACCCATGTGAGGCAAATTACAGCAGCCCCACAAGTGTTAGAACACTTAATGCACTGGTACGGACAGTTGAGCATAATATATTTAAACCTCTCTTGTAGAGGCAGCCCTTACAGTTTGCTAGTCATGTTCTCCTCTCGCAATACTAAATTTATCTAACGGAGTGGAAGACCCTCCTTCTGCTGTTCACACTGTCTGGAAGATGACTTAACTTTACTACACAGGCACTAGAATAAAGGGTCCTGCTGGCATCCCCTTCTAAACATTCCTGAATCCATCTCCTCCTACCATCCTCACCTCTCCAACCCGCCCCACCCCCACCCCCGGACAACATCATGCCCTCACTGGCTCTTTCTGACTGCCACGTACTCCCAGCCCCCAGGGTTGCCCAGAGTTACTGCCATGTGAGGATGGAAGTTATCTGGTATCAGAGAGAAAATTCTGGGTAAACCTTGACCTACACACCTAGAGCCCAGAGACTAATTTTCCTGGCTACTATTTGTCTTGGCTAGGGGAGGTTTGGCATTCATTCATTTATAAACCTTTACTGCAGAGTCTCCTGTGTGCCAGACTTTGACCTAGGCTATAGAAGATGCAAAGAGGGTGAAGACCAGATCTCTCTGCCTTGGTTCATGGTACATCGGGGTGAAGAGGCTGGAAAACAGCTGAATTATTATCCAACATGGAAAGTGCTAATACACTGATAAATCTTGGGCTTAATGGAAATGACGATCTGCAGGAAACTGGGTCCAGAGGGTATGAGAAATTGTAAGACGTCAGAAGAGGGAGCCACACTTACAGGGCAATGCTTCTTCGGAAACTAGTCAAAACCAGCTGGAAAACAGCCTGATGACTGCTTGTGGTCTGGAGGGTCAACTGTACCCTCTGCACTCAACAATGGTGAAGCTACATCATAATGAAGTGAATCTGAGCTTTGAGACCAATTGTGGTCACAGCTTTAAAAACCCTGTATGCAGCTCCTTTCCTCAAAGCCCCATCCTACAGAACCTAACCCGTCGTTTTCTCTCAGCCCAGTGTTCACCTTGTCTCAGAAAGTTTATTTTTCTTTATTAATATATGAACAAAATGCTGTAGGATTATGGAAGACTTTATATGTTTGTGTTACCAACATCAACGCCAAGCACAGGAGACCTGGCATGGAGGAGCTTTCTGTAGAGAAGAAAAGGATAGTGAGTCTGGTCATGAGCTCACTCCAGCATCCAACAAATACTTAGAAACTACTGTGTGCCAGGCAGTATGCTGAGTGCCAAGGAGAGATGAACTGAAAAAACAGACGTGGTCTCAGACTGTGCGAAGCTTCGCGTAAGCGAACAAACACGTAAACCTATGAATACAACATGAGTAAGCAAATACATCAATAAATATTACAAATTCTAAGTGCTATGGAGAAAGCAAGAAGGAGTAGCGATAGAGAATAACAGTACAGGCTTATTGTGCTTCACTTAATTGAACTTTGGAGATGCTGTTTTGTGGGTTTTTTTGTTTTTTTTAAACAAATTGAAGGTTTGTAGCAACCCTGCATTGTCAGATGATGGTTAGCATTTTTAGCAATAAAATATTTTTAAAGTATGCACATTTTTTAGACATAGTGCTATTGCACACTTAAGACAATACAGAGTAGTGTAAACATAACTTTTATGTGCATTGGGAAACGCAAAATTCATGTCACTCGCTTTATTGTGATATTCCCTTTATTGCGGTGGTCTGGAACCAAACCCGCAATATGTCCAAGGTACGCCTGAGTAGTCTAGGTTGATTGTCAAGGGAAGTCTCTCTGAAGAGATTACAGGTAAACTGAGACCTTAGGATGAGGAAAAGATAGACATGAAAAACAGAGGGAAGAGTGAATCAGGAAGCAGGAACAGCATGTGCAAAGACCCTGAGGTGGGAAAGAGTTTGGTGTGTTTTAGGAATTAAATTCAGGTCAGTGTAGATGGACTACAGTAAACAATGGAAAGAAGAGCATAAGATAAGGTTAAAGAGGAGACAGAATCCAGATCAATTTGGAGGCAGGATATCCAGATACTAGGCAACTGGAGAGCTCTGACAAGAGTTTGTGTAAAGACAGGATTGGTCACACAAAGTTAGAATCATTAGCATAAAAGAGACAGTGGCAGGCAGGACAAGAAATTAACAATGTAAAGCTATGAACATAGAGCAGATGCCCAGGGGGTCCAGGACAAGCACCCTGGGGAACAGTCCTGGGGAACACCTGTTATCCAGCAGTGGAGCCATTGAGGCCAGCAAACAAAACGAAGAGTGAGTCAGGCAGAAGCTGGGTCATAACGTTGAGAATCCAAAGAGTTTCAAAAAGAAGATACCAGTTAACCAGTTCAAATACTAACAAGCGGTCAGGGAGGCTTAAGGTGGAAGAAAAATACCCATTGACTGTGGCAATAGGGATGTCACAAGTGACTCATGAAAGCAATTTCACTAGGGAAGAAGTGGAGGACGTGAAAGCAATAGGAATGGAGGCAGAGGTTTGAGAAACTGGAAGGTAGATGCATCAGGGCCTAGTGAAGGGTTATTCAAGACACGTGGGAAAGTCCCAGCCACATGAAGTGACTTGTACAGGACTAAGCCTCCCTCCCACGCAAACTAAATGAAACTGGACAAACATAAGGCAACGGTTTTCAGGCGTTGGCCAACAGGTGGCGCAGGAGTGCAATCGCTAAGAAAAGGCCTCAAAGTCAGCCCCGGGATCTCTAGTTTCCTCCCAGTGGTGCAGAATGTTGAATCTGAGCAGAGCCTCGAGATTCCACTCAGTAGAGGAGACAGAGACCAAAGTTTGGGGCAACTGAAGTAGCTGGAATTCGTGGTGCAGTCAGAGAGGACGGAGTTGTGACTTCTGAGGCCGTTGCAAGCAAGTCACAAGCTTGCCTTTTTCTCTGGCCATGCCGTTGACATTTCTCCCCATTCAAGCCTGGACCTACATTCTTTAAACTTACATTTAAGCTTCAACACTCAGTTGAAGGGCATTCATTGACCATCTGCCCTCCTCTGTTGCACTTACCTAATTGTACCATATTGTGTTGTAATTTCTGGTTTATTGATTTTTCTCCCTGGCTGTCAGCTTCTTAATGATACAGGCTATGTCTTGCCCATTTCTGTGTCACCAGTACTGGCATTTAGTAGTTTTCATGAGTATTGTTTTGTTGCCTGGCCCTCGAGGAGAAACTGTGTGTAGCACCCAATTATGCTCTACTATGTTCAATGACTTTCATGTGTACGTGGCTTATCATCCTCACACATGCTTAAAAAAATTTGTTTAATGACTAAATGCATAAATTGACAAGATTAGAAATGCCTTCATTAAAGACAAGAACCAATTTCTACTTCTTCGGAATCTCTTATGCATCTATGAAAGGATGCTGGGTACACACTATTCTGTAAATACTTGTGAAATTGGTTGATTAGCAGGAAAACCAATAAACTCAAAAGTTTCCTCATATTTGCATCTTTGAAATGTGAGCATGGAATGGCAACTACATTGGCAATTACCTTTAGATCTCCCATGAACACCAGATGCATTTGTATCTAAGGAGCTATCATATCTAACCTCTGGGCAGCAAGGACAGAATTGTTTTTGTGTCCCTGTTTCTGTTCTCTGGATGGAGATCATTAACACACATGCTGAGTTGATCTGATCAGCAGGTGCATGGAATAGAATCAGTTCTGCAGGCTTTTTGGCAAACCTTAATAGAGTAATTATATAATTTATTGTGTGTCTGGTTCCATCAGGGGTTTAGATCAAAGTGAAATATCTGAGGCTTGATATTTACAAAGTCTCAAAAAGAGAGTCTGTAATATGCTCCCCTGAGAAGACAGGAGTTTGTGTCTCCCTCCATCTCCTGCTCTTCTCACCAATGAACCACTCACAGTCACAAGCCCCAGAATGTCCCTGTCCTCCTAGATTTTAGGTGCTCCAATGATACTTTCTGATCTCTCAGTAATTTGAAAGAGCATTCATTAAGAAGCATTTCCAGAGAACTTCAATATGGCAGAGGAGTAAGACGCACAGATCACCTTCCTCCCCACAAATACATCAGAATTACATCTACACGTGTGACAGCTCCTACAGAACACCCACTGAATGCTGGCAGAAGACCTCAGACCTCCCAAAAGGCAAGAAACTCCCCACGTACCTGGGTAGGACAAAAGAAAAAAGGAAAAACAGAGACAAAAGAATAGGGACGGGACCTGTACCTCTGGGACGGAGCTGTGAAGGAGAAAAGGTTTCCACACACTGGAAGCCCCTTCACTGGCAGAGACAGGGGGTGGGCAGGGAGGAAGCTTCAGAGCCATGGAGGAGAGCACAGCAACAGGGGTGCGGAGGGCAAAGCGGAGAGACTCCCGCACAGAAGATCGGTGCCGACCGGCACTCACCAGCCCGAGAGGCTTGTCTGCACACAGACCGGGGCACACAGGGGCAGGGAGCTGAGGCTCGGGCTTCGGAGGTCGGATCCCAGGGAGAGGACTGGGGTTGGCGGCGTGAACACAGCCTGAAGGAGTTAGTGCACCATGGCTAGCCGGGAGGGAGTCTGGGAAAAAGTCTGGAGCTACCAAAGAGGCAAGAGACCATTGTTTCCTGGTGTGCGAGGAGAGGGGATTCAGAGCGCCGCTTAAAGGAGATCCAGAGACGGGCGCGAGCCGCGGCTATCAGAGTGGACCCCAGAGACGGCCATGAGATGCTAAGGCTGCTTGCTGCTGCCACCAAGAAGCCTGTGTGCAAGTACAGGTCACTATCCCCACCTCCCCTCCTGGGAGCCTGTGCAGCCCACCACTGCCAGGGTCCCATGATCCAGGGATAACTTCCCCAGGAGAACACAGGGCGCACCTCAGGCTGGTGCAAACATCACACTGGCCTCTGCCGCCGCAGTCTCGCCCCGCACTCCATGCCCCTCCCTCGCTGCGGCCTCAGTGAGCCAGAGCCCCCGAATCAGCGGCTCCTTTAACCCTGTCCTGTCTGAGCGAAGAGCACATGCCCTCCGGCGACCTACACGCAGAGGCGGGTCCAAATCCAAAGCTGAGCCCTGGGAGCTGTGCGAACCAAGAAGAGAAAGGGAAATTTCTCCCAGCACCTCAGGAGCACCGGATTAAATCTCCACAATCAACCTGAGGTACCCTGCATCTGTGGAATACCTGAATAGGCAACAAATCATCCCAAATTGAGGAGGTGGACTTTGGAGGAAGGAAAAATTTTTTTCCCCTTTTTCTCTTTTTGTGAGTGTGTATGTGTATGCTTCTGTGTGAGATTTTGTCTGTATAGCTTTGCTTTTACCATTAGTGCTAGGGTTCTGTCTGTCCGTTGTTTTTTTTTTTTTTTTTTAGTATAGTTTTTAGCACTTATCATTGGTGGATTTGGTTTGGTTGCTCTCCTTTCCTTTTTTTATTACTTAAAAAATGTTTCTTAATAATTAGTTTTTATTTTAATAATTTTATTTTACTTTATTTTATTTTATCTTCTCCTTTCTTTCCTTCCTTCTTTTTTTCCTCCCTTTTATTCAGAGCCATGTAGATGACAGGCTCTGGTCATCTGGTGCTCCAGCCAGGTGTCAGGGCTGTGCCTCTGAGGTGGGACAGCCAAGTTCAGGACACTGGTCCACAAGTGACCTCCCAGCTCCACGTAATATCAAATGGCGAAAATCTCCCAGAGATCTCCATCTCAACAACAAGACCCAGCTTCACTCAACAACCAGCAAGATACAGTGCTGGACACCCTATGCCAAACAACTAGCAAGACAGGAACACAATCCCGCCCATTAGCAGAGAGGCTGCCTAAAATCATAATAAGGCCACAGACACCCCAAAACACACCACCAGACGTGGACCTGCCCACCAGAAAGACAAGATCCAGCCTCATCCACCAGAACACAGGCACTAGTCCCCTCCACCAGGAAGCCTACAGAACACACTGAACCAACTTTAGCCACTGGGGACAGACACCAAAAACAACGGGAACTACGAACCTGCAGCCTGCAAAAAGGAGACCCCAAACACAGTAAGATAAGCAAAATGAAAAGACAGAAAAACACAGCAGATGAAGGAGCAAGATAAAAACCCACCAGACCTAACAAATAAAGAGGATACAGACAGTCTACCTGAAAAAGAATTCAGAATAATGATAGTAAAGATGATCCAAAATCTTGGAAATAGAATAGACAAAATGCAAGAAACATTTAACAAGGACCTAGAAGAACTAAAGAGGAAACAAGCAATGATGAACAACACAATAAATGAAATTAAAAATACTCTAGATGGGATCAATAGCAGAAAAACTGCGGCAGAAGAATGGATAAGTGACCGGGAAGATAAAATAGTGGAAATAACTACTGCAGAGCACAATAAAGAAAAAACAATGGAAGGAATTGAGGACTCTCTCAGACACCTCTGGGACAACATTAAATGTACCAACATTCGAAATATAGGGGTCCCAGAAGAAGAGAAAAAGAAAGGGACTGAGAAAATATTTGAAGAGATTATAATTGAAAACTTCCCTAACATGGGAAAGGAAATAGTTCATCAAGTCCAGAAAGTACAGAGTCCCATACAGGATAAATCCAAGGAGAAACACGCCAAGACACATATTAATCAAATTATCAAAAATTAAATACAAAGAAAACATATTAAAAGCAGCAAGGGAAAAACAACAAATAACACACAAGGGAATCTACATAAGGTTAACAGCTGATCTTTCAGGAGAAACTCTGAAAGCCACAAGGGAGTGGCAGGACATATTTAAAGTGATGAAGGAGAAATAACTACAACCAAGATTACTCTACCCAGCAAGGATCTCATTCAGAATTGAACAGAAAAAACGTAAACCTTCACAGACAAGCAAAAGATAAGAGAATTCAGCACCACCAAACCAGCCTACAACAAATCCTAGAGGAACTTCTCTAGGCAGGAAACACCAGAGAAGGAAAAGACCTACAATAACAAAACCAAAACAATTAAGAAAATGGTAATAGGAACATACATATCAATAACTACCTTAAATGTAAATGGATTAAATGCCCCAACCAAAAGACATACACTGGCTGAATAGATACAAAAACAAAACCCGTATATATACTGTCTACTAGAGACCCACTTCAAACCTAGGGACACATACAGACTGAAAGTGAGGGGATGGAAAAAGATATTCCATGCAAATGGAAATCAAAACAAAGCTAGAGTAGCAATTCTCATATCAGACAAAATAGACCTTAAAATAAAGACTATGACAAGAGACAAAGAAGGACACTACAAAATGATCAAGGGATCAATCCAAGAAGAAGATATAATAATTGTAAATATTTATGCACCCAACATAGGAGCACCTCAATACATACAGAAAATACTAACAGCCATAAAAGGAGAAATCGACAGTAATACAATAATAGTAGGGGACTTTAACACCCCATTTTCACCAATGGACAGATCATCCAAAATGAAAATAAATAAGGAAACACAAGCTTTAAATGATACATTAAACCAGATGGACTTAATTGATATTTATAGGACATTCCATCCAAAAACAAAAGAATACACATTCTTCTCAACTGCTCATGGAACATTCTCCAGGATACATCATATCTTGGGTCACAAATCAAGCCTTGGTAAATTTAAGAAAATTGAAATTTTATCAAGTATCTTTTCTGATGACAATGCTATGACACTACATATCAATTACAGGAAAAGATCTGTAAAAAATACAAACACATGGAGGCTAAACAATACACTACTTAATAACGAAGTGATCACTGAAGAAATCAAAAAATACCTAGAAACAAATGACAATGGAGACACGATGACCCAAAATCTATGGGATGGAGCAAAAGCAGTTCTAAGAGGGAAGTTTATAGCAATACAATCCTACCTTAAGAAACAGGAAACATCTCGAATAAACAACCTAACCTTGCACCTAAAGCAATTAGAGAAAGAAGAACAAAAAAAACCCCAAAGTTAGCAGAAGGAAAGAAATCATAAAGATCAGATCAGAAATAAATGAAAAAGAAATGAAGGAAACAATAGCAAAGATCAATAAAATTAAAAGCTGGTTCTTTGAGAAGTTAAACAAAATTCGTAAACCATTAGCCAGACTCATCAAGAAAAAAAGGGAGAAGACTCAAATCAATAGAGTTAGAAATGAAAAAGTAGAAGTAACAACCAACACTGCAGAAATACAAAGGATCATGAGAGATTACTACAAGCAACTATATGCAAATAAAATGGACAACCTGGAAGAAATGGACAAATTCTTAGAAATGCACAACCTGCCAAGACTGAATCAGGAAGAAATAGAAAATATGAACAGACCAATCAAAAGCACTGAAATTGAAACTGTGATTAAAAATCTTCCAACAAACAAAAGCCCAGGACCAAATGGCTTCACAGGCAAATTCTATGAAACATTTAGAGAAGAGCTAACACCTATCCTTCTCAAACTCTTCCAAAATATAGCAGAGGGAGGAACACTCCCAAACTCATTCTACGAGACCACCATCACCCTGATACCAAAACCAGACAAAGATGTCACAAAGAAAGAATACTACAGGCCAATATCACTGATGAACATAGATGCAAAAATCCTCAACAAAATACTAGCAAACAGGGCTTCCCTGGTGGTGCAGTCGTTGGGAGTCCACCTGCTGATGCAGCAGACACAGGTTCGTGCACCGGTCCGGGAGGATCCCACATGCCACGGAGAGGCTGGGCCCGTGAGCCATGGCCGCTGAGCCTGCGCGTCCAGAGCCTGTGCTCCACAATGGGAGAGGCCACAACAGTGATAGGCCCGCGTACGGAAAAAAAAAAAAAAAAAAAAAATATATATATATATATGTATATATATACACACACTAGCAAACAGAATCCAACAGCATACTAAAAGGATCATACACCATGATCAAGTGGAGTTTATTCCAGGAATGCAAGGATTCTTCAATATACGCAAATCAATCAACGTGATACACCATATTAACAAATTGAAGGAGAAAAAATATATGATCATCTCAATAGACGCAGAGAAAGCTTTCAACAAAATTCAACACCGATTTATGATAAAAACCCTGCACAAAGTAGGCATAGAGGGCACTTTCCTCAACATAATAAAGGCCATATATGACAAACCTAGAGCCAACATCGTCCTCAATGGTGAAAAACTGAAAGCATTTCCAGTAAGATCAGGAAGAAGACAACGTTGCCCACTCTCACCACTCTTATTCAACATAGTTTTGGGAGTGTTAGCCACAGCAATCAGAGGAGAAAAGGAAATAAAAGGAATCCAAATCAGAAAAGAATTAAAGCTGTCACTGTTTGCAGATGATATGATATGATACATAGAGAATCCTAAAGATGCTACCAGAAAACTGCTAAAGCTAATCATTGAATCTGGTTAAGTAGCAAGATACAAAATTAATGCACAGACGTCTCTTGCATTCCTATACACTAGTGATGGAAAATCTGAAAGAGAAGTCAAGGAAACTCTCCCATTTACCATTGCAACAAAAAGAATAAAATATCTAGGAATAAACCTACCTAAGGAGACAAAAGACCTGTATGCAGAAAATTATAAGACACTGATGAAAGAAATTAAAGATGTTACAAATAGATGGAGAGATATACCATGTTTTTGGATTGGAAGAATCAACATTGTGAAAATGACTATACTACCTAAAGCAATCTACAGATTCAATGCAATCCCTATCAAACTACCACAGGCATTTTACACAGAACTACAACCAAAAAATTCACAATTTGTATGGAAACACAAAAGACCCCGAATAGCCAATGCCATCTTGAGAAAGGAAATTGGAGCTGGAGTAATCAGGCTCCCTGGCTTCAGACTATACTACAAAGTTACAGTAATGAAGACTGTATGGTACTGGCAGAAAAACAGAAATATAGATCAATGGAAAAGGGTAGAAAACCCAGAGATAAACCCACACACATATGGTCACCTTATCTTTGATAAAGGAGGCAAGAATATACAATGGAGAAAAGAGAAAATCGTCAATAAGTGGTGCTGGGAAAACTGGACAGCTACATGCAAAAGAATGACATTAGAACACTCCCTAACACCATACACAAAAATAAACTCAAAATGGATTAAAGACCTAAGTGTAAGGTCAGACACTATCAAATGCTTGGAGGAAAACATAGGCAGAACACCCTATGACATAAATCACAGCATGATCCTTTTTGACCCACCTCCTGGAGAAATGGAAATAAAAACAAAAATAAACAAATGGGACCTAATGAAACTTCAAAGCTTTTGCACAGCAAAGGAAACCATAAACAAGGCCAAAAGACAACCCTCAGAATGGGAGGAAATATTTGCAAATGAAGCAACTGACAAAGGATTAATCTCCAAAATTTCCAAGCAGCTCATGCAGCTCAATATCAAAAAAACAAGCAACCCAATCCAAAAATGGGCAGAAGACCTAAATAGACATTTCTCCAAAGAAGATATACAGATTGCCAACAAACACATGAAGGAACGCTGAACATCATTAATCATTAGAGAAATGCAAATCAAAACTACAATGAGATATCATCTCACACTGGTCAGAATGGCCATCATCAAAAATTCTACAAACAATAAATGCTGGAGAGGGTGTGGAGAAAAGGGAACCCTCTTGCACTGTTGGTGGTAATGTATGTTGATACAGCCACTATGGAGAACAGTATGGAGGTTCCTTTAAAAACTAAAAATAGAACTACCATATGATCCAGCAATTCCACTACTGGGCATATACCCTGAGAAAACCATAATTCAAAAAGAGTCATGTACCACTATGTTCACTGCAGCTCTATTTACAATAGCCCAGAGATGGAAGCAACCTAAGTGTCCATCAACAGATGAATGGATAAAGAAAATATGGCACATATATACAATGGAATATTACTCAGCCATATAAAGAAACAAAATTGACTTATTTGTAGTGAGGTGGATGGATCTAGGGTTTGTCATACAAAGTGAAGTAAGTCAGAAAGAGAAAAACAAATATCGTATGCTAACACATATATATGGAATCTAAGGGGAAAAAAAGGTCATGAAGAACCTAGGGGCAAGTTGGGAAAAAAGACACAGACCTACTAGAGAATGGACTTGAGGACACGGGGAGGGGGAAGGGCATGCTGGGACAAAGTGAGAGTGTGGCATGGACATATATACACTACCAAACGTAAAATAGATAGCTAGTGTGAAGCAGCCGCATAGCACAGGGAGATCAGCTAGGTGCTTTGTGACCACCTAGAGGGGTGGGGTAGGGAGGGTGCGAGGGAGGGAGATGCAAGAGGGAAGAGATACGGGGACATATGTATACATATAACTGACTCACTTTGTTATAAAGTAGAAACTAACACACCATTGTAAAGCAATTATACTCCAATAAAGATGTTTTAAAAAAAACTACAATGAGGTATCACCTCACACCAGTCAGAATGGACATCATCAAAAAATCTACAGACAATTAATGCTGGAGAGGGTGTGCAGAAAAGGGAACCCTCTTGCATTGATGGTGGGAATGTAAATTGATACTGCCACTATGGAGAACAGTATGGAGGTTCCTTAAAAAACTAAAAATAAAACTACCATACGACCCAGCCTTCCCACTACTGGGCGTATACCCTGAGAAAAACATATTTCAAAAAGAGTCATGTATGACAGTGTTCATTGCAGCTCTATTTACGATAGCCAGGACATGGAAGCAACCTAAGTGTCCATCAACAGATGAATGGATATAGAAGATGTGGCACATATATACAATGGAATATTACTCAGCCATAGAAAGAAAGGAAATTGAGTTATTTGTAGTGTGGTGGATGGAGCTAGAGTCTGTCATAGAGAGTGAAGTAAGTCAGGAAGAGAAAAACAAATACCGTATGCTAACAAATATATATGGAATCTAAAAAAAAAAAAGTTTCTGAAGAACCTAGGGGCAAGACAGGAATAAAGATGCCGATGTAGAGAATGGACTTGAGGACACAGGGATGGGGAAGGGTAAGCTGCGACGAAGTGAGAGAGTGGCATGGACTTATATACACTACCAAATGTAATAATAGATAGCTAGTGGGAAGCAGCCACATAGCACAGGGAGATCAGCTCGGTGCTTTGTGACCATCTAGAGGGGTGGGATAGGGAGGGTGGGAGGGAGACGCAAGAGGGAGGAGATATGGGGATGTATGTATATGTATAGCTGATTCACTTTGTTATAAAGAAGAAACTAACACCATTGTAAAGCAATTATACTCCAATAAAGATGTTAAATAAAAAAGAAGCATTTCCAATATAGCTGTAGTCAGAAGGAATTTTTTCCCACCTGATATTTAGCACAAATTCTTATCTTTCCCAGAAGCTGCTGACAGCACAGCTTCCAAGGATTTTGTAAGGTCCAGTTTGGCACGGTCTCCTTAGTGCATAATTTCTGCACCACAGCACACAGCACAAGGGAAGGAGCCCAGACTGGAAGTCAGACATCCTAAGCTGGACCATCAGCTCTGCTTCTCACCAGTGCTATGCTCTTGAAAAAGTGATCTTTTCTCTCCAAGGCTCTCAGAACATATTTACTGACTGAATTTTACTTAAACTCAAGGCATATACTATAGAGTCTGACTCATAAACTGCAGTTTTTCCCAACTCTAAATGCATTTACCCATATAAACAAAATTATAAATTGTGGTTTGACCACAGATTGGTACAAAACTTCCATTTTTAGTGCATAATATTTCTAAAATACTGTACATTTGCAGTACGGAAGCACACTCATTAAGCATAACAAGAGACATTGACTAAAACAGGTTTACTATTTATATTGTAAGTTTGTGGTTGAGGAAAAGTAGATTAAATTGAAGGAAGAGGAAGAAGTTGTAGATAATTATTAGAGGGGATCCTGAGGGAAACGTTTGTGTATTTCCCAAAGACTTAATTTCCTATCAGACCTTAGGACTGCCTTCTTTGATAAAGGAATTAGCATCAATTCCTTGCCTATCAACGGTGACAAACTACTTTTACCTCACAAAGTGTGGGCTTCAAGAGTACAGTGGCGGAGCGGGGGAGGATGGCAGAAGAGTAAGACGTGGAGATCACTTTCCTCCCCACAGATACATCAGAAATACATCTACATGTGGAACAACTCCTACAGAACACCCACTGAACACTGGCCTAAGACCTCAGACCTCCCAAAAGGCAAGAAACTCCCCCACGTACCTGGGTAGGGCAAAAGAAAAAAGGAAAAACAGAGACAAAAGAATAGGGACGGGACCTGCACCAGTGGGAGGGAGCTGTGAAGGAGGAAAGGTTTCCACACACTAGAAGCCCCTTCGCGGGCGGAGAATGTGGGTGGCGGAGGGGGAAGCTTCGGAGCCATGGAGGAGAGCACAGCAACAGGGGTGCGGAGGGCAAAGCGGAGAGATTCCAGCGCAGAGGATCAGGGCCGAGAGACTTGTCTGCTCGCCCGCTGGGGCGGGCGGGGCTGGGAGCTGAGGCTTGGGCTTCGGTTGCAGCACAGGGAGAGGACTGGGGTTGTAGGCTTGAACACAGCCTGAAGGGGTTAGTGCACCACGGTTAGCCGGGAGGGAGTCCGGGGAAAAGTCTGGACCTGCCGAAGAGGCAAGAGACGTTTTCTTGCCTTTTTGTTTCCCGGTGCGCGTGGAGAGGAGATTAAGAGCGCCGCTTAAAGGAGCTCCAGAGACAGGTGCGAGCCGCGGCTATCAGCGTGGACCCCAGAGACGGGCATGAGATGCTAAGGCTGCTGCTGCTGCCACCAAGAAGCCTGTGTGCGACCACAGGTCACTCTCCACAGCTCCCTTCCGGGGAGCCTGTGCAGCCCGCCACTTCCAGGGTCCCGGGACCCAGGGACAACTTCCCCAGGAGAACGCAGGGCGTGCCTCAGGCTAGTGCACCGTCACACTGGCCTCTGCTGCCACAGGCTCACCCCGCACTCCATGCCCCTCCCTCCCCCCGGCCTGAGTGAGCCAGAGCCCCCGAATCAGCTGCTCCTTAAACCTAGTCCTAGATGACATGATACTATACATAGAGAATCCTAAAGATGCTACCAGAAAACTACTAGAGCTAATCAATGAATTTGGTAAAGTAGCAGGATACAAAATTAATGCACAGAAATCTCTGGCATTCCTATATACTAATGATGAAAAATCTGAAAGTGAAATCAAGAAAACACTCCCATTTACCATTGCAACAAAAAGAATAAAATATCTAGGAATAAACCTACCTAAGGATACGAAAGACCTGTATGCAGAAAATTATAAGACACTGATGAAAGAAATTAAAGATGATACAAATAGATGGAGAGATATACCATGTTCTTGGATGGGAAGAATCAACATTGTGAAAATGACTCTACTACCCAAAGCAATCTACAGATTCAATGCAATCCCTATCAAACTACCACTGGCATTTTTCACAGAACTAGAACAAAAAATTTCGCAATTTGTATGGAAACACAAAAGACCCCGAATAGCCAAAGCAATCTTGAGAACGAAAAAAGGAGCTGGAGGAATAAGGCTCCCTGACTTCAGACTATATTACAAAGCAACAGTAATCAAGACAGTATGGTACTGGCACAAAAACAGAAAGATAGATCAGTGGAACAGGATAGAAAGCCCAGAGATAAACCCACGCACATATGGTCACCTTATCTTTGATAAAGGAGGCAGGAATGTACAGTGGAGAAAGGACAGCCTCTTCAATAAATGGTGCTGGGAAAACTGGACAGGTACATGTAAAAGTATGAGATTAGATCACTCCCTAACACCATACACAAAAATAAGCTCAAAATGGATTAAAGACCTAAATGTAAGGCCAGAAACTATCAAACTCTTAGAAGAAAACATAGGAAGAACACTCTATGACATAAATCACAGCAAGATCCTTTCTGACCCACCTCCTAGAGTAATGGAAATAAAAACAAAAATAAACAAATGGGACCTAATGAAACTTCAAAGCTTTTGCACAGCAAAGGAAACCATAACCAAGACCAAAAGACAACCCTCAGAATGGGAGAAAACATTTGCAAATGAAGCAACTGACAAAGGATTAATCTCCAAAATTTACAAGCAGCTCATGCAGCTCAATAACAAAAAAACAAACAACCCCATCCAAAAATGGGCAGAAGACCTAAATAGACATTTCTCCAAAGAAGATATACAGAATGCCAACAAACACATGAAAGAATGCTCAACATCATTAATCATTAGAGAAATGCAAATCAAAACTACAATGAGATATCATCTCACACCAGTCAGAATGGCCATCATCAAAAAATCTAGAAACAATAAATGCTGGAGAGGGTGTGGAGAAAAGGGGACACTCTTGCACTGCTGGTGGGAATGTGAATTGGTTCAGCCACTGTGGAGAACAGTATGGAGGTTCCTTAAAAAACTAAAAATAGAATTACCATATGACCCAGCAATCCCACTACTTGGCATATACCCTGAGAAAACCAAAATTCAAAAAGAGTCATGTACCAAAATGTTCATTGCAGCTCTATTTACAATAGCCAGGACATGGAAACAACCTAAGTGCCCATCATCGGATGAATGGATAAAGAAGATGTGGCACATATACACAATGGAATATTACTCAGCCTTAAAAAGAAATGAAATTGAGCTATTTGTAATGAGATGGATAGACCTAGAGTCTGTCATACAGAGTGAAGTAAGTCAGAATGAAAAAGACAAATACCGTATGCTAACACATATATATGGAATTTAAGGGAAAAAAATGTCATGAAGAACCTAGGGGTAAGATAGGAATAAAGACGCAGACCTACTGGAGAACGGACTTGAGGGTATGGGGAGGGGGAGGGGTGAGTTTTGACAGGGCGAGAGAGAGTCATGGACATATACACACTAACAAACGTAGTAAGGTAGATAGCTGGGGGGAAGCAGCCGCAAGGCACAGGGATATTAGCTCGGTGCTTTGTGACAGCCTGGAAGGGTGGGATGGGGAGAGTGGGAGGGAGGGAGACGCAAGAGGGAAGACATATGGGAACATATGTATATGTATAGCTGATTCACTTTGTTATAAAGCAGAAACTAACACACCATTGTAAAGCAATTATACCCCAATAAAGATGTTTTAAAAAAAAAAAATTAAATTCCTTTGAAATGAAAAAAAAAAAAAAAACCTAGTCCTGTCTGAGTGAAGAACACACGCCCTCAGGTGACCTACATGCAGAGGCGGGGCCAAATCCAAAGCTGAACCCTGAGAGCTGTGCGAACAAAGAAGAGAAAGGGAAATCTCTCCCAGCAGCCTCAGAAGCATCGGATTAAAGCTCCACAATCAACTTGATGTACCCTGCATCTGTGGAATACCTGAATAGACAACGAATCACCCCAAATTCAGGAGGTGGACTTTGAGAGCAAGATATATTATTTTTTCCCCTTTTTCTCTTTTTATGAGTGTGTATCTGTATGCTTCTATGTGAGATTTTGTCTGTATAGCTTTGCTTTCACCATTTGTCCTAGGGTTCTGTCCATTTTTTTTTGTTTTGCTTTTTACTTTAATACAATTTTATTCTTAATAATTATCTTTTATTTTAATAACTTTATTTTATTTTATCTTACTTTATTTTATTTT
The DNA here is from genome assembly GCF_008692025.1 of Phocoena sinus. Taxonomy (NCBI): domain Eukaryota; kingdom Metazoa; phylum Chordata; class Mammalia; order Artiodactyla; family Phocoenidae; genus Phocoena; species Phocoena sinus. Next base: position 134,601,101 of record NC_045764.1, read on the forward strand.
ATCCTCTTTCTTTCTTTCTACTCTTTCTCCCTTTTATTCTGAGCCATGTGGATGAAAGGCTCTTGGTACTCCAGCCAGGAGTCAGTGCTGTGCCTCTGACGTTGGAGAGCCCCTTCAGGACATTGGTCCACAAGAGACCTCCCAGCTCCATGTAATATCAAACAGTGAAAATCCCCTAGAGATCTCCATCTCAACCCCAAGACCCAACTTCACTCAACAACCAGCAAGCTACAGTGCTGGACACCCTATGCCAAACAACTAGCAAGACAGGAACACAACCCCACCCATTAGCAGAGAGGCTGCCTAAAATCATAATAAGGCCACAGACACCCCAAAACACACCACCAGACATGGACCTGCCCATCAGAAAGACAAGATCCAGCCTCATCTGCCAGAACACAGGCACTAGTCCCCTCCACCAGGAAGCCTACACAACCCACTGAACCAAATTTAGTCACTGGGGATAGACACCAAAAACAACGGGAACTACAAACCTGCAGCCTGCAAAAAGGAGACCCCAAACACAGTAAGATAAGGAAAAGGAGAAAACAGAAACACACACAGCAGATGAAGGAGCAAGATAAAAACCCACCAGACCTAACAAATAAAGAGGATACAGACAGTCTACCTGAGAAAGAATTCAGAATAATGATAGTAAAGATCCAAAATCTTGGAAATAGAATACAGAAAATGCAAGAAACATTTAACAACGACGTAGAAGAACTAAAGAGGAAACAAGCAATGATGAACAACACAATAAATGAAATTAAAAATACTCTAGAAGGGATGAATAGCAGAATAAGTGCGGCAGAAGAACGGATAAGTGACCTGGAAGATAAAATAGTGGAAATAACTACTGCAGAGCACAATAAAGAAAAAATAGTTAAAAGAACTGAGGACAGTCTCAGAGACCTCTGAGACAACATTAAACACAACAACACTTGAATTATAGGGGTCCCAGAAGAAGAAGAGAAAAAGAAAGGGACTGAGAAAATATTTGAAGAGATTATAGTTGAAAACTTCCCTAACGTGGGAAAGGAAATAGTTAATCAAATCCAGGAAGCTCAGAGAGTCCCATACATGGTAAATCCAAGGAGAAACACGCCAAGACACATATTAATCAAACTATCAAAAATTAAATACAAAAAATATATATTAAAAGCAGCAAGGGAAAAACAACAAATAACACACAAGGGAATCCCCATAAGGTTAACAGCTGATCGTTCAGCAGAAACTCTGCAAGCCAGAAGGAACTGGCAGGACATATTTAAAGTGATGAAGGAGAAAAACCTACAACTAAGATTACTCTACCCAGCAAGGATCTCATTCAGATTTGATGGAGAAATTAAAACCTTTACAGACAAGCAAAAGCTGAGAGAGTTCAGCACTACTAAACCAGCTTTACAACAAATGCTAAAGGAACTTCTCTAAGCAAGAAACACAAGAGAAGGAAAAGACCTACAATAACAAACCCAAAACAATTAAGAAAATGGCAATAGGAACGTATATATCGATAATTACCTTAAATGTAAATGGATTAAATGCTCCCACCAAAAGGCACAGACTGGCTGAATGAAAACAGAAACAAGACCCATATATATGCTGTCTACAAGAGACCCACTTCAGACCTAGGGACACATACAGACTGAAAGTGAGGGGATGGAAAAAGATATTCCATGCAAATGGAAATCAAAACAAAGCTAGAGTAGCAATTCTCATATCAGACAAAATAGATTTTAAAATAAAGACTATTACAAGAGACAAAGAAGGACACTACATAATTATCAAGGGACCGATCCAAGAAGAAGATATAACAATTGTAAATATTTATGCACCCAACATAGGAGCACCTCAATACATAAGGCAAATACTAACAGCCTTAAAAGGGGAAATTGACAGTAACACATTCATAGCAGGGGACTTTAACACCCCATTTTCACCAATGGACAGATCATCCAAAATGAAAATAAATAAGGAAACAGAAGCTTTAAATGATGCATTAAACAAGATAGAGTTAACTGATATTTATAGGACACTCCATCCAAAAACAACAGAATACACATTTTTCTTAAGTGCTCATGGAACATTCTGCAGGATACATCATATCTTGGGTCACAAATCAAGCCTTGGTAAATTTAAGAAAATTGAAATTGTATCAAGAATCTTTTCTGACGCAACGCAATGAGACTAGATATCAATTACAGGAAAAGATCCATAAAAAATACAAACATGTGCAGGCTAAACAATACACTACTTAATAACTAAGTGATCACTGAAGAAATCAAAGAGGAAATCAAAAAATACCTAGAAACAAATGACAATGGAGACACGACGACCCAAAACCTATGGGATGCAGCAAAAGCAGTTCTAAGAGGGAAGCTTATAGCAATACAATCCTACCTTAAGAAACAGGAAACACCTCGAATAAACAACCTAAACTTGCACCTAAAGCAATTAGAGAAAGAAGAAAAAAAAACCCCCAAAGTTAGCAGAAGGAAAGAAATCATAATCATCAGATCAGAAATAAATGAAAAAGAAATGAAGGAAAAGATAGCAAAGAGCAATAAAAGTAAAAGCTGGTTCTTTGAGAAGATAAACAAAATTGATAAACTATTAGCCAGACTCATCAAGAAAAAAAGCGATTAGACTCAAAGCTTAGAATTAGAAATGAAAAAGGAGAACAACTGACAATGCAGAAATACAAAAGATCATGAGAGCTTACTACACGCAACTCTATGCCAATAAAATGGACAACCTGGAAGAAATGGACAAATTCTTAGAAATGCACAACCTGCCAAGACTGAATCAGGAAGAAATAGAAAATATGAACAGGCCAATCACAAGCACTGAAATTGAAACTGTGATTAAAAATCTTCCAACAAACAAAAGCCGAGGACCAGATGGCTTCACAGGCGTATTCTATCAAACATTTAGAGAAGAGCTAACACCTATCCTTCTCAAACTCTTCCAAAATATAGCAGAGGGAGGAACACTCCCAAACTCATTCTATGAGACCACCATCTCCCTGATACCAAAACCGGACAAAGATGTCACGAAGAAAGAATACTACAGGCCAATATCACTGATGAACATAGATGCAAAAATCCTCAACAAAATACTAGCAAACAGGGCTTCCCGGGTGGTGCAGTGGTTGGGAGTCTGCCTGCTGATTCAGCAGATGCGGGTTCATGCACTGGTCCGGGAGGATCCCACATGCCGCGGAGTGGCTGGGCCCGTGAGCCATGGCTGCTGAGCCTGCACGTCCGGAGCCTGTGCTCCACAATGGGAAAGGCCATAACAGTGAGAAGTCCGTGTACGGCAAAAAAAAGTTATATATATATATATATATATATATATATATATATATATATATACACACACACACACACACACACACACACACACTAGCAAACAGAATCCAACAGCACATTAAAAGGATCATACACCATGATCAAATGGGGTTTATCCAGCAATGCAAGGATTCTTCAATATACGCAAATCAATCAACGTGATACACCATATTAACAAATTGAAGGAGAAAAAACATATGATCATGTCAATAGATGCAGAGAAAACTTTCGACAAAATTCAACACCCAGTTTTGATAAAATCCCTGCAGAAAGTAGGCATACAGGGAACTTTCCTCAAAATGATAAAGGCCATATATGACAAACCCACAGGCAACATTGTCCTCAATGGTGAAAAACTGAAAGCATTTCCAGTAAGATCAGGAACAAGACAACGTTGCCCACTCTCACCACTCTTATTCAACATAGTTTTGGAAGTTTTAGCCACAGCAATCAGAGAAGAAAAGGAAATAAAAGGAATCCAAATCAGAAAAGAAGAAGTAAAGCTGTCACTGTTTGCAGATGACATTATACGATACATAGAGAATCCTAAAGATGCTACCAGAAAACTGTTAGAGCTAATCAATGAATTTGGTAAAGTACACGCAGGATACAAAATTAATGCACAGAAATCTCTGGCATTCCTATACACTAATGATGAAAAATCTGAAAGTGAAATTAAGAAAACACTCCCATTTACCATTGCAACAAAAAGAATAAAATATCTAGGAATAAACCTACCTAAGGAGACAAAAGACCTGTATGCAGAAAATTATAAGACATTGATGAAAGAAATTAAAGATGATACAAATAGATGGAGAGATATACCATGTTTTTGGATTGGAAGAATCAACATTGTGAAAGTGACTCTACTATCCAAAGCAATCTACAGATTCAATGCAATCCCTATCAAACTACCACAAGCATTTTTCACAGAAGTAGAACAAAAAATTTCACACTTTGTATGGAAACACAAAAGACCCTGAATAGCCAAAGCAATCTTGAGAACGAAAAACGGAGCTGGAGGAATCAGGCTCCCTGACTTCAGACTATACTACAAAGCTACAGTAATCAAGACAGTATGGTACTGGCAGAAAACAGAAATATAGATCAATAGAACAGGATAGAAAGCCCAGAGATAAACCCACACACATATGGTCACCTTATCTTTGATAAAGGAGGCAAGAATATACAATGGAGAAAAGAGAAAATCGTCAATAAGTGGTGCTGGGAAAACTGGACAGCTACATGTAAAAGAATGAAATTAGAACACTCCCTAACACCATACACAAAAATAAACTCAAAATGGATTAAAGACCTAAGTGTAAGGTCAGACACTATCAAATGCTTGGAGGAAAACATAGGCAGAACACTCTATGACATTAATCACAGCATGATCCTTTTTGACCCACCTCCTGGAGAAATGGAAATAAAAACAAAAATAAACAAATGGGACCTAATGAAACTTCAAAGCTTTTGCACAGCAAAGGAAACCATAAAGCTAACCCTCAGAATGGGAGGAAATATTTGCAAATGAAGCAACTGACAAAGGATTAATCCCCAAAATTTCCAAGCAGCTCAATAACAAAAAAACAAACAACGCAATCCAAAAATGGGCAGAAGACCTAAATAGACATTTCTCAAGATATACAGATTGCCAACAAACACATGAAAGAATGCTCAACATCATTAATCATTAGAGAAATGCGAATCAAAACTACAACGAGATATCATCTCACACCAGTCAGAATGGCCATCATCAAAAATTCTACAAACAATAAATGCTGGAGAGGGTGTGGAGAAAAGGGAACACTCTTGCACTGCTGGTGGGAATGCGAATTGGTACAGCCACTATGGAGAACGGTATGGAGGTTCCTTAAAAAACTACAAACAGAACTACCATATGACCCAGCAATCCCACTACTTGGCATATACCCTGAGAAAACCAAAATTCAAAAAGAGTCATGTACCAAAATGTTCATTGCAGCTCTATTTACAATAGCCAGGTGATGGAAGCAACCTAAATGTCCATCATCAGCTGAATGGATAAAGAGGATGTGGCACATATATACAATGGAATATTACTCAGCAATAAAAAGAAACAAAATTGAGTTATTTGTAGTGAGGTGGATGGACCTATAGTCTGTCATACTGAGTGAAGTAAGTCAGAAAGAGAAAGACAAATACTGTATGCTAACACATATATATGGATTCTAAGAAATAAAAAAATGTCATGAAGAACCTAGAGGTAAGACGGGAATAAAGACACAGACCTACTAGAGAATGGACTTGAGGATATGGGGAGGGGGAAGGGTGAGCTGTGACAAAGTGAGAGAGTGGCATGGACATATATACACCACCAAACGTAAAATAGATAGCCAGTGGGAAGCAGCCGCATAGCACAGGGAGATCAGCTTGGTGCTTTGTGACCACCTAGAGGGGTGGGATAGGGAGGGTGGGAGGGAGAGAGATGCAAAAGGGAAGAGATATGGGAACATATGTATATGTATAACTGATTCACTTTGTTATAAAGCAGAAACTAACACACCATTATAAAGCAAGTATACTCCAATAAAGATGTTAAAAGAAAAACAGAAAAAATAACAAAAACTATGAAAAAATAAAATAATAAATCTATCTTCTTATTAGTCTTAATCTTTGGGAGATATTTGTGGTAGCCACTGACTACCTCTCAATATATGCAATGTAATATGTTAATAATAGTAATAAATACAAAAAAAATGTACAGTGGCTATTTCCTAAGGAATAGGAAACTGAAAAAAGGATGAATGAGAAGTGGAAAAACAGGGATTGCAATAAAAACTCTAACAACAAGTTGAAAAAGGAATTGAAGTAAACAGAGTTAAAAGTGTGAGACAACATTGTAAAGCAATTACCCGCCAATAAAAAAAAAAAAAAAAAACCAAGGGGAAATCCTTGAATGACAAAAAATAAAAAAGTGTGTGTGTGTGGGGTGGGCATGGAATTCTCCCTCAGGGAATCATTTTAATAAAGAGGTGAGCTGTCACAGCAGAGGAAAATGCCATCTGAATTCCCTCTCCTCTCTCCCTGTCTCTCTCTGAAAAGGGGAGAGATGGTCAAGATTTCGGAACGGAGAGCTCCCCATAATATCTTCCGGGTGGTGTTTCTGCCATTCAGGAGCAGGATTCCCATTGTAAACAAGTGCATAAGAAGGGTTTGTAAAGCAGCATGAATGGAGGAGGCAGGGGGACTTTGGCGAGTCACTTAACCTTCCTAGACTTGGGTGTTCTCCTCTATAAAATTTGAGAAAGTGGGACTAGACAGTCTATGGAAGTTTTCAGTGTAAAAATTTTAAATTTAATGAAGACCTTGTGACTTCTTAACAAGAAGCACTCTGTTTCCAGGTAAGTTCAAGTTCAAATCATAGACTTTGCTTATGACCCCAAAATGGATCTTCACATCACTTCTCTAAAAACTTATCATCCCTGAGCATCACCGTGACATTTGAGAAATAGCCCTACGTTTCCTCTAGGGAAGGGATTTTCAGGATTATACCTAGACACGTGGAAGGATATTTTTCAGGAAATATCAATGCATTTGGAACTTTTCCTGGAGTAAAAAATTTAAGTGAGAATCCCAGAAAGAAACAGAAACTTTCCTTTTAAATATAAAAACTGCTCATATCGGCAGAGTTAAATGCTACTTTAAGGAATGTATTTTCAAGAGAAAATTCAATAGGATATGTGATGAACTTATCAAAGGACATAGTTTTGAAAATCTGCTGCACACATTGTGAAACTGATCCTCTTTACGAAAGAACATGATGAAGCTTACAGAATCTCAGTTATGCATGGTGAAGGGATAGGGTTGGATTTGGAGTTTTGCCTGAAAAGAACATTGTACCAGAAACCAGGATTCCCAGCGCTTAGTGGCCACTTTAACTCCTGACTGAGCATCTGACCCTGAATATTACTTTTGTTACTGTCTCTTGATTTTCTATATTTAAAACTGGGAAGCACCTACCATTTCCTCAGATCAAGTTCTTATTGTTATTGTCTTATATTTTTTCACTGTGATCTAGCATAAAATTTACCATTTTAACCATTTTTAACTGTACAGTTCAGTGGCAATAAGAGCATTCATGTTGTTGTTCAACCATCACTACCATCCATCTCTAAAACTTTTTTGTCTTTCCAAACTGTAGCTTGTACCCATTCTCTTATTTTAATAGGATTTCTCTTGATCTACTCAGAGCATCCACCACGAGACTTCTCGTACCATGTACCCTCTTAGTGTGGAGGCAAGAAAATAATGTTACAGAATCATGAAGGGGAAGTACTGCAGACCCACTAGTTTGAGGTCAAGTGGGCTACCAGGCTTACTTATCGAAGTGTGATGATTAAAAGCCTCCTTGGGTGACACTCCAATGTGTGAACGTTTGAACACTGTGATGTATATACTTCTCCTGTGAAAAAGCACACTAAGAAGATTCTCGCCCCTTTCAGTTAAAAACACCAAGTATTCTCTTAACAGGCAGAGTTAAGCATCCCCAGAAGATCAACCTTCCAGGGAAGTGGGTGGATCTAGTGGGCTGGCTGCCTCTCCTCAGAAGAGACCCTGCTGTGTGCCCCTGCATCTGGGCATTTCCCTGGGCTCCACCTCTCATGTCTGCTCTTGGTATTTGCTGTTCATCTCGAATCCCATTCCCTTGCCGCTTTGGACCATCCTTGCTTCCCTGCCTCTCCTTTGCCCATATATCCCCCATCCCCCTACCCCTCACCTGAAGCCCCACCGTCATCTTAGATAAGAACAAGGATCCCTTTTGGTTAATTCTGCTCCACTGTAGGTCAGTCTCGTCCACTCCTCTCCTGGCTATGTGTAGCTTAGCCTTAGTCCCCTTTCTTTATTCCCTTTACCCTTTCTCTCTCCCCCAACCGGAGCCACAGCCATTGTTTGCACACTATGAAAACATGGTCTTCTATGATTTACAAAAACGTCAGGTAATTGTTTGACTGTCAGCTTTCTGATGCTGACTTACAGGTCAGACTTCCAGGCAGGGAAATCCCATATTGGAAATCTGAGCTCATTCTAACTGCACTTACTCTTTTAAAAAGTATGACAGAGCCACCTGATCAGAAATATCTTTCATACACAATGTGTTGTGCATTTGTTCACGCATTCACTCAATTGACCATTTACTTAACACCCTGAATGTGTTAGGCACTATCTTAGGTGCTGGGAAAATAACTGTGAGTGAGAATGTTGCTCCCTCACCGAGTTTAAAGTATTTGGGGGGAATATAGACCAGAAAATGGGCAGTTGCAATAGTACAGATAAGCACTGTGATGGGAGAGGGAGACTGGGTCTGTATGAGCCATGGCAGAGGCATCTAACCAGGCTTGGGGTCTCAGACAATCAGGAGCCTAAGAGGAGGAGTTCACCAAGCAGTGTGGTAGGGAACCTGGGCCACACTGAATGCCATTTACAGATCATGATAATGTTGTTTGGTTTTTTTTTTGAAAGTTAAATGTTTGTTATCCAAAAAAGAAAATAAACTTTTAACTGATGTGTAGGCAACAGAAAGGACTTTGAAGATGCCATCCAAATGTGGTAGAGTCTGCTTGTCCTTGGGGTAAATAATGATGCTGTCTTATGATGAGATTTATTTTCTTTTTGCATTTCAGTAACAAAATCATATCAAGTGGGATCCAAGAGAAAATTTAAAACTAGCCCTGCATGTTTCTATCTGACATTTAGAGATCATTATTAGGACATGAGTAAAACAGATTGATCATGTGACCAAACTTTTAAAATAAAATGTTAAAAGACTTTGTATATTTGATTTAAAGGATCGTGTCATGCATAATGTCTCAGTAATGCCTCTATTCTTTACAACTCACATCTGAATTCACACCTGAAAAGTTGTCTGTGCTCTGTCAGGGGCTCTTTATCCAGGGTCCAGGGACATCAGGGGACTTTAGGAGGCCCCCAAATGTTGTGTGTATGTACATTTTACTGGGGAGATGTTCCATAACCTGTAACTGGCTACTTAACAAGGAAACTATGTCCCCCAAAAGTTCAAGAACCATCACTCTGTAGGATGGCAGTGATTGGCAATAGGACTAATATAGCTGGATAGAACTTTAGAGATCTTCAAACATGAATTATTCCATTTGTGGTTTAAGAAATGGAGGTAGTAAATGTCCATTGACAGATGAATGGATAAAGAAGATGTGGTATCTCTATACAATGGGATATTACTCAGCCATAAAAAGAATGAAATAATGCCATTTGCAGCAAGATGGATGGACCTAGAGATTATCATCCCAAATGAAGTAAGAAAGACAAATACCACATGAAATCACTTATATGTGGACTCTAAAATATGGCCCAAGTAAACGTATCTACGAAAGAGAAACAGACCCACAGACATAGAGAACAGACTTGCAGTTGCCAAGGGGGAGGGAAGGATTGGGAGTTTGGGATTAGCAGATGCTAACTATTATATATAGGATGGATAAACAACAAGGCCCTACTGTATAGCACAGGGAACTATATTCACTATCCTGTGATAAACCATAATGGAAAAGAATATGAAAAAGAATGTATATATATGTATAACTGAGTCACTTTGCTGTACAGCAGAAATTTGCACAACATTGTAAATCAACTATTCTCCAATCAAATTTTTTAAAAAAGAAGTGAAATGGAGGTAGAATTTCATACTCATATACAAACTGAATGTGTTCTCTAGGCAAGAATATCAACTTAAAATGTGGCAGGAAAGATTTTAGTTAACATTAAGCCAATTTAAGGAACGAATTCCAAACAGTAAGGACTGATAATCAGTAAAGTGGTTTTTCTAAAAAGGACCGTAGAACTCTCTCCTCTTTGAAATCTTTTAAAGAAAAATATAAGGTTTTTATCCCCTAGAAATATAAGGTGGGGCTTCCTTGCTAAAGGTAAGAGAGTAGACAGTGTGACAATGCAGTCTGCAAATGCTCCACTTCTTATTCCTCTACGTTACAGCAAATTACATCACAAGCCCATCTAAAGGCAAATGCAACATATGGTTTATAAAACACAGCTTTTTGTGTGTAAAATCAGCAGTTTGCAAAGTAGTGTTTACTTTCCCAGCTTTGCCAATTGGAAATACTGGAAGACTTCAGGCCCTGTAAGTTGTTTTAGGATGGACATAAAACTCCATTATTTGGTACTTGAGTAGTTTATGTTTTAGGATCAATTGGACATAGGCCAGATTGGAGTTTAAAATCTTTGTAGTCTCAGAAAGAATCTAGTGAATACATTTGGAGTAGAGAAATAAGATTGAGGAAGAATGTTTAATCTGCCAGACCCCTTTGTAAGCATTCACCTACCTGTCAAATATCAACAGTTAATATGCTAACTAGCCATAGCATTTATTCCTTAAATCAGAGCCATGCAAAACTTGGTTAGCTAATTGCTTATGAAATTGTATCTACTTGAAATAATTCAGCTGCTTTTTAAAAAAGAAGAATGTTTTAGTTAAAACTTTATATTACTCTATTACATTTACAGTTTAGCTGAGTTTTTTGCCTAATTAATTCACCATTTATTGTTATCCATCACAGAAATACAAGTGAGATATGCAATCTCTCAGATGAACCCATGGAGTAATATAACAGAAATTACCTTACTACTCATTCTTGAATACAGTATTTATGAAACAGTTCTTAGTAATAGTAATTCTAAAATATTCCCTAATTTAATTAAGATTTTATCAACTTGCCAATTCAGAACTTAAAAATCTGATGTGTAAACTAACACAGGTAGTGTTGGTAAAGAGAATTTTAGATGCAAACTATTACATATAGAATGGATAAACAAAAAGGTCCTACTGTATAGCACAGGGAACTATATTCAACATCCTGTAATAAGCGATAATGGAAAAGAATATGAAAAAGAGCATATATATATATATATATATATATATATATGATTCACTTTGTTGTACACCAGAAACTAACACAATATTGTATATCAACTATACTTCAATTTAAAAAAAAGAGAATTTTAATTCTTTTCCTTTAAAAAAGAAACCCAAACCAGACTTCAATGTATTAGTCTATAAGATTTGTATTAGTTAACATCTGTCTGTCAAAAGGACAGACAGTTTCATCTTAAACAATTAGTGTTGTCTTCCCCTTCATTCTTTAGAATTAGACTCAACCCATGCTCACGTGGAATGTTGATTAGACTGAAAAAGATCTCAATTCAACCATGTAGGGAAACATACATTTTATTCAATTCCTTCAGTATTCCTTCATTTTTCAAGTGCTGGACTCTACTATAGAGGTCTTCCTTTGTCTTCTTTCCTTGTCTACATTGTTAAAAGAACAGCAGCTAAGTAAATTACTGAAATATTAGGGAAGTCAAAGACAGAGAACTCTGTAATAAGAGTTCAGGCTCCAAATAAACTAATACCTAAATAAGTCAAGTCTAAGCAACTTTTCAAAGTTTTCTTTTGGGGGGAGTCTAACAAATTTTCCCTAAGGTAATTTTCATCTCCTAACTGCTAATCATGTAAGTAAAAACTGTATGTAGGCAACACATAATTTCAGCTAGAGTTTAAGGATTTCTACAGAGAATAAACGCAGTGATGAGAAGAGTGAGCCCGAAGAGCATGGAAACTCCCACGCAGAGAAGGGCACTTGCCCAGGAGAACAGCATTTACCACCTGACAGGGGTGAGTTGTGTTCAGAAATACTGTAGGATGCTAAGGGCACCACTCTTGCAGAATACTTCTTCAACTTTTGAGATGGTTCACCTTGTTCACAGGACCTTCTCCGAGCTCGTTTTGAGTCTCCTGTTCTATAGCAAACACTCTGCTATGGCTGTTGTCTGGATGTCATTATGGAGATGCTGCCGAAGGCTACAAGTACTGATGTGCTGTTTCCCTGGGAAACCAGTTGCCACACATTCAAACAATGTTTGACCTCCACTGAAATGTTTCTCTGAATCAATTGTTAGGCACAGTGGGAAACCATGAAAAATGAAAGGGGAGATCAAGATTGCTTTCCACTTAAAGTGCAGCAAGGTCACTGAACTGAAGCGTTACCGTTCTAAAGATATAGAAATGTCTAGGTATATATCTATACATATATACATATACACACACATATACATATGGAAATGTAACACAATAGTTCCATGGTGCAACCAGAAGGGAGCAAATACAAAAGAATCTATGGGAAAATGTTGAGTTCATTGCACAAATCACATAGGAAAACTGTGACACAAGGGTATACTTTCTGACTTTGATGAAAGGTGAGTAATTTGTATAGAACCTTCAAGATTAAAATGTTTCCATAAATAGAAAAGAAACAGAATTTTCTCATTTAGTGATCACAGAAATTACCACTATATATGCATCCATTTACCCACAACCAGCATGGATAGCTCTGTATGGTTGCTATGACTTGTATGTCCAAAACGGGAGCCCAGGAAAGAGGGGTAGAGCTCTGAAGCATCCGTGCAGAGACCACAGTCATAGTAGCAGCTGAGAACTCACAGGGAGAGCCTGCAGGTTCCTGCAGAGCCATGAAAATACTTTTAAAAAAAAACCCAAAACCTTTATTTTGAAATAATTTTTAACTTACATAGACGTTGCAAAAATTGTACAGAGACATCCTGTGAACCCTTCATCAATTATTTTATCACATGTATAGATGTGTCTAACCACCACCACAGTCAGGATACACAACAGCTTCATCATCCCCAAAACCTCCCACAGTCTAATGCCCTTCATATCACCCAAGGCTTTTGTGTGCATCAGTAGTTTGTCCCTTTGTTTTGCTGAGTAGTATTCCATGGTATGAATCTCCCCAGTTGGAACACTAACTTTTAAGGAACTGAGAGAAGAAAAGGATCCCACATGTGAGAGTGAGAAAAATGAGACCAGAGAGGGGGAAGCGGAAGAGCTGGAGTCCAGAAGTAGAGGAGGAGAGTGTTTCAAGATGGATGGTGTGCTCAGCTGTGTCAAAGGCTGCCGAGGGCTGAGTGGGAGAAGTTCAGAAAATTCAGCAGCCGGTAGGTAGTGAGCACCCACCACGTGCTTGGAATGTGCTAGGCTCTGCAGGTAAAATGGGAAGCAAAACCATGCCTGGTCCCTACTCTCATGAGTCTAGATGGGGAGATGAAATCCAACAAATAATCTAACAAAATGTAAATTGTGGTAAGTGTGGATGAAAGAAAGGGAAGATGTCACAGGACTGTATAAATGAGGGACCAGACCTAAGCTAGTTTTCATTCATTCATTCATGTCTTTCTTCTTTTATGTTTTTCACTCATTGTGCAAAATTTATTGAGTGCCTAGAATACGCCAGTTCTGTGCAAGGTGATGGGGATACATCAGTAAACAGTATAGACAAGGTCCCTATCCTTATGCTGCTAACATTCTAGGGTGTAGAAATAATGTTTGAGCCGAAAGATCTGAATGATAAGAAGTAATGAAGTGGGTTCAGGATGGCTAGTCCACAGAGAGGGAAGCCTATGCAAAGGTCCTGTGTCAGGGCGTAGCATGATTCATTAGAGAAACTGAGAAAATTCCCATGTGGCTAGAATGTAGTGAGTGAGAAAGATACAGGTGTGAAATAAATGTGGAATGGCCAGCTTTATGAATCTTTTCCGAATGTTAATTTAAAGCTAGTGGGTGGTTTTAAACAGGGAAGTCAGCTGATCTTATTTATGATTTAAAAGGATCACTGGGGTAGTTGTGTGGAGAATGGACTATAATGGAGTGGAGAGCTCAGGTGAGAGATGGTGGCGGCGGCTTTGGCTATATTGGTGGAGTGAGGATAAAGGTAAATAGCCAGGGCTGAGACAATTTTGGAGGTAGACCTGACAAGATTTTCTGATAGGTTATCTAATCCAAGCCAAGAGAGAGGAGAGATTGTTCAATCCAAGGTAGGAGATGAGGGGGAAAGTGTTAAGAAGAACCCCCCTCCCCCAAAGTCTGGCTTTTGCAATTGGATGAATATTACTGAACAATGGAGGAAGAACAAATATTGGAGATCTGAGGACCCATCAGGATGTGGAGAGCGGTAGGATGTCAGGAAGGCTGTTGGACTGTACAATCTGTTGCTCAGAAGATAACACTGAGCTGGAGAAATATGGGAATCGTCATTGAGAGATTTTTTAAATTGCTGTAAGTTTGGGTGAGATCAGCTCACACACACAGAGAGCTACAAGAGGAAACAGTTTTGAACCCCAAGACCTCCATCATTTAGAGATAAGGTTTAAATGGAGCCAGTAAAGGATACAGATACTTCATAAATAAGTATCTGTGGAACTAAAATGCAGAAAGACCTCAAGGATGATAGCTTAATATGTCCCATTTGAAATGCCAAAAAAATTGTTTCCCAGGAATTACAAATGTATTCTTGGAAGCTAACGAGCTATTTTCATTTCTGAGAACAAATTTAAATAAGTTTGAGAAATTGCATCAAACAATTTATGCCAGTATATATAATTACGCCAACACATATGGCACCTCAACACCACTCACTACGCTATATCAGTGGCATATGAAAATGTTAGCAAAGCAGGGGAGAACTTGAGCCTTAACTCATAGCTTCCTGGCTAGACCAGGTGAAGCAAAACAGCTTTTAGTTCCATTTAGGATTTTAATGTTGATTTGTTGAAGTAGGTTTTGCATGATTTTAACAAATGCTTCAAGAAAATTATCCAGAACTTCCACAGCAAGCCTTAATGATTGCTTCACAATCACCAAATTACACAGCCTGATACATGAAGAGAGTAGAGATGGGCATGTAGGGATCTAAGGGAACCAGAAGGAGTTAGGCACAGTTTAATTCCCTGCAGAAACCCATCCCTCGGTGGGAGAAAGAACAGCCTGAGAGGAACTGTAGATCTTACTGAAACGTTTTGAAAATGTACTATCTACTCCTTATTGCAGAGGCTACACTAAAAATACCATTCCCAGTAGCTCTACACCTTGTGCTGTTTAAAACACCTTTGTAGCACATGTGTAGATTGCTTTAACAATTTATAAAGCCTGCTCATATACCCCATTTCATGTTATCCTTCCGTTCATAGGTATGGCACTTACTATTATCTTTGTTCAACCAATGAGTAAACCAAAGATCAGAAGAGTTGCTGAAAGTAATTTGTCACATAACCAATAGTTTTCCAAATAAATATTCTAATGATGGCTTTATTCCAGAATCGTGTATTAGGCACTTGTTATGGGTCAGGCATTGTGCTAGGATCTGGAAATATAAAAATAAATTAGGTAACAATTTCTATTCACAGTCCACTGATACTTATAGTGGGATTACCAGATAAAATCCCATGCAATATGTGGGATAGACTTATACTAAAAATTATTCATTGCTTAATATCTGATTAATATTTAACTGGGTGTTCTGTATTTTTATGTGCAGAATCTGGCAATCCTATAAGTCACTAGAAACTTTTTATGAACCACCTAGGTTTTTACATTAACCAAAGTGATCCTAAATACGTTATTGGCAGAAAAATTATACCTGCCAATAAAATGCAAAACACAGACCGATGGTTATTAACCACAGCATACTCAGACAACAAAGCAAAATTTTCTCTCTTCATTCATTATATATAAAAGTACTTTTTAGTTTACAAAGAGTTTTGCATGCATTATCTCATTAGACCTTGCACAAAGCAAGTGATATCAACCCCAATGTATAAATGAGGACACCAAGGCTTAGAGAAGCCAGGTGACTTGCTTGGGAGGGAAGAGTTAGTCACAGCACTCAAACCAGTCAATGAATGGAAAGAAGCCAAGTGCTTCTTCTTCTACAGGATTTTGGGTGATCATGACAATAATAATTGCTAAGGTGGAATCCTAAAATGGAGCTATTGCTTCCTCGAGTTTTGGATGAGGCCACAAAGCAGAGAACAATACAAAAGATAGCAACCCTCCCCAGACCCTAAAGAAAGGGAGCATCATCTAAGCTCACCTGTAAAAGAGATGCTCTGAAGAGAGCTGATGATGTGCTGTGTCATGACCCCCTCACCTCCCTTCCCTGTAGTGGTGGAGGGGCAGTGCTTCTCCCTCACTTTTGGTGGATGGGCAACATGGGGGTCACTCGGGGCACCTGGCATGTGTCTACTGGGGTCGGGGTTGCATAAGCACTGCAGCCTGAGTCTCCCCAAGAGAAGTTCAAAGGTGGAATTCTGTGGCTGGAGGTGTCCCCGAGGGACAGCACAGTATAAAGAGCAGCCCTGGAAGCAAGTAACCCTTCTTCCAATGGTTGGGCAAAACAATGTGTGCTGGGGACCAGCGAGGGAGCTGTGGTCTTAAAAGATTTCCTACCCAAGATGGCTGCCAAGAGGGGCAACTTAACCCCAAAAGAGGGGGGAACAGGAAACGCACAACTGAGGGTTGGAGGCATCATAATCAGCCAGTTTGTGTGGGAGAGGCAATTTCTTAGAACTCTTTGAATTGCTTGATATACATTAACTCTTGTTAATTGTCATCAGAAGCCTATGAACTCAGTGCTTTACCCATTTTACAGATAAGGAAATTCAGGCACACATGTAGGTGAATTACCAGCCCAAGTTCATACAGGTGTTGAAGCTGGAATGTAAACTGAGGACATCTACCTCCAAAGACAGGATCTTAATCTTACTGGTTCTATTAAGTCATTTTATTTAATCCTCAAACACCCCTATTATTGTCTTATGGTTATATTCAGAGAGGTCAATATGATATGAGGTGAAAATTTCTCAGAAACCATTGATACTGTCATAGAGAACAAAAAAATTTTCCTTTTCTTGATTTTGAACCACCACACACCAAGGAAGGAGATGTGATATATATGTTTACTTCAAGTAACAGAACAATTCAGGCCATACTCCCCACCCCCTCCTCCCAAAGGCTCTGGAGATCATTTGACAAATAGCAGAAATAATGGAAGACAGAACAATGCCAAGTATGCTCTCGAAATATTGAACCTTATGTTCAGTCTCTGGCTATAAACTTCTGATATCCAGTCACAGGTAGTGTGTAGGTAGTAAGAAGTGAAGAGACAAGAAATAAAGAAATTCTGACTTTAACTGGTATGATGAAAATTTTAATTTATAAAAAGGTCTGCAATCTTATGGATATTATATAGAAACACATGCAAATATATGAAGATATAAAATGAGATCCTCGGGAGGAAGGTTCCAGCCAGGACTACTGTACTAAAAGTGAGCTCCGTCTTCCAAGCTAATTGATGAAGGTGCTAAAAGTCACCTCTAAAAGGAATTATCACCATTAGACGATACCATTTTTCATATTCAAAATCACTGCTTTTCTAGAATTTAATACAGAGCGTTATTACCAACATTTCCTGAGGAGACTAAGGAATGAAGCCAGCTGGTTTGGTGCTTTACAGAGTCAAGTGGGACTAACGCAAGAGTCAGACTTTCCGGTACAAGAAAGGCTACTGAAAAGAAAGGCAGGTGTGTTACTCCTGTCTGCCCCAAACCACTTCTTCATGATAAGTGCCTATGATTTTCCCACGAGGGACCACCTCCATTTCACTACAGGTCTACATGGTTTAGGTGAAGCCGGACACCCCTCCCCATGTCCCTGAGTCAAGAACAGAGCTGGACAAAAGATTCAGTTCTGACCAGTCTGTCTATTCTGTAACTCAGCCACACAAGACTCAAGCCATTGAGGGCTGGCCCTCAGACTCCTGCCGCCACCTTATGGGAAAGATACTCTTCAATCGCTGAGATTGCTTAAGTAGGTAAAATGGAACCAGGAGTTGTTGAGGTCATCTTTGCCACAAAGGAAAATGGAGAGAGGGGCATCACTGTTTTGGCACTTGTATCAGGCCTCACCTGAACCCAATACCTCCCCTGGCCTTTTCAGTTTCATGACCCAATAAATTTTGTTTTGTTTTTGTTCTTCTCTGAACCCAGTTTGAGTTAGGGATCTGTCACTTGTAAATGAAGGGGTCAGGACCATTTCAATAGCCCTAAGCAAGGCAAGCTGATGACATTTGGCCTAATAAGCTATTGCCAGCACTTAAAAAATAATTTGAAAAAAACAACCTCATTAGCTACATTGAAGATTAAGCCAATTACACAGAGCTTGACCTGACAGGAGATAATGAGAGAGGCCCCTGAATCACCACACTGCCTACTTCCTGCCCCAAATGCATCCTGCCCTCAGTAATGACACAAGCTGTCCCATTTCGCATTTTTCTTTTGTGAAACCATTTTATCATCCTCTTTAAACTCTGTCTATAAACTTACAAGACAGGAGATTCATTGAGAAATCCCCATCTCCCCACCCCTACATTACTACAGTATCTTCTGTTTGAGATTAGTTTGTATCTATAAAACGTTATGTTTATATCTATAAATGTTATGTTATGTTATGATTATGTTTGGCTTACTGTTCACCAAAACACAAGTCAAAGAAGAGAATCTTCTGATATGCAATGTAAATGTTCCAGATGGATCCGTGTGTTCCCAACATCTTGACTTCATGGTGTTCCCAACATCTTGGCAACTCAAATTTCATGAATCCCACTGAGTGAACAGGGGAAAGAGAAATAAATCCATCTCTGCCCATCTAAACCCTAATCACAAAAAGTACTAAGCCAAAAATTTAGAAAAGCCTCCAGGGACTTCCCTGGTGGTCCAGTGGGTAAGACTCCAGGCTCCCAATGCAGTGGGTCCGGGGTCGATCCCTGGTCGGGGAAGTAAATTCCCGCATGCATGCCACAACTAAGAGTTCGAGTGCCACAACTAAGAGTCCGCATGCCACAACTAAGATGTCCACACACCACAACGAAGATCCCGAGTGCTGCAATTAAGACCTGGTGCAGCCTAAATAAATTAATTAATAAAATAAAATAAAAATTAAAAAGCCTCCAGAACCTAGAAAGGGATAAGAAATACCAGATAGTTTCAAGCCAAAAAAAACACATGAACACCTGGGGTTTGAACCAATTGCAGACTTAAGCATCTTCCACCTCTTAAATTGTGACTCACAGTAACACTTTTGCTTTGTTTGGGTACTAGTCCCTCTCACCCCACAAATTACAGTAACACCTTCTTCTGAAATGTGCCAAATACTATGTCAGAGCATTAAAAGGATATTTTGTTCGCTCCTTATTCAGCGAGATATTTTCCCTATTTTACGAATGGAAAAATTGAGACCCAGAGAAGTAAAGTAAAACAACTAAGATTATACAGTAAGTAGAATCACACAAAGCACTGCTATGTCATTTTGGATAACATATTTCCCGTAAGTTTGGTTCACATAGACTATCTCTATCAAAATAGTACCTAGTAAAGATAAATATTTTTATGTTCAGTCCTTAAAAAGAACCACTTGAGACTCAAAAGAAATCAGGTGAAATTATACAAATGATATTAACATAAAAATGGAACTCACATAGACTTACTGAAGGCAGACAATTGATATACTGTGAATATACTGTGAATTTATGAAGTGATAGAAAATAGAAGTTTACACATGCTGTGAATTAACTAGTTAATGAGTTATTCATTAGGATATAATATAATGACTTTCTGGTCTTTTAAAAAATCATTTTTTCTTGCTGGAAGGCATTATCACACAAGTGAAAATCAATACAGTGCTATAAAGAAACAGATGTCCGATAAACAAATATTAACTAGGCTTAGAGGGGAAACAAAGGTAGTTAGTTGTACACTGTAATCTTCTCTCTGTTCAATATTGGAAGCACTGTTGCATCTTAATTACTGTATTTACTCAGAGGAAAGATGATATAGATAAGCTGAGTTTAAAAACAGATGATATTTAAAATAAGGTGGTGATAAACAACCCTGTCTCTCAGTTTCACTGAACATCTTACTGAAGTCAACGGAGACAGCCCCAGAATCAGATGCTATAGGGACCTGAACCTCCAGGGGAACTTAATCTCTCTGGGCCTCAGTTTCCTCATCTATAAGGTGAGCATTTTGGACAGGGTGACCCTAGACAGCAAAACCAACCATAAAACAAAATCACCCTGCAGAATGACAAAGGACAAAATGTAATTTCTAGCTGAAGATTTGTAATTAGGCAGTTATAACCGTGACCTATTTCAAGAAAACTTAATACATAAGCTTACAAACTCACAAAATGGATAAACTAGGAATTATAAGAAAGTGATTCATTGCACATTTCTTTTAAGTGTCAATATGTGGTACAATTAAAACATGATTTATAAAAAAGAAAAGAATCACCTACAAAATTTTAAGACTATAGTTATTACATAGAGTGAGATACTACATATTAATATGCAACAATTTATGAACCTCTTTGGATGTTATGAAGGGCATGGAAATCTTTATAAAGATAAACAGCACTCTCCTGTCTAGATTAACTGAGGAACAGTACAGTCTTAAAAGAGGTGGGTGTAAGTAACTTCTAGGCTTATGAGCCTCTGTTTTACTAAAATATTATTTGGGAATGAGTATAGATTTTCTTATTTGGATATGACATTGGGAACTACACAATCAATTCTAATCTACAAACGCAAATAAACATTATGTTAATACAAACATGCAGGCTCCATTTCTGGAGGGTCTGCATACCCAGAATGCTTGACCTTAGAGCTTCATTAGAGTTTAATTGCCTTACTTCATTTTATTAGCTTATGCCACAGTTGCCCATTAATAAATGAAGTAGCAATGAGGTCACTTTTTAAGGTAAAATGGGGGGTGATTTTTAAACGTATCGAGATAAACTCCTAATTAACCTTGGTTGCAATCACCATTTCTTTCTACGCTCAACTCCTGCCATTGCTGATAACTGTGTAGGCATCAACAACCCGGTACTCATGAAGAAGACACCCCACCTTCAGAGATGACTTCACATAAACAACAAATTAACTCGTGCTCAGCTGATAATTTCATTTTTCCAGAAGATTCCAGTTGTTTGAAATAGGAACGATCATCCTAGTAATGCTGATTACCATATTTCACAAGATGTAGATTTGTCTAATGTTATCTCTACTTAGAATGTCCCAAACACCCCAAATGCATTCCTCCCCTTGGACATCCACACCTCAACAAATAACGTCACTGTCCAACCAGTTAACATTCTTCTCCCTCACCCACTGCATCAAATTCATTAGCAAGTTCTGTTGATTCTGCCAAAAATGTACCTCACATACATCCATTTCCCTCCATTTCTATACCCATCACCCTAATTCACACATCCAACATCTCGAGGCTTGGCTGCCACAGTAATCTGCCTCTCTGCTTCCAGCCCTTCTTCCTTTCTATGCTGCACTCTCCACACAGCAGCCAGTGTGGTCTTTTAAAATTGTGGGTCAGATCATGCCACTCCCTGCTTAAGTCCTTTCAGTGGCCTCCCTGCTCTTAAACCCAGATTCTTTTCTTTGGCTTTCAAAGTCCTTCATTATGGTCACCAGAGGGGAAGGGTGAGGAAAGAGGGAGTTTAGGATTGACATGTACACACTGCTATATTTAAAATCGATAACTGGAGAGACCTTCAAGATGGCGGAGGAGTAAGACGTGGAGATCACCTTCCTCCCCACAAATACATCAGAAATACATCTACATGGGGAACAACTCCTACAGAACACCTACTGAATGCCGGCAGAAGACCTCAGACCTCCCAAAAGGCAAGAAACTCCCCACGTACCTGGGTAGGACAAAAGAAAAAAGAAAAACCTGAGACAAAAGAATACGGACAGGACCTGCACCGCTGGGAGAGGGCAGTGAAGGAGGAAAAGTTTCCACACACTAGGAATCCCCTTCACTGGTGGAGGCAGGGTGGGGGAAAGCTCCGGAGCCACAGAGGAGAGCACAGCAACAGGCTGCAAAGGGCAAAGTGGAGAGATTCCCGCACGGAGGATTGGTGCCGACCAGCACTCACCAGCCCGAGAGGCTTGTCTGCTCACCCGCCGGGGCATTCAGAGCGCTGCCTAAAGGAGCTCCAGACACGGGCACGAGCCGCGGCTATCAGCGCGGATCCCAGAGACGAGCATGAGACGCTAAGGCTGCTGCTGGTGCCACCAAGAAGCCTGTGTGCGAGCACAGGCCACTATCCACACCTCCCCTCCCAGGAGCCTGTGCAGCCCGCCACTGCCAGCGCCCCGTGATCCAAGGACAACTTCCTTGGAGAACGCACGGTGCACCTCAGGCTGGTGCAACGTCCTGCCGGCCTCTGCCACTGCAGGCTCACCCCGCATCCGTACCCCTCCCTCTCCCTGGCCTGAGTGAGCCAGAGCCCCCAAATCAGCTGCTCCTTTAACCCCGTCCTGTCTGAGCAAAGAATAGACACCTTCAGGCAATCTACACACAGAGGCAAGTCCAAATCCAAAGCTGAGCCCCAGGAGCTGTGTGAACGAAGAAGAGAAAGGGAAATCTCTCTCAGCAGCCTCAGGAACACTGGATTAAATCTCCACAATCAACCTGATGTACCCTGCATCTCTGGAATACCTGAATAGACAAAGAATCATCCCAAAATTGAGGCAGTGGACTTTGGGAGCAACTGTAGACTTGGGGTTTGCTTTCGGCATCTAATTTGTTTTTGGTTTTATGTTTACCTTAGTTTAGTATTTAGAGTTTATTATCACTGGTAGATCTGTTTATTGATTTGGTTGTTCTCTTCCTCTTTTTTTAATATATATTTTTTTCTTTTTATCTTTTTTTGTGTATGTGTATGCTTCTTTGTGTGATTTTTTCTGTATAGCTTTGCTTTTACCATTTGTCCTAGGGGTCTGTCTGTTTCTTTTTTTTTTTTTAGTATACTTTTTAGTGCTGGTTATCATTAGTGGATTTGTCTTTTGGTTTGGTTGCTCTCCTCTTTCTTTCTTTTTCTTTTTTAATTACTTTTTAATTATTTTTTATTTTTAATAATTTTTTATTTTAATAACTTTCTTTTCCTTCCTCCTTTCCTCCTTCATTCCTTCCTTCCTTCCTTCCTTCCTTCCTTTTCTTCTGAGCCATGTGGCTAAAAGGGTCTTGGTGCTCCAGCCAGGTGTCTGTCAGACCTGTGCCTCTGAGATGAGAGAGCCAAGTTCAGGACACTGGTCCACCAGAAACCTCCCAGCTCCACATAATATCGAATGGCGAAAGCTCTCCCAGAGATCTCCATCTCAATGCTAAGACCCAGCTCCACTCAATGACCAGAAAGCTACAGTGCTGGACACCCTATGCCAAGCAACTAGCAAGACAGGAACACAATCGCACCCCTTAGCAGAGAGGCTGCTTAAAATCATAATAAGGTCACAGACAGCCCCAAACACACCACTGGGCACAGTCCTGCCCACCAGAAAGACAAGATCCAGCCTCATCCACCAGAACACAGGCACCAGTCCCGTCCACCAGGAAGCCTACACAATCCACTGAATCAACCTTAACCACTGGGGCAGACACCAAAAACAATGGGAACTACGAACCTGCAGCCTGCAAAAAGGAGACCCCAAACACAGTAAGTTAAGCAAAATGAGAAGGCAGAGAAACACACAGCAGATGAAGGAGCAAAGTAAAAATCCACCAGACACAACAAATGAAGAGGAAATAGGCAGTCTACCTGAAAAAGAATTCAGAATAATGAGAGTAAAGATGATCCAAAATCTTGGAAATAGAATGGAGAAAATATAAGAAACATTTAACAAGGACCTAGAAGAACTAAAGAGCAAATAAAAATGATGAACAACACAATAAATGAAATAAAAAATTCTCTAGAAGGAGTCAATAACAGAATAACTGAGGCAGAAGAACAGATAAATGACCTAGAAGATAAAACAGTGGAAATAACTACCACAGAGCGGAATAAAGGAAAAAGAATGAAAAGAATTGAGGACAGTCTCAGAGACTTCTGGGACAACATTAAACGCACCAACATTCGAATTATAAGCATCCCAGAGGAAGAGAAAAGGAAAGGACCAAGAAGATATTTTAAAAGATTGTAGTTGAAAACTTCGCTAAGATAGGAAAGGAAATCATCGGTCAAGTCCAGGAAGCACAGAGAGTCCCATACAGGATAAATCCAAGGAGAAACACACCAAGACACATATTAATCAAACTATCAAACATTAAATACAAAGAAAAAATATTAAAAGCAGCAAGGTAGAAACAACAAATAACATACTAGGGAACCCCCATAAGGTTAACAGCTGATCTTTCAGCAGAAACTATGCAAGCCAGAAGAGAGTGGCAGGACATACTTAGGTGATGAAAGGGAAAAACCTACAACCAGGATTACTCTACCCACCAAGGATCTCATTCAGATTTGAAGGAGAAATTAAAGTCTTTACAGACAAGCAAAAGCTAAGAGAATTCAGCACCACCAAACCAGCTTTACAACAAATGCTAAAGGAACTTCTCTAGGCAGGAAAAACAAGAGAAAGAAAAGACTTACAATAACAAACCCAAAATAATTAAGAAAATGGTAATAAGAACATACATATCAATAACTACCTTGAATGTAAATGGATTAAATGCTCCCACGAAAAGACATAGACTGGCTGAATGGATACAAAAACAAGACCCATATATATGCTGTCTACAAGAGACCCACTTCAGACCTAGGGACACATACAGACTGAAAGTGAGGGGAAAAAGATATTCCACGCAAATGAAAATCAAAGGAAAGCTGGAGTAGCAATTCTCATATCAGACAAAATAGACTTTAAAATAAAGACTATTACAAGAGACAAAGGACACTACATAATGATCAACGGATCAATCCAAAAAGAAGATATAGCAATTATAAATATTTATGCACCCAACAAAGGAGTACCTCAATACATAAGGCAAGTGCTAACAGCCATAAAAGGGGAAAGCAACAGTAACACAATCATAGTAGGGGACTTTAACACCCCACTTTCACCAATGGACAGATCATCCAAAATGAAAATAAATAAGGAAACACAAGCTTTAAATGATACATTAAACAAGATGGACTTGATATTTATAGCACATTCCATGCAGAAACAACAGAATACACTTTCTTCTCAAGTGCTCATGGAACATTCTCTAGGATAGATCATATCTTGGGAGGGAGATGCAAGAGGAAAGAGATATGGGGATATATGTGTATGTATAGTTGATTCAATTTGTTATAAAGGAGAAACTAACATGTCATTGTAAAGCAATTATACTCCAAGAAAGATGTTTAAAAAATAAAATAATATAAAATATACCTGGTTAAGTAATAATGAAAAAAATAAGCATGAAAGAGCACTTCAGTGTACTGGGAACAGTCAGATCTCACTAGGGAAAAAATTCACGTGGGAGACTATTTCAAAGAGGGGACCCAGCAAAACCAAGGCTATTTCCCCTGCTGATGAACTGAGTGAGTGGGGATGAACAGGGCCTCGGTATTGCTCACTTTGCACCTGAGGTTAATGTGGAGGGAATCGCTGGTGGGCAGGAGGGGAGACGCCCTAGGACCACCGCCCAAGCTGTTAGCTCAGTGTCCAACCTTGTAGTGAGAGCAGTTCAGCTCTGGGACTTTGATTCACTTCCCATCACCTCAGATTTAGACACCAAATAAAATGGCTGGAGTCTTTGTTGAGACTAGCGGCAGACTCTGGGAGAGCTCACACCAAGGAGTACTTCCCAGAACTTCTGTGGCCAGTGTCCTTGTCCCCACGGTGAGCCACAGCCACCACCCGCCTCTGCAGGAGACCCTCCAACACTAGCAGTTCTGGAGACTAGGAAGTCCAAGATTAAAGTGCCAACCAGATCTTTGGGGGAAGATGGCGGAAGAATAAGACGCGGAGATCACCTTCCTCCCCACATACACCAGAAATACATCTACACGTGGAACAACTCCTACAGAACACCTACTGAAGGCTGGCAGAAGACCTCAGACCTCCCAAAAGTCAAGAAACTCCCCACGTACCTGGAGGGGATTAAGAGTGCTGATTAAAGGAGCTCCAGAAATGGGCGCGAGCCACAGCTAACAGTGCAGACCCCAGAGACGGGCATGAGATGCTAAGGCTGCTGCTGCCACCACCAAGAAGCCTGTGTGCGAGCACAGGTCACTATCCACTCCCTTCTGGGAGCCTGTGCAGCCCGCCACGGCCAGGGTCCCAGGATCCAGGAACAACTCCCCTGGGAGAATGCACAGCACGCCTCAGGCTGGTGCAACGTCCTGCTGGCCTCTGCCGCTGCATGCTCGCCCCGCATCTGCACCCCCCCCCCAGGCCTGAGTGAGCCAGAGTCCCCGAAGCAGCTGCTCCTTTAACCCCATCTTGTCTGAGCGAAGAACAGATGCCCTCCAGCGACCTACACGCAGAGGCAGGGTCAATTCCAAAGCTAAGCCCCGGGAGCTGTGCAAACAGAAGAGAAAGGGAAATCTCTCCCAGCAGCCTCAGTAGCAGCGGATTAAATCTCCACAATCAACTTGATGTACCCTGTAGCTGCGGAATACATGAATAGACAACGAATCATCCCAAATTGAGGAGGTGGATTTTGAGAGCAAGATTTATTATTTTTTCCCCTTTTCCTATTTTTGTGAGTGTGTATGCATATGCTTCCATGTGAGATTTTGTCCATATAGCTTTGCTTTCACCATTTGTCCTAGAGTTCTATCCGTCCTTTTTTTTCTTAAAAATTTTTTTTCTTATTATTTTTATTTTAATAACTTGATTTTATTTTATCTTACTTTATTGTATCTTCTTTCTTTCTTTCCTTCCTTCCTCCCTCCCTTTCATCCTTTTTTCTTTCTTCTTCCTTCCTCCCTCCCTTCCTTCCTCCCTCCCTCCCTCCCACCCTCCCTCTCTCTCTCTTTCTTTCTTTCTTCTTTTTCTCCCTTTTATTCTGAGCCATGTGGATGAAAGGCTCTTGGTGCTCCAGCCAGGAGTCAGTGCTGTACGTCTGAGGTGGGAGATCCAACTTCAGGACACTGGTCCACAAGAGCCCTCCCAGCTCCACATAATATCAAACAGCGAAAATCTCCCAGAGATCTCCATCTCAACACCAGCACCCAGCTTCACCCAACAACCAGCAAGCTACAGTGCTGGACACCCTATGCCAGAAAACTAGCAAGAGAGGAACGTAACCCCACCCATTAGCAGAGAGGCTGTCTAAACTCATAATAAGGCCACAGACACCCCAAAACACACCACCAGACGTGGACCTGCCAACCAGAAAGACAAGATCCAGCCTCACCCACCAGAACATAGGCACTAGTCCCCTCCACCAGGAAGCCTACACAACCCACTGAACCAACTTTAGCCACTGGGGACAGACACCAAAAACAACGGGAACTACAAACCTGCAGCCTGCAAAAAGGAGACCCCAAACACAGTAAGATAAGCAAAATGAGAAGACAGAAAAACACACAGTAGATGAAGGAGCAAGATAAAAACACACCAGAACTAACAAATGAAGAGGAAATACGCAGTCTACTTGAAAAAGAAATCAGAATAATGATAGTAAAGATGATCCAAAATCTTGGAAATAGACAAAATGCAAGAAACATTTAACAAGGACCTAGAAGAACTAAAGAGGAAACAAGCAATGATGAACAACACAATAAATGCAATGAAAAATACTCTAGATGAGATAAATATCAGAATAACTGAGGCAGAAGAACGGATAAGTGACCTGGAAGATAAAATAGTGGAAATAACTACTGCAGAGAAGAATAAAGAAAAAAGAATGAAAAAAACTGAGGAGAGTCTCAGAGACCTCTGGGACAACATTAAACGCACCAACATTCAAACTATAGGGGTTCCAAAAGATGAAGAGAAAAAGAAAGGGACTGAGAAAAGATTTGAAGAGATTATAGTTGAAAACTTCCCTAACATGGGAAAGGAAATAGTTAATTAAGTCCAGGAAGCACAGAGAGTCCCATACAGGATAAATCCAAGAAGAAACATGCCAAGACACATATTAATCAAGCTGTCAAAAATTAAATACAAGGAAAACATATTAAAAGCAGAAAGGGAAAAACAACAAATAACATATGAGGGAATCCCCATAAGGTCAACAGCTGATCTTTCAGCAGAAACTCTGCAAGCCAGAAGGGACTGGCAGGACATATTTAAAGTGATGAAGGAGAAAAACCTACAACCAAGATTATTCTACCCAGCAAGGATCTCATTCAGATTTGATGGAGAAATTAAAACCTTTACACACAAGCAATAGTTGAGAGAGTTCAGCACCACCAAACCAGCTTTACAACAAACGCTAAAGGAACTTCTATAGGCAAAAAACACAAGAGAAGGAAAAGACGTACAATAACACCCAAAACAATTAAGAAAATGGGAATAAGAACATATATATCAATAATTACCTTAAATATAAATGGATTAAATGCTCCCACCAAAAGACACAGGATGGCTGAATGGATACAAAAATAAGACCCATATATATGCTGTCTACAAGAGACCCACTTCAGACCTAGGGACACATACAGATTGAAAGTAAGAGGATGGAAAAAGATATTCAATGCAAATGGAAACCAAAATAACACTGGAGTAGCAATTCTCATATCAGACAAAATAAACCTTAAAATAAAGACTATTAGAAGAGACAAAGAAGGACACTACATAATGATCAAGGGATTGATCCAAGAAGAAGATATAACAATTGTAAATATTTATGCACCCAGCACAGGAGCACCTCAATACATAAGCAAATACTAACAGCCATAAAAGGGGAAATTGACAGTAACACATTCATAGTAGGGGACTTTAACACCCCACTTTCACCAATGGACAGATCATCCAAAATGAAAATAAATAAGGAAACACAAGCTTTAAATGATACATTAAACAAGATGGACTTGATATTTATAGCACATTCCATGCAGAAACAACAGAATACACTTTCTTCTCAAGTGCTCATGGAACATTCTCTAGGATAGATCATATCTTGGGAGGGAGATGCAAGAGGAAAGAGATATGGGGATATATGTGTATGTATAGTTGATTCAATTTGTTATAAAGGAGAAACTAACATGTCATTGTAAAGCAATTATACTCCAAGAAAGATGTTTAAAAAATAAAATAATATAAAATATACCTGGTTAAGTAATAATGAAAAAAATAAGCATGAAAGAGCACTTCAGTGTACTGGGAACAGTCAGATCTCACTAGGGAAAAAATTCACGTGGGAGACTATTTCAAAGAGGGGACCCAGCAAAACCAAGGCTATTTCCCCTGCTGATGAACTGAGTGAGTGGGGATGAACAGGGCCTCGGTATTGCTCACTTTGCACCTGAGGTTAATGTGGAGGGAATCGCTGGTGGGCAGGAGGGGAGACGCCCTAGGACCACCGCCCAAGCTGTTAGCTCAGTGTCCAACCTTGTAGTGAGAGCAGTTCAGCTCTGGGACTTTGATTCACTTCCCATCACCTCAGATTTAGACACCAAATAAAATGGCTGGAGTCTTTGTTGAGACTAGCGGCAGACTCTGGGAGAGCTCACACCAAGGAGTACTTCCCAGAACTTCTGTGGCCAGTGTCCTTGTCCCCACGGTGAGCCACAGCCACCACCCGCCTCTGCAGGAGACCCTCCAACACTAGCAGTTCTGGAGACTAGGAAGTCCAAGATTAAAGTGCCAACCAGATCTTTGGGGGAAGATGGCGGAAGAATAAGACGCGGAGATCACCTTCCTCCCCACATACACCAGAAATACATCTACACGTGGAACAACTCCTACAGAACACCTACTGAAGGCTGGCAGAAGACCTCAGACCTCCCAAAAGTCAAGAAACTCCCCACGTACCTGGAGGGGATTAAGAGTGCTGATTAAAGGAGCTCCAGAAATGGGCGCGAGCCACAGCTAACAGTGCAGACCCCAGAGACGGGCATGAGATGCTAAGGCTGCTGCTGCCACCACCAAGAAGCCTGTGTGCGAGCACAGGTCACTATCCACTCCCTTCTGGGAGCCTGTGCAGCCCGCCACGGCCAGGGTCCCAGGATCCAGGAACAACTCCCCTGGGAGAATGCACAGCACGCCTCAGGCTGGTGCAACGTCCTGCTGGCCTCTGCCGCTGCATGCTCGCCCCGCATCTGCACCCCCCCCCCCAGGCCTGAGTGAGCCAGAGTCCCCGAAGCAGCTGCTCCTTTAACCCCATCTTGTCTGAGCGAAGAACAGATGCCCTCCAGCGACCTACACGCAGAGGCAGGGTCAATTCCAAAGCTAAGCCCCGGGAGCTGTGCAAACAGAAGAGAAAGGGAAATCTCTCCCAGCAGCCTCAGTAGCAGCGGATTAAATCTCCACAATCAACTTGATGTACCCTGTAGCTGCGGAATACATGAATAGACAACGAATCATCCCAAATTGAGGAGGTGGATTTTGAGAGCAAGATTTATTATTTTTTCCCCTTTTCCTATTTTTGTGAGTGTGTATGCATATGCTTCCATGTGAGATTTTGTCCATATAGCTTTGCTTTCACCATTTGTCCTAGAGTTCTATCCGTCCTTTTTTTTCTTAAAAATTTTTTTTCTTATTATTTTTATTTTAATAACTTGATTTTATTTTATCTTACTTTATTGTATCTTCTTTCTTTCTTTCCTT
The DNA here is from genome assembly GCF_008692025.1 of Phocoena sinus. NCBI lineage: Eukaryota > Metazoa > Chordata > Mammalia > Artiodactyla > Phocoenidae > Phocoena > Phocoena sinus. Next base: position 134,631,954 of record NC_045764.1, read on the forward strand.
CCTTCCTCCCTCCCTTTCATCCTTTTTTCTTTCTTCTTCCTTCCTCCCTCCCTTCCTTCCTCCCTCCCTCCCTCCCACCCTCCCTCTCTCTCTCTTTCTTTCTTTCTTCTTTTTCTCCCTTTTATTCTGAGCCATGTGGATGAAAGGCTCTTGGTGCTCCAGCCAGGAGTCAGTGCTGTACGTCTGAGGTGGGAGATCCAACTTCAGGACACTGGTCCACAAGAGCCCTCCCAGCTCCACATAATATCAAACAGCGAAAATCTCCCAGAGATCTCCATCTCAACACCAGCACCCAGCTTCACCCAACAACCAGCAAGCTACAGTGCTGGACACCCTATGCCAGAAAACTAGCAAGAGAGGAACGTAACCCCACCCATTAGCAGAGAGGCTGTCTAAACTCATAATAAGGCCACAGACACCCCAAAACACACCACCAGACGTGGACCTGCCAACCAGAAAGACAAGATCCAGCCTCACCCACCAGAACATAGGCACTAGTCCCCTCCACCAGGAAGCCTACACAACCCACTGAACCAACTTTAGCCACTGGGGACAGACACCAAAAACAACGGGAACTACAAACCTGCAGCCTGCAAAAAGGAGACCCCAAACACAGTAAGATAAGCAAAATGAGAAGACAGAAAAACACACAGTAGATGAAGGAGCAAGATAAAAACACACCAGAACTAACAAATGAAGAGGAAATACGCAGTCTACTTGAAAAAGAAATCAGAATAATGATAGTAAAGATGATCCAAAATCTTGGAAATAGACAAAATGCAAGAAACATTTAACAAGGACCTAGAAGAACTAAAGAGGAAACAAGCAATGATGAACAACACAATAAATGCAATGAAAAATACTCTAGATGAGATAAATATCAGAATAACTGAGGCAGAAGAACAGATAAGTGACCTGGAAGATAAAATAGTGGAAATAACTACTGCAGAGAAGAATAAAGAAAAAAGAATGAAAAAAACTGAGGAGAGTCTCAGAGACCTCTGGGACAACATTAAACGCACCAACATTCAAACTATAGGGGTTCCAAAAGATGAAGAGAAAAAGAAAGGGACTGAGAAAAGATTTGAAGAGATTATAGTTGAAAACTTCCCTAACATGGGAAAGGAAATAGTTAATTAAGTCCAGGAAGCACAGAGAGTCCCATACAGGATAAATCCAAGAAGAAACATGCCAAGACACATATTAATCAAGCTGTCAAAAATTAAATACAAGGAAAACATATTAAAAGCAGAAAGGGAAAAACAACAAATAACATATGAGGGAATCCCCATAAGGTCAACAGCTGATCTTTCAGCAGAAACTCTGCAAGCCAGAAGGGACTGGCAGGACATATTTAAAGTGATGAAGGAGAAAAACCTACAACCAAGATTATTCTACCCAGCAAGGATCTCATTCAGATTTGATGGAGAAATTAAAACCTTTACACACAAGCAATAGTTGAGAGAGTTCAGCACCACCAAACCAGCTTTACAACAAACGCTAAAGGAACTTCTATAGGCAAAAAACACAAGAGAAGGAAAAGACGTACAATAACACCCAAAACAATTAAGAAAATGGGAATAAGAACATATATATCAATAATTACCTTAAATATAAATGGATTAAATGCTCCCACCAAAAGACACAGGATGGCTGAATGGATACAAAAATAAGACCCATATATATGCTGTCTACAAGAGACCCACTTCAGACCTAGGGACACATACAGATTGAAAGTAAGAGGATGGAAAAAGATATTCAATGCAAATGGAAACCAAAATAACACTGGAGTAGCAATTCTCATATCAGACAAAATAAACCTTAAAATAAAGACTATTAGAAGAGACAAAGAAGGACACTACATAATGATCAAGGGATTGATCCAAGAAGAAGATATAACAATTGTAAATATTTATGCACCCAGCACAGGAGCACCTCAATACATAAGCAAATACTAACAGCCATAAAAGGGGAAATTGACAGTAACACATTCATAGTAGGGGACTTTAACACCCCACTTTCACCAATGCACAGATCATCCAAAATGAAAATAAATAAGGAAACACAAGCTTTAAATGATACATTAAACAAGATGGACTTAATTGATATTTATAGGACATTCCATCCAAAAACAACAGAATACACTTTCTTCTCAAGTGCTCATGGAACATTCTCCAGGATAGATCATATCTTGGGTCACAAATCAAGCCTTGGTAAATTTAAGAAAATTGAAATTGTATCAAGTATCTTTTCTGACCACAACGCTATGAGACTAGATATCAATTACAGGAAAAGATCTGTAAAAAATACAAACACATAGAGGCTAAACAATACACTACTTAATAATGAAGTGATCACTGAAGAAATCAAAGAGGAAATCAAAAAATACCTAGAAACAAATGACAATGCACACACAACGACCCAAAACCTATGGGATGCAGCAAAAGCAGTTCTAAGAGGGAAGTTTATAGCAATACAATCCTACCTTAAGAAATAGGAAACATTTCGAATAAACAGCCTAACCTTGCACCTAAAGCAATTAGAGAAAGAAGAACAAAAAACCCACAAACTTAGCAGAAGGAAAGCAATCTTAAAGATCAGATCAGAAAAAAATGAAAAAGAAATGAAGAAAACGAGAGCAAAGATCAATAAAACTAAAATCTGGTTCTTTGAGAAGATAAACAAAATTGATAAACCATTAGCCAGACATCAAGAAAAAAAAGAAGACTCAAATCAATAGAATTAGAAATGAAAAAGGAGAAGTAACAACTGACACTGCAGAAATACAAAAGATCATGAGAGATTACTACAAGCAACTCTATGCCAATAAAATGGACAACCTGGAAGAAATGGACAAATTCTTAGAAATGCACAAGCTGCCAAGACTGAACCAGGAAGAAATAGAAAATATGAACAGACCTATCACAAGCACTGAAATTGAAACTGTGATTAAAAATCGTCCAACAAACAAAAGCCCAGGACCAGATGGCTTCACAGGCGAATTCTATCCAATATTTAGAGAAGAGCTAACACATATCCTTCTCAAACTCTTCCAAAATATAGCAGAGGTAGGAGCACTCCCAAATTCATTTTACGAGGCCACCATCACCCTGATGCCAAAACCAGACAAGGATGTCACAAAGAAAGAAATCTACAGGCCATTATCACTGATGAACATAGATGCAAAAATCCTCAAGAAAATACTAGCAAACGGAATCCAACAGCACATTAAAAGGATCATACACCATGATCAAGTGGGTTTTATCCCAGGAATGCAAGGATTCTTCAATATTCGCAAATCAGTGTGATACACCATATTAACAAATTGAAGGAGAAAAACCATATGATCATCTCAATAGATGCAGAGAAAGCTTTCGACAAAATTCAACACCCATTTATGATAAAATCCCTGCAGAAGGTAGGCACAGATGGAACTTTCCTCAACATAATAAAGGCCATATATGACAAACCCACAGCCAACATCGTCCTCAATGGTGAAAAACTGAAAGCATTTCCAGTAAGATCAGGAACAAGACAACGTTGCCCACTCTCACCACTCTTATTCAACATAGTTGTGGAAGTTTTAGCCACAACAATCAGAGAAGAAAAAGAAATAAAAGGAATCCAAATCAGAAAAGAAGAAGTAAAGCTGTCACTGTTTGCAGATGACATGATATTATACATAGAGAATCCTAAAGATGCTACCAGAAAACTACTAGATCTATCAATGAATTTGGTAAAGTAGCAGGATACAAAATTAATGCACAGAAATCTATTCCATTCCTATACACTAATGATGAAAAATCTGAAAGTGAAATTAAGAAAAGACTCCCATTTACCATTGCAACAAAATGAATAAAATATCTAGGAATAAACTTACCTAAGGAGACAAAAGACCTGTATGCAGAAAATTATAAGACACTGATGAAAGAAATTAAAGGTGATACAAATAGATGGAGGGATATACCATGTTCTTGGATTGGAAGAATCAACATTGTGAAAATGACTCTACTACCCAAAGCAATCTACATTTTCAATGCAATCCCTATCAAACTACAACTGGTATTTTTCACAGAACTAGAACAAAAAATTTCACAGTTTGTATGGCAACACAAAAGATCCCGAATAGCCAAAGCAATCTGGAGAATGAAAAACGGAGCTGGAGGAATCCAGCTCCTTGACTTCAGACTATACTACAAAGCTACAGTAATCAAGATAGTATGGTACTGGCACAAATACAGAAAGGTAGATCAATGGAACAGGATAGAAGCCCAGAGATAAACCCACGCACATATGGTCACCTTATCTTTGATAAAGGAGGCAAGAATATACAGTGGAGAAAAGACGGCCTCTTCAATAAGTGGTGCTGGGAAAACTGGACAGCTACATGTAAAAATATGAGATTAGATCACTCTCTAACACCATACACAAAAATAAGCTCAAAAAGGATTAAAGACCTAAATGTAAAGCTAGAAACTATCGAACTCTTAGAGGAAAACATAGGCAGAACACTCTATGACATAAATCACAACATGATCCTTTTTGACCCACCTTCTAGAGAAATGGAAATAAAAATAAACAAATGGGATCTAATGAAACTTCAAAGCTTTTGCACAGCAAAGGAAACCATAAACAAGACGAAAAGACAACCCTCAGAATGGGAGGAAATATTTGCAAATGAAGCAACTGTCAAAGGATTAATCTCCAAAATTTACAAGCAGCTCATGCAGCTCAATATCAAAAAGCAAACAACCCAATCCAAAAATGGGCAGAAGACCTAAATAGACATATCTCCAAAGAAGATATACAGACTGCCAGAAAACACATGAAAGAATGATCAACATCAATAATCATTAGAAAAATGGAAATCAAAACTACAATGAGATATCATCTCACACCAGTCAGAATGGCCATCATCAAAAATTCTACAAACAATAAACGCTGGAGGGGTGTGGAGAAAAGGGAACCCTCTTGCACTCTTGGTGGGAATGTGAATTGGTACAGCCACTATGGGGAACAGTATGGAGGTTCCTTATAAAACTACAAACAGAATTACCATATGACCCAGCAATCCCACTACTGGGCATATACCCTGAGAAAACCATAATTCAAAAAGAGTCATGTACCAAAATGTTCAATGCAGCTCTATATACAATAGCCAGGAGATAGAAACAACCTAAGTGCCCATCATTGGATGAATGGATAAAGAAGATGTGGCACATAGATACAATGGAATATTACTCAGCCATAAAAAGAAATGAAATTGAGATATTTGTATTGAGGTGGATGGACCTAGAGTCTGTCTTACAGAGTGAAATAAGTCAGAAAGAGAAAGACAAATACCGTATGCTAACACATATATATGGAATTTAAGAAAAAAAAATGTCATGAAGAACCTAGGCGTAAGACAGGAATAAAGACACAGACCTACTAGAGAATGGATTTGAGGATATGGGGAGGGGGAAGGGTAAGCTGTGACAAAGCGAGAGAGTGGCATGGACATACATGCACTACCAAACGTAAAATAGATAGCTAGTTGGAAGCAGCTGCCTAGAACAGGGAAGTCAGCTCGGTGCTTTGTGACTACCTAGAGGGGTTGGATAGGGAGGGAGGGAGACGCAAGAGGGAAGAGATATGGGAACATATGTCTATGTATAACTGATTCACTTTGTTATAAAGCAGAAACTAACACACCATTGTAAAGCAATTATACTCCAATAAAGATGTAAAAACAATAAAAAAATTTTTTTTAATGGCTGGAAACCGAAATTTATTTAGCTTCCTTGTTGACTTCCTAATCAAGACCTTGGTTATATTCTGCAAATATTGCTCTAAAGGAATACATGCCAAGGAGCAGATGATGTCTACTGCCACTGTATACAAGAGAGGTCCTGCCAGGGTGGCCATCTTATCAGGGCTGGGGCCACTTTTGGTTAGCGTATTCACTTGCTAGGGCTCCTGGAACAAAGCACTACAAACTGAGTGGCTTAAACAATAGGAATTTATTGTCTTACAGTTCTGAAGGCTAGCAGCCTGAGATTAAGAACCAGATCCTTCTGAGGGTTGTGATGAAGAAACTGTTCCATGCTTCTCCCCAACCTTCTGGTGGTTTGCTAGAAATTTTTGGTATTCTTTGGCTTGTACATGTATCACCCTGATCTCTGCCTTCATCTTCACAGAGTGTTTTGTGTGTGTCTGTGTCCAAATTTCCCCTTTTTATAAGGACAACAGTCATAATGGATTAGGGGCCCACCCTACCCAATATGGCCTCATCTCAACTAATTACATCTGCAACAACCCTATTTCGAAATACAGCCACACTATGAGGTCTTGGGGGTTAAGACTTCAACACTGAATTCTTGCCAGATGTCACTCAAGCCATAAGAGGAAGCTGTAAAGCAGGGAAGGTTTCTGAGCTCCCAGCATTCTAGCTTATTTAAAGGTCTGATGATGATACCAGAATGCCTCCAAACCAGAGGATGTTTTAAGATGCTGTCATGGCCCTTGATTCTGTACTCCATGGTGGCCCCGACTACTAAATTAATGGCATTTAGAGCTAGCAGATTCTTGAGTGCATAACTTGAGTCATTCTGGAAATGTCTCTCTCCACTATCTGGAGTCACCCTGTCGATTCAGTGTATATTAGTGTGTATCAGAAAGGGTAAGCTGACACTGAACTGCCTCTCTATTCTTCCTTTTAAAAAAATGATAAATAAATAAATGATAAATAATCTCTAGAATTGTATGTGATTTAACAAATAGTAGAGTGCCTGCTCTCTTTGGGGAGGTGGGAAGCATTGTACCAAGAGCCATGGAGGAACACAAGATTGACAGGTATGTGTCCTCATCGAGCATATGGTAGGATAGACTGGAAAAACAGAGCAACAAGTCATTGGGATTTCTTATATCCAAGTGATCTAAGGACCTAACTTAGGGCTTCAATATCCAGAAGTGTTGTGAAACCTGCAGTGGTGAGGAGGTGTGAGGATTTAGGGCTGCAGCAGAGTGTGTGTGACATCACTCTAGGGGCTACAATTCACAAAGGTTACCTATAAAGCTTGTTCCAAAACACAACCGTATACTGTGGCTTCGTGCTTAATTCTCAGTCCTTATACCTCCTCATCCAAAGCTGTTACTGTAGATGAAATGTTTGTGTCCCCGCAAAGGGGCCTTTGGGAGGTGATTAGGTCAGGAGGGTGGAGCCCTCCTGAATGAAATTAGTGCCCTTATAGAAGAGATCCCAGAGAGCTCCCTTGTGCCTTCTACCTGTGAGGACACAGCAAGAACACAGCCCTCTATTTACTAGGATGTGAGCTCTCACCAGACACCAAATTTGCTGGTGCCTTGATATTGTTCTTCCCAGCCTCCAGAGCTGTGAGAAATACATTTCTGTTGTTTATAATCCACCAAGTCTATGGTATTCTTTTATAGCAGACTGAAAGGACAAGGGCAGCTGTATTCCTGACAATGCCCACACCACAGGCTTCCATGACCTTTTCTTAGTTCTTGGTGCTAACACCTACAGACTCACCCTCTACATCAACAGTTATAACCTAAAGCTTGAGTATCACAACCAGTTATTAAAAACATCACTCCTAATTTATCACCCATAACAAAATGCCAACATAGAAAAACGATCACTTTCATAGATTAGAATGGCTACTCTTTTAGTGTCATTCCTCCCACTCATTTATATCCTGATGCATGAGATTGCCTGATCCCATAACCCATGAAGAGCATCCCTGAGGAATAAAGGAAGAGGGCATTGCTCCACATGGCTGCCAGGATCATTTTCCTAAGGCACAGGGCTGATCTTCTCACTCTTCTGTCCAAGCGTCTCCAAGAGCTTCCCTTGACTCCAGAATAAATGTTACACATCTTAGCACAGATTACTCCAGGCTCTGTTCCATCTCTTCCCTACGTGCATTCCCAACTTCATCTTCTTACTTTATGCCCCATTCACATCTTGTATTCTAGTAAATTGAACTACTGATTTAAACTTTGCTTAAACTTTCTATTTCTGTGCCTTTATTTTTATTTTTCTGCTTGCTATTTCTTGCCCCCGATAACATGTGCCAAATCCTATCTAATTCCGCCGTTAAGAATTTATCCTCCTCCCATCTGTGCTTCTGTGACATTCTTAGAATAAATGACTTTGCACAATAATTACATTCTATCATGACTCCATTTATTTGTGCATCTTGTCTCTGCTTATTAGATAGCATGATCCACAAGGCATATACATGCTGGTTTCCTCAATGCACCAAGCACATAGACTTACACGGGGTAGGGGCCGAATCAGGGTTCAATTTTGACTAGACACCAAAGCTATCAATGAATTAACACAAATGTAACCATCATCTGGGTCTCTGACTTAAGTGGCTTTTATGCGCTTTCCTTGATTTCCTCTCTGCCAAGTCTTTTCCACAGAAGTTAATTTCCAAGTGTGTCTTTTTCTATCTTTCAACTTTTCAAGGATCGTGGGGGAGGGAGGAAGGGGCATGAGATTCCCACCACGGCTTGATCTTGTTAGGACGTTTTCTCTGTTAGAATGTGTTGAGCACAACTGTCCAGCACTGATCCTTCTGATACATCAATTTAAGCTGTAAATCAGAACTGAGGGCCGTCTCATGCTATGGATCTATTTCTTCTGTTCATGAACTTTCTATATTAACAACACATTGCCATTAGTATTTGTAGGGTTTTGGGGTGTGATATAATTTACCCTACCACCTCAGCCTAAGGATTGCTAGGAAGACTATCACAATATCACGCATGAATCATTTTCCCCCAAATACAGGATTTGCGCTGGCCCTTGCTTTTCTCCACTGTGTCACAGATAGCATTACCCAGGAGATTCTGTGCAGCTACAGAAAGTTCATGCTACCAGTTGGGGTTGCATAGTTCTTCTCCACATAGGTGGCAGCCCTCACTCAGAAATCAGGCCCTGACTATGATTTAATTAGCATAATCATACTGGTGGATAATTCATTATTCTCAGAAATTTGAGGTTTTAAAACATGCTAAAATAATTAGATAAAGGAACATAGGCTTAGGTGCCAAAAGAGAAAAGTTTCAGTTCCGCGTTTGCCACTAATTGAGTACATATAACACAGTGGTAGAGCTTGGGTAAGTTACTGTGTCACTTTGAGGACGTTACCTAACCCCTCTGAGCCTCAATTATTGAACCGATTCATGGAGGTTTTTGAAGAATCAAATGGGAATACACATAAAGCATGTTAGTGTTGTGCCTGATGCATGGTCGATGCTCAATGAGAAAGAGATGCTATGATTATGAAAACTCAGGCAAGTTGTTTTTCTCCTTGATGACTCCATCCTTCCCTTTTCAAAGTAGAGATCATAGTTGTCATTTAGTATCATCTGACAAGAGTGTTTTATTTCTTAATACCCATTAAATGCACTAAGCATCCCAGATGAAAGCCTCTCTATGCAAGGAGAAATTTATACTATTTTTTCAGAGAAGCAGTTAGCTATGATTTAATACAAAATATTTGTTCTTCTAATACTTTATTAATAAAACTGATGCCAAACATGTAAGCTTCTAGATGTTCCAATTCATTATTTTAAGTGTCTCTTTATCAAATGGGAACATCTGTGTTGAAACAACTTTGATTCAGTACTTGTCACAGCGACCGTGGTATTTGTCAGGCCTACAATAAATTTCTTTGTATGTTTGCATATATTTGAGATGCTCAACAATTAATTAGAGAGGAAAGAAGCTCCTTTAGTAAAAATAAGTAGCAGGTAAAAAGGAGCCTTTATCTGTCAGGTTCCAAGGGGCTTCCTGATATTTTTTCTTTTTTTTTTTTTCTTTTACATTTAAGGGCACATCATTGATTCCTAGTTTGAACACCAATTCATAAACTGAGATCAGTATAAAGCCAGATATGATTCTGGTTGCCAAGTTTCTTTGGAAAAATGCTAAGGATCGTGAAGCCTGACTCAGTGGGCAATGCTCTGTAGATCTAGACGTCACCTTTCCCTACCACCCCGACTCCAGATGCAAAGAAGACAGGCAAACAACTGCTAGAAAAGTGCTTAGCATATAACACTCAGTAAGTATTTCTAAAAAATAAATGATCTAACTTCTATGCACTGTTCCCCATTTGAATATTTTAGGTCTAGAAGCAGAGCCTTCAAACAGAAGGGAGTCAGGAGGACCCAGAGAGAAAGAAGAGGAGATGACGAGAGGGTCTGACGTTCCTCTTTAGGAAAGAGAGGAGATGGGACTGCTGGGCTTCTGGGCACCATCATGCAGGAAGCCAAGAGACAACGAAGGAGAATCTTGAGTCATAAGAATTCAGGGAGATTTCTTCGGCTGTCTACCTTCCCCAGGTGTGGGGCTGTTTCCCTGCAGTAGTTAGCAGGGAAATCCTTAAAATGCACAGGGACCTCGTGCCTGGCTTCCAGGACAGCGAAGGGGTGGGAAGCCTCTCCCTTTCCAGTTGGTCATGAGTAGAAAGGAATCCCAAGAGGCAAAGAGATTGGGGCAGTAACTAAAGGAAGGGAAAGGGGGAGGGAGAGTGGGAGAGAGATGGGTTGGGAGTTTGGGATTAGTAGATGCTAACCATTATATAGTGAATGGATAAACAAGAAGGTCCTACTGTATAACACAGGGAACTGTATTCAATATCCTGTGATAAACCATAATGGAAAAGAATATGAAAAAAATGTATATATATATGTGTGTGTGTGTGCATGTGTGTGTAACTGAATCACTTTGCTATACAGCAGAAATTAACACAACATTGTAAATCAACTATACTTCAATAAAATAAATTTTAAAATAAACAACTAAAATGCAATGATGAAGGCTTTTGAAAAATTCTAGAAGTTAAAAAAAAAAAGAAAAAGGAAGGGAAGCAGGCCAAGTCCCTGGAGCCTGCAGCAAGGAAAAAAAGAACATTGGCAGACAGCCTAAGCCAGGAAGCCTCCTTGGGGTCTCAGCTGTTGGAGTACGTAACTTCCTACATTGAGCTGCATCTGTACCACACAGAGACCTCAAAGGGAGCAGCAAGTATTAAATAACAACAGTGGCTAATATTTACATAGTGTTTCTTATGAGCCAGATACTGTTTATGGGCTAGGTGCTACTAGTGTTCCCATTTTACAGGTGAGGAGACTGAGGCACAGAGGAGTTGTTAAGTATCTCCTTCAAGGCCTCGCTTCTGGTAAATGGCAGAATCAGGATTTGAGCCTAAGTGATATAGTCCTGGAGCCTATGCATTTAACCACCACATGAGTTCTTCCTCTGTGAATTAAAGAACACTTAGCTGAGGGTGTGGACCTCAGCTTCAACATCGTTCACTTAAATGTGAGAAAAATAAACAACTCAGTGACAAATTACAATCAATGTCTTCACTTAATAAACGTCTCCCCTCAAAATAAGAGTAAAGTGTTTTAGGAAAATAATCATGAAAAAAATTACTTTCATGGTGGAGCAGACCTACTATAAAAATTAAAAAGTGACTCCAAAAAGCCTGCTGAAGAAGCATGAAGTGGTGAGCTAGTTAGTTGTAAGCAGAGTTGTAGGCAAATTAGTACCTACTGATTTGATCCCAAATCATCAAAATTCAGGTCCACCGGAAATGCGGGGAGCTCTGCATCTCTACTCGGCTACACTAACAGGAAAATGCTCAAAGGTGCTTGTTAGTTTGTGAGAGGTTACCAAATATGTTTGAGCATCCTAGAAAAATGGAGCTCAACTGGAGGAAACGGGCCTGGCCCGAAAGGGTAGATGAAACACAATTTGCAAAGTCTTTTTGGCTGGTGAACCCTTGTAGGCCACTACATTCAAGCGTGCATATGTGCACATATAACTGGCCCATGCTGTTGCAGTAGGTATGTAAACGAAACATCCAAAAGCAGTAACTGGAATAGATTCAAAAGCATCACCATCAGCAAAACGATTTTGGCTCTCGACCGCCTCCTGCTGGGTCTACATTCACAGTTCACAGCTGTTCTGACAGCTGATGTGAAGCAATCCATCAGCAGCTACGTGGTCCACGGTGGTAACCAGCCTCCAAAATGGGGTCCAAGACAGGACCCCAATGGTCCCTGTCTGCTGGTGTTCACACCCTTGTGCAGTCCCTTCCCACTTTGAACTAGGCTTGGCCTGTATGACCGATAGAATACAGCAGAATTGATGGCATGTCACTTTTGAGATTAGGGTACCAACGACACTGTCCTGATGGCTCATTTTCCTTACCAGATCATCCACTCTGGGGGCAGCCAGCTGCCATATGTGAGCAGCCTTGAGAAGAGGTCCATGTAGCCAGAAACTGAAGCCTCCTGCCATGAGTAAATTGGAAAGCAGATCGTCAAGCCCAATCAAGCCATCAAACATTTTGACTGCAACCTCATGAGAGAATCAGAGCCAGAACTGGCCGATTAAGCCATTCCAAGATTCCTGACTGTCAGAAACTGGGTGAAATGATAAATATTTGTTGTTGTAAGCTGTGCATCGTGGGATAATTTGTTGTGCAGCAATAGAGAATTAATGCATCCACTTGGCCAACACATGCCAGTTTGTACTGCCAATCTTCTTCTGCACGGTAAATGGTCTCAGGCAATAGTTTTAGTGAAAATTAAATCAGGCAGACCGACCTTGTCACCAGGTAAATAATCGAAGAATACTGGAGCAGCCCTTTCAGGCTTCTCATTTTTGCAGATCCACGTCGACAGAAATGAAAGGACTCGTCCACGGTCACCCAGTCACTGTCATGTCATTGCCCTTTATGGCGCCTCAAATCCCTCAAGAGCCTCTGGGGCTCACAGCCAATCACTGGGACTACGGCTAGGGGGGCAGCAGTGAGCAGGAGGTGGGAAGAGCCTTTTTATCCTTGATGGTCTTATTTCTGCCTGTTTTCCCAGGACAGTCTCCAGAAATCCAAGACAAAATAGTTTGAAGAACCAGGGACCAAACCAAGGTTAGGTTTTGTTTTCCTCTTTTCTGCTTGGCTAGGTAAATACTTCTAGAGCTCAGGTTCACCAGACAGAGAGCAGCCCCATAGCAGGGAGAGTGTATGTATTCTCATCTTCAGAGGTTTATTCCTATATATCCCTCATGCCTACCAGATCGTGCTCTCAAGCTTTAGAATTTTCAGGATCTATTTTATTACAGTATTTTACCAGCCCAACCCAGGAAAGTCAGACATACAACCCAACATTATTGGCTTTTGGGTTCCACTCCCACCTTTCATGGACCTTTTAACATGGTATTGGCAATGCAATGATCTTAAACCAGAAAATAACTGTAGCAATAATAAATCAGTAAGAATCAATCCCAATACTACTGATAAGAAAGGCCAGCTTCCTGAAGGACTTGAGTCAGGACACAGAACTCCTGTGTGGGAAGGAATATGAAGGTTATGGATCCAGAGTGAATGTGCCCTATACGACAGGAGAAGAGGGTCCTAACTTCTAGAGCAGTGTGTCTCAGACTTCGGTGAGCGTCAGAATGTTCCAGAAGGTTTGTTAAAACAGTTTACTTGGCCCCTCTCTCAAAGTTCCTGACTCAGTATATCTGGAGTGGAGTCTGATAAACTGTGTTTCTAACAGGTTCCCAGTAATACTGGCCACACTCTGAGAACCACTCCTCTGAGGTTTAGATTTAGGGTCACAAACTCAAGGGCATTCAACAGCCAGCAGGAACATAAAGAACAGGTATAACATTAGGGAGTAGTGAGGCCTGTGGTGAGATGAAAATTGTATTCACGATTTGAAAGCCATTCAAATCAAAAGCGTTATCTTAAGCACAGTGCAGGAAGGCAGACATCTGGGACCCTGGCCCATGTGTTGGCTGCCACCATTCACTCCAGCAGCTCCCAATGCATCCTTTGAAAACAGCACAGAAATTCATACCATAATCAGAGTTCTGTAACTTGGATTGAGGCTCTTTTCTCCCTAGTCATTTTTCAGGGAAGTTATACAGATCATTAATAATTTGGGCACCATACTAACTAATGCCCATTAGAAGTGAGCTGACATTGACACCAGGGAAATGTTGTGATTAGCACATCTTCTAAGAGTTGGCAAGGTGTGCTGGATATTCCACATTTCCCCCTTCAGACTCACTCTCCATCCTCTCCCACCCTGCTGTGCTTCCAGAGGCAGACTTCTGGGGACTGAGTGAACTGGGCTCCCTAGGCTTCCAGTTTCTGGTTGGGACTGGCCAGTGTGAAGCTCTGGTAGGAGACAGGAGGCAGGAGAGAGAGGTCACTCCCCTGGGCCATGGTTGTCAGTGCTTGTGCTCTTAGAAGAGCACCACAACTCACATCTGGTGGTCCCCTCCTAGAGTTACAGTTTCTTTTTCAGGGAAGTCACTCGTTTCCCTGGTCGCTTCATGTCCGTGGGTAGAAGCAGCTCCCTGCTTCACTATTTCCCTTTGGTTTCCCATAACTCCGACCAAACTTCTAGTCCCTTTACTACACTCCATTCAGTCACCCGTTCTGAGTGTGCCTTGTGTCCCCTACCTGAACCCTCCTGATTCAGTTTTACTGTACGAGATGCAGAACATTCCTCGTTAGCATCAACATTACGAAAGACAGTTTAGCAGCAACAAAGCAAACAGCAGAACAGTGGTCCTTTGTCCTTTGGTAAAACTAATCACTAATTGTTGCCGAATTACGGAATTCACATTTTTCTCCAAATGCCAATCTGTCTTCCACTTCTGGAGCCCGGGTTGATGTGCTTCAGGGGAAGATCAGATAAGCACAGTATTAGCCTCACCTACAGGGGCCCTCCTGCTGCCAAGCCTCCTAACTGTTTGCTATTGTTCACCCAGCAGCCTCTGAAAGCTCTACTGGGAATCCCAAATCAGAGACCTGTCATTACAGTACAGGGACCCCAGAGCCAGGACACAGTTACACACACCTGACATCTCAACGTGATTGCGCAGATTTCTCCAGTTTGTCAGTGACACATTTGGGACAAGCGTCAACCCTTTAGTTCCTCAGGGTTCAGGCAATGGAAAGCACCACAGGTAAAAACAGAACGTGCAGATCTCCATAAATTGGTCTGCTGGTGAAATCAGGCTGCCGTGGCCTCGTTAGGAGTGACAGGTCAGTATCACTTCTTATTCCATGACAAGAAAATACAAACCATCCTGGGACATGAGGCAAAGGCACACGCAAGAGATCACAAATTGGCAACTCACAGGCATGTTTCGGTTGGTCCAAATAGTCTATGTATTTTTTTTCATTGGTTGCCAACATACAATGTTTGGGAGAGTTCATATAAAAATTCGGAGTTTCAGCTTTTACTAGAAAAAAAAATCTCTCATAGCAGTACGATGCTGTATGTGGAACAAAATACTTGATAAACCTTGATGGAAGTATTAATGGCTGTAAACTAATAAGAGAATGAGGGTGGTTTAGTTTTGCTCGTCACCTCGAGAGACACTAATAATCAGGTATCTGTTGATTGCAAGACAGCAACTGAAGACAGAAGTGAAGAGAATACACATTTATGTCAGCCCGAGGTTCAGCAAGCACACTGCTTGTGATTTAAAAATTGCTAAGGAATGACTGGGTCCCAGGGTGTTATCCTGTCTTTTGTCACTGGAACGGTGCAGACGTCCATTTAACAGGTAGCATGGGGGTGGGAAGCCAGACAGCCATGGATTATACTGAACTCAGGATGGAAACAATGCTTCCCTTAATGTATGGCAATAAATGTATCAGCTCTTTTTCAAAGAAGCACCTCCCTATCAGCTAGGGAGGTGTTTCTTTGAAAACCAGGCTTTCTGATCTCCAGTCCTGTGCCATTAACCAGAAGACCTCAGTGGCACATAAGGCTCCAGGTTTGAAAACAGCCTGACCAAGGAGTGAGAGTAAAAAGTGACACTGGCTTCCCAAGAAGGTGTGGGGCGTGTGTGCCACCCCCCCTGCCCCCTGCAATTCCTCCAAGGGCTGATTTAACACATGTTTCTGCTTCAGGGCGGGGCCAAACCATACTGGGACTTTCTTTCACCTTCTCCTTTCCTCCCCTTTGTCGTCCACTCCTCACACTTTCAAACACACATACATACGCTGCACCTTAAAGACAGAGAACAAGCAGAGGTTCATAGAGAAAAAGACACTTGCAAGAGTAGAAAATATTCCATTTCTCATTTCAAGTCTTCCAGACCGCCCACCCAGACTCTTCTCATCCTCCTAAAGTCTGTTTAACATGGGCCACAACTGTAAATTTTCAATGATAATAACAATAGCCAATATTGACGGCACCAGACATAGAATTATGGGCCAGCTATGTGTACAGCACTTTATTTAGATCTCCTCATTTAATCCTCTTGACAACCCTGTGAGGCCAGCACCATTATTATCTCAATTTTAAGGATGAGGAAACTTTAGCTCAGGGATATTAAATAACTTGCTCAAGGTCATTGGATAGGAAGTAGTAGAGCCAGGATTCAAAAGGGATGTCTCTGCTCCCAGAATCTCAGTGACACTGAATATACTAAGCTAATTTCCTCAGCTAATGGGAAAGCCCTTTGTTGCATGTACAGACCAAAAGTGAGGAACAACGGACAATTTCGTCACATCACAGCCTCTCACAGGTGAGTGTGATGAGAGACCCAGAACTTGAACTGGGATATTCCCAGAGTTCTAAATTATCCAGTTCTACCCAGGCTTGCTTTCCTCATTCAGCAAAATATCATGCAGGCCTCATCTAGGTAAGATGATCCATCAATGACCTTCAGTCTTCCAGGACCTGAGGGCAGCCTTCAGCCTCCAGCCAGCGAAAAGCTAGGGCCCTCAGTCCTACAGCCACAAGGAAAGGAATTCTGCCAAGAGCCTGAATGAGCTGGGAAATGAATTCTTCCCCAGCTGAGCTAAGAACACCGCTCGGTTGACACCTTGATTGCAGCTTTGGGAGACCCTAAGCAGAGGAATTAGGCCATGCCCAGACTCCTGACCACAAAACTGTGAAATAATAAATGTATTGTAACTCATTAAGTTTGTGGTAATGTTACACAGCAAAGAAAACACACACACACACACACACACAAATAGAAACCCCAAACTGATACACAAACAGTAAAACAGGGATGACGGCCAAAAGAATATATCTAATTTTCTTTTCAGTTGACTGTGGTCACTCAGAGAAGCAAGAAGCGGTCAAGAAAACTCCAAGGCAGATTCAGAATGTTTCATTCTGAGGGACCTAGTACGTGCACAGCACTCAGCTTAGTGGAGGCTGGGCTTGCTAGTGGATAAAAAGATGCCACAACATTGCCCCCGGGGAGACAGAGACTCCAAGCGAGAACTGTGATACTGAAACTTCGAGGATGGCCACACACCTGGAGTGCTTGCTCTAGGGCGAGGATGCGAGCTACGAACTCTTCAGTGGGAGGAAGCCTGGGCAAGGGCATCAGGTAGGGGTCACTTTTGATATAGGTCTTCCAGGAAGAGAGAACACCTCAGGCAGAAAAAGGAGTATAGAGTAGACAAAAGAAAACATTAAAATCGCCCATAATATGACCACTCACAGATGCACACGCCCTCCCCCACATTTGTGTGAATAAGTGTGGGGGAGGGAGGGAAGGAGAGGGTGAGGTATCTTCTACTGGACCATCTGTGCATGTTGTCCAAATGTTTTTATTTATTTTTATTTTTTTATTTTATTTTTAATTTTTATTTTTTTTGCAGTACGCGGGCCTCTCACCGCTGTGACCTCTCCCGTCGCGGAGCACAGGCTCCAGACGCGCAGGCCCAGCGGCCATGGCTCACGGGCCCAGCCGCTCCGTGGCATGCGGGATCCTCCCGGACCGGGGCACGAACCCGTGTCCCCTGCATCGGCAGGCAGACTCTCAACCACTGCGCCACCAGGGAAGCCCTGTCCAAATATTTTTAAAGGGAGTGAGTCTCCACAGACATAAAGAACAGACTCATGGTTGCCAGAAGGGAGGTGGGTGGGGGAGGGATAGGTTGGGAGTTTGGGGTTAGCAGATGCAAGCTACAATGGATAAAAAAAGTCCAACTGTATAGCACAGGGAACTATATTCAATATCCTGTGATAAACCATAATGGAAAAGAATATGAAAAAGAATGCTTTATATATATATATGTATATATATAACTGAATCACTTTGCTGTACAGCAGAAATTAACACAACAATGTAAATTAACTATACTTCAATAAAATAAATAAAGGTTAAAGGGAATGAACCTCAGAACTAAGGGCACCTTACAAAGGTGTTTCTATTTGTAAGGAAGTAAAAGTAAAAGGCTTTTGCTTTAGTCTCGCAGGCCTCCCCTGAGTCTCTAAAGGCTGGCTCAAGAGTTAATGATTAATAAATGTGAAGATGTAGAAACAAAGAATACCTGTTGGGCCAGGAAACTGGTAACAATTTAGACTATAAACCAGTCACATAGCAGAGTGGACACCTAGTCCCTCCCAGTTCCCTGAAAGATATAAATCAAGGTCTGACACACATTCCTAAGTCATTTTTACAGGAAGCAGACCACCACCAGATGAAAACTGCTGACCTCAGGCATGTGGATTCCAGACCAGTTGAAACCAGAAGACAGGTGATGCTCGAAACTTCCCCTTGATGCCAACCAATCTGAGAATTTTGCACTAGCTGATTATACACTCTGCAGCCCTCTCCTTCACACTGCCTGTAAAAACCTTCCCCTGAAAGCCATTGGGGAGTTTGGGTCTTTGGAGATGTGCTGCCCATTCTCCTTTCTTGTTGTCCTGCAGTAAACACTGTATTTTCCTTTACCACAACCCGGTGTCAGTAGATTGGCTTTAACGTGCCCAGGAAAATGGAGCCAAGTCCAGGTTTGGTAACAAAGCCAGCTTCTTTAGCATGAAGCAATACAAACCCTGGTACGGTTAACATTCTAAAGCTTCCAAGAGGATCAGGCTGAGTGTGGGACATCACTTGAAACCACATTCTTTCTTGGTTTCTTCTCCTTGCCTACCCTGCTTCCCTTGCTCCTGGGAGCATTTCTTTAACAAATTCCTTACACGTGAATCCTTAGCTCGGGATCTGCTTCTAGGAGAACCCAACTTAAGAGAAAAGAGAAAAATGTCCCATGGCTTCAGACACATGGTGCTTGTCTGCATTTTGGAGCTCAGTGATCTACTTTGCTCAGAGAACATATCTAGAACATTCTCTGAGTTGGGCTGAGTCACAGCACCAGCCCATTCCCAGAAGTCACATGCTTCTTCCTAAGTGCTCCATTACCTGTTGCTCACTCCTAAGGTCCATCACCTTCTGCTGTTACCTTACAGCTGCTGCCAAGTTCAGCCAGGCCATTGTCAACAAAGGTCCTGAAAACATTGTACTTGTCCTGGGCAGGGGGCTCTGTAGCCCAGCCCTGACACTCACATTTAAAAGTGAAAAATCAAGATTTATTACAATAACAGTGATCTCAACTCTCTAACCCAAAACTTGGGCCATGATGACATATATCATGACCCACGTGCTCTCTAATGGTTTATTATGGAGGAAAAATTCAGGTCCCTGGCATTTTCCCCTATTAAGCTCACAAAGATAAGCTATTGGTCCCTGTGAAACATGTTAAATCAGGACAAAATTAACATGCTGCTATATGGCTGTAAAATAACTCCCCTGAAAAGTGAAGCTCTTCTCTGTATTATATATTGCTTTCATTTATGCTTAATATCTACTTCAGAGAGCTTGATATATGCTTTTTAGTGTTGGAAACCTATGAGAAAAAAATAAATGAAAACCAGATGTCCTTATTTGGATTCTTATCCAACATGGTAAGAAAGATCTAGAAGGTAAGTTTTTTTTCACTTACAGTTAGAATAACATAGTTAAGACAGAAAAGTGGACCCCTGGCAAAAGCTGAATCCTTTCATGTGAGACAGAGACCTTAAGCACACCACCCCCTCACACCAAGCAGTTTTCACAATTTCACGGTGCTAATTTAAAATTTTCTTTAAGGAAATGGAAATTAAAACTTGCCTAAAATAACTCTTCAAGACAAGGCAACAAAGTATTTCAAGTTTGAGTCAGCAGCTTATCTCATGAACCCTGTTAATCTTCATACACTACTTTCAATATGTCTCTGTTTTGTAAGACAAACCAATTAAGAAACATGAGCAATACAGATGGAGAGATAAGAGGGTTGGAATGACAGCTGAATAAAATGGGAGTGATGCGCTATGGGGTCTGCAATGACGGCCACCACGAATGGTACAGTCTCAGGTTTAGGGGAGTAATGACGAGCACAGTTTTGGAATCAAGAATTTGAAGGTTTGATTTCTAGTTGTGAAGCTGGGTGACTTTGAGAAGATTACTTCATCTCCGTAAGCCTCATTTTCCAGATCTGTAAAATGGGGCTAATAATACCTTTCATGGGATCAGGATGTGGAATAAAGGTGATATGTACATGTAACAGGATGGAGAAATATTTATTCACCAGGATTCCAGGAGATTTGAGAAATATATACTGGTCTGATAGGGCTGCTCCCGTTTTCCACCCTTAATTCCAAGAGGAATGGTTGAAGGGCTGACTCTTCTCAAAGAAATATCTACTCTGGGGATGGTCCAGGGCAATGAATGCAGCCTTGGCGGTGGGGGTGAAGAGGTGTCAGAAGCACTTTTAGAAGAAAACAGAATAACTTTGTGACCTGGAGGTAGTCAGAGGTATCTTAGAGAGGTCACAGAAAACAAAAATCATAAACAAAACATCTGATAATTAGACTTCATCAAAATTAAGAACTTCTGGTTCATTAATGGATACCACTAAGAAAATTAATAGGTGAGCCATAGACTGAGAGAAACATATCTAACTAATGACTAGTATCAATGAAATAATAAAGAACTTGGCAAACAACTTTTTGCCCCAAAATGGACAAAAAATCTGAACACACACTTTATAAAACAAGACCTATAAATGGTCAATTAACCTCAACAAATGTGCGAATGTCATTAGTCATCAGAGAAATGCAAATTAAGGGACTTCTCTGGTGGCGCAGTGGTTAAGAATCCACCTGCCAATGCAGCGGACACAGGTTCGAGTCCTGGTCCGGGAAGATCCCACATGCCGGAGCAACTAAGCCCCTGTGCCACAACTACTGAGCCTGAGCTCTAGAGCCACAACTACTGAGCCTGCGTGCTGGAACTACTGAAGCCCGTGAGCCTAGAGCCCGTGCTCTGCAACAAGAGAAGCCACCGCAGTGAGAAGCCCACGCACCACAACAAAGAGTAGCCCCCGCTCGCTGCAACTAGAGAAAGCCCATGCGCAGCAACGAAGACTGAACACAGCCAAAAATAAAATAATTTAAAAGAAATGCAAATTAAACCACAGGAAGATACCACTACAACAACTACCAGAATGGCCAAAATAAAAAAGATTGACAACAGCAAATGTTGGCAGTAAGAGAGCAACTGGACCTCTGATTCACATCGGGAGGAATACAAAATGGCACAATCCGTTTGCAAAAAGGTGTGGCAGTTTTTAAAATAAAACTAAACATACGCCTGCCTTATCACCTAGCAATTGCACTCCATGGCATCTACTACCCCCCCAAATGAAAACATATATTCATAAAAACTTGTACAAGAATTTTCATAGCAGTTTTATTCATAATGGCACAGGGAACTCTACTCAATGCTCTGTGGTGACCTAAATGGGAAGGAAATCTAAAAAAGAGGGGATATGTATATACGTATAACTGATTCATTTTGCTGTACAGCAGAAACTAACACAGTATTGTAAAGCAAATATACTCCAATAAAAATTAATTTAAAAAATAGCCAGAAAACTGGGCACCTCCTAGCTCCACGCATCCCCTCTGGTGCAGGCTGTCCCAGGGGGCCTCTCTAGACCAGACAAGAGCACCAGCCTCCCTGCTCGTGTTTCCCCTCACCTTGTCCCCCAGTGGCACTGGAAGTGTCCTTCCCAGCCTCTCGCCTGGCAGAGACATTAAGATGGGTCTGTGGTGTGAGTAAAAACCCTATGCCAGTCACACCTTCTTAAAGGCACCCTCAGTCAATAAGAGTGATTCTCCAGGGGTCCCCTCACTTCATTTGGCTTTGAGGCAGAGAACATTCCCTCTGTCCTCTCTCTCAAGGGTCTCCTCAGGGTTGGAGGGTTTGTGGGCAGATTCTGTAGCTCTTTAGTTAGCTTCCCAGGGAGCTGGGTGTACGAAAGAGTGGGGGGGAGATGTCCAGCTCCAGTCATGGGTGGCTCATGGGATACCTAGCATCATTTGTTTTGAGCTTTAGGCCTTAATTGTAAATCAGAACACTGCAAAAATTCCCACTCGCTATTACATGTGACACGTATATTTGTTCCAGAAATTTAGAAGAGTATAAATTATATATGCAAGACGAACCAGATTTTCAAAATGCTATAAAAGAGGTGTGTTAGTTATATCTTTATTGCAAGTAAGAGAAAGCAGTATCATGAATAATTCTGAGCAAAGATAAGGATTTGCCTTGCCCAGCTGATCAGAAAGTCAAAGTCACAGAGGAAATCAAGTACAAGCAGACCTGGCCTTGGAGAAAGGTTAAGGCCTTCACCTGACCTGACCACCAGAGATTAGACACAAATTGATTTTGGTGACTTTGAGGGGATTTAAAGAAAAGAGCAGAGAATGCCCTTCGCTTAGAAATGAACAATTATAGTAAATCTTTGGCTTCGGGCTTCATTGATAAATGGGTGACTTTTATCAAGTAGGACAAGTATTACCCTTTTCAATGCTAAAGTTACTTTTATTTTATTTGGACTGAATCTTCCAAGAAATCATATACTTCTTTGCAGTCATATCCAGAGTAAACTGATCACATCACACTCTTACTTATTTAAGGTCATTACTACAAATCCCAACTGGTGTTCTAGGATATAATATAGTGACACGCTCAAAAGCCATTTGACATGAGCAGGCTCTTTGCCCCAGATGCTAAACAACCTCCCAATTCACTGCTTTTTCAATTGCTTGTTCCTTAGAGACTTTTCTGAAATTTTCCTTATGATCAGTCAGATGACCCTTCCTGCTGCTGCTGCATACTGTCCATTAGAAGCCCTTATAATCTGATGCTTCTGGTCTTTGGGCTTGGAAACTAGATAACCATGTGCATTTGAACTTCATGAAAATCAAGAGTAAGTTATAAGAGTGGGCCTGAGCAGATCTCTGGGAAACAAAGTACATTATCTTCCCTGCATGTGACATCAAGGTTTGCTACTCAGGGACCATTTGTGGTTACTTCTTGGTTCTGGCTCTGTTTAGGATGGGTGAGGTTACCAGATACCTTTTTTGAACTCCAAATAAGTAATGCTGAACCACAGTTTCTAGACAGAAATTAGACATCATGAGGACGCATTAATTCTCATATCACTGGGTCATTATTTTAATTAAAAATCTATCAAGAGGTGAAAATAGTACATCTTTGAAAATGCCTTAATGTTACTAAGGAGTCACTTACTTACATGGCCCATATCTTGAAATTAATTCCTAAAGCTATTTATACTATGCAGGCTGTCCCTGGACCCACACTTTAAAGGATGCTATTTCTAGCATGAGCTCAGTCATTCAGGGCAGTATCCTGGGGTTTTCAGTTCAAAAAATCAAATTAGTACAGCGGGGCCGATTACGGAAAGCCATTAGAAGGCTCCAGCTGCCATTTTAATAGCTCCCTCTTCTCCTGCGCTCTTCCTGCCTCAGCACCATGGAGGTTCAGTGTGAGAGCCTCTTTTCTGAATTGCTTTTGGCACAGGCTGCAGGCAGGCAAGCATACAGTCGGAAGCTTATCCAGAATCAAAGTTATATGACAATGTTGATCTTGGCTCCAAAGTCAAAAGGAGAGTTCCATTTTGGCACAAGACCTGCTCTGCCCCATGTCAAGGGTGTTCAGTTATTTTTCAGGGCTTTTGATAACCTCATTTCAGTGTTAAAATGTGGGTCTCAATAATTTAAAATAACTAGATTCTTTATCAATTATATTTTCAGATTTATTAAGAATTATTTTCTGTCTAGGTTTGTAATGGACTTAATTGTGTCCCCCACCCCCAAATTCATATGTTGAAGTCTTAATCTCCCCAGTATGTCAGAACGTGACTGTATTTGGAGATAGGGTCTTTAAAAAGGTAATTAAGTTAAAATGAGGTCAGCAGGGTGCACCCTAATCCAATATGACTGGTGTTATTATAAGAAGAGATTAGCACACAGACACAGAGGGAGGACTATGTGAATACGTAGGGAGAAAACTGCCACCTACAAGTCAAGGAGGGAGACCTCAGAAGGAACCAACCCTGTGGACACCTTGATACTGGGGTTCCAGCCAGCAGAACTGTGAGAAAATAACGGCCAGTTATTGTTATGGCAGCCCTAGCAGACTCATACAAGGTTCACTGGTTAAAATTCCACATCATAAATCAAAAAGTTACAAGAAAGCTCATAACCGTATATGGCAGCAGTGGTATCAAGGACAGTATTTGAGTTGGCATTTAAAAAATGTTTTTTTGCTTTACTGACCCTGTTTAGATATTGCTTATGTGTAGAATTTGGAATCACTCATGATTAGTCCCCATGAAATAGTTACTCTTTGAACAAAGGTGTTCTTTGTCCTGTTCCAAACGTGAACATTCTCTTTACTCTTAACATCTCTCTCATCTTCTACAGCCCAACGAGCACTTCTGAATTCCAAGTTCTGTGTCCTTTGTTCCTCCTCTAGGGTCTCTGTGTTGTTGAACTAACCCTCTCCCTTCCCAGTATCAGTCAATTAACCTCTCTCCCACCATCCCCTACATCCCTTTCTTCTCCAGACAAAGGGGAGGCCCTCCTGTGGGACACATGCATAGGCAGGTGCTACTTTTCAATGCCTTGTGGGTTATCTTCTTCATTGGCCTTAACTTAGCCACCAGGAATTAATCAGCTATTAGTGATAGAATCCTTCTTTACTTGCAGAAAGAAAAAAATTCATCAATGTACTGAAATGTAATTTCTGAAGAACATAAACAACGGAACCCTAATTTGAGAAAAAATATTTTCAACAATATATGAAGACTGAAACAGCTGTGCATTCAGATGAAAATTATGAAGACAGAAGATGAACTATCACAATGCAAGTCCATGGCATCATTCATATGGTCTTGCTCCTAGAAAGAGGTGGTTCTCAATTCAAGGTGAATTTCCTGAGGAATGTTTAGAAAATTCTAATAGATCTTACTCACAGACATCCTGAGTTCATTGGTCTGGAGTAGGATCCATTCACTGATATTTCAAAAATATATCAGGAATTTGAAGGAGGGGTTATTAAAGAGGAAAAAAGAGACAGAAAAAAGTTAGTGAACAGGGGACAGAGAGATTACAAGAGCGATTCAGAGTTAAGTGGAGAGGGGGGAAAAAGGGAATTGGTTTACTTTTGTTCCTAACTACTATGCAGGACCCAGTATTTCCTTTGCAAGCAAAATTTGGAATAAATTAGGTTCGATCGCAGCTAGGAGCATCATATTAAGACCTTGGAAAAACAACACAAATTGTTGCATCGCAAAATGGATGTTACCTTTAACTATGGCATCACCGTGAACAGCTTTATAAATTACGGGGTACAGTGGGTTATTTTGATGAGATTGTGGGCTCTTTATATTGCTTACTCAGACAGGGATAATAACAGAATACAATCATGCATGTTTATAGTTTCTATTGAAAAAGCCCTTAAAGACGACCAGTATGAAATTAATGACGACTGCATCTCCGAGGTATGTTTTCTTTATAATGAGCCTCTTAATCTGAGCAGCCACATTTAGATGTCAAGTTGGGCAAGATTCCATCTAGATGTAACAAATGGTATGCTATCTAACTGCAACCTGGTTCTCCTGCTATTCTTCCTACTGGGTAATATTCATTTGTGGATCTTGTTATTGTCCTCAAGTGACAAATACTTGGAAATTCAAGCAGCACTTTAAGTTATTAAAAAGGGTTCCTCACTATTTACCATTGTAAATTAATTAAAAATTTTTATTCTCAAATATAATAGACAAGAAGAAAAGGCTGGTTAAAATAGTGCCGTGGCAACACGATGTTTAGTACCAGGGAAAGTAACTACATAGGGAAGTTGGCTGAGATGACATTGAAGTTACTTGTGTACATAATATTTGTCAACTACAATAAAGAATATCTTTATAAAGATAAAGGAAAACATGGCATTAAGAAAAACATTGTTTTTCTGTGTCTCCTCTTTCTCCATCTGAATATTCTGTATTTCAAGTTCAGCATTCTTCAAAATGTGCTAATTTCCTCTCACACCAATTTCCTCTCATTTCCTAAAGTCTTGACCCCAGTTAAGAGCATCCCAACAAATTAGAAACCTCCCAACAAATTAGAAACCTCCACACAACCATCAACTTCTCTCTCTCGCTCTTCTCCCCAGTCCACTCCCCCTCTCTAGTCAATCCTACTTCCTAATTTTTTCTGAGATCTATTCTACCACTTTCCAGTCCACTGCCACTAGCTTCCCTCAGGTCTACATCTTACTTACCTGGAGAATGGCGAGTGTCTCCTGATGGGGTGCTAAGTCTTCTCAAATGCACACATACTTTTAGGAATGAGGCCATTATTAAAACAACAACAAAACAACACCACCAACAAAGAACTCCCTGTATCTGATCTCACTTCCTGGCCCCTGGTCCCCAAGCTATTTCCTATAACGTTTCCAGAGGAATCTTTGGAAAATAAAAATTGAGTATATTATTCCTTTGCTTAAGACCTTTCAATGCTTTAAAGATATAGTTCAAATTTCTCAGAATTCTAACCACTTTGTCCCTGCCCACACTGGATAATTACATTTATTTCTCAAACAAGCCATGCTCTCTCCCACCTCACATCTTTACACTCTCTACTTCCTCTTTCTAGAATATCCTTTAGCATCCCCTCTCTCTAACCTTAAACTCCTTCTCTACCTTGCCTTTCAAGCCTAAAATAAAATGTTACCACCTGGCCCAGCCAGCATCTCTTGGAATGAATTATTTGATCCTTTCTACCAATAGCCCTAACACTCTGTACAAATCCTCACTGTAAGTTATTTATTGGGCAATAAGTATAGAGCACCTACTGTGTATAGATGCTAAGGATATTGTAGCAAATAAGAAAGGTGAAGTCCATGTTCTCATGTAACTAATATTCCAGTGGGGAGAGATTGATAATAAACAAAAAGAGCAGTTTCTGTAGTAATGTGGGGACAGAAATCCAACTGGGATAGACTGAGAACAGAACAGGAGATGAGAAAGAAGGGACAACTTAGCATATTTGCAGGTTATTTTCATTTCTTCCTTGTCCTCTAGACTGTGACCCACAGAAGAGCAGTGACATCTTATTTATTGATGTAAATGAGGGCACAACACAGTGTCTGGCTTGTAGTAAGTAATCCATAAATGTTGGATTAAAAAAAAGAATGAGAAAAGGAACAAAGGAGAAAGGACATGAAAAGATGAAACCTCATACTCAGTTTCTGCCACACCAGCTTTTCAATAACATACTAAACTGGAGGCAGAAAGCCTAAATGTTAAAGTTAGCAGATCATATACTCTACTATGATGGACTGATACTGAACTTCTTTTTATACATTGAAGGTCAAAGGGAACTGCAGTTTGCAGCCAAGTATGGGAGTTCATGGGTAGTAAAGGATTTTATAGATGTTATATAGAGTCAGATACAGAACTAGTATCATGGCATATATAATGATGGACATGCTACTTGGGAAAATTAAGAACATGGGTGCTGATTATAATACTAGAGCATGAATAATCAACATAAAAACTAAAGCTTATATTGTATATATAAAAGTAATATTTATTGCAGCCATTTATGTGAACTACTGACCATTTATGTTTATCTTACAGCACAATGATAATTTTCACTCACATAACATTACATTTTTAAGACTACCTTTATTATCTTATCCAACTAATATTTATCTAGTGTCTGTCATGATAAAGACATTCAGTTGGACTCTGTTAGGGGCTGTGCAAAAGTTCAGAGAACAGGTCCCTCCCCTTAAGCAGTTACAATCAAAGGGGAGAAAAAAACTTTTATGATGTCAAATGTGACAGACTCTTTATAAGAGATAATCCAGTGCTAAGGAGTGGCAGGCCATACAAAGGAGATCCTGTGGAAGATTAGTCTTGAAGGATGTGGTAGAATTTGGTCAGATAAAGATGGTGGGAGAAGTAAATATTGTCTTTCTTTTCAGATCACATGATCTTATATAGAGCCTATCCTGAAGACTCTACCAAAAAAAACCTGTTAGAACTAATTAACAAATTCAGTAAAGTTGCAGAATACAAAATCAACCCACAAAAATCAGTGAAATTTCTATACATTAACAATGAACTATCTGAAAAAGACACAATCCCATTACATTAGCATCAAAAACAATAAAATACTTAGGAGTAAATTTAGCCAAGGAGGTAAAAGATCTGTACACTGAAAGCTATAAGACACTGATGAAAGAAATTACAGAAGACACAAATAAATGAGAATATATCATGGATCCAAAAAGTTAATATTGTTAAAATGTCCATACTAACCAAAGCCATCTATAGATCCAACACAATCCCTTTCAAAATTCCTATGGCATTTTTCACAGAAATAGAAAAAACAATCCTAATATTTATATGAAATCATAAAAGACCCTGAATAACCAAAGCATCTGAGAAGAACAAACCTGGAGGCATCACACTTTCTTTCTTTTTTTTTTTTTTTTTTGCAGTACGCGGGCCTCTCACTGTTGTGGCCTCTCCCGTTGCGGAGCAATAGGCTCCGGACGCGCAGGCTCAGCGGCCATGGCTCACGGGCACAGCCGCTCCGTGGCATGTGGGATCTTCCCAGACCGGGGCACAAGCCCGTGTCCCCTGCATCGGCAGGCGGACTCTCAACCACTGCGCCACCAGGGAAGCCCGAGGCATCACGCTTTCTGATTTCACACAGTAGAATGGTGCACAGAGTAGCGTGGTGGTTGCCAGGACTTGGGGGAAGGAGGAGATGGGCAGATGTCAATCAAAGTGTACAAAATTTCAGTTATGCAGGATGAATAAGTTCTAGAGATCTAGTGTAGAGCATGATGACTATAGTTAACAATACACAGTACTGTGTACTTGAAAGTTGCTAAGAGAGTTCATCTTAAATCTTCTCACCATAAAAAAGGGGGTATCTCAATAAACCTGGAAAAAACAATTTTTTTAGAAAAGTATAAGAAGATGGTGGGATAAAAGGATATTCTAGAGTGAACAAAGTTCAGATATGGGACACTATGGTGTGTGTACAGGAAACTGTGAAGAGTATAGTCTGACAGAAAAGTAATATATGTAAACAGGTGAAAGAGGAGATAAGAATGGAAAAGTGAACTGAGATGAGATCATGATGGCCAAGTAAAAGTTTATATTTTGTCCACTTCCTTTTTGATTTCCAGAAGAGTTTCAATGAACTGCATTTGGAATTCTCTATACTAAAACTAATAAGGTTTTCTTATTCCCAATCAAAGCCCTTAGGAGAGTTCCAACATGGAAGAATTACTAAGGAGTAGCTCATACATGGAAAGTCCATGTAGTGAACTGCATTTGGAATTCTCTACACTAAAACTAGTAAGGTTTTCTTATTCCCAATCAAAGTCCCTAGTATAGGAGAGTTCCAACATGGAAGAATTTCTAAGGAGTAGCTCATACATGGAAAGTCCATTTAGTTTCACTAAGTAGCTGCCACCCAGCCCTCTAGTCTCAACATCAAATTGTCACCCATTGTGCTATATATGGGTGGTAGAAACACTTAAAAATTCTCACACATTTATTGCCTGTATCTGGTTGTTTATTAATTTTTAATCTATAATCATCTTACCTTCCAAAAAAGATGTTGAGACAGCTTCTCACTTATTGTTTGGAAATATGGTCAGTAATCCATTTTGGTTTGCCACTTAATTCTGACAAATTTCCCTGCTCTGAGGTGTCAAGTTATATTCACTTCCCATTTCAAGAGATGCCCTGGCCTGCTCTTGTAGAGAGGGATCAGAGTTTCTCTTTGCTCATACCTGAACACCAGCAAGGAGATACAATCTAGCTGAAAAACTTTCATTTATAACCCAAAAGGCTAAATGGCCTGTAGTAGACTACAGTTACTCATTTTTCATATTATTTGTGTGTAAATCTCCACCTCCAGGTGGAGCTGGTGTTCTAGGAAGTTCCAGGAAATGCAGACAAGTCTTTGAGATAAATGCTTCAAGAAAGACCCATTACCTGCACACAATTTTTGATAACTACGTATTGGAGTACTCCAAACATGACAAAAATTAGAAAATACTGTATGTTTCATTATTCCAAAGACTCTTCTATATTTATTAAAATTTTTTCAACAATGAATATGGGAACTGGTTTTGCTTCTCAAAGAGGAGACCATTCAAGGGAAATAAATACAGGCAGTCCTATAGCTGCAGGCTTTTTGTGTATATTATTTAATAGATTATGAATCTTTATTTTCCTATTTCTACAAGTAATTGTTTTAAAAAAATAATGAATGGATATTGAATTTTATCAAATAAACTAAATTGGTAGTCAAAAGACTTTTCTAAGTACTTCTACACTTTCAAAATATAAAAGACATAGAGAGTTTTACTGGCAAGTTTTACCAAACCTTTAAAATAATAGCTCTCTTAT